>NC_141670.1:178572855-179822855 GCF_028749965.1 Puma concolor | reverse complement strand
AATATTTGACCTCTTCTAAATTTTTTCTGACCATTTTATTTTCTAAAATTTTCTTGAGTGCCATTATTAATTTGGATGACAACAGTAATAATAAATATATCCATTTATTATATGTATAAAAAGAGCCAAATAGTGTTAGTTTTCTGTTGTCATGTAACAAAATATTATAAACTTAATGGCTTTAAAACAACCCTTATTTATTAACTTATAGTTCTTTAGGTCAAAAGTCCAGGCACTAGTGACTAGATTCTGTGTTCATTGCCTTAAGAGGTGAGATCCAGATATTGGCAAGGTTGCATGTCTTTCTGGAGCTTACAGTCCTCTTTCAAGTTCACATCATTGTAAAATGCAGTTCCTTGCAGTTGGAGGACTGAGAGTACAGGTCACTCACTGGCTTGAGAACAGAGCCCATTCTCAGCGGTTAGACACAAATGAAACTTGCTACCCGGTCCCTTCTGTAGTCCCTCTTACACCTTGAATATCTTTGAATTCTTGAAGGGCTGTCCTGATTTAAAGGTCCTACTTGAAGTGGTCAGGCCCACCCTGATACTCTCCTTATTAACTCAACTAAGAAGATTGAGTTGAATCCTAGGTACATGAATTTAAGTGCAAAAATGAATGTACTATGTGCCTCAAATTCTTTTCCCTGCGATTTAACATAATCAGGGTAGTGATATATCAATATCAACAATTCCCCCACACTAAAAGGCTGCAAATCACACAAGGTAGGTGGGGGTCATAGGGACCATCTCAGAAATCTCTCTACCAGATTATTTTTATTAAAATCTCAAAATAACTTGATTGTCCCAGATTTATAGATGAGTAAAGCCAGTCCTTGAGAAGATGTGAAACTTGGCCTACGTCATAGTCTGGATACAATTGAGCTAAATACTATCTGAACCCTAATGCTATGAGACAATGGCCCTGCTAACACCTGCTTAGAAATAAAGTAACTTCTCATACGGCAAAAATTAAATTATAACATTTTAATGAAAACTATAGATAAATGTTGAAGCTGCTATTTTACATTGCTATGCTGATGTATTTGGAGAATCTACATTAATATGAAACTAGCTCCAATAGCTTAAAAAATGTGGTTAACATCTTCAAGATGTGTGTGTGTGCACACGCGCGCACACACGTACTAACAGAAGTGTGTGTGTGTGCATGCACATACAGAAGGAGAAGTGTTGCTTAAGTTGTATCACTGTTAGAGATTACTTTTTTAAATCAGTTTTATAAGTAATTCTTGTTTCTTATTTTAAATTCCTCTTCTACAAAGTGCATTAAAACAAATGAATTGAAACTAATTTTTTTTTAAATAGAGACAATTGATCCACACATGTTGAAGGCAGAATTCTAAGATGTTCATCAATATTTCTCACCTCTTGTATACATGCCTTATATAATCCCTGAGATGAAGAGTATGATGGATTTTACTCCTATGATTTTGTGATATTACGCTGCACAGTTGACCTTAAGATATGGAGCTTGTGATGGTGAATGTTTTGTGTCAACTTGAATAGGCCCAGGAGTCCCCAGTTTGAACATTATTTCTGGATGTGTCTGTGAGGGTGTTTTCCATTGAAATTAACATCTGAATCAATGGAGTCCTTAAAGTAGATTACCCTCACCAATGTGGGTGGACATCAATAAATCCTGGTTAGAACAAAAAGGCAGAGGAAGGAAGAATTCACCCCTTTTTTTGCTTCCTCTTTGCCCGTTTTAGCTGGCATCAATCTTCTCCTTTGAGCTGGATTTATACCATCAGCTCTCTTTGTTCTCAGGCCTTTATATTCCAACTAGAATTATACTACTAGCTTCCTGAATCTACAGCTCACAGATGGCAGATTGTGGAGCTGTTCAGCCTCCATAATCTCATGAGTCAATTTTTTCTTTATAGAAAAAAACTATTATTAGTTCTCAATATGTATATATATCTCCTATTTGGTTCCATTTCTTTGGAGAACTCTGACTAATTACAGAGTTTAACTAGTGAGCCTGACTTAATCACACAAGACTTTTAGAAGCAGAAATATCTGGTCACAGGAGAGGAAGTCAGAGAGATTTGAAGTATATAGGAAGGTTCTCTGTGGTTGAGATATTTGAGGCCATGTCCCAATGGCTGGAGAACAATCTTTAGTAGCTAAGAGTGATCCCTGGCCGGTGTCCAGCAAAACAACAGTATCTCCTATCGCAACATGGAAATTCCTTCCACCAGCTACCTGAAGGGGCTTGGAAGTGGATCTCTGTCTAGATCAGCTTCTAGTTGAGGATACAGTGAACTGATACCTTGATTTCAGCTGGCTAAGACCCTAAACAGAGGGTCCAGATTGAATATGGTAAACTCCTGACTACAGATACGATGAGATAAATTCGTATTCTTTTAAACTGATGAATTTGTGGTAATCTGTTACTCAGCAATGGAAAACTAATACAACACATGAAAGAGGATTCTTAGTATTATAGATTTTTAAAATATTTTAGTGAATTTCAAACCCTCATTGAGTTCTTAAAGAAAAACACATAGGCATGGTCAGACATGGACACTTTTTTCTTAAGAACCAAACTAGATTATCTTTTCAGGATGCTTCAAGGGCATATATATTCAAAATCCATCTGCTCAATAGCTATGAGGTGAGATTTCCAGCTGACACATTTGATTGCTCTCATGTAGACTACCCAAGGTTTCAAAAGAATTGCCACAGTGAGCTGGTTACTTGGAATTAGAGACTGGGTTTGGTTTATTTGATGCCCAAATCATAATGAAGATTGGATTCTCTTTAAGATTTTCAATTAAAATAAAAGGATTAATAAAATGTTAGTAATAGTAAAATAAAGGAAAGGGGAAAAGTTAACAAAGGCATTAGAAAATGGCATTCTGATATCACGAGTGGGAATCATGTTGGTATTAGGTGGTGAACTATTGATGTCACAGTGATACCTGTAACATAGAATTAATCTGAAACCAATACTTGTGTCTCATATATATGGAATTATTTGTATTTTCAAAGCTTTTAGATGCCCTCAAAGTTGTTTTTTTTTGTGTAACTGGTATTATACATTGTTTAACATATGGCTTTTACAAAGAAGAGTTGGTTTCTAAACTTAGAATTGTTTTTCCAGAGAAAAGCCTGTTCCAAAGAGATATTTTTTCCCTCCTAAACAGAAGGCACATTAAATAATAGCATTGTCCCTGATACATACATGGTGAACGTTCCCCCCTCTTTTAAAATAGTTATTATGAAGTATTGTCATTTCGCTGAATATGAAGATGCTGATGAGTGCAGGTGTGTAGAAGCTATATGGTCATACAGTTGAATTCATCTTTTTCATTAAGGATACATTACATTTTCGATAAAGCTTCAATGAAGTTACTTTTTTATGCTTACATTATCAGTATTTCCAAAACAATTCCCAGACTATTTTCTATTTTGTAGTAAACAGGTAATGAAATTTACATCAATAAGCACTTTAGTCTTAACACATGCCACTTGGGATTAGGGAGAAATATGGTATGAATTAGCATCCTCTCTTTGGATGAAAAGATTCATTGATTAAAGGAGAAATTCATATGCTGAGACATCATAATCTATTGGAAGCACTCAAACAAGAAACTGATCATTTATATTTTCATAGCATTGTAATGCTCAGGGAGCAGGGTCTTGGAGTCAGAAAGTAGGTTTTAACAAAATCATTTATTACTAGTGAAAAATACTGATTAAACTATTTCCTACTTCCTGGAAACTACTGGCACTTAGAAAGCATACACTAATAGAAATTCAAAGGACCAAAGAAACACTAAGATTGGAGCATAATATTCTCTGGCATACACAGTGTTCTTAGATAACATAGTTTTTGTTGTTATTATTTTCCACCCATTTTTTTAGCATGCAGTGACATCTTGATTACAGTTTAGTAAATATCCCTTACATGCCCCTAATCCTTTCAACGTCCATTTTAAATATCTATCTCACAAGTGAGTGGGTGTTCAGAACAAGATGTGAGTTAGAATAACTGCTACACTCCTAGCTTCTGATCATATTAGAGTGTCTAGGAAAGGACTAGATGGCATTTTCCTGCATTACCTGGCATTTTGCTCATACCTCTTACTCTTTTTGCAGAGGAGATAAAAGTTTGTATTCCTCATTCAGTGAGCAAGAACCTAAAAGGGAGTGATAGGAAATAAATAGAAGGTAGAAAGAAATAGAAATTGGGAGACATAAATCCATGCACATATCAAATAAATTCTGGACGCTTAAAATAAAAAAAAAAAAAGCAAAGAAAAGGGTAAGTGTTTGAACACAGGGGACTAGACTTGGCAATTATACTTTCCATCCTACTTCTCTAGATACTACTTGAATTTGAATAAGATTTGAAATTTGAAACATTATAGTTAATTTTGGGACTGAATATAGATTATTGATGTATTTGTAAGGACACTCAGTAAACTTTTAAATTTAAGTTTGTCCTCACGAACTGGAACGACTTAGTTTATGGCCCTCCAAAACTGAGCATGATTTGGAAAATATAAGATGCACTATTACTCATTGTACTATCAGTCTTGATGGTGTTCGCATCTGTAAAAGTATAAATAAATCGAAATTTTCATCTCTTTAATCTGCTTTGGAAATCCCCTTAGAACTGACTTTTAGAACTTTAAATGTGAGTGCATTATATAGATAACAAACTATAAGTTCGAGTCAAAATACAGGTTGGGCTTTAGAGTGGCAATACCATATGCCCCCATATGACATTTATTTTATTTAACTGGCCAGGAAATCAGGGTAGGCAATGAAGCCTAAATCATAGCAAATGCCAAATACCCAAAGTGCACCTTGTGAAACATCACAGTAAAAATACAATCTTATTTTGCCTTGAGCAGTGGAGTCTGGCCTTAATACAATTGGTTTTCATATATTAGTTTCTAGCTTCAAATGTTGTCTCTGTTATGGTAGACATGTTGGTGTTTTCGGTGGGTATAATTTTTGCTAGGAATGAGAGAGGGTGTAATCTTGTTGTATTTCAGCATATAACCTCTTCTCCTGCATATATTTTCTTGTAGGTCTCATATAGCTCAGTATTTGGTGGATGGTGGAGCTGTTGTTCCCTTGCTGCCGATCCAGAAGGTTGAAGCTTCCAGAAAAATTATGCTCCATTTTCTTTAAATTTTTTTTTCATGTCTATTTATTTTTGAGAGAGAGATAGTGTGCGTGGGCGGGGGAGGGGGCAGACAGAGAGGGAGACACAGAATCCAAAGCAGGCTCCAGGCTCTGAGCTGTCAGCACAGAGCCCGATGCAGGGCTCGAACTCACGGACTGTGAGATCATGACCTGAGCCGAAATTGGATTCTTAACCGCCTGAGCCGCTCAGGTGCCCCTATGCTCCATTTTCTTAAAGGAACAGAAATTATGTGGGGTTCTTTTGCATGAGATATTTATCTATTTTTCCCAATTATTTATTCAATAATTTATATTAGGATGGATATTTATTTTATACTTTGGGTTATAATTCAACATTTTTTTTTTCCCTCTAATTGGTCTAGCTTTGGCCATTGGGAGCTTTTCTAGTTGTACCCTTTGTTATGCGTATTAATTAAGGTGGTGGTTGTATTTGGAGCACTGCCTTACCTTCTGGTACCATAAGGTACTACAAATTCATCTTTTACATTCCCGACCCCATTCCTAAAACTAGCCATTTCTCTAAGGGCCTCTGGTTCCTTTAATTTGAGAATAATAATTAGAAACCCCGATTTGGGTATTGAGTAAGTTTGCTGCTACTAGAAGTGTCATTGCTTCTAGGATCTCTCAGAGACAGAGCTTGGAAAACATGTTTAATATTTTAAACTGCATTTAATACTGTGAAGCCAATGTCAACTTTTGTGTGTTTGGCTCAGACTCGGTGAGAATTGTATCTCACGGAAGTGGGCAGTGCACTGAAGCACGGTTACCTCCAGCAGCCCTGGCAAAGTTAATCCTAGCACGAACTATACGTACAATCAACGTGTGGTGCTTCAAGGGCAAGGTGATGACAGAAGAAAACCCGGAATTCACCTCACCCATAGACACGCCAACAGTACACTTACTTATGGATCAGAACTCAGGGCTGACTGAACAGCTTCCATGCAACAAAAGAGAAAGCAGAATAACCTGCATGAAGTATAAGCAGAGATGTTCTACCTACTATCATAGGGTTCTTATCAGCCACATTATGGGCTAAAAAAAAAAAAAAAATTGAATGCTTGAATCTAACGAAAAGCCATCCAAAGATGATTTACTTCTATTATGTTTAATGATGACCCTCGTATTAATGAGTATATGAAACCATCATGCTTACTAAGGTAATTAAAGGGCAAGTATATGGGATATTTTTAATATTTTTTCTATTGAAGGGGCAAAAGATCTATACCATTAACCATAAAATTAGGTAATATTTTAAAGATATATTGTATCCTATAGTAAGTTTTTAAAAATTATTCTTAGTACATTTTATATTATTTATAATGTTCTATAAAACAGTGGAACCTGAATGTAATCTATGAATACAAAAAAATATATATACATTTAAATAAATGAGGAATTCTGCTTTGGGTCAAGATGGATTAAGGAGAACCAACTGAAACAGTTTTACTCAATCTCAAAGAAGACAAATATATAAAACACTAGTTTATAAGATATAGGATATAATCCTCAGAGATGTTGCAAAAATTAAGATTTGATTTAATTTAATTTAATTTAATTTAATTTAATTTAATTTAATTTAATTTAAAAAAATCTTAACCCTATGACTACCTTAACTGACTATCTTGAGAATCTTTAGGAGGTAGTGCATGGAAAAGGAAATCAGTAGAAGCCTGGAAGATTCAGTCATTTGAGAAGATGAAGCTGAGAGTCCAGGACAAAGAGGATTAAGTTTTCAGAACAGAATGCTTGGGAGAAGAGAACTACACAGAGAACTGAAGAGATTCACGGAGAATCCACCATGAGTGTACAATGGAGTACGAATTAGTCCATGCACTTGAAAAATACTGCCACACCTTCTGTCACTAAGTTCTTTACAATGCAAGAGAATAAGTATACACCAGAAAAGTAAACTATTTTCAGAGAAAAATCTGGTTGCATTTAAGACCACAGAGCCTGAGGGAGAGAGTATTGACCAAGATGACCTTAATGTTTCCCTCAGCTTGACTAGAGTTTAGACAGGCTTCTTCCTGACTGTTGGCTCTTGACCTCTCTTTTTGTAGAGCATTGACTTTAGAAAACCTACAATTCTAAATTCTTTCTCGGCCTATTTGAGATATGAATCTTTTTAAAAGTCACCTACAATCTAGGATGTCTTCTCAAGAACCTGAGAGCTATCCTTTTGAACAGTAACCATCAGAGAAGAAAGCACCCCTATTTCTCAGCCCTTGTGGGAGAGCAGGAACCTACCTTCCATAGGTGCAAATTAGCAAACACTTATGATCTAATCACAGAGAAAAACATTTACAAACTCAGGAAAAACTCAGTATGTTCAACATATCTCCTTGATCACTCTCCCTAGTAATGTTCTCTAGTAACTTTTCCACTGGCTCATTCCAGCCCTTCAAAACCTTTCTACCTTTTGTTTCTACCTTCACCTTTTATTTTTTTTTCTATCGCAAATTTTGTTTTGATAGTGTTTTATCTGAGTATTTTCTGGATGTACACTGTATTCTTGTTGACAAGCATATAATGGGCTTCCAGAATTGCATGGTGGAATGTTTTGTAAAGTTAGGAAGTAGAGAGCAGATTGACCAGGGAAAGGAAGTATGAAGAAGCATAAAGCTTTGAGTAAAGTGGAAGATACATAACTCAAGTGCTTAGACTTTGTGATGTGAGTCAAAATAACAGCAACATGGGTCCTGGTAGAATTAGTCTAAGCTTTACAATAAAACAGTTTCCAGCAGAGTGTGGTGAATGGGAAGACAAACTCCTCCCCAGAAGGAATCTGTTTTGGCTTCCTTGTTTACATTGTTTTAGAAAATGACCACATCAGCTTTGTCTGTTGACCACGAGGAAAAATTCCTCCTGCTTGTTCAAGGACCAGTTTATAATATATTTATAAAGATGTAAAGCCTGAATTGTTTGTTGTTGTTGTTGTTGTTGTTTGTCATTTGTTTTTACAGTCATGATCCCCATTCTAACTTGGCCCATTATCTAATTCTGTATATCTAGTTTTCTTATCTATAGTCTGGACATAACTTGAGAAGAGGTTGTTGTCAGGGTTGAATGAAGTATTAGATGTAGAGTGCTTAGAACAGTATCTAATTTGGTGTTTCGTAATGATCTCTTATGGTTAGCATTATTTTTAAATTTTTTAATTTAATGTTTATTTATTTTGAGAGAGAGAGGCAGTGTGAGCGGGGGAGGGACAGAGAGAGAGGGAGGCACAGAATCTGAAGCAGGCTCCAGGCTCCGAGCTGTCAGCACAGAGCCTGACGTGGGGCTCAAACTCATGAGCTGTGAGATCATGACCCGCGCCAAGTAGGACGCTCAACTGACTGAGCCACCCAGGGGCCCCAATTATTAGCATTATTAATGACAGTCAAGGAAAATCAGCAGCTATGGGAGAGAAATTTTTTACGGTAGTTTTTTTTTTTTTTTCTTGCTAATTCAGATAACAATAGTATATGGACTTTTGTTCCTGCCCCCACCTCATTCCTTACATCAAAACAAGAAGCAGCCTGTTTCACTTATACATTGAATAAAAATGTTTACTTCATGTGCAGTACACAGAAAAAAATGTCTGTGCTTTTTCCTTTTCTCAGTGAGGTATACTGAAACCCTGGATAATTCTGAAGCATGAAACATTCAGGATGGCTGTTTACATTCAAATAACAAAAAAAGCTGGTAAATAAATCTTGATGAATTATGATACTGGAAGATAGACTATATCTACAAAAATGAGGTTTCATTTTTGTTTTTTTCCCTTAAATAAAATACAGTAACTCATAAGTTTGTTGCAAGGTAATGCAGTCTCTCTAGTTCATCTGTGATTCATATAGCATTTTACATTAAATCAAAAACAGACAGTAACAGGGATTTTTTTGATGTGTTGTTATTCTGTGTAATAAAAAACCTAGCAAAAAAATAATCCAACCAAAAATATAGCTTTAATTTTGATTCACTATAAACTCATATTATTTCTGGAAATCTCTATGATCAAGAAAAAAGATGTTATTTGAATTATTAAAGTTAAGTTGCTCTGTGTCTATGATCCATTTTTATATGTCAAAAAATAATCAATTGTTTAAACATGAACAACCTGGTATCTCCCATAGTGTCAGTAAATATATTTATTATTGAGATCATAAGAAAACTGTTTGTATAAATTCAGCATCATTGTATAAGCTATATAAACTTACTAGTCTCTGAGGTAAGGTTGCAAAACAAAAAATGAACAGAATGATATTCTAAAAACCTTATGGGCTTTTTTGCCTTGCTGCACCATTTAAAATGGTTGCATTTAAATGCTCAGTACATTCCAAGATCACTAGAATCCTCTCAGCTACAATTAACTTCTCACTTTGGCTTCTGACATCTTTCTTTTATGCCTTTTATATTTCTTAACTTTTCAAAAAAAATTTCAAGGAAGAATCAGTACAAACTATAAATTACCTTGTTCTCATTCAACTAAAGGAATCAGCAGGTAATGATCATTTCAATCCAACAAAAAAGATATGTGATTTGTATGCGTGTGTGATGGCATGCCATTGTACCTCTATTTAGGGCATGTAACATGGATCATTTCATTTGAAATATTCTGTAAAAGTACTTTACGTAATCATTATAATAAAATAAAGCTTTAGAAATGTGTCTAAATAGACATATTGCCCCTTACAATTGAAGCTTCATATTATTCAAGCTTCAAATTAATATCTTTACTCTCAGATTTAAGGCCAAAAGATGTAAGAAAAAGATGTAGAATGGGGATAAAGCAACATTTTCTGCTTTTAAATATTTTTGGAGTTTTTCTTTTTTTTCTTTTTGCCTTTTTTTTTGTTGTTGGTTGTTTAGGATTTATTTTTGTTGTTGTTGTTGTTTAATTTTCTTCTCATACAATTCTCAATTGCTATAGCTGGGGAACTTTATTCTTTTTTTTCCAGCTGATTGTTAATCCTCAACATTGGCAGTTTTCTTAGTCTTAATCTTAGTTGTTTGTCCAAAGCACATTCTCATTTCTAACCCTGTCATCCATCATAAGTGTTTGTTTTAACTAGATCATTCCACACTAAATATACTGCTGTCAAAGTAGAAAGCCATTTATATGTGCCATCATTTAAATACCATGAAATATTGATTTTTACATTGGTTATATCATTATGGAAACTTCTGATATTCAGTTTTGAATCACAATACTATTACCAATTAGTCACATAAACTTTTTATGTCATTTGAAGAAAATGAGACTATTATGATTTTTGAAAACATAGTTAACAAGAGACACAGGATAAACCAAGTCAGTTCTTGAAATCTGCATTTATTTCTTACTCCAGGAGGCAGACTAAGGAGAACATCCAATATTTACATAATACTTGGAATCTGCTCAAATATTCACATCTTTGTATACCATTTCCACTATATCGTTTTGTTTACGAATCAGGCATTTCCCGTGACTTGAATTATTACAGAATTCTTGATTGCAAGGGATTTTGTTCTAGGTGACTCTCTTGCAACCAAGTAATCCCCAGGAATTCAAATGTTTCAGATTAACTACCATGGGAAACACTGACTCTCATTTTACTGTCTTCAGGCAAGGGAAACACACCTACCAAAAGTTTCCATTTAACCCTCATGCCATTACATTGTGGATTCTACTGGTCTCCTGGAGAGAGGACACCTTGGTCATATCATCTGTTTTGGGAAGAGCTTAGCTTGCTACCCCTTTGGGAGTGTTTGCATTCCAAGAAAACTTTTGTCTGAACCTGCCTCTTCCATGTGCTCTCTGTGGCTTCTGCTTTCACTTGGGAGCAAGAGATGCACTGCTTAACTTTACTCAGTGGGACTAATTCATTTCCTTATGTGTTAAATTGCTTTATTCCTCTCACCTTGATCTTGGTAATGCCCACCTAACAATAAGGATTCAAAGCCTGCTGTAAGTATGGGTGCTCCCATGATCTTTACTACGGTACCTTTGTTCCCAAATTCTTGCACCAAAGCTTCTAATTCACTTCTTCTCCTTCTCCTTCCCCATCTCCTTTTCCGTCTCCATTTCCTTCTCCTTCTCCTTCTCCTTCTTCCTCTTTCTCTCCTCTTCCTCTTCCTTCTCCTCCTCCTTCTCCTCCTCCTCCTCCTCCTCCTTCTCCTCCTCCTCCTCCTCCTCCTCCTCCTCCTCCTTCTTCTTCTTCTTCTTCTTCTTCTTCTTCTTCTTCTTCTTCTTCTTCCCTCCTCCTCCTCCTCCTTCTTCTTCTTCTTCTTCTTCTTCTTCTTCTTCTTCTTCTGCTTCTGCTTCTGCTTCTGCTTCTTCTTCTTCAGCTTACTATTGTCAAATTAACTAACATAGCTAACATAAAGTGTAGTCTTGGTTTCAGAAGTAGATGCCCGTGATTCAACACTTACATACAACAGACAGTGCTCATTCCAACAGTGCCCTCCTCAATGCCCATCACCTACCTTTTCCCTCCTGTGACCACCCCCCCACCCCGTCCTCCTCCATCAACCCTCAGTTTGTTCTATGTATTTAAGAGACTCTTATGGTTTGCCTCCCTCTCTGTTTGTATCTTATTTTCCCTCTCTTCCCTTATGGTCTTCTGTTAAGTTTCTCAAATTCCACATATGAGTGAAATCCTATGATATCTGTCTTTCTCTGATTGACTTGTTTCACTCAGCATAATACCCTCCAGTTCCATCCACCTTTTGCATATGGCAAATTTTCATTCTTTTTCATTGCTGAGTAGTATTCCATTGTAAATATATACCACAGCTTCTTTATCTATTCATCCATTGATGGACATTTGGGCTCTTTCCATAATTTGTCTATTGTTGATAATGCTGTTACAGACATTGGGGTACCTGTGCCCCTATGAATCAGCACTCCTGTATCCTTTGGATAAATTTATAATAGTGCTATTGATGGGTCTTAGGGTAATTCTATTTTTAACTTTTTCAGGAACTTCCATACTGTTTCCTAGAGTGGCTGCACCAGTTTACTTTCCCATCAAGAGTACAAGAGGGTTTCCCTTTCTCCACATCCTTGCCAACATCTGTTGTTTCCTGAGTTGTTAATTTTAGCCACTCTGGCCACTGTGAGGTGGTATCTCAATGTGGTTGTGATTTGTATTTCCCTGATGATGAGCAATGTTGAGCATCTTTTCATGTTTGTCATCTGGATGTCTTCTTTGGAAAATTGTCTATTCATGTCATCTGCCCATTTCTTCACTGGATTATTTGTTTTTTGGGTGTTCAGTTTGGTAAATTCTCTATAGATTTTTGATACTAACCCTTTATTCAATATGTCGTTTGCAAATGTCTTCTCCCATTCCTCGACTGACTTTAAGTTTTTTCGATTGTTTCGTTTCCTGTGCAGAAGCTTTTTATCTGGATGGGGTGCTAATAGTTCATTTTTGCTTTTCTTTCCCTTGCCTCTACCAGATTTATAAAGCCAAGAGATTGTGTCAATCTCTTCAATTTATGTCACAAACAAGAACATCATCTGCTATTAGAAAAACAAAAACAGAAAAAATAAACAACTATTTGGGGTGCCTGGGTGGTTCAATCTATTGAGCATCCAACTCTTGATTTCAACTCAGGTCATGATCTCAGGCTTGGGATTCTCTCTCTCCCTTTCTTTATGCTCCTCCCCTGCTCACATTCTCTCTCTCTTTCTCTCCATCAAAATAAATATATAAATACTTAAAGGAAACCAACAATTTGGTTATGTAACATTCTAGTTGACCATTTAATTTCTAATACCTGAGAATTAAAGATGGTCCTGGAAATATTTAGCTTTTTATTCAGAAAATATTCAAAGTATTTAGAAATATTTGGCTGTTTATATTCTCACATATATTTTACAAATATCCAATCATTCCATTAGGTGAGGTACATTTAACCCATCTGTTTCAGAATTTAGACAAACTGTCTAAAGGAAATTTCCATTAACCTGGGGAAATACTACATTGTTACTTAAGAAACTCTTAAATATTTCAACACTGATTTTAACCAAAATTACTTATACTACTTTAAAAAAAAAAAATAAGTGTCTAAGGCCAAATGTCTTATACATAAGATGAAATATCACACAGAATTCTTACAGTAGTTCACTAACTTAGAATTGTTCTCTTCTTTAGCATTCTCAGAGAGTGTTAACAGAAGCTGGAATTTTTTTAACTCTTCCATAATTTCCATATCTTCATCTTTTGCATGTATCTCTTTTTCTCTTATAGAATTCCTTTATTGCCAATGACTTTCAGGTTTGTCCCTATTCTTCACAAAGGCAGTCTTTTGTTGGTTCATTTCACCAGCCACTCTTTTGTATCCTCCACAGTCAAGGATAGTTGGCTATAAGCCTAGGAAGGGGTATTCCAACACCTACTGGAGGTTCTGACATTTAGGTTTGTATATTACCTTCCTAGTGAAAGTGACCTTCATCTTCCTGGTATACCTGTTTTCATGTCCCACTACCTCAGTCTTTACATTGGCTGATTTCTGCAGAGGGATCTCCTTTAACTCTGGATTTTTGGTTTCTACTTCTTCCTTCCAGCCATTGTTAAAACCAGACTTTTTATAAGGATCTTTCTCTCCTGAACTATAGATATTTCGAAGGTTTTATTTTTTTTTTCTCCGTGAGAGTAACACTATCTTAATTTCGCCATTTGGATTAATTACCCAATGACCACGTGGGATATTACAACTCATCTCTTCCATTTTTTTTTCCAATGAAGTGCTATTAAATAACCAAATAAATACCGACTTGAGATTTTAGAAATTGATGAGCTCTTCCAGGAATTCCTTCCCAGCTGCCATGCTTGATACTACTTTTCAGTCTAACTGAATCTTCTCTTTACCAGAGACCTCACAGACAGTTGCACACACTTTCTGTTACTTGGCAAAATACTGACTCCTTATTTACATTCCCATTCTGCAGTGAGCACAGCCCTTTAAGGTGAGTGTAAGGAGAGAAGGGCAATGCAAATATCAGCTGCCTAGGTTGCTCTGAACAACAACACAAAGCACCAGAAGAGTGTCCATTTCTTTCCTATTTTGGGTCCTTGAATTCTAGCTTCCTTCCCATGCATCAGTGCTTATTAAATTAACCAAAACAACATGGGTATTTACAAATACATGATTTATTACTTAGCACTGACCTAGAACACAGAGGTGAGCTGTGTATCTGGCAAGAGGATAGAGAGGTGGAGGGATTGGGAAGGCAGGAGGTCTCTCTCTTTCTATAATATATTAGTTATGTTCTGCCTACATGAACTTTAGCAGGAAAATCCTCCCAAATTTCTCCATGAACACTTTCCAAGGAAAAAAAAACAACCAGCCTAGTATGGCTCTTACTTACTACTTACTTCATTTATCTGTGTTTTTATCACCATGATATTACTAGCATAAGGTGGTGGTTCTGTTGCCCAGGCAACTGATATGTTTAACTCCATTTGTTATAGTCCCTACTGAGTTTTTGGCTGTCCTCACCGTTTTTTGTTTGTTTGTGTTTTTTTTTTTCCAAAGAATGAAACCCATTCCTTATTTTTAGGTACTTTCTTTGCTAATTTTCTCTTTACCTCTTCACCACAGTGTTGTATTCACTACCATTCAGGTCTGATAAACCATGTAGTTTCTCTAACATACACTAATTTATTTACTTTTGATTAGACTTGCTCCTTGATGCCTTTTGTCTCCTTCCCTACCATAGTTATTTCCTTCAATGATTAGTTGTCACTCATAAAAAAAAAAAAAAAAAAAAAAAACACAGATTATTCACATTTAAGGAATGAATAAAAGAAGAAGAATAAGAAATGTGGAATGTGAAGGGGTAATCAGAGTTTTAGAAGGCAAATCAATAAGGCAATGGATCTCAGGCAAGGGAAAGGATTAAGAAAGCACACTGATCAAGTTTGGAAATAATAGAGACAATTAAATAGTGTGCTTGAAGACAGGAGAAAATTGTAATAGAACAATTTGAATGTTAAATCCAATATGATATATTTTTCTAATGGCCTGTGTGAGAATACCTCTGAATATATAAGAAATCAACTGAACCACGTTGAATTTACAAGTGATTAGGGGCGCCTGGGTGGCGCAGTCGGTTAAGCGTCCGACTTCAGCCAGGTCACGATCTCGCGGTCCGTGAGTTCGAGCCCCGCGTCAGGCTCTGGGCTGATGGCTTGGAGCCTGTTTCCGATTCTGTGTCTCCCTCTCTCTCTGCCCCTCCCCCGTTCATGCTCTGTCTCTCTCTGTCCCAAAAATAAATAAACGTTGAAAAAAAAAATTAAAAAAAAAATGAATTTACAAGTGATTAATTGTAAATGTTATATTACATTCCCTTTGCTTGTCCTACAATAATAAAAGTTACATCTTTTTATCCCGATGTTGTCTGTTAAATAGATTATATATGAGTAAATTTTTTTCCTGAATTTTATGGAAGCAAAACTTTGAGTAGTTTTGTTTGGTTTCTTGCTATATGTTTTAAATATTTGTTGTGCAGCTTTTGTGTGTGTGCTTCTTTAGTTTGTATCATCATAAAAGTGAAGTTTGTATCATTATAAAAGTGGAAGAAAGTAGAGATATTCAAAATTAGATAACCAAAATACGTCAGAAAACACTTAAATTTTGAAAACACTTAAATTTTGAGTACAGATGCATTAAGTATTGTGCATTCTTCTGCATTCTGTGTGATTCTTCTGCTAAATATGTTATATATGTGCTTTTTATGCATGTTACTAATTATGAATATGTTTTTCTAACATTAAACATGTTATATCATAATTTTAGTCACTTCTGGATATTTTATGTTATGGGTATATGAGAATGCCTTTAGAAATTCCAATACAGGATATTTTTACAATCATGAAATAAGTTAGAAGTTATCAATCTATTTTAAAACTAATTCCATAAATAAATTTAAACAATTACCTAGGATACCTATGCCATAGGAAAAATTAGTATAGACTAATCAGTTCCCATCCTCATTTTTAAAAAATCCCTGAATACATATCTGTTAATTTAGGTACAGTTGCATTTATTCTCTTTCGTCTATTCTAAGAACACTCCTTCGATTAATCAATGCAGGAATTACAAAGACATCAATGCAGGAATTACTGTCTCACTCATTCAATCAAAACAGGGAGGAAATGTATTGTATTTATTCAATTGAAATAAATGGCAGAGAAGGGGAAGATAAGTGAATTGGTCTATTACAAAGTCTTTAGAATAAGAAATTCACATTTAATTGCATATGTATTTTACTTTTAGTGTGCCAGAGAAACACAGAATTGAAATTTATATCTCAGAAAGTCTATAGGAATAGGAATTGAGTCATTTACTAAATTATTAAATGGCACTCTAAGTCATTAGTTTAAAATTATATTGAATTAATCTATGCTATCGCAGGATTCTTTCCATATTAATATTCATTACAAACTCTTCCACACAGGTTCTGAAGGCTATAAAGGGATTACGAATGACGTCATAAGGGGACACTTTGTTTTCTTAAAATTTACTATATAAACAGGGCAGAATTATAGGTGAGGTAGGAAAAAGACTTCAATACTTCATATACCCACATCATAGTGATTTCTTGTCTATCCTTTCTCTGCCACATGAGGCAGTAGGAACATAAGCCCTAAGTGCACCTGTGTCAATGAGATAGAATGGTGTCCATTTTATTCCTTATCTTGTTTTATTTATTTATTTAAACTACCTTTCATGGTTATTTGGTTTGTAGAGAAGGGCTTAGCTTGACTTGATAGAAAAAGGTCAGATTTCTAGCTGCTCTATTGATATCTTTGTATAAAAAAGGATGTTGACTACTCATTATCAGAATTTTCTTCTTGAATCAGGAAGAGCCATAGAGCTTTTTTGAATGTTCTATAGATATCCATTTTCAAAATACCCCAAACTGAGCTCATTACTATTCTCAAAATGTACACTTTTCTTTTATTTCCCATGTTGATGAGTGATACTATCATTCAATTAAAACCCTCCAGTCTTCGTAGATACCTTTAGATTACCTCAATAGATTTTAAACTGGATTTCCTATCTGATTACATTCAAATCCAGCTTACTATTATTGCATCATATTTCCAAAATTCAAATCCATTCATAATATTCCCTTGTTTGAAAATACTGGTGATGTCCCAATATTCAGAAGTTACTGAATTAAAATTTGTTGACAAATAAGCGTCTTCATTGTATGATTTTTGCTTAAAGTTTCTCTCTACTCTTCATACCTACTTGTTAAAATTATGTTTACCTTCTAGTAACAGAAACTCAAAAAAATATATATATATATATTTTTTTATTTATATATGAAATTTATTGTCAAATTGGTTTCCATACAACACCCAGTGCTCATCCCAAAAGGTGCCCTCCTCAATACCCATCACCCACCCTCTCCTCCCTCCCACCCCCCATCAACCCTTAGTTTGTTCTCAGTTCTCAACAGTCTCTTATGCTTTGGCTCTCTCCCACTCTAACCTCTTTTTTTTTTTTTTTCCTTCCCCTCCCCCATGGGTTCCTGTTAAGTTTCTCAGGATCCACATAAGAGTGAAACCATATGGTATCTGTCTTTCTCTGTATGGCTTATTTCACTTAGCATCACTCTCTCCAGTTCCATCCACGTTGCTACAAAAGGCCATATTTCATTTTTTCTCATTGCCACGTAGTATTCCATTGTGTATATAAACCACAATTTCTTTATCCATTCATCAGTTGATGGACATTTAGGCTCTTTCCATAATTTGGCTATTGTTGAGAGTGCTGCTATGAACATTGGGGTACAAGTGCCCCTATGCATCAGTACTCCTGTGTCCCTTGGATAAATTCCTAGCAGTGCTATTGCTGGGTCATAGGGTAGGTCTATTTTTAATTTTCTGAGGAACCTCCACACTGCTTTCCAGAGTGGCTGCACCAATTTGCATTCCCACCAACAGTGCAAGAGGGTTCCCGTTTCTCCACATCCTCTCCAGCATCTATAGTCTTCTGATTTGTTCATTTTGGCCACTCTGACTGGCGTGAGGTGATACCTGAGTGTGGTTTTGATTTGTATTTCCCTGATAAGGAGCGACGCTGAACATCTTTTCATGTGCCTGTTGGCCATCTGGATGTCTTCTTTAGAGAAGTGTCTATTCATGTTTTCTGCCCATTTCTTCACTGGGTTATTTGCTTTTCGGGTGTGGAGTTTGGTGAGCTCTTTATAGATTTTGGATACTAGCCCTTTGTCCGATATGTCATTTGCAAATATCTTTTCCCATTCCGTTGGTTGCCTTTTACTTTTGTTGGTTGTTTCCTTTGCTGTGCAGAAGCTTTTTATCTTCATAAGGTCCCAGTAATTCACTTTTGCTTTTAATTCCCTTGCCTTTGGGGATGTGTCGAGTAAGAGATTGCTACGGCTGAGGTCAGAGAGGTCTTTTCCTGCTTTCTCCTCTAAGGTTTGGATGGTTTCCTGTCTCACATTCAGGTCCTTTATCCATTTTGAGTTTATTTTTGTGAATGGTGTGAGAAAGTGGTCTAGTTTCAACCTTCTGCATGTTGCTGTCCAGTTCTCCCAGCACCATTTGTTCAAGAGACTGTCTTTTTTCCATTGGATGTTCTTTCCTGCTTTGTCAAAGATGAGTTGGCCATACGTTTGTGGGTCTAGTTCTGGGGTTTCTATTCTATTCCATTGGTCTATGGGTCTGTTTTTGTGCCAATACCATGCTGTCTTGAGGATGACAGCTTTTTAGTAGAGGCTAAAGTCTGGGATTGTGATGCCTCCTGCTTTGGTCTTCTTCTTCAAAATTACTTTGGCTATTCGGGGCCTTTTGTGGTTCCCTATGAATTTTAGGATTGCTTGTTCTAGTTTTGAGAAGAATGCTGGTGCAATTTTGATTGGGATTGCATTGAATGTGTAGATAGCTTTGGGTAGTATTGACATTTTGACAATATTTATTCTTCCAATCCATGAGCAGGGAATGTCTTTCCATTTCTTTAAATCTTCTTCAATTACCTTCATAAGCTTTCTATAGTTTTCAGCATACAGATCCTTTACATCTTTGGTTAGATTTATTCCTAGGTATTTTATGCTTCTTGGTGCAATTGTGAATGGGATCAGTTTCTTTATTTGTCTTTCTGTTGCTTCATTGTTAGTGTATAAGAATGCAACTGATTTCTGTACATTGATTTTGTATCCTGCAACTTTGCTGAATTCATGGATCAGTTCTAGCAGACTTTCGGTGGAGTCTATCGGATTTTCCATGTATAATATCATGTCATCTGCAAAAAGCGAAAGCTTGACTTCATCTTTACCAATTTTGACGCCTTTGATTTCCTTTTGTTGTCTGATTGCTGATGCTAGAACTTCCAGCACTAGGTTAAACAACAGTGGTGAGAGTGGGCATCCCTGTCGTGTTCCTGATCTCAGGGAAAAAGCTCTCAGTTTTTCCCCATTGAGGATGATGTTAGCCGTGGGCTTTTCATAAATGGCTTTTATGATCTTTAAGTATGTTCCTTCTATCCCGACTTTCTCAAGGGTTTTTATTAAGAAAGGGTGCTGGATTTTGTCAAAGGCCTTTTCTGCATCGATTGACAGATCATATGCTTTTTCTCTTTTTTTTTGTTAATGTGATGTATCACGTTGATTGATTTGCGAATGTTGAACCAGCCCTGCATCCCAGGAATGAATCCCACTTGATCATGGTGAATAATTCTTTTTATATGCCGTTGAATTAGATTTGCTAGTATCTTATTGAGAATTTTTGCATCCATATTCATCAGGGATATTGGCCTGTAGTTCTCTTTTTTTACTGGGTCTCTGTCTGGTTTAGGAATCAAAGTAATACTGGCTTCATAGAATGAGTCTGGAAGTTTTCCTTCCCTTTCTATTTTTTGGAATAGCTTGAGAAGGATAGGTATTATCTCTGCTTAAACGTCTGGTAGAACTCCCCTGGGAAGCCATCTGGTCCTGGACTCTTATTTGTTGGGAGATTTTTGATAACCGATTCAATTTCTTCGCTGGTTATGGGTCTGTTCAAGCTTTCTATTTCCTCCTGATTGAGTTTTGGAAGAGTGTGGGTGTTCAGGAATTTGTCCATTTCTTCCAGGTTGTCCAATTTGTTGGCATATAATTTTTCATAGTATTCCCTGACAATTGTTTGTATCTCTGAGGGATTGGTTGTAATAATTCCATTTTCATTCATGATTTTGTCTATTTGGGTCATCTCCCTTTTCTTTTTGAGAAGCCTGGCTAGAGGTTTGTCAATTGTGTTTATTTTTTCAAAAAACCAACTCTTGGTTTCGTTGATCTGCTCTACAGTTTTTTTAGATTCTATATTGTTTATTTCTGCTCTGATCTTTATTATTTCTCTTCTTCTGCTGGGTTTAGGCTGCCTTTGCTGTTCTGCTTCTAGTTCCTTTAGGTGTGCTGTTAGATTTTGTGTTTGGGATTTTTCTTGTTTCTTGAGATAGGCCTGGATTGCAATGTATTTTCCTCTCAGGACTGCCTTCGCTGCGTCCCAAAGCGTTTGGATTGTTGTATTTTCATTTTCGTTTGTTTCCATATATTTTTTAATTTCTTCTCGAATTGCCTGGTTGACCCACTCATTCGTTAGTAGGGTGTTCTTTAACCTCCATGCTTTGGGAGGTTTTCCAGACTTTTTTCTGTGGTTGATTTCAAGCTTCATAGCATTGTGGTCTGAAAGTATGCATGGTATGATTTCAATTCTTGTAAACTTATGAAGGGCTGTTTTGTGACCCAGTATATGATCTATCTTGGAGAATGTTCCATGTGCACTCGAGAAGAAAGTATATTCTGTTGCTTTGGGATGCAGAGTTCTAAATAGATCTGTCAAGTCCATCTGATCCAATGTCTCATTCAGGGCCCTTGTTTCTTTATTGACCGTGTGTCTAGATGATCTATCCATTCCTGTAAGTGGGGTGTTAAAGTCCCCTGCAATGACCACATTCTTCTCAATAAGGTGGCTTATGTTTATGAGTAATTGTTTTATATATTTGGGCGCTCCGGTATTCGGCGCATAGACATTTATAATTGTTAGCTCTTCCTGATGGATAGACCCTGTCACTATTATATAATGTCCTTCTTCATCTCTTGTTACAGCCTTTAATTGAAAGTCTAGTTTGTCTGATATAAGTATGGCTACTCCAGCTTTCTTTTGGCTTCCAGTAGCATGATAAATAGTTCTCCATCCCCTCACTCTCAATCTAAAGGTGTCCTCAGGTCTAAAATGAGTCTCTTGTAGACAGCAAATAGATGGGTCTTGTTTTTTTATCCATTCTGATACCCTCTGTCTTTTGGTTGGCGCATTTAATCCATTTACATTCAGTGTTATTATAGAAAGATATGGGTTTAGAGTCATTGTGATGTCTGTATGTTTTATGCTTGTAGTGATGTCTCTGGTACTTTGTCTCACAGGGTCCCCCTTAGGATCTCTTGTAGGGCTGGTTTAGTGGTGACAAATTCCTTCAGTTTTGGTTTGTTTGGGAAGACCTTTATCTCTCCTTCGATTCTAAATGACAGACTTGCTGGATAAAGGATTCTTGGCTGCATATTTTTTCTGTCTAGCACACTGAAAATCTCGCGCCAATTCTTTCTGGCCTGCCAAGTTTCAAAAGAGAGATCAGTCACGAGTCTTATAGGTCTCCCTTTATATGTGAGGGCACGTTTACCCCTTGCTGCTTTCAGAATTTTCTCTTTATCCTTGTATTTTGCCAGTTTCACTATGATATGTCGTGCAGAAGATCGATTCAAGTTACGTCTGAAGGGAGTTCTCTGTGCCTCTTGGATTTCAATGCCTTTTTCCTTCCCCAGTTCAGGGAAGTTCTCAGCTATTATTTCTTCAAGTACCCCTTCAGCACCTTTCCCTCTCTCTTCCTCCTCTGGGATACCAATTATGCGTAGATTATTTCTTTTTAGTGTATCACTTCGTTCTCTAATTTTCCCCTCATACTCCTGGATTTTTTATCTCTCTTTTTCTCAGCTTCCTCTTTTTCCATAACTTTATCTTCTAGTTCACCTATTCTCTCCTCCGCCTCTTCAATCCGAGCCGTGGTGGTTTCCATTTTGTTATGCATTTCGTTTAAAGCTTTTTTCAGCTCCTCGTGACTGTTCCTTAGTCCCTTGATCTCCTTAGCAAGAGATTCTCTGCTGTCAGCTATACTGTTTTCAAGCCCAGCGATTAATTTTATGACTATTATTCTAAATTCACTTTCTGTTATATTATTTAAATCCTTTTTGATCAGCTCATTAGCTATTGTTATTTCCTGGAGATTCTTCTGAGGGGAATTCTTCCGCTTGGTCATTTTGGATAGTCCCTGGCGTGGTGAGGACCTGCAGGGCACTTCCCCTGTGCTGTGGTGTATAACTGGAGTTGGTGGGCGGAGCCGCAGTCAGACCTGATGTCTGCCCCCAGCCCACCCCTGTGTCCACAATCAGACTGGTGTGTGCCTTCTCTTCCCCTCTCGTAGGGGCGGGATTCACTGTGGGGTGGGGTGGCCTGTCTGGGCTACTTGCACACTGCCAGGCTTGTGATGCTGGGGATCTGGCGTCTTAGCTGGGGTGGGTAGGAAGGTGCACAGGGCAGGAGGGGCAGGCTTAGCTTGCTTCTTCTTGGGTGATCCACTTCAGGAGGGGCCCTGTGGCAGCAGGAGGGAGTCAGATCCGCTGCCGGAGGTTTGGCTCCGCAGAAGCGCAGAGTTGGGTGTTTGCGCGGAGCGAGCAAGTTCCCTGGCAGGAACTGGTTCTCTTTGGGATTTTGGCTGGGGGATGGGCGGGGGAGATGGCGCTGGTGAGCGCCTTTGTTCCCCACCAAACTGAGCTCTGTCGTCCGGGGGCTCAGCAGCTCTCCTTCCCTTTGTCCTCCAGCCTTCCCGCTTTCTGAGCAGAGCTGTTAACTTATGACCTCCCAGACGCTAAGTCGCGCTTGCTGTGGGAACACAGTCCGTCAGGCCCCTCCGCTTTTTGCAAGCCAGACTCCGGGGCTCTGCTTGGCCGGCGAGCCGCCCCTCTGCCCCGGCTCCCTCCCGCCAGTCTGTGGAGCGCGCACCGCCTCGCCGCCCTTCCTACCCTCTTCCGTGGGCCTCTCGTCTGCGCTTGGCTCCGGCGACTCCGTTCTGCTAATCCTCTGGTGGTTTTCTGGGTTATTTAGGCAGGTGTAGGTGGAATCTAAGTGATCAGCAGGACGCGCGGTGAGCCCAGTGTCCTCCTACGCCGCCATCTTCCCTCTCTCCCCTCTCTCAAAAAATATATTTTTTAAGCAAATTATCAGTTTAGTTCTCACAAAAATTAAATCTAACTATCCGAATCTCATTCACCAGCATGGAAAAGAGGGCAAATGTTATGCTCCTTCTTTAAGGATTATTCCAGATGACATGAAACTGATCACCACTTGCATATTTTGGGCCAAAACTTAGTTATGTGGCCCTACCTAGATTTAAAGAAGAATTAGTTATTCTTGTGATTGAGAACCAGAGAGCATTAATAGGGGAATAGATAAAGAGAATTAGTGTTTAGTAGGCCAGTAGAGATTTTGCTACATCACTTCTAACCAAGATACGTGGAATGATTTGCCCTCTGAACATGCCATGTTTCATGGAAATTCATGTAGTCTGTCTAGAATACCTTATTCCTTCTCCATGCAGTTAAATTCTATGCATTCTTCAGATTCAACTAGAGTTTCTCCAAGAAAATTTCTGTGATACTATCAGTCTTATTTACTAGGTTAGTACTTTATTTACATCTATATTATCATCACTTCTCACTCTACATTATGAAAATATTCAAGTACACATTTATGAATTTGTGTTACTATTTGCTTGTTTAACTCAATTTTATATTCTTACATATTTAAACTCAAAATTAAGACCTCACTGCAATTCTACGAACATAACAGTATATGAGATACTAGAACAACTAATGAGGAAAGAATTTTTCTCCCTCATGTGAATCTGAGAGAAGACAATAATCAAATTCTGGGAAGTGTTATTTTACATACATGATCTTTCCAGTCTCGTCAGTTCTTATAAGATGCCTTGTTAAAAACAAAAACAAAAATGAAAACGAAACAAAAACATTTTAATCTAAGTCTCATTCTCTTCTATGTGAAATAGCTAAATTCTTTTGTTTTTCATTTTGTTTTTTGGTTCCATCATTGTTATATGAAGTTAAAATCTTCTAATGCCTTTTTCTAAATTAAAATGTATGGAAAACATAAACACCTCTTGTGAAAGAGTGTTTACAGCCATTGGACATTTTATATGATTGCTTTATTTAGTTTCTCAAGCCTTGCTGGAAAGAAATAGTTGATTATGTGTGATTGCATAGTATATCTTCCTGGAGAAAAAGCTATTATGCTGCCATTGATGGTCATCCATAAAATGCAGGATCTGAGCTGACCCTACGAATGAGACTCATTGGGTTATATGTGTGTGTGTGTGTGTGTGTGTGTGTATAGGCGTATATGTATAGAATATAGATCTATAGAAAAAGGCAAAGTGCTTCTAAAAGAGAAATGGGAGTTGGGCAGAAGTAACCTTAGTAATAGGGAACAGGAATGTGACCCTGCCCCAAATCTGTTGCATTTAGATGGCACCGAAATGAAGTATGAACCAAAAAGTTATGTAAGAAGGAGAGAAAAGACAGTATGAGCAAAGTAAATAGTAAAGTAAAAATGCATTACCATAAAAAAGCACAGTTCTACTAAAAACAAAACAAAATAAAACAAAAAACACAGTTCAACATGGCACTCAGTTTTTATTTTGTTTTTTAATTTACTTATTTAATTTCAAGTTTGTTAATATACAGTATAGTATTATTAGTTTCAGGGGTAGAACCCAGTGACTTATCACTTACATAAAATACCTGGTGCTCATCCCAACAACTGCCCTCCCTACTAGTCCATCATCCATTTAGCACATCTCCCCACCCACCTTCCCTCCAGCAACTCTCAGTTTGTTCTCTGTAGTTAAGAGCCTCTTATGGTTTGACTCCCTCTCTGTTTGTATCTTATTTTTCCTTCCCTTCCCCTTTGTTCATCTGTTTTACTTCTTAAATTCCACATATGAGTGAAATCATATGATATCTGTCATTCTCTGGTTGAGTTACTTGGCTTAGCATGATACACTCTACTTCCATCCACCTTGTTGAAAATGACAAGATTTTATTCTTTTGATTGCCAAGTAATATTCCATTGTGTATATATATACCACGTCTTCCTTATCCATTCATCAGTCAATGGACATTTGGGTTCTTTCCATAATTTGGCTATTGTTGATAGTGCTGCTATAAACATTGGGGTCCATATACCCCTATGAATCAGCACTCCTGTATCCTTTGGATAAATTTATAATAGTGCTATTGCTGGGTCATAGGGTAATTCTATTTTTAAGTTTTTGAGGAATCTACACACTGTTTTCCAGAATGGCTGCACTAATTTGCATTCTTACCAACAGTGCAAGAGGGTTTCCCTTTTTCCACATACTTGCCAACATCTGCTGTTTCTTGAGTTGTTGATTTTAGCCACTCTGACCAGTGTGAGGTGATATCTCAATGTGGCTTTGTTTTGTATTTCTCTGATGATGAGTGATGTTGAGCATCTCATCATGTAGCTATTAGCCATCTGGATGTCTTCTTTAGAAAAGTTTCTATTCATATCTTCTGCCCATTTCTTCACTGGATTATGTGTTTTCTGGGTGTTGGGTTTGGTAAGTTCTTTATACATTTTGGGTACTACCCCTTTATCCGGTATGTCATTTGCAAATTCCTTCTCCCATTCCATCAGATGTGCTTCAGTTTTGTTGATTGTTTGCTTTGCTGTGCAGAAGATTTTTTATCTTGATAAAGTCCCAGTAGTTCATTTTTGCTTTTGATTCCCTTGCCTCCAGAGATGTGTCTAGTAAGAAGTTGCTGTGGCTGAGTTCAGAGAGGTTGTTGCATTTTTTCTCCTGTAGGATTTTGAGGGTTTCCTGTCTCACATTTAGGTCTTTCATCCATGTTGAATTTATTTTTGTGTCTGGTGTAAGAAAGCAGTCCAGGTTCATTATTCTGCATGTCGCTGTCCAGTTTTCCCAGCACCACTTGCTGAAGAGGCTGTCTTTTTTCCACTGGATATTCATTCCTGCTTTGTTGAAGATTAGTTGGCCATACATTTGTGTGTCCATTATTGGGTTTCCTATTCTGTTTATTGATCTATGTGTTTTTGTGCCAGTACCATACTGTCTTGATGATAAAAGCTTTGTGATACATCTTGAAGTCTGAAATTGTGATGCCTCCAGCTTTGATTTTCTTTCTCAAGATTGCTTTGGCTATTCAGGGTCCTTTCTGGTTCCATATCAATTTTAGAATTGTTTGTTCTAGCTCTGTGAAGAATGCTGGAGTTATTGTTTATTTTTTTTAATTAAAATTTTTTTTAAATTTATTTTTGAGAGACAGAGAGAGACAGAGCACAAGTGGGGGAGGGGCAGAGAGAGAGGGAGACACAGAATCTGAAGCAGGCTTCAGGTTCTGAGCTGACAGCACAGAGCTGGATGTGGGGCCTGAACTCACAAACTGCGAGATCATGACCTGGGCTGAAGTCAGATGCTTAACCGACTGAGCCACCCCGGCACCCCGAAGTTATTTTTTAAACATTTATTACTTAAATATTTAATATTTAATATAGAAATTAATATGTAATATTTATTTATTTTGAAGTGGGAGGCTGAGAGAGGGGAAGACAGAGAATCTCAAGCAGGCTTCATGCTGTCAGCTCATAGCCCAATGCGGGGCTCAAACTCACAAACTGAGATCATGATCTGAGCCAAAATCAAGAGTCAGGTGGATGCTTAACCAACTGAGCCACCCAGGTGCCCCAGTGGTGTCATTTTGATAGATATTGCATTGAATGTGTAAGATTGGTTTGGGTAGTATAGACTACATGTCTCTCAGTTTTAAAAAGATTGTTAATGATTATATTTTGAGTATTAACTTTTTGCAGGTGATATTCAAATATTTAACACATGAACAATGAATCACAACTAAATCCTTGATAAAAATTTCCTGTACTTACACATCCTTCAAGAAATGCATTTTTTTTATAATTGGAGGTGTGAGTTTCCCTAAATCTAAAGTTGTCCCCATTGGTCATTACCACCTTTCTTTTCCATTCTTACTCATTTTAATAGTGTCTGAGATGTCTAATGTATAATAGCTTTTTTTCTGGACATCTTAAGCTTTTTTTTTCTTTTTTTCATTTTGACTAAATGAAACTAGAGTTAGGAATTACTGATATAAAATAATATCATAAGTAAATGGAAAAATAGCCTTTAGACATTTCTATTGTTGTTCAGGCCAAAAGAAATACCATGAAAATACCTGATTGAATACAATGAAAGTAATTCTAACTTTGACAGGTAAGTATTATATCCACCAAATCTTAGATTTCAGCAATTAAGATTTGGTAAAAAAGTAAAAGGTAAGAGGCCACTTTTAAGGTTAACTTAAAACTGAATTTAGTGGGTGGAAAAATAATGTGTATTCAAATGC
Source organism: Puma concolor (assembly GCF_028749965.1). Lineage (NCBI taxonomy): Eukaryota > Metazoa > Chordata > Mammalia > Carnivora > Felidae > Puma > Puma concolor. The sequence continues at coordinate 179,795,159 of NC_141670.1, read as the reverse complement.
CAATATAAAATATGTCAGAGAGAATGGTCCCATAAAATTAGAGATTAAGCCATTTTATAGTACTTCATAAGCTTCTTTTATATAAGACAGGCCTGGATGACGTGTTGATAATAATCATTTTGATTAATTCTTGAAGGTTCCCTAAGACTTGGGAGTGGGTTGAAGGTTATGGACCTTGGGTCTAGGAGGCTCTGTATTGGACCGTCTATGCTCACTTAGGATCTCCCACTTAATATGTATGCATTTTAAGCAATTTTTAAACTTTTAATATTTTAATTAGAACAACTCACACTAAAGTTATTGCATGTAACTGACAATATTTATATATATTTCCCAAATTTTTTCATGATTTAGATGTCCCTTAATTACTAAAAATAGTTGCTTTTCTAAGTTGTATATTCTCTCTCTCCCACTCCTTGCCCCTCAAATCATTGTGTATAATGTTGTTGTGAGCAATTTTTTGAGCAAAAATCCAAATTTTACCAGAATTTATTCTAACCTTATAATTATTTGAGAGGTAAATTCCATGAAATATTGATCCCAATGCTTCTAAGTTGACAACTTTCTAGTATCATATTAAACAGTCTAGAATTACTGTGTAGGAAAGTATCACTATGTGACTCCAAGATTTCCAAAATATCAGGACAAACCAAGCTGACTTCTGAAATTCAAATGAATACAAATGAATACATCTGAGATAAGACATTTGCCAAAGTGCTCACTATGTTTTCTTTATACACTGCCCATGCCTTTGTGAATAGCTCTTTATTAAAACAGTTTCAAATTATCTTAATTTGGTTATATCACTTGTTATCAACAGTCACCCTCACTGATTGAGTAATTAATGTCAAAAGTGGCCCTATGCAACAAACAATAAAAATGGGACTTGGGTTTGGTTTCCTTATATATTCAAGCAGTTCTGAGATAATCTTATTTCTGGGGAAATGTGACACGTAGTCCATAGCATACAAGTTCATCACAATTATTCAAATAATTCCTGGTATAATATAGAATGAAATATAGACAGAGGGCAAAATGGTAAGAATTTAAATGGCTGTGACAGGTGTCATAATAATAAGGATACATACAAACATTAATAGGCACTTGACTTCTTCTGAAATTCCCTGAGAGCTTATACAGAAAACCAAAAAAACCCTGAAAATTTATGAAGATACAAATTGTAACCTGTATCAAGAACCAGAAGACCTCCACAGCTATGAAGGAATTTCTGTTCCCTTATGATCACTAGGCAGGTAGAACCAAGGACTAAGCCAGTACAATCTAATTGCAAGGTCAGTCCTCAGCCGCAGCAATTTCTCACTTGACACATCCCCAAAGGCAAGGGAATTAAAAGCAAAAACGAACTATTAGGACCTCATGAAGATAAAAAGCTTCTGCACAGCAAAGGAAACAATCAACAAAAGTAAAAGGCAATCAACAGAATGGGAAAAGATATTTGCAAATGACGTATCGGACAAAGGTCTAGTATCCAAAATCTATAAAGAGCTCACCAAACTCCACACCCAAAAAACAAATAATCCAGTGAAGAAATGGGCAGAAAACATGAATAGACACTTCTCTAAAGAAGACATCTGGATGGCCAACAGGCACATGAAAAGATGCTCAACATCGCTCCTCATCAGGGAAATACAAATCAACACCACACTCAGATATCACCTCACGCCAGTCAGAGTGGCCAAAATGAACAAATCAGGAGACTATAGATGCTGGAGAGGATGTGGAGAAACGGGAACCCTCTTGCACTGTTGGTGGGAATGCAAACTGTGCAGCCACTCTGGAAAACAGTGTGGAGGTTCCTCAAAAAATTAAAAATAGACCTACCCTATGACCCAGCAGTAGCACTGCTAGGAATTTACCCAAGGGTTACAGGAGTACTGATGCACAGGGGCACTTGTACCCCAATGTTTCTAGCAGCACTCTCAACAATAGCCAAATTGTGGGAAAAGCCTAAATGTCCATCAACTGATGAATGGATAGAGAAATTGTGGTTTATATACACAATGGAGTACTACGTGGCAATGAGAAAGAATGAAATATGGCCTTTTGTAGCAACATGGATGGAACTGAAGAGTGTGATGCTAAGTGAAATAAACCATACAGAGAAAGACAGATACCATATGTTTTCACTCTTATGTGGATCCTGAGAAACTTAACAGAAACCCATGGGGGAAGGGAAGGAAAAAGAAAAAGAAGTTAGAGAGGGAGAGAGCCAAAGCATAAGAGACTCTTAAAAACTGAGAACAAACTGAGGGTTGATGGGGGATGGGAAGGAGGGGAGGTTGGGTGATGGGCATTGAAGAGGGCATCTTTAGGGATGAGCACTGGGTGTTGTATGGAAACCAATTTGATAATAAATTTCATATATTAAAAAAAATAAAGTAAAAAAAAATAATTGCAAGGTCAGTAAAATTGCAGTTTCTATTAAAGGCTAAATTCTGCCAAATCTCTTATGCTAAAATAGGGGTTTGCAAACCATGGCTCTCAAACTGCCACTTCGTTCTATAAATAAAGTGTTATCAGAACAGTCACCACATTGGTTAACATGATACAGTAACAGTTGACAGGGTTGAGTTGTTTTTACAGAAACTGAGTGGGTCACAATACATAAAATAGGTCTTACCTTTCCCTTTAAAGAAAATGTTTGTGAACCCCAGTACCATGAGAATGGCATTTGTGGAGAAGGAGTAGGGCTCTGAGACATGGGATGGATTCTTTCAGGCAATTATAGGTAAATCTGAAAAATACTGATCTCCAAAATCTATTAACTACTTTTACCTGTGAAGGCAACACCAGGCGCACTTTTCAGGAAAACATCCCTTTTCAACATAAGAAAATTAAGATAGAGAATCAGGAAGAAACAATGTATTTAGCTTGTAATAGAGAATGTAATGCCTGGAGAATGAAACTGCATATTAATATTTGAAAGTTACTGGAAAAGCTGTGGGTCAGCCCAAGCATTAGTGAAAGCAAGGAAGGATAATTCAACTGATGTGGATTAAAATGACATTAGAGATGAAAAAAAAAAAAGTAAAGAGCCAGAACTGCAGCTCTTGATATATACCTACTAGAGTCTAATGCCTCAATAAATAATAAAGGACTGGAAACTTTCGTTGTATGCTTGCATGCCGTCCCTAAAGGCAGTTCCTAAGTTATTATATTTTATGCTTAGAACAGGTATTTGTCTCCAGAAACAGGCTCATCATCATTAATTTACTCTCAGAGGGTGACAGAGTATATCAGGTACAAGAGCAAGAATTTCTTTCTGGGTTTCCCTGACTCAACAAGTTATTGCTTTATTTATGTTCACTGCTGCCCAGTTAGCATAATTATCAATATCAATCTTTGGACCCGATTGACTACTTGGTTACTTTAATTGTCTGTGAAAGTAATTGAAATAAGAGTGCAATGAATGACACATTGATATTTCAGTATGACCTTAGTCATCTCAAATTAGTCCAGGAGGGCAATATAGTACCTAGGTCCTAGGTTGCTTTTAACGTTCCTAAACAGATGCTAGGAGGCATGTATCTGGCTACATTACCTAGAATATATTTGATTCTGAACATTTTAAATCATGGGCTATTTGTAAGCACGTCTTTATGCAGAACCAATTGTGCCAGTTATGGGAGCCTCACGGGGTGGGGGGTGGGGGAGGGAACATGTTGGTATTTTAAGAAAAAAAAGTGTATTTAAAATACAGAGACAATGTTGAATTACTATACCTATATGAACACCATATGGATGACTTGTATGTAACAACTGTTATATTTTTAGCATGGGAATCACAAAATAGCCACTTTCAAAATGTGTGAATGAAGATATTCACTTTTAGTCTGTAGCAATTTATGCCGGGTAAGTCATTTTTGCTGCATATATATGTTAAATAACTACTGTATGCTAGCTCTTCTTAGCTACTTTATTGCAATGTTATATTTTGATTAATTTATTGTACACAATATGGGCACATTTTTCTTGAATTATAACTGGTTACATCATGCTGAATCATTATTCAGAATAATATATTATTCATTGTATTTACTTACCTACATTGAAGTGCTTCTATGTCTCACTGCGTATCTTAGCTGGTAACAAAGGTTATTTAAGGGGAACCTATTTTACTGGCTATGATTTGGTTGAACAAAGAACAGTGCAGTACAGTCTTTTGCTTTTCACGTAGACTATGAGAAACCATGATCAGCACACTGGTCCTCTACAAAATGTGAAATGGAGAAAAATGAACATAATGTCAGCGTCGTTGCTAATCTATTTTCAATTGTCCTCAGAAGTCCAAGTCTATTGCGGTTCCATACAAATTTTAGGATTGCTCATTTTAGCTTCGAGAAGAATGCTGGTGCAATTTTGATTGGGATTGCACTGAATGTGTAGATAGCTTTGGGTATTTTTGACATTTTAACAATATTTATTATTCCAATCCATGGGCATGGAATGTTTTTCCATTTCTTTGTACCTTCTTCAATTTCCTTCATAAGCTTTCTATAGTTTTCAGCATACAGATCTTTTACATGTTTGGTTAGGTTTATTCCTAGGTATTTTATGATTCTTTGTGTAATTGTGAATGGGATCAGTTTCTTTATTTGCCTTTCCTTTGCTTCATTATTAGTATATAAAAATGCAACTGATTTCTGTACGTTAATTTTGTATCCTGCGAGTTTGCTGACTTCATGTATCAGTTCTAGCAGACTTTTGGTGGAGTCTATTGGGATTTCCATGTATAATATCAGGTCATCTGCAAAAAGTGAAAGCTTGACTTCATCTTTGCAAACTTTGATACCTTTGATTTTCTTTTTTTGTCTGATTGCTGATGCTAGCACTTCCAACACTATGTTAAATAACAGCGGTGAGAGTGGGCATCCCTGTTGTGTTCCTGATCTCAGGGGGAAAGCTCTCAGTTTTTCCCCATTGAGGATGATATTAGCTGTGGGCTTTTCATAAATGGTTTTTATGATGTTTAAGTATGTTCCTTCTATCCCGACTTTCTCGAGGGTTTTTATTTGTACAGAACCACAAAAGACCCCGAATAGCCAAAGTAATTTTGAAGAAGAAGACCAAAGTGGGAGGCATCACAATCCTAGACTTTAGCCTCTACTACAAAGCTGTAATCATTAAGACAGCATGGCATTGGCACAAAAACAGACACATAGACCAATGGAATGGAATAGAAGCCCCAGAACTAGACCCACAAAAGTATGGTCAACTAATCTTTGACAAAGCAGGAAAGAATATCCAATGGAAAAAAGACAGTCTCTTTAACAAATGGTGCTGGGAGAACTGGACAGCAACATGCAGAAGAATGAAACTAGGCCACTTTCTTACACCATTCACAAAAATAAACTCAAAATGGATCAAGGACCTGAATGTGAGACAGGAAATCATCAAAACACTAGAGGAGAAAGCAGGAAAAAACCTCTATGACCTCAGCCACAGCAATTTCTTACTTGACACATCTCCAAAGGCAAGGGAATTAAAAGCAAAAGTGAACTATTGGGACCTCATCAAGATAAAAAACTTCTGCACTGCAAAGGAAACAATCAACAAAACTAAAAGGCAACCAACGGAATGGAAAATATATTTGCAAATGACATATCAGACAAAGGGCTAGTATCCAAAATCTATAAAGAACTCACCAAACTCCACACCCAAAGACAAATAATCCAGTGAAGAAATGGGCAGAAACCGTGAATAGACACTTCTCTAAAGAAGACATCCAGATGGCCAACAAGCACATGAAAAGATGCACAATGTCGTTCTTCATCAGGGAAATACAAATCAAAACCACACTCAGATACCACCTCATGCCAATCAGAGTGCCTAAAATGAACAAATCAGGAGACTATAGATGCTGGAGATGATGTGGAGAAATGGGAACCCTTTTGCACTGTTGGTGGGAATGCAAACTGGTGCAGCCACTCTGGAAAACAGTGTGGAAGTTCCTCAAAAAATTAAAAATAGACCTACCCTATGACCCAGCAATAGCACTGCTAGGAATTTACCCAAGGGATACAGGAGTGCTGATGCACTGGGGCATTGTACCCCAATGTTTATAGCAGCACTTTCAACAATAGCCAAATTATGGAAAGAGCCTAAATGTCCATCAACTGACGAATGGATAAAGAAATTGTGGTTTATATACACAATGGAATACTTCTTGGCAATGAGAAAGAACGCAATATGGCCTTTTGTAGCAACATGGATGGCAACGGAGAGTGTTATGGTAAGTTAAATAAGTCATGCAGGGAAAGACAGATACCATATGTTTTCACTCTTATGTGGATCCTGAGAAACTTAACAGAAATCCATGGGGGAGGAGAAGAAAAACAAAAGAGGTTAGAGAGGGAGAAAGCCAAACCGTAAAAGACTCTTAAAAACTGAGAATAAACTGAGGGTTGATGGGGGATGGGAAGGAGGAGATGGTGGGTGATAGGCACTGAGGAGGGCACCTGTTGGAAGGAGCACTGAGTGTTTTATGGAAACCAATTTGACAATAAATTTCATTTTATTTTTTTTTAATTTTTTTTTCAACGTTTATTTATTTTTGGGACAGAGAGAGACAGAGCATGAACGGGGGAGGGGCAGAGAGAGAGGGAGACACAGAATCCGAAACAGGCTCCAGGCTCGGAGCCAACAGCCCAGAGCCTGACGCGGGGCTCGAAGTCACGGACTGCGAGATCGTGACCTGGCTGAAGTCGGACGCTTAATCGACTGTGCCACCCAGGCGCCCCAATAAATTTCATTTTAAAAAATAAAGAAGTCCAAGTCTAATACCGGGAATTTTCATTTATGGAAAAAGTCACAGAAATTGAGACGGAATTTGAAAAGAGTAATGAAATGATAAATACTTTGAATGCCGTGGATGATTTCCTCCTCTAGGAATACTGAATATGGAAGGAAAGGAGGAAGAAGGACTTAATTTTGGTATTCAAAGTTTTGTAGAGAATATTAAAAAATGAGCAGTGTTTCTTCACTGAATTTTCCTTTCATGTAATTTTCAACAAAGACACATGAAATTTCAGAAGTCATAAATTTTTAAACCCCTCAAAGAAACAATTGCTTCATGCTTTAAAATTTATTAAACAATTTTAATCCTATTTTCCTGAAAACAACCTTCCATGTAATAACTGAGATAGATGTTTGTAGGACACAGTTACATTTTTCTTTCCTTGTAAAGATTTAGGATGGGTATGGGAGAAAAATAATTTCACTTTATTATCTGGATTAAACCTGGGATAAAAGATCTCCCTGAAAACAATTTTTATAAAAAGGGAAAAAAATAGAGGAGAACCACACATGACTCAGTAAGGAATCAAGTTGTTTTCATTAAAAACAAATTTCAGTAGTCTTCTGAATCTCCGGGCCAGTGCCAGCCTATCCACATCTCTGTACAAGTTACAAAAATGCCTTTGTTCTGGAATAAAATACTGTATCATCCACATAAGTACAACAGAGACTTGCTATGTGTCCTTGCTAACCCTTTGCAAAACTGCAGAATGTTGCTGAATTATACCAGTTCCAGGATCTCATGTTTGTTTGTTTGTTTTCTCTTAATCCAAGCATTTCATTCATTTGTTAACATTTATGTTTAAGGTATAATTGTCCTTTATATTTCAATTAAAATTTCTTAAAGAAAGGAACTATGTATGTCTTGGGTTGCAGTTAAAAGGTAAAAGAAGGTAGTGTTTAATTACATAGTAATTTATTGTCAGTTTTTAAAAGCTTCCAGCAATGCAAATAAACTAACATATTGTAAGCTATTTCAGGAACTGAAAACAAATGTCCTTCATGGGCATCAAATCACACCATCCTTAGCCCACATAACAACAGTTTCTTCATATTTGGTAACTAATTCCAACGTCCAATGTTCAATATTCTTGATAAAAATACGATACTCATTCAATAAAATAAGAAAGCATAAATGTTTCTAAATTGGTTTTTGAATTTTGGCGTATGCTAGTTTCATTGTCAAGTTATGTGATAAGTTCATATTTGAAAAATGTGTGTATCATAATGCAATATTCGAAAAGCAAAGGTTTTTAATCAGTTTGACTTACTTCATGTAAGCAGTGATATGTGGCTTACTTTGCAAAAAAAAAACAATCCTCAATTAAAACTGCAATAAAGCATTTAATCAATTTCAATGAATTCAATTTCCCAAACTCTCTTTTACAAACTCATTAAATTCATTTTCCAGTCTCTTCCATGTATCAGGCATTCAGTTTGGCTTTTGATGTTAGGGTTTCAAAAAGCGAGTAAAAGTTAATCTCTGACCTTACGAAACTCACAATTGGCTCTTGACAACATAATTTTCACCAAAATGAGTTCTTGAGATGAGTAAAAATGATCTTTGCCCTAATGCTTCCCTACAATAAATTGGTTACTCGGAGGGTGTACCTATCTAACTCCAAAGCTAGCTTCAGAGGTACCCAGAGCTAAATTAGAGGTCTGTTTATATAGTTCTTCTGTTTGTTGGATTGTTACTGCTATAATGCATGTGCTCAATTTTTTTTCCTATTAGTTATAGTAGTAATTTTAAAAAGCAAATATGAGTACTTTGGTTACAAGAAAGCATTAAAAAGAAGACAAAAAATAATAAATAGGAAAAGAGAACAAAACCTAAAAGCCTTTCTAACACTATTGATAAGAATGACAATGCAATATATCTGGTTGAAACCATTCTTATTAATTGAAAAAAAATGTTTATCAAGTTCAAGCAGATACATTTCTTGTCTTGAGTTTTGTACCATCAAATCAGATCAAATAGTGCTTATAGAAGTTTACAGTTCAAAAATCATGGGGCTTTACATTATGTAAGTTATTTGGGGGGTGGGGGGCGGTTAAAGTGATGAAAAGACCAGTGAAATACTTTTATAAATCAAAAAATGTGCATCTCCTTTTAAAAACTGGAAGGGTATATAGACCAAGAAAATATGATGATGCTGATGAAGGAGTAATGAAGAATTCAAGCAGGAACTTTTTACTTTCTGCCTTTGGTTCCATGTGATGTACCTGTGAATAGCAGCAGTTATAAGCCCTAAGAATATTTCAGTGTGTTAACTTCAAAGAAATCTTAAAGCTGGTGTTTATCCAAAACCCAAAAAGCAACAATCAAAATCATCTTTTTAAAATTCCTAGATCTTGGGTATGCCTGACTGACTCAGTCAATGCAGCATGTCACTCTTGATCTCAGGGTTGTAGGTTCAAGCCCCACATTGGGTGTAGAGATTACTTTAAAATAAAATCTTTAAAATTTCTAGATCTCAGTATCAATTTCATGATTTTGTTTCCAGCGATTGGGTGATTTTTGTGAAATCTAGCCCTGGGGCTGTCATCTGTTTTGGACCCTCTAAAACTCATAACTCCAAAGGGATACCTTATCCTGATGCTGAATTACCCTTGAGTAGAAGTTTATAGAATCTGCCTTTGTTATGTGATTCTACCTCTCTTTTCATATTCTCTTTCTGTAACCTTAGAGAAACCCATATGATTACTTTTTATCTATCTAAATTTCTTTATAAAGGGTCAGTGAGCAAAACTTCAGGGATTATAATTTCTGAAAGTATGAATATTGTTTGGGTTTTTGATTCATAAACAATAACTTATCATAAATTGTTTGATCCTGTCCAGTATATTTTGTCATTCTACATAGAAAACTCCTAGTTCTACAACAGACCTTTAAATCATGGAAGTTTCCGGAAGTAAGGAATGTGTCATTTTTGTAGATTAAAATATTTGATAAAATAGAAGTAAGAATGAATTTCCTACCTGACCTCCTAAAGAAGCAGGGAAACTCTTATCTTCAAAACCACATTTTGGATGATGTAATTAAGAATTCTAGTCTCATTTATGGAACTCTTAAAAGGAGAACTTTCTGATATCACATTTAGTAATGACCTAAGAAAAAATAGGCAATTGTAGAAATACCAGAATAAATACCTTCCCCCAAATTGTACTGAAACTTTATTGTACATCCTTTGGGGATCTGTTCTATAACTTGTCGAATTTTAAATAACTGTTTTATTTTATTTTAGTCAGTCCTCTCAGGTTTGCTGCATGTAAAAATTATTCTTTACTGCATGATAATTTTCTCAAAATTTTCCCATCAAAAGATGGTTTTAAACTATCCTAGTCAGTATAATCAGATTTTCTACATTTTCTTCTAATGCTCTGTTGACCTATTAGAATCTACCAAAACTACTTTACCCTAATTTTTAATTGAAAATACAGCGAGTGTTTGAGAATCATTTCTTCCTAGTTGAAATAGAGGAAGAATTATCACATTCATATTCTTGAATGTGATTTCTACTTGTAGAAATGACAAAATAATAGCTACGTTGTTTCTGTTGCCACATTTCATTGCAAGCTTGTATACAATTTGCCTTCTACTATCACCCCCTGAGTCTCTTTGGCGCTGAACAAAAAGGTTTACCTGCCCCTCGTATGTGCCACGTTATTTTTTCCTAGACGTTTCACGTGGTTTGCATTTTTACAAGCTGACTCTTGAATTTGTACAAACGTTTTCATACCTCTAACCTGTTTTAGTGTGGCTGTATTATTTTTGCTCTTTTCTCTTTGTTGACCTTATTTAGAATAACCTGAAAAATAATGTTTATATCGTGATCTAGCTATTTTCCCAAAGTTCTAGCAATAGATTCAATATTTTTTTGACTTGTATGATACAGAATAAAAGTTTAAGTCAGTGTCTAGAATAACCCAACTACAGTGTAACTTTACACCTTTAAAATAAGGACTTGATTTTAAAGTCATGACTATGTAATTATTGTGAATGTAACAGCCTTAAACATTTTTTTCAGTATTTTTGAACATTATATAGTGAAACAGCAAGCTATACATTGGAGCTTATAACCTTTTCTTACTAAATAAAGACATTCTATTCTTGAGTTTGGGAAAATGATCATTGTCAAGTTAGACAGAATACTCTGTGAAATGTATAAATTAGACCGTTCAGATTATTTTTTATAATTGTTATTACTATAATCCCATACAGATGGTATATTTGGTAACAACTTAAACATCATAAGATGTTCATAATTTGAACCAAGTTTTAAAGTCCCATCACATTTTGAAGCAGATTTTAAAAGTTTATCATTGCTTCACAGCAAGATTTCTTGGTAGCTTCATTAAGATATTCTGTATTTAGAAATATTGTTTATGTATGTGCTATTTAGCCATACCCCTGGTATTATTTTGCTAAAGACATTTTTGGCGAATGAAGGAATTCATTTGAAGAATGACTTTATTCAGGTTCTGTGGGAAAATTAGAATGTTCAAAACCCTATACCTGTTCATTTTCTCAGGGACAATTAAGTCAAAACCATATGATGATGATAATTAAAATGTTTTGATTCACTCTTGCAAATCGTTTCCTGAACTACTGGGTTCCAAACTACGGACTTTGAAAGTATGTGCATCCAGAGAACTTCCTAATGTCACAGTCTTCCCATATTTCCCATTTTCTCTCCCTGGTCTTGATTTATTAGACCCCTCTAAAGTGTCTGCCTCCTATAAACATGTTTAGACTTGCCCAGTTTCCCATTAAAATAAAACTAGAGCAGAAAGGCATGTACAGGAAGGATGTTACATTTCTTATTAGGCCTGCTGGTCTATTCTCTTCAGACCCACCTGCATGCCCCTTTAGGAGCTGGACTTATTGAGCAGTGTGTTTTCCATGGCTGTCCTTACTCGCTTGGTTCACCATCTAAAGTCTTGTAGGTGAATGAACAGCTTGTGTTATATGTTACTTCCTTTAGATAGCGTTCATTCTCCGAGCTTCTTCAAATTCTTTAATAAATCCTGACAAAAACAAAGAGAGAGATTTTTACCTCATTTTGACTCTGCTTTAAAAAAAAAAACATATTTCCATGCTTATCATAGAAGGTACACATTTTAAAAATAATTTTTCATGAGAACACACAGGTGCATTAAACTCAATGTTAAAAAAAGAAAAGTATTTTAAACCTTTTAATTAAGTCCTAGGTTCTACCACTTCTCATTGAATCCTCAGATTGAATTATTTTTCCTCTACTCTCAGCTTTTTTGGAACATTTCTTGAATTGCATTTGTTTCTGCCAGATTTATAAAATAAAACTACTTGTTTGCTTTTGACTCTGCATGTTCACCAGTGAGATTTCTAATAGTTTTTTTTTTTCCATTTCTAAACTTTGTTATGCAACATAAACATATTTATATTTTAATTAATGGAGAGTGAAGTTTTCTAACCGCACAGGAAAAAATAACACATTCTTTTGAAGTACATCTCAGAGTCCACTCCTAAGATATTGTTTCCTGGAAGTAATGTTAACACTGATTTTAGGAAAAGAAGATGTGGAAACCATTTTACTCTATAAACACTTCCTTTGGAAGTAGCCTCTAATATCTGAGAGGGACCTTAAAGAGGACGGCATTTCTAATCTTATGGTATAAATAATCCCACGGTATTTCTGTCAGGAATAGAAAATAATTATGCTAGCATAAGTAACCTTATTCTTTTTAAAGACTTATAAAATTATCTATTAATGGAATCACCCGTTTTCCTTTGCCTAAGTGCTTTGAGTCCAAGGTCAAGAGGATACTGCATTAACTCAATAAGCTTTTATTGAGTGCTTCTTTGATGTCAAGCAGAACACTGCTTGGTTCTATAGATGGAAGTCACTTAAGACTATCTTTGGAAGACTTTCTTTCTTCCCCTTGCCTTCCTTCTCACCCTCCCACCTTGCTTCCTTTCTTTCCCTCCTTCCCTCTTTCCTTCTCTTCCTTTTCTTCTCTCCTCCCTTCCCCTCTTCTTACCTCTCCTTTTCTTTCCTTCCTTACCTTCTTCCTCTTCCTTCCTTCCTTCCTTCCTTCCTTCCTTCCTTCCTTCCTTCCTTCTCTCTCTCTCTTTTAAATTCTCTATATGCAAATTCTGAGAACCCCATTTCTCTATATGATCATTTCCTACCTTAAGGTTTAAATTAGTAAAACTGATCATGCAGTAAGATTTTGAGAAAGTTAGCAGTCTGTTCATAGTCTGCTTAAAAATGACTCCTACATTTTAACAGTGACTTTTGGAGAGATAACGTTGCCCTCTTATTATTCCTGGAGCATGGAGTAAGCTTGTCATACCTTGAGAAAAGTAAAGTTGATGCAGATGATACTAGAGCATAGATATGTGTGAGGATGGAAGAATTTGTGGATTTCTTCTAATAACTGCAAAAGGCCAGACCCCAATTTATGGATTTCTCATCTTTCATTTTAAGCAGCCATTTTCCTGATCAGAATATTAAATAGAACAATTTTTCCAAGCTTAACACTTATTTTATATTTAGCTGAAGAAATGCAAAAAAAAAAAAAAAAAAACCAAAAAGTCCTAAAGACTCTATAAGCTCAATATATCTAAAACCGATTTCATTACCACATGCATTGTGATGCAGACATCACACATTCCAAACGAAACTTACTTTCAAATTTAAAAAAAAATACAAAATTTAAACTCAATTTCTTGTCATGGTTAATTCTGTCAACTCAGTATTGCCATTTGGAATCTATGGACAAATGCTTTCTTGTTATTGAAATCCATCTCTGGGGCGCCTGGGTGTCTCATTTGGTTAAGCTTCCGACTTCAGCTCAGGTCATGGTCTCACTGTCTGTGGGTCTGAGCCCCGCATCAGGTTCTGTGCCGATCACTGGAGGCTGGAGACTGCCTCCGGTTCTGTGTTTTCCTCTCTCTCTACCCTCCTCTGCTCTCACACTCTGTTTCTCTCTCTCTCTCAAAAACAAACAGTAAGAAAAAGAAAAAAGAAAAAAGAAAGAAAGAAATCCATCTCTACCCCACTTTTCAGGCAATTAATTATACCCCCAAAATATCTCTGTATTCTAACTTCTTGCCATTCTCATTATCTTGAGTTTAGGTCAAGACTTCATTTTTCCCCTCCACCCACACACCCTTCTCAGTCTCTCTTCTCTCTTGCCCATATTCCATTTCGTCTCTGTAGTTAATCTTCATTAACTAGAAGTTCAAGATCAAGGTGTCAGTCCATTTGGTTTCTTCTGAGGCTCTCTCCTTAGCTTGCAGAGGACTGTCTTCTATGTGTGTTCTCACATGGTTGTCCCTCAGTCTACATGTTGCCCATGTTCCAGTTCCCTCTTCTTATAAGGACACCAGTCATACTGGATTAGAGCCCACCCACATGACATCATTCTACTTTAATTTCCTTTTTAAAGTCTCTATCTTCAGCTATAGTTACATTCTCACATGCTGGGAGCTAGGACTTCAACATATGCAAATTCTTTTCCCAAGTACGTGAGGACTTTCTAATCTGGCCCTACTATATCTGTATTCTCATCCTCTGACAGTCCACTCTACTCTATTTACCTACATCTGTTCAAAGTGAAATTCTTTCTGTCCAAAGTGCTCTTATTACTGTCTACCTGAAAAACATCTATTCTTTCCTCAAATACCTTTTCAAATGTTACCTCCCATGTAATAATGTAATTCACTACACAGTAATATATTTGTTTATACAGATAATAATAAAGTGTGGAGTCAAAGGTCTTTAACGTATGCAGAGCTGGCCTCGTTTCTGTATTTATTTTATACCCCTTTCTTCCTCTCCTCTATTAACCCACTTTTGTTTTATACTGTCTTGTTACATGTATCCTTCTAAATTGAGTTAAATATATATATATATATATATATATATATATATATGTGTGTGTGTGTATATGTGTGTATATATATATGTATGTATATATGTGTGTATATATATATGTATGTATATATATGTATATATATGTGTGTGTGTGTGTATATATATTTGTGTATATATATATGTATGTATATATATGTATATGTATATATATATATATATATATATATACATATATATATATATATAGGCGAACAAGATGGGATATAAAGTTATCGCTAAATATTAAATACCTCCACTGACATTGTGCATATTGCCACACTTGCAGTGATGACTGATTCCTACTCTCAAGGAGTTTATGCTTGCAATAAAACAGTCTTACACACCTGTATTACTGAATCTGCCATGTTGTATTTTAATTTAGCTATCCACTTTTATGTCTCTTTGGCTGGACAGTAATCACAAGCATCAGGAACTTTTATTTTCCATCTGTTCATCCCCAGGACCCAGCATAATGCCTGGAATAATAGTTAATTTGTTTAAAAGAGCACAGGAGACATGGTGAAAATAAGACATAATTTCCTCTTCCTCAGAACAGACAAATAATGGACACACTTACGTGACTAATCTTTATGGATCAGAATAAGAACATGTTATTAATCTAGCATCTTTTAAACATATAGAATCTCAGCTCCTTTGATCAGCAGCTATTTTATGTCTGATAACAAGTGTGCTCTGCCTTTTTCAAGTATTGAAATCTTTCCTTCATCTCTGTCAAGCTGAACAAAAAGAAAGACCTCAAATGCAGGCTATTCTACCACAGATAGTCTCATTCAAAAGGTCACTCTACCCCTTGTATACAATAAGTAATTGGATCTAGATTTTCAGTAAATGGTCAGTACTTAATCACTGTCATTTGGTCTTACAATACGTCAATTTATCTAGCTCATTCCATTTCACTTGGACAAGAGATAGTATGATTATCCAAGAGCATGCCTTCTGCCATATTTCAGTAATGCTATAGCCAACAAGGATGACAAATTCATTTTCACGTTCAGTCCTCTAGGTGCTAATTTAACCCTTCTCTTCTTACTTGATACATTCTCCCTGAACACTCTCGTCTACTCTCCTGACATCAACTATATCCTATACACAGATTATTCCCAAGCCTAAGTCTCCTGCTAAGACCATCCAATTCAATTTCTAGTCTACAGAGTCAACTTCTCCCTGGTCATTTCTCCCTGGATGTCCAACAGTTCATATCAGCATCTCTAACACCAAGATCATATTCTTTGGCCCCAGCAATGGGCTCATCTTCCTCGTCACCTACTTCAGCAAATGTTACCATGTTCTCAAACTTAAACCTCCTTCAGACTTCACTACGTATTTGCCCCATAAAACACATAATCTATTCTACCAGGTATACCTCCTCATATCCCTAGACTCTGTCAATTTTACTTTATTTTCACTCCCACTACCTATTTCAAGCACCACCCTCTCTCATCAACATTACAGGAATAGTGAGTTAATTGTTCTTTTTCTATTAAGTCCTATTCACCTCCAAATCATTCTTTTTGGAACCTGTGGGATATCACCCCAAAGCCAAAGCCAAACATTTAGTTCTGCTTAAACCCTTGTGATGGTCCTTCTTGCTTTTAAAATAGTGTAAGTTGCTTTGCATAATCAAACTCTTACCTAACTAACTTCTATTTATAGGCATCCCTTGTTATAGGAAGTGAGTTTTAAACAGTGCACTGTAAGTGAAGTGCCTCTTAACATTCTTACTGTGTGCTTCCATGCAATGTGGACTCGCCTGTGTTTGCAATGGATTTTAATTTCCTATTTGTCATTACGTCAGGAGCTGCTTCTGTTTGTTGAACATTACATTTTAAACTTTAGTACAGACCTTATAAATTATGCAGTAGATACTTAATATTTATCGTGGGGGTATCAAATGAGTAAGGACAATGTGCTCAGTACTTCTGGTTTAGAACAAAATTAGGTAACTCTAGTAGACCTTGTTGTATTTCAACCAACAGCTACCCAACCTCTGTCTTTGAATGAAGAGAAAAGACATTTTTAAAAATATCGCATACCTCCATCCCCAAATCTAATCAAATGTGAAAATCCTATTCATTTTCAATAGATTTTTTTTTTTTTTTTTTTTTTTTTTTGCTTTTCCTTATAGCTATATTTCACCATGTGACTCTGTTTTGGCTGATGAGAATTTTGCCTTTGGAATACAATAAATGTTTTCTTCTCTTCTCTAATAAATGGGACACATGTAAGAAAAGAGCTTGCTGCTGCTGTCATTGTCCTCTTACTCTTGACCAGCTAGGAGGCATAATGCTCAAAGATGTGATATCCATGTTATAAGTCTGAAGTGACACTTAGGAGGATAAGAACAACCATATTAAAATTATAAGGAAGGAAAAGATCTTTCCCCAAAGATCTTCTGCCTTTGCAGAAATCGTTGAGCTATCAGCACAAATTATTAACCTTGCACTTCCTACCAAGTAAACTATAAATAACCTCAATGGTATAACCCACTGTCCATAGGGTATTTTGTTATTTTATTTTATAAGAGATATTCTAATCCTCAGTTTGCTTTAATATTGAACCTACTAGAGTTTCTGGTTCATAGGTAATTATAAATAAAACCTGTTGAATAAAAAGCATAAGGATTGATACATTTTAGTGTTCTGCATATATCTCTGAACACTCACACTTTTCTCCGGAGTGAAAAGGATGCAATGCAAAATAACGTAACATTCATTGAAAACCTCAAATATAGTGATATAGACACATGATCACAGTTCTATAATTTTACTGACACTTCAGGAGTTACATATTAGCCAAGTAAATAAAAAGAATTCAACCTAATTTTGTCCATGAATGGTTTTTAAATTGGTGTTTCTATGGAAGAATGAGGGGTGGAATCTCCTATTTCACCATCTTACTGAAGTCACTCCATGTAATATTTAAGAAAACATTTAAGAATCAGTAGCTATTTAGAAAATAAAAACGTATCGGTACAAGTTTCTCCACTGTCTTTTCATAGGAACCAATACTCTTTGTGTTTTTATATTAAGTTATTTTTCTTTTTGATTTAAAAATTTATTTTTCATAATGATAGATGCTAATAATTTGGGGGAGTCTTTTTACTTTTTGTTTGTTTGTTTGTTTGTTTTAATGCTGTTCCTTTGTGTTCTTTGATAGTGATGAGGATGACCACAGTGACTATACTTGTGGCCAGCCCTCATTGAGTATGTAATATACTCAGCCAGCGTTCTTATTGCTTTAGAAATCTTAACACTTTATTACTTAAAGAATTCTACAGAGTAGCCAAGCCTATTTAAAGATAAGTAAATGGAGACAAAAACAAGATAACTAACTTGTCTAAAGTCACAGCAAGAACACCAAAGATACAGGATTCAAATTTGCACCTTCAGAGAATATGCTTTTGCTGCTGCACAAGCTTCCTCTTAGATGTAGGTGCTCCTTGAAAAAGATGAATTATAATAATAGCAAAATAAGAATGATCTTTCCAATCTCCAAGTTTAAAAACAACTTGTGTAAGAAAATAAAAAAAAAATCTGACGTCCTTCTGAACTTACACAGTATCCTGGTTCCATTATGTGAGCAAATCAGGTGACCTCAACCCTGGAGCTCCAGTCATCTCAAGTGACACAGGAATAATACAACATATCCATTCTGCAGGATTATTGATTACTCATAAAAATTATTGATAATGGACCTACTGTGCCTATCAAAATTATAATTAATTCTTTTATTTTTCTATATTTTTGTATTTTCTAAATTTTTGTAAATGACCATATATTGTAAAAATCATAGATAAATATTATTAAACTACACATAGTATTTGACACGTAGTACAAACTTGAAAATTAGCTATTAGTTAAAATATAAATAAAGGCTCCAGGGATTTGCATTTTCTGAGTTAATTCTTTCATTATTAGCCAACTTATATCATTGACTAACCAGAATCACATATTTACATGTACAATATTATTAGCTGGATATAAAAAGTTTAAACTGGATACATGATGTCCTATCCCTCACAGCTATTCCCACTACCCCATCACCACATATAAGACAGAAGAGGAGTAACTTTTAAAATGAATATTAGCTTGGCTATGTTCTTCCAGACTTCTTTCCCATATTGAAGAACAATTTTATCTAGGTGCTTTCTCATTTATTATTTTCAGTTTTGCTGAAAACTATAACCTGTGGACATTTGCCACAAGTTAAGCTGCAAATTAGGTTAGTAATTAAAAAGGCTAATTCCAAACTGCCCAGCCAAGAACAGGCTATCATATTAAGCATTATAGTTAAAGAGCATAAATGCGGCTCAAGATAAATACAGTAAATTTTAAATCTTTATCTTCTTGAAAGTAAGATTATCACTTAAAGTATTTTAATATAAATTAAACTATGGTAAGATCATTGTTTTTAAGGAAATAAAATGCCTTATCTCCCAAATATAATAACTATACATATATATAGCTATGTGTACATATAAGTAGGTGTATAATTTAAACAAATATAGTAATGGAATCTGTATACAAATATATGTTTTGATATGTTAGTTCATATGTTAATCTATGAAATAAGGCAAATATGTATTTAGTATAGAAGTGTATCAGCTAAAATGCTTTGGGTTGTAACCAGCCTGAACCCCAAAATTCAGTCTATAATTTGCAAAACGATTAAAAACACATTTTTAAATGCATGCCTTAAAGAAGACCTTATGATGGTAATTACAAATTATTTAAATGTGAAGAAAATGAAATGATGTCTAGTAAGTTGCTGGTAACGTTATGCAGAGACCCAATGCAAAGGCAAAACATACAAGTTTTGTGTATTGATTTGGTCCACTTCGATAAATTTCTTCGCCTGCACTTAAAATTCTACAGCACATCTTTGAACATGACTTTCACAGTAATATGATTTTGTTCTTCAATGAACATTATACATTGTTTAATTTAAAAGATAAAGGGAAAGCATTATTCTATAAAAGACGAAATGAAGGGATTTCAATGCAAATGTCAAGTTGCCTTTGTCTAGGATATGAAGGGCTTGTAGCTCTGGATTTTCTTTTCTTTTCACAGATCCATTAATTAAAGATAATGCTTAATCTCTTACCAAAGTCACATCTGACTTTTTGAACATCAGTGGCACCTACAAGCCATACTTAACATTAAATGGAAAGATAGCATCCTTGATTGCAAGGTCTTGGAAAGGAGGCTGGCTGTCTGCAAACCCAGAAGTGACTTTACAAATACAGCTGTAGCAGGCTGAACACATTCCAGAGTTTGATAACCATAGAATTAATTGGGGAAATGCTATGAATCGAAGTGGGTATCTTCGCCCTTTTGTTTTAGGAAGCTTTTATAACCTCCAGGTAATAGACAATATTTCATCCATTTGTTTTTTTCTTCAGATGACATTACTAAACCAGATGTTTTCAATATCCGGATGTTTGTTGCAAGCATAGAAAACATGAGGTATTTAGCCAACATTTCACTTTCAGAAGTTTTAGGAAAAACATTTATGCGATGTTTTGTCCATTTTCTTAATATGCTGCTGTTTTTCCTGTCATGTTTTACTAGAAATACCAATGCACACATTTTGATATAAAGAAGAAATAAATATTTGAAATAAGCATTGAAATCTTTAGCTCAAAATGTTATTGTTGCAGTACATTAACTTGTTGTTTATATAATCCACACTGATACCTTACACAATTATATCAGTCTTTGTTCTCCCTTTTAGAGCAGTGAATGTATTTTGCCACAGCACCATCTTTTATAAAATAGCTACCCCTTTTTGAGAGACTGCATGCCCTAAACATGGTTAACCACCTTAATCTCCCTGGCTCATTTAATCTCCTTCCCTGCCCTCCCCTCCCCACCCCTCCCCTAGTCTCCTCTTTTCTTTCCTACCCTCCCATACCTTTCTTCTCAGGGTCTCAACAGAAGTTCAGTCTGATTAAATAATTTGCAAAGGACCACACAATTATAAAATGGAAAGTAAAGATGAAAACCCAGACATGTAAAATTATTGAGCCGACATGGTAGTTTTTTTTCTCTAATCAACGCAATTCACTTCACTCTCCTTATGAACTTGTACAGTTTGAGCAAGACTGATACATGCAACTTCTAGGAGTGAGCTCTGATAGCTTAGTGTTATAGGGCGCTGAGTCTGGAAAACTTGGCAGGGATCTATGTACTATCTGACAAAGAAACTGGGCTTACTTTTTTTCAGTGATGGGGTACTTTGAAGGAAAGCTCTGGTCAGACTCTTACCTCAGTGACAAGAGACTTGTAGTGCCATTGGGATGGATATGAGGGTGATCATACCAAATGTTGGAGTACTAGGACTTAAGTTATGGCGGAAGTGTAGTCCAAAAATTATATTAGTTTAATAAAACATAAGGAATATGGAAAACCGGTTAAAGAAACATTTAGGAGAAAGTACAATAGGCATTGGTGATGAGAGGTAGAGACATTGATAATTAATAATGTTGATTATTAATAATCAATTATAATTTTGCAATTATTGATATACATGTCCTCAATTCTTCCAAATTATTTACTCACAGTCTTTGAGCATGAAACAAATCCTCATATGCTCTACAGAAATACTGCAAATGGCATTTATCTCTAGCATAGAGAAAAATATCAAAATTCAAAAGAGATATGTGTTTCTTAAGTCACAACGCTTTAGCCATGCTTAATACATAGGTGGTCTTTAGCAATGCTTAATATATAAATGGTCTCCCTACCTTAATCCAAGAGAAAGAATAGAACTTTCTGTGTCAAAGAGAATCAGGTATATTTTCATAGTGCCTGTGAAGTTTCACCGGTAAAGGGATGGTTTTTCAGAATAAGGGAAGAGAAACACAGGAGCATTGAATCTTAAGATGCCCTCTGAAGCCTAGGTAAACCATATGAAATAACTTTATTTTTGTATCTAATAAAGTAGAGTGATCTCTACTCAGTACAAAAATATTGAGGCATTTTTGCATGAGGCAGGTTATTGACTGAGTCCTAAATTTATTTGGAGTTGTTTGTTCACAGGTGATACCACTGTTAAAAGATAAATGAAAATAAAATGAAAAATGACAGTAATGTCTTAGCTTCACTAATGAATGATCTCAAGTTGTTTATAATAATAAAAAGTCAAAACTTTAGATTTGAAATCTCTTAATTACCCTGTGGTTTGCTATATACCTGTATGCCTGGAATAATGTATTTTATACCATGTAAGGTGTATCAAATATATACTATAGGTTATTTTCATAAGCCATCTAGCCATTTTCATGAAGTTCTGAGTTAAAAAAAAAACATTGTTTACCCCACCTTTATATTATATTATTTAATGGACAAATTTGAACATATGGATCCATGTTAACTGATAAATTATCATGCTCAGAATCATAAAACTAAGTATGTAACATTTCTCACAGACACACAAAAATAATAAGAAATTGCTTATTTCTGTTTGGGTGTGTTGATCATAGGTATGGTTTATATCTACACAATCTACAGTTATATTTTGGTAGGTGTCAATGAATATGTCCATAAAATATCTAACATCTGATCATCTTGACTATAACAGTAAAACTAGATTAATTTTAAATTGCTATACCAAAATCACATCAAAAGCAACTGATTTATTCATTTGACAACTATATCCTCTGTTGCAGACCATGAGTCTGGAGTTCTGTCTTGTCCAGCAAGAGAGAAGATGCAGAATTGAATACAAGATAAGCTAGAATCTGGGAGGAGACAAGAACCCCAAACAGGGGTTTTGTCTCCATTTTTATTGAGCTCACAAGATATTACCCATGTGGTTGAACATGAAGAAAACAATGTTTCCCACGTGAACGTGGAGAAAACAATCAGACAGTAATCATCAACTTGTGTGTGTAAGAAGCAAAGGGTCTGGGGGACAAGGAGAGTTTGTGATCAAGGTACATTGGCCCCAGATGGAAGGTAATTCCCTGCAGGTGATATAACAAGTTACTCGTGATTCCATTACAATATTTCACTAGCTAGGACATTTTCGCCCCGTGGTGGCAGCTTTCCACCCTAACCTTTTTTCTAACCCATTTATGCAGGAAGAACCTATTTCCCCACAGTCCTCTTAGTGAAAAGGGCAGACAAATTAACATTTCTTTTCAATTTTGAATGCTTTATTTTGGAATTAGGAAATCATGGTTATTTTGACTTCACATATGGAATCTGAAATCTCAAAATAAGAAGATTCATAAAAATTATGGAAATATTAAAATAAATACTTTTGTTTGAGAGTTCCATTAAATCTATTTTAGTGTTATTTACAAAACTTACAAGAAAACCCCCCACCCCATCTTCATCTAATATTGAGAATAATTCTGTAGTGTTCATTTTATCTTTTTTTCCCCTTGGATCAATTTTTATTTACATTCTAGTTAGTTACCATATATCATAGTATTGGTTTTAGGAGTAGAATTTAGTGATTCATCACTTACATAAAACACTCAGTGCTCATTACAAGTTCCCTTTTTATACCCATTAACTATTTAGCCTATTCCCTGCTCCCTTCCCCTCCAACAACCCTCAGTTTGTTCTCTATGGTTTGTTAAGAGTCTCTTATGGTTTGCCTTCCTCTCTTTTTCTTTCCTTCCCCTATGTTCACCTGTTTCGTTTCTTAAATTCTACATGAGTGAAATCACATGGTATTTGTTTTTCTCTGACTGGCTTATTTTGCTTAGCATAATACACTCTGGCTCCATCCACATGATTGTGATAATATTCTTAAATATTATATATAATTCATATATGTGTGTGTGTGTGTGTGTGTGCATATATATATATATATATATATATATATATACACCTCTACTTTATCCTAATCAGTCATTGGGCTCTTTTCATAGTTTGGCTATTGTTGATAATGCTGTTATTAACATCAGAGTGCATGTGCCCCTCAGAATCAGTATGCTTGTGTCCTGTGGATAAATACCTAATAGTGCAATTCCTGAGACATAGGGTAGTTCTATTTTTAACTTTTTGAAGAAACTCCAAACTGTTTTCCAGAGAGACTGCATCAGTTTGCATTCCCTCCAACAATGCAAGAGCGTTCCCCTTTCTCCACATCCTTACCAATATTTGTTATTTCTCGTGTTAACTTCAGCCATTCTGACTGGTGTGAGGTAATAACTCATTGTGGTTTTGGTTTGTATTTCACTGATGATGAGTGAGGTTGAGCATCTTTTCATGTGTCTATTAGCTATTTGTATGTCTTCTTTAGAAAAACTTTCATGTCTTCGGCCCATTTCTTAACTGGATAATTTGTACTTTAAGTATTGGGTTTGATAAATTCTTTATATATTTTGGATACTAACTCTATCAGATATGTATTTTGCAAGTGTCTTCTCCCATTCTGTATGTTGCCTTTTTGTTCTGTTGTTTCCTTCGTTGGGTGGAAGTTTTTGTTTGTTTGTTTGTTTATTTATTTATTTTTTAAATATTCATTTATTTTTGACAGAGAGAGGCAGAGAGAAAGACAGAGTGTGAGCAGGAGAGGGGCAGAGAGAGAGAGAGAGAGAGATACAGCATCCATAGCAGGCTTCTTCAGGGTCTGAGCTGTCAGAACAGAGCCCGATGCAGGCTCGAACTCACAAACCGTGAGACCATGACCTGAACCAAAGCTGGTCGCTGAACTGACTGAGCCACCCAGCTACCCCTGTACAGAAGCTTTTTATCTTGATAAAATCCCAATAGTTCATTTTTGCTTTTCTTTTCCTTGCTTCTGGAGATGGGTCTGGTAAGAAGTTGTGATGGCCAATGTCAAAGAGGTTTCTGCCTGTCTTTTCCTCTAGGATTCTGATGGTTTCCTATCTCACATTCAGGTCCTTCAACCATTTTGAATTTATTTTTGTATATGGTGTAAGAAAGTGGTCCAGTTTCATTCTTCTGAATGTGGCTGTCAAGGTTTCCCAACACCATTTATTTAAGAGACTGTCTTTTTACCATTTCCTTGTGGAAGATTAATTGACCATACAGTTGTGGGTCCATTTTTGGGTTTTCTATTCCGTTCCATTGATGTGTCTCTTTTTGTGTCAGGACCACCTACTGTCTTCATCACTACAGGTTGGTAATATAGCATGAGGTCAGAATTGTGATGCCTCCAGCTGTACTGCTCTTTTTCAACATTGCTTAGGTTATTTGGGATCTTTTTTGGTTCCGTGAAAATTTTAGGTTTGTTTGTTCTAGCTCTGTGAAAAATGCTGGTCATATGTTGACAGGGATTGCATCAAATGTGTAGATTGCTTTGGATGGTATAGACATTTTAACAATGTTTGTTCTTCCAACCCATGAGCATGGAATGTTTTTTTCACTTCTTTGTGTCTTCTTCAATTTTCTTTCATAAGTGTTCTATAGTTTTCAGAGTATAGGTCTTGTACCTCTTTGGCTAGGTTTATTCCTAAGTATCTTTGCTTCGGTGCAATTGTAAATGGGATCAATTCCTTGATTTCTCTTTTGCTGCTTCATTATTGGTGTATAGAAATGCAACAGATTTCTGTACATCGATTCTGTATCCTGCAACTTTGCTGAATTCATGTCAGTTTCTAGCAATTTTTTTTTTTTTTTTTTGGTGGAGCCTTTCAGGATTTCTATATAGAGTATCATGCCATCTGTGAATAGTGAAGGTTTGACTTCTCACTGATTTGGATGCCTTTTATTTCTTTTTGTTGTCTAACTGCCGAGGCTAGGACTTCCAGTACTATGTTAAATAACAGTGGTGAGAATGGACATCCCCTTCTTGTTCCTGACCGTAGCAGAAATCTCTCAGTTTTTGCCCGTTGAGGATGATATTAACTGTTGGTCTTTCCTATATGTCTTTTATGATATTGAGGTATGTTCTCTCTACGCCCCCCTTCATGGAGAGTGTTTGTCAAGAATGGATGCTGTACTCTTTTGAATGCTTTCTTGTGCAGTGTTCATTTAAACAAAGGCTCTGCAGATACTGCGTGGAAGAGACAGAAATGAGACACAATCCCAATTCTCCAGGTACCAAAGGGAAAGATGAGAAAGTAGCACAACAAGGAAGCATGTGTCAGGGACTCTAGTTGAAGAACAACAACAAAAATTACTATGGGAGTGTATTGGAAGTATACAAACATGGATTGTTTCACTAATTTTTATGCCTATTTTTTTCTCTAAGACATTTCTTTGGAAACTTGGGCAGCATAATGAATTTTATAAAAAAGGCTGGAAGCTGTCAAAGCCAAATGTAGTCATGGAAGCAAAACTTATTTTCTCATACAATGTAACATCTACCTCTCCGTATTCTTGTCTTTGCCCTTTGGTCTGGGGGCATCATTCTTCAGGGAAATGCGGAGTACATTAAAAAAGAAAAGAGTTGATCCCTTTCACTTTAACATACATGCATCTTGTTTTTGCGCAAAATATTCCAGAATAACTTTTGAATCAGATAAGCTACCTGTTGTAAGGCCAGTATTTCCTGTTAATTAAAAGCAGATTAAAAGTCCCCTGAGTTTTCCTGTCATGGCATAGTTTCCAGAAAAAAAAAAAAAAATTGCGGCCAGTTTACTCACACATATTTACTAAAAATATGTATTATTCTAGATTTTCTCCTTCCTTCTTTTTGAGGGAGCCATGGACAAGGTTGTGATAACAAAATCCTGAATAATTAACACATTGATCATTGCGTGTCATTGCCATATTTCTATAACCACATTTGGGAGAAGGCTGCCGTGTTCTCATCAGAGTCACATAATGCCTGAGTTGTGACTAAGTTCCATCTGGATGAGCAGCCAGCTTATAACAATCTTGGAAAAGCTTGCAGGTTTCTCAAAAAAGCCCCAGGTACTTTTTCTGCAAAACCCAGGGCTTTTCTAAGATTTGTTTTCTCAGGTTGGTTTGTCTCAAAACCAGTTTTTCTGGAGCCTGTTACAAGGCTTACCATGTGCCAAAGAATCAGAACTAAGTTTGTTTGTGTCAGGTAACTTAGAAAACATGATGTCAACTAATAGATATTTGTTACCATATAGCCATACACATTTTCATTAAATCATGGGAGAGTTTTCAGACTTTTTTACTGTCTGCAAAAAACAGAATTTTTTTTTCTGGAATTGATTTTTAATAAAGGACTGATTGGGAAAATTTGATAAGTAAATCTCATTTTATAATTAATATTTGTATACTAGTTACATATGAAGGGAAATATATCATGAGGAAATAATTGACTTTAATTCTCTGTAATAGAAACTAGATTCAATATTGTAAGAAAAGGTAAGTAACATATTTGGTGATAGAGTTAATAATATTTTGGCCATGCTAATCTTCTGTGTATCAATCCAATTTTGATATTTGTGCTGCTGAAGTGAGCACAATAATACCTTGAATATAAGAAAATCCATTAAAATACATAAAATTATACTATTTTCTTAATAATATCATGGCAAATGCTACCTAAATTTTTGTCAACTTCAAATAGCATTGCCCACTTGAAAGATGGAGTTTTTAATTTTTGAAATATGCATAGATCACTTATCAAAACTACATTCATACTTCTAAATTTATGAATATAATCAAGTGTATGTTTTTAAGCATCTCTTCTCCAAAGATCACATATGTGCACATATGAACACATGCAATATAATTCCTTTACTTTTTTTGGTCTCTCTTTGTATATGTTAATTTTGTAAATACCTTACAGTTAGCTACAGCACTTTTTGAGCACAAATATAAAATTAGAATATTTGGGTTTGAATAGTGACTCTGTATTTTACTGTTGTTTTGTGAATTTGATGAATTATGTACTGTTCCTGGGCTTCATGAATGTCACCTACAGAATAGGATATAATAAAACTTATTTCACATATATGCATAATCAAATATTATTCATGTTAAAAGACCATTGTATTCTGCAACATATCTTGTGTATTTTTTATGTGCAAAATATTTATTTACTATGTGTATATTTAGTTATATATAATGTTTATATATGTATGTGTATATTTATTTATATATAGTGTTACACTGAGATAGACAAAACAAATGTGGAGCAATGTAAAATATAATAAATCTTTATCAAAGAATTGTAATCTATTTCAGAGAGAAGAAATGACCATATCAAGCATTCAAGTAGTGACACAAATGAGAGCAAACAGCATAAGACTGTGCTGCCCAGCAGTGATTAATGCCACAAAATATTGTCAAAGTTGAAAGGCCTGGGGATTCAATGTGACATGAAACTATACGGGAGTATATAAGGAAGGTGTTGATTTTGAATTGGATATCTGAAAAAGATGGGTATGGTTGAAGCAGGAGAACTTTGATGGATAGTAATAGTCAATGGATTAGATGAGTTAACAATACAGCATCTCAAATAGCAGTAAGAGCTAGGCTCTTAGAAAGGAATGGGTCTCACTGTGGGCTTACAGACAAGGCACATTTCATAATGCAATGAGACTCATCTGGGATGAGAATGCCAGGTGGATTTACGAAGAGATTCAGTGGAAAGAAAGAGAATATGAGTCTAGACTCCAGTTTCAATGGCTTTGGAAATCTAGCCCAAATTTCATTACTCAAAATTACCTAATACGTTTTTTTTTTGTTTTTTTTTTTTTTTGTCCAAATGTCATTCTATAAATTCACAGCCACATAAAATTTGACAAAATCTGAAAACAGTAGTAATCCTTACAAAAGCAGCTATTTGCCTAGGGAGCAATCAACAAGTGCCTTTGCAATTATATACCTCAATGACTTCTGTCTTATAACATGTTGAAAATTTGGAACCTTATTCCTTTAATTCCACTGAATTCTTCCAAGCTAGGTTTTTCTGTTCCATTGCTAGGAAGCTATGAATTATAATTACTATTAGTCATAGTAGTAGTGGTATTTAAATTAGAGCAGAGATTTTATAGTCATTATTATGGTGGATGAGAGATTTTTCTCAGTTTGAGAGGCAAGGTCCTGTTGTCCTCAGTAATTCACATGACAAAAGAAGTTAAGTGATTGAGTTAGGGAATATTAAATAGAACTCTCATAGGAAGTCCTAACTCTGCCTGAACTTTGGAAGAATAGAAAGAGGAAGACAGAACAGAGAAAGAAAAAACTTGGAAAGAACCACTAGTTATGATCACCCAGTCATTCCAGTTAAGTGGGGAATTCAAAATACAGTATACAGACATCTAGATTACAGATTATCTAGTCAAACACATCAGCTTCCTTTTTTTTTCTGTGTTTTTTTTTTTTTTTTTTTTTTTTTTTTTTACTATTTTATAAACTCTGCTAAGTATGATGTTATCTTGAGGATGTTTACACCACAATATTAATGTTTTAACATGAAAACAAAGCCAGTTACGTTCTGTTAAATATCGGGGTGCCTGTGTGGCTCAGTCGGTTAAGGGTCTGACTTTGGTTCAGGTCATGATTTCACAGTTCCTCCCTCCCCACCCTGCATAGGGCTTTCTGCTGAGCCTGGAGCCTGCTTCAGATTCTGTGTCTCCCTCCTTTTCTGCCCTTCCCTGCTCTTCCCTATGTGCTCTCTCTCATTCTCTCAAAAATAAGCATTCAATTTAAAAAAAAATTGTCAAATATTAACTATAATTGTCAACTATCCATTATCTTCTGGATCCTCAAAGTAGACCATTACTATATATAATCTTATGAAAGGATGGTTAGAATTTTTACATCTTTTTGTGTAATACAGAATATGGGGTATTTGTTAAAAACACCATCATCTTAGTGGTACTTAGTGTAGGCTCAGATTTAATTAATCTGGATTCTCTGAATACACTTAAGGAAGGCTAAAAGGAAAAGACCCACAATCTCATTGTCAATCAAGATGATTAAGTCTTAGATGAAAACATTTTGATGATATTCCACAAAATGTGATGTCCACACACAATATAATACTGAGTTTAAGGTCCTCTGGAAGATCATACTTTACTTACCTCACTAGAGACATACAGAGGACTGAATATTTATTATATATCTGTGATATTTCATGGAGAAAATTAGTATTATTCCCTTCCCTGCCATGGTTGGGATTGGAAAAGAAGGAATTATGGTAGAGGAAAAGTATGACTAAATATTTTTATAATATGTCTTTAGTTAGAAAATAGCAGAAAACTGAACATAAGGATAGAATACAATACAATGCAATGCAAGGTTTATTTCATCTCTTCTCAAACTATAATACACAAAGAAATCAACTGAGTATGACGTTAAAATGCAGATTCTGATTTAGTTGGTCTGTGGTGGAAATCCCTAAAACCCAGGTTCCAGATGACCAAACTTTGATTTATATGATTAATGTTTTAAATACATTCTTTCCTAACACACATATACCTTACTGGAAAGAAATTGTGTTCCAAGTTGTAATTCTTCAAATGAAGCATAAACGTCTTAAAGCTGTCACAGTTTTGTATCTCTATTGTCAATCTAAATAAAGGAGGTAAACTGAGGCAAACTCAAATTACCAGAAATTGAGTTGACTCAGCAAGAGCAGAGGAATTGAAATTCAGGAAACATGTGCTCTGGCAAGATATAGGCAAGTCCACTGGCAGTTTGGAATAGGCTGTATTTATGAGTAAGTAGTGCAAATAGAGAGAAGTCTAGAGAGAGTTCAAGCAGTTGGTTCAGTGGCTGGAGGATGGGGAGATGTTCATTAGTCAGGAAATAAGTCTCAGTCTTCCTTAAATCAAGCATTGAATGGAAGTCAGTATATTAATTCTGTTTTTCTCAGGGCACATCAGATGTGTGAGATTCTCCAGTCATGACCTCCTGACCCATTTTTTATTTTATTTTATTTTATTTTATTTTATTTTATTTTATTTTATTTTATTTTATATATAATTTATTGTCAAATTTGTTTCTATACAACACCCAGTGCTCATCCCAATAGGTGCCCTCCTCAATACCCATCACCCACTATCACCCACTTTCCCCTTTCTCCCACCTCCATCAACCCTCAGTTTGTTCTCAGTATTTAAGAGTCTCTTATGGTTTTCCTCCTTCCTTCTCTATAACTTTTTTCACCCTTCCTCCCGCCTCCTCCCCCCGGTCTTCTGTTAAGTATCTCAGGATCCACATATGAGTGAAAACGTGTGATATCTGTCTTTCTCTGCCTGGCTTATTTCACTTCGCATAATATCCTCCAGTTCCATATATGTTGCTGCAAATGGCCAGATTTTATTATTTCTCATTGCCAAGTAGTATTCCATTGTATATATAAGGAGTCCTGTCCCATTTTAGATTGAAATTTTTCACACTATGTATCCCTACCTGAGAAGTATTCAATAAATATTTATCCCTAATAGTGGTGATGATAACTTCTGTACATAAATTGTTTTAACTTCCAAACCCAAAAAGCCTGTAGTAATTGCTAAATTTCAGTGTTCAAAAACATTTTGAGACTGATTACCTATATACCTTATTTTGAGTCTGAAAGTTGATATCTGAATACTGGCTTGGTCAATTTTTGGTTATTTGACCTTGGAAATGTCACCCTACCTCTTTGTATTTTGTTTTTCTCACATAAATTGAAGCTAAAAATTATGCTTGCCAACGGCTGTTTCAAAGATTACATGAAGTAAGGCATTTGTTATGGTAAGAAATGTGCCTGACATATTGACATCTCCATGAATGCCAGTAACTTTGATTCTTCGAATTATTTTGTATGTATTAGGTGCACATACATGTATATTATAGTTATATGAATTTATAAGTATTTAAAAATTTTATAACAAACAGATCTCTATTTTGTTTAAAAGCTGACACTATAAAACTACTAATTTCTGTACCTTTAACAGGATCTGATGATATTTTACCTTTGTACGCTCTTGTTTAAGAACATATAATACTTATGAAAATACAATGACATACAATACTTAAGCTATAATTCAGTACTTGGTATGCTATTCATGAACAGCAGTGCTGAAATTCCATTGTTCATAATATTAGCTGAACATTCCATGAGTTACACCCTTTATTTAGTTGAGCAGCATGGGCCACTATAACCGATAAAATATAGCTTACTCATGATTAACTTTATATACAGTACAGCATTCACATTCTTACAATCATGATTCTTTATGTAATTATATCTATTAAAGTGTATATAAATAACATTACCATTATATTTCTCCAACAAGGAAAAATATCAGCTTAAAATACTTCAGAATGAAGAAAGGAGAGACACAGGAAGAAATTTCCTTCCAAGCTACCTTCATTCTTTATTTTTATAATGTGTACTAGAAGGAACCCTGAAACACATCAGTGCATAGAAAAGCTGGAGAATTCTTTTTTGACAATATAGGATTGAAAAGCTTATGTAATTCAACTTTGGAATTTACCATAGCCTGTTAACCAAAGATGCTCATTCTTCTAAAAAATATGTTGTCATTCATTTGACAAATATTATCTAGCCCCTGATATATTCTAGGGAATAAATGTGAAGCAAACCATAATAGAAAACAATAAAAACTCTGCTAAATAAAGACACACTCTAAGGTATGTGTTTTTCTCAATTTAGACTTGAAAATCTAAGAAGGCTTCTTGGGAAAGGCAAATCTAAACAGGATCCCCATTAAGTGATAAAAGCCTAAAACACTCCAACCCCACACTTACATATTTTCTTTCAATGTCAACTATATAGGAAATGTGAAGGGTTTGTTTATTTAAAAATAAAGACTGATTTTAAATATTTGGTTGATATCCCCACAATTTTTTTCTGTACGTGTGTTGTCAAAACAGTTGATAACAGGATGTGTTTATTCCTTATAATCAAATGAAATAAGAAAGTTAAGCAAAACCACCATATATCAATTAATGACCACATAAAGATAGGCTAAATTGTTTACTTTAGTAAGTTAAAAATTGTGGTGGGTCATATTTATTAAGTATTTTCCATGTATGAGAGTGTGCTTGTGATTGGTTTTGTTATTTGACTTATTCACTGGGGACTTGAATGGATTGTTTTGGATTCTGCTTTTTGGTTTTTTTGCGTGTGTGTGTTTTGTTGTTGTTGTTTGTGTTTTATCTTGACAATTTACTGATAGGTAAATTGCCTGACGTTTTGTTTTGTTTTGTTTTGTTTTCTAGTAGGTCAGGTGAAATTCTGCAAAATCTTATTCTTTACTAGTGAAAATTTAATCACTGGTTAAAATGATAAGAATATGTGTGGATCTGCACTTATAGTCTTGCGCAGGGACCACAAATAATAGTGATTAGACTGCACCCACTTCCTTCTGGTTTGAAGTTGACTCTTAGGGGAGGTGTATTTCACTGCCTTATGAAAATCGCTGCCATCTGACTCTGCAGGATTCTCTAGGGGAGGTTGACAGAAGGTCAAGTTCGGGATTCAACCTATCTTCTGTTCATACCCTGCCTCCTCGGTACTCGGGGTGAGAGAAGAGTTAACATGCCATCCTCAGAGATGGCCAACCCCTGGTCTAGAAAACAAGACCTATGTTTAGATTGCTTTCTATGCATAGGACCCAGCATGGTCCTATGCTCACTACACAATCTAAATATAATGAGTAAAGCTGAGGGGAAAAAAAAAGCTATAAACAGTCAGGACTTCATTCTCAAAATTGTCCATGTGAGGAGGCTTGTGAGACGTAGGAAATGGGGGCATGTTTTAATTTTTCCCATCATGGCAGAGACCTTGGGTAGGGCTTCCAGTCAATAATGAATTCAACTTCAAGATCCTTAAAACCTGGATAATTGGAATTGGAGAAGGCTGGCTTTTGACAGATATTGGCCAGCTTCTTCTAGTAAGGTTTGGGATGTGAGTCTTATTAGTCTTATTAGTCAGGATTTTCCAGAGAAACAGATCAGTAAGATTAATATAGGTATATAAGGAAATTTAATACGAGGCTGAGAATATCTTGAGATGCCATTTGTAAACTGGAGACCCAGAAAAGTCCGTGGTATAATTCATTCTGAGTCTGAAGGCCTGAGAACCAGAGAAGTCAGTGGTGTAAATCCCACCCCAGCCCATGAGTCATAAAAGATGAAATGAGGTGTCCCAGCTCAACAATGAGGCAGGGAAAAAAAGGGGATCAATTTCTGCTTCCTTTACCTGTATTTCTAGTCGGGCCCTGAAAGGATTGAATGAGGCCCACCCACATTGGATAGGGCAATCTACCTACTGAGGCCACCAATTCAAATGGTATTGTCATCCCAAAACACCCTCACAGAAACATCCAGAAATAATGTTTAATCTGGGAACTGCACAGCCAGTCAAGCTGACACACAAAATTACCCATCTCACTAATCTGCTCTGACAGAATCAAACTTTTTAGTAGATTATAAAGAATGCCACTTGGAGAAAATGTATTTCCTCAATTTCAGACTCAGCAAAAAGACACTTAGTAGATCAAAATGGTACTTCTTCCTGAGAATAATTATGTGTTCTCATATAAGCGACGATATTTTGTAATCTTCCAACTGTAGGCTGGGGTAGAATATTTTCTGATTTGGCACCTGGAGAACTTTCAAATATTTAGGGGTATTCATTGTTCCTCTTAGTGACCTGTTCCTTTCAGGAGGATAAACATCTTAAGAAATACCAAGCTTTTTTTTTTTCAAATTTTGTTCATCGACTATCTCATTTTTTTAGCGCTTCTAATAAATTTGAGCGATCATTTTATGCTCATTAACACTGGAAACCCAACTTCTCCTAAAGGTTGATTATGTGTGGTATAATCACAATCAACTAGACGGTCAGTTAGATACTTTGTATTAGTTTAGTATAACTTAGTTGCTGAAACCATAGGCTGTGTATTGAACAGGCTGGGTTCAAATCACAACTCAGCCGCTTAGCCAGCTATCATGTTATTTGGTTTTCTGTTTTTTTCATTATTTTTAATGTTTATTTCATTTTTGTGACAGAGAGAGACAGACAGAGAGAGAGAGAGGGAGAGGGAGAGAGACTGCGTGAGTGGGAGAGGGGCAGAGAAAGAGGGGCAGAGAAAGAGGGAGGCACAAGCAGGCTCCAGACTCCCAGCTGTCCGCACAGAGCCCGAAGCGGGGCTCCAACTCAGGAGTGGCCAGATCCTGACCTAGGCCAAAGTCGGATGCTTAACGGACTGAGCCACCCAGGCGCCCCTATCATGTTCTTTCTTAAAATTTGTATGTACTGCCAATCTACCTCTTTATTATATTTAAGTACTATTAGCTCTTTGTGTTATTTTATGTGCACAGTGAAGAACTTTCAAAAGTATAATTTCAAAATTAGTCTCATGGAAATATTTACTGAATTTTATTCTTGTAATAAAATGCTATGTAACTTGGGCAAGCAAATTATCCTCAGTGACACGTTTTTTTCTTCTTCTTCTTTTAACTTTTAAATTGAAGTGTAGCACACTGCAGTACAGTGTATTAGTCTACACCCTATAGCTTGGTGAATTGTTCCTTATACCATGTAATCACGTTAATTATTGTTGGATTTTATTCTTGGAAAAATAAACATATTTAAACTTCTGGCTGAGGGGCGCCTGGGTGGCGCAGTCGGTTAAGCGTCCGACTTCAGCCAGGTCACGATCTCGCGGTCCGTGAGTTCGAGCCCCGCGTCAGGCTCTGGGCTGATGGCTCAGAGACTGGAGCCTGTTTCCGATTCTGTGTCTCCCTCTCTCTCTGCCCCTCCCCCGTTCATGCTCTGTCTCTCTCTGTCCCAAAAATAAATAAAAAAAAACGTTGAAAAAAAAAAATAAACTTCTGGCTGGTAGGATTTCAATATGTGAAACATACAAGGAGACTTCCACTCCAAATTATATCTAGAATACTGAACTCGATTAGAAAAGGAATATTCAGATATTATTAAAAATAATGATGGCAAATCTTGTTTGTATGACTGTCATTGTTACACTGATTACATGTTATCCTACATGATCTTGAGGTCAAATATACAATAAACTCTGAACAAATATTTCTTTGTACTTATCTATATTATTCTGCTTGAAGATGTGAGCTACAGAGTATTAAATGCTCCTATGAAACCATTGTTATATCAGATGACTCCACAGCTCATCTTACAATGAACAACGTAAAAGACGGACTTCAGTCCCACCTC
Organism: Puma concolor; assembly: GCF_028749965.1. Classification (NCBI taxonomy): domain Eukaryota; kingdom Metazoa; phylum Chordata; class Mammalia; order Carnivora; family Felidae; genus Puma; species Puma concolor. The sequence continues at coordinate 179,759,358 of NC_141670.1, read as the reverse complement.
TCCAAATAACCATCTATTCGATGGGACCTGGACAATGGTGACGAACCACATTTCAAGAAATGATGGCCTACGGGCTGACATCAGCCTTTGGTTGAAGAAGGAGAATGGGAAAAACAAAAAGTTTGGTTGCTAAAACTTTGTTTTGTTTTTCATCTGGCTGGAATAAAACATATGGGCTCCCACTTAGTGCTACCTATGAGAAGTGTCTTAACAACTACCATCTATTGGATGCCTGTGGCTTTCTTACTCACTGAGAAACTTTGCTGTTTGAAATTATTTTACTTCACTTACTCCTCTGAAGCTCCTCCTTTCGGTGTGTGGATTCAAGCCTCTGATCATCATCCTTTTCTTTCTTTCTGAAAAGCTTTCAATATTTCTTGCCAAGCAGGCCTACTGGCAGCAAATTCCTTCAGTTCTTGTGGGAAAAGTATTTATTTCTCTTGCACTGTTGAAGGATAATTATGCAGAGTACAGAATTCTGATTTTTTCTCTTAACATTTTATTTTTTTATTTTTTTTACATTTTATTTATTTTTGAGAGAAAGTGGGGGTGGGGGAGGGAGGGAAAAGCAGAGAAAGAGGGAGACACAGAATCCGAAGCAGGCTCCAGATCCGAGCTGTCAGCACAGGGCCCCAGGTGGGGTTGGAAGCCAGGAACCATGAGATCATGACCTGAGCTGAAGTTGGACGCTTGAGTGAGCCACCCAGGCGCCCCTCTCTTAACATTTTAAATATCTTACTCTACTCTTGCTTCTGTGGTTTCTGAGAAGTCCGATGTAATTCTTAACTGTTCATCTATAGATAAAGTGATTTTCTTTCGGCTTCTTTCAGGACTTTTTCTTTAGTTTGTTTTCTGATATTTGAATGTCATACATGTAGGTATAGTGTTTCTTTTTCTTTTTTTTTTTTTTTTTTTTTGTATTTATCCTTCTTGGTGTCTTCTGAGTTTCCTGGATCTGTAGTTTGGCATCAGAAATTAATTTGAGGAAATTCTTAATCATTATTGCCTCAAATATTGCTTTTGTTTGTCTCTTTCCCCTTCTGGTATCCCATTAGAAATATGTCTTATGCCTTTTGTAGTAGTCCTAGAGTTCTTGAATAATCTGTTTTTCTTTTGTAATTATGTTATTTGTTTATTCATTTATTACTTTTTATCACCATGAACCTTTTATCTGAGATCATCATATTTTTTAAAAATTTTTTAGTGTTTATTTAGTTTTTAGAGACAGAGACAGAGTGTGAGCAGGGAAAGGGCAGAGGGAGGGAGCCACAGAATCCGAAGCAGGCTTCAGGCTCTGAGCTGTCAGCACAGAGCCTGACACAAGGCTCAAACCCATAAACCTTGAGATCATGACCTGAGCTGAATTCGGATACTCAACCAACTGAGCCACCCAGGAGCTCCCATCATCTTTTTTGACTTACATATAATCTTAAAAAACATATTTTAGTATTTATATTAAAGTCCCTTGGGGAAGCACGTGGGTGGCTCACTCAGTTAAGTGTCTGACTTCAGCTCAAGTCATGATTTCATGTACCAGTTTGTGAGTTCGAGCCGCACATCGGCCTCTGTGCTGACAGCTCAGAGCCTGGAGCCTGCTTTGGATTGTGTGTCTCCCTCTCTTTCTGCCTCTCTCTGTCTCTCAAAAGTAAATAAACATTAAAAAAAAAATTTAAAGTCTCTTGGTTGCTGCTTTTTTTTTTTTTTATTATTCTTTGTTTTGCTTTAGTTATTATTTTTCTGGGATTAGAATTTTCAGTCAAAAATATTTTCTTAGCATAATAAGGACAATATTGTATTGTCTTTGTGATTTCAGTATTGCTGTTACTAAATTGATTTTTCAGTCTGATTACATTTTGTAGTATCTTACTGTTTTTGTTGATTTTCCTACTCTAGATTAAGATGTTTTCCTTTTCGAATTAGGCAGTTTTATTCTGATGTGTTAGCATTTGAATTTTTGGGGGAATGTTTTGGAATTCTTGGATTTAAGCATCGGTTTCTTTATACAAGTCTAGAAATTCCATAGCCATTATATCATTGAACATTCCATTTTTCCATTCTCTCTATGATCTCCTTCAGCAAACCTAATTATATCCACTTATGATCTTGTCAAGTTTCCTAACTTCCATTTCATGATATACTTACCTTGGTAATTCTCTCTTCAAACCTATATGATGTGAATTTTCACCTATTCACTGAATTTCACATTTTATTTGTTTTGATTTTATAAATTCTATAGTTCTGTACTATTTAGGGGTTTTTATCATCTTTTTCTTGTTTTGGTTTTTAAGCTGAAACTCAAAATTTAACTGTATTAAAATTAATTATCTAATACTGGACATGATACATTAAAAAATTAAAAAATAGAATTCTTTAAGAATTGAATTCTGATGTTAATTACTGCTACTATTTTACCTCCGAGACACTGACTTCTTCTGTGCATTATTTTAAAGTGTAAAAGCTAATATTTCTTGAAATTTTATATGTAGGCAATGCTTAAAGCCTAAAGAGATTACTTCTTTCAATCATCTGAAAGCATGATAAATTTAGGTTCACTTAAAATATTTTATTTGATGATTTTTGGACAACATAGATAGTGTTCTCTCAGACTACAAACCCTAATGTGTACCAATTCTCACTGCAAAATATCAACCTTCTTAAAAATTTTATTTGCAAATGTTATTTTGGATATCTGGTCTGCCGTATATTTCTTTGAATGATATTTATCAAGCCTTGATATGATTTATAAGTTAAAACATACTTCTAAGAAGCAATGAATGTTTTATTTTGTCTTTAATTCATAGTCTCATTTTGTCATTTAGACATAAGAATTAATCGCTTGGGTAGCTCAGTAGGTTAAGCATCCAACTTCGGCTCAGGTCATGATCTCATGGTTCATGATAACAAGCCTTGCATCAGGTTCTGTGCTATCAGCTCAGAGCCTGGAACCTGCTTCGGATTCTTTGTCTCCCTCTCTTTCTGCCCCTCCTCCACTCACACTATGTCTCTCTCCCCCTCAAAAATAAATAAGTATTAAGAAAAAAAAAGAATTGCTGAAATGTTATAGTTCAGAATTTAAAAATTAACAAAACGAATATATTTATATTTTTTCTTCTCAAACTCATTAGTTCATAATCAACAGAATATCTTGTTCTGACAGTGTACAAATGGAAATTTATTCACAAAGTTTGTAAATAATTAATTGAATATTCTTGAAATGAGCAAAAGTTAATACTATTCAACAGTGGTCAAGAAGTTTTTATGTGCCTAGTGCTCTTGAAATAATTGTATCAATCAGAAAACACAAATTGCATATCATTCTGTCAGCATTAACTTCATATTAGGATAAAGGTTTGAATCACAGAAAATAGAACAGTGTTGATAGTTATAAAACATACAAATATATTAAACATAGAATCTTATATATTGACAATTAGAACACTTTCAAATTTTAATCTATTCTACGGTGGACAGTGTTTTTAAATAACAAATAGGAAATATGTGCAATTGAATGTTGGATGTATTTATTTACATTGTTCTGGCAGAAACATGTTTCTCAGATTCACAAACACAAGTAAGCAGAATGCTCAGGATCCGGTTTTAGGAAGAAAGATATTTATATCGTGACAATACTTAACAATTCTGGGAGAACTTTCAAAGAAAGAATATAGTTTACTGTTAAAGAAACAAAGATTAAAAGTTCTACAAAAATGGTTTTGATTTTAAAAAGTTGGCATTTCAGCCAGGTTTTAAGGTAAAGAGAGCCCACATACTTGGTGGAACTAATGATTTTAATCAAGTTTCTTTTTTGAAGGTCTGTGGAGATTTTTCTTGCATTTGTGTCTACTCCCTAGAAAAAAATTTAACATGATTGAGTGATTCTATTTTAGCACATTTTCTGTTTTTTTTTCAGATGAATTTGCATTTGGATAAAATTTGTACATTTCCAAACTGACACCAGAGTCTTGAAGTTTGCTTCCAATTAGGATCATAAAAGTGAATAAATGTGGCATAAAATATTTTTAAAAGCAATGTTATAGAGACTTATGAAAAGGAAGTTTAAGACAAGGATGCATCTGAACTATTAAATTCTAAGTGAATACTGTAGGATATTCTGAGGGCAGTAAGTACCTAATTGATTTTCCCAAGTCAGCCTTAAAAAGAGCCTTGGGGCTAGTTTGTACTTGTAGTCTTGCTTTATGGACCTAAAAGAATAAGTGTGTAAAGTATCACATATTCCAAAGAATTCAAGTCATAAAATAAGACTCTCAGATAAAGAAGTAAGCATGGTATTTCATGCCTTAAAGACATGATGTTAGAAAGAAAAGTACTCAGTGTAAAAATTATTTTTGAACAACTTATTTTAACATACACAATTTTGAAACTAGAAAAGTGAAAGTCATAATACGTGTTGGAGGTTGACTTCTTGGGGAAGCAGGAACTAAGCAGGTGCTAGGACAGAGATTATTGTCCAGGAAGTTATTTGGAGAATGCCCTCAGGATCAAGACCTATAAGGAAAATGAAGAACTGATATTGGGTGGACAATGAAATTGGGGTGCAGTGTAGTCTCAAAAAAGGCTTTAGCTTGACCCTACCTGGGAGAGCCCATTGCAGTGTTCCCTTGTGGGGCCAAGGAACCATCCTTTATATCCCTGAGTCTACTAGTCATAGAATATGGCCGCCTTCAGAAAGGGGCATGACTTGGGTGAAGCATCTCTTTTCAGCTGCAGACATTCATGAGGAAGGCTGACCATTGAGTTATGTGAGCCAGCAATTGGGGTGAATGTCACTCCCTTTTGAAGGAAGTTTGTGGAGTCGTCACGGCATACTCCACATTACCTGACACTTATTATATACTATGGCCCCTCCCTGTGCTGAATGCCTAATATGTATATTTCATTTTATCCTCAAGATATTTTTGATCTCATCTCCGAGTCTTGGAAAATGAATAAACTTGCCCAAGTTCTCAACAAATCAATAGTTCAGCTAGAATATTAGAGATTCTGTTAAAGGCCAACATTTTACTTTGTAAGAATGCTTCTTTCAGTAAATTCAGAAGATAATTTTTTCATCAGATTCTAATTTTGATTACTCCCATCTGTAGGAATATAGATACAGGGAGAACTATTCCGTGGCTTGCAAGCTCTTGGAAAACAGGAATTTTTGAAAAGCAGAAAGACATTCATAATATATATACAAGGAGGCAACACATATTAAAATGTGCATTCTGGTAACTATAATATTAGTGAGGTTCATCAGGAAAAAAGAAATGAAGAAACCTCTCTCCTTTCCCCATTTCATTCTTTCTTTTCAAAACACAAGCTTATAATTTCTCATTGCAGCACACTAAGTGGGTCCATCTGCTAGGACTGATGACTGGCATTATAAATATACGCTATACCATTTGAACCTGAACTTTAATATGCCATCTAGGATTTTTACTTTTATTATATATATCACATATAAAATAAATCATTATATAATATGTCATAGAAATTTTTCCCTGCTTATAGTACTTGAAAAAGCATTCCATAGCTACATATATTTTTTTTGGTTTCTCCCTGTATCTCTTTCTCTTCATGAGTATCAGTTTTTCTACACAATATTCTAGGTCTTTTTATGGGAAACAGTTCTGTAATTGACATTTTATGTTCAGTGTAAGCCAATCTTTAAACAACGATGGCAGTTTGTATGTAGGTGTGTTTTCTTTTATTCCATATATTGATTCAGCAGACACTTGTAAAATCCTGAGTCCAAACCAGGGAATGTTGTGTGATTTAACAGCATGTGTATGAATAGGGGAGTCTGGCAGCTTTGTTTTGAATCCCAGGCCTGACTTTGATCAAGTCTCTTAAGTTCCTTTACTTTCCTTTACTTTAAGCCACGAGTAATTTTATTTTCTTTATGACCTCAAACTTTTACTCCAAAGTGGTAGTAAATATAGGTAAAAGTGAAAAGAATTGTAAATTATTTAAGGATATTTAAGTAAAAATATTAATTATTGCAATTATTAATTTGGTTAAAATATTTTGTAATTTATTTCTTATCTAAGCTTTCTCTAAAGACTAAGTTGCATGAGCACAAATTATCTGGAATCACGTTGTTACTATACTCTTTATGTGAATTTATTTTCTCCTCGTCTACTCAGTCTTGGTCACTCACACAGTGCTGGATTATACACCTAACCATTTTACATGTTATTTGCTGCCTAATTTATATGCGCATTTGTGTTTACAGCTTCTGCTTTAGATTTGTTAACTCCACCCACTTCTATGTTGGATTCCAGAGAATAATTTTCCTCCCCAGTATTATGAATGATCTCTATAAAATTATATTTATGAAACATTAACTTAAAATTTTTTTCCTGGTTTTCATAATGAGTTCATATGCCATTTAAAAAACTGACTTCAGCATTAATTAAATTGAAAATGTTGGCAGTGGATATTTTTCAATATTTGGTTGTAACTTTCAAAATTTACAGAGAGATCTTTGTGGGACCTTTCTGATTTGGTTATAGAAAAACAATAATTAGCATATGATTATTCAAAATGCTTCATTTTAATAATGGGAGCTATGTCATTTTCAAAACTCTCACTCTTGCTTTTGGTTTAAAAATATTCCACAGTTGTCTTTGTTAAGGGTTTTGCTATAAAATGACTATACTGAAGAAAGACTCTTGACAGAATTATCCATGTGATTTTCCCTGTTTCATTACTCTTTTTTGCATAACTTTTCTTTTGTTACAAAATATATATTCACTTTAGAAAATACACAAAGAAGATCATTAAAAACACCTATAATCTTGCTACTCAGAAGTAACCTGTAGTGAACATTTTAATTTCTGTTCTCCTTCTTTCATGATTCTTAACTCATGTACCTGCATTTAGTTTTTCTCTTATACCCTTTAAATTCTTATTTTTTTTTTTTTTTAATTATCCAATTCAGAAGGAAGGAAAGAAGCAGGGAGAGAGAGAAAGAAAGGAGAGATGGAAAAGTGAGGAAAGAATGGAAAGAAAAAAGGGAAGAAGAAAGGAAGGAAGAAAGAAATGCATTATTTATTTATTTGTTTGTTTGTTTGCTTGTTTATTTATATTTGGAGAAAAGTCAGTTATTTTTATTTTTTAACTTTTTTTATAGTTTCAAGAATTTATTAAAATTCTACTTAGTTAACATATAGTGTAATATTAGTTTCAGGAGTAGAATTTAGCGATTTATCACTTATATATAATATCTAGTGTTCATCACAAGTACCCTCCTTAATACCCATCACCCATTTAACCCATCCTCCTGCCCACCTCCTTCCATCAACACTAAGTTTCTTCTCTATAGTGAGGAGTCTCTTATAGTTTGTCTCTCTCTTTTTCCACCCTATGTTTATGTGTTTTATTTCTTAAATTCCACATATAACTGAAACCATATGATATTTGTCTTTCTTTGAGTAACATTTCATTTAGCATAATATACTCTACCTCCATCATGTCTTTGCAGTTGGCAAGATTTCATTCTTTTTCATGGCTGAGTAATATATATATATATATACACACACACACACACATATATACATATATATATATACACACACATATACATACATATATATACATATATATGTGTGTGTGTGTGTGTATATATATATATATATATATGTATATATATATATGTGTGTGTGTGTGTGTGTGTGTGTGTGTGTGTGTGTGTGTGTATCCAGTCCTGCTAGATAGAATATTCTGGCTGCATATTATTTTTTCCATTAAACACATTGAATATATCATGCAACTCCTTTCTTGCCTGTTATGTTTATGTGGAAATATCTGGGGCTAATCTTATTTTTCTTCCCTTGAAAATTACCAACTTTTTTTAATCTTGCTACTTTTAGGATTTTTTTCTTTATCTCTATATTTTGCAAACTTAACTACAGCATATCTTGGTGTTATTTGCTTTTGTTGATTTTATTTGGAGTTCTCTGTATCTCCCGGATTTGTATGTCTATTTATTTCTCCAGATTAGGGAAGTTTTCAACTATAATTTCCTCAGATAAAACTTCTGACCTCTTTTATCTCTTTTCTTCTTCAGGGGCTCCTATGATAAGAATATTATTATGCTTTATGAAGTCACTTAGTTACCTAAGACTACATTTGTGGTCTAATATTTTTCTTTCCCTCTTCTTTTCAGCTTCATTATATTCCATAATTTCTGTATTGTATATCACTTATTCATTCTTTGGTTCTTGTATCCTTGTGGTCATCACATTCAGTCAGTTTTGAATCTGTCATTGGATTTTTCATTTTGGCCTGACTAGTTTTAAGTCTTTTATCTCTGTGGTAAGGGACTCCCCTGTGTCTTCTATGCTTTTCTCAAGCCCAGTTAGTATCTTTATGATTTTTGCTTTAAATGTTGGATCAGGCATATTAGTTATATCTGTTTTAGTTAGATACCTGGCTATGACCTTCTCCTTTCTTTTGGGATGAATTCCTTCATATTGGCATTTTTGTCTAGGTCTCTGCCTTCTTCTGTGTGTTAGGAAAGCCTGTTGTGTTTTCTGCTCCTGAGAGTAATGGCTTTATAAAGAGTAGATCATATACTGTCCAGGGCCTGGAGCTTTAGGAAGTGTTTCTGGTGTATGCTGTGTGCACTCTGTTGCTGTGTTTTGACTGCTCTTTCCCTCGGATCAGTGCTCTGCAGAGTTTCCCCTTGCCCGGAGTGGGGAGTGTTTGGACCTTGGCCGTAGTGTGGTCAGTTTTAACAAGATATGCTTTGGCTTCCTGATTAAAAGAGATTTGATGCTATTTCCAGATGAGCTGAAGATTTGCAGAACTCTGTGTTTAGTAGACGTGGTGTGCACAGGGGTTTGTGATGGTCTTCTGAGGGAGAAACCCACTGTGCTGGTTCTCAGGTACACTTGCCGGAGAAAAGCATCACCCGCAGAGCACAAGATGGCAGGGCTTGGCGTAAGTGTTTTAGTTCGCCACTGTTGGCACTCTGCTGCTTCCTGAAGTTAGTTTATACTGAGGAGTGGGTGAGGAAAATGGCACCAGGTAGCTCCCTAGTCCCCAGAGAGGGGAGTTTGTGTTCACCACTGTCCAGGAAGTCCTCCCAAAGAGGGAACATTCTTTACCAAGTGACCCAGGTGTCCCTCAGATCCCTGCTTCCACTCTTTCTGTGTCTGACTGCCTGCCTACCTGGCAGTGCAATGTACCTGTGTTTTATCCCAGACAGGTTACCTGAATTTACAAGTTCAGACTTTAGGGATCTTGCATGGCAGGACTGGTGCTGGTCCTCTAGGGGACGGCCTTGCCATGCTGGAACTGTGTCCAGTTTAGCTGCCCTCAGCAGATGTCTCTGCACCTACACTGAGGGGCAGGGGAGGGAAATGGCACCTGCTGGCTCTTTTGTCCCCAGAGAGGCAATGCCACCTCTGCCAGATGCCCTCCAATGAGGGGAACTGTTTCTCCCAATGTGTCCAAGGAGATCCTCAGATTGTACTGTCTGCTACTGGGGCTATCTGTCCTCCTTCTTTACAGGTGCACTGCTGGGTCTACCAAACTCCACACCAGCCATGGAGCGGACATCTGAAACTCCATCTTTTTTTTGACATTTTTTAAAGATGCTTTTTTCAGTTTATTTGTTTATTTTTGAGAGAAACAGACAGGAAGAGAGGGAAGAGAGAGCAAGGGAGGGGCAGAGAGAGAGAGGGATACAAGAATCCCAAGTAGGCTCTGCACTGTTGGCACAAAGCTCAATGTGGGGCTTGAATTCACTGAACTGTGAGATCATGACCTGAGCTGAAAACAAGAGCCTGACACTTAACCAACTGAGCCACCCAGGTGCCCCTAAAACTCATCTTTGAGCCCCACTCAAAGTTTTCACAACTCATGAAAATCAGCCCTTCTTGTTTTCCTGGTCATTGGCTTTAGGGAAGCGTTTTACTTGTGTGATCCCCTGTGTCTCCTCTCTCTCTCTCTCTCTCTCTCTCTCTCTCTCTCTCACTCCTGCTCTCTCTGTCCCGTCAACCAAGGTTCCTTTCCCTCCACCACACCAGCAATCCATTTTTCCGCCAAATCACATCTCCGCACCTCCTACCTTCCACACGTGGCCTCTTCTCTCCATCTAGTTGTGTAGTTTGTTGTCACTCTTTCGATCAATTTCTTGGGTATTCAAAATGATTTGATATTTATCTAGCAGTGTTTGAGGGGTGAGGCAATCCTAGGATTCTGCTACTCTTCCACAATCCTAGCTCCTCATGTCATTTACTTTAATCTGCAGTGCATGCTTTTTTGGGGGATATAATTAGCCATCCTTTCAGAAAAGAAAACATTCACCTCTTTACTGTGGATGATTAATTCTAACTGATTTTACAGACTTAGAAAGAATAATATAGTTAATAATGCCAGAAGGAAATTTGTAGATGATTTGCTCCAACCTCCATATTTTACCCAGAAAATTTTAATAAGTTGTCCAAGACCACTAGCATAGCTGACTAATGTTCAACTGAGAAATAAAGCAATGAACTCTACATTCTTAGATTCCCAGGGTAGATGTCTTTCTGCTACTCAGTCTAATAGTCTTTAAATTTACACAGTTTAAAACATCTCTGGCCTCATCTATACCCAGAGTGATCACAATGTTTTAAGTTTTTATTATTACTCTGGTTATCATAATTACTTCCTGTAGTGAAAAGACAAATTCAAATCAGCAAATTTTTACTTTCAACAGAGAAGTGAAAAGAGCTTTGCTGTCATATTTGGAATAATTTTACTTGCTTAGGAGTCATGCTTCTCTGTGCGAAGGCACTAAATTTATCCTGAAGTTATATCTTTTCTAATGAGCGAATGTATGCTAATTATCTGTGACATATAAATTAGTGATTAGTGGTTATTAGCAATAACCCCGAAATATGTTATATAGTGATGCTGTTGAAGTCATATTGATGACTGTTGGTAAAACAGAATTCATTTGTAACATTTAACTGACTATAAAGCACATACTATATATAAAGTACCTATTCACCTATTTTTTTTTACATAGAGACAAAAGGGATTATATGATTCTTTAACTTTTTTGTATTTATTCTTGAGTTTTATATATATATATATATATATATATATATATATATAGACAGATATCATATTCATGTCAAGGAAAAAGACATACCTGCTAATATGGAAATTGACATAGTTTTTTTTTCTAATTTTTTTTGTTTCTCATCAATGTTGGTCTACACTTAAAACTACTTGAGCTCATAAATTCTTCTAAATATATGCTAAAGAAAAATGCTATGTTTTGTTCTTAGGTAAAATATAATCTTTCCATATATCATATATTAAATACATTTTGCCTTGTTATTCAGTCCTATGTGAATTCTTAGCCTATTCTTGTAGCTAGTTATTTAATAATATTTTTTAAACAAGCAAAAAGATAGCAGATACAGATACCTGTAGGAAACATGTCTCTAATTTAAGGAATTCTACCTGGAATCACTTTCCAGATAGAAGACAGACAAATAAACAGGTAATAGCAATGTGAATCTGATAATGTGAAAAAGTATGAGTAAACTACTATAGGCTTACAAAAGAGAGTAGTTATTTCTGCTCAAAGTAATGGAGTGAACTTTACCAAAAAAAATATTTGAACTTCATCTGAGTTGGTGAGGAAAATTTGTTGACGTTATACTGGAAAGGCACATGAGAGCCTGAAAATTAAAAAAAAAAAAAAAAAAAAAAGAATAGAAGAGAAGAGAAAGGAAAAGAAAGAAAGGAAAAGAAAGAAAAGAAAAGAAAAGAAAGAAAAGAAAAGAAAAGAAAAGAAAAGAAAAAAAGAAAAGAAAAAAAGGTGAGGAATGTAAAGACTGAAAGTATATGAGATGACAATGTTTACAGATGAGTCTGGACAGGAAATTTTGAAAAGATTTTGAAATAATACCTTGTTTGTAATGTTAATGAATATGAGCTTTTCATTTCGACCAGTACACCCAGAGATGGGATCAAAAATTTTAAAACATAGCATGATAATCTATTTGATTAGAGGAAAGTAGCTACTAACACAATGGAGGAAGAACTGACTTGAGAACAAGATGAAAGCAGACAAAAACAGAGAGTAGGCAGAATAGGCTGTCTTTATTTATTTATTTTTTCCTGAAACAATGCAAGAAAATGAGGATCTGTATCAAGGAAACAGAGTTGACCATGAAGAGGAAATAATATCTAAATTTTTAAAAATGTAGATACTTTGTTCAGAAACTTGTTTTTTATTGATGCCTTGTTGTTGTTCTATACAGTAACAGACTGAAATTAAACAGCCAGTTTTTTTAAGAAAAATGTGCTGAAATGGAGTTTGGGATTTAAAAAAATAAGATGAATATGAGGGGCACCTGGGAAGCTCAGTCGGTTGAGCTGCTGACTTCGGCTCAGGTCATGGTCTCACAGTTTGTGAGTTCAAGCCCCATGTCGGGCTCTGCAGAGCGTGGAGACTGCCTTGGATTTTGTCTCCCTTTCTCTCTCATCCTCCCCTGCTCTCGCTCTGTCTCTTTCTCAATCAAAAATAAATACACATTAAAAAAATTTAAAGTTAATACGATATGCAATCAAAACTCAACTAAGATTTCTAGTATCCAAAAAACATACTTTAAAAATTAGTTACGGGTTTCTGTAGTACACAGAACAATGGCACCCGAAGATGTCCATGCCCTAACCACAGAACCGGTGAGTATGCAGATTGGATTAAAGGGACTGAATTTGAGATGTGAAGATTATCCTGGATTATCTGGATAGGTTAGTCTGCTCCTATGAGTCTTTAAAAGTGAAGAATCTTCCCCAGTTGGGCAAAGGGTCACAGCCAAGCAATGTAGACTGCAGAAACTGTGAACCACAAGGGGAAAGATTCTCATCTAGAGTATTCAGATAGAAATAAGTCCCTGTCAACAACTTTATTTTAGCTCAGTAAGACCCAAGTTGGACTTCTAACTTATAAAACCATAAAATGATAAATTTGTATTGCTTTAAGTCTTTAAGTTTGTGGTAACCTACTATAGCGGTAGTAGGAAACTAATGTTATTATTTAAATACATTATTAATTATTATTGATTCTTTGGTTTATGTGACTTGAATTACAAGAACATCCTCTCTAAGTTTTGGATTAAAAACAGCCAGCAACAATGAATGGGATGTAAGAATAAAACATATAAATAAACCCAAAAAGAAAATGACATAACTTAGTAGTAGTAATGACAGCTATTATTTACTGAGCACTTACTATATTTCAGACAAGTTCCTGTTCACATTATATATATATATATATACACATATATATATATATGTATATATATATATGTATATATATATGTATATATATATATATATATATATATATATATATATACACACACACATATATATATAGCCTGGTTTGAAAAATAATATCTTGACTAAGAATAACGTAAATTAGTATACTTCACATAATCTGTCATAAAGTTTATATAAATCAGGATTTGCATAGTATATCTGCTTTCTAGTTCAGTCTCATTCCAAACCTAGCCATGAGCTTAATAAACATCTCTCTATAAAAATAGCAAAACCATCCGCAGAAATGAGAAAAAAATAAGACTAACAATGTGACCTTCTTTAATTTGGTCTTAGAAAGTTAATTTGTGTGTGTATGTGTGTGTGTGTGAAAGAGAGAGACATAGAGACAGAGACAGAGAGAAGGCAGCGTATATTGACTTGCACCACTTACTTATGAATCCTGCATGCTTTCTGGTAGATTTCTGATTCAACATTTTGGACATGTTTGAATTTTTTTTATTAGGGTTAGCATTAGTGAGCAAGAGAAATATGAAAATTATATGAATCCTAAATAACAATTAGGGGAAAGATAAATGCAAAGATAAATGAGACTGCATCTCATCCCTTAGCATCCCATGTCACAGGCAATAAAACTGAGGGTTGCAAAAGTGGTTAAATCTGAAGAATAATCGTATTAGTCTGGTTCAAATCAAGTCACAGAACTTAAGTCATCAGTGACTTAAAAGGAAATGTTTTAATGTGAAGAATTACTAAGTTTTGATAGGAGGGTAATTAGAAATAAAGATAACTCTCTAAGAGAATTGCCCAGGGATGAGGGAGTGTACCCTAAAGGTACAACTTGGAAGGAAGGGGCCTTTCAAAAGACCAGTGTTCACACCTCATCAACTAGGGTGTTTTGTAGCCCACCGATGGCGAGGAACAAGAAATAATCCTTTGGAGTGCAGGTGAGCTCCTGCCATGGGTGGGGTATGAAGAGAGACTCTGTGTGTCTTTGCAGGTGATGGTTTGAAGTTTGCTGTGTCTACATTGGAAGGACTTTAGGACACAGAATTCCAGGGACGTAGCCATGTAGAGAGTCAAGTGGACAGGAGATTCACTATGGAGAGGAGATCGAGAGAGCCATGTGTTCTTGTGGAGAGAACCATAGAAAGGTGGTGATCAGTGTGAGTCAGGTTGGTTTTTTTTGTTTGTTTGTTTTTGTTTTTTTTCTTTTTGTTTTTGTTTTTGAGACTGATGAGAGACCATGGCTGGAGCTGAGCACCACCATATGTCCTCAGATCCATGCTGCTGATTGATCATGCAGCAGGTGGAACCTGCAGGAGAAGCCTACTTCTTTTTGTGTTGTTTTTCCGGTGCCTTCAACCATCAAAGTTTAACACTGTGCTCAGTTTCAAAGAGAAATTCTTAAAGAAATTCCAGTCTTTATTACAGAGCTGGTATTAAAGTGTGAAGTTGAAGCTGAGATACAATAACTTGATAATGGATAAAGAGAAGTGAAAAAATTAACCAAAGTATATCTGATACAAAGAATACTCTAAATGATAAATCAAGACTTTCAGCTCCAATTCCAAATGAAACACTCAGATGTTTTAAAATATATAACAAACCTGAATAATGAGAATTCATAGGCCTATTTTACTTTTGATAATAAAATGATACTCAGAGACATCAAAGGCTTTCATGTACCCACAGACATCAAGAGGATGAAAGAATTTGGGCCCTTGTCTCCCTGGCTTTAAAAAACTTGGTCTTAAGCAAATGACACCATACCTCTTTAGGCCATCATATTCAGGATTTAGAATGCAATGGTGTCTTTAGATTGATGAATTGCCTTTCTTTGATTATAGAGGGGTTAAGAATCCTTTACTTTAAGATCTCAGGATCACTTTATTAAAAATAAGGAAGGGAGAAGTATATCATAAGCAACATTGTTGTCTCAATTATTCCTCTAAATTTGAACATGTAAGTATAGCAAACATATAATTATATATATATAATAATTATATTATATTGTTATATAAATAATAATTATATATATATAATAATTATATTATATAATTATATAATATATAATATTATAAAATTATATATATACACATATATTATATGTTTGTACATATATGTTACATATGTGTTTTACATCTATATCTACATCTATACCTACATATATATTATATACATCTATAGAACACACACATACATATTAAGTTTTATTTACATAACTTTAATGCCCCTTATGCGATTGGAATATGTTAACTTCTAGGATTGGAAATAAAGAAACAAAACTTTGTTTTGAGGTGGCCTAAGAAATAAAAACCCACAAAGTTAGGAAATACTTCTTGACAAATACACACTGGTCAATGTTCAGTTTTTATGTGTGATCAACAGGCTCTATATTTGAAGTTTTAGAGATTAATCAAGGTATTCAAGTTGCAAAAAAAAGAAATTAGCAGAACAGTCCAATGTATTTTATTTATTTATTTATTTATTTATTTATTTATTTATTTATTTATTTTGAGAGAGAGAGTTCACAAGCAGGGGAGGGGCAGAGAGAGAGAGAGAAAGGGAGACTCCCAAGAAATATTCTCACTGTCAGCATGCAGTCAGATGCGGGGCTCAAACTCACAAACTTCGAGATCATGACCTGAACTGAAATCAAGAGCCAGAAGCTCAACCAACTGAGCCACCCAGGCATCCTATAGTCCAATATATTTTAGACAGAAGTGGAGATATTCAGTGTATAATTGAATAATACAATATTTAAACTTTTGAGTTTAAGAAAGATGCTAATAGTGACATTTTGACACACAAGACTATGTTGAGTGCAGTTGTGTTATGTGTAAGAGACATAGGAAATTCACTTTACTTTTCTGAAACTGAGCTTTTTCCCTTTAATGCTGATCTTGTATTTGCTCTCACATACTTAGTGAGGAATAAATGAGATTAAGTGTGTGACTATATCTCAAACTGTGGATATATGTAATATTTGTTATTTTAATTCTTAAACTTGGAGAAGTCAATGATTCAAAAACTTAAAATGATGTTTCCAAATGAGTCCTTCGAATTTAGGCCTTACTCATTCTTGAAAAAAAATGTATATCAAGTACCTAATATGCACTTAGTTTTATTTAATGGATATGAAAAACACAGGGAAAGCAAAACAAAACAAAAGTCCTTGCCTTCATGAAGTTCGTACCCTGGAAATTTTCAGTAAGCACAATGTATTTTTTTTTTTTATTTATTATTTGAAGTACCAATTATCTGCCTAACACTTTGATCATTCTTGATGTACTTTATTTTTTTTTAATTTTTTAATGTTTATTTTTGAGAGAGAGAGAGAGAGACCACAGTGGGGGGGGGGGGGGAGGAATGAAAGGGAGGGAGACACAGAATGCGAAGCAAGCTCCAGGCTCTTTCAGCACAGAGTCTGATGTGGGACTTGAACCCAAGAACTGTGGATCATGACCTGAGCTGAAGTTGTCCACTTAATTGACTGAGCCATCCAGTCGCCTCCTTATGTACTTCAGAGGGGAAATTGCGTAAGATCACATGCTAAAAATTTTAGTTTATAATCTAATTGTGAGATAAAGTGTATATATCTTAGTTAATTACAAGTTAGATGATTTCTGAACGTGGGTAAAACATTCTATCTTCACTAGTTTCTGAGTAACCCTGAAAATGGTGTTTAGCATTCCAGAAACTCAGTTTTTAAAGTGTAAATTGTCACTTAAGATGCTTGACTTATGGAATTTTTGTGAAGATAAAATAAGGTAATATATGCAATATTTAGAATACTGCCTCACAAATATTATATGCTAAATGCATATCATCTTTTTAAATGTTTTTCTACCTTTTCATAAAATGTTAGAGGTGAGATTTTTTTATATAAATAAATGTGTGATGATTCTTGAATCTTCAACTACAGATCTGACTCATTCACAAGATTTTTTTTAGTTTTCAATGATTTTCATGATTTCTAATGGATAAAGATTGTTGCAAAGATTATTCTTCTTTCCAGAATTTATTTATTTCAATCATTTAAAAAAACCATAAATTTTCAAATGCCATGCAGAATAAATTATGTAGCTTTTCATTATCCATCTGATGACACTTAATCATCCTACAAGAATCCTAAAAATATATATTTGTACTTATTACTGCGCTCAAATACCTGAAAAAATGCAACATAAAAATATGTCTCAAATTTTTAAAATTTAGAAAATGAACTACAATATGAAGATTAAACTGAAAATACGTAGCTTTTTGATGTTTTTGTTGGGTTTGTACTCTCTGGTTTGCGATGGGAGAAGTTTTTTGGTCTTCCCCAAATAATATAATTGGTAAATTTGAGCCTTTAATATAATAGAAGATGATGTGTATCAAAACCAATGCATCCTTAACATGGGTAATACAGGGAAATCTATAATAAAACACAAGAGTATGGCAAAAAGATATTAGGCAAACCAAACATGAATTAAAATAATATTCTTTGGAAATTATGATATGTAGATTGAAGGGAGTGCTATAAAAGCAACATTAGATCAGCTCGTTGCAGTCAGAATTTCCAAACTAATTGGGAAAATACAGTGGCCGTAGCTCCCTGTTTCCAGACATAATGTGCTCAGGTTAAGTGTGTAGAAATCAAATAACAGTCTTAGAGATTATTAAGAACAACTACTGAAAAAGAATGATTGAAACTTTAATTACATCTCACCTGTAGACAGTAGATGAATTTTAGTTCCAGTTCTGGTCACAACACCTTTTTCATTGCCAACTGGGTAGAGCTGCCCATATCCTTAGGGCATGGTTTCAGTGCCAGTATTTTGGGGCTTTCTAATTTGCACATCCGTAACACTTAAAGCAAGATAGGGGTAGGTACCAGAGGCAGCAAAGGCACAATTCATATCAGTGATTAACCACATGCTCCATGACACTTGCTTCCGCTACAGATGTGTGCTTTTCCCTTTCCTAAGGCTTCGTGGTTTGAGAAAACATCTATACCAAGCACGTGACCGAAGCACCCGATGAGAGACTAAGATACTGTGGTCGTGAAACCCTACCACAAAGAAGTGTGTGTGAATATGGCACAATTAAGAAGGGTTAGTCTCGATTATTGCACGGTTCGTTACATGACTTCAACTTAGGAAGACTGAAAATATCTTTGAGATGTAATATTTAATATTATGTATCTGATCTTTTATATATGTTGTTTAATATGCTACATAATCTTTCCAATTAAAAATAAAAATCAGAAACTTTAGTAACTTCTATCTTTGTGTGGATTACTTGTAAGGTTTCAGAAAACTTTAATAGCTTCTGGGGAATACTTTAAAGATAACATGGACATTAATGTGTAATTGTATACAGTATATATATAAATAATATATATATATTGAAATATTTTAAAGTAGATGAGTATATAGCTACAAATGACTAAAAAGAGTATATATATTTGAGTGTTTATAAATAATACTATTTAATAATACTATTTAATACTATATACTATTATATAATAGTATAATAGTATAATATTATATAATAATACTATTTAATAATACTTACACTAAAAAGTTTTAAAAGTTTACATTATTTATATTACAGAATCATATATGACATCAACAATAGTTCAAATAGTAGTTGTTCATTTATTCTCTCTAGAAATATCTTTATAGAAACAAAATAATAGACAGGAAAACTCAGCAGAGCTTGAAAATCTCAAGTAGCAGTGATCATTGTGGGGAAATTAAACTATTGAAATCTCTCCTTGAGCGGTGTAAAATATGTATGAGGAGAGATTGGTATGCTTAGTTTAAAAAATTGAATTCATATCCATTTCTGATTGATGTATGATAATCCATAATAATTAATAATATAGTTAGACGTATTCCTCTTTAAAAATTTAGTTAAAATTTGAAAGTCTACAAATGCTACTGAGTGCATTAGCTTTTACTGCCAGACAATATATCATGAGAAAAAAATTCAACCGAATGACTTTTCAGTGCAGACAACAAAAAGCTTTTATAAACACATTAATGACGGAAATAGTATTTTTCACTCAGTATGTACTGAGGCATAATAAAGTTAGGTCTTCAGCCCAAAATATATTGTTCTTCAGGGAAAAACAATCATTTAAACAGCCATTGATTTGTTACCTAGTGCCTTGACACTTTATGATGAGCCCCTTCAAAGCATGCTGATCTTACTTATCTGATAATAAATAATGCATATAGAAAAAGAAAAACTATTGTCTCGCAGGAAAACATTTGCCTTATCAAGTGCTGAAGGTTTTTTGTGTGTTCAACATATGCTCACAGATCAAAACATCATTGCATTACAAATGTTAAAATATTCATAAATTTGTTTTAATCATGTTTACTTAGAAATAAGCAGTGTTCATGTACATTATTCCCCCTAGCTTCAAATTATAGCATTTGCTATTCTTTTAGCACAAAATATTTTGAAAATTTCATAGCAATTTTGACACTTTAGAATAATTAACATCTCTATATTCAAGATAGCTATTGTAGTTTTTTTCTTAATCCTTGCAATAGAATAATAAAATATGAAATAACATACACAAAATTAAAACAAGGTTTTTATTTTATAGAAATAGAAACTAACTTTCACCTCACTTAATTAACAAAATATCTTTAATATTTATTCATAAACCCAGTGAGAACAAACATATAACATTTTGAAATAATATAATAACTTGTGAATATGAAATATAAGTGGTAAAAAAAATTTAAAAAATATGGGGTAAGTTAAATGCTTAAATAAGATAAAATAAACCTCTAAAGTTGAAAATTTAATTCCTCAGAAATCATGAGATGTTGACATTATGTTTTTGGTTTTTTTTCTTAAAATGGGTAATAGTTTGCAAAAGAACAGTAAGAACTCTTAAAGGCTCAGGGGCTTGAGTGACTTAGTTCATTGAGTGTCTGATTCTTGATTTGGCTCAAATCATAATCTCATGTTTCCTGAGATCGAGCCCTGTTTTGGGCTCTGTGCTTACAGTGTGGAGGCTGGTTGGGATTCTCCGTCTCCCTCTACCTCTGCCCCTCTAGGTACAAACAAGGTCTGAGAAACAGAATATTTAACTTATATATTGGAAAAATCCCTAGATTTTTGACTAAAACCAACTCAATCAATTAAAAATATAGGTAAAATGTTTTTCTAGATATACTCTGAATCTACGCCTTCATGACTGCTAGGATAATTTTATGGCATTTGGGTCATCTGTCAACTCTTTAACTTCCTTGGGCTTGTTATTTTTCCAGTGTCTGGGTATCTTTAAAATAATTCTGAATAAATTCATTGCATTCCACACACTACGGAAATCAGCATTTGAAGCATCCTATTCAGGATACAATCCAAGAATATTTATATAGTTCTTGATAAACCTAATCAAGTGTCTTAGTCCCGGATAGATAGGCAACATTTTAAATATCAGAATCTGTATTTGTATCTCAGGATTTGCTAAATGGCATAGGAGATGTTAAAGACTATTTTCCATGCATGAAACTGTATTTCTATAGGATTTATTAGAAAAATGATCCAGGTTCCAGTTTACAGACAGGATATAAGAATTTAGCAACAAAGTAGTAGTCTTCTGAGTGGTGTTCTAAGTCCTGAGTTTCATTTGGCTTGGTGCCCCAGAACTGCACCCTTATGAAAATTGCTTGTCACAGTACTTATGAGCAGAGAGCAGGGACTTCCCTAAGCTTACATCAAAAAATGAAACAGTTGTTTTGTGCTTAGTTGCTCATTAATATTTGTCACTTTAATAGGGTTTAGTCAAGGTTTTATTTTCAATGCAGCATGTCAATTCCTAGTCAGGTAGACAAAAGGAAAAATATAGCCTTTACCTAGTTCTTATTCTGGGGGCTCTTGACTTACTCAAAAGAGTCTGACAATTACAACCTTTTTTAAAGTAGTTTATTGTAGAGCCCAAAGTAGCACCAATATAGGAATTTTGTCTATAATGAAAAAAAAAATAACAATGAAAAAATTATGTGTGCTAATAAGAATACCTTTGTTTCTGGGGCGCCTGGGTGGCGCAGTCGGTTAAGCGGCCGACTTCATCCAGGTCACGATCTCGCGGTCCGTGAGTTCGAGCCCCGCGTCAGGCTCTGGGCTGATGGCTCAGAGCCTGGAGCCTGTTTCCGATTCTGTGTCTCCCTCTCTCTCTGCCCCTCCCCCGTTCATGCTCTGTCTCTCTCTGTCCCAAAAATAAATAAATAAACGTTGAAAAAAAAATTAAAAAAAAAAAAAAGAATACCTTTGTTTCCATATTTGTTATATAGTATCAGATTATTGAATGGAGTGGCTGGGCTAGATAAGGGGGTATGAATTAATGCTCAATAGAAGTTCTGAATTCTTAGGAGGTAAGGTAAAACAGGAGAGTTTAGAGGTTGCAGCTGTGAACCCACCACTCTTGATCAACAAAAGCAGCTTCTGATACAGTGTAGTCACATCAAAACAGGAG
This sequence comes from Puma concolor, assembly GCF_028749965.1. Taxonomy (NCBI): domain Eukaryota; kingdom Metazoa; phylum Chordata; class Mammalia; order Carnivora; family Felidae; genus Puma; species Puma concolor. The sequence continues at coordinate 179,737,574 of NC_141670.1, read as the reverse complement.
TTTAACTTATTAAAATTAAATTTTACATAAGTCAATGAACACATACTCAGAGGAAAATGGGAGATACTGGTAGGTGTTTCTCTAAAATTTCTGTGTATTGTTTATTCGGTGGGTATCTTACAGCCTTGATGGTGATTCTAGAATTTGAAGAAATACATTTTTGATATGGCTTCTCTATTCAAACCAACCACTAGTGCAAAACCAAAGACATATCAACTACACAGCGATGTAGGAAAATGAAAGTTTAAGAAGTCCATGAACTAAAAATCTTTCCATTTTGCAGTATGCTTGTTGAGTTGTTAAAGCTGAGGTTGCTCTTGGTGATGTTTTCCAGAGCCATAGTTACCTCTCATGTAAGGGCATGAATGACCTAAACATTTTGCCAGATTCCTCAGTGGCCCAGCAGCAGTTATGGAGAAGTCCAGCCCATGCATGACTGGCCTCAGTGATGAGTCCTCTGAGGTATATATCAAGTCTTTGAGCTTTATATCACAGAACTTCTTCAGATATGGGAGAAAAGTCAACCTACAGGCAACCTGAAGTTCCCGTAAAGATTCAGGTAGTCAGATTTTAGTTCTCAGTGTCAGTAAGAAGAGAAGGAGAAAAAATACATATATATGTGTTCGAAGGATGATAGTCAGATACTGAAAGAAACTGGAAGAATTGACTTTTTGTCAAAGATTGACACTGGGTGCAAGATCACAGATTTTGATCCAATTTATGCATAGGTAACAAAATGTTTTTCATATCTATCATTTCCTTGCACATGACAAAGAGGGGCAAAATAGCTCCAAGACAGTGAATAGGGCCAGAATCTGGTAATCCACTAGAGTGTGCTATAGTTTTTCACTGAAACAAAATTTCTCCGTATAGTCACCCCCTTTTAGATCAAAGATAATGCCAAAGAAAGGTTATTCTTGATAATAAAACAAGGCTGATCTCATTAGGATTCAACCTGATTATTTAGATAAGTACAGCAAGAATGGTAATTTAATACATAGGCCTCTATAAATTTGTTTTGCTAGATGTTTCAATAAGGATCTCAGATTCAAGTTTTAAAAGTCTCTTGAAGCTAGGAAGCCAAGCCAAAAACTCATCCTAAGATTTAACCTGTGGTACCAATCAATTTGGGTAAATTACTTTCTTCACAATGACCTCAAAATTTTTTAAGGTTCCTGAATTTGCTAAGAAGTAACTTTCCTTTTCATCTGTAAGGTTGTGAACACTCCAACCTAGGACTGAGCCAGTTTTCCCAAGAGGGCTTTATAAGCATTGGCTCCATGAAGGCAACCATAGTTTTTTAGAAGTGTCTAGTCATATCTGAGTCAACTATCCTTCTTAAGTATGACATTGAACTCAAAGCCTTGGTTATATAACCAATGTTTCCAATATGTTCTGTTAACCAGGAGGCCAGATTCTTCTTGAACCCATGTAGATAAGAATATAAGAGATTACAAATTCTGGAGGGGATCAAGCAGGGAGAAAAAACATAAATGTTTCATTTCCATTTACAAAAGCACAGTATATTAAATTGTTATGAGTTATAGGTAGCTTCAGAGAAAAGAGAAAGAGGTTCCTTATTTCAAAAAAATTGGCCATTAAAGTGTCAGCAGTATTCCAAATGAAACCCATTATCATCCTTCATCAGATCTTTCAGTCCTGTGCAATTAATTCTTGTTTCAACCATCTTGGGTTAGCAGTCTAATGAATCCATCAGGTTCTCAATTAGAATTCTCGGAACCCTGACTTCATTCAGTGGTAGGGTCTTACAATTATTTAAGCAGTGACATCAGAAACTGTGCTCACAAATACCTGGCACAGTCTTTACCATGGATCTCTGACAAAGTCCTTTTTTACTGAATTCTGGATTGTGGCTGATTGTAACCACAATCTTGGACATATTAGAGTAAAACAAAATAAAACTATCTGTATATTACTAATGATTTAAAATGACTGATAAAAGTTCAGTACAAAAATAAGCCAATTGACAAGGAAATTTGTTTCTGTGGCATGGTACATTTTGAAAAATAAATGTACTTATGACTGATAATGCTATACTGTTATTTAATATTAGGCAAATCATCATTAGGACTCTGATAATTAAAAATATTATGGATAGCAAGGATTGTGTTAGAGCTCTAGGAACTTTATTCAATTTCTGAAATACTTATATTAATGATGTTTTACCTAAATCTATAGGTAAATATTTAACCAATGGAAGGTGAAGTATTTCTTCTGATATGGCAACACTTCCTATGCATCTCATGACATATCAAATAAAGTTATTTTAATACCTCTCTTTTTCACAAACTGAAAGAACAAACCTTTTGTGATTTTCCAAGGATCCTCTAGAAATCTCAAAGACACGAGTGTGTGAAAATCTCTTTTTTCTATTAGGTGCAGAATCTTTGCCTTCAAGGCAGATAACTAAAAATGTAAAGAAGTGTCTTTTACAAACTCTTCCTAAGTGGAGACCAGTAGTCAAAAACATTTTTGTCATTGTAATGAAGAGAAAACCAAACTCTACTTTTGTTATGAGTACAATATTTTATGCTAAGTCTCATTTAGAAATATTACAAGTAAACCCATCAAACCTTAGCCAATGGTGACCATGGCAAGTAAAATCCTCTTTCTGAAAAATTTCCACAAATTTCCATATCAATTTAAGTATTTTTCTAAAGTTTCTCTTTCTCATTCTGGAATAAAATAGTTATTTTACTTCATGAAAAATTACCTTTTTTTTCTTAACAAAAATATATTGCATACTGTGTATACTTAATTTAACACAAGTCTCAGGTTTTAAATTACTAAAAAAAAATTCTTGAAAACTTTATGCAAGCTAACATACTATAAAATGTACTTACTATTAAAATAAATTTTCTTGGGCATCTGGGTGGCTCAGTCAGTTAAGCCCCCAACTGTGGATTTAAGCTCAGGTCATGATCTCACACTTTGTGGAATTGAGCCCCTCATTGGGCTCCACATTGACAACACAGAGCCTGCTTGGGATTTTCTCTCTCTCCCTCTCTCTCTCTCTGCCCCTCCCCTGCTCTCTCTCTCTCTCACACATAAATAAATAAATAAATAAATAAATAAATAAATAAATAAATTCCTTTTTTTCCCCTGTCTTTAAAAAAAAAAAAAAAAAAAAAAAACCCTTTAATTTTTGAGAGACAGAGTGAGAGTGAGGGAAGGGCAGAGAGGGAGACACAGAATCTGAAGCAGGCATACATACACATACAGACAGACAAAAATAACAACTTATAGCTTCAACTCTAAAATTTTAACTATGTTTTAGGAATAAACACAAAAATAAAAAGTTTACCGGTTTATATAAAAGATCTGACCCCTATCTTTCCCCCACTTCCGCATTTTTATGAGGAATGTTTCTGGAAATGGGACACGTTGATTTTGCTCCCCACCAATAATTGTGGAGGAAACCTCTAAGAGTTAATTCATCATGATGTATAATCTTATGGAGAATGTAGACTAAATTTCAAGTCAAGGACTGAGGAGAAACTAGGGGGACATCCTGGGGTCTCCAAAGTCCTTTTGAGTGGGTAAAACATTTAGCCTATTTGTTCTAATGGTTGCTGTTGGGATCCTTAAGCCTGTTGAGAGCCACTAATAGAGGAAGGGGAGTTAAACTGAAATGACTATAGGGAATTGAGGGGCTAGAGTGGGAAAAGAACCATCCAGCAAAGGTGGATAAAGGGATGGAGTAGGCAGAGGCATTGAAAAGGGTCAGATATTAAGATTCAAGGGAACTGCAGAAAAGATGGACAATAGTACCATTATCAGAGGTATTAGAATGAATTAGTGGTATAATAGCAAAGCACACAGTCACCAGGAGAAGAGGGAAAATGAGAGTGAGAGTTACCTATGGGATTAACAGCTAGTTAAACCAAAGAGAAAAAAAAAAAACAAAAAAAAAAAAAACAAAAAAAAAAAAAAAACTTTTGCTAGGGAATCTCTGGGTCAAAGGAAAAGAGGGAATAACCTGTATGATCTCCAGATGTGGGGAACCTAGGATATACAGAAGCGTCCACAGAGAAGGAGCAAAAAAAGAATAGTCTCTTTGTCTGAAAAAAATAAAAGTAATTTCTTGCCATATTTCAAACAAAAAGATGTCTGGAAAACTGGTTTGAGAATTGAACTCACTGAAGGATCCTTGAATTGCCTAGGAGCAAGGGAGTTCAAAAGACCCACAAGGCACCATAACCTATGTAGGGATGGTGGGAATCCATAGGTGTGGTTCAATTTTGATCCAAGTCATAGCACCAGGAACTATTAAAAAAAAACAAAAACAAAAAACTCTGTATATAAAGAAAGACTTTATTGTATTCAAAAGGCCTATTGCAAAATAGGTGACAGGAACTTTTACACTATGGGAGAGAGTCTGTTGCAATAGGGAGAATATTCTGATGAAGAGATCTGCTGGCATTGCAAAGATTAGACAGAAAGATCTTCTGTTTCATAAAAAAGGTCACTGAAGATTATGAAACCAAATTTAGGGAAATGGTATGAGCAAGGATGGCATGATTGAATGGTAAGGTCATTGAAGCTAATCTGGAAACCTGCCTGTTTTTGAGAGGGTCCATTATGGAAGGGTTGTTACAGTGGGTCAGGCAGAGGATAGGTCAAATTCAGGAGTAGGAGATGGTAGAGGATATTGACTAAAGTCAGGTGATAAGCATTTAGTTCTGATTAATTAGTGGGAGAAAAGCAGTTCAGCTATTCATTTACGAGATGATAGTTATGAATTTGTAGGTCTATGTCTGGTTTTGTCATAGATAAGCAAAGGGGACATCTGTGACTTTTAGCTGAGTCATATGGAAAAGAGTGTTTTTATTTGTTTGTTTTGTTTTGTTTTGTTTTTTTAATAGCAAGCCATGTCCAAGAACAAAATGAGGGAGAGTTTCCTTGACTGGCAGGTTTTCCATGATTACAAATCTCAGTAAATTCAACATTACCACCTGTAATCCTGTTGTCACAGATGCCATTGCTTCTGAATCATCTGCATTAGTTTTCTTCTCTCTGTCAAGATGAAAACCTTAAATGTCCATTGGAACAAGAAGGATAAATGGACACTAAGCTATTAAAGAATACCTTGCTTTTACTAAATGTCAGGCACATCTTAAGGAAATTCTCTGTCTCGAAATCTTACTGTCTCAAATCTGATTTGCCAAAATTAAATTCAAGCAAGATTATTTTCTCATTTCTATGCCCTGACATGTGCCATATGGATCGTGGATTTAAAGTCATACTGGGGAAGCTGAGGATTGGGAGTGTGTATTTTAAAGATGGAATTAATAGTGTGGACACAGAATAGCGAACATAAACAAGTGATTGGTACACTCAAATTTGCTTTTGAGGTACCACAAACCCTGAAGATGAAGTCAGATCACATTCCAGAATATCAGTTAAAAATCAAGAGAAAAAGTAAGATGAGATGCTAAGGACGAGCAAGGTCCAATTTTGTCACAGAGCATGGACAGAAATAAAGTGAATACAATTGACAGTAGGGCATCATTAAGTGCATAATTTCAAGAGAACTTATAAGCCCTGCAAGGCCAAGAATAAAGTCTAGATGTTTAAACTGGGGAATGGAACCATATGCAAAAATAGGGTTTAAGGATATAGGCAACCAGGGGGGTTGAATTTGGATACAAAGAAGTAGACGGGAATCAAGTAAGTGACATGAGGACTGTGGAGTTGAAGATTTGGAACTGATGGCACACTTACACAATGAAGTCAGAGCATGACCATAGCCAAGCCAATTTTTGGGTTTCTCTTTTGCTTTCGATAGTTATTATTCTGGGGGTCCCTGGGTGGTTCAGTTGGTTAAGTGCCTCACTTTTGATCTTGGCTCAGGTCATGATCTCACAGTTTCGTGAGTTGGAGCCATGGAGCCTGCTTGGGATTCTCTCTCTCTAAAATAAATAAATAAATACATACATACATACATACATACATACATACATACATAAAATAATAATGATTATTCTTCTGTCAAGAAGGAACCATACTTTTTAGTTAACACTGATTATAGAGAAAGCACAATGTAAGGGAACACTTACAGAGTTTTCAAACTTCTATTTTTGCATAGTATTTAAAGCTTTGACTTCTACTTTTTAGACACTTAATTCTTTATATCCTCAAGTAATTGAAAGTTACATGATGATTTAACAAACAATATCAAGCAAGGGTTTTTCATTGTAGTATGTTAACCAAAAAGGTAATTATTTGATTTGATTCTTCTCTTTTTTTTTAAGTTTATTTATTTATTTTGAGAGCGAGAGAGAGAGACAAACAGAGAGAGAGAGAGCATGGGAGGGGGAGGGGCAGAGAGAGAAGGGGAGGGGCAGAGAGTGAGGGAGAGGAAGAATCTCATGCAGGCTCTGTGCTATCAGCACAGAACCCCATGCAGGGCTCAATCTCATGGACTGTGATATCATGACCTGAGCCAAGATCAAAAGTGAGGCACTTAGCCAACTGAACCACCCAGGCACCCCTGTTTGATTCTTCTTAATAAGAAAAATGTTACCATATTACATTCCCATGAGAAAAAGATCTGTCACCTGGACAATTTGGAAGTTCCATACTCCGTTGTAATACCCCAAAGTTTACACTTTAAGGACAGTCCATGATCACATTCCCAAATATGTCATGTCCTACCTTTCTCCTTCTCTTTTCCTTCTCTTTTTTCTGTCCCCAGCCCTCCACCCTCACTCTCAAACCCTAGCGAGAAAATGTAGAAGATAAATTTAAAGTAAATTTAGTAACAATTTTCTGTCTGTCACGTGTTGTTAACTACACTGAATAAAGATACTATATGAAGAAGGACCTGGTCTGCAGTCTGGTATATAGCATCGTTTATCTTTTGCTTTACTTTCTCAAAATACCAAATTTTTCACAACCAAAAAGTCCACCTACAAGAAAACTATTTATATTGTCCTTTCATTATTTTTATTTTATTTAGTTTAGTTTAGAATAATACTACTGCACCAGCATTTGTAATGCTTTACAAGCATGTGACTTGATACATTTCTTTTTAAAGAGGATCTGATGACCAGAACAAGGAAGAAAGCAGCAAACAACCTAATGCATTCTGATCTATTCCTGGCCTGGGGAAAAATACCCTGGTTCCTATTCCCACATTTTCTGGCAGCTTAAATAAGTAGTCACAGTACTGCTTGTCTACCACCTACTGGAGAATAGGAGGAATCAAAGGAAGGGACTGGATAATATGATTCCAAATCACACCCAGGAGACTATGGAGCTGCTGTTCTCTTATACACAAAGCTGTGCTCTACTGGGGACATGGGGCCTTAAGAAGAAGGTTATTTAAGGCCCAAAGCATAAATGAAACTGTTGGAAATGGAAAAATCCAATAAGCCAAAAGGCTGAGTTAACCTGCCTGGTGGAGTGTGAAGTGTGGCTGCTCTTGGCAGAAGCAGTGAATTCTGGGCTTTCTGTCAGTATTATCAATTTGACTTCCCTTTGAATATCTCTATCAAAACCTTGCCCCAGATAAATTGTAAATCAATTGACCAAGGTAATTTACTTATCCTGAGTCGGATGTTTGTGTATGGTAATTTTGCCTCCAGAAAAGGAAGCAGCCTGCTTGTGGTTTGCTAACCATTTGGCAGCCGGGAGAAAACTATCAGGTCACCGGCCAATAATGCAGTCACAACAGTAAATGTGGGGCGGCAATTAGAGAAAGCAGGAAAAAAGGATGAAGAGCATTACCCTCCCAGTGGGAAAGAAATGTGGCGGAATTGCCAGGACTATCTCTGAGGATTAATAGAATTTGTTCTGATGACAAGTTGGTCACGATAATTATTCCCACCTCTTTGTAGCTTTTCAATTGCCATGACCCTCCTGTGGCAGCTTATGGAGAAAAGTTGGCGTAAAAATTAAGGGTACTGATTATTATAACTAGATAAATATAGGGATAACAATTCTATTCAATTAAAGGCCTTGGCAAGGTGGCCTAAAATACATCACAAAGAGAATAAACGTTCAAAACCACCTTATACAAATATCTGAATTTGCATTCAGAAAAATGAAACATGATCATTATAGCCAAATCAGAACTCTCCAGAGGTGAAGTAAGAGCCAGTGTCCATGAAAGTAATTACAAGAAGTGATGACAATTCTAAATGGCAAGCAAAATGATTTGAAATTTTGTGTTCTAATATGCACTTTCGTATTAAGTCTGATATCATTTTAGTTAGAAAAGGCAGTTTCATTAGAAGGCAAGAACTTGGACCATTCTTTTCACTGTCCCATCCCTAACATCTGACATTCTTCCTAGATTCAAAGAGGCTCATAAAACCTCTTTGAATAAATAGATGAATTATGTGATCATCGAGTAAATGCATGGGTGGATGAATATAAGCAATAAATAATAGAGCTGTTAAAAATTCCCTTAAAAATCTTAGAACACGAAGAGGGATACCATGAAATTAACCCTTTAGAAATTACATTACTAGGTGTCATTTTCGTCATGGTTCAGTTTTAATTTTTGAAACAAAAAAACATTAAAACATAGGTACAGCCCAAAACATATGACTATATAGTTCTTTTATCTTAGTTGCAGAAAATACTATGTGAAAGTGATGAATGATGTTTTTCACATCTGTACATCTGGCAGTTCCCCTTCCCCCTTCCCTTTTCGTTCTCTTCATTTTGTTTTGCCACCTTCTAGTTTAGCATACTTACATGTCCTTTTTTTTTCTTTCATTTCATCCCTTTTTGTTTTCTCTCCTCTTTCCCATTCATATTCCACCTCTCTCCAATTCGTTCTGAACTGCATCAAAAGATCTCCCTGGGCAAGAAGATATACCATTTTACTCACTCTTCCTCCAAATGACCATGACCTTTAAATATTCATCATGTTGCCTCCCTGGCCTGGCAACTCCTCCTGCCATTCTCCTTTTCTCTTCCTAGTCATTCCTACCCACGCTAGAGGACACAGTAAAACTATTTTCTCTAAACAACACTGCCAGTCTCAAAAGAGAATTGCCTATTCCCTTCCTTTGAGGCTTTGCCATATAGTGAAAAGCCTGTATCCCAGCACCTACCATGTATCATTAATATTTATTCCTGTGTCTCCTTTCAGTTTGTGATTTCCTAAAAGTAACGGTTATAACATGTTCATCTTCTATAATATGTTTAGTCTAGTTCCTGGCACATAGTAGGTGCTCAATAGTTGAAAAGATGCATGAAAACGTTAGAGTATTCAGAGGGTTGAGATTTGATCGACATAGACACTTTATATTAACAGTTACTAACTCGAAATCCAAAAGTCACTCTGTTTTTATAACATTAAACAAAATTAAAATTTGAATGGATTATTTAAGTGCTAAAGAAATACAAGGATAATTTGCTAAAATGCAAATGAGACAAATCCAAAGCTGACATCTCTTCATACATTTTTCTAACTTGTACAACTTATTCATGAATGTATATAATATATGTATATTTAAGTAAAATCTGCACATGAAAGACTTTATAGAAACTGAAATAATGCTTTCACATTATTAACTGTGAATATTTGTGTGTAATGTGTCCGATTAACTCGAATCCTGACTAGAATTTATTTCACTACATAGCATTATCCTCTTCCTATTCATTTCAGCCTCTCTTGTATTTTCTGGACCCATTGCATTCAGTGCCAGTGCATCTGATTGGACTGTAAAACATGAAATGTGTAGCTTGAAAACACAGCTGGAGCCAATGCCATTCTTTAGCCAGCTGGCATGAGCCATTGCTGTAGAAAGCAGCTGACTTCTGTTTTGATAGAGTAAGCATTCCAACGTGTGCTGCTTGTAATTCACTCACCATCCAACAAACAAATTAGTCTAGAAAAGAAATATATCAACCACTGAGGGGAATGGGATTGATTGATAAATAGGCTATCACTCCCCTTTGCTCATGGTACATAGCGTATTTCTAACGCTTTTAGCAAAGAAGTTTACACTGCTTACAGTATTTTCATCCCCCAGGCAAGATATCAGTAGGAAAGAAAACACTTGAAATTTTTTAGGAGTCAAGGAAGAAGAGGGTTGAGAAAAACGTAGACAATATACTTCATGTATGCGTCATGAATCTATCTATCTGTATCTAGTTAGCTAGCTAGCTATCTGTCCATCTATGTATCTATCATCTATGTATCTATCATCTCTAATTTCTGTCAATTTATAATTTCTAATTATAGCTATATCTGTTCATTTATCCACACCGCTCTCCTCCGTCTCTCCAAGTATCACTCTGTTTACATTATATCTCCATCTATCCAACTATCCGTCTCCCCATCCATTTATACACCCATCATCTATCTATCTATCTATCTATCTATCTATGTATCTCTCATCATTCAATCTTTGCGTAAATTTCTCCAGGAACAAAAAAACTCACCATTCTACCTCATAGCCTATTCTCTAATTGTCTACATTTATTTACCTTAGAAAGTTCATTGTATTTTTATGATCTCAATTCATTAGTCATGGCTTTGCTCTCCAGAGCAGTACAAAATGAATCCACTACCCACTTCCATCTGAAAAAAAATCTCTAGATTTATGAAGAGAGTTAATATTTTTCTCCACCTGTTTTGTTCACTACCCTAAATAAATCTCCTCTTTTCACAGGATGCAGTTTTCCACTGTTGTACCATAATACTCCTTTGCTGAGCATGCTCAAAATTCATCACTGTCCCTTTTATTTAAATTCCTGTGCCAGATTTAGAAACAAAGAAATCTTAGAACTGTGGCTTATGTTGGATTCATTTCCTAAATATTGAGATTAATTTATGATTAATGGGGTATGAAAATGTCCCTTTTCATATTATATTATTTGTTTATTGCTGCTTAATACATCATTATAATCTTAGCAACTTAAAATAGCACACATTCATTATCTCATTGTTTCCATGAGTTAGGAATCTCAGCTCAGCTTAGCTGGACCCTCTGCTCTAGATATCATAAGGCTGCAATGTGTGTCCTCATCAAACAGTGTTCTCGTCTGGAGCCTCAACTGGGAAGAATCCATTTCCAAGCTTACTTGGGTTGTTGGCAGAATTCACTTCCACGTGTCTACAGAACTTCCTTGGCCTCTTGCTGGCTGATAGGTAGAGACCTCTCTCAGGGCCTGGAGGCTTCCATTAGCAACTTGCTGTGTGAGCTTCCTAAAATGGATGCATATGTCTTCAAAGCCAGCAAGGGAGAAATCTCTAGAGCAAGTCTACTGGCAAAATGAAATCTTCTAGATAACAGAGTCGTGGGAGTCCCATGACCTGTGCCATATTCTGTTGGTTAGAAACAAGTCACAGATCCCACCTACATTTGAAGAAAGAAGATTAAAATAAACATTTGATCACTAGGAAGCAGAGATCATAGGGGGCCTCTCTGAGTCTTATACTAGACGTGTAATGAATCGAAGTAGCATCAAGTGATATAGCATCTGAGTACATGGCAGTGAGTTATTTTTAATGTCTCATAGAACTTAGAAAACAAAAGTGTCATAAAGCTTCTTCATTTTCCTGAGAGTAGAGTCTGAGTGCTGGCAGATGTGGTGCATTTACCTTAGTTCTTCAAACCTGTCTGTATTCAGCCCTTTTCCATTCAATGTTACAGGGCCTGTTCACTGTGAACAGTGCTTACTTTGCTAACTACTTGAATCTAAGTTCAACCGTGTTACCTGTTATGTAAATTTGATAGGGCTGTCAGAACGACTGCCACAAATTTGGTGGACTAACACAACAGACATTCATTCTGTCAAGTTCTGGATGGCAGAAGTCCAAAATCAAGGTTGTCAGCAGGGTTACAACTGCTCCCAGAGCCTCTCGGAAGAACATTTCCTTGCCTCTTCCGGTTGGTAATGGCTTCAAGCATTCCAGTCTCTGCCTCTATCTTCACAGGGCTTACTCCTCTTCGTCTGTGTCTGTCCCTCTTCTCTCTGAGTACACTTGTCTCTAGATTTAGGGCTCACCAGCCACAACAAGCCGGAGTGATCTCATCTTGAGTTCTTTGAACAGTTACATCTGCAAAACCTTTTTACCAAATACCTTCACACTCACCCGTTCTGAAATGTGGACATCTGTTTTTAGGGACCACTATTCAAAGTACCACATCTGCTTTGGCCAATGACAGGCTTAGCAGATGTGAGGCGACCTAGCGCTTGGGAAATCGGGCTTCCTCTCTTGCACATCACCGTGAAAAGTGTGTACTGCAGCTAGGTATCTGGCCATAGGAGCAGGCAACCATGTTGGTGTTCCAGATATGGTATCCCAGTCAAATCCAGACAATAACTGGACCGCAGCTTATTTGCAGGTACAAGATAGAGTCCAACTAACTAAGTAGAAAAACCCAAGAAGGCCCTATCAAGACCGTCTAAACTCGATAAATGTGCAAGAAATAAATACGTACGACTGCATGCCACTGAAGTTGTGTGGTTGCTTGTTGGGCAACGGCTGATTAACCATGTGTGGATGTATGCATGGAGGTAGGACGGAGGTAGGTATGCAGTTTCGAATCCCTTTTATTCTTCAGGACTCATTCTGTGCTGTACGTTCCTATCCTCTCTCCTTACTTCAGAAATAAAAGTTTCCACTTCTGACTCTTGTATTTTCTCTGAGCAAACCTTGCTCCCAGAAAAGTGTCTGCCACAATGAATCCATGCTACTATGAAAATTTAAGCCCTTTAAACTTGTCTCAGGGTCATTTAATTTGTCATCAATAAGATAAAAGCTATGAGACCGAAACCGTTACTATGCCTGTTTCAACCCACAAGGACACTGAGACACAGATGGTTGAAGTAAGTTGCCCAGTCACTCAGTTTGTAAGCGGCACAGCTTTGTATAATCCAGACACCCCGAGTTCCAAAGTCTCTCTTCCAAACCTATGCGTTCTCGTACCCAGGATGATTGTGTAAGACGCTGCTCTTTTACTTGTGCCAAGCATTAGTGACAGGAGGCAGATGGAGAAAGGCTATTTTGGGAAGGGATTCCTGAAATACAGAATTTAAAAGTAGTTTCATAAGACCTTTAGGAAAGCTGGGGGTCTACGTTTCTACTATGGTTCTTACCTCTATCCAGTCCAACCCTATTAACACTAATGCAAGAATGTGCCTTTTATTATTAGCCACGTGCCCCGTGATAGCCCACTGAATGTTCGTGGAAGTCAAAATCCTTTTTAAAAATCTATAATCTGTAGGGGCGCCTGGGTGGCGCAGTCGGTTAAGCGTCCGACTTCAGCCAGGTCACGATCTCGCGGTGCGTGAGTTCGAGCCCCGCGTCAGGCTCTGGGCTGATGGCTCAGAGCCTGGAGCCTGTTTCCGATTCTGTGTCTCCCTCTCTCTCTGCCCCACCCCCGTTCATGCTCTGTCTCTCTCTGTCCCAAAAATAAATTAAAAACGTTGAAAAAAAAAAATTAAAAAAAAAAAAAAAAATCTATAATCTGTTTCATGTTCCCTAAGCACTCAGTCATATATATTAGCTTAGATTTTCCCCTCACAGTGTGGTTGGCATGGTGTAAATATTGCCTGATCTAGCCTTATAGAGTGTGTATGTAGTTGTCACTAGCATTTATTGATTTTTCCATTCGCTTAGGTTCACAGTGCACGTTAACACAAATTTAACACTAATGCACCATCCACATTCTTTGCAATACATGTAGAATAGAATTGAAATAAAGAGATTAAAATTTGAATGTTCAAATATACATTGTATATGCCAGGGGTGAACAAAGCAATTTTAATGTGTTAGGACAAAATTATTGTGTAATGTAAAGATAAAAGGAGAGACCTTGGACGTGGATCTAATTGTTTTTCACTCCTGGCTCCATTATTCACTTGGTGTTGGACCTTGAGCTTGCAACTTACTTCTTTTAACTACAATCTTCTCTTCTGTATAATATGTGTAATAACTCCTATTAATGGTGATGAATATAAATTATTTTCATCACCTGAAAAAAAGGTTTCTGTTATCACGAAATGTCCTTCGTATCTTTTACCTCTTTCTCCTCCTAAAACTCTGACATATTTACTGTTGACCTCTTGGTGGCTGTGACACAATGTTTTTTCTACTGCCATCCTTATTATAAAATGGAAATAAAGTTAATAGATACTAATATTAGTGGTATCCCTATGATCCCAACTTTGGAGAAAAAGGCACTATCATTCACTTTGCAAACTGACTCTAAACTCTTACTCTGAGGATTTTTTCTGAACGAAGTTAGTCTTTTAGTCTCACATCTATTGTAACACTGCTAAGATTACATTTTATTTTTGTGTATGTGTGATTACCCTATAAAATGTAAAGGATTTTTAAAAAATATATTTCAAAAATTCCAGGGGTAGGAAATACTTACATAATGAGGATTTTGTCAGGAAACAAAATTATATTCATTTTTTTTTATTTAGCAGTTCTCAAAGTGTTTTCCCTAAGGACCTCCTTCACATATTTTAAAAATAAATACTTTAAGCATTAAAAAAAAAAACACAAAACAACAACAACAACAAAAACACCTACCCCACACACTTTACAAGGTTGAGGAATATGAGCAGTTTTTGCTTATGTGGATTAAATTTATCACTATTTATTGTATTAAAATTAAAATTGATTAATTCTTGGGGCGCCTGGGTGGCTCAGTTGGTTAGGTGTCCAACTTCGGCTCAGGTCATGATCTTGCGGTTTGTTGAGTTCGGGTCCTATGTCGGTCTCTGTGCTTACAGCTCGGAGCCTGCAGCCTGCTTCGGATTCTGTGTCTTCCTCTCTCTCTGACCCTCCCCACTTGTGCTCCATCTCTCTGTCTCTCAAAAATAAATAAATGAAAAAAAATTAAAAAGATACATAAAATTGCTTAATTCTTAAAATATCTATTGATTAATTTGAAATAAAAATAAGCTCATTTCATGTTACATATTTTGATTTAAAAAAAAAACTTATTCTCAAAAATAAAAATCGAATTGAAAGGAATCCTGCCAGTTTACATTTGTGCAAATAGACTAATGTCTTACTTAACTGAAGACAACTAGATTCTCCTATATGTTTCTGCATTCGTTTCATTGCAGTATTTTGTTTTGGGTGACATACTTCTTTAAAAATCCAGACTTGTATGCCTTAAACTTATGAGTCAAAAAACCCAGACTTGCATAAAACAAGGCATTTCCATCATTTGATATTCACCTTATCGTCTGGCAGCATTTTGGCTTGACTGGTCCTTTACTTCAATGGGTAACAAATCTTTGTTTCCATACGATCCTCTTAATTGAGTCACTTTGCACCCCTTGTATAGCAGCAATGTAATTTTCTCTTGGGAACCAAGACTGTTGTGGACTGAATATTTGGAGCCCATATACATGGATGAAGGAACTAGAGCTCTCTCTTAGCCATGTGAGCACACCGCAAAAAGGGGGTTCTCTGTAAGCAAGGAAGACAACAATCCACAAAAGTTCAGTCTTACTGGAACTCTGAGCTCAGAATTTACAGCCTCCAGAACTGTGAGAAATAAATATTTGTTATTTAAGCCACTCCATCTCTGGTATTTTGTTATACAGCAGCCCAAGCTGACTAAGACAAAAATCAATCACTCTAGACAGAAAAGTAACTCCCATGTTTACATTTTTGATCCATGAGAAGCCCAGTGTATCCAGTGGAAAGTTTCAGCAATCAGTTTAATAAAATTAAAGATATGTTAGCTGGTGGAAGCTTTTCTCCTTTGGAAAGTGGAAGCTTCCAAACTCACTAAGTCATGGTTGAAGCAGCCAAAACAAACAAACAAACAAAAACAAAAACAAAAATATAAACATAAATAGGTAAGTATTTATAATTGGGGCCATTCCTACCTTCATTTCCTAATACCCATTGCCCTCAACTCTGACTATGGAACAAGTGTCATGTGTTGGCTGCTAGTTTAAGATAATACCATATTCTATTGGTTAACACTCCAACCTCTCAAAATGTCTCCCATCTGGTTTCATAACCGAACTTTCAAGAGGCCATTTCACTGTTCTATCAGGTTGGCTGCTACTGGGTATAGGGTACATAGTAAGACCAGTTGCCTGGGTATGGACCCATTTCCTAATAATATCATGGTGAAATGAGTTCCCTTATCAGAGGCAGTGTTGTATAGGGTTAACGTGGTAATGAATGAAACAATTAATAAGTAAATAAATGATGACGCTAGCAGAATTGTTTGAGTCTTGGAAAGAAAAAACATACTTAGATTAGTTATGCTCAAGAGGATAAACATCTGCCTCTTCAGTGAATAAAGGGTTATCTTGTAATCATTTCTTACCAAGCTGGTTAACAGTTCTATCTGGGAGTCGTGCAAAATCAAGAACTCAGTATCGTTTTCTGCTATTTACAAGTTTGGTACTCAGCAAGGGTGGCTAGTCAGGTCAATTTGAGTTAGGTTGAAACACATTGTGATGGGGGCGCCTGGGTGGCTCAGTCGGTTAAGCATCCGACTTCGGCTCAGGTCATGATCTCCCGGTCCATGAGTTCGAGCCCCGCCTCTGGCCCTGTGCTGACAGCTCAGAGCCTGGAGCCTCTTTCAGATTCTGTGTCTCCTTCTCTCTGACTCTCCCCCATTCATGCTCTGTCTCTCTCTGTCTCAAAAATAAATAAACATTAAAAAAAATTTAAAAAAAAGAAACGCATTGTGATGAAATCTTATTCTCTAACCCTATTGTTATGGCTTCTTTGTACGTGGGTTCACTGAGCAAACACCCGAGTAGACGAGTAAAAATGATTAGCGTACAGAGAATTGTTCCTCTTGTCTAACTGATTATTTAGATTGGAAGACCTCTTCTGTTGCCTATTCCAAGAAGTTCATCTACATACTTATTTTTCAGACCTCATTGTTGCCAATCTGTTAAGTTTATTCTATTTATTCTACTTGTTCTAAATAAGTCACTGAATGGCTACACAACTCTGTCAACCATTACCCAGGAGGTAGTACTAATCCATTCCTCAAGCATCTAACTTACAAAGTGAAAAACAAGATGTCCTGTGTTTACGTTTTATCTTCTGAGAAAATGTGCTTCACTACTGTCATTCAGTATACCATGTAGAAGCATCTGTAATGCCATGCTTTATCCTTTTTCTGTTTAAAGAAAGCTATTGGGATTCCTGGGTGGTTCGGTCAGTTGAGCGTCCAACTCCTGATTTCGATTCAGGTCATGATCCCAGGATTGTGGGATCATTCCCTACATCAGGCTCTTCACTGAGAGTAGAGACTGCTTAAGATTCTCCTACCCTACCCACTCCCCTGCTCTCTCTCTCTCTCTCTCTCTCTCTTTCTCTCAAATTAAAGAAAGAAAGAAAGAAAGAAAGAAAGAAAGAAAGAAAGAAAGGAAGAGAAAGAAAACTGTTAAGAATTGATTTAAAAGGAGACCGCAAAATATCAGAACTAATTACTATAGTAGTCTGAGGTGCCTACTTATGAATCTTCATCACGATTTTTTTAGCTGCTTGAGCCTGGTGTCAAATACCCTGTTTCATTTTACTAATAAAATCCTGTGGCATAAGCACAATTTAATGATTTGATGTATCATATACCACCTAGTGTGTGATGGGCAGTGCAAATATTAATGTACTTGGTGTCCTAGATTAAGCATTGAATTTCTACCACAGGAGTTATAGGTCCTGATATGCTTCTAGATAAAGATAGTTATTGGCAGAAAAGGACGTGGCTTAGCTCCAACAGTCTACAAGTAGGTACTGTGATTTTCCCAGTGGGGCTTCAGGGAACATCCTTATCTGCCATAGATTCTTCAAGTAGCATTCTGTCTGCTAGAAGTGCAAGGGCAAAACAGCTTGAATCATAGACTGGACCTGATGCAGAGCCTTTCCTTCCTCATCTTTATTCGAAACTAGCATCCTCATGGCTTACCTGATAAGTAGGTCAGAGAGTGAATCTAAACATGTTGTATGTTACATAGAAAATCCAAAGATACCCATCAAGCCTCTTTATTTGTGATGCCTGGAGCAAAGGGGAACAATCTGTTTTCCTTTGGAAAGAACAACCTGTGAGACCACTGGGCTCCTAGAAAAGTTAATACTAACGCTTTCATCTAAAGTTGTATGGATTAATTTCCCATTCTTCAGAATCCGTGTGTGTCTCATTAAGATATCTAGGGTACTTGCTTTTCCTGTACAAGGTAACAAAGGTCCCTGCAGATTACATTATGACAATAGCAGATTTGACATAGCTTTGAATAAAGTATAAAACCATCCCTGCTTGCTGAAGAAGAACTGTTTTCAATGTTTCTTACAAAATGGACTGGAAAACAGAAGCAAACAAGCAAAGAACATTTCCCAGATAAGTTGCTTCATGTGCGGTATCAGGAAATGTGCTAATTTTTTCCATAAAGATATAACACCTTGACCTTCAGTGATGGGTAGTACTATCTTACCAAGTTTATGATAATACACAGTTACTTTCTAAGATCTATTGACCATTCCTCAGCCAAAAGGAAAAGATTACCAACCAACCCTGACCTTTCACATTTTTAAAATGTGAAATAGCAATACAACTGCATTTTCCTATTAAAAGTGGTATTGATTTTATTTTCACTTACTGTTTTGTTGGTGATAGGGTATAAAGTGAAGTATTTTCCGATGACTTCTATTTGGTCTTTTCCATGTTAACAAGGGTTATAGGGATCTTGCTAGTGATTCAGTGTGTGTCTTTTAACTACACACTCAGGAAGCCAGGCTTTAACCACAGGAGGGGCAACTGGACCATCTACCATATGACCTCTGTCAGTTCCACTCTAAATGATGGGTCACAGTCTCTATTCAAATCGAGTATTTAATAATCTTAGGGATCTTTGTATTTCCAGTTTTCCAGTAGCTAATCAGTTTATAAATGGCCCCAAATTCTTCTGGATAGAGTTTGGAGGAAATGTTAATGTATATATCTGTGGATATCTGTCCTAAAAGGGAATCCTCTCCCTTCCTCAATATTTATTTTCCATGTCTATGAACTGGTTTATATCTTAATATTGCATGAGAAGATTTGAATCCTTTCTATGAAGCCTGAAGTTGGGTTTCTGCCCGCCAGACATAGCTTCCTACTTGTAAATATAAAATAGCACATTAATAAGTTGTCCATTTCTTTCATTGCTAGGGATCTTATGATCAATTAGGTTCCATTGTGGAGCCTAGTTGGTTGAAATAATCTGATTAAAACTAGGTCAATGAGGCTTATTGGGTAATTACAACCACCTGATTTCTGTTCATGACGCCCTGCCAAATGACCTCTACCATTCAGAGATGCAATTATTACTATTTCAATCAGAGCAAGCCCATGATATCGTTGACCATTTTCATCTCCATCTTACAGAGAACATTCACAGATCTTTTCATGAATTCTGGCTTTCCAGACAAAAACAGATTTCTTAATTCGGGGGACACTCAGATTTGTTCCGATGTGCCCGTCTCACTAAGCCTTCAGATTCTTTCCTGTATAGCATTCCAAGAAGTCTATAATCTTAGCTTTTTTGGCTGAATGATATTGTTTACCCCAGACTTCAACATGCTAAGGAGTCAAACTCTTAAGTACACTCACAAGTGCTTCAGCCAAAATATTAAGAGTTAACACTGGATTAAAACCATTGTTTTGATAAATTGGTCCTGTTAGATTTAATACACTTAGAGGTGGTAAAATCTTGCTGTTTTATTTGGTACATAGACTATCTCCTTATGTAGACACCGAATTTCTTAGTCCAGCGTTTTGGGTCCAGAGGCACTGATAGATATTGGGGGAGTATCTTTAAAACAATAAGCACCCCTTGCAAGCAACTGCCCCGGGTCAAATCATTAATAGATTTTATAATGGATTTTTATAAAAGGAAATGAATTTTTTATAAAAGAGAATGGAAGAAGAACTTTTTCTTTTAGAAACAGATTTCAAAAATATTTTGGGGAAAGATTCCCAATTTTGTTTGTATCTACAAAAATGCCCCCAAATCAAGTCTTCAAATCCCATTATTCCCAACCAGCATTCTAGCCCAAGCCTAAGAGACTTGGATATCTCTTACTGGCCTTGAAACTCTTAACCTAACACAGTTCAATTTAGAGCCAAATCTTTGGCATGCTTTTCTTGCAGTTGTGACATATGAGATTGTTTTAAGACTATCACGGAAGCTTTCTGCTTTCCCACCTTTATCTGCAATTGAGAATTAAAGGCCCTTAAATTACTGGATTATTACTATTATTATTATTATTATGGAAATTTCTCCAGCACAGAGACAGACCTTCTACACTATAGTTTTGCAATCAGTAAAATTTTCATGTTGATCATACTTGATTGAATCAGCATTTGATCACAAGAGTATTTGCTCTCCATTTGTATTCCACTCCAGTGTACCCACCTGGAGTCAGTTTCAAAGGCTTGCAGCCTGTGTAGTTCCATAGAGCTTTGTACTTACTAGGGCTCAACACCTGTTTTAATGCTCTGTTATTTTTTTAAAATTTTTAAACCTTTATTATTGAGAGACAGAACGTGAACAGGGGAGGGGCAGAGAGAGAGAGGCAGACACAGAATCCAAAGTAGGCTCCAGGCTCTGAGCTGTCAGCACAGAGCCCGATGCGGGCCTCGAACCCACGAACCGTGGGATCATGACCTGAGCTGAAGTCGGATGCTTAACTGACTGAGCCACCCAGGTGCCCCAGTGCTCTGTTATTATTATCTTGAAATTGTTAATGAATTTTAAACAAGGGGGTTGGTATTTTCATTAAGGGCTGCAAATTATGTAGCCAGGTAGCCACAAACAATGGTAATTATTATCACTGTTTCACTTTCCCCAGCAAGGATATCATCCACGGGTTCAACTAATATATGATCAATCTGTATCCAGAATTCCATCTGCTCTTGTCCATTCACATGGTTCTATAGAAAGGATTTCAGTGAAGAGATCTTAAATGTGGGAGCAGACTTTAGGAAAGTGACAAGGGGGGGCTGAGTTTTCTTAAAACTGGCGATAGTGGAAGGAATGTTCCGTCAATGAAGGATAATCATAGAAGCACACAGCCACTGTTAGAACCACAGCTGAAACAAGCCTGGATTGGAGGAGGAAAAACCTGACCTCTCTCTCATTAATGAAACCCAACTAGAAGCCTGCCCTTAAAGGAATCCAGGTGATGCCATTAATAGTTGTCAAACAATCAAGGGCAGAGCTTTGAGAATGGATTGTGGGGGGGAAGGGCAACAGAAAAAACACAAAAAACTTTAAATTAATCCTCTCTGAAATCCCTGTCTTCTCTAAATATTTGGAACCTTATAGCATAGAAGAGCTACTTAGCATGGAAGCACTATAAGTATAATGAAGAGAAATAAAACATGAGTAATTACTATTTTTTTAACGTTTATTTATTATTGAGAGAGAGACACAGAGCGTGAACAGGGGAAGGGCTGAGAGATGGAGAGACACAGAATCCAAAGCAGACTCCAGGCTCTGAGCTGTCAGCGCAGAGCCCGACGCGGGGCTCGAACTCAGGAACCGCGAGATCATGACCTGAGTAGAAGTCAGATGCTCAACTGACTGAGCCACCCAGGCACCCCAAATATGAGTAATTACCATTAAAATAGTAGTTCTAATCCAGGATTTGGTATTTAATATGTTGGTCCAAGCACTGGAGAGTTTATTTGAGGGTTTGATTCTTTAGCATATTGAAGCCTGGAATAAACATTAACCTACAATGAGTGACACTAAGATTCCGTTAGTAAAAGGAACACTATAAAATCTATGTATGACACAGTTTAATTTATTGGACGTCTATGTGTTTTTTTGGTGTGCATCAAAGGATCATTGGCTTATATACGTAATTTTACCTCATGTCAAAAATATGATTATCCTTTTGTTGCATTAGTGATTAAAGTATTTGCTTAATTCTTTGTGTGTGTGTGTGTGTGTGTGTGTGTGTGTGTGTGTGTGTGTATTTAATATTGTCAGGTTGGCTGACATACAGTGTATATAGTGTCTCTTGGTTTGGGGGGTAATTATAGTATCTCTAAGAGATTATCCAGGAGCATATCAGTAACTTAATTGGTGAACAAGTTTAGAATTTAGGTTCCCTGAAGACCTTCACTGTTAATTTTCTGCTAAAAGTTTTAGCACTAAAACAAAGTAGTATAACAAATTTGTTTGGTTTGTAATAAAAAGGAACTGCAACTGTCCATTCAAACTGTGACACAAATATTATAGGGACAAGTGATTGAGATATTCTTTCTGTCTTTGGGTTTCCAGAATTACTCTGCTGTTATTTCTGGGAAATGTGTTCATAAAAAGAAGTAAAAAGAAGGGTGACTAAGTTTTTGTTTATTTTTATTATTTTATTTTCCAATGTGGTTAGTACCATGAAAGGATTATATTCACAGAACTGATTTTTCAGTGGTGTAATCAAATGTAGACAATTTAAGTCTAAAAAAAAAAAAAAAGAAAAGAAAAAAAGGAGGCTGTTCAAGTCTTAGGCAGAGAGAGAAGGGAGGGAAACAAAGTGTCCATTTTTCTGAAGAGTCAAACATGTATCTAAAATCATAATACTGCTAAAATTTATACCTTAACAAAATAACCCAACCCCAAATGCAACCCCAACCCCAACCTCAAACACAGACTACAATTTTCTCCACTGTAAAGAGGAGCTTATTGTTAATAAATTGAGTAATAGAATTTATACTGGGAAATATTACAACGAAATATAGGCAGTTCCCTACTATTTAGATTCATTAAAACTGGAAGCATATACAATGAAAAAAAAAAAAGAATTGGAAATTAATTAGTGTGAAATAAAACCAACCTCATTTTGAAATCACTTTAAAAATGAATTCTATGAGAGGAATCCAGGCAACACGTGCCTTTATAGATCTTTATTATGGTCTGATTTAAAAAGACTCCCCTAGGATTTACTGAGTTCTTTTCTCCCTAGTGCTCAAGTAGGTAGCAAATAAGGAACTTATGAATGATCATTAAATCTGTCAGGCAATGAGAGCATCGCACAGCCTAAGAAATACTTCCAGTAGAAGCATGGTACCTAATGCCGGCCTGTCTATTCCGTCCACTCACAGAAGAAATACGGCAGCAAGCATTGAAGACAAAAATAAAAAGTACCACCCTCAATTCTTTTAGAAATGAAAAGAAAGTTATAAATGAGTGACTATTGTAGAAACATGGAGGGCAGAAGTAAACAAGAACTGACACACCAGAAATAAAAGAGATCACGGTTCCAAGAATAAGATTGGCTGAGGCTTTTGGGTGGCTCAGTCGGTTAAGTGTTGAACTTTGGCTCAGGTCATGATCCCCTGGTTTGGTTAGTACCAGCCCTGGGGAGTTCCAGCCCTGAACGGGGCTCTGTGCTGACAGCTGGGAGCCTGGCACCTGCTTTAGATTCTATGTCTCCCTCTTTCTCACTGCCCCTCCCCACGCACCCCCCCCAAGAATTAAAAAACAAAACAAAACAAAACAAAAAGAGACTAAGTTTTGTCTTGTGCCATAGTGCTCTGTATTTGACATTGTTGGAACAGTAATAGCGGTCCTTGTTGTTGTAAGCTAGTCTGTCCGTTAGTTCTTCAATAATTCATTTAATAACTAACAGCATAGGATCTGCTCTTTGCTAAGCATAATCATAGGTATAGGATAGAACAATGAAAAATTAATCAGGGTCTCTGCCCGCAGAGAACTTAGATTAGGTAAAAGGAAGGCTATAGTTTTATTTAGTATATATAATAAATTAAATGATATAATAAATGATTATAAATTATATTAGCTATAGTAAGGAAGAGTTTAAATTCAGTGATAACCTGGAGAAGATGATTTAGTATTTTTCCTGCCATAAAAATCAAGGCAGTGGCCCTGGTTTCTTTCTTTTTTAAAATTGATTCAGTCCCCTCTTGAGCTGATGTATACCACTTTGCTTTTATTGTTGATTTTGGCAGTTTGTTACTTATTTCAACTACTCTTTTTGTGTAGTGAAATTCTTTTGAATCCCGTATAGACGAGGCTTGTACTTAATTTCAATGCATAGACTGTGTTTTTAAATGAGTTTCTCCTTCAAGCAGTATATCTTTTTTCCTCTTCTTCAGATTTTTTGTATTTTTGCAAGATTTCACATATTGACCTCCTTTTTTTCTAAGACTTTGCAGCCTTTCAAAGAGTGAAGCTTAAGCACGCAATTAAGAGCAATGAAGCACAAAATTGCTCATGCAAGGAATATCATCATTTCCTTGTGCATTTGAAAATAAGAGATTTGTGCTGTCCAATCATGAGCTAACCAGTAAGGATGAGGGCACGTAATCAAGTGCAACCTATCATTACATTTTAACAAATTCAGCAGAGAGTTTGCTATTCTCAATTATAAACTAATAACAGCCACTCGCTGATATGCCTTTCTCCTTCCTATACGTGCTTGTATTCGTTCTGTAGGAAGTTTTTGACTCTTTTCCCATCCGTATTCTTTGTGTTGCAAGACTTTTTCAAGGGAGATTAATAACGTTAGAGAGCAGATTTTCAGTTTTTCCAAGATCCAGTTAAAGACCAAGGGCTATGGAAGAAAGAAGTAGGCAAGTAGCCAGAAAAGCCTTTTCAATTCCTAGTCTTCTGCAATCTGTTTAAGGTCTGCCAGATTCAATACTGAATTGGGAGTAGAGCCCAGTCTAGACTTTGGTCCACTAGACCACGATATTTTCCACATTAAATAGCAGTATTCTCAATTGTTCTTCATTTAAATTGACAATTGAATATATTCTTACTCTCTATACCCAACACCTTTTGTGTATGCGTATGCATATATATATATATATACATATATATATATATATACACACACACGCATACACACACAAAAAGTGTTGGACATATATGTATATACATATGCATATATATGTATATATATTTGTTATTAGAAGCTTAATGTCACAATTATGGAACATTAGGGCCTACCTTTTGGCTCCTGTACTTTTAAAAGCTGCTCTCTGGCTCACACCCAGCTCTATTCCTGACTCCTCCATGGTTTCTTTCCATGTTTTTTACATTTTTCTTTTTCAGTCTTATAGCAACTGTGGAATTATTTCCACTTTTTTTTCCTCAGCCATGCAGAGATAATTATTGCACTATCTTCCGATTATTAGAGAAGAAATGCTTCAAAGTATAAGGAACACTAGATTTACCATCATAAAACATCTTTTTTTCTTTTTTGCCTACGTTACTAAATTTCTGTCACTTTAGATACATACTTTATCATCCTCCCCCATTTCTTTAAATATGATTATGAGAATGATTATAACTTCCCCATCTACCCAAAAGAATTGATAGAGTTAAATCCATTTGAATAAATATCAAATGGCAGACATAAAGGCTTGTGTACATTGTAAATCACTAAATGGTTACCACTTTATGGAGGTGATGCATATTAATAGTCAGTTTGAATTGATTAGTATAATACTGATAATATTCCTTTTCCCTCCCTTCACATTGTTTCCACACCATCATTGATCCTTCTCCCACCCTTCCAGCCCAACGAATTCTACAAGGATTATTTAAAATTCCATTTCTGCCACAAAGCTTTCCTAGGAACTCCAATCAACCTTGACCTTTTCAAATGCCAACTGCCAATAAAATTTATTACATATATATTAGTTCATTTTCTAAAACTATTTAGCATTTAAAATATATTTTGCTGAATACTTCAGAATACAGTTATGAAAATATATGTGTTTTTACTGAAAAAGAGTGACGTCAAAGGACAGCACTATCTAAGGCCTTGTGATAGATGCTTCTTTCCCAGATAGTAAAGAAGGACCTTGGAGAGTCCTAGGCAATGTCACTTATTCCAGTTAAATTACGAACAGTTTCTATGTCACTCATAGAAGGGTCCTGATTTGGATGGCAAAATATATGCTTATTTTATCAATGTATCAATTGTGCACACTGGTGACAATATCAATGGACAACATCCGCCATTAGTCACTTCAGGTTTGCTGGGAACTGGAGTTAGACCCCACAGGTATAATACAAAGACTAGTTGGTCAAGGAGTAACAACATCTGGGTTGGTAAAAGTAGCCCAATGCATATACTGTCAGGCTGTAAGAGCAGGTACAAGGAAGGACGAAGATGTATTATTTTTTCTGCCTTCAAATATTCTTACAAAAAGAAATATGAAATAGTCCCTTGCTAGGGTAAAAGAAAGGGTGGGTAAATCGTTGGAGTAATTTTCGCAAGTATACTTGGTACGACTATATCTAAATCTCTTTCATTGCACACAATCTTTTGGCATCTTCTAGTCTCACCTCATGGCTAGGAGAGTTTCAGGAAATAAAGTTATACAATCCATTGCAGGTGCATTTTAGGCAGTACCCAAAAGTTTAGTTATATCTATATCTAATCTATACCTATGTCTATGTCTATGTCTATGTCTATGTCTATGTCTATGTCTATGTCTATGTCTATATCTATTTCTATTTCTATATCTATACCTATACCATCTATATCTATTTCTATCGCCTACATCTAATCTATATCTATTAGTTATTTGTTATATCTATCTAATCTATCTATGTTATTAGACGCTTCATGTCACAGTTATGGAATATTAGGGCTACTAATATTACCACTTTGCAGTAGCTGTAAAGTCTCTTGTAATTATGTTTATGACCTTTGTGATTTAGCAATTTTTATTGTCTATCTTGAGAAATTCAATATCTTTGGATGTTTACTCTTATTTTTTTAATTTTAATTTTTGTACATGTTTATTTATTTGTGAGAGAGAGACAGACAGACAAACAGAGTGTGAGCAGGGGAGGGGCAGAGAGAGAGAGGGAGACACAGAATCTGAAGCAGGCTCCAGGCTCTGAGCTGTCAGCACAGAGCCCGATGCGGGGCTAGAACTCATGGACCATGAGATCATGACCTGAGCCGAAGTCAGACGCTTAACTGACTGAGCCACCCAGATGCCCCTACTCTTATTATTATTATTTTAATAATGACTTTTAAGTGAGTGATTATACATATGGAGTGGTTATTTAGTATTTCTCTTGGTTCTTCTGGGTTCCAAAACTTCAATACTGTAGAGTCTCTGATTTTGAAAAAAGAATCCCTAGGTTATAACATTGCACTCTACCCCTAATATGTGTGCTTTATTCACGTCCGATTACTGAATCTCTGCCACAGATAGTGGTCAGGGAACAAGAAACTTAAACAGGATCTGCAAATGGTTTCATGGTGTAAGCAGATGGTATTTACTTTGAGAAGCCTTACTTGATCTCTGTGGGCTTTGCTTAGGTGTCTTTATCAGTTAAGATGCTTTCCTCAGTAAGGAAGAGAAAATACTGTTACAATTAGTTTGAAAAGAAAAGTTGATAAAAGAAATCCCGTGTAAGGCAGAGCCAGCTCATCGTGAGCCAGGATCTCTGTGGCTCACCTCCCTCTGCATTTTGACTTTCAAATTCAGGCTGATGCCCTAATGTTTGCAAATGCTGCTGTGGTTCCTTATCACACTCTAGCATAACCCGCTTGGCAGAAAGGAAAGAGACCTTCTCCCTTCCCCCCGTATTTTTTTTAATCAGGAAAAAGTTTTATCCAGGTTCCCAAAAACAAATTTTATATTTATCTCAGTAGCCACAGTTATGTCACCTGATTATACCTGAGCCAGTCACTTGCAAAAGGGTAAAGGGTGTTTATTATAGGCTTTGCTTCATCGACATTCCTTCCAGGAACTGGGGAGGGGACCACTTTCTCCCAGCACATGGTCCCTCAATTCCTGAACAGAAGCCAGACTCTAATAACAAGGAATAAGGAGTCTGTGGCTACTGGGCAGGATATCTATAAAACCTTCCAAACCTTTCGGTGTCTTTCTGTTGCATTCACCATAGTGTATACTTATCGCCGGCTTACTTGTCTATTTCCCTTATGTGACTGCACTTTTCACAAAGTAGGGATATATCTGCTGAATTTCATACATAGTAAGTGATCTTGTTAAAAGCAAATTAATATTGGATGTTACCTCGTAGTATAAATGACCACTATGTCATTCAGATACATAAAGCTTGAACGTCTGCTGCTTTGTGGGCTGCAGGAAATCTGCAAGTTCTTTTATAAATAGGACTCATAAATCACAGAAGGATAAGGCAAAACCTAATCTTTCTCTCACTTTTGTTTTTCTTAACTTATTAAATTTCATCATAGCATTTCTGCATTGCATGTGTCACCGCCAGTAATATATGTAGAAAGCTTAAAAAAAAGGGAAATATATGCAGGTGTAGATAATGAGGAAGAGTGTTCTATTTTGTCATTCTATTGTTTCTAAACTGGGAATAGACTGTGTCTCATTTGTTTTACATGGTTAGTAGAAGAAATGGTATCTACTTAGAGCTTACAAAAGAAAGGCTGGTGTAGGAACAAAGTACTAATTAATTTTCATTCACGTGATGTTATAAAAAATCTCTGAAAGACACCTTAAGTATTTTTTTTTTCTGTTTTGAAACAAATGAAGTCATCTTGGATGCTAATTTCCAAATTAACTTTTAAAAATAAATTTTAGCCTTTATAAAAGGAATGCACTAAAATTAGGTGAAAATCAGTGGAATATATACAGGTCCACACACATCTAGAAAATTAAAGATGCAATATTCTAGAGAAAATTATGTTTTAGTGTCCTTTGAAAAAGAAAATGGAACTTTTATTTATACAACTATATAAAAATAGCATATAATGAAAAAAATGAAATGCATTTAATCATTCAAAGAAATTGATTTAGATATTCTATTTAGACATATAGATATGGATACTGCCTTTAGGGAGGCATATCCTTCACTCTAGAAAAGGGTGTCTCAACAGTGGCACTATTGACTGACATTTTGGGCTCTATAATAATTTTTTGTAGAGAGTTCTCTTATCCACTATACAATGTTTAAAAAAATTAATGTTTATTTTATTTTTGACAGAGAGAGACAGAGCATGAGCAGGGGAGGGGCAGAGAGAGAGGGAGACCCAGAATCCGAAGCAGGCTCCCGGCTCTGAGCTGTCAGCACAGAGCCTGATGCGGGGCTCAAACTCACGGACCACGAGATCATGACCTGAGTGGAAATCGGAGGCTCAACCGACTGAGCCACCCAGGTGCCCCCATTATACAATGTTTAGCTACATCCCTGGCCTCTACTCCTTAGATACTGGTAGTATCCTTCCAGTTGTGACAACCAAAAAGGTATTCAAACATTGCCAAATATCCAAAGAGGGAAAATTTACCCCCATTTGAGAAAAGCTACTTTAGAACAGCGCAATGATAAAACTTTACATATTAAAAATATAACAGAGTAAAAAGAAAGGTTTGATAAGGTTGGTGATTTTGAATTAGGTGGTTGGTACCATGTTCTATGGGAGTTGAAGAAAGAGTTGATTTGTTTTGAAAGATACCATCTCGGTCCCTGTTCTGTAAGATCATTTATCAGGTATTTTTTCCTCCCACTACAGAAGTGGGAAAATAAACAAACAACTGGAATATTATAATAGAAAAAGAATGCACCAAGCAGCTGAGGAACTCAGGTGAGAAGTTAAATAAATTTTCAGAAAAGTTTCAGGAAATTTTTTCCATAAAATACGATGTTTGAAATGGATTTCAAAAGAGAGAAAGATTCCAGAAGATGAGATAAACTTTAAAACATATGGTGCATACTTGTGAACTCCAAGTAAATCACAAGACTAGAGCAAGGAAACATCAAGAAGGAGTGGTTACAGTGGAGGCCAGAGTGGAAAGCAGAGATGAACTATGAGAGGTTCATGTACCAAAATAATTAGTTTGACATAGTTTCAGAGTGTCACAAAGCAATAGATAGCTCACCCACCATCTCCTCTCCTCCTTTTTATCTACCTGAATTTATATATTACTGATAATGAACATTGTTCGCCTCACCCCAAACCCCGGAGAATGGTTGGAGTGCGGGAAGGTAGGATGTATACAAGGGTCATGTTGATTTTATTTCATTTCTTTGAGATTTATTAAGACATGCTTTATGTCGTAAGATAAGATCAACATGGGAGGTGTGATAAAATCTCTCTAGTAACAGATTTGTCAATTTCTTCTCTGTTTGTTTGTTTATTTATTTATTTTTACATATTTTGAAGCTACACTATTAGGTACATACATGTTTAAAATGGTAACTTCCTGGTAAATTGAACTTTTTAATCACTAGGTAGTGATATCATTAATTTCTGATAATGTTTTTCTTTTTAATTATGATATCAGGGGTGCCTGGGTGGCTCAGTCGGTTAAGCGTCTGACTTCGGCTCAGGTCATGATCTTGCTGTCTGTGAGTTCGAGCCCTGCATCCGGCTCTGTGCTGACAGCCCAGAGACTGGAGCCTGTTTCAGATTCTGTGTCTCCCTCTCTCTCTGCCCCTCCCCCCCATTCATGTCCTGTCTCTCTCTCTGTCAAAAATAAGTAAACATAAAAAAAATTAATTGTGACATCAGATAATAATATGAACCATTATTATGTTTTAAGCAGTTCCTCCACAAATCTTATTTATTTATTTATTTATTTATTTATTTATTTATTTATTTTAAACATCTTTTGACTTTCCACTTCCTTTTTCAGATATATTTCATGGAACTAGGATGTCTTTAAACCGGAATTGTGAACATTTTCTTTTACCCAGAGCATTTACATTTACATCCATTTACATTTATTTCTTTTTTTTTTTTTTTCAACGTTTATTTATTTTTGGGACAGAGAGAGACAGAGCATGAACGGGCGAGGGGCAGAGAGAGAGGGAGACACAGAATCGGAAACAGGCTCCAGGCTCTGAGCCATCAGCCCAGAGCCCGACGCGGGGCTTGAACTCACGGACCGTGAGATCGTGACCTGGCTGAAGTCGGACGCTTAACCGACTGCGCCACCCAGGCGCCCCCATTTACATTTATTTCTACTACCTTATTACTTGCTTTCTATTTGTCCACTTTTAATTCCTTTCTTGGCATCTTTTAGGCTGAGCTGACACTTTAACATTCTGTTTTGTCATCTCATTCCCCCCGCCCCATACTTGTTTAGAAGTTATATATACAGTGGCTTGGGAGGCAAGTGGCAGTGGAATAGCTAAATGTAGCCTTTTTCAAAATTTTCCAGTACTTGCATTAGGCATGACCTGGTTAGCATAGGTCAGTTTGCTATGCAGAGCATTCCTCCTCTGCCAGGATTGGAAGTGTCTCTAAAATATTTCAGCCAGTCCACTGTTGCACTGTGACAACCCACTTTGTTATTCAGCAAAGCCTCTTGTGTTAACAGGAGCTAAAGGTAACTGCAGCTCTTCTCGTACCTACCTCAGTAACAACGACTTTCTGATAAGAAGGATAACCCACCATATTTGTGTGAATTCCTGATGAATGCAAATGACTGTACCTAGAATTTATTTTAAATGTAAATCATTAGTAAGTAGGTAATGTCATGCTGCCTATGCTGCAATATTTTAAATTGACTTACAGATATCTTAGTAATACTCTTTGCCATTTATTTATTTATTTATTTATTTATTTATTTATTTATTTAGAGAGGGAGAGGGAGAGAGACAGAGACAGAGACAGAGAGAGCATCCCAAGCAACTCCATACTGTCAGCTTGGAGTCCAATGTGGTGTTTGATCACATGAACTCTGAGATCATGACCTGAGCAGAAATCAAGAGTCAGACACTTAACCACTTCATCAACTGAATCACCCAGGCACACCTACTCTTTGCCTTTTAACTAAAATGCCCATAAACAGTATAGTCTTACATGAATACATGAAAATGTAGCTAGACCTAAGTGAGTTCCTGGATCCTTTGCTTTCACAGACCTGCTACTAAAGGGTTTGATGACATCAGTAGACACTGTCTAGTAACAGTGTTCTCAAAGAGGGTGGTCCCACTCTCTCGGGAGGCATTTGGAAATACAGAATGGGACTTCTTCAGTTCAGATGAATGCCATAATGATCGAAAAAGTGCAGTTGCAGGGCTAAACTCCACAATGTCTAAGGAACAACGTCTAAAGAATTCAAAGAAGAATCATCCCACCCCAAACACCAGTTGCATTCCTCTTGGAGAAAACTGCCGGGCTAAGCAATATCAAATATCTTATACTTCTATTATATTAAGGGATTGAGTACACTGTAATTAGTGTTTCTGTCTCCATTCATCTGGATAATTCGAGGGCAGAATGTCATTCTAATTTTCATTTGTTGAGAATTCTTACAGTATTGGCAAACAGGGGGCTTTTAATAAATGTTTGTATTGAATAAAAATATTTACATGTATACCATGCCTATCTTGACTGTTATTACTCTTGCTACTTTATGAAGCACACTTAAATTCTAAAGCTATTTAGTATCTTTACCTCCCTCCCTAATAACAAAACATTTTGGAATGCTTGACTTCTATTAAGACTTACCCTGCATATATTCTTTCACTGTTCAGTATATTAATTCTAGTTTATTTATACCAAATCACTCTAAATTAAGCATTTTATAATTTTGTATTTCCAATGGCTTAGATTTGTCCAATTATTATTATTTTTATACATTTATGTTTTTTGTAATTCAGTCTACTCTAGGGAGTCATTTTCCTTTTTCTTGAAATACCTCCTTTAGAACTGTTGTTAGTCACCATTAGTTGAGGTTAACTTTTTTTGGCTAATGTTTGTCTGAAAATGTGTTTATTTCACTTTCACTTTAAAATTTTTTTAATGTTTATTTACTTACTTTTGAGAAAGAGAGAGAGTGCATGTGCACATGAGCAGGGTGGGGCAGAGAGAGAGAGAGAGAGAGAGAGAGAGAAAGAGAATCTCAAGCAGACTCTGTGCTGAAAGCCCAGAGCCTGACACAGTGCTCTATCTCTCAAACTGACATCATGACCTGAGCAGAAATCAAGAGATGGACCCTTAACCAACTGAGCCACCCAGGTGCCCCCATATTTCACCTTCATTTTAAAGGATAATTTTGCTTGGTGTAAAGTTAGTTTGCCAGAAATTACTTTTGACTCTTAAAGATTTTATTCCACTGTTTTCTGACTTCCATTGTTTATATAGAGAAGTTACTTTGAAATCTATTTGTGGTAGTTAATTTATATTTTGTTGGCTGAATTTCAAACCATCTTATATTCTTTTGAGTTCCTAAGTTTTACCATATGGAATATTATGTGAAAAAATATGTTTTTCCTTTTGTCTCACTTGGAATTTACTGGACCTGAGCATTGGTGCATTCAACAGCCTTGGAGAATTTTCAACCATTACCTCTTTTTTTTTCTTTTTTAGAGAGGGAGAGAAAGCACAAGTGCGGGAGAGGAGCAAAGGGAGAGAGAGAGAGAGACAGAGAGAGAATGAGAATCCTAAGCAGGGTCCATGGAGCCTAACGTGAGACTCAATTCCATGACCCTGGGATCATGACCTGAGCCAAAATCAAGAGTCAGATGCTCAGCTGACTGAGCCACCCAGGTGCCCCACAGCCATTACCTCTTAATAGAATGTCTTTTTATTTTCTCTTTCTGGAGCTCTGGTGCATGTTATAACTCTTCACTCTGACTTCCACATTCTGGGTAGGCCTGACCTAACTAGATGAACCCTCTTAAAAGCAGACCTCAAGTACTAGGATGGAGGAAATTAGAGGGAGTAGAAGCAGCAAAGACCTTTCCCAGTTGGCCTTGAAGGAGCAAACTGCCATGTTGTGGAGAGGGCCACATGACAGGGAGCAGCACGAGGTCTGTAGGAGCTGGGGGGTCTCAGTCCTATAATTACAAGAAACTGAGCTCTGCAAGTGACCCAGGGAACTTGCAACAAGACCCTGGGCCTTAGATAAGATCACAACCTGAGCCATATCGTGATTACCTGAGGACCCAGTTAAGCCATGCCCAGACTGCTGACGCGCAGAAACTGTGCAATAATTCATTCGTGTTTTTGTGCTATGTTTGTGGTAATGCTATGCAACAACAGAAGAGACATGAACATATTAATTAATGAAGAAACCAATAAGACACTACAACTGATTCAAAGGAGAATTCAAATCACACATGTGTTAAGCAATCAGGAATGGTAAAATGAATTTGCAAATTAGATGCAAAACTGGTCAACATCCACAGGGCAAAGATCAACTACATTCACTGGATAAAACTCATTTGTGTGGCACCATTGACATTGCTGTCAGTTGTTTTTTTTGTTTGTTTTGTGTGTGTGTGTGTGTGTGTGTGTGTGTGTGTGTGTGTGTTTCCCCAAAAGCTTAGAGTTGTAGAATTCAAAGACAATAACAGAAACATAGAACCAGATAACCCAGAAGAATGCACTAGGCCGGATACTCAGTCTTTTTTATTTATTTAAGGTTTTTGTTCATTTGCTTTTTGTCCTAGTATTTCCAAACCAAGCAAAATGAGTATACGGTATTTAATCTACTTCAAATATTGTTAACAGCATACAGAAAGATCATGTATTTAGAAGCGTTATTACTCACATGGATCTTATTAAAAACATCCCAAACAAATGAGTAGTCGCTGCTTGAAGCTCTACTAGGAATACCTAAAAACAAAAACAAAAATGAACAAACAAAAAACAGTCTGAACAAACATTCATACAGAGGTACCAGCCATACCTCTGTCCAAGCAAGCCCTGTGTTTTGCTCAGCCGCAATGTTCTATCATACAGGAAAAGTATCCCCCAAAATATATTCAGTTGATTATCTGTTGCCAAGAACTTCTGTTTTAAAAGCTCGACAAATACCTTTCAGTGAAAAGGAAATAGAATAGTACGTTGTGCGTGGAAACAGAAATTCTGCATGTACAAATTCAGCATAGAGACTATTTGCCAATAAACGTCAAAAGCTAATAACTGACCCAGTAATTTGTGTAAAAATAGATGATCCTTTTCAGACATTCCTCAGAATATCATTTAGAAGGCATGTCACAGTGTTTCAATTGAAAAGAATTTTAAGTTTTCACAATTGGTTGCTTTCTCAAGAAATCTATTTGTTTTCTTGAGGATCCTTTGTTCAAAGAGTTGATTTCTCTGCTACAGCATAGCTGTTCAGTATTTTGTTTTGTTTTGTTCTTAACGATGAAATTCACTCATAAAAAGGTCCATTGCTTTCGGGAAGTGTGTGGGAAGATTTTTATTTTTGCATGCTCTGCAGCTGGCAAGAAATCACTGGAATGGGATATATGCCATCACATGCTTTCTCTTATGTTTTCCTTCAATTTGAGCCCAAAGGAAGTTTAGAGCTAGCAGTAGGCTATTTTCTGTTTAGTTCAACAAGTACACAGGGCTCTTTCCAGAATTTGGATGTAGGAAGTTTTTTTAAAGATATAGGTAAAAGCTGTGCATCTAGACTTTGATAAATCCAGGAGGCTAATTGAGAGTTATTTGTATCCTATATCAGGAACAGAGGAAGAAACTTAATGTGAAACTCCTTACTCTTTGGCTCTGGTATTCCAGACTCAAATAATACTCACTTTAGTGGTCGAGGATTCTCCTGGACTTCTGAAGATTTCTGAGGTTCAGTGATGGCGCTATATGGGATAAAGTGAGGGCCCTTGATGACATGTAGAATATGCCTCCTTTTTAATCTGAGAAGTTCTATTTATAGAAGGTTTATATACTGTCTTTCTACAAAGATTTCATTTGGAAAGTAGGGTCTGCTCCAAAAATCTTGAAAATGATTGAATTAGACTGTATTTGTTTTGTATTGTTAGGCAACAGATTACCAGAAACTAGCAGCTTAAACCAACATATGTTTGTTATCTCACAGTTATATAGGTCAAAAGCTTACATGGGCTCAACCAGGTTCTCCCCCTAAGGGCATCACAAGGTTGAGATCAAGGTTTCAATCAGGCTAGGTTCTTAACTAGATATACTGGAAAAATTTGTTTCCATGCTCATTTAGGCCGCTGGTCAAATTCAGCAACCTTGTCTTAAAAAAAGAACGGAGGTTTTGTTTGTTTGTTTGTTTGTTTGTTTGTTTGTTTATTGCTGTCTCTTAGCCTCTACTGGCTGCTAACATTCCTTGTTGCATGGCGCCTTTCAAATCCCATGAGGAGCATTGGGCCCTGTGCTGACAGTGTGGAACCTGCTTGGGATTCTCTCTCTCTCTCTCTCTCTCTCTCTCTCTCTCTCCCCCCCTCAAAAAATAAATAAATAAATAAACAAACAAACAAATAAATAAATAAATAAATAAATAAATAAATAAGAAAAGAAATAGTACTTACTATGATGAATAAAATCCAGTTGTTGTGAGAGTACATTAAAGGAGATGGGAAAGTACAACAGAGTAGGGTAAACAGTCCATGAGAGTTTGATGTATAAATTATCCACTTAAAAAAATCTAGCTGGCTAATTAAAATGGAACCAGAAAAAGGAGACTATATATGAAGTGGGAAAAAGTGCTTAGACTATCTTCCCAAATGAGTTTGAAAAATACCAGGAAGAAGGTCAAAGTATGCTACCAATTGGGAATTAATCCAATATGCTTCTGTCTTATACCAACAAATCATACATCTCTGTCAATATCTATGTTTCCGAATTAGCTGTTTTGACACACAGAATTTTTAATGAAACTTAAGAAATATTAACTGATAATTCATCAATGTAAATATCCTGAGTGCCTTAATGTTTATCTTCCGTAGTGGAGAAGCTAGTCTTGGCAAATAAGGGGGGAAAATGGAAAGGACTTATCTTGTTAAGTGTGAAGAAATCCAAAACTTAAAAATGAAAAAAATAATATTAGTGTGCGTCAATGTAGGTTCATCAATGGGAACACATGTACCACTCTGTGCATGTTAAATTAAAATAAAAATCTCTTTAATGAATTTTGAAGATGACTATTTTGAAAAGACTTATCTCTTATTTCCTGGTATTCCATAGTAGACTTTTGTTTGTATTGGTTCAAACAAAAATAATTGGTAGAATACAAAATCTGAACAGTACAAAAATGAATTATGATTAGAACAGTACAAAAATGGATATTGTTTGTATTGGTACAAACAATACAAATAAAGTAATACTGTAACCTTATATACATTCTCTCTTTTATACTACTCTTTACAAGAAGTGTACTTATTTAGATTTATTCAGCATCATTTACATGCCAAACACTGTGCCCTACTTTAAGCTAATGCATTTCATGCAATCCTTACATAATTTTATGTTATTGTCACACACTGGAGTCAGTAGGTATTAGTATAGACATTGCACAAATGAAAAAAAATAGAAGTTCAGGGATATAATTTGTCCAAAGTCGCATATACAGTTAGTGGTAGTTCCAGTATTCACTGCAGGTATGCATTTAGAAACCACCTAACAAAACTATTTTATGTGTGGTGCTAATTCACTGACATCTGGTAAATAGTTCACTCAAGGCTACTGAGAAATGGTAAAGCAACCATTAGAACACTAATCTGATGGACTCCAGAATTTTTTTTTCCACTAGTTATCTTAATACTTTTAAAAATAGGGGTGCCTGGGTGGCGCAGTCGGTTAAGCGTCCGACTTCAGCCAGGTCACGATCTTGCGGTCCGTGAGTTCGAGCCCCGCGTCGGGCTCTGGGCTGATGGCTCAGAACCTGGAGCCTGTTTCCGATTCTGTGTCTCCCTCTCTCTCTCTGCCCCTCCCCCGTTCATGCTCTGTCTCTCTCTGTCCCAAAAATAAATAAACGTTGAAAAAAAAAATTAAAAAAAAAATAAATAAAATAAATTAAATTAAATTTTAAAATAAATACAATTGAAAAATTTCCAGTAGCCAGATGTCTTAACTGAGCTAAATAGTTGCCTTAAGGGCAGATATAGAGGGTCTATAGGTACATCCACATATATGTTCCTCACATAAGTAGACCTATGCTACAAACTACACTATAGCCATATAATTTTGACGTGCTCATATAAGGTCATCTTCTGAACCTCTCCCAATCCCTTGACAAGCCCGTGCATATACAAGAAACAAGTTTACACACAGTGTATACAAAGATACTTTAATTCTATTATGCAGATGTATATACAGTCCTGTATGTCACCATAGAAATACCAAAATAATATAAGAATGCAGAAATAAAAAACATAGAGAAATACAAATATGCCCACTTATAAAGATGCCTTTATACAGTAAAAGCATTGGTAGCAATAATAAATATAAATTGATGCACAAAACAAAGCCCATCAATGCTCTACAATAAAAATACCTATATAGAGTTGTTTTTAAGTTCGTAATCTCTTTTTTATATTTTAAATAAACCTAAGTCTTTTGGACTCTACTGATTTCAAATATCAGAGGTGTAAAGATAAAAAGATTTACTGTTACTCGTATGTATTTGTTTACACTTTGTATAAAACCAAATGGCCAAAATGATCTGATAGATAACATCAAGACGATAGAAAACCTTTAGAAATCAGAAGTTGCAAGTTGGACCTTTGATATTTTCTGAATTGACCCAATTCTTTCCTCTTATGCCTATGAGTTTATGTATAATTTCTGAGTTATCAGGCAGTGACAGCCAAGGTTGAAAAATGACATGATACTCACTTATTAGAGATTCATTTGGATACTGTCATGTTGAACTTTTGCCTCTTTGTGAATCCATAAAACTCAACTTTAGATTAGTCTTGCAAAAAATAGCCTAGTTCAGATTATATAAAGAATACCTTCTTCCATCATCAGGCTATGAACTTTGTCATTCATTTATTCAATCATTTCTTCATTTGGAATTCAAAAAAATGTTTATAGAACATGCCCATATGAAAGTAATGATTAGGATCGTATATGCAGACATAT
Source organism: Puma concolor (assembly GCF_028749965.1). Lineage (NCBI taxonomy): Eukaryota > Metazoa > Chordata > Mammalia > Carnivora > Felidae > Puma > Puma concolor. The sequence goes on along the minus strand of NC_141670.1, from coordinate 179,698,807 downwards.
ATGAAATACTGACCCTGGTCTTGCACTCATTCCAGAAGGAAAACTCAGATAACAAAAAATCGACCATGGGCAATGAAAAATAAATATAAGCGCAGGATTATCAGGGATGAGAGAGATATTTAATATACTTAGACTGTGGGAAGTACATAGGTTTTCTTAGATGAAGAGCACTGCAACAGGACTTGAAATGTGTCATTTGATCCTAGACTCCAAGCCTGAATGGGAATTTTGAGTCTCGGGAGATAAAATAATTTGCACTTGGAAATAATGTGAATGGTTATTGCCAGAGGAAAGATAGGAGAGACTGCAAAATGATCACAATTTTTCTTTCGTTAAGAAATGGAGTCTCACAGGGGAGCCTGGGTGGCTTGGTCAGTTAAGCGTCCGACTTCGGCTCAGGTCATGATCTCACGGTCCGTGGGTTCAAGCCCCACGTTGGGCTTTGTGCTGACAGCTCAGAGCCTGGAGCCTGTTTCGGATTCTGTGTCTCCCTCTCTCTGTGACCCTCCCCCGTTCACGCTCTGTCTCTGTCTGTCTCAAAAATAAATAAACGTTAAAAAAAATTTTTTTTAAAAATTAAAAAAAAAGAAATGGAGTCTCACAAATCATATGACTTCACTCATATGAAGACTTTAAGAGACAAAACAGATTAACATAAGGGAAGGGAAACAAAAATAATATAAAAACAGGGAGGGGGATGAAACAGAAGAGACTCATAAATATGGAGAACAAACTGAGGGTTACTCGAAGGATTGTGGGAGGGGGGGTGGGCTAAATGGGTGAGGGGCATTAAGGAATCTACTCCTGAAATCATTGTTTAACTATATGCTAACTAATTTGGATGTAAATTTAAAAAAAATAAAAAATTAAATTAAAAAAAAAAAGAAAGAAATGGAGTCTCCTCCACCCCATGAATCTGTACTGGTCATGTGACTGGCCTCAGCCATAAGGAAACTGGCAAGTAGGAGCCTGGGTCAACTTGGAAAGCATTTGTACCTGATGCTTTTGGAACATTTTGTCACGTAAATGAGACCATATTAGATTGTTGTATGAGAGAGGGCATGTGGCCCAGTGGCCCCTGTTACTCAGCCATCATTCAGTCAACCTCCGGAAACAGATCTATTTAGCTGACCAAAAGCTGACCACAGATGAATAAATGAGGCCAGCTTAGGCCAGGAGAGAATTAAGTAGCTGAAACCAATTCATTAATGTTTTTTACAGTTTATTTATTTATTTTGGGGTGGGGGGCAGAGAGAGAGGGACAGAGGTGGAGAGAGAGAGAATCTCAAGCAGGGTCCATACTATCAGTGCAGAGCCTGACGTGGTGCTTAATCACAGGAACTATGAAATCATGACCTGAGCTGATATCGAGTGAGACACTTAACCAGCTGTGCCACTCAGGCACCACTAGCTGAAACCAATCCAAATTAACTCTCGGGATCAAGAGCGCAATACACGGTTGTGAATTTCAAGGAACTAGACTTTTAAGTGGTTTGCATCAGCCTCTAACGGGCGATGATAAAGTACAGGATATTATAGCCAAGTTGCAGACTACATGTTTAAAGACAATCTCTTATAGAGAGGAATCCTGAAAGGTTGGATTTTAAGTAAATCATTCTTCTTTGCAGAGTGAAGTAATGATCGTGTCTCAGTATATCCTTTCATTTGCAGTGCTCCATTGTATAATGAACTGGACTTTGTCTTCCTCTTATGTTGTGACTGGCAATTTGTTTTTAAATAGTACTCTGCTTGTTTTTACCTCTTTATAAGGGAAATTCATAGTGCTCCTAACTTTTGAGAGCATTCACCTCGCTGAGACTGAGAGTACATATCTTCACAACCAGTGAACAATGGACAATGTCTTTAGACCAAAATTCTATGTAGATACTTTAAATAGCAGAATTGTCTCATATATATATATATATATATATATACACACACACGTATATATATTATATATACATATATATGTATATGTATATATATAAAAGAATATCTATATGTATATCATACACATCTATATCTATGTATTTTTGCCATCCTGGGTAGGGGTCAGTCTGTTTATCAATAGCACAAGCCCCAGCATTAATCTGAGCTTTAAGCCTCAGCACACCATGGTAATTTCTACACGTCTTGATTACTGTATTTCACACTAACCGACGCTAGCCTATTCTGTGGAATGGCTTCTTTTTTATTTTTTTTCCTTCATTGTGCAATTCAAGGTGTTGACTTCGATCAACAAAATCAAATCTTTGTGTGGTTCTATGTCTCAGTTGCCTTGGAGATGGTCTCTTTGCATATGCTGTTAGACAATTAAGTGGGGTGGCTAGCATCTGCTACCAGTCCCCAGGTTTGATTCATCTTGATTTAATTTTAGTTTGGGGTTTGATGTACTCACAGTAAGCACAGCTTAATAAATTTAATAAATGCTTTAAAGCACACAGTCAAAAAGTGATCAGATGGGCTATGTCAACTCTTTATAATACATAGGTAGTTTGCAGACAGTCAAAAGTGAAAGAACATGTCAGGAAAATATTTACTGGCAGGAAAGAGTGACTCAAAATCTCATTTAAAAATCTCACTTTTTATTTGACTAAGTTCTCTTTACAATGTAGGCATCTATGCATGTATCTTTGCTATTCTAGGTAAAGGTGTGTGTGTATATATCTTCTACATGTATATATATATATACACATATATATCTGGAATAAATTTCTAATTTCATGGAGTTTCTGGAGTACTAACTTAGTAAAGTAGTAAAGTTCTTAAGAAACTGTGTGACTTGATCATTCTCACTCTTTTCTAGACATTAGAATGCCCAGGATGCTTTTTGAAAGCCTGATCCTTGGACCACACCCTCGGAGATTCTACGGTCTAAGATGGGGACAGTTAGAGGCATTTTAAAAAGTCCTCATTTGATTCTAATATTCAGTCAGGCTGAAAACCACTAGGCCGTAAAAATAAATGGCCTCTATTATCTCCTTTTGAACATAGTATAATAGAAGCGGTCCTCTCTCTCTGTCAAGTCAGAGAAAAGGAGAATGGTAGTTGGGGACAAAAGACTTTCATACCTGTCCTGATTATGAATAGTCCCCGTTGAAGTTACAGAAGCAATCCCTTGACAACTGCTGAAACTCCTAGAACTGGCAAAGTCAGCAAGAGGATATTCCATGAGACGATTTTTCTTTGCTATAGTAAAGAAGTTTAGTCTACATTAAATAAGTACTGCATACTTACTATGATTCGTGCTTTTTCCTTTATGTACATTATGTCTCTTGATCTTCAAAGCAATGTAAATGATATCATTGCTTTTATTGAGGTGAAAAGCAAGGCTAAAATAAGTTAGGTAATGAGTGATCTTTTTGTTTATAATTTATTGTATATGGATATATACATATAAGTGTGTGTGCTCACACATCCGTGTGTGCCTGCTAATTTTAATCTGTAAAGTAGGGCTGTTTAGTTTTTCCAAGAGAGAATACTTATCCAAGGGGTGGTCAGATATCAATTGAAAGCTTCTAATTTGAATACCATACTTTAGAGATGGCTCAAAAATTCTACAAATGCTTCAGCTCTCTTGATCTCAAGACGGCCCTAGAGCGTCCGTTAACTTACGTGAATGACATTGGACATACTTCACGTTTTTTTAAAAAAAAATTAGTAGTACAAGATTATTATCCAGGCCATATTAAAATTTTTCCACTTATCCTAAAGATGTTTTTTACAACATTTTTTTTTCTCCCAATCCATGTTCTACTTTGGGATCATGCACTGCAATTTATTGTTATCTCTCTCTCTGTCTCTCTCTCTCTGTCTCTCTCTCTGTATATATATATATGCGGGTTTTTTTGAGTATAGATGCTACACAATGTCAAATTAGTTTCAGGTGTACAACATAATGATTCCACAAGTTTTACATTATGTTGTGCTCACCCCAAGTATACCTACCATCTGTCACTATACAATGACATTACAATGCCATTGGCTATATTCCTTATGCTGTGCCTTTTATTCCTATGACTTAATTATTCCATAACTGGAAACTATCATCTCTCACTCCCCTTCAGTCATTTTGCCCATCTCCCTACTTCCCTTTCCTCTGGCAACTATCAGTTTGTTCACTGTATTCATTGGTCTGTGTCTGTTTTTTGTTTGATTATTCATTTGCTTGGATTCCACATATGAGTGAAATCGTATGGTATTTGTCTTTTTCAGTCTGACTTATTTCACTTAGCATAATACTTTTTAGATCCATCCATGTTGTTGCAAATGACAGGAACTCATCCTTTTTATGGCAGTGTAATATTCCTCTGTGTGTGTGTGTGTGTGTGTGTGTGTGTGTGTGTGTGTGTGTTCCACATCTTCCTTATCTGTTCTTCTACTGATGAGCACTTAGGTTACTTCTCTATCTTGGCTATTGTAAATAATGCTGCAAGAATTATAAGGGTGCATATAATTTTTTCTTTTTTCAAATTTTTTAATGTTTATTTATTTTTGAGAGAGAGAGAGAGAGAGAGAGACAGCATGGTCGGGGCAGGGCAGAGAGAGTGAGGGAGACACAGAATCTGAAGCAGGCTCCAGACTCTGAGCTGTCTGTCAGCACAGACCCCGATGCAGGGCTCAAACTCACAAATCACGAGATCATGACCTGAGCCAAAGTCAGATGCTCAACCGACTGAGCCACCCAGGCACCCCAAGGAGCATATATATTTTCTAGTTAGGGTTTTGGTGGGTTTTTTTTTGGGGGGGGTTATAAATACCCAGTAGTGGAATTATTGGATGAAATGATATTTCTAGTTTTTTAATGTTTATTTATTTATTTATTTATTGAGACAGAGCGCAAGAGAGGGAACACATGAGCATGAGTGGGGCAGAGAGGGAAACAGAATTCCAAGCAGTCTCCATGCTGTCAGTGCAAAGTCTGATGCAGGGCTTGAAATCGTGAACTATGAGATCATGACCTGGGCTGAAATCAAGAGTCAGATGCTTCACCGACTGAGACACCCAGGAACCCCAATATTTCTATTTTTAATTTTTTGAGGAACCTCCGTACTGTTTTCCATAGTAGCTGTACCAACTGACATTCCCACCAACAATGTATAAGTTCCTTTCATTCTTGAATGAGCAGTATAAGAGAATCTAGATAGCCCAGGAGTCAATATACTTCAGAGTGTGATATACTTGATTCTGACAAGAATTTATGTCCACAGACATAATTTTTCCCCTTTGGTACAGCTTTAGATATAATTGGCTGCAACAAATTGTATATATTGAAAGCATACAATGTAAAGTGTACAATGATGATAATGAACTTGTACATCACTGGCATAAATGTACCTCATTAGCATCACTGATGCCACTTTGTAATCACTTCCTCCAGCCCCTCTCAGTATTTTCCCACTTCCTTCACACATCCTCGTCCCCAGATAATCACTCATCTTCTTCTGTCACTGTAGATCATTTTGAATATTCTAGAATTTCATAAAAATAGAATCATATAGCATTTCTTTGTATGTCTTCTTTCACTGTATAGTTATTTTGAAGTTAATCTGTGTTCATTGCATATATCAATAGTTCATTCTGTTTATTGTTAAATAATATTCTACAGTATGAATATAACAAAATTTAGTTATTCCTTTATCTGTTGATAGATGCTGTGTCTTTGTTTATCCCCCCCCATTTTAAGACTATTGCAAATATGCTAAGAGCATTATGCGAAACACTTTTTATGGACATATGCTTTTATTTCTCTTGGATAAAACCTGCTAGACATTCTAGATATTAAGGCAGGAGTGTGTTTAACTTTTTAAGAAATTGCCAAAGGTTTACAAATGTACCATTTTATATTCCTGCTAGCAGCATATGAGGTTTTCAGTTATTCCAAATGCTTTCTAACACTTGATATGTTCAATTTTTAAAATTTTAGTCAAGATATTAAATGTGTAGTAGAAATTCAATGTGGCTTTAATTTGCATTCCTTAATAACTAATAATATAGCATACATTTTCTTGTCTTTGTTTGCTGACTATATAGATTTTTTTAAGCTTTTATTTTTTTATTTTTTTAAATATTGAGATACAGTTGACATAACATTGTATTCGTTTTAGGTATACAACATTGTGATTATATATATTATTGTCTTATGTTTATATATTATATATGTAATCACGATGGATAATATTTACATAAAATATTTATATAATTTATAATATTTATATATAATACATATTTATATTTTATATGAATGTATATTATATATGTAATATATTATATATTATATATTATATAAATGCATATATAAATATTTTATAAATAAAAATTATATATGAATATAAATATAAAATAAATATAAAATATTTATATATGCATTTATATATCTAAATATAACTGATTTTCTGTTTTCTTGCAATATTAGTTACTGAAAAGAGTGTGTAAGTCTTCAGTTATAATTGGAGATTTATTTGTCTACTTTCAGTTTTATCAATTTTTACTTAATGTTCAGTAACGTTTATTGTAAGTTCAGTTAACATTTATCACAACACACAGTTACAGGGTGTTTTTTTTGGTTGTTGTTGTTGTTGTTGTTTGTGATGAGAACTTTAAAAGATTTACTCTTATGGACTTTCAAATCTGTAATGCAGTATTTCTAACTAGAGTCATCATGTTGTATATTACATCCGCAGGACCTACTTACCTTAGAACCGGATGTTTGTACTTTTGACTACCTTCACCTATTTTGTCACCCTCAGTTTTGGTGAGATTATCATTCAAATCTTTGGCTATTTTAAATTGGGTCGTTGGTCTTACTATCACTTGTGAGTTTGCTACAGTAGTCTAGATTTAAAAAAAAAATCTGCCAGATGTGTGTTTTGAAATTACTTTTTTCCCAATCTGTAGCTGAGATTTTCTTTTACTTAATAGTGTTTTCCTTTTAAAAGAAAAAGTTTTAACTTTTAGGAAATCCAATGAATCGTTATTATTATTAATTTTTTATTGTTTTAGAGTTTGTGCTTTTGGTATCTACTTAGGAAGTCTTTGCCAAACTTAAGGTCACGAAGATTTTACACTAAAAAATCTTTTTAGAATTTAGAAATACACTTTAGCTTTTATATTTAGATCTATTAATCATTTAAATTAATATTTTATACTGTGTGAAGGAAGGGCTAAAATTCATTTTGTCTGTGTGACTATTCAAAGATTCTGGCACCACTTTTTGAAAGATTATGTATTTCCTATTGAATTACTCGATACCTCTGTCAAAAATCAATTTATCATATGAGTGTGGGTCTATTTCTGCGCTCTCTTTTCTATTCCATTGATATTTTTGATTATCTTTACACCAACAGCACACTTCTTTCATTGCTGTAGTTATATAAGTCTTGAAGTTAAAGGGTACAAGTCTTCCAACTATCTTTTCCCTTTTTGACCTTTTTTGATGGTTCCAGCTCCTTTGTATTTCCATAAAAATTTCAGAACCAATTTAGCTGTTATTTTCCACAAAGACTGCTGGGATTTTGATTGAGACTGCATTGCATCTATAAATCAGTTTACAGAGAATCGACATACTGTGATCTGATAACATACTTTCTATTAGTTGAATACTTTTAGATGTTATGGAGACCTATTGTATGGGCCAAAATATAGTCTACCTCGGAAAATGTTTTATGTTCATGTGAAGAGAATGTATATTCTGCTGCTATTGAGTGGAGAGTCCTATAAATATCATAATTGGGTCTTTGCTGATAGCACTGTTTTGGGATGCCATATCCTAACTGATTTTCTGTTTATGTGTGATACTAATTACTGAGAAGAGTGTGTAAGTCTTCAATAATAATTAGAGATTTGTTTATGTCTGCTTTCAGTTTTACAATTTTTACTTAATGCATTTTGAAGCTCTGTTGTTAGCCACCTAAGCATCTAGGATCGCTAAGTCCTCTTGATGAGGTTTCTTGACTTTCTATCCCTTTATCACTATGAAGCAACTTTCTTTATTCCTAGTATTATTCTTTGCTTTGAAATCTACCTTGACTTTTATATAAGTAATTGAGCTTTCTTTTGATTTGTGTTAGACTGATGCACTTTTACTTTTAACTTATTTCTGCTTTTATATTTAAAGTGGTTTTCTTTTTGGCAATGCATAGTTGGGAGCTGGCATTTTATTCATATCATAATCTTGGCCTTATTGTGGTGTTTAAATAATGTATTGATAGGCTTGGATTTAGATATGCCATTTTGCTATTTTTCTTATTGGTATCATCTGTTCTTTCAGTTTCTTCCTTCTGTTTCACCTTCTACTCTGAGCATCGTTGCTATCTGAACTTGATCATGTTATAGGATGAATCGTGCCACTAAAATATCTTTGCAATTTTTTGGAAATACTTTCATGCAAGGTGCTATTAGAACAAAAAAAAAAAAGCAGAGTTCAGGGAAGTTATAAAATGCATAATATACTTTTTGTGACTCTGTGTGCCATCTTATGAATAAATATGTGATATGATTAAGTCTGAATCTTGCTCTTATAATAAACTGTATGAGATATTAAATTAGAAATCTTTAATGTTAGCATTAATATTACTATTAACATACTGACCTACTTCCCTAGGTCACATAGGTACCAAATGATACTGCAACTACTCCATCGAAAATAAAGTTCAATAAATACAAATCCATTTTTTTTTTTATCTCTTCCCCCATTTGTCAGCCATTCCATTTCTGGGACCATGGTCTTTAATGCTTGATGTAATTTAGAAAGTATTAGGCTAAGGGTGCCTAGGTGGCTCAGTCGGTTAAGCATCTAACTTTGGCTCAGGTCATATCTTGCGGTTCACAAGTCTGAGCCCTGCATCAGGCTATGTGCAGATAGCTCAGAACATGGAGCCTGCTTCAGACTCTGTGTCTCCCCCTCTCTCTGCCCCTTCCCCACTGCTACTCTGTCTGTCTCTCTCAAAAATAAATACAATATTTAAAAAACTTTTTTAAAAAAGAAAGTTTTAGGCTAAGTTCCCTGTACCATAATATGAAAAACCTGAAATCTGATCATTTTAAGTGGGTTGTTTTAATTGTCATCATAAATACTGCAGTTGAGGTTAGGCCTTCTGGTCGGTCAGCCAAGAGCTGAATGTTTGGAAGTTTAACTGCTTACCAGCTATTAAGTAGGCCTGCCACACTTTCATAGATGCTGGCGGAAGTCTGGAGACTCCTGGGTCAGAGAAAAAAAAAAGGATTACTTAGAGCACTAGCAGTAGCCAGAGTATCAGCAGTTTTGCAGAGTTCCAATTTCCACAGTGACATGAAGAGGGCCAGATGACACGTATTCTTTCAATGTACTGTGTTATAGGAGAGAAGCCTCAATCTTAGGGGAGCCAAATATTTTATAATGGGCAGTAAGCCTGATTTTCCCACAAGGAGACATCTCTATTATACTGGACATTAAACAAACCTGTTATTTTCTCAAAAGGAGATACTCTATCTTCTAGGGTTGTTTGCTATATATACATCCTTAGAAAGATTCTCTTGTATAAATGGAGTCATCGTTTCTGTTCAAAAAGGTGCAAAAATACAACAGACCTCTAGAGAATGGGCTCCAAATTCTCTATAGGTCTTCTCACTATAATTCTAAGGTCTTTGCCTTCTACTACTGTCTAGCTTTTTTCTAGCTGTATTATGCTTCCCATTTATAACTTTTTATTATGTATTTTCTTTTCATAATGTCATAATTGAAACAAGATAGGCATTCACCGTGCCTACTTTATGAATGAGATCAATGAGGCAAGTTGATAAAAGTAACTTTCCCAAGTCTGAGAAATATCCGGCAGTGAAAATATATCCAGGTTTTTCTGGCTACTAATTTGCTCTTCATATTCTTGGCTGCCTCTTTACAGAGACCTGGCAACTATCTGATTTGTGGGTTCTTGGTTGTAGTGATCTGAAATGGAACAGCTAAAGACAGGAAGAAAGAAAAAGACTTCTTAAGAGACTCACTACTGAGTAAAAATTAGACATATGTAGGTTAGGAAACAGGATGCAAGTATATCTATTTATGGAAGGATAATCCAAACAAGAAGACTTTTTAACGAAAGAACTGGATAGAGCCCAAAATGAAGAGGCAGTCACACAAACAGAGCCAGATTCTAGAAATAGTGATTACTGCTGCAAACACAGGTTGCTTTTGATTTGTGGGCAATGTTGAAAACACTGAATAGTGAATGAAAGAGTTTTATTTCAGACACACACACACACACACCAATCGTTGCCACTGTACCATCACTACACAAGAAATAAAATCATAAGTCTATTAAAAACAATAAATTTGAAGGGGCGCCTGGGTGGCGCAGTCGGTTAAGCATCCGACTTCAGCCAGATCACGATCTCGCGGTCCGTGAGTTCGAGCCCCGCGTCAGGCTCTGGGCTGATGGCTCAGAGCCTGGAGCCTGTTTCCGATTCTGTGTCTCCCCCTCTCTCTGCCCCTCCCCTGTTCATGCTCTGTCTCTCTCTGTCCCAAAAATAAATAAACGTTAAAAAAAATTAAAAACAATAAATTTGAACTATGAGAAAAGTGAGATTGGAATTCATAAATAAACATTCTGACTGATACATTTTTCACAGACTAGTTTGTTTGTATACAAGGAGTGAAAGACCTGTCCCCTCACTGTCTCTGTCACATACGCAAATATACTTTCTTTGAAAGTCTATCAGTCCTGAGGAAAGTTATGGTTTCTAGTGAAGGGAGAAGATTAGAGTGTCCCAGTGCACTAGCCAGTAGCGGGTCACTTTGTGGGATGTAGCTACCTAATTGAGGAGAAATGCAGGCTAGCAGATTTATTTCACCCAGACATAGAGGTGTTGCCCAGAATGGGATGCTTAAGGAAAACATGGATTTGGCCATAGTCCTAGGAAGAAAAAGCAATTGCTAATCTACCAACTCCATTGCCCAGATGCATTTTTTTAGTAGTAAGAAAGGGAACGTCACAATATTAAAGGAATCTGGAGAATGTAGGTCAAGTCAGAATACTGCTGTAACAACACTTGTAAGGAAAGCAGCAGCAATGGATTTTAAAAATTCAAAGGGGTCTTTATATATCCACTAATAAAGGACACCCAATGCTAGCAGCAGGTTCAGAGAGACTTATTGTTTGTGGTGATTAAACCCAGCAGGCTTACTTGTTTTGTAAACAGTATCTTGCCATCCTGTGTGTAATTTGCATAGACCGAGCAATATCACACACACATAAAATATGTATACATATATGTATAGATCACACATTAAAAACACATATATGCATCTACCTGTATGTATAAATGTCAATGCCTTAAACACAACAAAACATCATTTAAAATATTTAGATTGCCTTGTATACAATTAGACCAATCTTTTTGGTATTTCATTTTCTTTTTTTTCTTTTTTGACCAATATCATGGGTGTTATATTTCCTCCTATCTACGAACATGTATTTTATTATAAATGCAGAATCTGATATCTGTTTTCACTAGTTAAACCCTTTAGAAGACAATAAGAAAAAAGTAAATCCTTCCCATTTGTGCTGATTAACATTCTGCATGCTATTGTTTTGTTTTGTTTTGTTCCCAGCTTTCCTGAGATATAACTGACATATAATATTGTATAAGTTTAAAGTGTACAACATACTGATCTATGTGTCAATTGCAAAATGACTATCATAATCAGTTTGGTTAACAGATTTGTCAACCCACATAGGCACTTTTTTGTGTGTATGGTATGCACTTTTAAGATATACCCTCTTAACAACTTGCAAATATAGTAATTATCATCACCATGCTGTACATAAGTTCTGGGGATATCTTCTTTCTTTTCCTCTCTTCTATAGATTCTAAGCTCCGATTGGTCCTATCAACATAATTTCATGGAGAATACAAACTAAAACCTCACAACTGAAGTCAGGTTAGGGAGGTCTCTGGTAGTTTCAGAATTCTGGAGAAACCCGTGGTAAATCGGGTTACCTAAATAAGGATGTAATAACAAGCCAGAATTCCTCTGTGGTCCCTCCTGGTAACTGGCTCTCAACCAATATCCTAGAGGGCACAGTCCATATATTCATGTTTCTAAGCATTACAGTGTGAAAATCTAATTCAAAGGGAGATACTTTGCTCACTTTCTGAATGAAAACATTACTGACAGCCCCACCGTGTTGAAGAACGTATCAGAGACATTGACTCAAAACCTGAATCCTTCGAGCTACATACTGTTTTTTTGACATTTTTTTTTTAAAATCTACATTTGTAAATGTCAAATTTGAATTTTTAAGTCAATTTACCCAGACGGGAGAGTTAAAAGAAAACCTGAGTAGTTTATTAACAATCTCTACTCCTCTATGGGTAGAAACAAACAAGCAAAAACACATCACCGTTTTGCCAAAGAAATCTCTCTGCATACACGCCCCACTCTCCTTTTGAGAAAAATATCAGATTGCTGTAATTCTGGGACACAGAATTCTGCCTAAAATTGAACAGAAAGAGATAAGACTGGAAAGACCAGTCTTAAGAAGAAAAAGATCTAGCAAGATCTAGACTTCTCAACAAAAGCTGTGAGATACCTGAGGGAGAAGAGAAAGAGGCACTTGGGTAAGAATCACATAGTTGGAGTAGAGTCCTGGCTTTGGAGAACCCAGTGTGGCTGGCTGGGGGGAGGATGTCCTTAGAAAAAAGGACTCTGTTTTTTGGAAGGAGCTTGGATTAGACCTTTTAAAATATTTGATGAGAAATAAGTGAAAGATTGGAATTTTTTTCCTACGTCTTCTCCTTCCTCTTGTTTCGTACTCTCAGTTCCTTAAGTTCTGCTTCCTAAATTAAGATTCTGTAAAGAGAAAATGTAGGCCTGGATTTGTCACTAGTGCAGCAAAAAAACAGTAGCAATAAAAAGAACACAGAACAGGGGCGCCTGCGTGGCTCAATTGGTTGGGTGTCCGACTTCAGCTCGGGTCATGATCTCTTAGTTTGTGAGTTTGAGCCCCGCATCGGGCTCTATGCTGACAGCTCAGAGCCTAGAGCCTGTTGGTTTCTGTGTCTCCTGCTCTCTCTCTCTTCCCTCCTCAGCTCATGCTCTGTCTCTCTCTGTCTCAAAAATAAATAAACATGAATTTTTTTTAATTTAAAAAAAAGAACATAGAACAACAAATAAAAGCATTAATAATATATTGTGAGAGACCAATACTTAAGTGAGTGACTCTCAAAATGTTAGAGATGAAACTACACAGCAAGTTTAAACAGGGCTATACAATCACAAGCAACATGCAAGGAGCACAACAAAAATACAAAAATACAAATAGACGCCTTGCTGCCATGAAGACCTTCTGGCAGTGATAACAAGTCTCAGCTGCCATGTTATGGGAGCCACATAGCCTCCTGGGAAGAGCTTGACTGATTCTCGAGGGAGAAAGCTCTTGAAGACCATCAAAATGTGGGGCAAATTAGGACATTTGTGGCCCTTAGAGAGAGTGGTTAACACTTAGCTTCTCAACTGAGATCTTAAGGAACATTGGTCTGCAGAACAAACAAAATCAGCTTGGGGACACTGACAAAGGGATCATCAAGGGAGAGATGAGCTAAGAAGGTCTAGTTTCCGGCAGTTTGAAGGAGCTGCTTTAGGAATAGGGGCCAAACTGTGGCTTCACCTTTTGATTTTAGGGCAGGGAACAGGTTTTGTTGTTTACACAGCTATATACCAAATGACCACAATCTCAGCAAATTGAAGCAATCTTTATTATTTCACCGTTTTTATTGGGCAGAAGCCTGGACAGACTCTCTGCTCTGGGTCTCACAAAGCTGCAGTCAGGTTTTCAGTTGGGCCGTATTTCTTTTTAGAGGTCCAGGTACTCTTTTAAGCTCACTTAGCTGTTGGAAAATTTTAGCTTCTTTAATTATAGGCCTAGAGCCTGGGTTGACTTGCTAACTATTGGCCCGGGGCCACCTTCAGCATCTGGAAGCTGCTTGCAGTTCTTTGTGCTATAACCCCTTTGATGGCCCCTCTCCAACTTTGGAAACGTCTGACTTCAGAAAGGACCCAGTCCTTTTTCAAAAGGGCTTACCTGATTAAGTCTGGCCCATGCAGATCATCTCTCTTTTAAATGACTTAAAGTCAACAGACTAGTAAATAACTAAATCACAGGAATGATATTTCATCATAGGCACAGATTCTGCATATACCCAAAGGAAAGGAAGTATACAAGGGGCCACTAATCTTGGGGGCTATCTTAAAAATCTGCTTACTACAGTGGAAATAATGACTGAAAATGGAACTTTGGAAAGGGTTAGAGACACTTTATATAGTTTCCTCTAACTGGATAGAAGAGATGGGAAGTATAGTGCAACATGTTACAATATCATTTGAAAGGGCTCAAATAAAACGAGAAGATAATTGATATTTTTGATGCATGTGAAGTTATAGCCTGGTAACATTAATCAGCCTTATCTTAAAAATATACCTTAATTATGTGCTACTAAGAATGATTCTGATTTCTGCCCTGATGTAGGACATAGTACTAACAAAAGTGAGTGAAGTATCCCGAACATAGCCATTTTCTCATTTAGATTTCATGGTTATTTGTTTATGCATGTTACCTTCCTATTAACAACTTTTTTGAAGGTAGACTTCATGACATTTATTTTTGTATACCTCTAGAGCTGAGCATAATAGTAGAACTCTATAACTATCTAATGAATGAATAATTATAATTCTTTGTTAGTACTTTTATAGACCAATTATATGTATCTGACTTATTGACACGTCAATTGTCATAAGATTGGTTTTTGCAACATTATATTCTGCAATACTATAAAAATGTTAGCATGTAAACCATAGGATGTGGTTCAGGAAATTTTTTTTAAGTTTATTTATTTGTTTTGGGAGAGAGGGAGAGTGAGCAGGGGAGGTGCAGAGAGAGGGAGAGTGGATCCCAAGCAGGATCCCTGCTGTCAGCACAGAGCCTGACACATGGCTTGAACTCAGGACCCATGAGATGACAACCTGAGCCAAAGCCAAGTGTCAGATACTTAACTGAGCCACCCAGGCGCCCCATAGAGAGAGAGAATCTTGAGCAGGCTCCATGCTCAGCGTTGAGCCTACCATGGTGCTCGATCCTATTACCCTGGGATTATGACCTGAGCACAATCTAACGTTGGATGCTTAACCAACTGAGCCACCCAGATGCCCCTAGTTCAGGATATTGTACCTACATGTTGTAAAGTTTCTCGTTTTGCAGAGAATTTCCTGAGATCATAGGCAGCATGGATATGGATACAAGGTCTCCAACATGAGTAAACTCTGGAAAGTTCTGTTTTGTTTTGTTTTGTTTTGTTTTAATTATCAGCTTCATTTTGTTACAATATGGCTAGCGGGCTGCTTTTCTCCACTTTTATTATTTAACATTTTGCATCGAACAGTTTTCTTGTTGTATATTTTTCTAACAGTATTGACACCACCAAATTCTTTGTTTGGGAAGATTTTAGCCACAACGTATTCTCAATATTTTAAAATTTCATCATGGGTTTCTAGTTATCTCTTATCTTTTTGTAATCATCACAACAGTCTTGGTTAAGGTAGCAGAAGTCTATAGAAAATAGCTGGCTAGTATTCATGAGATATGTACTATAGCTGAGGGAAGAGATCAAGTATGAATAATGTTTTTAAAATCACGTTTCTGTGAATTTAGATAATGATAACCTAATCTCTCTGCTCTTAAAGTGACTTACGGTATATGAAAAAGCCCAAATTTCACCTCAGTGAGATTACATATGATCTTCATTCTCTCTATTAAGATTATAGTACATCTATCTGCTTATTAAAAGCATATATTCGTCTTCTACACCCCCTTACTCTAGAGTAATGAGGGTATGGAAGGACTTAGATTCTGTGGGCCTAAATTTACATAATAAAATTTCCTCGGCCTCTAGAGACTTTGAAACAAGTTCAAAACAGCCTACTCCAGGCAGCAAATGTTTCAAAGCCCTAATTCAATGCTGAACTTGCTCGGACAGGCTGTTTGCAATTTATATAGCCCTTTAATTTCTCAATTTGAGGTTAGAAAGAACAACGTAGTTGATAAAACTCATTTTACTCATGTGTGTATTTCACCAAAACAGAGCCTTTGTCCTTATTTCTGCAAAAATTTACTAACTCCACATAGAAAACTTTGTAACATCCATTTAAAAAAAAATTTTTTTTAGTGTTTATTTTTGAGACAGAGAGAGACAGAGCATGACCGGGGGTGGGGAGGGGGGGAAGAGAGTGAGGGAGATACAGAATCCAAAGCAAGCTCCAGGCTCTGAGCTGAAGCACAGAGCCCAACACGGGGCTTGAACTTGTCAACTGAGAGATCGTGATCTGAGCCAAAGTCAGACATTCAAGGGACTGAGCCACCCAGGCTCCCCACATCCATTTTTTTTCTTTTAATGACAAAATTCATATGTAATCCCAGGAAATAATCAACACTTTTTTTTTTAATTTTTTTTTTTTTTAACGTTTATTGATTTTTGAGACAGAGAGAGACAGAGCATGAACGGGGGCGGGGCAGAGAGAGGGAAACACAGAATCTGAAACAGGCTACAGGCTCCGAGCTGTCAGCACAGGGCCCGACGCGGGGCTCGAACTCACGGACCGCGAGATCATGACCTGAGCGAAGTCGGACGCTTAACCGACTGAGCCACCCAGGCGCCCCGGAAATAATCAACACTTTGTAGTTCCTTCCTTCTCTCTGATTTTCTTGGGTTTAAACTTGTCTGAATATTGCTTTTACATTACCCATAGAGAACACAATTACTTCAACTTGGTTGAATCTACCAAGGAGCGAAGCAGCCAGGGTTTGTTCTGCACTCAGGTTTCTGTACAGAATGAAGAATAGTGATTGAGTGAATAAATATGAGTTGCAGTCTTGATTGTTTGACATGGTAGGAGAAATATGCCTTATTTTGCTGATACCACTACATTGCCCATAGAAGCAATACCAAAATACTAGCATGACCAAAAAGTTTTCGCCTGATGTGAGCTAATCCATTCTCCTGCCTCATACTCTACCTCTTTTTTCCAGGTTTCTATATGCAAACCATATCTGTTTGCTTTTATTTCTCGAGACTGCCATGTTCTTTTCCATTTTAGAAACTTTTGATCTCTATGCTAAGAATGTTCTCTGTTCCCAAAGCCAGCTGCCTAGCTCCACTCATGTTTCAGATCTAAAATTAAATAAGTGGTTTCCATAGGCCACCATAGCCTAGGTCATTACCTTTGAAAATATATACTCAAAACTGTTTATGTAGTTATTTGTCTAAAGCCTGAGTATGCAATTTCTTTGAATGAACTTTAATTTTTTTTTTTTTTACATTTATTTATTTTTGATAGAGAGAGACAGAGCACAAATGGGGGATGGGGCAGAGAGAGAAGGAGATACAGAATCTGAAGCAGGCTCTAGGCTCCAAGCTGTCAACCCAGAGCCCGCCGCGGGGCTCGAACTCACAAACCAGGAGATAGTGACCTGAGCTGCAGTCAGACGCTTAACCGACTGAGCCACCCAGGTGTCCCTCTTTGAATGAACTTTTGATATTTTATGTTCAACACCTTTTAGAATGCTTTGTACTACAGAGAAAATCAGAGAATGCTGAATTGGATAATAATAAATGGTAATAGGTCACTGTATGCTTTATATACATGAAATATAAAAATGACTGTATATACACACATACATGAATGTGTGAATATATACATCGAAAACCTACTAGGTGAACATTGAGAGGTAGTGTTCTATGGGTCCATTATTTTTGTGCTTATCTTAAAGGGATGCACTGTCCTTCGTTCTGAATTAACTTTTAAGGATATTTGAGGAGTGTAGCTTTGAAAGATATAGTGCCTTCCTCCAGAGCATGAGATGGGGACGCTTACTGTCCAGGATAATAAAAATAGCATCTCCTTCCAGGGCAAAAGAAGCAAATGCTTATAAAAGATTCAAATTACCTAAAAGCACGGTCCTCTTTCATAATACAAGACACTGGACAAGTGTCATCAAGCCATCTTTGCATAGTTCTGTGGGAATTAGGTCTCAGAGAACCAGCACAAGTGTTAATAATCCATCTATTGCTATGAGTAATGAAGCAGACTTTGACTTTAACACAGGACACTCGTGTTTTCTACCAGGATCCACGAAAAAAATGACCAAACAAAACCAGGTAGCTTGCATGTAGGGCAAAATCTCTATGTATTTTTTTTTTTTTTTTTTTTTGGTGCTGGTGGGGGGTGAGGTGTTGACAGCAAGCATCATTACTGTTATGCCTATTTAACCGAAAGTGATTGAAGCACAGTGAGGTAAAGTTCTATTATTTCAACTTCACGTGCCCAATCAAAGTGGCTAGAACTTTTGGATCTTTGTTTTGGTTAACCCCATTACAGAGACATGTTGTATATACTACACTAAACCAACGATTTGTTTGGATATTAATTTATAACAATATTCTAATACCTATAGTGTTAGTTAACACAATTATTACCTGATTGGATTAAAGCATATAAAATACATTATTTCTAAATATCTTTTTGTTTTGGCTTTCATTGGAGATTTAGGTTCAAATACTTACCTGAGGAATTCATATTTTTTTTATTTTGAGTACATGTCTTATATTAACATATTCATAATTAAAACAGTGGGTTTAATCATTAAATAATTTACTCATCTCTGAGATAGTTTACATATGAAACCCCATTATGATTTGGATATTAAGTAAATTATATTTTTCTCATGTAATAGGGTATATTGCCATCAAAATTATTTTTATAAGCTAGTAGCTTACATGATTGGAGGGAAAATTATCTGAACATAAAAATATAGATATATGTGGTTATCTTAAACTGCATAAAAATGAACAGATAAAGGACTGCAGTGAAATTATCACTGGCAAAGTTCATGTTTTCTTCTCAGTAGAACTTTATCAAAGTTCTCTTGTTAAATTTTTTTAGTATTTTTTTCTAAAATAATTGTGCCACTTTTTTTTAAATTTTTTTTTATTTTTTCAAGGTTTTTTATTTATTTTTGGGATAGAGAGAGAGACAGAGCATGAACAGGGGAGGGGCAGAGAGAGAGGGAGACACAGAATCAGAAACAGGCTCCAGGCTCTGAGCCATCAGCCCAGAGCCCGACGCGGGGCTCGAACTCACGGACCGCGAGATCGTGACCTGGCTGAAGTCGGACGCTTAACCGACTGCGCCACCCAGGCGCCCCAATTGTGCCACTTTTAAATGGGGAAAACAAAATAAAGTAGAAATATGATATGTGGTATAGATATAGCTAGCTAGTTAACTTATTCCTTCAGATAAACAAATTGAATCATGTTCCAAAGTACATTTTGAAGATGAAATTAGAATTAGCTACCTAAAAAAAACCCAAACAGATTAATTTCCAAATTTCTCCCTTCTCATTTCCACATGTATATATAAACAAGCGTTAGAAATAATTCACATGTCATCACAATATTTCCCTTATAATAAAAAAGTTCAGAGAATTATTTTGGTGCTTTCTTTTTTAGTAGGTTATAATGTACCATCTTTTTCAGAGTCCCCAATAAAATGCTTTCTTATGCTTCTTTCTTTTTTTTTTTTTTTTTAATTTTTTTTTTCAACGTTTTTTATTTATTTTTGGGACAGAGAGAGACAGAGCATGAACGGGGGAGGGGCAGAGAGAGAGGGAGACACAGAATCGGAAACAGGCTCCAGGCTCTGAGCCATCAGCCCAGAGCCCGACGCGGGGCTCGAACTCACGGACCGCAAGATAGTGACCTGGCCGAAGTCGGCCGCTTAACCGACTGCGCCACCCAGGCGCCCCTCTTATGCTTCTTTCAAGTTGGCATTCACATGACACAGGTGAGAGAGGTTACTGGCCAAAACGATTACACATTTTTATCAATTTAAAAATAGAGTTAATAAATGCCTAGTGATGGAATTCTGGGTATTTTATGGGAACAATATTGAATAAAATTATCTTCCCTGAATCCATATGTGTGTATAAATTTTGTAGGTACAAGACCACATTGTCAGAGATATTGATCTAGTTATTTAGTTCCTTAGTGGTTATTAAGAAGTTTGTTGTTGTTTAGGCTTATTGTTGTCATAGATGAATCCAAAAACTAAAGGTAGGAAAAAACAGAAAACAAAACCCCACAAACATATTGTCATAACGATGTGCCATGGAGGCAGTAATTTCATCCAAATATACTTCATATCATTTTTAGAAGTCTGCTGGATCTGTTCTGATTATGAGTCTGGAGTAGGCATTTTATGTCCCACAAAGAATGCAATTTTAGCATTTTGTGTCTTAAATGAATTAGCCAAAGGGCTACAAGAATCAGGCAGAGGGGCTACAAATATAACTACCTAGATACATAATATATAAAAATATCTTGGCCCAACAGGAAACCTCAATATTATATTTCCACAGAAGGCACGTAGACCAGCAGGTGACTTTTAGTGTTGACAATATACTATGAAAGTTATAGTTCAGGTGGTCAGAATATAAAATCTTAGTATCTTGGTGCAAAACTGAGACAAGGAGATGAAAAGACAGCTCTCTATTTATACACTCTAACTGGGATTTCATGACTGCATTCTTGAAGTTCCCATTATGTAGAGTAGAGGAATTTGGTTTTGGTGCCCTTAAATACAATGCAAATCTTGGCACACAATAGGCGTTAAATTAGTACATTTGAATTAATCCTTAAATGAATAAATGAACAATGTAGGTGTATGTGACTCAATTGTATTTTGAAATACCCAATTACATACAGGAGAAGTTATAAGTTTATTACTTGATTGTTGTATCAGTGTAACATCAATAAGCACTAAAGGATTAACACACTAGGGCAAGCAAAATTTGATGAGTAAAACTGAATTTGAGGAATCCAAAGGGTAACTCATGGTAACTGGATGCCAAAATAGGGAGAAATATTACAAATTTAACAATAGATGATTGATCACATTAAAACAAAATTCTGTAGGGCCAGTCATTTGAGTCCAGTCATAAAAAATTGAGCATGTATACAAAGCAGCATTAGTGTATTTTAATTTCTTGATGTTGCTTAGTTCCCTCCTTAGTTATATTTCTACTTTTTAAAAATTAGCCTAAAATAAAAAAAAATTTCAGCTTTTGGGGCATCTGGGTGGCTCAGTTAAGCATTCGAATTTGACTCAGGTCATGATCTCACAGTCTGTGAGTTTGAGCCCTGCATCAGGCTCTGTGCTAACAGCTCAGAGCCTGGAGCCTGCTTCAGATTCTGTGCCTCCCTCTCTCTCTCTCTGCCCCCTTCGTGCTCTGTCTCTCTCTCTCAAAAATAAAGAAACATTTAAGAAACAACAAATGTAAAAAAAACAAAAAAAAAAACAAAAAAAAAACAAAAAAACTTTGCCCTATGGGGGTGGGGAGAGGATGGGGAGAAGGCTGAATAGATGCTGGAGTCACAGTAATGTCAGACAGGTGAGACAAATCCAAATGAGTCTCCAGAGTTTAGAAAATGGCACAGGGTGGGGTGCCTGGCTGGGTCAGTCGGTTGAGCATCCAATTCTTGATTTCAGCTCAGATCATGATCCCAGGGTCGTGGGATGTAGCCCTGTGTCAGGCACCAAACTGAGCGTGGAGTCTGCTTAAGATTCTCTCTTTCTCGGGGCGCCTGGGTGGCCAGTCGGTTAAGCGTCCGACTTCAGCCAGGTCACGATCTCGCGGTCCGTGAGTTCGAGCCCCGCGTCGGGCTCTGGGCTGATGGCTCAGAGCCTGGAGCCTGTTTCTGATTCTGTGTCTCCCTCTCTCTCTGCCTCTCGCCTGTTCATGCTCTGTCTCTCTCTGTCCCAAAAATAAATAAACGTTGAAAAAAAAAAAAAAAAGATTCTCTCTTTCTCTCTCCCTTCTCTCTTTCATCCCCTGCAACTTTCTCCCAACTCTCTCTCTCTAAAAATATAAAATAAAATAAAATAAAATAAAATAAAATAAAATAAAATAAAATAAAACAAAGAAAATAGCACAGGAAGGCTATATCCCATACAGAAATTCTAGAAAGAAAAACTATTCATTTATTTATTTATTTATTTATTTATTTATTTATTTATTTTTAAATATGAAATTTATTGTCAAATTGGTTTCCATACAACACCCAGTGCTCATCCCGACAGGTGCCCTCCTCAATACCCATCACCCACTTTCCCCTCCCTCCCACCCCCATCAACCCTCAGTTTGTTCTCAGTTTTTTTTGTTTTTTGTTTTTTGTTTTTTTTTTTTTTTTAAATTTTTTTTTTTTCAACGTTTATTTAGTTTTGGGACAGAGAGAGACAGAGCATGAACAGGGGAGGGTCAGAGAGAGAGGGAGACACAGAATCGGAAACAGGCTCCAGGCTCTGAGCCATCAGCCCAGAGCCTGACGCGGGGCTCGAACTCACAGACCGCGAGATCGTGACCTGGCTGAAGTCGGACGCTTAACCGACTGCGCCACCCAGGCGCCCCTGTTCTCAGTTTTTAAGAGTCTCTTACAGTTTGGCTCCCTTATCTTTTTTTTTCCCCTTCCCCTCCCCCATGGTCTTCTGTTAAGTTTCTCAGGATCCACATAAGAGTGAAAACATATGGTATCTGTCTTTCTCTGTATGACTTATTTCACTTAGCATAACACTCTCCAGTTCCATCCACGTTGCTACAAAAGGCCATATTTCATTCTTTCTCATTGCCACGTAGCACTCCATTGTGTATATAAACCACAATTTCTTTATCCATTCGTCAGTTGATGGACATTTAGGCTCTTTCCATAATTTGGCTATTGTTGAGAGTGCTGCTATAAACATTAGGGTACAAGTGCCCCTATGCATCAGCACTCCTGTATCCCTTGGGTAAATTCCTAGCAGTGCTATTGCTGTGTCATAGGGTAGGTCTATTTTTACTTTTTTGAGAAAAAACTTTTAAAATTATATATATACCCATATATATATTCATGGGTGTAGGTTGAAATATAAATAGAAAAAAGTGCATAACTTTCCAAGTGTTTCTAGTGTTTTTAATAACATCAGTATTGGCAAAATTACAAATAGTCACTGCATGCCATTTTTGAATGGTAAATTATTTGGGTAAAAACCCAAATAATTTAGCTTGACCATTCACGTACATACATGCAGACACAAAGGTTGATAGAATCATAGCTACATAAGTAGATGATTTTAACTATGTAATCCTATCACCTAATGACTAATAGTATCTTCTTCTGGGATATTTCCCCCATTAGAACAAGTTATCTGAGAAGCTTATTTAAGTTGCTAAAACTTCACAATTACATCCTAACACATTTTTCAGGATTAATTAGTCATTTTATTACACAGTAAGTATACTTTAGTAGCTTGCCACAGAAGCGCATTATCCCAATTAAGAAATGTTTAAAATAGAAGTGTGTTTTTTAATGTATATTTTAATCTGTTTTGGTCACTACACTGAAATTCTAAAACTCTTCTGATGGTACCCTTGTAGGGATTCTGCCACAGGAGGGGAATCAGTGTGAGAAGAGAGATGTCATGTCATAGAAGATAATCTCTAGGAAGTTACCCACTGGGGGAAAATAAAAGTAGAGGATGAGTAAAATGTCAGATGAACCTCCACATTAGAACTGTGTTTGGCTTACTACATGTAGTGCTTGGATTTCTTCATTTTGATATTTACAGTGTTTGAATTTCTGTAAATTGTCTATGTGGTAATTTCAGGTAGCATTTAAATAATGCGATTCCACATCCCAAAGTTTCTGCATACCGTTTCCCTTAATATCTAAATTAAATAAAGTCCCAGTCTGTGACATCAGGATCCTTCCCGCAGAATAATTCTGAGAACCCCTAGGGAGTGCTTATATGTCTTAGTGGTTACTTGTCACATCTTCCTCTGAATTTTTGTCTCAAATGGTTCTTCATTAATTCTAGTCATTTCCTTTATATCCAGCCATGCTTTTGTGGTTATTTTGTCCATCCTTTACCTGTGAAAATGGACACAACCTTTTCCTTTATTCCCTAAGACATTGGTAACTCAAAACTACTTGAGGAAATATATACATATACTATGTAGGGAATTTACAACATCGAAAAGAAAGTTACAAAATTGGAGGCCAGACATCACTGCTTCTTAAAGTTAAGTGTCCATTCCTGTCCCTAGAACTTTCACTCTGATACCTGCTCCTTCCCATCCCTCTCCTTACCTACTGCCAGCAGCTTCTTCTGAGATCTGAGAGTCAGGGCTTTGCCACATCCTAAAATGTTCAGCATATTTCCTCTTTTCTGCTCAACCTAAAAAACAATCATTTATTACAAAATCTCAGAAATATCCATTCCTTCTTCATGAAGCAACCTTTATTTAAGCAAAAGCCTCATAATAATATCTCAACTTGAGGTATTTTACTAATATTGAGTAAGTCATTCAAGAACCATTAATAGATAGGGATACCTGGGTGGCTCAGCTGGTTAAGCGTCCAATTCCAGCTCAGGTTATGATCTCAAGGTCCATGGATTTGAGCCCTGCCTCGGTCTCTATGCTGACAGCTCAGGGCCTGGATCCTGCTTTGGATTCTGTGTCTCCCTCTCTCTCTGCCCCTCCTCTGTTCACGCTTTGTCTCTCTCTCTCTCGAAAATAAACATTAAAAATAATTTTAAGAACCCTAAGTGGATGTTCTTTTTAAAGGTGTGAACTAACAGACTCTTCTAGATATTTTACAGATACAAAAAACATTCATCATCCATTGCTTTGCTTTCCTCATTACAAGAAATCAGTAGTGACTTTGAATAGGAATTCTCTTACTAAAATAAAATTTAGGATTTTGCTTTTAAATGCAGCAAGATAAGTGACCTAACTCCTCTAATAATCACAATTCACAACCAACGTCTGGTTGAAGTCACTATGGGTGGCTGCAGTTCCCCTAAACTAATGTTTGTTGATAGTCTGCAATTTTCTAAGAATTGAAATAAGAATAAGTAATATTCAACCCCTGCCCCTGAGAAATTTAATTTGCAGTGAGATTTAATGAACTATATACAGGTGATGGAAAACCTCAGCTATCACACCCATACAGGGCTACTCCAAATGTAAGGATGAGGCCATATTTTAGGACGCTGCATGGCCCTTCGGAAACTTTTCCCTTTCCTTGCTTTTAAGAAGCACTGGGGAGGGGGGAGCACCTGGATGGCTCAGTTGGTTAAGCATCTGACTTCAGCCAGGTCATGATCTCACAGTTTGTGGGTTCGAGTCCCACATCGGGATCTGTGCTAACAGCTCAGAGCCTGGAGCCTGCTTCGGATTCTGTATCTCCCTCTCCCTCTGCCCCTGCCCCACTCACACTCTGTCTCTTTCTCTCAAAAATAAATAAACATTAAAAAATTAAGATTATTTACTTTTGAGAGAGAAAACCAAGTGGGGGAGGGGCAGAGAGAGATGGAGGGAGAGAATCCCAGGCAGTCTCTGCACTGTCAGCATAGAGCCCAACGTGGGGCTTGAACCCACAAACCGAGAGATCATGACCTAACAGGAGTCAGAGGGTCAACTGACTGAGCCACCCAGCAGTCCCTCTAAGTTCTTTTAAGATCCAAAGAAACTGAAATTTTAAGTCAAAGAAAATATTTTAATATATAATATTGTCTTTATACCAATATCATAGTAAAATATAATTTTAAATATTTGTTAATGGAGGAATCAGATCATAAAGGTAAAAGTGCCTAGATAGTATAGCAAAAATGGTTAAGAGGCATCACTGAAGTTTTTAACACATCAGACTTATTTCCCATCTTTTAATTTCTCTTTCCTATGCATAAATAAATATATTCTTTTAAAACAATTTTTTAAGTTTACTTATTTATTTTGAGAAGGACAGAGAGTGGGCAGGGGAGGGGCAGAGAGAGAAGGAAAAAGAGAATCCCAAGCAGGCTCTGCACTGTCAGCACAGATGTGCTGATCTCACCAACTGTGAGACCATGACCTGAGCCAAAACCAAGAGTTGGGTGCTTAACTGACTGAGCCACCCAGGCGTCCCTAAAGACATCTTTCGAGCATTTTACATATCATTATATGTAGTTAAGCAATATCCTAAAATTGTAGATGTTAAAATTTAGGTAAGGTCTCTATTTATTAGGATGTTAAGAGGTATTGTCAATTAGTCCTCCTAGAATGATTTTCCAATTTGAAAGAACCTACATGTTAAGTTAATTGGACCACTCCAAAGAACTACACAGCATTGGTTTTATGTGTTTTAAGAGAATTCAGAGCACACTGTGTCCAGAATCACATGAGTGAGACTTCAGAAATCAGTGGCCAGTGTCCCCATTACCTGGGTCTTCTATTCTTTTAATTTTGTTCACTTAAATATTCACGACATCTTCACCTTTCTGAGGGAAAGGATTATAAATCACTAATTCCATTCTACAGCATTTGGTGCCTTTTGAGCACATACTAGGCACCTATCAGGTGCATTTTTGACTTGATGAGATATGCATTTAGAATTGCTCAAATTGAAGGGGCGCCTTGGTGGTTCATTCGGTTGAACTTCTGACTTCGGCTCAGGTCACAATCTCACGGTTCATGATTTGAGCCCCGTGTTGGACTCTGTTCTGACACCTTGGAGCCTGGAGCCTGCTTCAGATTCTGTGTCTCCCTATCTCTCTGTGCCTCACCTGCTCACTCTCTGTCTCTCTTTCTCAAAATAAAAAAATAATAATAAAACAATAAAAAAACAAAAAAAATTAAAAAAATAAAAAGAAAAGCAATGGGAATCTTTCTACAAACTTTAACTTTTTGTCTATTATTTGCACTTTTTTCAACATTTCTTTCCTCATCATTTATTCTATGCATATATGTATATATGTGTATATATATATGTATTTAAGATAATGATCTCAATATTTAGACTACTAAATATTGGAAGAGACTATCAAAATATAAGTGGTCAAGTTGTCCCTGAAACCTGATAACTTTTAATCTGCAAGGGTATGGCCCGATGTTTAAATATTTCCTAGAATGATTATAAAGCACACCAAACTTTATGAATCAGCTATTTAAGGACACACTCTAACATTTTTTTAAAAAGGATTTTGTCACCCGACTCACAGGTTCCTTTTTTACCACTTCCATTTCATCATCCTCAGCCACTCTGACAACCCTTATTGACAACAGGCTGTATCTTGATTTCTCAACCATCTCAGCGGTGCGATTTTCCTCATTTTATAGCATTCCTCAATTGGTCTATTTTGTACCTTTGCATCATTCAGAACAGCTCTGCTATAGAAATCCCTGCTTAGTAACACCTGTCTTTTTCCTTCAAGTCGATGTGCTGTCCCTCAGATCCATCGCAGCAGGCACCTGGTGCCTCCGTGTTCGTCACGTGACCTTCTATTCTCCGGGAAAGTTACAAAATTAGCCAATATATAAAATTAGAAGTTCTTAGGAAAATATTAGCTGCCTCATCACTACTTTACAGCAGTGTTTTTAATCTCTCTCTCACCTGAAAAACTTTTCCCACTACAGGAAAACCAAGCTTTTCCTTGGACTTTAAATGTTGCTGTTGTTGTTGTTGTTGTTGTTGTTTTCTTATATAATCTATCTTTATGTATCCCACCGTAGTGGTTCCTTACTCAACAAAGACTAATTTTTTCACGCGTCTTCTCGACTCAAAAAAACATAGTCTCGGGGCGCCTGGGTGGCGCAGTCGGTTAAGCGTCCGACTTCAGCCAGGTCACGATCTCGCGGTCCGGGAGTTCGAGCCCCGCGTCGGGCTCTGGGCTGATGGCTCAGAGCCTGGAGCCTGTTTCCGATTCTGTGTCTCCCTCTCTCTCTGCCCCTCCCCCGTTCATGCTCTGTCTCTCTCTGTCCCAAAAATAAATAAACGTTGAAAAAAAAAATTTAAAAAAAAACAAAAAACAAAAAACATAGTCTCTTCAATCCATACTTTTACTACCACTCAAGTTATTAGTCTAAAGCTTCCGCCTTATACCAATCCTTCACTTCATGGCCACATTTTTCAAAGGTGAAACCTTTATTTATTGACTCTACAGGTTCACCGTGGACTTATTCTGAACCTCTTGCGGTAAGGTTTCTTTCTTCTCCCACTTCACTAAAGCTGTTTTCTCAATTTCCATTGATCAATGAACGTCAAAGGCTTTCTTCATCCTTAACTTGCCAGATTTCTCTTCATTTCACTCTAGTAATTACAATTCGTATCACCTTTCCCTTCAAACTTTCTCTTTAAAACGTCAGTTCAACTGACAATAAATATTGCCATTTTACTATTCCTTTATTTCTCTTTTGCAAATTCTTTTTTTCTTATTCCTACCCTCTTAACATGTATGATCTTGAGCCTCTCCTTGGTTTTCTCTCTCTTCCTCTCTCTCTCGTTTGTTAACTGGATATCACTATTCCATGATCCTCAGCTGCCAGCTTTACATGTATAAATCTTACCTCTTTTTATTTCAGTCTAAATACCACGTTCTTGCTGTTGCCATTCTTAATCACCCACTTTGGCAATGCTTTCTCTTTCTACACTCAGAGAGCATATGATTTCTGTCTCTCATCTGCACTTATAGCACATACATTTATATTTTAATTAATTTACTTATTAATAAATTAAGAACTTTCCCCTGTCACAGTTCACAAGTCCCCAGTGAATGAATGAATGAAAGTGGTATTGAAAGTGAACTTCAGTAGAAACAAAACTGCATGTACTTCAAAAAAGAGGCAAATGAACTAAGTTATAGAAAATAAGTTGAGTATTTTTCAAATGATTGTCATCAAAGGTCTTTGAGTCCCGAACAGTATAGCATGAGGCTATTCCTCTCATATTGACATTGAACTTTGGAATATGAGTCTAGCTAGTCTTACCAGATTAATATATTTTGCATGATATTTGCCTATACGACAATCCTAAGATCCCAACATGCCCCTCTTTTGTGTTAGAACAGTTGCTCGTTGTATAGGAATAGCCCGTGCTTAAAAACCCAAAAGCCCAATTTTAATGGGATATCACTAAGGCTGCTATTATTTGGAAGGCCTGGGAAAACTGAAAAACAAAAACAAAAACATTTGTAGCTTTCCCACATACTGCATTTCTGGAGATAGAAGAATAGAATGTCTTACTTTGTTTTCATAAGTGAAAAGATCCTTCTGATAAGCAGTCTCTTCCTTGCTTCTGTCCACAGCACATTTACATGCCAGGGCCTTGGCATGCCTGGCTTCATAAGACTTCAAAGTCTTGCTCAATCTCTTATTTTAATCCAAGCATTACCTTCTACTAAGACTGCTATAAACAGGTAAATGCTCTTAAGAGCTGATGCACATTTCTGTTACTGCTGTTACATATTCTCCAAAAATCTAACGTATTTCCAATTGATTTAAATACTCTGAGAT
This sequence comes from Puma concolor, assembly GCF_028749965.1. Classification (NCBI taxonomy): domain Eukaryota; kingdom Metazoa; phylum Chordata; class Mammalia; order Carnivora; family Felidae; genus Puma; species Puma concolor. The sequence continues at coordinate 179,669,414 of NC_141670.1, read as the reverse complement.
AACTATTACTTACTCATTTGTTTCTTGTCATACTTATAAACCATATTTTTTTTGTTAAAAGGAAGCTAAAATATTTTCACTATCATCTCGGGGGGTTAGGAAATTTATTTGCTCTGCAACATCAAACAGACGCAATTTTGCTATCTATGATCACCTTGTAGTAAGCTGTGTTGCTATGGCACGGATGATTTGGAGCAAGGGCTAAAAGCAAGTTACCAACTCATTTCTCCTAAGGCCATCAAAATACTCATCAAGAGGAAATGCGGAGACTGATTAGACTAGTGTTATTGTATTCCCATAGCACCACTTCTTTGAGCCTCGTTTTCTTCATCTGCAAAAAATGAAGCTAAAAATACCTACCCAAGAGGATTTTTTTGAAGATTAAATGATGTAGAATATGCAAAAGCACCCAGTTCTATAACAGGGACTTAAAAATGTTTTCCTCTTCTCCCGTTCTTAATAGTTGTCCATGTATATGTGACTAAAGCCCAATTTAGAAAAAAAAAAAAATTACTTTTAAAAGATGCATACTAACATTTTTTGGAAGAATTTTGTGCCAATTTGCTTACAAACATAGGCAAATAAAAAATAGTTGAAAAATTGAGATGAAATTCTTAAACATCCAGATCAGCAGAAAATTACCATGTGATTGTTACTTCTGAAGTATAAAGGGGGTGTTTTGTTCAGGGTAAATTATACTCAAGACTGAGATGTGTCTTTGCCAGGTTCACTGTGGGAATTATAATTTATAATGTTTTACAAGCCAACAGCATCAGGATAAAGTCTCTTAATAAGCCAATAAATAGGGGCACCTGGGTAGCTCAGTCAATTAAGCATCAGACTCTTGATTTCTGCTCAGGTCATGATCTCACAGTCATGTGCTCTCTCTCTCTCTCTCTCCCTCTTTCTCTCTCCTCAAAATAAATAAATAGATATTTAAAAAAAGAAAAGCTGAGTATCAGCTGCTGGTGCTTAGGTCCCTCACTGCTAGGGTGTGTCGCTAGTGAACAATGGCATGGGTGATGGCAGGCAAGGTGGCTCGCTCTACAGGTTCTTGTTCCGGAGGCCATGATACAGATTGCACCCCTCTCTACAACGTGTAGCCTCACCGAGGCAGGAACAGATATCCCTTCTCTTCCTGAGACTGCTGCACGGTTTAACACCACTGTCCACCAAAAGTAAACTGGCCACAGCAAGTGCAAGTGTCTCAAGCGCTTCCGAGAGCTATTTAAATCAGCAAAATGTAGCCTCACTCTGACTGAATACTGTCAGCAAGTCCTCAGAAATTCTTAATGTTTAACCTTTAAATGCCCACTACATCATAGTAACTACATGTTCCTACTGATAAGCACCCGGTGCCATAACAGTTCTGCTGATATCATCCTGACACGGCCTCTAAAATTCACCCTTAAACCAAAACAACTTGCCTAATGTCATAAACCATTAGATTTGAAATCATTACAAAGCAATATACAACAGGAAGCACACACACACACACACACACACACACACCTGCACCATGGAATTCTTTCCCTTGGACAGAATCAGAATATTTTTTACTTGGATATCTAATAGTTCAAACAAAAGTGGTCCACTCCCATTACTAATCACATGCCCAGTAACTCGTATATCCATGATTTCTTCTCAGGAGACCCGCATTAATCTAGACAGCAAAACTTTTGCTTTCAATATGAATTTCAACACAAGAGAGAAGATTTAGGGGAACTCTTTGCTTTTCCTATTAATTCACATTACAAAGAACTTGCTGAAATGAGAAATCAGGAATTTAATTTAATACAGCTAAGCCACCTAGAAATCACAAGAAAAGTTGTGTGCCTGTCTCTGTTCAAACGTGTAAAATAAAAATTTGAGGACATTCTGGTTTACGATATAAACTCTTTTACAACTTATCTAAAGAAATTGATTTTCATTTTTATCCAAGCTAAATAGTAAATCATTTTTGAGCCAGACTACATCCTATTTCCAGGCAGCAAATAAAAACATTCATATTTTTTCCTTGTTTTTGCTATGTTGAAGTGATATTTGAAAATTTCTTTGGGATACTTTGTATTCATCTTTTTCTTCTTTAGTTTCTTCTTGCTTTATTGTGTGTGTGTGTGTGTGTTTGGTTCTTAAATTTACAGCTAATTAAATATGTATAATTCAGAGGCAGTTAGGTTTTCTTGAAGCCATAAGACCTGACAAATGATAGATTATAACTTGGTTGGCCCAGGGTAGTTTTTAAGCATAATTATATAAGCAGGGCCTATATTCATGAATAAGTCCAGCTGTCTATGACAGGGAAATGTTAGAAATGAATTCTTAATTCTTGTCAATGTTAGATAGTCATTATTTTCTTTGTTTAAAAATAATCAGCATCTTTGCAAAATATATCCTTTACTTTTTGCTTCGTAAACTAAGTTTTTCCTAGGGGTAAGTAGTTAATATTAGCGAAGATGGGTTTTTTTCAGTTAATCAGATCTGTGTTTAAATCCCAGCCCTGTTTCATATTATCAGTTGTGTACAATTAGCTTACTTGGTTTACTTTTCTTTCAAATGGGAATAATACATCTCAAACAATTGTTATAAAGGCAACATGAAAGACAACATATGAAAATTGCTTAGCACAGTGACTGACGTATGGTAAGAACTTAGTAATTCATGACTGTCAATGTCATCCTGATTGTCCAGTTAATGGGGGAAAAATAGAGAGTAGATTTTTAATGCCCATCTATATATAATGGCTTAACACATTGTAGTTGTCATTTAAATTTTTTTTTTTTTTCAACGTTTATTTATTTTTGGAACAGAGAGAGACAGAGCATGAACGGGGGAGGGGCAGAGAGAGAGGGAAACACAGAATCGGAAACAGGCTCCAGGCTCTGAGCCATCAGCCCAGAGCCCGATGCGGGGCTCGAACTCCCAGACCGCGAGATCGTGACCTGGCTGAAGTCGGACACTTAACCGACTGCGCCACCCAGGCGCCCCATGTAGTTGTCATTTAAAGTACAATAAAATGACAACAAGGTTAGCTGATGTCTTTATCCTAGAATCTGCTCCTGATACTCATTAACCCTCTAGATGGGGGAAAAGATTCTCTATCAATGAGGCAGAACGTGAAACCACTAATAGATCCCTAGCCAACTGGCAATGGAATGAAGCGTTGATGGACCAGAGGATGATGGAAAGACATGACTATTCATGTATTCACTCATAATTTATTACCCAGATGTGTATTTATTAAACAAATATGGATGTCAGATACTGCTGGGTTTAGGAATTAGAGCAATGACCAAGAGAAAAAAGGCCCTGTTCAAGTGGCTAAAACATTATATTGTAGATTGTATTATTGTTTGTACTTTTTCATTCTTTTCTTCCTTTTAAGAGGATTATACATTCCCAGTTGTTGTCATGAGACTTGTCCCTCACCCTCATGAGAGGAACAAAAAAATATATAATGCACGTATACTCTAATCTCATTGATTTTGGTCTTGCTCATGACTTGTTCTGGACAATGGAATGTGAGGAGACATGGTATGCAGCATGTCCAAGCCGAAGTTTTAAATGTCACAAGTCTCTCCTTCTGTTACAGGAATACATATATTTGCACAAGAAGAATGATTTTAATTTAAGGCCTGGAATGTAATAACTTGTGAAACAAACCTATACCCTAAACGTAGACTGGCACAGAGACTAAATGTGGAACGTAACTGTAGCCTCCAGCAGCATACATGTAATACGATGTGGAAAAATAACGTTTATTACAAGCAATTATTATTTGAGATTGTTTGTTACCACAGCAAAGTGGACAAGTACAGATAATAAATACACAAATAACCCTTCTGAAAGTGCTAACCTCTACACAGATAATTAAGATAGTACAATCGCATAAAGATGTCTAATTGATACTTCAGATTTGGTGGTCAGGAAATGCCTCTATGAAAGATGACATTTATGCTGAGATGTGCCTGATAAGTCATCAGTTAAAGACAGAAAGAAGAAAGGAGACTTTTTTTTTTCTTTTTAATGGGAAATCCATTGCAAATGTCCTTGAGCCAAGAGTGTAATCCAAATGAGTTTGATGAATTCAAGGACACTAAGTCCAGTGTGGCCTTCTGAGCATAGTGGGTAAGGAAGAATGACAAGACATGAGCACATGGAAATAGGCAGACACCAGTTCATGTAGGGTTTTACAAATCAGGTTCAACAGTTTGCATTTTATGAGAAGTCACTGGAAAGGTTAGAGCAGAAGAGGCATGTGACCTGATTTCCATTTTTAATAGATCACTCCGACAGCTATTTTGACAACTGGTTTTAAGAGAGCTAGAGTAGAAACTGGGATGGACATATTTGAAACTTAAATTAATCCAGAGAAGATGTGGTGAGTCGGTTGGAATTGGTGAATAATTTAAATTTCTCCCCTGCATATTCAAATAGGTATGTCCTCTAGATTTCTGCGTGCATTAATTTTTTTTTTTTTCTCTGAGCTAAGGTGATCCCAGAGAACCTTTTTACGAGTGGTATGGCTTGCTTTATTTAAAATTGTCTGACTAGTTTGGGTCAAATTTTGTCTACGTTAAACAAGATTAGATATTCCATTTATGGGCAAAGTCATTTTATTTTATATTATGATACTGAAGCAGCATTTCCATAGGTTCTGCTGCCACCAGAATGTTTTATTATCTGGGCCGTATTAGACCATGCTCTTATCTCACCATGAAGCATGATGATCTACTTTCACCATTCCCTTTAGGATAAAATAGAAAATAATGTTTTTTGGCTGTCTTATTTTCTTTTTCATATTGAAAAATAAACATTGACAGATTTTAAAATCAGGTTGAAAACAATTGAACTGGCAAGCTTGGTTTTTCTCCTGCATATTCTTGCTTTCGATAGCTCGTTTTTCAAGTGAAATGAAATGCTTCCGGTGTTTCTCATGTACCAAAAGACTTAATGGCAAAACTGGAAGAAGAAAGCATGAGGCACATGACATCCAGGCACCTGAACCAATTGCACATTTCTGTGTTGCGGTGGAATGAATTGTGTCCCTTCAAAATTCATATGTTAAAGAAATACCCCCTGAATTTGTCTATATTTGGAATCATAAAATATCTATGAGGAAGGGTTTAAATGAGGTCATAAGGTGGGACCCTAATCCAATAGGGCTGGTGCCCTTGTAAAAAGAAGAGACGCCAGAGCTCACTCTCTTTGCCACGTGGAGACGTAGCAAGAAAGCTGCTGTCTATACACTAGGAAGAGCACTCTCATCAGAAACCAAATTTACCAGCACCTTGATCTTGATTTTCCAGCCTGCAGAACTGTGAGAAGTAAATGTTTGAGTTTAAGCCACTCAGTCTATGGTATTTTGTTACGGCAGCCTAAGCTGGTTGATACATACGCATTCTCAATAATTAATAGTTTTAACCAACTTTCCATTTTTAATTTTTTTAATGTTTATTTATTTTTGAGAGAGAAAGAGCAAGCCCAGTGGGCGGAGGGGAAGGGAGGGGAGAATAGAGGATCCAAAGTTGGCTCTGTGCTGACAGCAGCAAGCCAGATGTAAGGCTCCAACCCGTAAACTGCAAGATCATGACATGAGCTGAAGTCGAACGCTCAACCAACTGAGCCACTCAGGTACCCCCCAATTTCCCATTTTCATGAGAAACAAAATAATCATCCTAGTTATTTCTTTGTAGGCTCAGAAAAAAATTGACAACCAAAAGCTCTGATGACAACTTAATTTACCTACTTTCTTATTGTTTAATAAAATTTATTTACACCTGTACGGTGTTCAGAATAATTTTAGAGATGAGATTGAGTTTTAGTATTAAAAAACATTTTGAGGGGCACCTGGGTGGCTCAGTTGGTTAAATGTCCGACGTCAGCTCAGGTCACGATCTCACAGTTTGTGGGTTCGTGCCCTGCATCCGGCTCTGTGCTGACAGTTCGGAGCCTGGAGACTGCTTCGGATTCTGTGTCTCCCACTCTCTGCCCCTCCCCTGCTTACAGTCTCTCTCTCTCTCTTTCTCTCTCTCTCTCTCTCTCTCTCTCTCTCAAAAATTAAAAAAAAAAACATTAAAATTTTTTTGAAATTTTCTGTTACATAATAATTTAGAATTTCATATATCTCCCTTATTTCTAGCTTTCAAAATTGCTGGCTCCATAATATATTTTCTTTACCTTTGCATCCTTACAGTTCTTTATGTTTTTACCCTCTTCTTGTCATATTTATGCCCCCATATTACATTGGTTTTTGGTGGAGAAAATCCTCTGCTTCCTTCTTTGTGCTCTTCATGTGGCAGATTCTTCAATCAGCTATCCCACAAATTTTGTAATGTTAACTCAGCTTTTAATGAATGCTAATTGATTTTTCCATAAGGCTTTTAAATTAAATGCAGGCAGCTTAAGTTATGGAACTCTTAAGGTTGTACTTCTTAAAACAAAAAACAAAATATGGGTCACTTAAGCATTGTTCCTGAGCATAATGTTTTTCTCAATGTCTCTATTATAGTCTTTTACTCAGTAGTATTTTTCCTGGATTATTTTCATGTTTCTAAACAGCTTTCCTACTCTTTTTTTTTTTTTTTCAAGCTTACTGTTATTTATTTTGAGACAGAGAGACAGAGCACAAGTGGGGGACGGGCAAAGAGAGAGAGAGACAGAATCCCGAGCAGGGTCTGCAATGTCAGCAGAGAGCCTTACAAGGGGCTCAAACTCATGAACCGTGAGATCATGACCCGAGCTGAAGTCAAGAGTAGGTCACTTAACCGACTGAGCCACCCAGGCACCCCTGTTTTCTTACTCTTTAAACTCGAAATGTCCTAATGGTAACAAACATCAGGCGTTTTTCGTATATTTCCTTTCTTTGTTGTCATAAATCCAACAAACTTTGTACAGTCCTTTCAACAAAAACAAGAATGCTTCCAACTTTTATTTATTTTCATCATTAATATAAATACATTTTCTCTTGATACCATTTTTTACTCCCAAACCAAAACCATAACACGAAATTAACATAATAGCTTCAAAAACTATTAGAGATTGAACATTTGAGGTAACCTATTCAGCATATTCAGGCTATGGCTTCGTTTGTACACAGAACATATTGATTGACTTACTAATACAGTATTTGTCTCTAAATACTACAAAAAAACCATCCACTCTATTTCCAGGGAATTGCTTACACCAGAATCAAATGAACTGAGTAGAATGTCTCAAAATATCTGATGTTTGAAAGGCTATTTCTGGGGCACCTGGATGTCTCAGTTGGTTAAGCATCTGACTCTTGGTTTTGATTTAGCTCACGCTCTCATGGTTCCATTTGTGATATCGAGCCAAGTGTTGGGCTCTGTGCTGACAGCATGGAGTCTACTTGGGATTCTGTCTCTCTCTCTGTCTCTCACTTTGCCCCTCTCCAGCTCGTGGGCACCTGTGCCCAGGCTCTCTCTCTCAAGATAAATAAATAAACTTAAAAAAAATGAAAAGCTATTTCTTTCATGACTCCTTGCTGCTTCACGTCCATCTGCTGAAAGCATCATGGACTCATAAGATTGCATGAATTAAATAAGTTAATACATATAATGAGCACAGTGTCTGAAATATAGTAACTGTATATGGATAGCAACAATCATTGTCTCTACCACATAGGTCTTAACAATGGTTGTCTCTACCATAATGTTGAGTAGAGTGCCATGTTGAGTACCACAAGGTTGAAGTAGAGTGACATGGCAGGATATCAATAAATTCTGTTGAATTGACTCCTTTCTTTTTAGTACAGAAGACAGTTTCATCTTTGGTTTTACTTTATCAGTTAGAAATATGAGAAATACATGAGGAATTGCTTTCCAGTTTTACTTCTTTCCACCTCGTTTAAAGACCACCTGGCAAATTCATTGAGTTTACCATTTGAAAAATTCATATGAAAGCAATTCTATTAGATACCTTCTCATCCAAGACATCACTTAATTTAATAGATGGGATTCAAAACCTGAAATTGAACCAAAAATATTCCTGAGCACACTATTCAGCAGATACTCTCAAAGGACCAGAAATGTGGGCAGAGGAAGTTGTTAGGCAAAAGATTTGAACCTGAAAATCCTAATAAGTCATATCAAGGAGTCTTGCCTTAAACCTCTTACATTTCCATATCACTTTGGCTGCCCTGCTTCATTTAGGTATGAATAGATTCATAAAAACAGTAAATATTGGAGATTTAAGAGACTTAAAATTGTGCAATTCAATTTCACTTTCTAGACAAATAAACTGATATTAAGAGATTTGACTTTTTTGTTTTTTTTTTTCTTTTTTCCTTAGCTAATGTTCAGGCAGAGCAAGGACTAGAATACAGAACTCTTGATTCCTGGGTTAGTGCTCTTTGCTTAAGAGCATATTGGCCCATTGACACTATCACATCAGGAGTTTTGGGGGGGGGAACTTGATATCATGATATAGAACTGAATTTAACTGATATAAGACTTAAAGTAAAACATGTAATAAGATACCTAGACGTGTTATAAGTTTCAAAGTTATTTCTATGGTGCAGAAGATTCTCATTCTCTTCCCTCCTGAATTTCTTATTTCCTACCCAGTAAGAGTCTGGTGCATAAATGTTGGCCAGAAATATTTGTTGAATAAATAAATGAGAATCAGTTGGCTTTGGTGCATCATATTTATGGAGGGGTTCTGAGAAAACACAGAAAGCAAAACACACTAATAAAGATCTTTGTCATTTGTGTGATTTCCTTTCTCAGTAGTGATCTCACCACAATCCGTAAGAAGAATACAATCCTGGGCGGGGGGGTGTGGGGGGGGGGTGGGATACATGTTTCATGGATGTGTTATACGTGTGTGTGCATTTTTCGAGCAGGCCAACAAGCATGCATGTTTCCGTCTGGACTCTGCATTTGCTGTGCCCTACGTCTCCTCTTTTCCCCACATGGCCCCTGACTTATTGGGAAAAATGAAGCAGCTGCACCAGAGAAGTCTTTGGTCCCTTCTAGCTGTTGCATTCCCTGTGATTCTCATATGCTATACTTCTAATTAAACTCCTTGATGCTAATTAAAAATGAGAGTAGAACAAATGCCACTAGCTGAATCCAGACTCTCTCCCGTCAAACTTAGCGAGCTTTTCAGGGCTGGGCTTTTGGATGTTTCTTCTAATTAGGATTCCACTGGCACTCACACCGTGTCATTTGTATTTTATCATCAGTTTCACAAAAATAATTCCAGATGATAGATCAGAAAATACTTGTCTTCTCTAAAGTCCTCAAAATCAGAAGACTTTTTTTTTTTTTTTTTTTTTTTTTGGCAGGGCTGCGGTGTCCTAACCGGTGTTTTGGCATATGGTGTGATGCAGTGTATAATTTGGCATGCTCTGTCTGTCAGCATGTGGTAACCCTTCGGCATTTTATTTCTGCAGGAACCAAGGACGATGGCAAGGGCAGCATGTGGTGACCAACAGGAAAATAATCATGTTAACTCCTGACTCTGCAAAAACTCAACACGTGGCATTGTTATTAGCATTTTCTAAGGAACCAACATCTATTAAACGGACGTGTGTTTCACTATGTTAGATTGCTTCTGGTTGGTTGGTTCTTTCTTCCATTAAATTTACCAAAGAATGTACTGTGGCGGTGTGAAATTGGAGGTCGGTCAACCGATCAGCATCACCTCTCTGCTTCATGCACTAATAATTTCAACTCATATATTTGCTAGTTTTGCTATTCTCCCCTGCAATTAGAAGGCCATTTTTTTCTTAATATTTTATATCAACTGTCTATGACATTTTTTTCTTTCATTTGAAAGGAAATATAATATGAAAAAAGCCAGTTTGCCAAGCTTATATTTTGTGACAAGGATGATGCATGTAGTGGGAAAAGGAATGTAGAAATGTGAATATCCTGAATAAAGAAACATTAAGCTATCATTTCTTATCTTGAAAAAAAATTTTTTTAAGATGACTCTACCTTTGCTTTAGGAGAACACAATGTAACATTATTAGTCCCTCCAGTCTTTTTAAGAAGGGAACATATACTCCCCTTTCTCTTAGAGGAAGAAGAGCTGTACAATCGAAGATCAACGAGTAATTTTAAGGCCTTTAAATAAAAGGCAAAAATGTAATACCTAATGAATTTGTGCGTTACCTCTATTTACTGGTGAGATGATTATTTTTCTCTTCCTCCGTAGTAATATATATAGCAACAACTTAGAAACGCTGCGACCTGGAAGTGTTTTTCTGCATGCAGGTCTTCCAGTGAGAAAATTGAAGACCAGATAAATCACTTAAAATGATTTCTATTCTTTGAGCGATCTTTGTCCAATCTATGGAGGGACAGATGAAGTTGGTTAAAACTGGAGTAAGGAGACCAACTAATTTTTTTAAGTTTATTTATTTATTTACTGAGAGAGAGAGAGAGAGAGGACCAGCGGGGGAGAGGCAGAGAGAGAGGGAGACACAGAATCTGAAACAGGCTCCAAGTTCCAAACTGTGAGCACAGAGCCGGAGGCGGGTCTCGAACCCACGGACCACAAGATCCTGCCCTGAGCCGAAGTCGGATGCTCAACCGACCGAGCCACCCAGGCGCCCCAAAGACCAACTATTTTGAATCCCACTGGCAAAGGAAGGATTTCTTAATCGGAAGCTTTAGCAAGTGGTAACAATGCCCCACATAGTCCCCAACGTGTGCTTCTGGAAGATCTCAATCTTCAGAACTCATTAAATATTTATATACTCACTATAATTTATGTAGGAATATAATACATTTTCCCAGCAGAAGTCTCCCAATAACTTGAAAATATTTACAAGCAGTTTATCTACAAATAAAGGTCAAGTACTGTGAAAGATAATGTCTGCAGAAATCGAAGTCAAATGATCAAACTGCATAAAGTACAAGAAGAATTTGAAGAGGTAAAATTAATTTTGAATTCCTGTTCTTATCCCACTTTCACGTTACGGCTCCGTGCCTCATTCATCAATATACAGATGTTTGAGGTGTAGGCAGACACCCTTTAAAGGGAATAATATCGTTTTCACCCCTGCCTTGTAGAAACTAGTTTGAGCACAGTCACACGAATAGTAGCTTTGACAAGAGATCTGGGGTGTGAAAACTTGTAATGGCTCCCAAAATCTAAGAGGGGAGGGCCATGTCACTTCTAACCTTTATGGATTCCAGTATGGACTTTTATGTCTATGCCGCAATGGACACTTTCTATAGAAGACATTCTATGTAACAGATATTCTTAAGTCTGATTTAGTGTTTATTCACCATATCTAGTTGCTCCATTAGCAGGAGATTTAGCCTGAGAGCCACACAGTCACCAAAAATTCTATTTCATTTGTTCACCCTCTTAGAGCAAGTGATCCCTTATTTTGCTTTTTCCTTGTATCTAATCAGTAGGGGACTTTGGGAAGTATGTGTCACAGCAACAGAAGCTCAGGCTTATCTCGTCATCATTTATGGAAAATTGAGTTGGCTTTTCCATTCAGTCTCTCAAGTTACCTAAGCATAACCAAGCCTATGTTGCCACTCAAGGCATGACATTTTTAGAGACTACTGAAAAGCCGAGGGTCCTTGAGAGATTATTTGGGGTGACTGCTGAGCCTGGCAGTCCCGAGGAATGGCAGACTCCAGAGATGGCAGTGAAAGGCAGTGTAGATGTTCCAGTATCCTGACAAGACTCTTGCTCTACCTGGCTCTTCTGTGGCTCTTTTCACCCAGGACAGCTTCATCTTCCTGTGATCTTCCTGACGTTCCTTTGGTGAATTCCATTTTTGCTTAAGATAGAGAATATTTCTTTGATTTCCAACCAGGAATCCTGATGACTAGAGGTGATGTCAAACAACCTTGAAGAGTCAATAGAGGAGAACCTATGAAAGCTTATTTATGAAATTCCCAAAAGTAGGCTGTTTGCAGCCCAAAATAGGATGATGAGAAGAAGTATTCTATAGTTCAGCAGAGAGTAAGCAAAGTGTCAAAAAATAAGATTCATACATTCTTAGGAAAGGGCTGTTTGTGATGGCTATGAATCCCGAAAAAGAGAAAACTTTATTCAGTGCCTCCTATGTGCAATGAGAGTTCTCCATGGATAGAACGATGCCTATAATTTGAATCATCAGATTTGAGTCATGTCTCTGTGTAACTTTAGGAACAAATTCTAAGTGATACAGTGGAGATGGTTCTAAAACAGACTCTCACTTTTGCAGGGATTAGTAAGGATACAAAAATCTGAACTGTAAGGCTACTGCACGCGTAAGACTTGTTTTTGTTTTGCTGCTTAAGCAGTGTTCATTTTATTAGACAAGAAGGAAGAAGGCAGGATGTCCAATCTCAAGAAGCTTGAGTAACCGAAGCCAACCACATAGACAGCTAAGATACTAGCGAGAAAATGTGAAATGATAGAGCCCAAAATATCTTAAAGTATAACGAGAACTCATAGGCTGAGGAGACTCACAGTCAGAAGATCTGGACTAGGTTTTCGAGAATGCCAGAGCATAAACCTTTTGAACTTGGAAGTGAAGATTCTATGTGCTCTGCCTGTGGTTTTTACATTTCTTTTAGTCAGTATGCACGATCATATTGCTTGAGGACAGTCAAGTAAGTCAGACACATTGGATTTCCACAGTTTTAATGGTTTGTTTGCCCTCTCTTCCCTTTGGAATTTTTGAAATGAAATGAAATCTTGGATGATTGAAGTGATAACAGAATTCAAGTCTCACTGTAAATTATATGGTTCATTTAACATGAAATAATTCCAAATAATGAATGAACAAATACTCTTGTTTCATAGTAAGCAAACGCAAGTTTTCCCTTGTCCATTGGAAAATAAATGTCTAAACATTAAGTGAAAAAACCAAATAAGGCATCAGTAGAAGGAAATTAGTTGTGTTGTTTCTATAATAAGGGTCTTAAAGTCAATCGCTTATTAAAATTCTCAGAAAGCTTGATTTTTTTTTTTTAACTTATCAAAATTCTTTTAAGATTTATTTGGTCTATTTATGAGTGCTTTGAGGACTTAGCTCTGCAGCGACATCTTATGGAGCTGGTTAGCTTGCACAACCATTTAATAACGTCTGGCAGAAGTGATCATTGTTCGAACAGATTAGATCCAAATAGAATCCCTGCTTGTGCTTTGAATATGGAAGTAATTAAACTGATGCTGCCAGCACTTGTTTTTCTTCTCTGTTGTTGCTTATCGAAAATTTCTTTATCATGGCAACTGTATGATTTTTAAAACACTCTCTGGTATGTGTTGAGATCTGCAATTCTCACCACATATTTCCAAGCTATGATAGAAAGGGAGAAAGAAGCTGTTGAATAGCGAAATGAGACAGCAGTAAAAGATCACAGTACAGCTGGTGTTTGTTGGCAAGAGTTTCCACTTAAAAATTTGCAGCAGTGCAAATGCCTTTACTATTGTTGGCGCTTTGCACTGATTGTGATCACCAATAGGAAAAAAAAGAAAAAAAAACAGAAAAAAAAGAAAAAAAAAGGAAGTTGAAGTATTTGAAACTTAGAGAAACAAACTGTGAAATTCCCTTTAGCATATAAATTTAGTCATTTCTTCTTCCAAGTGTGTTCTTTTGACAGGACAACACACTGTATTAAACCCTCAAAGAGGAAAAGTGGTTCTTATTTCATATTTTTGTGATTGGATTTACATCTCAAAAGAGACCTAGATTTCAAATCCAGTTTATAGCATCTCTTCAGAATGTGCTAGAGGTGAAATAATTCATGATTTCGATATCATCCCTGAATCATTTGTTAAATTTTCAGTATGTTTCACATTTACATTCAGATGTGCTAATTGAAAGAAACTTCACTTGGCAGCAGAAGCTTTGTAGGTAGTAAGAATTCACTCGGTGTTTAATATATGTGAAACAAATAAAGTTCATCGTAAGAGTACAAACTCGTAAGTAATTTCCAAGTGGATTCAGAAAGTGACGCCACGATGAAGAGGAAAAATTATGAATTATCTGATACTGACAATTCTATTAAATCTTGTTTGGTCAGTGACTGTAGTACTGGCTGTATTAAATACAGCACTGTACCTGACTAAGAAAAGGAAATTTCGTTATGTATCTAAGAGCACATTGCAACTCTTGTATACCATTACAATCACTGGTGAGTAAAGAGCATGGTCAACTTTTGTCTGGTAGCTGGGACTCTATTCACTTATGAATATTGCCAGTGTGCCTGGTTAATTATGACTGTATCTTAAGAACCCCAAGCATTTTCATGGGCATCATAAACACTCTTTGAAAATAATGTATTTTTCAAAGACCATGTATCCAGTGACAAGATAAATCGGAGGTTCTACATTCCAGAGATCATCTGGAGAATAAGAATTGCATGTTTTTATTTTCCAGGCCCATCAATTAGAGAAAAAGCTGAGTCTGTAACTTAAAATTGCATCCTGCATCATGAGACACAGATAATACATTCTTTTGAGATTGGTTTGTGCCTCAAACATATCTATGTACAATAAGGTTTATTGACTTTAATTATTCAGTTAAGTTGGTAGAATTGCCAGAAACAGAAAAATTTAAAAAGTTGAATTGGTTGGAGATGGGGTGGGGGAAATATGATGACTTTGAATTATTATGTAATCTTGAGGTAGCAATCACTCATCCAAATGGACAATGTAGAAACCAGTTAGCAATGTGAAACTGAATTTAGGATATATATGGGACAACAGTTACATAGAATTGAGAATACTCTAAAGAGGAGTGTGAGTTTCAGTGTACCGTAGGATGTATCATAGAAAGAGATGACTACAACACCAGTAGTCCAAATGGTAGACTATGACAGACATGGAATATTTGTGTCAAGATGCCGTATATATCTCCTTTGTATAAGCACCACATTACCATTTCATTAGTTTGAAGAACTTGAATTAGGAGAACTGATTCAACCCTGATATGAAGGAGTAACTACTGGTAGGAAGTAATAAATACTTCGGGGCAAAGTGACATCTTTGTATACAGAAAATGAAGCAACTCAACACCAACATGAGCATATGATACCAAATGGGTCCATGTGACCAAAATGATATCAATATAAGCATGTAGACCTCGAAGGTCTGAAAACATTTAAATTGGAAACTTTAAGATATAAAATTTCTTCTCTTAAAGTCTGCAATCATGGATAACTAGCAGAATTGGACTACCCACCATTATAAAAATCATAAAGAAAAATAAATTTGCTTCAAATGGCAGATAGGAAAGATGCAAAGGAAATATATCATCACTAGAACAAAGAAGGTTTTACCACTGGCTTTTTTTTTTTTTTATTTTTTTTTTTAGGATGTAGGTAGGAGACAACATTTGGCTTTATCCATTTTTTGAGAGATAATATAACACTGAATCAAGTGGAGGAAAATGACAGCTTTTTCTATGCCAAAATATTAAAAAAAAAAAAAACAAATAGGAAGGCAACTGGAAGAAACACATAAACTGATGGATTCCAACATTCTGTTTCTAATTGGCTAATTTCATATTAGCAGTTTTACATCTTTTCTTCTGATGTGAATCATCATGGGGGAAGAAAACAAGGCAAATGATTTCCTGGCTGAGAAAAACATCTTTGCTTCATTACATAATTTTAATTTGCTCTGGTTTCTATTCTGAACACTGAGAACTCAATAGAGAAAATGTTGCTTTTTAACACATAACTATGTGCATTTACATAACTATGTACATTTAAAATGTTAAAGAGCTGACTTCCATCCCATCCCACTTGTCAGATCCTGCTCCCCCAAGCCTTTCAAAGTTGAAATCTGTGATGTCTGTCAAACGCAGAGTCAGTCCTATCAGTTATTGAGATAGTCTTTTCCAGAGAACATAATGTATCTGCGAGCACAGTCTTAACTTCAACTGGGCCTGGAGAGAGTCTCGCAGCCAAAGTCATAGAATTTATCTAATTAGGGAGGAGTAAGCCACAAGTACTTGTGAAGTGGCTGGTACTAATATTAACACAAGCTCTAATAAGAGCTAACCACTTAATAAGTGTTTACAATATATGGAAATTCACAGAATATTTTCCTTACAGGATTGGGAAAACAAAAATTGAGGTACTAATCCAGTTATGGAGAAAATCCCCTGTAACAGCTCAAAATTTAAATTGGTCTCAGAAGGCCTAGACATGGAGAGTGAGGGAAAGCTAGAAACAGATCAGTCCTCACAGGGACTAACCCTCCAATTCAAATACTTAATCCTTTACTTGATTAACGTGATTATTGCCCTTAGGCTACCAGTCTGGCAAAAGCAAATTTAATTAAACTTCTAAGGGAGATAACATCATACAGAACCTCAAATTATCTCAACAATTTTATATTCACAGTGACCATAACCCAGTAGAAAAACTAACCAAGCATAAGAGGAGACAAAAGGCATAACCACAAAGAAAAACCATGGGTAACAAAAAAGTATCCCTTCAAATGACTTCAAAATATTAAAAGGCAAGAATGAAAACTTTGACACAGAAATAAGATCAATAAAAAGAACAGGGAGCAAATGAAAATTCTACAGTAAAAAATAATATATAAAACTTTTATTTTTTTAAGTGTATTTATTTATTTGAGAGAGAGAGACAGAGAGAGAATCAGAGGAGCAGAGAGATAGGAAGAAAGGATACCCCAGGCAGGCTCTGGGTGTGTCAGCTCAATGCTCTATCCCATGAACCCTGAGATCATGGCCTGAGCCAAAACCAACAGTCCAATGCTTAACTGACTGAGCCATTCAGGCACCTCTAAAGATGTCTATTTTTTATGGGGCACTGGCAGAACCTGTGTGGTGTTCTCTCTCCCTCTCTTTCTGTCTCCCCCACTCATGGTCTCTCTCTCTCTCTCAACATACATAAATAAACATCTTAAAAAATATATAAAGAAAGCTAGTTTTTACAAACCAATTTATGGGTGCAGTGAAATCCTAATAAAATTTCCAGCCATTTATTTTAAATGGAAATCAACCCTGATGCAACTTTTTCTAAAAATGCAAAATATAATAATATCAGGGCAAACTAAAGGAGTAAAGTATGATGACTTAATCTAGATCACAATACTTCGTAAGTATTCCCTCTTAAGCAGATTTCTCAACCATGTAATGATTGACAGTTTGAGCAGAGTAGTTTTTGTTTGGGGAGGCTATCTTGTGACTGGAGGATGTTTTTCCACATCCTTATCTTCTACCCACTACAATCTGGTAGTAACCACCCTCTCGAGTTGTCACATACATAAGTGTTACCAGACATTGCCAAGTGTCCCCTGGGAGGTGGCTTCACCCTTGGTTAAGAACCACTACCCTAGATAATTCATGTATTTATGCAGCAGAAACCATGTACAAGAATGTTATAAATATATTCAGGGTTTATATTTACCAAGAAACGTAAACTAAAAAAACCCATAAACATTCGTAGGGATAAAAATTCTAGTACATTATAACTAGATTCCATCAAACACTGACACTAAGCTAATTACAATTTTACACAAGTATAAAAATAAGTTGTAAAAGCAATATTTAGCAGACAAAAAGAGTACCTGCTCCATGATTCAAACACAGACAAGTTTAATTTATAAAAGTCTCAGAAGTCAGTACGGTGGTTATCTTTGTAGAAGGAGGAAAGAGAGGTAAGAGATTATAAAGAGACACTACTAGGTTCTTCAAGCTGCTAGTAGTTCTCTATTTTTGACAGAGATTTTTATTACCTAGATTTGTTTTGTGTTAATACATCAAGCTCTGCAATTATTATATGAAGTTCTCTGTATGTATATATTAATTCAATAAAACTTTTAAAAGTTCTAAGTTCATCAACAATAAATAAAATAAAGAAAAATAAACATAGACCAAGTGGGACAAATGGAAAATTCAAAGAAAAATTATAGGGAGATGTAAATATAATATAGTAGTAATTCCATTAAATGTAACTGTACTAAATTCATCAGTTAGAACCAAGTTTGTTACACTTTATTAAGTAGTAAAACGTGTTTATACAAGACACACCCTTAAAATAGCTAAGGAAAAAATATAAGTGAAAGGAAAAGAATGGAAAAATAAGTCAAAAGTAATTAAAAAAATCTAGGATATGTTAAATCTTAAGGCAGAAAGCATTCTTAGAGTGATATATACTACAAAATTATAGCATTCCGTTCATGAGAAAGATATAACTATCCTGATAAAATTAGATTACATTTAAAGCAAATATTGAAAAAACTGCAAGGAGAAATAAAAGAATCCACAACAATTCTCTGAGTGTTTGACGAAAGGTAAAGCAGTAAAGTAAAAACAATATAAACAACACAAGTGACAATGCTAAAGTACTGATTATATGTTAAGGGAGCATTACACCCAAGGACTGCAGAGTATATATTCATTCCAAGCATGCATAGTACCTTTATGAAAATAATCCTCACGATATTATTCAACAAAAAGTTGGGAATGATAATGGATGACCAGATAGGGTAACTGTTTTAAAAATTGCTTTTCAGAAGCTATAGATGAAATGAATATTTGTATGTAAATTTCTAGTTCATAGGACTTGGTAGATAGTCAATAATTGTTGAATTATTTTTCTTTCTTTTAATGCTGCACTTATAAATGCCTACATTCATGTTTTCTTCTGTGCTGGCAATGAGATATGAATCTTGATGTGGAATCAGTAAAATTTTTAATCTACTCAACGTGAACTTCTAGTGATTATTTTATAAGCTTTATGGATTGAAGTAGGCATTCTCTTCTGGACCTCAAAATCAGATTTTATATATCTTTTCTAATTGGCACTTCCTTTTTGTTCTGTGGTCATAATTTTTTTCATGATTTAAATTATGTTTGGTGAATCTATATATATATTTTTAAAAGTTTTTAATGTTTATTTATTTTTGAGAGAGACAGAGACACATAGTGTGAGCAGGGAAGGGTCAGACACACACACACACACACACACACACACACACACACACACACAGAATCTGAAACAGGCTCCAGGCTCTGAGCTGTTAGCATAAAAGCAATGTGGCTGGAACTCACCAACTGTGAGATCATGACCGGAGCCAAAGCTGGACGCTCAACCTACTGAGCCACCCAGACGCCCCGGTGAATCTATATATCTTCTTTCTATTTGTCATCACAACTTATTTCTATTTCCTTCATCATGCTATAGTGAAAATAATACTGGTCACAGATTCAGAATACACAAGTTTACATCCTGGTTCTACCAACAGCTAACTCCGTTTGCTCATCGCTAAAACATACTGCTATTAAAAGGATCAGAAGAAATCACTTTTGTTAAATTGTGCCTTGCCAACTATAAAGCCGTATAGCAGCAAGGTTACTAACTTTTAGTATCAGGGCATGTCTCTTCCTATAGGAGTATGGCTGCTAAAAGCAAATTCCACTCTTGTCATAATTGACTGCGACTGGATTGGTTAATGGGGAAATAAAAGAATTACACTGTATCCAATCACTCAGTAGATTAACCCTCCTATGTTTGTACCATTATTACTGTTTTCAGATATTGATATTAAAATTTTGAGAGGCTTAATGGATTGCCAAATCTCTGAAGATACCCTTTTATTACCATTTCATTATGTCTATGACATGAATGTAAGAATTCAGTATTTTATGTTGTAACAAAAATTGCAGTAGTAACTGGACTGACGTATCTTTTGAATTTAAATCTACTAATGTCTATTCATAAGTGATGTAGATATAGATATTTATTATATGTCAAAATGAAAAAGGAAAAACTAAGCTATGTAGTTGTTGGACACTTGGATTGTTTCCATAATTTGGCTATTATACGATGATGTTACTATAAACATCAAGGTGCAAGAATAAATATTTTTCAGTTGGTATTTTTGTATTCTCTGGGGAAATATCTAAGAGTACAATTGTTGTATCATACGGTAGTTCTATTTTTAAGGTTTTTTTTAGTGTTTACTTATTTTTGAGAGAGAGAAATTGCAAGCAGGGGAGGGGCAGAGAGAGAGAGAGAGAATATTCCAAGCAAGCTCCACACTGTTAGTGCAAAGCCCAAGGTGAGGCCTGAACCCACACACTGGGAGATCATGACCTGAGCCGAAATCAAGAGCCGGATGCTTAACTGACTGATCCACCAGGAACCCCTCTATTTTTCACTTTTTGAAGAATCTTCATGCTGTTTTTTCAGAGTGGCTGCACCAGTTTGCATACCCACCAACAGTGCAAGAGGGTTCTCCCTTCTCCATATCCTTACCAACACCTGTTATTTCTTGCATTGTTGATTTGGGCCATTTTGACATATGTGAGGTGATATCTCATTGTAGTTTTTATTTATAAAAATAGAGTATTACTCAGCCATGAATGAAAAGAGATCTTGCCATTTGCAACAACATGGGTGGAGCTACGTGGACAGAGTAATATGCTAAGTGGAGTAAGTCAGTCAGGAAAAAAAATACCACATAATTTTACTTATATGTGGAATTTAAGAAACAAAACAGATGAACATAGGGGAAGGGGAAAAAGAGAGAGAGAGAGAGAGAGAGAGAGGCAAACTAAGAAATAGAATCTTTTTAAATTTCTTTTTAATGTTTATTTATTTATTTTGAGAGAGAGAGTGAGAGCAGGGGAGGGGCAGAGAGAGAGGCAGACACAGAATCCGAAGCAGCCTCCAGGCTCCAAGCTGTCAGCACAGAGCCCGATGTGGGGTTTCAACTCATGAACAGTGAGATCACGACCTGGGCCAAAGTCTTAAGTCTTAAGCTGAAGCTTAATCGACGGAGCCACCCAGGCGCCCCCAGAAATAGACTCTTAACTATAGAACAAACTGATGGTTATAAGAGGGGAGAAGGTGGGGGTGGGGGAAGGGTGAAATAGGTGATGGGGATCAAGGAGGGCACTTGTGATGAGCACTGGGTATTGTATAGAAGTGTTGAATCACTATATTGTACACCTGAAAATATATTACACTATATGTTAGCTAACTGGAATTTAAATAAAAACTTTAAAAAAAGATATTTATTTGCATCATTGAAGACTGTGCTGTTGGCCAGTGATAGCTATATTCTTTCAGTGCTTACTCCTTGGTCAAACAGACAAATTATGATGACTCTCCTTGTATGTAGAATGCATCTGTAATTTAAAAGAACACAGGCCAGTAGGATGAAGTAGAATTCTCAGTTATAAAATTCCACAATGAATTTCTCTACAAAAACTATCCAATTCTTTTTAATAATGCACATTAAATATTTTTTACATAACTCAGTCTTTCAAAAATGTGTGTTCAAACCTTAAAGAGCATTAAAGAAATAAGCTAAAAAGTCCTACCTTGAAGTCAGATAAATTATATCTTAAACAGATGACCTATTAGCTAGGTTACCAATTTGTTTCAAATGCTCAGATGACTCATTTTGACCAGTGCTGGAGTACTTGGCTAAAAGTTAGCAAAACTTACTTTATATTCTTATCCCTATTCCCAGATTGCTCCTCTCTGCTTTTTTCCTATCAATTTATAGAGGGAGAGAGAGAAAAGTGACTCCGTTTTTTTCAATCCAATGCATTATATATTCTGGGAAACAGGCACAGAAGCTTCTGTGACCCCAGGGATAGCTTAAATAACGACAATAACTATTGAAGGCGGAAAGTTGGGAAATTTCATTGCTACACTACCTTCCCAATGTGGTATGAATCATGCAAAATTCCACTCAAAGTTAGAAAATTTCACAAAGATTTTAGAAGCCAAATTGACTCTCTCAGTTATATCCCCTTTCCATTGTGACTGCACTGAGTAAACTGAAGATGAAGGGAACATCATTTGGAAGGACATGAAAAATCACCTTTTTATGTTTTTTTTCTGTCCTTAATTTTGGTGCCTCTCCCTCTTTTTTTTTACATTGGAATTTTATATATTTTAGCATCTGGATTTACAGACATCGTGGCACATGGACTCCTCTCTCATGCCTAGCTTCTCCGGGGAATATTGAGGATCAACTCAAGTGACAAGTCAAACAGGGAAATGAGAAAAGGCAATGCTAAAGGAGGAGCAAAGCTTGTATATTACCCAATGAGAAGGAGCTGAATTGTTTCGTTTTGGAATATCTATCGTTGAATTCTAGATGCTCATCTGATAAACCAAGAATACACTCTATGTTATTCCAAGGCCATACAAATTATCCTTATGGAAACGATAACTTGCAAACACAGTGCCATTTTAGGCCCTTACACGTGGTAATGATAGAAAAAGCCCCAGGATAAAATGGGAGAAACACGTCCCATTATCAACGTAACCTTACACAGACTATATGACCTGGGAAAGTCACTTAATCTTCATGGGCTATAACTATATCATAAAACGAAGTCAGGGAAGGATTGGACAAATTCTGGGATCTAACGCTCAAAACAATTACCAATTTTTACTCCTCACAAGTTGACACGCCATTTTATAGTTATTCTTTCCCACCCCTTACTAGAGAATTGTCTAACCTTTATCAGGGCATTTTCTGGTTTTTTTCATTTCTCCCTCATACCTTGCAGTGTGAATTAGTCCACTTGACTGCAACTATATTTTTCATAGCATTCTGGGAAACTTTCCCTAGTATCCTCAAATGATCTTTAATCTGGGCTTCAAAGGTGATTTTTAAATTCAATAATTGCTTTTATTACACCCTATTCTTTTCTTTACATGTTCACTATCATATTGTAAGTAGCTTTGACTACAGCTTTGATTACTTTCTCACTCCCACACTTCCCACAAAAGGTGCTGGCACATGAAAGTGGATTAATAATTATTTGTTCAAGTGGCATCGCTTTTGGACTCTTTGGGTCTTACTCTTTGGACAATTGAGCTTGAGTGGTACATGCAGAGCCCTAATAATAACAAAAATGCTCTTTTGTTTATATAATAAATAGGTTCTTTACACAACAAATCTGTTTCATTCCAATTTGCTAACATTCTGATTGTTTGGAACAAATGTAAAATGGCCATTATATTAGAGATCACCAACTCTGTGATATTCTGGGACTATATAGTTCAGCTTTTACTGAAGAGTATTTTAGTTAATATACAAAGGATCAAAGAAATACCTGGCTGCATGCATATCGGCAAATAAAAAGGAAACGATTGGCTCAACATAAAAAGGGTAGCATAGATTTGTAAAGTACATGCATGGTCAGAAAGGTGTATCAATTAGCAGAAATGAGTGTATTTCCTTAATTATAAAAATGATAGCTGTTTGGCTAACATAAACTCTCCCAACTTTCACTCATAGTTTCCATATGTACAGTTGAGAAGAGGAAAGAATGAGAGTTAGGAGAGTTAGGATTAAGAATATTTAAATTGGGGCGCCTGGGTGGCGCAGTCGGTTAAGCGTCAGACTTCAGCCAGGTCACGATCTCGCGGTCCGTGAGTTCGAGCCCCGCGTCGGGCTCTGGGCTGATGGCTCAGAGCCTGGAGCCTGTTTCCGATTCTGTGTCTCCCTCTCTCTCTGCCCCTCCCCTGTTCATGCTCTGTCTCTCTCTGTCCCAAAAATAAATAAACGTTGAAAAAAAGAATATTTAAATTCTATTTACCTTAAGTAAATGTGATGAGATTTAATTGGAAAACATGTTATATGCACATGTGAACATCTGTGGTAACATGAGTAGTCAAAAAACCAGGAAAGACTGACTCGCTCTTGTTTTTAGCATTTACCTTGGATATTATTGTCTACACTAGAAGTTAGCTAGGTTTTCTGTTTGGGTCCTCTGAGAAGCAGATGCCAAGAAGAAAGTACTTGGCAAACTACTTCTTGGGGGAAAATGCCAGTGAAGGCAAAAGGGGAAAAGGAGCAGATTTAGACAGGGAGTTTTCCAAGTCAGGTCTGCTCCCTGTGAAAGGATCATGGGAAATAAGGGAGATTGTGGAGGAGAAGCCTTGGTCTGCAGGGCAGCTCTGAGGAAGTCTCATCCAGGCTGATGGGACTGCAGAGCCAAGATAACTCATGAGATGGGTCCCACTTTTGGCAGGATTGCTCACACCGTAGTACACCCATGGCTCTCAGTCATCTGCCGGAAGCAGACTGGGCATGATTTTGACATGTGGGCTATGGCAGATCTAACAGTGCACGAGCTGGAGACCTTTTGAAGGGAGTAGAAGATTCTCACAAAGGGCATCCTCAGTGATGTACCTCCATGAGTGCCAGACCAGAACATCATAAATCGGATATGTTGCAGACTTGTTTCGATCTGTTCAGAATCATCTATTTGCGTACACTTCAGTTTTTCTCTCTACATGAATTCGAAAGAGAAAATAAATCTCCCAAGATTCAATGCAAACAGGTACTAGATGGAAATGGCTGTTGGTACATTGTGGTCTGACCATGACTTCAACAGAGAATTTGCTATATGGGCAGGAATAAAGCAGAAAATTCCTGCATGATCTTCCTGTCATGGGATCTAATATGGAAAGGCCAGTGTCTGTCAGTGATCCTTAGCAAAGTCAGAGACTATTTTCATTCCTAGAAGGAGGCAGTCATAACTCAGAGTCAAGAAGAGGCCAGTAGAAGAAAGACCTCAGCTACGCACAGCATTTAGAATAAAATCCAAACTTTTCACCTTAAACTGTACTTGCTTTCACTTTCACCTCTTTTTCTGAGCTCGTGTTTCATTTTCCACGTAGCTAAGCTGTTGACAATCACTCTGTTTTGTTTTGTTTTAAAATTTTCATAAGAAATGGAAGCTCTTTTCTAGACTGGAGACTTTGCCGTAAGTGTCTCCTCTTGTGAAAATACTTTCTAAGACTTTCATAGTTATGTATGTGCATGCTCTTTTTACATAGGACTTTGAAATCCATTAGGGCAGTAATAATATCGTTTTTTACATTTATTATATAGTCATTGTGTAGTAACACATATTTGTTGAGGGATTATGTAGTAGGCTGATGAATGCTGTGTATATCTCAACGTTTTTGATATGCATCACAAAATTCACAACCCTACCCTCCAGAAAGGTCATAAAATTTGATATTGCTAGCATCAGCTTATGAGAACACATATTTTCCTCTTCTTCTTAACAATGGATTTTATGGCTTTAAAAAATAGTTGTTCAAATAAGTGAAAATAATATTCATTGTTTTAATTTATATTTTGTTCAATTCTAGGTAGGTTGTATATTATCTCACATGTGTTAACATTTGTATTTCTTCTATGGTAAATTACCTGCTCATCTTTTTTCTCCCCCTGTCTTTGTTTTTGTATACATCCAAAAATATACACCAGATAATTTAGATAAAATATATGGTATGTCTATAAAATAAAATTACATGAAACTATAAGAAAGAGTAGATCATTCAGTGAAATGGAAAACTATCCTTGACATGTTGAAATAGGACTTAGCTATTATTCAAGAAGAAAAAGATAAACCCATCAACCCACCCTCCCCTAAAAACAGGTTCTTCTGAAATCCTTAAAATATCTAAATGCCTGCGACATATGACTAAATTTCATTAGTATCTAGTGGACGGTGCTAAGCTTTCCTTAAATAATTAAAATGAAATGATTTTCTGTGTCCTTGTGGAAAACAAAATTTAAAAAAGCAAAATAGTTCTATATAAAATGATACAAATAAGCAATCACTAGGTTTCTTAAAGCAATAACATGGAAAGTGCTTCGATTTTTCTGGGCCTTGGTTTCTTTTTTTTTGTAGGTTCCTTCTGTGATTCTTCTGGTCTCCTGTTTTAATTACTTGTGAAACTTGTTCCTGGAATTTTCATCTCTCACCCTTTCAAAGTAAGTAACTCTTTCTCACGCTTAGTCACCAAATTTGTTGAATCTTTGATAAGTCTGTAGATAAACAAAGGTGATATTTGGAGATTTGTCAGCTTGGCTTCTGCTTATCTCTCATTTGGTTAAGAATTTAGAAGGAATGTTTTGTATAGAAGTCGTTTATGTGACTTGTCATGCATTTCTGCCCAGAGTTGCACATACAAAACCATAGGGAGCTTAGTTGGCTTGTACTGCATATCTAGCCTTGGGATCAGAACTGGCCTCTCTGTTCCTGATGCCAACAGGAATTAACTTGCCTCACCTCCTTGAGCCAGACCTGGCTGGCCCTCTACAATGGATGGGGAAGGAAAGAGGAATATGCAGAGGCCCAGGTTCCCAAGATTGTGTGATTCCCTAAGAGAAACAGAAAAACCAACTGGCTTGGGAGTGCACTTAGGCAAACTTCATGACTAACACAAGGGTAGTATATATATTTTCCTGGTGAGAATAACTAGTTCAAAGTGTCACCTGAGGGGAGGACAGTCTGCCTAGGAGCCTCAATGGGGACTCCAGCCTGCTATTCACTGCTGGGTTTCCCCAGCCAGAAGGTTGGATGTAACTGCCCGATTTGATGTATTAAGGCTTCTTGGCTCTTCTCTATCTCTCTCCCTCTGTATGTTTACTAAAATTGTTTAATTCCTTATATTCCCTTTCCCTTATAATGAATAAAGTTTCCTCCACAAACTGAAAGTGTGGCTATAGTGAATTGTTATTATTCAAAACAAGGAAGGGCATGCTGTTAATTGAATCAAGTTTTGTCCTAACATCTGTTACATTAGTTGTGAATTGTTACAAATAATTGAAGGGATAATATATAGATGGAAGGATTGAAGCTTCTTTCTGTTGTTGCCAGGACAGGTAACTTAGGAATTATTGGTCCCATAGTGAGTACAGTCTTTAAGCATCTTTGATCTGTGTATTCTGCAGGTTTCTGTGTCATACAATACGATTATTATTTTTAAGTTCCGAGGCTCTGGCATGTGGCACTACAACTAAAATTGCATGGAGTCTGATCTTGCCAACTTGCTACTAATTACAAAACCATTACTTATGGGCTGCTGTCTGTTTGACCATGGACCTGAAGCAAATGCATGGGCCACAAAAAATAGACACGTTTCAATAAAACGTAGGGGCTTAGCAAAAGTGGGACTCTGGATGTCGGCTGTTGCAATTTGACCCCAGCAAGGAAGATGCTGGCCAGGCTGGTAGAGTCCACCTTGGAGACAGACACACATTTCTGAAGGGATTCAGGAAAGGTACCATCCTGATGATGATGGGGCAGGGTGCTGCAGTTTGAATTTGCACTTTGTAGGCTTATCTTCCCCGGTTTGTGGCAATGATTCTGCTACATTGAAAACCTTGTTTCTTCACGTACAGCCTTTTAGACATGAGAAATGAACAAATATGTGCCCCCGTTTCTGTGTTCTTTGCCTGGCTCTCAACCTGTACTTTGAACTACTAAATGCTATGCATGTGTACCAAGCTTCTAGCTTCAAATCATCCGTGATAGGTCCAAGCAAGCAGTGCTACATCAGCTATGCAAATTCTGTTTCTTTTTCGTCAGGACATTTTGAAGTACCTTAAGCGTCAAGAGAAAGAATTCTAGGGAGATTAGTCCTCCAACTCAAGAGGCATCGTCATAGTATATGGTCACACAACATACACACATGAAATTTAATTACTTTTGGCTTCACTATGGCTTGGTATTTTTGTGGTACACGTTAGTTCCATGGTGCAAGAGCAGTATATTTAATGAATCAGCAATTTTAAAAGTGTCGAGTTCTTATTATAAAGGTTGTATGCCCTGTCCTGAGTAAACACACAGAAACAACTCAATAAATTGTATTTAAGGTGCAAAGACTAAAAAGGCAATTTCAAAGGCTTGTAGCAACTTGAGGTTGTTTGTATCTAGGAAACAGGTTTGAAAAAGTTATCTATGCCCATGTTTGGGAAAAAAGAGGTCCAGTAGTGTGACGTTGAAGGATGTCAGTCTCAAAATGGCATAAGGTCACAAAGGAAGTGAACAGTAGCTGTAGGAAGTATAGAACAACCTTCCTGACCAGAATGACGAAATTTGAATTTTTGAAATAAGTTACTGTTTTGTTGGGAATATCAGAAATATCTTAATGCAAAAACCTAGTAAAAGACCAAACAGTCTGCACTAAATTGAGTATTTTACACGTGCTGTGTGTTCCTTAAACGCTCAGTCATGCAGCAATGAAGAAGACAAAGGCCCTATCCTTTAGGATTCTATATTCTCATGTATAAATTCCATAAGTAGAATGGGATTCTGACAAGTTATAAGTGAAATGTTTATTGGAACTATAATTGACCAAAGAAAAGGAAAAAAAAAACAATAGAAATGAATGGTAAAGGACAGATTAGAATTTGGGATCAATGGCAGTCTCTTTGTAAACATTTATTAGAGCATACTAACGGGCCATCGCTGGTTGGAAACTGATCATCAGGCTGATATTTCTTAAGATGAACTTTCCCTTAAGCTTGTAATATTCTCAAAACACATTTGCATAAAAAATAAATATAAATAATGGCAGACTACCACTAAGAAATATTGTAATCTTCTTTGAAAATGCTGGCTTTCAGAAAAATATGGAATTGGAATTATCATTATCTGTATAGCCCAGGTTATAGGAGACTTAAATTTTGTGGAGTTTAATTTCTAATTGAAGGAATACGTGTGGTATGACAAGCCCTGTGTACGTCTCTAAGAACACAACATTGATGAGACACTTTAGCTGTTCTCAAAGAGCTCAAAGCATTATGGGAGGGTAAAAAGTACACCCAAAGTTTCTAACAGTATGTTATATGTTATGATAGAGGTCTAGAGAGGATGCTGTCATGGAGAGTCTTGATTGCATGCATAGTATTTTCTAATTTATTACAAATAAAAGCAGAAGTAGTAGTATGGATATTTGATAACAGGTAAGGTATAGACACTGACAAATCAGACAATTCCTGAGGACACCCTGGGGCAAGCCTGATGCATGTCAACACCGACTGTAAGTCGTGGGCTACCATAATAACTTTTTGTCCGAAAGAGTAAGGTTTTAAGATCAATAGTGGGGAATACGGTAACTATTCTATATAGTGTAACTAAAGGAAATGCTGAGCACAAAGAAGATGAGAGGCAAATATCCATCAGCTGTGAATATTAGGTATAAATTGACGATACTGACTCCAGCAAGTAGCAGTGTCTTCAAAATTGTGCGGACGTGAGGATCCCATTGCGTTTAAACTCCCGTAATTCAATATGCTAGTGAAAAAGCATAACTCATTGCCAAAATATACTGGCTCACCGCTTTCGTGACATAATATTATTACTTAAAAGAATCCTCAAACTTGAATTATATATTCCCAGTGCATAACTTTTTCAATAAATGTGATTTTGTTATGTCTATAGTCTAAAGTAAATATTACTGAGGATTTTCAAGGGAATAAATATGAAATAATTTCAACCGTAAGCCAATCACTTGAAACACAAGCATTTTATTTTTATTTTATTTTAGGTTTATTTATTTTTGAGAGAGAGCAAGCAAGGGGAGGGCGTGCAGAGAGAGAGGGAGACACAGAATCCGAAGCAGGTTCTAGGTTCTGAGCTGTCAGCACAGAGCCCAACGTGGGGCTTGAACCCATGAACCATGAAATCATGACCAGAACCAAAGTCAGATGCTCAACTGACCGAGCCATCCAGGTGCCCTGAAACACAAGCATTTTAAATCTCTACTCATTAATACTTCATCAAGTTTCTCTTGCATCATGTCTTTTTTGAAAACTTTGCTGGTTTGTTTGCTTGTTGACTTTGCTTCATAATGTAGGCAGTGGGTTTTAATGAATGGAGGTTGGATTCATAATCTGACTCACCATGACCAATTTAGTAACTTTAAGTAGTTGCTTGACCAATATATGCTTTAAGTTTCTCCATCTACAAAATAGGGATACTGGCAGCAAACATTAGAAATGTTTTGCTATTAAAAACGATAAGTAAGACTCAGTGTGTGAAGGTGCATAGTAAGTGTCGAATAGTAGCTAAAAGTTATCCCTAAGACTGTTTAAAAGAGCTTTTTGCAAGGATTTAAAAAATGGCGCTTACCAAAATTATTTGCATTTGTTAACATTTAGTATTTCTTAGGTTTCATTTCTGCAACATAAACAATTGTTATAAGGAAGAAAAAAATCCCTCAGGGCTTACCTCTTGAAGGCTTGTTGTGAACGCACCCACACAAAATAATTCTCCTCACTTAGAAAAGCTTGTGAAGATTAATGAGTTGTTTCTGTGGGTTCAAGTTTTCCACATGCACAGAGTCCACTACGGTGATGTAATTAATTTCACAACACCAGGGTTTTGTCATGCAACATTCCCGTGCCATGCAGCTATGATAAGTATTCTTTAATTAAACCTCAAAATTTGCCAGTGATGTTACTTAGTGCAGCTGGAGTACAAATACACCTCTGTGGACCCAAAGGTTTTAATATGCAGCTGGGAAGCTTGATAATAGAACGTTTACATGAAAGCCTTCTGAGTTGGTGTCCAAAGGTTTTAAAACTTTTCATAAATCCTTATATCGAAGGAAACAAAAATAAGAAGGGGTTTAATGAACTTGCATTTCTGGTTATAACAGGGGACAACAAGGTAGGCTCCCAGGTAAGGAGGGATGAACAACCTACTTTTGTGATTCTCTTGCCCCCCTACCCCCACCCCCCAATTGGCTTTAAAATCAGCAAGTTCCTAGAGCATCATGTTGCTGTGAATACAGCTAAGAATCATCTTTCTCTTAAGACTTGTTTGCAAAGGAACAGTCCAAATAAGGTTGGTTTAATAGGATGTTGCTTGTTCTAGCTCTATTAATTTAGGAAGTATATAGTCTGTGTCTGGCTTGGACTGTTGCACTGGGTGTTTCAGTCATGATTCAGTAACAAAATGAATATGCATATTCATTCGAAAGTTCAACAATGAGTGTGATTTGTCTTGTTCTTTGATTCAGAATTTAGTTCAAAACTCAACAAGTTGATAAAAATTAGGGTAAAGTAATGCAGTCTAGTTCAATGGACAAGGGCACAGGTTCCCATCTCCATCAATTGTTAGTTATGTAATCTTAGATAAACTACTAAAAATCCCTTCTTTTTAGTTTATCTTTGAAATGAAAATAATAATCATATTTATTTCATAGAGTTGTTATGAAGATTAAAATACATAATAAAAAGTGCTTAGTCAGGTGGGTACAGAGCAGACATTCTATTAATGGTAATGATAAGCATTTAAATGATAAGTAATGCTGAAAGTGGTAAGTGATGGGGTTTTGGAGTCATGGGGGTCCAGAGCTGAAGGCCAAGAAAGAATTGTTGAGACATTTTTGGTGCAAAAAAAAAAAAAAAAAAAAAAAAGTGATTTTATTAAAGCACTGGGACAGGATCCTTGGGCAGAAAGAGTTATCCTGGGGTTGTAAAGAGTGACTGGTTATATACTATGGAATTGGGAGAGACAAAGTCAAGAAGTTTCTTAAAGGGCTTTCCATATGCTAAAGACTCACAGATTACTGGAAGCCTACTTATTGTCAACCTAAGGTTGTTTTTCCTCTAGCAAAGCATTATCATTAAGATATTAGGGAGTTCTTAGAGATTAGGCTATTGATAAGATTGCCCTTTTCTTGTAAAATTCCTAAAATGTTTGTAAACTGATGGAGACTCTATCAGTTTACCCATTTGTTTTCTGTCCTTTCCTTTGTTCTTGGGCAGCCAAGGTATCACACATATCCCACTTGTGCGGTGGTAGGGGGGCAGATGGGTTGGGGGATTGTTAGCTTGCACTGCCCTCAGCTTGTCTTATGTTCCCTTGTCAGTAAGTAGGGATAGCACTAAGCTGAACTGCAAACAACTTTGTATGAATCCAATATATTGAGAAAATGGTAAAATCTGCTAAAAAGTTGTATTTCCATCCTGGATACACTAGAGAAAGACAAAATGAAGGGCAGCTTTTTTTGTCCTCATACACCTTAGTTCCTTTGCCTCAGGACACTGTTGTTCCTAGATAGTGAATTCTAGGCTCTTTGAAGGGAATTATGCTGGGAAGGAGAAGTGCTAGATCTTCAGATGCTTGTTTGTAAAGAGGGATGGGTACAAGGTGCTTACTGGCAGAAATTTTGGAGGATAAATTTCAGTTGTTCCTGAAGGCCAGGAAGAAAGATTAGATTTCTGCAGGCCCCTGAAATAGTGGAAATCCATGATGCCACCTCTGGAGGCTGAGAACTTGGTGTAGTGTCTCCCATTGAAGACAAAAATACTTACATCCAAACTGGACATGTGTCCAATAGAACTGCTGTCTGCAATGAAATTTACACATAAAGCATCACAGCGATGACTAGTGGGAGACAAAGACCTGTTTTGCCTTTTAAAAATATCTGGATTTTATAATAGCGTAACCTTACAGAGACCCTAAAATAACTGAGAGTGAGCCTTGGAAAATCAAAGCAAGCAAAAGAAATGAAGCCAACTCTGGTCCCAAAAGAAACGGGGCTCAGATTCTATTTCCTTCTTTTCCTGCAACAATCAGGATCCTAGAAGGGAAGAAAAAAGACAGGCAATGACAACAGAAATGGTGACTGCCTTCTGCTCTCTGAGTTCCTTGTTCCTGAGGTCATGATTAGTTGGGTGACCTCAAGGATGAGAAAAACGTATATGAAATTTTGGGACAGAGAATGATCTAGCAAGAATGTGTATTTATTTAGTTGACATTAAGCCAAAGATCTTTGTTCTTCAAATTGTTTAATGCCAACTAAACACTTCTCCGGAGTTAAAAATTGTTTCCTCCTAGGCTAAACATTCTGGGTTTTAAGAAAGTATTTCTGAATAAGGAAACTTTCCAAGTGAAACTCTCTTATAAAAAGGAAGTGAAATTATTTTTTATGTATACTGCCCTTAGATATCCTTCTGAGACTGTCATTCCCACAGCTCTGTCAGCTTTCATGTGAAAATTAATTGTCTTGGAGAAAATCTGGCTCAAAATAAAGACCTGGATAATTAGGCACAGGCCTACTCCATGGTTAGGAGATAACATAGTGATATAGACATTGGAATGGAGGTCATTTTTTTCCCCATGCCCCATTGTCCATCAATAAAAGAGCATGACACAGTAATCTGTTGACATATTAAATCATACTGTGGTCTGCATGGCTGTAGAAGCCTGGAAAACAAAAGAGACAAATTTTATAACATTTACTCAGCTTCTGTTCTCCTGTAGCTCAACATACCAATGCTAGGCTGTAATTTTTTAAAACTTCAGTTTATTGAGGAAAATAATAAGATCTGAGAATATCTGTGGAAACTCAAAGTACCCAAAGATACAAAATAGAAAAGCTAGACTCAATCAGTGTGCACATTTAAGGTCTCCGTTGTTAGATTTTTCTGCAACTCAAACTTAACTAAAGTATGAATTTGAGTTGTGGAAAAGGTAGGTAAAATGAAGAAAGGAGAGACAAAAGAATGAGGGTGGGAAGTAAGGCTAAGAGACGCAGAAGATAGAATAAAACAGTATAACATGCGTAGAACTGGGGTCCTAGACCAAAGCTTGAAAGTGGTAGACATTTAAAAATTATATGTTGAATGAATGAATGAAGTGGAAAAGATATGCAGTAGATTGCCATTCAACAAATATTTGTTAAATATTATTTTATTAATGAGTGATTCAAAGACATATATAGTTCTTTGATTATTAAAAACATATTTTAAAACAAAACAAAACAAAATATTATCATACTCAATGTTTCAGAATAATCATGGGTACTATAGGAAGTTAACTGAGGGTCAGAGATAGGTTCATAAAAGGCTCTGCGTGTAGTTTTGCTGTAAAACAGTTTATCTGGTCATTATAGTCTTTCATGTAGTCTCTATTTTTATGCTAATATCTTGCCTATTAACAGCATCTTTCTGGAATCTAAAAAGAAGATATTGACAAATCCATGCGCTAGGTATAAGAAATATCATCTCAATAAGAAAGCGTATCTCAACTTTATTCAGGAGAGCTTTTAAAGTAAATCACATTGTTATTTAAATGAATTCAATAAAAACTATTGAATTCATTATAGAAATGTTTATTCCTCCCCATAAAGACAACTCCTAAAGAGTTAGCATTATTTGAAACTGAATGCCTGAACAATATTCATTTCTGATAGTTTAAATCCATAATTTATTTTCCCATGAAGCATATGATTTTCCCCCCACTTCTGGATCAATAGGGCAATATGTCAGCTCCAAATGGTACTTAATTTGCAGTTAGGGCAAGTACCATGTTGCAATAAAACCCCCATTACACAATCCCTGCCTTTTTTCATTCCCATTTCTTCTCCAAAGGATTACAAGAAGAAAACTATGCTCAGCTGATTTCCTCAAATCCATCCCTCGGACAGAAAGACAAGTTGGTCTGAATGATTTTTTCTCTTTCTGCCTCACTCTCTTGTGACCTGACTCTAGCTGCCTGAAAATAGATCAGAGAGTGTATTAAATTAACTTGTGGTATTTTATTTCTGGCTGCTTCAGGAAATAAATTATCAAACCTGAAGTTACCTTACTTTTTTTCCTCTTCTTTTCTTAATATCCTTAAGGAAAATCTTCTTGCAATAGTATTTCAGATGGAAGAGCTTTAAACTCTACCATTGACTTTAAACTTTATTTTGAGATGAGCATCTATCTCCACTTGAATGTATTTGGCCCATTTGTCCAGTTAACATATCCAATTAAACACCATGTATTGAAGACTCAACATATACCAGGCACTTATTGCAACTTTTTAAGATATACTTGCTTATAAGCAAGTCTTTTAATTTCCATTGCAATGCCCTGTAAAAGATTTCAGGTATTCTTAAAATATTTTACCAGTGGAAGAGATGGAGAATCAGGATATCATAGCTTCTAGGTTGTGGGACAAAGAATTGAAAAATGAAATATGGCATTAAAAAAGAGCTTAGCTTTCAGAGATATTCACTCATTTTTACTGAGGAGAAAAATAATGAAATAAATATCTTTAATAAATAAAAATAAAATTATCAAAAACCTTAAAGTGTAACCAGTTTCTCCTTGATCAATCTTAGATATAAAATCCTTCATGTTGTTAATTTCTGCCTCCATCGGGTTCTGTTTTTGGTACATATTTTTCTTGTTTATTACATTTCCTTATTCTTCCAACCAACATTTAAGAAGGCTTCTTCTGTGCCTGATACTGTTCTAGACTTTGAGGATGCAATGGTAGAAAAAAGAAAGTGAATATTTATCCTCCTCTGGAGTATACTTTGTTAGAGGCGACAGACAATAACAAAATACATTCATTGTGTAGAAGAGACAGATTAATCAGGAACTAATGAGCACAAACATCAAGACCCTTCATATGAACCCACTCCAAGTCATGAGAAAGGCACTAGCAATATTTCATATGGTCATATCACTTTGTAAAGTTTGCAAATTAAGCCATTTTCATGAAAACAGATTATGACTGTTACCTCTTCCTGCTGCAACTTTCCTGTAACATGATTCCTTGTCTTGGCTAGAGTTAGGCTGCAGGCATGCTTTGCTTCCAAGTAAGGGAAAGTGGACCGAAGGATCCATTGGGGTTGTGACACTTTACAAATACAAACTTCTACTCATTAAACAACTTATTGTAGAGAGTCAAATATAAGTAAATACAAGTATTTAAAGATACAATGCAAATACACATACAAGAAAAATAAAATGCAAGAATATTAAACACTATATCTATATATCTATATATATAAACATAGAAATATATAGATTGGTAGGTAAGTAGGTAGATAGGGATATAAATACATAGAACAGATAAGAAGGCAATTCAATAGAAAGTTCACTAAGAGACTTGATCAAGCATTTTTATAAGAGAATCTAACCAAATGAACAATAAATTATGAAACCATGATCAGTTTCTCTAGTAATCAGTAAAATGTTAATTAAAATGAAAATTAAGTACCCTCACATACATAACAGAATTGCTAATTATTTTTTAAATTTCAAGTGTTGGAAAGGACATGATGACACATTAAGGTAATTCATATGCAGTTCTTGAGAGTGAAAATTGTTACAATTACTTTAGAAAACATTAAAACTCAATATATGCATGATCTATGACTCATGGATTCATTCACATGAATACGTCCAGCAGAAATCTATGCATTTTTGCACAAAAAGACAAGTATAAGAAAGTTTATAGCAATTATACTTAGAACAAAAAATTGGAAGTAACCCAAATAACTAGCATTATTAAAATAGGTCAATAATTAAAATAGAATTAAAAAATTCAAAAGAATATATAGCACATGCACCAACATGAATACATTTAGTTAACAATATTTAGCAAAATAAGTATACAAAAAAGAAGGCTTCATTTATATGAAGATTAAATACAGGCAAAAGACCAAACACTTCTTGTTAAAAATCAGAATAGTACTTGTTATTGGAAAGAAATGATGAAGTTGTGATGTTTTCAATACCGAATATTTTGAATATATTTTGTGCCAATCTGATGAGTCATTTTTTGATATCATTTTTTGGCTTTTCCAAAAATATTATCAACTGAGAACACTTTTTCATATGGTTACTGACCATTTGACATTCTATGACAATTGAATAGTAATATCATTTGCCCAGTTTTTATTTATTTTTATTTTTTTAAGTTTATTTTTGAGAGAGAGAGAGAGAGAAAACCATTGAGGGAGGGGAAGAGAAAGAGGGGGACACAGGGATCTGAAGCAAGATATGCGTTAACAACAGAGATCCCAGTGTAGGGCTTGAACTCCCTAACCATGAGATAAAGACCTGAGCCGAAGTCAGATGTTTAACCGACAGAACCAACCAGGAAACCCCATTTGCCCAGTTTTAAAAATGGTGTTTGTATGCTTCTGTTGTTGTTGTTATTATCAGAATTTTGTAGAATCATTTTTTTTTTAATTTTTAAATGTTTATTTACTTTTGAGAGAAAGAGAGAAATAGACAGAGTGGAAGCCAGGGAGCTGCAGAGAAAGAGGGAGACACAGAATCTGAAGCAGATTCTAGGCTCCTAGCTGTCAGCACAGAGCCCGACCCAGGGCTAAATCTCATAAATTATGAAATCGTGACCTGAGCCAGGTCGGACACTTAACCAACTGAGCCACCCAGGTGCCCCTGCAATTCTTGTGTAATTATTAACCTTCCCTTCTGCAACTATTTACAAACTCTTTTTTTCCCCAATTACTTTTGTTATATTTATTTAAATATTTCTGAATTCTTATTTATATTTATTTTATTTTATTACCTAAAAGCTTTAAAATATGGTTTAATTCATCAAATCATAAATGGTTCCAATATTTCTATGAGTAGAACACTCTCCCAATTACAGGATAAGTTTCTAAATTTTGTTTAGTTTGAATTTTTTTAACATTTAAATCCCTAATCCATCTGAATCTTTTATATATATATATATATATATATATATATATATATATGCATATATATATATATATATATACACACACATATATATATCATTAACATGCAAGTGACTACACACATATATGTGCTTTGGTTAGAAACATGTTAAGCATCACGTATGGTGTACTAGAATGAGATTTATTATCTCTGATCCTTTTGACCTCGATTTTAATCTCATTTTATTCACTACTTTGTTGTTACACTTTAAGTCACTTTATATCTCTGGTCTGCTACTTCAGTTGTGAAATGAGTTAATTTGACAGGATTGCATCTAAGAAATGTAAGAACTTACTAGATAGGAATTCAACTCTTTTGAAGGTTTTGACTCCGTTTTTGTAGTTTGCTCATGCCTTGTGTGGCCCTGGCCCTGAGCACTGCCAAGAACTTTGAAATCTATAATCTTCTGCTATTAGAATTTATTCTCACATCTACAACTAGAAGGAAAGTTAATGTGCACCTTATATGAGGCATATATATTATTAATTTCTTAGATCTTATATTCTTTTGTCTAAGTGGCATATCTGACTTCATATCCACAACCACTGGTGATTTGACTAAGGATGCCACTAAATCTAAATGCATTCTGTCTGAGGGATGCCTAGCTACTTAAAACTTGTAGCTTGGATGTCAAAGATTAATTTGAGAAATCAATTTCATTCCTCTGGTAATTAAACAAGTCAAAAATATTTTTCATGGATTAAATCTCTTGGGAGTCATATGCAAGCTGTCACAGAAAAGAAAAGAAAATGATGTTGAGGAAGAAGGTGATGGAAAAGGTAAAAGGAGAGGAGGTGAAGAGACCAGAGTGCCTATGAGATAAGAGGAGATCTTTCTTTCTCATAGCTTTCAGGTATATATATATATATATATATATATATATATATATATAAATTTTTTAATGTTTATTTATTGATTTTGAGAGAGACAGAATGTGAGTGGGGGACGGCAGAGAGAGAGGGAGAGAGAGGATCCCAAGCAGGTTCTGCACTGTCAGTGCAGAGCCCAACATGGGGCTCTATCTCATGACCAGGAGATCACGACCTGAGCTGAAATCAAGAGTTGGACACTTAATCAACTGAGTCAACCAGGTAATGTAGCTTTTAGATTTAAATGAAGCATGTCTGCTTAATTGACTTTCTTCAGACACTATGAAAATATTTTGTGTCTTTACTTTCTATATAACTTCTATATATATTTAGTATACATACTATAAAGTTCCTTATATGAGTGCTATAGATGTAATTGTGTCCTTCCCAAATTCTATGTTGAAGCCCTATTTCTCAGTGTGATGGTATTTGGAGATGAGGTCTCTCAGAGGTAATTAACTTTAGATGAGATCATGAAGGTGGAGCCCTCATGATGGGAAGAAACACAGGGGCCCCTGGGTGGCTCAGTTGATTAGGCATCTGACTTTGGCTTAGGTCATTATCTCATGATCTCATAGGTTTGAGCCCCTCGGAATCTGTGCTGAGAGCTCAGAACCTGCTTCAGATTCTGTGTCTCCCTCTCTCTCTCTGCTCCTCCTCTGCTCATGCTCTGTCTCTCTCTCAAGAAGAAGCATTAAGAAGAAGAAGAAGAAGAAGAAGAAGAAGAAGAAGAAGAAGAAGAAGAAGAAGAAGGTCTCTCTGTCTCTTCCTCCTTCCCTCTTTTATGTGAGCACAAAGTACTCAGAAAGATGGCTTTCTGTAAGTCACTGAAGAGAGTCATCACCTGGAATTGAATCTGTCAATACCTTGATCTTGGACTTCCCAGCTTCCAGAATTGAGAGAAACAAATTTCTGTCATTTAAGCTACTCACTCTATGGGAGTTTAATTTGTTTGCTTGTGTGTGTGTGTGTGTGTGTATGTGTGTGTGTGTGTGTGTGTGTGTGTGTGTGTGTGTGTGTTTATGGAAGCCTAAGCTGACTAAAACAGATTTCACCCCATTTTTGGAACCAAATTTATATTAGTCTAGGTTCTCCAGAAAAATAGAACCAATAGGTTATATAGAGCAAACTATAGATATAAGGTATCATATATATAGATAGATATAGATATAGATATAGATAGATATAGATATAGATATAGATATAGAGATAGAGATAGAGATAGAGATAGAGATAGATATACGGACATCTTATTAACTTCTACACCTGTCTATATCTGTCTGTCTAAACAGAGAGAGAGAGAGAGAGAGAGAGAGAGAGAGATCTACTATTAGGAATTGGTTCATGCAATTATGGAGGCTAGGAAGTCCCAAGATCAGCAGTTGAAAAACTGGAGACCCAAATGAATTAATGATATATTTCCAGTCTGAGTCCAAATATCTGAGAAACAGAAGAACCAATGGTGTTAAGTTTTAGTCTGAATTTGAGTTTGAAGGCAGGAAAAGACTGATGTCAGAACACAAATACAATCAGGCAGAGGTTGAATTCTCCCTTATTTAGCCTTTTTGTTTTATTCTGTCCTTCTGGGGATGGGATGAGGTCTACCCAGGTAGGGGAGTACAGTGTATTGATTCACATGTTAATCTCATCCAGAAACACCCTCACAGACACACCCTGAGTTTAAACAAAATATCTTGGCCTCCCACCCCATAGCCCAGTCAAGCTGACACTTAAAATTAACCATCATAATGAGCTAACTGGGTAGACGTTCACTCACCTTTCAAAACAAAACAACCCTGAATAAATGTTTCCCCCAATTCTCACTCTATAAAACATTTTGCTTACAGAAATTATTCCATTTCTTTGGTTCTCGGTTATTCAACCAAAGACATATTTGAAAAGCCATCTAGGAAGTGGGTTCTCACCAGACCCAAAATCTGTGGAAGCCATTGTCTTGAACTTCCCAGCCTGCTGAACTATGCAAAATAAATGTTTCTTGTTTAGAAGGTACCCAGTTTATGGTATTCTATTTTAGCAATCCAAACAGACTAAAACAAGGACCAAATGAGTTTTCCTGTTTACATGCTAAACAATACAGGACCGAGAAAAAAACAACTGAGCTAAATCCCCAGATAATACTGCTTGTAGAAGTTAAAATAGTGAAATAACTAAAATAGCCTTCTTCTCAGTACTAATAGCTAGGTCATGATGGTTCAGTTCAAGACCTTTGACTCACTGAAATGACTAATCCAAAACTATTATGTCATAAACTGTCTTGTTGCTCAACTAATTCCCCAATTTGTAAGACTACCCTGGCTCAAAAATGCAACAAACATCCTTCCCTAATTTCTCTGTTATGAAACATGACTAAAAATGTCAAGATAGTTCTCCCTTCCTTCACTAAGTCTTATAAACTCAGCTTTGCCTTTTCGAAAAGTTTGATGGGGTTTGGGGGTGATGGGGATTCAGAGCCAACAGCCAAGAAAGAATTCTTGAAGACATCTTTGGTGCAAAAAGATGATTTTATTCAAGCATGGGGACAGGAACCATGGGTAGAAACTGCACAGCTGCACTGTGGGGTTGTGACGGATAACTGATTATATAACCTCAGGTTGGGGAGAGGGCTAGGGACAGTATAAGTCTCTAAGGAATTTTGGAAGCAAGATTTCCAGGACTTGAGGAGCTAGCTGTTGTAGGAAAATTTCATTTATTACCATTTAGTAAAACTTCAGTCACGAGACCCTTCAGATGTATATCAAAGGGCCATAAGCTTGGAGTATGATGGCCAGCATATATCTTGGGTGAACTGGAAGTTTCCAAAGGAATTTTTGTATGTTAAAGTAGACTTATAGGTTCCTGGGGGTCAGGATAATGTTAAGCCAAGACTCCCTAGAAAAGTGTCATCATCAAAGCAGGTGAGCTCCTAGAGGGAGGTCACTCTGGCTGTTTCAAGGACTTTTGTCAATGGGCTGTGGGCAGTAAGGGGATTTAAGTTTTCATTTGCCTTAGTTTTTCACACCACCATGCCAAGCACTTAAACCCCCTTACATCTTGACAAGGGTGATATTAGGGCTCCAGGAAATGGAGTCTATAGCTTTCTGGAGATTAGGCTATAGATAAGATTGCCTTTTCCTTGCAGTTTACTAAACTATCTGTTATCTGAAGGAGACTCCTGTCCTCCATGACTGTGATCTCTATCAGTCAACCATTTTCTTTCTTTCCTTTCCCCTGTCTTTGGGCAGCCAGGAGTGTCTGAGGAGTATCACACATATCCCACCTGGGGTGAGGGTGGGGTGGGGTGGGTGCTATTAGCCTGCTATTGCCCTCAGCTTGCCTTATGCTCCCTCATCAGGATTTTTTATTATTTTTTGAGATGGTTCGTGTTTGCCAGTAGTCTCCAATAAGTATAGAATAGTATCGGGGGAAAAGACTTGAATTAAAATAGGAAGAAGAATCAGAATTCTGTTCATTTTAAAAGCATTTTCAGGGGCGCCTGGGTGGCGCAGTCGGTTAAGCGTCCGACTTCAGCCAGGTCACGATCTCGCGGTCTGTGAGTTCGAGCCCCACGTCAGGCTCTGGGCTGATGGCTCAGAGCCTGGAGCCTGTTTCCGATTCTGTGTCTCCCTCTCTCTGCCCCTCCCCCGTTCATGCTCTGTCTCTCTCTGTCCCAAAAATAAATAAACGTTGAAAAAAAAATTAAAAAAAAATAAAAAATAAAAGCATTTTCATATAAGCAAAAGAAAAACTGTATTTCAAAAGATGAGCTAGACAATGGAATAAGGTCTGAATATTATTATACAGTCTACAATGCAGGAGGAACTATTTTGTTTGGTGAGGGAAGTGTACTACAGGTGTAGCTCATTTTATCTCCTTATACATTTTTCTCAATTTCTTCAAAATTAAACTGGTGATGGGTTACACACTAATGTTTATAATAAAGATGTTTTTTTAATTTCCATCATTTTTTTTTCTTTTGATATTTTGGTGAAACATTGAGAGACACTATCCAAATATTTCTGAATGTCACTTAAAATTATAAATACAGTCAGGGTCCGATATTTTTTGGCCAGAGAGAGGTTCTCTTTGCAAGACTAAAAATGCAAAACTCCTGTTTAACCATCTACTTTCTTCCTACCTGCCAATAGTACAATTTTATATGAACATTGCCACGTATTTGGCATATATTTATGTTAAGACAACTTTTTTTTTCCTTCCTTCATTTACTTTTGTTAACGTTTATTTATTTTTGAGCGAGAGAGACAGAGTGTGAGTGGGAGAGGGGCAGAGAAAGAGGGAGACAAAATATCCAAAGCAGGTTCCAGGCTCTGAGCTCTCAGCACAGAGCCTGACATGGGTCATGAACTCACAAGCTGTGAGATCATGACTTGAGCCGAAGTCAGAGGCTTAACCAACTGAGCCACCCAGGG
Organism: Puma concolor; assembly: GCF_028749965.1. NCBI lineage: Eukaryota > Metazoa > Chordata > Mammalia > Carnivora > Felidae > Puma > Puma concolor. The sequence continues at coordinate 179,626,870 of NC_141670.1, read as the reverse complement.
GCCCCAACTTTTTTTCTTCTTCTAGATTTGTATTTCTAATCTCACCATCGAACTTAGGACCATAGGAAAAATCATGGTAATACATACATACTTTTTTAATGCAGAAAAATATACTGGCTTATCTAAAGCATGAGATTCTAGAAAATCATTCAAGTGATCTTTTCGACCCGTATCACACCATTAGTGACTTAGTACAAATGAGAAAAAGGTGGTTCCCCTTAATAAATTAAGAAGACAAAATTGAACAGATACACTAAAATTAGAGAAAAGAAAAAAAGCAGATGTGTGTTTACAAGAAAGACTTGGGTTAGAAGAAGAACAACAACATAAACAATAAAAAAACAAAACAAAATCAAAAACAAACAAACAAACAAACAAACCCAGAAATTTGCAGGGATGGATATAACTCAAAAATATTGGTTTAGATTTTTTAAAGATACCGTTCTAGCTTATTAATATGCATTGAGATATGCTGCATGTACATATTTACTGTGGGGTCGGTAGGTTTTTTTTTTTGCCTTTTTTTTTGGTTCTTTTTGTCATGGTGGTTTCATAATTTATTTCTTCTTTCATTTAGCTTGTTTTAGGCAAATTTTAAAAGATTGTCTCTTCAAACACCTCCTTTTCCTAATTACAATTAAGAGAACTGGAGGATTTCAAACTTGAACTTTTTTTTTTTTTTTCCTACTAAGATTCAAGAAATTGGGTCTGTATCAAATAGTCATTTCAAATGTGTGGATCAAAATGCAAACACTCAATGCAGGGATCACTGCCCGCAAAAAGAGATTCCTATTAGGTGTTCTTAGGAGCAAAGGAGCTGACAAGAAACCGTCTCATTCACAAATGATAAAAACATATCTTATGGCATCTAAGATTTACTGAATAATTTCCAGTCCCATTTGAATTTTAAAATCTCCAAAAAAAAAACTCTAGTTCCAAAATGTTTAGCCGCTAAACATCCTGAGTAGTATAAATATTATATTAATTTAAAATACTGCAAATTATTTATTACACTTCTATTTTACAGGTAAGAAAAGTAAAGATATAAATAGCAAGGATTTTGTTCATGTTTATGTGCCAAGTAAGTAACAAAATTCAAACCTACGTCTGTTTGATTTCATAGCTATAAACTTTTCACTGGGACAGGGTGCAATAAAACTTAACACTATTAGAACAATTTTTGGTTTTGACTTTTGAAACATCTATATTAAGAACCTGATTTTAGTTGCTGGCAAGATTTTGATATTAAGATGCAAATAAAGTCAAGATGATTTTTGGTGTTTTATTTCCTTTCCCCAAAAACCTGGATGATATTTTTCTATTTTAGGAGAGATTGCAAATAGAATGTGTTTCCATACTCTCTCTTGTAGTTCCTTCTAATTATCACTTGAAATTATACCTTTGAAGGCATAGAATCTATTAGTGTTCCTCTCCCTGAATGTTCTTACCAATAGCCCATTCTATATTCACCACCGCACAGCCATATGGAGCTGTTCAGCCTTTTATTGAGACTCTTGATTGAGAAGCCTCATGGGACTGTGACCCGCCAAGGAAAGAGAAAAGGATTAGTAATAATAATACTAAGATTGGGCTAGAAAGGCTGATTCAGCGGATATAGGAGCCATAATTTCACATCCTACAATGCCAGAAGCAGGGAACTAATTACATGGCCGACATTATGAACTCCAGGTACATTTTTCATTTCACCTCAAGTTGAAGTCATCTTCTAAAGAATTTGCTATATAAAACAATGTGTTTTCTGCCAAGAAGCACTAAAATATATATGACAAAAATGTCACACCAAACTCTCCCTGTGATAAACATTCCTAAGGCTCTGAAATTACTGCTCCCTCTCACGTTAATAAGGGGACTGATGCTTAATCAGTGCGTTATAATATCCTTGTTCATTGTCATGCTTTACAGTATGCCATGTGTTGTCTTTTGTGCTTCCCAGTGAGACTTATTTTCTGAACCTTGGAATGTGGAAAAATGTCAAGTTCGTGTTGTATCATGTCAGTTATTTTTCATCTTTTAGTATTTAAAAATTGCTTTCTCCAAAATGTGATAAAATTATAGCATTAACGGCAATTAAACTAATACTTGCTCATCCTTTAAGTATTGGTTCCCACAAAATGTGAATTCTACATTTGCATTAAATTTCTTTTCCATTTTAAAGAGATATTTTAAAAACCCTCACTCAATTTAAATTGTTCCCTAGATATACACTATATACGAAGATCTGAAATAGCCATTATGAGGCGGTGATGTTTTTAAAGGATTGTCATATTTTTTTAAGTTTATTTACTTATTTTGAAAGGGAGAGAGAGAGAGGGAAAGAGAGAGAGAGAGAGAGCACGAGCAGGAGAGAGCCAGAGAGAGAGGAAGAGAGAAAGAGAGAGAATGAGCAGGAGAAAGGCAGAGAGAGAGAGGGAGAGAGAGAGAATCCTAAGCAGGCTCTGCACCATCAATGCAAGGAGACTGATGCAGGGCTCAAAATCACAAAAAGTGAGATTATGACCTGAGCTGAAATCAAGAGTCAGATGCTCAACCGAGTGAACCACCCAAGCACCCCCTTTTTTTAATTTATTTATTTTTAGAGAAAGAGAGAGAGTAAAGGACTGTCATAACTTTTGAAGATGTTAATAATGTATTGGAAGAAAGTATGTAAAACAATGAAAATAAGTAAAATGAATGAATCATGAGTGTGATTAGTTTTTAGTATGCACACAGAACTCTATGTGGAAGTAAATACATTGATTGTGGTTTCCTTTAACATTGATTACTGTTCATTCCCCTCCTCCCCTCTTCTTATGAACATCTCTCCTAATATAGATAAATTCTTTTTTTTTTTTTTTTTTTAATTTTTTTTTTTCAACGTTTATTTTTGGGACAGAGAGAGACAGAGCATGAACGGGGGAGGGACAGAGAGAGAGGGAGACACAGAATCGGAAACACACTCCAGGCTCTGAGCCATCAGCCCAGAGCCCGACGCGGGGCTCGAACTCACGGACCGCGAGATCGTGACCTGGCTGAAGTCGGACGCTTAACCGACTGCGCCACCCAGGCGCCCCAATATAGATAAATTCTTAATTCCATATCAGTGATCTATCACCATACTCTTAATGATGGCTTTAGTCTCATGAACTTGTATATTTTCACAAAGCCTTAGTACTCACCCTCTTCCTCTCAGGCAATTACTTCAAATAATAACCATTTTTCTTAAGTTTCCTCACTAAGGGCTATTTTAAAAAATCTATTTCCAACTACCTACTGGATTATCATTAATTAAATGGTTTTTATCACATTTATAGCCTAAGCCAAATGCGAGGATTATAATGATGTAAAAGTCAGGTATGATTCCTTCCTTTATAGGTATTACATTCTAGGTGATATCAGGATAAACTTATACTTGTCAAAATAAATGTCTAGGACTTATTAGCTTATTGTGGAAGGGACCAGCCAGTGGTTCACTAAAGATGCCTTGTCTTTGCCTTGCACAAATAACGAATCTGCTCTTCTCAGCACCCTCCTTTATTTTTAAATATGGTCCTGGAGCTGAATGGTCCCACCACTGAGTTCTAGCCAATGGAATGTGAGTGGAAGTAATGTGTACTACATCTAGTATGGCCAGTTACTTCCCATGTATAGTTTCCTCTCACCTGCTCTTTCTCAGAAAATCACTATACCTATGAAAGTACAGGGACTTGATAGGAGAGTAACCAAAGATCCTGAATCACTGCTCAGAAGAAAGTAACCTACTGACCAGAAACACTCTTTGGCTCTTTAGGTGAGTAGAAAATGCACTTCTATTGACTTAAGCCACAGAGATTACAGGGCTTATGTTTTACTGCTCTGATGCCACTTTAATACAGAAATAGGCAATGTGAGGCTATAAAAATTACTTCTAACATAGGTGATCTTGGCTTTGTAATAGAGTAGAAGACAGCAAGGAAATATATTGGAGACTCAAGAGATGGAAAACCGTTATATGCAGTGATAACAATATTTATTAAAACTGTTAACTGCCATGACTTGGAAGATGCTACACAGAACATATAGCTCTAAGAGAGGTAGTTAGTTAGCGGCCATTGGCTTTTACTTTTACTTTTCGACAGGTATTACAAGAAATCTATGTACGCAGACCAGAATTAGAAAATTTGCAAACAGAAAAAAAAAAAAAAAAAAGAAATAGAATTCAGTAATTTTAGGATATAAACATTTAGAAGAGGAAAGGTCCCTCTGCCACATGGTAATTTAGGACTTTGAGCTGAAGGCCATGATTGCATTAGACTTGGATTGACACCAAGGTGTTTTTAATATAGATGAATAAAATCAGTATTTAGTAACCAGAAGAAAAAATTGTTTTCTAGGATCTGGGGGAGCTATTATATGGAAGATACTTGGAATTTCAATCACTACTTAGAAGACAGAAACACCCATTTTGAAATTGAATGATGATAATCCTTCATTATTATTTTAAGGTTTAGGTACAATAACCAACATTAATACATTTATCCCTTCTGCTCATGCAATTGCCCTAACCTCCCCAAATATGTATGTGTAAATGTGTATTATTTGTGTGTACTTATCTGTATCTATTTATCATCTATTTAGCTATCTAATTAATTGCACAGCTAACATACGTATTATATTAGAAATATACATTTCGCATACAGTAAGTCTTAATCAGATTCTATAACTCTTTACTTACTTTTTATTAAGGGCAAGAGTCCTGTTCTCTGTATTTGGGTGGGTTATGAGACTAAATTATATTTATTTTACTTTATATTATTTTATTATTTATTTATTTATTTATCTAAGGGAGAGAGAGCATGCATACTTGTGGAGCCTGATGTGAGGCTCAATCTCGCGCCCGTGAGATCATGACCTGAGCTTAAATCAAGAGTCAGACCCTTAACCGACTAGACCACCGAAGCATTTTCTGCTCCCTACCTCTCTGTAGTAGGAAAGAGGTAGAGGGAAGGCAGATACTCTTCATCACTAACTGCCTACAGTGGGGTTTTGTACCCCTTCGGCTCATCAAAACTCTGCTGCCTCATCTCAGTTACTTTGGGCTCAATATGGAATAGTTGTCCAGTAGCTGAAGAGCTTTCTAACAAACAACTGTCTAAGGCACTGGAGCTCCTGTGAATTGTCTACACCTTCTTTCTGATTTGCAACCAACATTTTGTGTTTTGTTTTTTTGTGTTTTTTGTGTTTTTTCCCCACCCTAGGGAGAAAGGGTGTGAATGTGAGAGAGGGATGGATGTGAATGTGAGAGAGAGGATGGGGAAGGGGAAAGACACAGACAGAGAGGGCGGGTGAAAGAATCTTAAGCAGGCTCCATACTCAGCACAGAGCACTACACAGGGTTCAATCCCATGTCCCTGGGATCGTGACCTGAGCCAAAATCAAGAGTCAGACTCTCAACCAACTGAGCCACCCAGTCACCTGTCTGCATTCTTTTAATGTGTGGTCTTTGTCTTACCCTGTAGCAGGTCCTAGTAAGATTATAAAAATATGAAGAATTAATAATAACAGAATAGTAGTCATCAGCTAACCTATACTGAAAACTTGGTAAGTTCCAGAACTTTGGTGTTTCCATGTGAAATAATATTTAATCATGGTACCATTCCCATGAAATGATTACTATTTTACCTCACTTTCCAGATGAGAGAACCAAGAGGCTGAAAGAGTTCTCACAAAACTGATCAAAGAAAATAAAGAAAACTTTTAAAACTCAATACCAGGAATACAATAGACAGCATCATCTAAGATGTTTTAGACATTGAAAATAAAATAAAATATATTTTTAAATGCTTATGACAACAATTTTGAAATCTTTAAATGAAATAGACAAATTACATTTACCAAGTCTGACATATATAGTGACATTCAAATTCAACATATGTAGATCTTATAGAGTAGTTTAACCTTAAGTTAAAAGCATTCTAGGGATGTGGGTGGCACTGTTGATTAGGCATCTGACCCTATTTCTGCTCAGGTCATGAAATCAAGTTTGGTGAGTTTGAGCCCCACATCAGGCTCTCCACTGATGGTGCTGAGCCTGCTTGGGATTCTGTCTTTCCTTCTCTCTTCCCCTCTCCTGCTTGTGTGCTTTCTCTCTCTAAATAAATAAATAAATAAATAAATAAATAAACTTAAAAAAATACTTTAAATAAATAAACAAGTAAAGAAATAAAGAAATACAAATATTCTATGAAAAAAACTCCAATTCAAAATTTTACCAAACATAAAAAGAGAAAAACAATTCTAATATTACATAAACAATTCCAGAAAAAATAAAAAGAATGTATATGCTGTATCTCTTTTTGGGAAGCTGCCATAATCTTTCTGGGGAAAATACAAAAAAGAAAAAAAAAAGTAATTAACTGTCAGTATCCTTAAAGAAGATAGGTGCAAAAATCTTAAACATTCACAAATCAAGTTTAGAATTATGTTAAAATAATAACGGCAGTGTAGAATTAGGAGGGTAGTTAATAAAACAGAATGCATACAGGCAAACAGAGATGATCAAAAAAGCAAAAAGATAATATATAAGTTTGGTTTAAAATTTGAACACCCAAACAATTTACACATTAACAAAATAAGGAATATATGTAGTATAATCAATTCAATATCCTAATGATTATATGATCGTGTTCTATAAACACTTTTGAATGAAAGAATGATTGAATAAATGAACAAAAAGTTGATACGAGACAACAGACATTTAGTTCTCATGGTTGTGAAAGCTAGGAAGTTCAAGATCAAGGTCCTGGCAGATTTATTGTCTGGTAAGAGCCAACTTCCTGGCTCATAGACCACCATCTTATGTCCTCACGGTTCAGAAAGGGCAAGGAGCACTCTGGAGTCTCTTTCACAGGAGCACCAATTCCATCATTAAGGTATCGACCCTCATCATATAATTACTTCTGAAAGACCCCATTTCCTGATACTATCACCTTAGGGATTAGGTTTTCAACATACGAATTGAGAGGAAAACAAATATTCAGGCCACATCAGTTGGTAATCAGGAAAGCAAGTAGACCAGACTGAAAAGACCTTGGTTTATAAATCCACTTAAAGAGATGCTAAAACTCATGATTATATTGTTCAAAAAGGTAGAATTATGGTTTTAGGAATCCTTCCATTTGCAATGACCCAAGGGTTTTCAGTGCATTTTGCCCTGTGTGCTCAGTGACAAATGTGGGATTTAATGATTAAGGTACAATAGAATTTACTTTTATCTTCTCAACCATATGTCCTGGCATGCATAGTGCATGCGAATACGACTCAACATCCTCATCCACTATCTTCCTTGGCAAATATAGTTTTACTGCTTACTAAACTTCCTTTATGCTGCTTGTAGAGTTAAGAGCAAACACATTAGATTGCCCTGTCCGAGAAATGAAAATGACAGATAAAAAGATTTAAATATGAACTACAGCACCAATAAAGGCGAACAGAATGCTTGCAAGAGGTGCCTAAGTAATAACATTTCATTTTGATAATGTTCAATGGTTTAGAGCTGAGGACAAGGGCCTCTGTTCATTCCAGGAAATGGAGTTAGTAAGGAGAGTCCAATTAAATGCTACTTCTCAGAAATAGGGGTCAATAATTCTTAGTCTCCAAAGGCTAGTTTTGTAGCCTAACATGGACTGGGGTTTTCTGGCAGCCTTAAGAAAGAGAATTGTCCTTGCTTTGAATTCTATTACACTGTCTTCTTATTCATACTGTACATATTTCTGAAATCTTTCTTACATAAAAGTAAATCTATTTTTAAAGGGCAAATAGCAATATTTAGGAAGATTATTTACTTGAAGAAGACATTGAGATATTTTTAAAAGATAAAATCTCTGTCTGTAAATGCTCATGCTTTGAAAGCATGTGACATTTATACAACAATAAAATATAAATTAATTTGTTTTGTCCCTGGAGATTTGGGGATGTGGTGTGTATTAAAAGAAGATAAAGGAAAATACTAGTCAAAGTGGCATAAGGATCACAATGGGAATCAGACTTAGGTTCTAGTGCTGGTTTGTTATTAATCAATTATCCTTAACTAGTCCTTTATTATGCAGTTGAAATTATGTGATTTGATCTATTTATCCAGTCAATGCAAATGTATATGTAGTCCAGTCCTGTTATCCCTGCTCAAACTCTCCAACGGTTTCCCATCACTTCTAGAATAAAAGCCAAATTTTGTAAATGACACTCCCTGCTCCGTTCCTTGCTAACTATGTATGCCCCAGCCTTAGTGCCTCATTGCTAATCTTAGAATACACCCGGTCATATCCACTTCTTGGGTATGGATTGTGCACATCCGCCATACTCAGTACATTTGCTGTACTCTCCCCTGTTACAGCAAATGCTAGGTGCCCAGGAAGAGACAAGCGACACTCACTCGGGGAATCAGAAAAGACTGTTAATTCTGTACCAGTCCCGACCCAGCGGATTCATCTCCAGAGGCTGAGTCCTGAACCCTAGCTCTGACCTTCTTTTACGGGTGGGATTGTAGGGGCTTAAGGAAGAAAAAAGGGGAGGCATTTATCAATTGTGCTACACGGGCAGTTGACAGATGCAGGAGGCCAACAAGATTACCGGAGACAGAAGCATGCAAGAGGGATATCTGCTCTTGGATATCTGGCTGGACCTCTTGTTTTCATCTTCTCTTGCCACATTTCCTTCTCACCCCAGCCCACCCCAAGTTTGTTTTGGCTTGTTCAAGGTCTTTACTTTTCAGGTCTTTACTTACGCTTCACTTTCTCAGGGAAAATAAGACCTTATTTGAAATTGAACCCCTCCTCCAACATTCTTTATGCTCATTCCTGCTATGTTTTTCCCCTTAGCATGTCTCATAATCTAATGTGTCATATCTTTATTTTTATTTTATTTTTATTTTTGCTTGTTTTCCATCTCCCCTACCAGAACTTAAGGTCCATTATGTGAAACTGCTTTTTCTGGTTTACTGACCGTTGTGTCCCCAAAACCTGAGGCAGTTCCTGTCACAGAGTCGACATTCACTAAATATTTGTTGAATAGATGAAATTAACGAGTACCTACAATGTGCCAGATAATGTGTTATACATTGGCAATAAATCAGTGAACCACACAGACAAATATATGTCATTTCAACTTACATTTTAGTTAGGAATATAGGTCAGGGAAACTAATATTCTTGCAGTACTATATAAACGGGTAGATATCAGTGAAAGAAACCTAAGAAAAACAAGTCTCTGCTCCAAAACAAAACAAAAAGTAGGAGCAGTTTAATAACAGGTAGGTCTGATTAAACTTGCCAAACATCAGCAAGTCATTATGGGAAAAGAATGTGTGTATGAATGTATGTGTATGTGTATGTATATATATATAATTTCCTAATAATAAAATGGCATGATAAGGATGACCTAAAACAGCCCCTTGAGAAGGTAGCATTGTAAAATGTTCGATGGAAGTGCCCGGTAGAAATCTAATTCCATAGTTTGTATAAATAAGTAAAACTGAACCTAAGTACACCTGTATATAATTTTTCCGGCACTTATGGCCACTGAAAATGAATATAAATCAAAAGACTCATATTACCTCAACTTCTCCCATTGGCTTTTGCACGTGCCTAAATTTGAGGATTGGAGATCATTTGGATTAGAGAGGTGGATCAGAATTCTAACTGTTATGGAAGCCTGCTGACTGCACTGCCCTCCCTTTACCTTATACTAATAAGGAAAAATGCCACACACTTGGACTTAATCTTGGCTGTCCAAGGTGGATAGAAAAGTGAACAGATGAATGAATAAACATGGTAATTACACAGACTTACATGTTCTTTGAAGGAAATAAAAAAGGGCAATTGGAGAATAAAGGGAAGAGAACACTTTAGATATTTACTCAGATCCCTTGAAAGTCTCATGCTCTTTATATGAAAAGAGAAAAGAGGCCCATTTGGCTTTAACACAAGATGATGAGGATGAGTCACAGGAGAGAGGACGGGTAAGAAGAGTCAGCGTTTATGGTCACGCATAGACTTCCCAGAAGTCCTATAAGGTTTTGTGCCACAGAATGTTTTCTTCTTTTTTATAAAAATCACTCAGACTACTGAGAATACACTAACGATAGCTCAATAAAGAAATACCGCTCAGGGGTAGAAATCTGTGTAAGAACCAATGGAGTTTTGGACCAGGATGATAGGATGGAAGGCTGGATTATGGATATATTTTGAAGATAATGCCGACATAATTGAGTGATAAATTGGCTATTCAGTGTGGAGGGAAAAAAAAGAGTCAAAAGCTCTTGACTAGCTTTTGGCCCGAACAGCCAAAAGGATAAAATAGTTATTAACTAAAATAAAGAAGAGAAGAAAAAGAGGTTTCTTAACAGAAGATCAGGTATTTGGTTTTGGACACATGAAGTTTAAAATGACTATAAGATATATCAAAGTAGGTAGGCTAATTAAGATATAACAGTTATGAGGTTTATAAGAAAGGCTAGGGAGTAGAGACTGTTTAGATGCTTTTGCGTCTCATTACAGGGGACTGGATGAGATTACCAACAGAGTGGTGACAAATGGTATTCTTAACAAGAATGATACAGAGCCACACAGGAATACATTTTCAGTAGTCTTTGTATGTGAACCATAGTTGTTGGAAGATGCAGTTTGAGACAGCCCAAATATCATGGGGGAGAGGGGGGCTGGGCAAAGTCATCAATACAGTTTTACCTCTATATACTACCATGCGAGCTTAGGAAAAGTTAAACTCAGAACCTCAGTTTCTCTAATGACAACAATCAGGCTAATCATCTTCCATCTGATTGTGAGGAGTATATGTTCATGGCTGTGCAAGTGAGAACACGGTAAAATCCAGATCTGGATAAGCAATACTAAAGTTAATGGAGGTCATAGATTTTGTAGGTTGGTGTTGGATTGGCTGAAAGGAAGAAGGTTATATCTCTCAGAAGGTTGCCAGGAGTTAAAAGGTTTTATGTAATATGGATAGTATTACTTAAAAGATTAATGTTATTTGTAAATAAATGCCACCTTTCGGGAGAGCTATTTTCTACTATGAATCAGGAGGCTGAAAAGTGCATAGATTTTAGCTTCAGAAGTGGACTGTAAAATATTAGAAAATAAAAATAAACAAAATTTTAAGGGTACAGTTGTTTGAGAACAACTGAAATGTCCAATAGTAAGAAACTGTAGTAAATATATGATACTTTATCCATGGAATACACTAGCATGAAACCATCGATATATTTTTAAAACAACATTTAATAAAGTAGGAGACGCTGGTATTAAAACTCACAATGAAAAATATAAGACAGATTATTATTTATTTTATACTAACCATTTTGTTTAAATGGCAAGGACAAAAACTGGAGGCAACCAACCATGTGTTCATAACTATTTGTATTTCAGGACTGACATTTTGAATAATTTATTCTACCTTTCTAACATTTCTAAATTCTTTGCAGTAGGTATTGTTTTTATCATAAGAAACCAGTAATTCGTTGAAAAAAATATTCTTGGGACTTTTAATATTTGTATAACCCGAATGGCACGTCAGTCTCTTATGTTTTTATCGCCTTGGTTTTGCTTTACGCTCCAGAAAGCAATCTAGTTATAGGTGAACTAAACTATTAATTGCATAGGAAGATCTCTTCTCTACAATATTCTGACAAAATATTATAAACACAAGAAATACTAACTTCCATAAAATATTTGTTTCTTTGAAGTCATTTAAACTTAATGTTTTTCCTTGAAAAGCTTTATGAATAATTGAGCCCAGTCTAACTTGCCTGGAAAGCTCTCCCTGAACTCTTAACACCATTAAGATTGTAACACTGCCACAGTAGGCCCATTAAAGCCATTTAAATCTGATAAGGAACGAGTCCTAGATTGTACAGAAGTCAAAAGAACTGACTAAGAATGATGATCTCAAGTATAAACATCCTGATTTCAGGAAAAATCTAATGTGCTCCTTAGCTATCCTAAAAGAAAATGCCTCTAACAAATATACTGTGGGGTTTTTAGGATATCTTGATTATCATTTTATTTTTTTTCTTTTCATTTTTATTAATTTACAGAGAAGCATGTAACAATTTTATCATATAGTGATAGGAGGAAAGGAATTCTAATCGCATTTCTGCTTTTGTTAGCTATGAGATTTGAACAGTTTGTGACCTCCTAGTTTCAGAGTCCTCATTCATTGAATGGATAAATAACGGTACTTAGCTGTATCTCACACATTTTTAATATGTATAGTACTTCTTAACATTGCACCTGTAGTAAACATCATATTATTTTTTTAAGTTTATTTATTTATTTTGAGAGAGACAGAGACAGCACGAGTTGGGGAGGGGCAGAGAGACAGAGAGAGAGAGAGAGAAAGAGGGAGATAGAGAATCCCAAACAGGCTCTGTGCTGCCCTCGCAGAGCCCGATGTGGGGTTTGAACTCACAAAACCAAGAAATCATGGCCTCAGCTGGAACCAAGAGTTGGATGCTTAACCTACTGAGCCACCCAGGTGCCCCAAACATCATATTGTTATTATTATTATTGCCATTATTATTTCCTATTTCCCACAGTTTTTATGTATTGGAAAATCAAATAAATGAACTGAGACTCCTGAAAATAGACCAGGAATTAATAGTGAGATCATTTTCAAACTCTGAGAAACTAGACAAACAGACCAATAGTTTTCTCTTTATGAAAAAAGAAGAGTTCACTTCATGTTGAAATACATGTTTAACACGTACCCATACACAAAGTTTCAGTTAAGGTGAACTCAAGTAATATAGGGATAAGATCTTTATAAAGTTTTATGTAAATATGAGAGATGATTACTAATAATACCAGGCTCTTGTACAAGCATTGCAATTCGTATTCAAGTTAGCAAACATCCTTTGCAGCCTAATAGAAAACTTTAACAGTTAGTGTCTTTTCAAAAAAGCATATATTTTATTTCCTAGGAGTAATTTATAAACCTGAAAAAATTACTTGAATTTATGTAATCTATCGTTTTAAGAGATAGTCCTTTTCTAAAAAATCCAATAAGTTCCCAATGTATTGTTGACTTGAAATGGCGTAACTTCAAATATAGAAACAATATTTTAATTTTATTGAATTTGTATTGCCTGCTACCATTTTTTTTTTCTAAATGAACCTTTTCAGGAACAAATATCTGCACATACTTAGGAACAGTTTTGACTTTGAATTCACGGAGGGAGAATATATTGGAGGAAAAAAATGTAAGTCTACTCTTGCCAACTCAAAGCAATAGGAACATTGGTGCAGTGAATATAAATTAACTCTCCAGGGAAGGTTTCCTGACAGTAGTGGTTATATGACTCATACTATCTCTTGATCCATGAAATGCATTGCACACCATCAATTTGCTACTTGAGTTGTCCTAAGGGGACAAGGTTGTCATTCACTCACTGAAATAAATTAAGGACACGATAAATTATTCTATTGGCTACGTTAGTGAAATTTCATTATGTATGCAAATAAGAGCATAGTTTTTATACCACATTTATAAAAAAATACTATTTAATATTAACATAATTCCATTAAGGTACATAAAAATACAGAAGAACACTATGTCTTTGTCATATTTTGCCCTTAAAATTATGATGGCTAACTGAGATTTAAGAATCTAAATAACTGGGACTGGTTAGATCTTGTAAGAGAGGCAAATCTGTTTTATTCTACTCTGCCTTCTACCATATCATGACTTGTTCATAATTCTGGGCTCTCAGACCAAGACTAATAAAAATACAAAGTGACTTTAGAATAACACTCAACCATTTGCAAAGTACTTTTTCATCTATTTGGAGTAGACTCGTGTTCGTGGCTGGCCTTCACCTTGAATTGACTCAGAATGCAAGTTGCCAGGGCAGAGAACAAAGCAGTTCGCCCAGTGTGCCTGAGACTATGTTGAAAGTTACCATGGAAAAATGAATTGAGTATATAAAACATTTTGAATTACCCAAACCTCAGAATCTATTCATCAAAGGACTCTAGCAGGCTATATGTAGTGAAAAACTGAACATGATTTCCTTCAGTAAATTAAATTTAGATTTGGACATATTTACAGCTGAACTCTTTAAAAAAAATTACTAGCAAACAAAACATTTATCATTTTGAACTCCTAAGGAAAAGTGGTGTATACCTGGCTCCTTGAAATTATTGGGAAGACTAAAAAAAATGAGATAATGTGTGAAATCATCTAGCCATTGGAACAGGTTTCCCTTAGAACGCTGCTCATATTCCTATCATTGTCCTCCGAGAATTTTATTGTAAATGCAATTTTATGTTCTGTCTGCCCCCTCATAGATTATGAGGAATTTATTTTTTTTTAATTTTTATTAACTTATTTATTTTGAGAGAGAGAAAGCATGCATGAGCAGGAGAGGGGCAAAAAGAAGAGAGAGAGAATCCCAAGCAGTCCCCTTGCTGTCAGTGTGAACCATGTCCATAAACCGTGATATCATGACCTGAGCTGAAATCAGGAGTTGCGCTTAACCAACTCAGCCATCCAGGCGTCCCAAGGTATTTAATTGTAATTAGGAATACAGGTAGTACATTCTTCTTTTCTGTGTTTCTAGTGCAATAGTCTTTAAATGATATAATCACTCATTCTTTTGTTAATTCCTTCATTCCTTCATTCAATTAACACTTGAACATCTTCTATATGTATGACAGAGCAAATCTCACAATGTTAGCATTACCAAGATTTAGATTCAAGTCCCAGCTCTATAAAATTGTAATTTGGTGACCTTTGGAGTATCACATGGTTCACCTAGACTTAATGTTGAATATATAAAACAAATCACATTGTTGTGACAAATAGTACATAAAACTCAACAATCACAAACAAAGTACAGCTAAAATTATGGGTTAAATGGTGTGGGTTTCTTTGTAGCAATAAAAATCCAGTGAGAATTAATAAATTGAGACAACGGATGTCATTCAGCTTTAGTTAAATTACATTGCTGTAACAGTCCTAGAATCTCAGAGGGTTATAGCCCTAACAGTTTAATTCACTCATATCATATGTCACTGTGGGGAAGCTACGGTTTTGCTCCCACGTATCCTTTGTTCCAGGACCTAGGCTAAAGCAGCAAATCTTATCTGAAATGTTGCCAGCAACAATGCATAAGGGGGAAAAACCAGAGATAAAAATCAGAAGTAGCTCTTAAATCTGATATGTGTCATTTCCATTCCTATTTCAATGACCAAAGCAAGTTAAAATGAGTCTGATTTCAATAAGGCACTTTAACGGGGGCAAAGAATACAATCTATACCAATAAGTAAGTGACACATGGAAACAGAATCTAATTCTAGGGAGCCAATGTAGTTAAGGTAGCCTCTGTGTGAGGTAATATTTATGCTGAGTCGCTGGAACCAAAGAATAGATGGGGGATGAGGAGAGCATCTGGAAATGAAAGGAAAGCTAGAGCCCTCCAGATGACAGAGACATCTGTTGAATGATACTAATTCACTAAAGCGACAATAATCATCAACTGGAGCTGTCCAAGTTACCTAACCTTGGCAATTTGCTGAATAACTAAAATTCAGCAAAGGGTTTACAGGAGCCTTCAGATTTAGGAAAATCACATCTGGTTTTAGCATCACACACAGTGGCCATTCTACTTTAAATATATTTCTAGAATTTATCTATATTACTGAAGCTGTATCCCATTCCTCTGCACAGACAATGTGTGTATAGGTTCAAAATGTTTTCAAATTTCATCTTTCCTTAGCTCTTTTCTTATATCATGAATCTCTAAATATTTTTCTAATAGTTGATTTATCTCCAATTGATTTGTCTTAGCAGAAAGAGACATTCTTTCTGGCATAGGTATTTAAATGTATCTAGAGAGGGTTGGTCTTTAGACCCATACCCAAGTAAAGTGCTAGGATGTCTCTGGCCCTACAAGAACACCTTGTAAACCAGTGTCATAGACATGAAAATCTACTGAATTAAGACATTTGAGCAAGGGAAGAGCTCAAGGAAAACAGACACTTAAGAAGATGGAATTAACAATAATACTTTCAGGTGGTTACGGCAATCAAAATTATGATGAAACATTTTTAAGAGACTGTGTTTGCTAAGGCCAATTGCTATACAGATAAATTGTTATCTGCCTTTTTTTTTTCTTTTACCATCAAAATATTAGTAAACGAGTGGAGACCTTAGAATATCAGGGCCATATTATTGTATTATTAAACCTATTAGTGTTCTTCATAAATTATATCATCATGTAAATTACTTTTAAATATATAAATCATAAATATATATTAAATTAACTAATGAACCATTCATTGGTCTTGAGAACTTAAAGAAGAAGTTATGTAACTCACAATAAAAGATTTATAAAATGTGATGAATGAGAATATTAAACCACCTGCTCTCAAGGATTTAAGTAGTATTTATGTTTTAAAACATAATTCATGAGTTATATTTTGCATAAACTATAAAAATGAGAAGGCATTTTATAAAGGCAAATAATTATATAATTGGTAGTATTATGCATAGTCAGAAAAAACAAAGCTTCTAATAATTTGAAATTTCAGGTACATGGACTCTTTGTCATTTTAGTCAAAAATATTTATCTCAATTCTCCATTCTCCTCCTAGAGCTATTCCATAGATAAAAGCAAGTCAGGTGCTTTTAGGAAATAAATCTGCATCATACTTTGAGCACAAAAATGAAGACAATTATTTTCACTTTTTCATAAAATACTAAAGGAAGAATAATCATTTCCATTGCCAAAAATGTCAGCAATGAAGCCAAGCACATAATAGTATAAATTTGGAAAAAAACTCAATGACATAAATTTGTTACCCAGCCAAAAATTATATAGAATTGTAGTTGAACATACTTATTTTGAAAAGAGTTCCGGAATGATGAATCTTAATAATATCAATCAGCATGCATTTTCAAAATACAAATCCAACTGCAAGTAAAAATCATAACTTTTTTTAAAGACTGGAACTATTTCAATAGATACAAATTTGTTCATGAAAATTTAAACAGGATATTGTTTCAATGGAAAACTGATTTCCTAAGAATCACTAATAAGTATTCTCATAAAATTATGAACAGCTAACATCATTCCTGGTATAACTTTTTGGAATATGAATATGTTGATTAATTTCATGAGACATGGAACTTGAATTAGCCTTTTTACCATCAGGAACTATGCTTATAGGCCAATCCAGCAGTATAGTCTAGCAAACTAAGTTTTGAATTTCAGACTTCTATGGATATTTCTCTTTCACTTCTGTGAATATTTTATTGTCTACTTTATTATGTTAGAGATTAGAAAATATTTTATAATTTTCATTGGCTTGATTATTATTTTATCATTTTGATATAAAGATGTAGAATAGATGCCCCTTGAAAAATGTTTTCAAATATTCTCTTATAGTTGATTAATATATGTCTTAATTTGTAATACTGATAAAAGGGTCTAATTGAACTGAAATTAACTACTATTTTTATGAAGGTCACAAGATAAGGTTATTTCAATGGAGATAATACTTTTGTCATGGGCTTTACTATTAGTTCTAAATTATCTTAAGGGAAAGAAAGATGTAAAATGTTTAAATCACATCCATCTATGTATTTATCCATGTATCTAGCTGTCCACGCAATCGTGGCAAGCCAATTTTTGTTTGTGCTTCGGTTAAACCAGTGAAGTTGTATATATGCTAATGGTATTTCTATTAAAGATGAAACTAGAGTCTGGGTGTCAGAGTTTAAATCCCTCCTTAGGTCTTTGAGAGCAATTGGTTTTTGGACAATCGTATCAACCACTCAGTTTTCCGTTTGTTTGTTTCACGTGTAAAATGGGAGAGATACTACAGCTTTTATTGCATTATGTATATAAAATACATGAGGTAATTCATGTCAAGCCTTTACAGAGTGCACGCCAGATGCCTACCATTCATTAAGTGACGACGGTTGTAAATTAGCGTGGTAGCTACCCTGAGAATATAAGTGTACCAATCAGGACTTACAACCAAGCCCGCCTAATTCTAGATCCCATTATCTCCCCACTGTACAATCCTGCCCCCTGATTAAGTATCTCATCAGCGAAAGAGTCCTCTAAAAGAGGTTTGCTGAAGGCGGTGATATTACATTTGAAACTAAAACTTAACAAGGCCTCAGAAAGGAACAGTTGTCTGTCTAGTAATGGAGTTTGTTACCAAAAGCCCATCTAGTCTGTTTCCATGGCTGGCGAGCCAGGTGGGTTTGCTGGAGAACAGAGGCGCTGATGGGACAATAGGCTGACCCACTTTGTCTCCCTGCAGACGGTCCCAGCTGGCACAGTGTGTACTTATTGTTCAAATAAGACCGTATTTTTTTTTGACTTTTCATTATATCTCTCCTAGGAAATAAAAATATAAATGCTGTGTGTTATCCAGAGAGGAAAAAAAAAAAAGTTGGACCTAATATTTGAAAGAGACAAATCCCATATGAAATTATCCTCACATTAAGATAGAAGCAATGGTTTATAACTATGACTAAAACAAGGTGTCTGCCATTGTTTTTTATTCTAATCTTATTAAATACACATGAAATTTTGAAGCTTATCTTCAACATATAAAACAAAACAAAACAAAATTCTCCTAAATTTATTTGTATAATCGTTCCAAGGAATGTCTTACAAAGACAGTGACAAAGTTGAAGAACAGAGATATGGAAAAAAATGTTCCTTATCTTGTTGATATTGATAACATGCTAAAAATTCATAGATTTCATAAGTTGAGGAGAATATTGGCTTGAAAGGAGAATAAATAAGGTTAGTACATACCCCGCAGGGCTGTCTTAAAGACCAACAACTGAGTAAAAATTAATAGGATTTAGAATTAAACAAAATAATGTTTTCTGTGAATAATGAGAACCATGAAATGGTCAATTTTTATTGTCTGTTTATAAACTCTTAACATACTATAATGTAAAGAAAAAAATGTAGCCTTGAGGATCTTTGGGAACACAGACTATATCTCAGTAATCCATCTGAGTTAATTTAGGCAAAGTATTTGAACTTTCTTATCTGTCTAGACATTGAGAGGAGGGGAAGGAGAGAGACACATATATATAATTTGTAATTACAAAAGATTTATAATTTCAGCACACGTTTGACTCTAAAATGGACAGAAAGAGACAAAGAAGAAAGGTGTGCCATGACATATCCAGGAAAAGTCACTCTGTTGCCACGTTTTGTGTTCTAAACCTACATATATTAAGTCCTGCATACAGCTAGGTCTTTGGAGGAAGTGCAAGTTAACTCTAGTAGTTTGAAAATATTAAATCAGCAAATTTATTGGTTCTACATGTGTTCAATTCATTTATATTGAGGTTGTATAAAAAGGAGGAATATATTACCAACATCAACACAAATGGAAGGGCAATATAGAGAAATGAAGTACACAGATTCACATAAGGGATAAGAGAAATCATAAAGAAGGAAATAGTGGTGATAATATATCATCATTGAGTGCAAGTCTCATTGGTTAAAGCACACATTTTTTTTTTAAGTTTTATTTATTTGAAGACAGAGAGAGACAAAGGTGGAGGGAGAGAGAGAGGGAACAGAGGAGGGTCAGAGAGAGAGGAGAGAGAGAATCCCAAGCAAGCTCTGCGTTGTCAGTGCAGAGCCTGATGCAGGGCTCGAACTCATGAACTGTGAGATCATGACCTGAGCCAAAATCCGGAGTTGGATGTCTAACTGACTGAGTCACCCAGGTGCCCCAAAGCACACAATTGAAACAATGTGCATTTTTTAAATCTATTAAATATTTCACTCATTAGTTTTTAATAATATACCCTTACTGACCATCCGGCTTTGTAGACCAAATTTGGGTTGGACTTTACTTAACCCTGGACTTTGTCACTGCCCTATACTCACTATGGTTATGTAGCTTTTGGGAACTTAGATTAAACATACCTAAGCTCAATGTCTTTATAGTCATAGTGGTGTTTCCTTGCAGGATTGTATAAGCTTCCGAGGTGCTGCATGTGAAGGACTACCACGTACCCATCATACAAGGAGTGTGTTATTAGTGTTTATGATAATGATGATGATAATGATGTTGACGATTATGATAATGATGGTCTGGAAGACAAGGAGGAGGATGCCATATCAATCTCCAGCACTGATTCTTTTATATATCTGTGCAAGATGAAGTTCCCAACCTCAGTAAAGTCATAATTCATCATAATGGATCATACACACACACACACGGTCAAATAAATACAAAAATCCAGTACTACAGATTTATGTGCAAACTGTCAAAGGCAATTATGAAATTAGGTGACTAACTCTGTCACAGTGAAGTTTAACAGTTTGTCTCACAGATATTGTTATGTTGGAACCATGAAGAAAAGACAGAAAGATAAATATGTTTTTATATATTTGGTGCTTTCTTTTACGAAAGAAAAGAAAGAATTCACCTTGGGAATTCCTTTTTTTTTTTCAGTTTACTGTCTGATTCCTTCATTTATTCCTCATATGGGAACATTTTAAACTTTCTTACAAATCTTTTCAATTTCCTCTGAATATGTTAATTTACTTAAATTACTTTCGAAGTATAGTATTTATAGTGGAGGGTAATGTTTAAGTGTCATTCTGGGAAACAGAAGTGACCGAAAACTATTTTTTCTCTGTACCACCCTTCCATTATTGTACCTGAAGAAAGTAACATGTGCTAAATCTGACTGATAATTAAGCCCTACCAAAAAAATCAGGATATTTTGGATTTAATTCATTTGATATGAAAATGAGTAAAATAGAGAAAAACACATGTAGGATGTGGATTCTCCTCACACGAATGAACTGGAGTGAGGAAAACTGAAACTTGACATAAATTAAGGTGGAGACTGACACAGCGCTTTGAAAAAAAAATGCACAAATTTCAATAACAGACTTTGAAAGAATGAAGTTTTGTGCTGTGTGCACGACAAATACTCCAAATTTGACGTGACAAGTGTGTGGAGTTTTAGGGTTTGTGTCTACAATATGAACTTCAAATAGAGATCATATTTTATTCATCTGTAATACAATCATTAGAATGCAATCAATGCGTACATATATGGTAAGGATTTTTCTCAAAACACAAGTAAATAAGACTTCCTTTGAATTATCCTATTTTGCTATCCAGGGTGCTTTTTCACGGTCTAGGGATAGGCTCTCTGTGGCTTCTATGACATCCTTACTCAAGCCATCAGGTCACGTATTCTCTTCCCAATACCTTCACGAGAGTCTTAGTCCACTGAACTCGGTCATCTCCACATGCTTTCTGATGCTGTTACTTCTATTCAAGACTCAAGTAAGAAATCCTGGGTCTTCCCCCACTGTGGCTCCTACAAAAGCTTCATTCAAGGTTGCTACCTCAAATCCTCCTAGTACGATTTTAAAAAGGCTTGTAATGAGATCAAAAGAATAAAAACTCTATGGAAGTAAATAACAGAGCTGATGGAAGGAAATAACAACTCAAAAATAGTCTACCAATACTGATGTGTTTGCACAAGTCTAGACGTATTCTCCGTGTAACCACGGCAGCCTTGGAGGAGCTCACCATTTGGCCCACCTCCATTTAGCACACGGCAGGGACCAGAGGGGTCCATAGCACAGCTCACTGGCAGCTCTGAGCTGGTCTTTATTCCTTCCCTCTACCTCAATGATTGACTCCTGTGGCTGCATTCCCTTTCCCTGACTGGTTTCCAGTTTAAATTGGTGGTGGAGATGTCTATCGCCATCCTGGAAAACCTTGTTCTTGGCAGCTTATACTATGAATCTGCTGTCTTTTCAATTTAGTTCACACACTATCTGAGTTTATCAGTAGCATTTTTTCTTATAAAGATGAGTGAAATGTGTCATACCTTTAACAATTTAGTATGTAAACGTTAGGAGATAGTTTTAGCCTTAGAACTATCTGTAATATTATATCTTAAACACTTCTGAAGCATTTGAGATTCAATTATTATCCAGACATCTTTTATCAGATGTAGAAGACTAGAATATAGAATATTTAAAAATTCTAACTTGACACACCATAAGAAATATAATCATTTCAGACAGTAAATCTGACTTAAATAACATCTTACATAAGCCGATGTGTGGGCTAATATCTTAATATTCCCACAGATAAATCCATTTTATTTTTTTTTAATTTTTTTTCAACGTTTTTTATTTATTTTTGGGACAGAGAGAGACAGAGCATGAACGGGGGAGGGGCAGAGAGAGAGGGAGACACAGAATCGGAAACAGGCTCCAGGCTCCGAGCCATCAGCCCAGAGCCTGACGCGGGGCTCGAACTCACGAACCGCGAGATCGTGACCTAGCTGAAGTCGGACGCTTAACCGACTGCGCCACCCAGGCAACCCCTAAATCCATTTTATTTAATCCTGCAGTTTGGAAAATTTTTTAAAAGTTGAACTTTGCAAGTCCTATTAAGGTTGCTTTGACAATGTCTTTATGGAAAAGATCTGTACTGAAGCAATTTATAGAATTTATATAGAATGGTGGTATTGCAAAAATGCATATATCTTGACAAATTCTAATTTTGGAAGTTCAAATATCAGCACAAAATACTTTCTGTACAAAAGAATTTGATTTGATTAGGGTGACAAGTTTTAAAATTTTAGTAATTAAGGGCTACCTTGAGAGTCATCTATTTTCAAGCTTAAGGCGTTGCTTGAGTTTGCAAGATAATGTCATTAATCTTACCAGTGTCACCTGCATTTCATTAGTCGCTTTCTTATCATGCGAGTGAAGTTCATCCTTGTTGACACAAAACGTGTGAACACTTCCTGGTTATACAGACAGTAACATTTACCACACTTATTGCAGAGTCCTCCAAATTATTTTTTAGAGTCATTAAGACTAGAAAGTGAAATGCTAAAATATCATAATAAATTTGAATCACTGTATTGAAATTGGAATGTGAGTGTAGTAGTTATTCAGTTAACTAGATTCTCTGACCTAACATCAGGGCTACATTTTCATAAACTCCATTTCACACTGAGGACCTCAGAAATGAAATGAATTTATTCCTGTGCTCGTATATTTAAACGAATGAGATGATTTTGTAGGAAATAATGTTTCTGTAACTGATGACTGAGTTGCTGGCCCAAACTTAATGAGTGTCAGACAGATTCTAGGAGGGCAGGAGATGAGGAGATGAATAATTATGGTTTTGAGTGTGTACGATGAACCTAGCATTTCTCAATTTAGTGGGGTTCTTCTAACAAAAATCAGAGCAATCTTACAAGTCTGTGCAATGAAAATCTTCTGTACCACCCTGCATACCTTCAGTGGAAGCTCAGGGTTGCTTTTGCATCCCTGGTGACGTTTCCCCTTCCAATAATATCAGAATATTTGTTTTTGTGTTTTAAATTCAGACAAGGGAACAAAGTTTCTACCCACCTATGGTTGCAAAATTCAATACAAGTTAAAGAATGATTAACTTAACAAGGATGATTTTACTAAAAATATTAGCTATGAAAACTACAAAGAAATGAGTGAAACACACCATTTTTATTCTAATGCAGTATGAGCAAAGTGCACGTGTAAAATTCCGATGAGTTCAAATTCAACTTTTTCCTAAGGTTTTCCTCTTCCCAACAGTTAAATTACTAAAAGTAGCATCGCTTATTGTAAAAGTAAGGAAAATGGTACTTGTCAGGTACATAAGTACTGGGAAGTCCACTATGCATTTTGCAGGCAGTATCTCAATTAGTATTTAAATCAAATGTAATTATTTAAGGGGAACATAATTATTTACTTTAGAAGTGAGAATACAAAAACTCCAAAACTGTAATGAAACTAGTGACAGGAGTTGCTGATAGTTCTAGAGCCATCTGGCTCACAATTTTCTGCTTTTTGTGATGTTTCATAATGTTTATGCAAATATTCAAAATTAAAAAAATATTTAGCAAGAGGCAGTGTAACAGGTGTCTTTCATATTTTCTTTCATATTTTATTTATGAGCACATATATATTTTATTGCCAATCCTCAAAAACCCTGGAAGGCAAAATCTCTGAGCTTTGTTTGACCACCTTAATTCACTGTAAAATTTCCAATAATTATGGAGGGAAACAGATGTAGGAGGTATAATAATTTTCAGAAGAAGATTGTAAACCCATTCTTTTGGCAAATGCCAATAGCAAATACAGATTTTTCAGAATAACCAGGCAGAGAAATGTAAGGTTATGTCAAATGGTGTTTATCTTTCTAAAGGAAACAAAGGGAATTCAGCTCAGCCAGCATATATAGCAGGGATAACAACAACATTCTCCAACACCAAGGCACAAACTAGCTGCCCTCCCCAGAGCCTTTCCAGTAGAAATATGTCAGAGTCAGAAAGGATTAAAGGATTACATAAAAACTTCTAGAATTATAACTCTTCTTCCTGCTATCCCACATATATCTTGTAAGGTGTTTTAGATATATAGCTGTGGCACCCTCATCTTGACTGGGAGCAGTTCCTTGGTCTATGAAGTAAAACAAAAGAGAAGAATGAAAGAGGGGAGAGGTGGGGATCAATGTGATTTCTGCAATTGGGTACAGGGTGCATCTGGATAGAAAAAACAAACAAACAAAAAAAGAACACCACTCTCGCATCAAGCTATCATTCTCAGACACTACTGGCCACAAGAGACTGATTCAAGTACTTCCTGATCCTGATGCTGAGAAACAGAACAAAAGAGTAACATGGCCAGTACTTTGGAAGCAGACTAACTGGGAATAAGGCTTTAGAAGGATCATAGTTCCCACTTAGCAAAAGAAAATTGTGGAAGACAGATTGAGGATGGAGCTATGAAAAATAACGTTCAGCGCAGCCATATTAGGGATGTCAGTGTGTGGTGTGACACCTGACTGGTGGTGGCATCACTTCTTTCCTTGATACATTTTTCTCAGCTCGGTACTTGGTGCCTTCCTGTGTCTCCTCCAGTCACCACAGCCCCTGTTACTCTCCATCTCTACCCACACTGTGTACTTTCGTAATTGAAACCACCCACATATCGGGGCGCCTGGGTGGCTCAGTCCGTTGAGCATCCAACTTCAGCTCCGGTCATGATCTCATGGTTCATGGGTTTGAGCCCCCCATTGGGCTTTGTGCTGGCAGTGCAGAGCCTGCTATAGATTCTCTGTCTCCCTCTCTCCCTGCCCTTCCCCCACTCTTGTGTGTGCTCTGTCTCAAAAATAAACGTTAAAAAAATCTTAAAAAGGAAAAAAAGCAATCACCCACATTTCTTATCGTCACGTAGTAAATCACCTATTAGACCAAATGTTTATTATATTTCTTTTGGTCAGGTTTACTTAAGTATAACTCACATTAGTGGAATCCACCATGTTAAGGATACTTTTATGAATCTGGACAAATGAACACAATCATGTTACCACCATCATAATCAAGATACATAATAGATTCATCATCCCCAAGATATTACTTCTTGTCCCTTTTAATCAATCCTGTTCAGTTATCATCTGTACCAAGCAACCTCTGATCTGTTTTCTCTCGGTATAATTTTGCCTGTTCTAAAATACCATATGATATCATACAGAATTTGTCCTTTTGAATCTGACTTCTTTCACTTAGCCTAATACATTTAACATATACTTATTCTGTTGCAGATCAATACTTTTCTGTTACAGCTGAGAAGTATTGCATGTAATGAATATACCACAGTTAGTTTAATCATTCAATAAATGAAGGACATAAGTTATTATTGTATTTGTTATTATTATATTAGTTATTATTATACTATATGTAATGTGGCTATAAACATTTGTGTAGAGGTTTTAGTGTCTTCATAAATTTTCAGTTATTTTGGCTAAGTGCCCAAGACTAGGTTGGACTGGCTGTATGGAAAGAGTATGTATGGGGCGCCTGGGTGGCGCAGTCGGTTAAGCGTCCGACTTCAGCCAGGTCACGATCTCACGGTCCGTGAGTTCGAGCCCCGCGTCAGGCTCTGGGCTGATGGCTCGGAGCCTGGAGCCTGTTTCCGATTCTGTGTCTCCCTCTCTCTCTGCCCCTCCCCCGTTCATGCTCTGTCTCTCTCTGTCCCAAAAATAAATAAACGTTGAAAAAAAACAAATTAAAAAAAAAGAGAGAGTATGTATAACTTCAGAAGAAACTGCCAAAGATTTTTGCAGTGTGATTGACCATTTTGCATCTCCTCCAACAACATATTAGAGTTTCAGTTGCAAATATCTTCACCTAGTCCGTAGGATGCCTTTTAGTTTTGTTGATTGTTTCTTTTACCATGCACCTGAAACTAATATAACACCGTATGTGAACTAACTGAAGTTTAAATTAAAACTTAAAAAAAAATTCAGTTGAACGATAACCTTGTCAGCTTTGGTATTACCTATTTTTTTTCCTTCCGATAATATAAGTATGCATCAAATTTAGATTTGAATTTTCATTTCCCTAATGACTAATCATTTAGTTATAAGAGAGTATGTTTTCATGTTCTTACTGGTTTTCTGTACATATTCTTTATGAAGGCATCTCTTCAAAACTTTTGTCCATCTTTATTTAGCTTTTCTTTGCTTATTGAGTATATAAATGTATACAAACATATATTCTGTACGTCATTTATTACATTCTTGTTGTGTAATTTTTTTTCTCTCAGTCTGTCTTTTGTTTTTATCATTTTAACAGTATCTTTTGAAGAGCATGAGTTTTTTAATCTTGATGAAGCCCAGTTGTCAAGTTTTTTTTTTCTTTTATGGCTTATGCTTTTGGTGTCAAACTATAGAAATATTTGAGTAGTCTACGGCTGAAAAAATATTTTAATTTGTTTCCTCGATGAGTTTTGAACTTTTACTTGAATTAATGATCAATTTGAATTAATGTAAGTTATGAATCGATGTTCTTTATTCTGCATATGGCTGTCCAATTTTTTCAGCAACATTTATTGAAAAGGCTTTTCTTCATCCAACATTATTGATATTCAACTCACCATAAATATGTGAGAATGCTTCTGGTTTTATTTTCTGTTGCATTGAGCGATGTATCTTTTTCTAAGTACCACACTGTTTTGCTTACCATAGCTCTAAAGTAAGTCTTGAAATCAGGTAGTATATGCATTCTGAAATTTTAGTCCACAAATTCCAAACAGAAGAAGCACAAAACACATATCCAGACACATTATAATCCCACCGCAAAGGAACCAATAGTAAGAAAAAAATGAAAATACAGGTAAATAATTCTTAAAAACACGCAATGTATGAGGTACAAAAATGTGTTTGAATAATAGCCAGTAAGACAACATTTTTTAACATGCTGAAAGGGCCATTTTTTTTCCTTCCAGATAAATAAAAGCTGAAAGAATTATATACATATATATATGTATATGTGTGTATATATGCGCATGTGTATGTATGTGTTTGTATATATGTGTATGTATGTATATGTTGTGTGTGCGCATGTCTGTGTCTAGTCTTGACAACAACAAATATTGTTGGAAGTATGGAGCGGGGTGCTTGGATGTCTCTTAAGGGTCCAACCCTTGATTTCTGCTCAGGTCATGATCTCACGGTTCATGAGATCAAGCCCACATGAGATCTGCACTGGCAGCCCAGAGCCTGCTTAGGATTCTCTCTC
Source organism: Puma concolor (assembly GCF_028749965.1). Taxonomy (NCBI): domain Eukaryota; kingdom Metazoa; phylum Chordata; class Mammalia; order Carnivora; family Felidae; genus Puma; species Puma concolor. The sequence goes on along the minus strand of NC_141670.1, from coordinate 179,599,241 downwards.
TTCCACTGTCTCTGCCCCTCCCCTACTTGTTCTTGCTCTCTCTCTTTCTTTATTCAAAACAAAACAAATAAACTTTAAAAAGGGGGGGGGGAACAATTTAAGCACTCATACAGTATATTTGTAAGAGTACAAAAAGATCCAGTTCCTTTGGAAAATGGTTTAGTAGTTTTTTTGTTTGTTTTTTTTATAAAGTTAAATATACATTTACCCTATAACCCATCAAACACAAATTTAGGTGTTTTCCAAAGATAAGCAAAAGCATGCCCACAACAATGTTTGTACCCATATGTTCATCACAGATTTATTTACTAGAAAGAATGTGAAAATAAGCCAAATGGCTATCAACTAGAGAATTAATTAATTAATTGTGGTGTGTCCATACCATTGAATACTACTGACCAGTTAAACAGAGTAAACTACAGATAAATGCAACAGCAGCAAAAAAAAAAATCTCAAAATGATGCTAACTAAAGAAGATAGGCACAAAAGAATACATAGCATATGATCATTTATATGAAAATCTAGAAATTGTATTAGTGGTTGCCTGGGGACAAGAATGAGGAAAAGGTACTATATGCAAAAAAAAAAAAAAAAAAAATGCGGAAAGGAACTTTTTAGATTGATGTAATGTCCTATATGATTACATATATATGTGTATATACATCTTAAAGCATATCAAAATATATACTTCCAATTCCTAAATTTTATTTGTGTAAATTATACTTTAAAAAAGCTCAAAAAACCTATTGGGCTGAAATATTTTTGACAAATACTGTCTTTTGTCTATTTAACAAACCATGGGAGATCTTTTAATTTTTCTAACAGAATGTCAATTTTGTTCACTCCCTAACTAGCAGCTATGTGCTTGCCTAAAGAGTGAGATACACTCCAGTCTCAAGCAGTTAAAACTTAATTGATATAATCCATTAATATGATATGTAATCATATCAATGCATTCTCCTTGCAAAAATTGTTTTAAGCATGAGCATGTGTCAAAGTCATGGTCAATGGATGTTTACTGCTGTGTAGTTTCTTGCAAAGTTCCTCTTACTATTTTAAATATCTATCATGATGGACAATTTTTAAATATTTATGTATTGTTTACCAAATATCAGTGTTTTCACTCTGTCATATGAACTAAATTACCTGATGGTTCTTCAAAAGGCAGGAATTATAAGCATGTATTTATAAACTAAGGACCTATGAAGCAAAGAAAAATATATAAGATCAAATAACAGAGATGGACATACACAGTCATATGAAACAGAAATGATATAAAATGATGCTGATCTTACCAATATACTAGGATATTTGCCATTTTACTCTACCCTATTCTATTCTATTCTATTCTATTCTATTCTATTTATTTATGTCTTAATGCTAGGAATAGCCCAGTAGATATATTTCATGGCACTAATGCATGATGACTCAGAATAAGAAAAACACAGAGGTATTGTGGTCTCATTCAGTTACTCTAAAGCAGCCAATCACATATTTATGGTTTGTGTGATTTTCAAACCATCTTTTTTTCTGGTCATTATCATGAAAACATTAAATAAATATTTTATGATCTAAGTTTTCTTAAGTTTCTCTGTTACTGAACATAATAATAGTGCAACTATTTTAAAAGAGGTATCAGTGCATTATAAGGGTAAAATCACCTCAACATTTTAGAAGATCAACAACTTGAGGAGATATGACACTATACTTAAACTGCAGTATTTTGGTACAACGAAAAGATTTGTATTTTACCCCTTTTAACAGTAACTTCTTTAATAAAACAGTATAAGAAAAGGTCTTAGTAATTATCTATAATTGTGTAATACATTTTAAGTACATTCAATACGCATTTCATGATCTTTAAAAAAAACATCTGGGGGTGGGTGGCTCAGGTGATTAAGCATCTAACTCTTGATTTCGGCTCAAGTCATGATCTCGTGGTTTGTGGGATCCAACCCTGATTTGGGCTCTGAGCTGATAGTGCGGAGCCTACTTGGGATTCTATGTCTGCCTCTCTCTCTGCTCCTCCCCTGCTCACTCTCTGTTTCTAAATAAATAAATAAATAAATTTAAAAATAAAAAATAGAAAAAGCCTATTCAGTTTTTCTAGGCAGTTAATAAGTAATTGTCATTAAATCATCAAGTGTTTGTACATGTTGAACCTAATACAGCATCAATTTTAACCTCATGAACTATTTTGAAAGCCAATACTATATGACTGATAATATGTAGAAAATTATTCAAGGCATGTCTCCTAAGTATACATATATTCAGAAGTTGAATTATCAGCAAATCATTATAAGTATTGGAAAACATATGGCTGCATATGAATATCCATTCAGTGTTAACAAAGACTTGAGAATAGAAAAAGTCAAAGAACATCAAATACATCAGAGCTTGGATTAATTTATGAATATGAAAATGTGACTCCCAGGTGTAATGTTCTTTTGCATTTTAGTTCTGTATGTAATCTAGATGAGTTTTTCTTGGAATCAGAATCAGGATTTCAGAATACTAAATATCATTTTTCCATGTCTCAAATATGTCAGTAAATTGCTTAGACAATATATCTAATTGAATTTAATTTGATTGTAAGGTTGACTTTAAATAATTATAAAAAAAGATGCGAAAGGAAAAAAGACCAAAAAATATGTAAAGTTGAGGAAAATAATTAGTATTCTCACCCTCTGTTCCACACATACCACCTTGGCATCCCTTCACCTTTACAGGAGCCGTGGTTCCTAGGCCATGAAAAGATCTTTGCACATTACTCCTTCACCTTCAAATACGTAGATCATTAGAAGCCTGGCTGGTAAGATGAATATGGAGAGAACATTTCAGGCAGAGACAAGAGCATGTGTGAAATATCAGAGATGAGATGGCCCCGGGTCTCAGGAGGTCACGGTAGTTGGGCTTAACCTGAACCTTAAAGAAGAAACAAAATCCAAATCCCTCCTATTCTTACTATCTCTCACAAGTAAGGCTTTCATGTAATTCCCAGAGCATATCTAATTTATATTATTAGACTTCTTTGCTACAGAAATTATCCCTAAGTCCTATAGCACACTAATAAATATTCACGTGAAGATTTCATGCAAGCAGTTATTACATACATCTGGGGCTCGGGTATACAAATTTGGGCTACAAAAATATAAACTGTGTTTAAACATAAAGGATTTAAATGAAATATTTTGGGATCCTGAAGATAGAGTTTTACCGACTGCGCCACCCAGGCGCCCCTAAAGGACCAGTTATAAAAATGAATCGAGAAGGAACCAAATGTGTTAACTGCTGATAGTTCAAGTAAGATTAGAGCTGAGAATAAAGTATTGGGTTCAGCAAGAAGAGATCTTGCCAAGGCTGGTGAACCACTAGTTATGATTATATGTCTGCAGTGTGTTAAATAAAAGAATTGGAAATGAAGACATGAACAAAGTAAATTTAGAACTCTGTCTCCAGGAGTGTTTTTGTAAGGGGGAGAATCCCTTAGCTGGGGAATAAGTTGTAGTGTGGACTTCTGGCACAGTTTCAGAGTGCTTAGTATCAAAAGAAAAAAGATAAGGATGCTTATTACGTGTATTTACTGGAGTTGACAAAATTTAGTAAATAGTAAATTATAGATTCCAAAAACCTGCTTTATTTAGTTGATAGTCTGTGATGGTTTCTTCAGAGCTGTTATATACTATTATGTAAATACCTAATCACCGACACACTGTGCATTACTCCTCTATCCTATGTAAAGACTCCATTAGAGTCATTATGGATTATTGTGTAAATGCCTAATTGCAGGCAATTTAAGATGCTTATTATTTACTTGATAGTTTTTAAAGTAGGTATATGGCAGAACTATTCATGTCTTTTAGTGTTCAGGACCTAAGAGAAGAACCAGAATGTGTTTCTGTTTCTGTATGTTTATATAATATCCTTACCCTAAGTCAATATTATCATAGAATATTTTGAGTTTCAATGATGCTGTATTTCTTCAATTGTAACTAGATGTTCTTTTGAAGCTACACAAACATGGAAAGAATTGACTCTCTGCCACTTAGCTAGTTTTAGCTTTTTAACTTTTCTCCTTTGTTAACTTAAACAGGAAAATTTCCACCATAGAAATGCTTTTATTTCCTTTGCTCCTTCCTGCATGTGCTTCTCATTGCCTTCTGGGTAGAGAAGATTATGAATGGGTCAATTTGCTCCTATGAGTCTGCTCAAGTTGTTATGCAGAACTTTCTAGATTAGACCCTCTGAATCATTCCAGCATTACCATACTTGGTATATTTTCCAATTGAGTAAGCTATAATTTTCTCTAATGTAACAATTTCTGTGGTAAAATTTATGTTTCTGGATGTATGCATTATTTAATACAACAAATATTTTAATGAAGACTTGTCTGCGTGGACACTGAAAAGGCAGATAGCAATATATAATGCAAAGGCCAGGGTAAATCTTATTGGCAAGATAACACCCAGCAAAAAGCTTTAAAGAGGTAAGAAGCTGAGCAATGTAGATTATCTGTGGATGAGGGTATTATTCCAAGAAAAAAAAAAAAAAAAAACTGGCAGTCAGTGCAAAGGCCCTAAGGCGGAAACATGCTGTGCGCTCACAAAGGTCAAGGCCAGTAGGGCTGAATTAAAATAGAAGGAGGTGTAATACAAGATAAATTCAGGTACAGAAGGATATGGAGGCCAAAGGACACTTTGGGCACATTTTTGGGCTAGTGAGGGTTTACTCTGACAGAAGAGGACATTACAAAATTTGGGATGCAGGGTTCGTTGCTGCTGAAAATAAACTATAGGGGCCCACGAATAGAGGTTGAAAGACATTACTACAAATAATAATAGGAAAGAAAAGTTGATGGATTGAACAAAGGTGATAAAGGATTGGAATTCTATCACATTGGATGTGGAATACCAGAGAGAGAGAAGACATAAGGACATTTTATGTATTTTGGCCTGAGAAAGGGATTGGTTAGGTTTGTTATCAACAGACCAGGAAAGCTACTAGAAAAATCCACTTGGAGCATGGAGAAGTGGGAGATCAGTTCAAGTTTGTACATGTTGAACCTGAGATAATTGGCCAATATTTAATTAGGAAATTTTGTAAATGAACCTGGAATTAAAAAAGAGAGATCTAAAGTAGAGCAAGAAAATCATAAGTAATAGGCATCGAGGTGGTCTCTGAAGCCAGTAAACTCCATATAATCATCAAAAGAGGGAGAATATATGGAGAAGCATAGCAAAGATTAGAACCCTGGTTCTAAAACACTCCAATATTAAGATATTGGGCGGAATAGAAAGAATCAGCAGATGATATCAAGAAGAATTGACAAGTGAAGTAATAAATAAAACAAGCCTATTTTTTCCCCAAACCCAATTTCAAAAAAATATAGAACTGCCAAATTCTGCAGACAGATCATATAAGACGCGAAGTGAAGTGTGGGCCACTGGATGTCTCAATACACAAGCCAATGCCGACCTTAGCAAAAGTAACGGGAGTGAAAACGTGATTGGTGAGTGTTTAAAAGGCAATGGCTAGGAGAAGAATTGGAGACAGCAAAAGCAGAATATTTTTTTGAGGAGAGTTTGTTGTTGTTGTTGTTGTTGTTGCCTTTAAGAATGTAGAAATTGATGGGGTGCCTGGGGGACTCAGTCGGTTGAGCGTCCAACTTGGGCTCAGGTCATGATCTGACAGCTCGTGGGTTCGAGCCCCTCATCAGGCTCTGTGCTGAAAGCTCAGAGCCTGGAGCTTGCTTCGGATTCTGTGTCTCCCCCTCTCTCTGCCCCTCACCCACTCGCATTCTGCCTCCGTCTCTCTCAAAAATAAATAAACATTAAGAAAAAATTTTTTAAGAATGTAGAAACTGGGTGGTTGGAAGCGGGGGAAATTTAGCCTTTATAAAAATTGTTTTTATGTGCTTGTTTTTTAATATGTAGTGATAATAGCATGTGTGTGCACTGTGTTAGTCTCCTATTTCTTCTGTAACAAGCTTGGTGTCCCAAAAGGACACACATCTCTTACAGTTCTGGGAGTCAGCAGGGTGAAATGAGTCTCACAAAGCCAAAACTTGGCAGGATTGATTCTTTCCGTAGTCTGTAAGGGAGACTCCATCTGTTTACCTTTTCCAACAGGTAGTGCTGTTTGCCATGCATCCCTTGGCTCCTGGCCTCTTCCTCCATTTTTGAAACCAGTGGCAGGGCATCTTCTAATGTCTCTCTGCTTCCATCATCAATTCTTCTCTGCCTCTCATCTCTGGCCTTCTTATTATGAAATCCCTGTGATTGCATTGGGTCGACCTGAATAATCCAGGACATTTCCCCATTTTTAAATCCTTAACTCAATCATATTGCAAAGTCTCTTTTGCCATATCAAGTAACATAAGGAGTTTCTGGGGATTAAGAGACAGACAACTTGGGCGGCCATTATTCAGTCTGCACTGCACCCTGATAAAAATGATTCAGTAGGAAGCATAATTGTTGGCAAAGGAAAAAGAGGAATTGCTGTGGCAATTTCTGGAGTTGCCTAGAGGTGTGCCATGTGGCTAGTACCCAAGTGACATGTTTGGCATTACATAGCAATTGAAATAGTTCTCTATACTAATAGGTAAGAAGGCAGCTTGCGTGATTGTTGCTAGATGCAGATAAATTGATGCAGAAGAAATCATATCTTAGGTTAGTAGGATCTTATTGATTACTGACCTGGCTCTAAAATGGGTTGATGTGAACTGACCTAATTATAAGCTTTCTAATCGACACTTTCCAAATAGACAGGGTCCGTGACTTGGTAATAATAAGTTGGTTGAGTAGTAGCTAACCAATATTAGGTAATAATGCCTTTAAGTAATGTGGTACCATGCAACAACAAAAGCTGTTGTTTTTCCACCTCTGCCTGCTTTCGCCTCCCTTCGGAGTTCTCTTAGCGTACCATTTTCTGTGAACTTGGTGTATATTTTTAATGTTTATTTATTTATTTATTTATTTAGAGGGAGAGTGGGCATGCATGCACAAGCAGGAGAGGAGCAGAGACAGAGAGAGGGAGAGAGAGAATCCCAAGCAGGCTCCACACTGTCAGTGCAGAGCCCAATGCACGGCTTGAGCTCATGAACCGTGAGATCGTGACCTGAGCCGAACCCAAGAGTCAGATGTTTAATTGACAGAGCCACCCAGGCGCCCCTCTGTGCACTTAATATTAAATGGTGGACTCCTCAATAACTGCAGAGAAGTCATCTCATTCAGATGATAGCATAGCTGAAATAGTATATGAAACAAAAAGAATCTGTCTCTTAACTTTAGTAGGTTTTTGTTTTGTTTTGTTTTGTTTTGTTTTGTTTTGTTTTAAGTAGCTGGTATTTTTTTTTTCTTCCCCTCTAACAGCCAAAGACTTTAGGGAGGGGTGAATTTTACTCCCTAATATTGCATGTCGTCTTTGTGGAAAAGTAAATGAGGCCGAGTTCTCCACTCTTTTAGAAGTCTGAAAGGGGCTGGAGGCTACATTGGCCAGGAATTTCGTCTCATCACCCTGGTACAGCACTAGAGAGAAAATGTAATCCAAGCTCAGCTAAATGAACTATTCCTACCCCCCACTACCTGCCCCCAGGACTTACTTTTCAGCAGAGAAATTGAAGGACAGGTGAAAACCAAACAAAACACAAAAATAAGCAAGGCCGTAGTACAACATTCACACCAGGAAGGGAGTCGGGCAGTGCCTGTTCTGTTTTCCAGCCTGTATCCAAGTTAGACACCTATCCAGTAAATTCTACACACCTACACACCTCCCATTAGGTTTCCTTTTTTTTTTTTTTTTTTTTTTTGTTGCTAAAGTTGGATAGATTTTAATTCCTGTTACTTGAGACCAAAGAACCCTAACTCATGGACTAATTTCAGGGGACTTATACTTCAGTACAAAGAAATAGGACATGTGATAAGAAAATGTCTAAATGAGCATCTCTGTCAGGAGGTACTAGCAGTCAGTCAAAATGGAATTTGAACTGGACCCTGAGGCAAAGTAGAATTGAATTCCTTTGAGTGGAGGGGGTGAATATTACAGGCATAGAAAACAAGGGATGTGCAGTGGGATTGAGAATGACAGATTTGAGGACTAAAGAGAAAAGACTAGATGAAGCAGAGGGTTTCCTTTGAGAAGATGCCAAGCCAATAGCATAAAAACTCTCTTGGAGTCTCAGAGATGACATTTGAATGCCAAGAAGACTGTGGCCAAAAACATGTCTAAGTTTACATCATTGGCTCAATATAGACAGAGGTGGCAATGTAGAACTTTAAGCTTGCAATAAGAAATTAAAATTAGATACGAAACATATCTAAATATGTCTAAATATATTGTGTGTGATGGCGTTGTAGTTGTGTGTGTAAGGAGGTTGTGCATCCGTGAGAGAAAGAGAGATTGAGAGAGAGATTCTAGTCCAAATTTCTTCCTTTTCACAGAGGAGAACCCTCTCAGACAAGGAAGAGTAGTGGAGAGGAAATTTATTACCGAGAGAAACACATGAGATGTGTTTTAAAAAATTTTTTTTTCAACGTTTTTTATTTATTTTTGGGACAGAGAGAGACAGAGCATGAACGGGGGAGGGGCAGAGAGAGAGGGAGACACAGAATCGGAAACAGGCTCCAGGCTCTGAGCCATCAGCCCAGAGCCCGACGCGGGGCTCGAACTCCCGGACCGCGAGATCGTGACCTGGCTGAAGTCGGACGCTTAACCGACTGCGCCACCCAGGCGCCCCGAGATGTGTTTTAATTAGATGTTTTAATTATTTTTATTATTTTGTAGTTTCATGAGTCCTACAATGTAAATACATTATTTATTTTGTATTGATGAGGAAAACAAAACACAGAAAGATGAACGAACTTGCTGAAGTTTATGTTGCTAGTAAGTGGAATAGCCAATTTTTCCAAGGTTAAACATTGATTAAGATGCCCAATTATAGTCTATTGTTGGAAATTTTGAAGGACATACACAGTCAGTCACATAACCTTGCGCTGGACCAAAACTCAGAAAAAAGATTGCAGTATGATTTTGTGTTGTTTCCAAGCTCTTCTTTCTCAAACATTCCTCAGTGTAAAATATGGGGATAATTAAGGCAAACGCTGGAATATAAAATTTCTAAATCTATTAGTAAAACAATTAGGTATGAATTAAAAAGACAGAATTATGTAAGTTTCAATAAAAACATCCCCACAATATATACCAAATGTTAAATGTCTGTTTATCCATAGGTAAGCAAAATGCCTGATTTCTTCTTAACTTAAACTCCAGCTTATTTTACTAAAGGCATATGTGAGTTATTATTCACTGTGATGTTTAATTAATTTCATACTCCTCTCTACTGATATTTCTTTATAGTGTCACTTGAAGGACACCATGAGATTTTTATTTTAATTAAGTCATGATTCTGTTGCAGTCCTAAAGTTGGATATTCCCATTCAATTAATTTTGATTTTGTTCCCTAGATGAAATATGTATATTATTTTTTTAAAGTTACAAATCTTACCATATTTTCTGTGGGAATACTTTATATAGAAATCATGTTTATGATTAATCACACTGAATATTTTTTCTGTGGTTGAAATGTCCGTAATCTACTTCCATTCAGTGAAGTAAACAAACAGTACGCCTGGCTCATGAAATGAAACTTTCATTCCTAAGCAAAAGCTATGGATTTAATTATATAAATTCTATAGTTTAAAAGATTGTGTGTGTGATTATCAGCATTGGTGAAATGGTGCTATTGGTTATTATTTACGGGGAGTAAGTGATAAATTGAAAGCTTAAATAATTTTATTAAAAATGTGCCATATCCTCCATTTGAAAAATATATTATTAAGATTTATTTAGGAAAATAGTGTATGTATATATAAATTGACTAATTACAAAATAACACTTCTCTCTGGACCTATTACTTTTAAGGGCTTTTGTTGGGTAGGAAGCTTGACAGGTGTATATTTGGCATCATTCATTCTCTGCAAGAATATAAAGATAATCATAGGAAGCATGGACGCTTCTCCTTAGTGAATAGCAAAATAATTCAATAATGACTAAATTTATATGAATACATATGTGTATATACATGTGTGTATATAGATACACACATATATATATATGTTTCTATAATTGTATAGAATTTACTAGTTGGCAAATTTCATTAGGACAGAAAGCATGCCTGTGCTGTTCATTATTATATCTCCACATGCTTAATACTCAACTTCAAACAGGTTAAATATAAATAAATATTTGCTTACAATGTATATAAAAATTTTCAGAAGTGAATAAATTGACTTCTGGCAAATTCTGGTAAGGAGTTAGTCCCCCCTATCATAATAGACTGTTACATTCCAACAACTATATAAGGCAATTGTTCTTAGTCATTGGACAAAGGCAGTACAGGAATATGACCCCTCAAAATAAGGAGCCTCATGAAATAAAATCTACATTTGCCTGCCTCTCTGCCTGATAATTTTTTTTCCAACTTCAGTGCAGGTGGCTGGAGTTCAACAGAGCAAAGTGGGTCCACTTGCCAAAGGAGGCAGCAATCAGCATTCATGGTTACTGATGTGTCTAGAATCTGAGGAACCTGAAATTAGAGAGAAGGGCAGTAGTAGAAAGAATTATGGGAGTTGGGGGTTTTCTCCTGCCATGTGTTGCCTAAAGGCTGGGCTTAGTGTTTGCAGGTTTTAGCAAAGAGTGGTTGCTCTAAAACTGAGGGTGATAAAAAAACAATCCTAGATGTTGAGCACTGCTGAAGATACTAGGATTCCAGTTTAACCAGAAGACAGAGACCTTGTTTATACCACTGGGATTAGGCTGGGACAACAGAAGTCCATGTTTTAGAGGTAAGGACCACAACATAGAAAAAAACTACTGTAGACGTGCTTTAACAAAGTCTGAAACCTAGACTTTACAAGATGTGCAGAGGAGAAAGAGTTTGGATATTATTTCAATATCAGCGGTAATTCCTGTATCAAGAAGCTATAAATTTCTATTATATAATTGTTACTACACAGGCATAGAACCAGGAAATGTGCACAATAGTCTCAACCAAAAACAAAAATCCTTCTTTGTTCTTTGACCTCGTATGTTCTTTCACCACAGCGTACAATAAAAATGAATATCAAAAAGACATCTGGAAGCATAATTTTCTTTTAAAGAAAATACATCATGATCAGGTGGGTTTATCCTATGAAACAAGTTTGCTTCAACAATTTGTCATACTTATCAGTTTGTGATCATGGAATGTTATTTTATCATAACTTTAAAACTGATGTTTCCAATTAATTTTGAGTTGGGATGACTTTTCACGTTCATTGGCCATTTGCTTTATGTTAAATGAGAATTTCCTGTTTTTATGGTTTGTTCTTTTGGCTCAGTTTTATGCCATTTTTTAATAGTCTGAAAAAATAAATCTTTTGTAAATTGTACTTACACATTTTATTCCAGCCCATTTGTGGTTTTTATGTTTCTAAATGGTGGCTTTTGATGCACAGAGGTTATCTTTTTATAATATAGCTATGGTTTTCAATATATAGCATTTTGGATTACACTTCCTGTGCCTTGCTTAAGAAACTCTGCCCAGATGTCATGAAGATATTTTATGATTAAAGTCTTGCTTTTCACAAAAAAAGTCTGTAATTTATTGAATGTTTCAACTTTTTCTACTGACCATAATGGTTTTTTCATATACTGTATTAGTTTCCTGTTGCTCCTATGACAAACTTCCATAAAGTTAGTGATTAATACAACACTAATTTATTATCTTTCAGTTCTGAAGTTCAGGAATCCAAAATGGGCCTCAGAGGCCAAAATCAGTATGTCAGTGGAGATACATTTCCTCTGGAGCCTTTGGGGGAGAATCTGTTTTCTGGCCTATTCCAGGTTCTAAAGGCAGCCTGCATTCTCTGGCTCCTTCCAAACAGCACTTATATATCATTCTGGGTCTTGCTTCCAACATCACATCTCCCACCCAAACGCTTCTGCATCCCTCTTTTACTTAGAGGATCCTTATGATTACATTGGACCCACACGGATAATCCAGAACAATCTCCCCATCTCAAGATCCGTAACTTAACCCCATCTACAAAATCTGCTCTGCCATGGGGAAACATATTCACATAGTAGAGAGATTAGGGCACGGCAAATTCAGAGGACCTCTCTTCTGCCTACCAACTATACTTATTTCCAAAAAAAAAAATATGTTAACGTGTTCACTCTTCTCTTCTATGGCTTTAGTTTTCTGTCTCTGCCAAAATACCACATTCTCAAGTACTATTTATTTACAAGAGGCTATTTGGTAGAGCAGGCCTACATGTCCCTCCTACTCCTTTCCTATTTTGGTCTGATTGAAATATTTCTTACCATTCTTGGTATTATTATCATCCATATTAGTTTTAGGTTTGATTGAAATAACTCTGGGGGCGCCTGGGTGGCGCAGTCGGTTGAGCTTCCGACTTCAGCCAGGTCACGATCTCGCGGTCCGTGAGTTCGAGCCCCGCGTCGGGCTCTGGGCTGATGGCTCGGAGCCTGGAGCCTGTTTCCGATTCTGTGTCTCCCTCTCTCTCTGCCCCTCCCCCGTTCATGCTCTGTCTCTCTCTGTCCCAAAAATAAACCTTGAAAAAAAAAAATTAAAAAAAAAAGAAATAACTCTGGAAAAATCCTGAGTATTGATTGGAATTATACTTAATTCAGAGATTATTTTTGGTAAAAAATGACCCTTCCTTTGTGGACCCTTTGGACTCATGGGGATTACTCATTTATTTTTTATCCATTTCCATTTATTAATATATTTCATTTCCTTTAATAGAAACATATAACTTTGTCCATAATGACAATTTTCCTCTCCTAAAAGATTATCCTTATGCTTGCTATAGTAGTTTTATTTTGCTGTTCTGTTTTATGACTGTTTTGAATCATGGGGTTGTTGGTGGAAATATTTACTTTGTATTTTTATACGTTTTGCATAATTACAGTCAATCGTGTACTTATTGAATATATTGAACACACCCATTTTGGGCTTTGTTCTTTGTTTTTTTTAATTTTTTTTTTCCAACGTTTATTTATTTTTGGGACAGAGAGAGACAGAGCATGAACGGGCGAGGGGCAGAGAGAGAGGGAGACACAGAATCGGAAACAGGCTCCAGACTCTGAGCCATCAGCCCAGAGCCCGACGCGGGGCTCAAACTCACGGACCGCGAGATCGTGACCTGGCTGAAGTCGGACGCTTAACCGACTGCGCCACCCAGGCACCCCTGGGCTTTGTTCTTTGTACTGCCAACAGCAGTGAGTAAAGCATATTTAAAACAAAAATAAATAAATAAAACTCTGTTTCATCAAAGTTATTTTTTCTTATTTTTTAAAAATTTTTTAATGATCACTTATTTTTGAGAGAGAGACACAGAGCAGAAGCGGGGGAGGGACAGAGAGTGAGGGGGACGCAGAATCCAAAGCAGGGTCTAGGTTCTGAGCTGTCAGCACAGAGCCTGATGCAGGACTCAACCCCATGAATCGCAAGATCATGACCTGAGCGAGAGTCAGACATTCAACCGACTGACACCCAGGTGCCCCTGCCTTCATTAAATTTAGATTTTAGGAGGCAGACAGTAGGAAAAATAATTAAGCAAAAGATACAGAATGTTAGACAGTGATACCTATTGGGAGAAAAACAAAACAAAAAAGGGAACAAAGGTGTTGAGAGCCGGGTTACAGCTTTGGATTGGATAGCAACAGAACACTGACAACAAAGAGGACATTTAGTAGATATTTGGAGGAATTCAGGGAGATCCTATGGACTATATTTCTAGCAGAAAGTGAACTCAGAAGTTTTGAGGGGGAAAGATGCCTCACATATTCAAGGGACAGCAAGGAGGCCAATATGGCTTGAGGGATGCAATCAAAGTCAAGACCACGGGAGACGAGACCGGAGATGCAAGCAGTGTGGAGCATATCCTGTTGGACCCCTTGAGCTCTTGCAAAGATGTGGGTTTGGACTGTGAACCAGACGAGTAATGGGAAATCTGAGCAGAGGGGCTAAATGACTTAAGTTTGAGCATGTTCTCTTTGCCTGCTATGGGGAGAACACTTCTCCCCGTCAAGTGGCACCCATTAAGTGGCAGCTTGATTTAGAGTTTGTTTCTAAAATTGAGGTAGGAGAGAATAGTTGCTTAGAATAGATTGTAGTAGGGGCGCCTGGGTGGCTCAGTCAGTGAAGCGACAGTTCGTGAGTTGGAGCCCCTCATCAGGCTCTCTGCTGTCAGCAGAGTCCACTTCAGATCCTCTGCCCCCCTCTCTTTCTGCCCCTCCCCTGCTCGTGCTCTCTCTCTCTCTTTCTCTCAAAACATAAATATTAAAAAAAAAAAAAAAAAAAAGAATCATTGTAGAAATGATGCTTAGAGGAAGGGGTAAAATGCAACATATATTTTATAATCATTTTCATATTGTTCCATTGTCTTATGATTTTCAAGTTGCAGTGGTAATTTTCCTATTCATTGCCTTACTAATTTTGACTCATGCTGGTTTGTAAGTTTTTAATGTGAACTCATTTTTGACAGGTATTTCTTTCCCATGGGAGAACAAAATGTGACTCGGGTTGTGAATATGTTCTTACAGATTTGTTTGTTGTTTTGTTTTGCTTTGTTCAGCCAAATGCCTTAGAGACATCACTGTCTGGTTGAATTGTATGTTCCCACTATGCCTAAGTCTTGATTTCCACTGTATATCATAGTCATAAAGCCTAATCTCTTCCCTTAGAACATAGATTTCCATCCCATACCATTTTCCTCTACCCTCTCTCACGCTGACTAGTGGCCTTGCACTATGATCTCACAAACTCACAGATCTGTTGTTGGGTTCTCTCTTCTTTCATGACACTTAGGGATTTCTTCTTTTATATTTTGAGTTATTTTGTAAAGAATCACATGCATTAGATTTTCTAATGTTTATAAGGGACTTTACTGTTTTGCTTTTATTTATGTTTTATATATATATATGTATATATACATATACACATGTATATACATGTATATACATATATACATGTATATATACATATATACATATATATACATATATACATGTATATATACATATATACATATATATACATATATACATGTATATATACATATATACATGTATATATACATATATTTACACACATATATATATATACGTATTTGAGAGAGAGAGAGTGCACAAGCTGGGGAGATGGGTAGAATGAGAAAGAGAATCCCAAGCAGGCCCCATGCTGATCTGGGCTTGACCCCATGGCCCTGGGATCATGACCTGAATGGAAATCAAGAGTCAGATGCTCAACTGACTGAGATACCCAGACACACCTATAAGGAAAGGTTTTCAAGTGCTTAAATCAGAGTGACATCAGATAGTGGCTTTATTTTACATACATCTAATCTTTGACAACAGTATTAACTACAGGCAAATGAAAAACTTTGTCCCTGTGTGTATGCTTCAGTCATTACACACACACATACACACACACACACCCCCCACACTATTTCAGAAATATAGAATACCTGCATGAAGATTGCTGCATGATAGCCAGTTGAACATTGCAGACTTCAGAAAAGGACTCAAAGCTCAGTAACACCAATCAAAGATCCTTGCAAAACAGTGAGATCAAGAAGAAGCTGAAATTTATGGTTTCCATATATACTTGTCCTTTTTGATGTAAGCAAAAGTAAATAAGTGGATATATGTGTACATTCTACCTGTACTTTCATTTTATTTTATTTTATTTATTTTATTTCATCTTATTTTATTTTTATTTAACATTTATTTTTGAGAGACAGAGAGAGATAGAGCATGAGCTGAGGAGGGGCAGAGAAAGAGGGAGACACAGAATCTGACGCAAGCTCCAGGGTCTGAACTGTCAGCACAGAGCCAGACGCAGGGCTCGAACCCATGAACCAGGAGATAATGACCTTAGCCAAAGTAGGACGCTCAACTGACTGAGCCACCCGGGTGCCCCTCTGTCCATTTATTTTAAAAGAGGTATGTTTATGGAGAGGCAAGTTACATGACAGAAAGTTTTGGGCAGAGATATCCCTTCATATTTTTAAGGTGATTCAGCTGATGCTTTCTTTATTGCCTTTGCCTAAAGCAAGGTAGGATGTAAATACTGAAAAGTTTTGTCAATAACAAAATGCTATCAACAGAATCAGGTTTTGGCGAGAGGTAGATAAAAAAAGTAACGTTAAGCTGTTTGCACAAAATTAAACAAGATAAATAATGCTCTAAACTGAAAACTCCTGAACAGAATGATAACTCTATGAAGGTCAGAGTTTTGTTGTATCCCTACCCTATTACTAAGATGAGAATCTGGATAACATTAGACATTCAATAAATATTTGATAATGAATACATTTGTGTATTTTTTATAAGGAATAGGGTTGTTGGTGTTAATCATATCTGAAAGTTAAAAAAATAGGCGTTAAGTTGTCTTCAATATCTAGAAACTTACACCTATCAAAAAGTAAAAGAAAACAAATAGCATAATATGATGTACAAGATAGTTTACAATTACCAGCTTCTTTGTACCTACAAATGGATGCTTAGTTTACATGGTGACATTTTTACATTAACATTTTGTGTTTTTTTTAATTTTTTTTACTGTTTATTTATTTTTGAGACAGAGAGAGACAGAGCATGAACAGGGAAGGGGCAGAGAGAGAGGGAGACACAGAATGTGAAGCAGGCTCCAGGCTCTGAGCTGTCAGCACACAGCCCGACGTGGGGCTCGAACTCATGGACTGTGAGATCATTACCTGAGCCAAAGTCAGACGCTTAACCATCTGAGCCACCCAGGTGCCCCTTTACATTAACATTTTGAAAAGGACAAATAGAACAAATCATTTCTTCTTGGGAAATAAGTTTTAGAAAGAAAAACATGAAATATTTGTTTTCATGAAACTTTCAGGTTAAAAATGATGCTAGACTAGAAATTCCAGAAAAAAAAATATTCCTTAAATTCACTCCCACTTTCTACCCTCTCAGCTCTTTTTTGGAAGTTTTCATGATTATAATGACACATAAAATTAAGATTCACAGTCAAGCTATTGAATTAGCGAGAAACGTTCAGTTCTGTCATTTGATGAAGATTAAGTGAGAACCACCCTTTGTATATTTCAGAAGATAATCTTTCTTATACACAGACATTCATTTGGTTTAATAGGATGTAAAAATAGGCATCATAGAATGTTTTACAACTGTCTTTCCAGACAGATAAGCAGTCTTTTGTAGTATTTACATCTTATCATATTGTGAACATTACTACAGTGGTCCCTTCCAAGTGGCCAGTGTGTCAGCCATGCACTTAGAATTGGGAAGAGCTGTGCTCCATGGGGCTCTTAAAAGCCTCTGTGATCCCTCGCCATCTCC
Source organism: Puma concolor (assembly GCF_028749965.1). Classification (NCBI taxonomy): domain Eukaryota; kingdom Metazoa; phylum Chordata; class Mammalia; order Carnivora; family Felidae; genus Puma; species Puma concolor. The sequence continues at coordinate 179,581,847 of NC_141670.1, read as the reverse complement.
CCAATGCTATCTCTAGACAACTAGTCAGGAGCAGAGACAGAGAAAATGCAAAAAATAGCGCGTGCAAGAAAATGTGACTTTTCACTTAGTACATCTGAGCTAAATGTCATTTCCAGGCAACCGAAGAAGATGAAGTTTCTTTTTCTACTATCAAAATAACAGATCTTCATGAGAAGAATGCCTGCCAGTCACTGGAAATTGGGAGTGAAGCTCTACAAATTGCTCTACTCTCCGGCAGCATATGTGAAACAGAAAATGTTAGAATTCCCATGTGCATCATGAACGGAGATAAGTAATCCTCATTTTGTCTCTTAAAAAGAAAAAAAATCACATTTAGAGAAAGCTCTTCAATAAATGGTAGGGCAGAAAATAAATAGGACGTGGGAAATATACAATTTACTAGACACAAGAAAAATAAAAAAATGCTAAAAAGAGATTATGCCTCTGATTACGATTGCAAATATAAAAGGAACAAAAGGAAAATATCTACTTGGACATCTTAATAGTGATAAGGACCCATGATTTCAAGTGAGATAAAGTCAAAACTGGAGAAGAATAGTGTGAGATATAAGGACAAAAGTTTCATTCCTGTTGATTGATGTAAGGAAGTCCTTCAAATTAACTACAATGTAATAGCAACATTAAAATCCAGTATTGAAGCCAATAGAGAACATAGTTGAAACTTCAGAAAATCAAATTATGGATGCAGAATATACATTTGAAAAATTTTGTAAGAATGCCAAAAAGGAAAAAGAGGTAAGAATCATGAGAGGTGATAGTTTTATTTTTAAAGACTGAATGGCAAAGATCCAACATATGAATACTACACATTTTGAAAGATAATTTTTAAAACAGAATATATGAAATTAAAAAAAAATGAGTATACTGGGAGTGGCTTCCCTTTCTTCTTTACTACCTCCTAGACCTTGGATAGTTTGAGAATTTGGCAAGCACTGTTCTTTTTGGTAGGATAGATGGTACAGGGCCCTGACTGAGGGGGAAATTGGCATAGTCATGGCCAGTGGGTTAGAACTAAGGAAGCAGCATTTAGTCGCATACAGAATGATGGAGCAAGCAAATAGTTGTTAAAAATGGGAGCCATATTTTTTAGCGTTGCACAAAGGAGTTATAAATATAGAAGGATGGAAAGGTGGGTGCCTGGGTGGCTCAGTCGCTTAAGCATCCAGCTTCGGCTCAGGTCGTGATCTCACAGTTTGTGAGTTAGAGCCAGCCCCTCATGGGGCTTTGTGCTGACTTCTCGGAGCCTGGAGTCTGCTTTGGATTCTGTGTCTCCCTCTCTCTGTTCCTCCCCTGCTCACACTCTGCCTTTCTCTCTCTCTCAAAAGTGAATACACATTAATTTATTTTTTAAAAAGAAAAGAAAAAAGAAAAGAAAAGAAAAGAAAAGAAAAGAAAAGAAAAGAAAAGAAAAGAAAAGAAAGAAGAGAAGAGAAGAGGAAAAGAAAAGAAAAGAAAAGAAAAGAAAAGATAAGATAAGATAAGATAAGATAAGATAAGATATAAGATGGAAAGCTACACTGAATCCTGTGGTGTTGGAGTAGGACTTGAGAAGTTATGTTATGAAGATAAACACACACACACAGAAAAGAGAAAAGATAAATAAGATAAAATGATAACAAGGAAGTTCTTGCTATAAAGTTTTTTTTTTTTTTATTGCATCTTGCTGTCTTTCTCTTGTTTTAAATCATTTCAAAATAAAAGTTAAAAATTATGTATCTGGAGGAGAGATTCCTGAAATGAAAAAGATGTGCAATTAGAAGAGATTAATTGAAAACAGTTTTCCCATTTTGCTTTAAAGCACAAAATAGTCGTAATTTTATTTAAGATAATAGGGGCGCCTGGGTGGCTCAGTCGGTTAAGCGGCAGACTTCAGCTCAGGTCATGATCTCATGGTCTGTGAGTTCGAGCCCCGAGTCTGGCTCTGTGCTGACAGCTCAGAGCCCGGAGCCTGCTTCTGTTTCTGTGTCTCCCTCTCTTTCTGCCCCTCCTCCATTCGTGCTCTGTCTCTCTCTGCCTTTCAAAAATGAATAAATGTTAAAAAAAATTTAAAAAAAGATAATAAATGTTTGTTATGGATAGTTTCTAAAAATACTGGAATAAAGGTGTGGTTTTTTTTTTTTTTTTTTTGGTTTGTTTTTTCGTTTTTTGTTTTCAAATTTTACCACTCAGAGAAACTGCTTTTGACAAATTCCTTCCATATTTTCTGTTGTTTTCCAGTACCGTATACATAGGGTTTAAAGGTAGGGCTTTATGGTCACAGAGAACTCAATTCTACTGAAAACCAACTTCTTCTACCAGTATAGACTTACCGAGTTTCTTAAATTCCCTATGTCTCGCTTTCTCTATATAAGATAGAAATAATATTTACTTCATAGAGTGACAGTAAGAATAAAATATATAATAAAGCATGCTCCAATACCCCTCCCTTAATCCTTCCAAAATCTGTTCTTCATAATTTTGCGTATGTAGTCATCTGGTCAACATTGAAATTTTGGAACTTTTGGTGAGCTCCTTCTTAAGGCTAAATGTTTTACTTTGGGAAAATGAGAACTATTAAAAACACCTTCCTTATTTTGAGCCAAATTCATCTCTTTTTATAAATTTCAACCATTATTCTTAGTATCTTACTTGGAAGTTACAGTGGATTTACTGACTCCTCCAAGGGACAGCCATTCAAATATTTGAATACTGCTATTAATGCTACTTAGATATGACCCTTTCCAAGGTTAATATTCCCAAATGATCAGTCATTTCTTTTATGCCTTGTCTTCCAGACACTTCAACGTTACATTCCCCCCCTTCCCCCCCCCCCCCCCGTTCAGGTACATTCTAATTTGTTGATGTGTCTCTTCGAATTTGTATCCCACCAGTCAAACATAATACATCAGATACTGTCTATCAGAAAGTTTAAGCCTATCAGTTACCTTGATAAGATTACTAAAGTTCTTGTAATTTTACTTTAGAAAATATCCAAGTACCTTATCATTTCTGTGCCAGTGAATTATAAATAATGTTAGATAAGGTTGTTTACAAATGGCTGGATGCAGGAAGGCAAGTTATTAACTGATTTTTCAGTAGAGAAGCATGGGACTTTAAATGGAGACACATGGCCGGGCAGGTGAGTAAGAGTTGAGGAATTGGCAGGAAAATGATCACAAGATGCCAATAATTGCTCACCAGCCTCCTGGACCTTATGAATCTTAATAGGAATTTTTAAAGACCATTGGAGATGACTGTACTTTGCCAGCACAATCAAATATTCCAGTTTTGAAAGTGCAAAAGAAAGGTGCATCTCATATGTCCAGCCTCACTCACCTTGGTTCTTGGGGTCATCTGTGTAATCAACTCTTCTGGACTTCAAATATTCTTTGTCTGCTCTGCAAACATCACTTTCCCTCTTGTCAAACTCAATTGGAACTGAGCAAATACATCCGACTCCATTCAATTCAGGAATTTTGCCAATGCCTCTCTTCAAACATGGTGCCCAGAATTGAATTAAAAAAAAACTCTGGAAAATGTTATTAGGATAGAGTGTAGTAAAGTGGTGCTATTACGTTTCATATCGAGGAAAATCTGCTTCTCTTCATGTACTCTCAGGTTTTGTTCTGTTTTTATAGTGTGTGATTCCACTGAAGTATTTTTCAGCAAGATCCCACTTATTTCTACTGCTCACCTGGGTTCTTATTATTTTTCTATAATGCGTTTTTCATTTCCTTCTTTTTGTTTCTTTTCTACCACATATAAAACTCAATTTGAAAGGGTGAAGGGAAATTAAACAAGAACTAGGAAGTGGGACCATAGACTGCTATGTTAATTCATTTATTTAAACAGATATTTATTAAACAACTGGGATGTGATTGGAGCTGTGTTAGGCATTACAGGTACTATGATGAATTTACACATTTGTGGTTGCAGCCATTTTAGGGCTTTAAACTAGTGATTCACATGACATCCATGAGATAACTTCGATGGTTTCATGGAGACCTGTAATTCAAATGAGATTAGAAAAGAAATCTAGAGGTCCACAAGCAGGCAGACTTCAGTTTGCACAGTCATTGATGAAGGAAGAAGCTGAATGTGATGGACAGAGAAATCTAGAGTCAAAACCAGGCTGGTCTGAGGTGGCTCATGGGGTATAAAATGTAGTTTAGTTAGAGTGCCATTTTTCTGTTCAAATGATTTTAATTATCAGAATGCACACTTTAAAAATATGCAAGTAAAAAGTTTTAAAACCTGACAAAAAGAAAGAAATACAGAATAAACATATATGGTGGAAATACAATTGATAAGACTCAGTAACTGGATGAATCAACACTGAAGGAATATAGCAAGAGAGAACAATCCAAATGCTATTTTTTTCTGGAGAAGTCTTAGATTTCAAGAACTCTGACAGTTTTATCTTATTTGGTGTATTATTTGACTCCATGTTGGATCAAATATACTTTACTTTTAATAATACTAATAATATTAAATTTTAACATGGGACTCCTTTCGGAAAGAAAATAAGGTGAGTCTATTTCGTAATGGACATTTAGTGGTAACAGAGGTTACTTCAACTTAGAAAGAATAAGGGGGAGGAACAGTATCAAATACAAACTGCACATGTCAGTTTGTGCCATTACTTGTTTTTGTGCTAAAATGTACCCACATAAAATTTACCATTTTAATTACTTTAAGTGTGTAGTTCAATGTCATCCAGTACATTCATATTGTTGAGCAATTATCACCACCATCCATCTACAAAGCTTTTTCACTTTCCCCAAGTGAAACTTTGTATTAAACAATAATTCCTCATCCCTCATCCCTCCCTCCTTCTAGAACCTGTTAATCACTATTCTCCTTTCTGTCTCTGTGAATTTAACTATTCTAGGATCTTCATATAAGTGAAATCATAGACTAATTTTTACTTTTTATTTTACTTAGCATTTATTTTACTTAGCATAATGACTACAAGGGTTATCCATATTGTAGCACGTATCAGCATTTCAATACTTTTTAAAGTTGAATAATATTCCATTGTATGTATATACCACATTTTGTTTATCCATGTATCCACTGATGTCCCTGTGGGTTGTTTTTACCTTTGGGCTCTTGCAAATAATGCTGCTATGAATAATGGTGTGCAAATGTCTGTTCAAGTCTCTGCTTTCAGTTTTGGGGGAGTATATATATATCTAGAATGGAATTTCTTGATCATACCTCTATTTGTAGACCTATAGCCTCAGTGGATATAGATGTGTTTATCTAATTGCTCTCTGACCATCTCCACTTGAATGTCTAATAGATATTTTAAATTTAAACTATTCAAAACATTCCTTCTCTCTTCCAAACCTTGCACCAATTATAATCTGCTTTAGGAAATGACCCGGCCATGAACTCCAGCGACGCTGAAACATTGGAATCACTCTTCAGGGCTTTATTCCCTTCATAGAAGGTGCTTTGTCAGCAAGTCTGGCCCTAAAGTCACCCGGAATCCAACCACTTCTCTTCAGAATCTTCCTGAATCCGTTCCCACTCTCTGTTTGCACTTCTACTCTAGTCCACAACACACGGGTCCTGTTCTCTTACTTGGACTCTCCCCAGTTGGTTTCTTTGTTCCTACTCTCCTATATTATTCACCTAAGATCCATTCCTCAGTCACCTGAAATGCTGCTACAACTTTTCCTCACCCTTAAAAACTCCAAATTCTTGGGGCGTCTAGGTCGCTCAGTGTATTAAGCCATCAACTTCAGCTCAGGTCATGTCTCACTGTCCATGAGTTCGAGTCCTGCATCGGACTTGCTGCTGTCTGCATGGAGCCTGCTTCAGATCTTCTGTCATCTTCTCTCGCCATTCCTCCCCAACTCATGCTCTTTCTATCAAAAATAAAATAAAACATTAAAAAAATTAAAAATCCAAATTCTTTACCATGGCACCTTATATGAATTGACCCTGTCTTCTTCTCCAAGATCACCTTAAACTACTTTTCTCTTTATTCTCTATGCTTTTTCAAATAAGCTGCCTATGGAATAATTAACAGAAACTTTTTTTTAAGTTATTCTGGGGTGGGGGAGGCACCTGGGTGGCTCAGTCAGTTAAGTGACCTCGGCTCAGGTCATGATCTCACTGTTCCTGAATTTGAGCCCCAAGTCTGGCTCTCTGCTAACAGCTCAGAGCCTGGAGCCTGCTTCAGATTCTGTGTCTCCCTCTCTCTCTTCCCCTCCTCCACTCATGCTCTGTCTCTTACTGTGTCTCAAAAATAAACATTGAAAAAAATTAATATATAAAAAATAAAAGTGTTTTTTGCTTTTGTTCTTCATTGTTTAGCTATCAACTTTTTTCACCTTCTTTCCTTTTCTTTCTTTCTTTCTTTCTTTCTTTCTTTCTTTCTTTCTTCCTTTTTTCTTTAATTTATCTTTTTAGAGAGAGTGTGTGCAAGTGGGGGAGAGGGACAGAAAGAGAAAGAGAATCTTAAGCAGGCTCCACACTCAGCACAGAGCCCAATGTGGGACTCAATCCCATGACTCTGGGATCATGACCTGAATCAAGAGCCCATAGCCACCCAGGCACCCCCACCTTCTTTAATTTTTAGATGTTGATTTATGTTTGAGTGGCATATGTCCATGGAATAAATAATAGTAAGGTAAGCTTGTCAATTTCCTTTCAATTTCATTTATATACATAATGCATTTGGAGTGACTAACTCAATCTTGACCAACAAGGCATTAAGAAATATACTGAGGAACTTCTGAATAGATATTTTTTTTTCTCCCTGAACAAAATAGAAATGAGAAGAAATACTGTTTCTTCCTGTCTTAAAAAGTGGTACATAAAGAAACGATGTTTTGAAAAGTAGGAGTTATATTTTTTAATTTTTTTTAGTGTGTATTTATTTATGAGAGACAGAGACAGAGTGCAAGTGGGGGAGGAACAGAGAGAGGGAGACACAGAATCCAAAATATGCTCCAGGCTCTGAGCTGTCAGTACAGAGCCCAACGCAGGGCTCAAACTCACAAACCGCGAGATCATGACCTGAGCCTAAGTCAGATGCTTAACTGACTGAGCCACCCAGGTGTCCCAAAGTAGCAGTTATCTTATAAGAGTATATCAGTCTGAGGACAAATGCTAACAGCAAAAACAACAAAACCAATGACCAACGTAGGTCATTAGGGTAAGCATCAGAACCAACTTGAAATATCTTGGAATGTAAAATTAAGTATCTTTTATTGCTTAAGTGAGTATAGCAAAAGTCGTTGCTGAATAATAAATCATTCTAAAATTTAATGGCTTAAACAGAAATTTATTGTTGCTTAAGATTCTACAGGTTTGCTCTGTGGTTCTCTTGATCTGGACCAGACTTGACTGATCTTGACTGGGATCAATCAAGTATCCGTTCCCAGTGGGAGATTCTGCATTGTATGAATGAAGGTCTCGGTTCTTGAATTCCTTATGAAAGATTTACATGAGGACCCATGCTGAAATAAAGACATCCAGAAAGAAAGTAGCAAGTACAAAGCCATTTATTAAGGATAGTACACTCTCAAGACGGGAGAGGTGGTAACTATAGTGGTGTTAGGGGTGTCTTTTCTTGTGTTGTTTGCATAGGTTGTCGGTCATAGCTAATGCCATATCTAACTGAAGTTGTTGCCAGTCATCTGAGGGACTCCTTACACTGGTCAGGAGGGGGAGTATTTGGCCCTACAAGGTTCTTGCTGGAGCTGTCATGACCATCTTCACTCATTGTAGGGGGGAAGGGGGACATCAAACCCACAATGTAAATATATTATAATGAAGCTACAGGTTATTATAAGACACAGGCTGGAAAGAGAGTAGCATACTCTGCACCTGCTTGTTCTTGGTATGATAACTCCGGAGGGGGGAAGCCACAAACCACTGTTTACCGCCACCCTGGCCTCCAGCTCATGTCTAGCTAACTACCTGCTGTGTCACATCCCTGGTCATCTCATAGGTCAATTGCAGTTCACCTTGGCTGATCTTGGCTGTTAGCTGTGACAAATGAACTGAACCAACTAAGCTCCACAGAATTTTTATCCTCCAACAATCTACCTCAGGCTTGTTCTCTTGGAAGTGGCAGGATTCCCCAGAACATGACTTGTAATGTCAAGGCCTGACTCAGAACTGATACAAAGTCACTTGTACCATATTCTTCTGGTCAGTGAAAGTTATAAAGCTAGTTCAAATTCACATGGAGGGGACACAGACTCCATTACTTGATTGAAAGAAATGGAATATAATATCACAACAGACAGACATGGGAAATGGGAGGGGGGAGTATTTCAACCACTTTTGTAATCAATTTACCAGAGTGATTGTTGCCTTTGACTTGGCACAGAATGTCCTCACACTAGCAACTTTGTATTTCTTCTCTATTTCTGGGAAGTTCTTTCCTTGGCTCTTGCCATACATGATTCATTACATTTTTAAGTTTGCCATTTAATGTTATTTCCTCAGAGAGACTTTCTCTATAATTTCTCATGTAACCCATATACTTTCCATCACCAATTATTCTCTTTCCCTCATTAGAATGCAAGTTCAGTAAAGCTGGAGATTTTATTTGTTCATGCCAACACTTTAGGTATTTCCTATTTTATGGCAAGTACTCAATGTCTTTTGGTTGGTTGAATTAATAAGAGAATAAAGGTACAGTCACTGTAATAAATGGAGTGAATTTGTATTGACCAAATCTGTTTTATGTGTTCAAGAGAATTGAGTTTATTATGATTAGTTTAGGAAAAGGTAATGAGGGGGGAAAAAACCAGCATAAATCTCAATCTATTTTGTCAGTCTTTTGTCAGTTTATGTGTATGTGTGCATATATTTGTATATGTTGATATAATACATATACTTATAAGACACATGCGTGTGTGTGTGTGTGTGTGTGTGTGTATATGTAATTATTATTCTGACAAATTGGAACAAATATACCCTCTGCTTTTCTACTTCTGCAATATTGTCTAAACATTTTTCCTGCATGGAATATGTATACACCATTTCTAATTTTCAATATTTTATCCTCTTTTATTGACCATATCAAGTGCTATATCTTCCAAGAAAACCTCTATTGACTTCCTCCATTAGAGTGTTCTAATGCTTTCTTTGTAAGTCTATTGTGGCATTTGGCTTACAATGTCTTTTCAACTATTTAAACCTTTATTATGTCCCTAGAAATTGGCATGAAAGTTTCTGAAAGTCAGAGTCTGTCTTATTCTTTCACTTACTATTGTTTCTTACATGTATATAAAAATTTATCAATAAATATTTCTTATCTTGAATCAAAGTATGTGATTATTGCACCATTTAACATAGGGTAGGTATCAGATTCAATCTTGAAACTTATTGTAAAATAAAATGCAAGGGTTTTTTTTTTTTTTTTTGCCTTTATTGAATCAACTCTGCTACCTATCACTATGGTCCCTGTATGATCTCTGAATGAACTGCTTACTTTTTGTAATTTTGCAACTATATTGCTTAGGCACATCAGTACAATAGCCTAGATTGTTTTTTCCTATCAGTTGTTCAAAGCTTGTTCCATGTCTCTGCTTCTGTTGGCTTTGTCTCCTTCATTGTATCTTATTTCCCATTGTGCTACCTTCCAATCACTAAATTCCATTCCCACTGGCTCAGTGCTGGGACCTCTTCTTTCCCAATCTCCCAGAACCTTCCAAGATAAACACCTTCAATTACAACCACTCCTCACCTCTTCAACAGAGGCCCCTAACAATAAACAACTTAATACATAGTTGAAAAATAATTCTCAGATGAGCTTACTGTATCAGAGAACTGGGATGTAATATGACTTTTACTCTGTGAACTCCCATTAGTTTCCACATTGTAGAGAAATAGACTACTTAATATTGCCCATAAGCGTAACTTCAGCAGAGTGATATCTAGCAAAGCAATGTACTGTAATATTAAATATATTTCATCATTGAACTAAGAAACTACTTCAATAGCACAGCAAATGAAACACCAGCATGATGTCAACTTAAACGAATTAATGAACAGCAAACACTTTATAAATAAGAGAAACACCAGAACATTTTAGATTTCAATTTGAGTGTTTATATAATGTATTTAGAAAAAAAAAATGTCCTCTTAAATTGTAAGTGGTTTTAAAGTTTTGGAGTTGAAAAGTAGATTCCCAATATACACAATTTGAAGAAAGAAAATTTAGGAATTTCCATGCATTAGGAAACTCCAAATTCAGGCAAAAAGATGAGATTGAAAATGTGTGTTGACTTCCCCATTCTGTCTCTTGCCTTCTTTTTTCATCCACTGCCCTCCACCCCACACACTGTCCTACATACATCTTGTTCCTGACAAGTCTTATTACCTAACAAAGATTTAAAAATATGATAAAAAAATATTTTTTCCCAAGGTCATCCAAATATTATTTTGATACAACTGAAAGACAAACATATTATATATATAAATATATATATATATATATATATATAGAGAGAGAGAGAGAGAGAGAGAGAGAGAGGAAGAGAGAGAAAGGTATTATATACAAAGAGGTATTTTATACACACACACACACACACATATATATATATATATATATACACACACACACACTGTATATATACACACCATGGAAGGATTAACAAGGATTTCTTTGTGTTTGGACGGAGAACTCTATATGGCCTCTCCTTTATATTTCTCCATGGAGGTCATTGTCTACCTGCCTTATTTATTAACTACTTAGCTGCCCTGTACGACCAGTGGGAATCTCATAGTTGTGCTTTCTTCTTTATTACTAAAAGACATGTATGGAAGCATATGTATGAAAGAGACAGACAGACATGAGTTTGGAGAGAGTAAGAGAAGACAAAGAGAAAAAAGGTTAAACAACTTTAACAAATTCCACACTAACACAGGTAAAAATGAAATAATTCAGAAAAGTAGTGCCTACTGTAAACTATATTATGAAATTGTAAAAGGATAAAAAAGTCTGTTTTGAAATAATTGGTCTCTCTCCCTCCCGATCTCCACCCCCACCTCTTCCTCTCCCTCTATGTTTCTCATACACACACACACACACACACACACACACACCCCACAAACTTTCATTCACAAAATAGTAGACTAGAATGCCCACAGTGGATCTGAGTATTGTGATAACTTGGTGGGGGTGTTTCTGTTTCTTCAAAATTCCTAGTAGTATCACCCCTATCCATGAGTGGGTGATATCCAAGAGTTTTCCACAGCTCTTAATTACAACCTCTGGGAGGTTATTCCTTTTTCTTTATTTTCCTGAAGAAATCAGAAATTGGAGAATATATCCCCCATGGAGGTAGGCCTCTATTCTGTCCATAAATATTGGCAGACCAGAAGTCATTTTAAGTCAAATGATCCCAGCCTCTTTTAATCCAGGGCGGTGGCTCTGTTGTCAGTATACTTCTGTAAAATTGTTGTGGACTTTTGTAAATATTAATTTTATTACAGGAAGATTCATGTCCTCTAATTACATCCATGATCCTTTTCCATATACAAGTCTAGCCCTAAATTAAATTATAGGTTCATCCAATCATCAGGCTTTCACATAAGAAATACATTCTCAGTCTCTTTTCTCTGAACCCTGTAAAGAATTACTGGGTGTTACTTATTTAACTTATTTAAGATTATGAAAGCTACACTCTTTTATTTTATTTTATTTTTTATTTATTTTTAATTTAAACTTTTTTATCAAAGGCTAAGTTTGAATTGGCCTTTATCACTAAAAACATGTCTTAATTTATCTCTTATAAGATGGATATGAGAAAGACTTAACATGTTTTAATCCTTCAAGTCCCAAAATTTCTGGAATTTCTCTCTTCTTTTTTAATTCTCCTTGTTAACTGGCCAACAATTTATACCCTGTCTTTCTCATGTAGTACCTTTGCAAATGCAAGTAACGATGATCCAGGAAGAGAGTAATATGCTAGTAACATGCCCATCAGCCAATTTGCTTAAGCAATTGCCTTTTAAGTACTTGCAAGTAATCATTTTACCAAATAGTTTGTCTTTGCATTTCATTCAGCCTCTAATAATAAATTCCTTGCAGCCTGAAGCCTCACCTCAAAGTAAAAAATTGCAGAAAAATACTTTTCTATTTCTGGTTACTAATTTATTAATAAGCTTTTCAAAGCTAAACTCTGGCATTAACAGATCTGTCAGTTTCAGAATGTTAGTGGGAAAATTGGTGACTTCTTCTTCTTGTTAGTTACGAATAGTCTTCTTCCCTGTTCCCTGTCCTCTTTAATCCAGGGTCCAGAGTGAAGAGGCAGCGCCTTCTGAGTACATATTGGCCTAATGGCAGAGAGAAGAGAGCTATAGTAGAACCATGAATTGGATCTTGAGTGTTTTATTCAAAATTTGCAAGCGTTACTTTCACTTGGGTCTCATCACTTCATGACTTCAGTTTTACGGACTGAATTGTGCCTCAAAATATTGAATCTCCAACTCCCAGCGTTATTGTATTTAGAGTTGGGACGTTTAAGGAGGTAATTAAGGTTAATGGTCACCACTGTGGGGGCTCTAGTCCAGTATAACTGTGCGCTCACAAGAAGAGAGAGACAGGTGCCTGGGTGACTCAGTCAGTTAGTGTCTGACTCTTGGTTTCAGCTCAGGTCATGATCTCACCATTCATGTGTTTGAGTCTCTCTCTCTCTGTCTCTACCCCATACATGCTCTCTCTCTCAAAATAAATAAATAAATAAACTTGAACAAAAAAAAAAAAAAAAAAGAGAGAGAGAGAGAGAGAGAGAGGAGAGAGAGAGACCAAAGATGCACAAGCACACAGAGGGATGCCCAGGAACAGACATAGCAAAAAGGCAGCTGTCTGCAAGCCAGAAGGAGAAGTCTCATCAGAATCCAAACCTGCTGACCCCTTGATCTTGGATTTCCAGCATCCTGAACAGTGAGAAAATAAATTTCTGTTGTTTTAGCCTCACGGTCTGTATTTTGTTATGGCAGCCTGAACCGATTAATGCACCACATAAGTTGGTGCTTAAGCCTGACAGCAGTGGGATAGGGAAGTTTATTCTTCTCCAGGAAGTCAGTGCATATTACATGGTGCTAGGCAGAAACATATGAACCATGTTAGTGGAGAACAGCGATCATCATGAAGAATGCTATCTAGTTTCTCTGGTTAATGGTGAACAGAAGAAAGCAGTTCTATACTTAGCTCTAGTTTTCATTGACCTAGTGCTTTAATCCAGACCAGACTTTATTATCCCAACTAGTTTAACAAAGTTCTAAGCCCCTAGTGTCTGTGAGCTTTTTATCATAGTAAAAAGGATTAAAATAAAAGAAAGCAAAAATGGATCTAAAAAATGGAAACTAGAAATGATACCTTTAATGATTCAAAAACAAAATTATTAAAAACGCATTTCAAATCTGTATTTATTAACACGGAACTTTAGCTGTGAACATGTGAACTATAGACATATCTTTGTTTGGGTTAGGTGCATGGCATCTCCAATATTAAAGAGTATTATGGGGCACCTGGGTGGCTCATTCGGTTAAGCATCTGACTCCTGCTGAGGTCATGAACTCACAGTTCGTGGGTTCAAGACCCGCATCGGGCTTTGTGCTAACAGCTCAGAGCCTGGGCAGCCTGCTTCAGATTCTGCGTCTCCCTCTCTCTCTGTTCCTCCTCTGCTTGCACTCTGTGTCTTTCTTTCTCTCTTTCTCAAAAATAAATAAAGATTTAAAGAATTAAAAAAATACTAAAGAGTATTATATGCTGTGTTCATATTTTAGACTTAATGTGCTGTTGCCTATGAGTAAACATGGGTTTATAGATGTCAGTCAGTTATGGTCCTTGTCCTTCGTGAAAGGTTTGATCCTAGCATAGGGGCACTTGTACCCCAATGTTTATAGCAGCACTTTCAACAATAGCCAAATTATGGAAAGAGCCTAAATGTCCATCAACTGACGAATGGATAAAGAAATTGTGGTTTATATACACAATGGAGTACTACGTGGCAATGAGAAAGAATGAAATATGGCGTTTTGTAGCAACGTGGAGGGAACTGGAGAGTGTGATGCTAAGGGAAATAAGCCATACAGAGAAAGACAGATACCGTATGTTTTCACTGTTATGTGGATCCTGAGAAACTTAACAGAAACCAATGGGGGAGGGGAAGGAAAAAAAAAAGTTAGAGTGGGAGAGAGCCAAAGCATAAGAGACTCTTGAAAACTGGGAACAAACTGAGGGTTGATGGGGTTGGGAGGGAGGGGAGGATGGGTGATGGGTATCGAGGAGGGCACCTGTCGGGATGAGCACTGGGTGTTGTATGGAAACCAATTTGACAATAAATTTCATATATTGAAAATAAAAAAAAGAAAGTTTTGATCCTAAAAAAGAGGCAGAGGCTGGGGTGCCTGGGTGGCTCAGTCTGTTAAGCCTCCAACTTCAGCTCAGGTTATGGTCATGAGGTTCGTGGGTTCGAGCCCCACGTTGGGCTCTGTGCTGACAGCGTGGAGCCTACTTCAGATTTTGTCTCCATCTCTCCGTCCCTCCCCTGCTCATGCTCTGTCTCTCTCTTTCTCTCTCAAATATAAACTAAAAAATAAATAAATAAATAAATAAATAAATAAATAAATAAAAAAGAGACACAGGAGGAAAAAAATCTCAAATTTTTAAATTAAGAAGATGGAATCATAAAAGCAAAAACAAGAGATAAGTAAGATAGATCTTCAGAGGTGGTAAAGGTGGGTATTTCAGTAAGAAAGGAATAATGAAAACTAGAATATAAATAAGACTTTCATTGATTTAAGGAGAAATAATGGGGTATTATTAACTACGCCATTTTCAAATATCTTATACTGGTTAAATTCAGTTTTCAAATAACTGGTGGTTGGTGGGTGTGAGTCGTGCTTCTCTTCTGCCCACACCTTAATTAGGGAATCAGAGTATCAGCTGTTTTATTTTTGGCCTGACCCTTCTGTCATCATGTGGAATTGTGATGTTATCTGGTTTAAGGCAGGGGCCATAATGGAGGCACGAATGGTCTATAATTTATAAGGTCTGAACAACCAAATATTGCCATATGTAAAGGTGAGAATGTAAATCTGATTATACACTTTCGCTGTAGCAAAACTTGCCTCCAGCATTGAGGGCTGGGATTTGAAAACTTGGCCTGTGAACAGAAAAGGCTTGACGAAACTATTTAAAAAGCATTGCTGAGGTTTAGTAGAAGCTCCAGATTCCCTACAGATTCTCCAAAGGAATTGCACCTCTGTGTTTATCTGATTTCCATATTAAACTTCCTCAGTAGATTTCTTTTGGGGGAAAAAAAAAAGTTATCCATAGCTACAATGTGTTTGAAAACCATGCATGAAAGTCTTTAGTTTAACATTCTGGATTTTTGTGGTCTGTTTCCTCTTCTTTCCTCCTTTTATCCATCTAAAATAACCTGGAGACATTTTGTTGATCTTATTTGAAATGTTTCCTTTGCCTAGATACTTCCTTCCGCCTACAACCTCTCCACTTTATATCACATTACTTATCACGCTGTCCTACGTTTATTTACTTAACGATATGGAGAAAAAGTCCCAACTGACCATGGAGCAGGGATACAGGGATAAATTCTGTAATTGGGAACATACCTTGTTGAAAGCAGAGAAATTTTTGTGTTTAGATAGACGTTAATGTGACTTCTCTGGCCAATTCTCCACTAAAAGCATTTAAAACTGGATTAAATTGTGAAGATACAAGTGACAGTTCTAAAACTTCAGGAATTCAGCTCTGTCTTGGTTATCGCTTATTTTCTACAGGACCTTGGCCAGATGGCTAGAAGTTTAAGCCTGGATCTGTATGGTATTTTATCATTTCAAAACAGAGGGGCTCAGAGACAGAAAAGTGAGACGAAGAGGTCAGAAAAACGTGGTTATTAGAAAAAGAGGAACAATTGATCTTTCCTCCTATCTCTAAATTGAATAGTCCCTAACTTACCTCCTGTTTCTCTGCATCTAACAAGAAAGAAAGTTCTATAGATTGTATGGTTCTCTGACTAGAAATCTCATTAGAAATCTACAGACAGAAATCTCTTCTTCACGTCTCTCATTTTAAGCCTAAGTTATTTCTAGCTTCACTGAAGACAGAAAACAGCTGTTCATCTTCCTTAAGCTCTCTATGCATTTCACTACAAAACTCTATTAAACAGCCGTTCTTGTCTCTACCTTGAGTTGATATCCGATTATATTTTATTATTATTTTGGGATTGGCATTTATCTTACACAATTAGTCTCTTTTTCATATCATGTTGATGTCTCTCTGCAAGGAGTTTTGTAGGTCATAACATAAGCCAATGCATCATGAAGATAAATTGTTAGGAGCAGGGGAAAAAATAGCAAAAAGTAGGATTGACGAGTAGCAAAAGAAAATGGTCAGGTCAGGTTAGCTAATGAGCCAGGAAAGTGAGAAAATATATTTATAGACTTTCCCCTGCCCGCCCCCCCATGCATCTATAAAGTATCTTTATTAAACAACCTGAGCTCGCTAATGTGTAACAAGGAAAAAAAAAAAAAAAAAAAAAAAACTCTGAGAAAGATTTTCCTTTCCCTAATTATCAATTTTACCCTGGCAACCATCTACTAAAACTACAAATAAAAAAGAGCATGATTTGTTTCTCCTAGAGTTGGCTGAATGTAGTTAAATTAAAAATAAAGTGTTATTGACATTAGCTTCAGAAGATAAAGATCCAAAACAGTGATTTAACCAGAAAGTGATTAAATTCTGTGGCTATATATGACGGGTCCTGTGTCTGAAAGATTTTTATATTGACTTTTGTCATGGAGCTTGTTCTAAAAGCTCCCTAAATAAATCGCTAACAGTAATCTAAGGCACGGGTAATGGAGATGCTACTTTTGCAGCTCAGGGGTGAAATATTTGTTTAAGAAATAGGTGTGCTAGACTTCCCTGAGACTCTTTTTCCATAATTAATGAGTTGATTAATTATATGTGTACTATGAACGATGGTGTCTGGATAATGATTACTGACCCATATGCAGCCCCCAAAGCACAGCGAACTTCAAAAATTCAATTACAAGGTCCAGATGCTGTATATTGCATATGTAAACTGTTTCGGGAAGGAAGATTGCATATTAATAACATCGTCTAGTGGGCTATCTCTGCAGCCTAGTGACTATTTTGCAAAAAAGTTCCTGGAGAAAGCAAAAGGTATACAGAAATTGAACTATTTCAAGTTTATTTCAGTCTTCAGGTACATTATGGCTTCACTCATATTACCATTAGTATTTTATTTTGATTACTAAAATCTCTTAGTTACTTTTGGTGGAGATTTCTGATTTGATGAGTATCTTTCAAAGATAAAAATCATTCATTTTTGATATCCTAGAACCAATGTGTCATTTTTATGTACCCAAACTGCTTCCTTCTGATGCTATAGAGGACAGAACAGCAGCTGGTATTTCTTAGAAAAATGCAAAAATCCACCATTTATTTAAAAAAAAAAAACACACATGCATATGCAGTAATTGACATGTATACAAATTAAGTTTTTAAACACTGAAATTTAGTAAGTTTTACTATTCATAATTGCTCATTTAATTTAACCATTTACCTATCACATTTATTGAGCACCTCCTAAAACTCTGGGTCTACACCAAATATCTCAGATACAAAATAAAGCAGCGTGCCCTCCCTGGACTCCAGGAGCCAGGTGTACAAGTGATATGGTTAGTGAAAAGTCACAGTGGAGTTTGTAAAATGTACGGAATCCAGGGCCCTATCTGTAGAGATTGTGATTAAATTATGTGGAGACAATCCTGGAAATACGTATGATCACTGTTCTACGATTTTGATGTGACAGCCTCTTATACATACTTTGAGATAAACCTGACAAAAGAATGGAGAAACACCTCAACTCTGGTGCAGACCCAGCTATCCTTCCGCATGCGGTTACAGAAAAGAGACATGACACACATTAGGGGAAACTATCAAAAACATGCTCACCTCTCCTTTTTTATCCTTTCTCTTTGCTGCTACTTCAGGTCATGTCTTGCCTTCTTCCTTTCTATGGTTCCCTGCTATTAGTCAAGGAAATAAGATATTTAGGGTTCCGTCCCAGACCAACTGAATCAGGACCTCTAGGAAAAGGAAAGATCTAAGATCTGCTTTTTATTTTTTTAACTTTTTTTTTTTTTCTTACTTTTATTAATCTCTAATTGGTGAAGCACTGGTCTGAGAAGTGAGTTTGGCTCTGAATTTTCATAGCGACATCACCTTAGGCAAATCAGGTAAGCTTTTTGCGTTTGGGTTGTTTTTTTTTGTTTGTTTGTCTTTTGTTTTTTTGTTTTTGTTTTTTTTTATGTTTTTTTTTTCTTTTTTTGTCTGTATAATGGGATTTTCATTATATTTTCCCTAAGGTTTTTCCGGCTCTAATATTTTATTACTGATTTCAATTTCATTCCGGCTTTTTTCATGACCATTCTGATGCAGATTCCTTTTATGGGAATTCCTTTAATTTTTTTTTTAATGTTTATTTATTTTTGAGAGAGAGAGAGAGTGTGAGTGGGGGAGGAGCAGAGAGAGAGGGAGACACAGCATCTGAAGCAGGCTCCAGGCTCTGAGCTGTCAGCACAGAGCCCCACGAGGGGCTCGAAGTCACGAACTGTGAGATCATGACCTGAGCTGAAGTCAGACGCTTACCAACTGAGCCACCCAGGCACCCTATGTGAATTCCTTTAAACAAAAACCTTGAGTTGTTGTTGTTGATCTTTGATAACTTATTTTTTGTATTTATTGTACTTCCCTAAAAATTTATTTTCTCTTCCCACCATCACTTCTTTCACAAGTCTTAAAATCAGCTCAGACTGAAAGATATATTAAGGTCCCATGTTTTTTCTCTCTGTTACTTCTATAGAAGTGCAGAAAAATTGAAAAATCACAAAATATTTTGCAATCCTTATTTTCATTTTGTTTCTTGGCTTCTGTTTATTCTCCTTTCATTGCAGAAGAGATTTCCAAAGATGCCTACCTTTGCAAAAAAGAGGATGGAAATTTAATGAGAAGGAAATGAAAATATGGTGATGAGAGAAACCTCAGGATTAGTCAGCAGGTAAGTAAACATTGCTTTAAAACTTGGGGACAGAGTCAAAGGAATTGTAGAATCTCTTTGACACATGGGGTGTAAGAATTCTTGATTGGATAAATAAATACAGGCAGTAGATCGAATGATAAGATACTTTGGGGTGCCTGGGTAGCTCAGTCAGTTAAGCGTCTGACTTCAGCTCAGGTCATAATCTCACGGTTCGTGAATCCGAGGCCAGCCTCTGGCTCTGTGCTGACAGCTCAGAGCTTGGAGCCTGCTTCGGATTCTGTGTCTCCCTCTCTCTCTGCCCCTCCCCAGCTTGCACTCTCTCTTTCTCTCTTAAAAATAAATAAAACATTAAAAATCTTTTTTAAATGATAAGATACTTTATTTGAGGTTAACTATAATTTCAATTTAGATTAATATAAAAATTAAAATAATGCTAATTAACTCGGTATATTTTTAGGATCCCTTCAAATCTGAAAAAATATATATATATATAAATACCAAGAGTAGGCCACAATAAAAAAAATACACACAACTCGTCCCATTAGATGAGGTGACTGTCCTAAAAATATGGGACTTCCAGAATCCCCTTGTCTGCAAGGACACTGGCCTCCAAATGCCCTAAGGCTGATGCAATGTCATGAAGCAAGTGGACTTTGCTTGGATAAATAGGATATTTTTTAGCAATCCAAACAAAACAAGATTTCCAAAAGCATTCTGATTGATCAATAACTAAATCTATTCATAGCCAAGAAGTAGCACAACCTCGTCAGCAAGCACTTTCCAGGAATAAGTTACAGTTCGTCCATGGTGTGTAAATGACTCTTCCAAATCTGGTTTAACAGATGTCACAATTTTTTTTTTTCCCTCCTTCTCCATCTGTCACTGACTCAAACACTTCTTACTCCATTTCTCAGGAACAGCTTTCATCTGTTCTTATTTTCCTTAAATATGTGGTAGTCTTTGTTCATCAGCGCAATTTTCCTAAAATATGGTTGTTCTAATGAATTTTACCTAAGTTGACATTAAGAGCCCTGGAGAAATTAATGAGGAACTTACACACAAACCCTTCATAATATTATGAAATATAATCATATTTACAACAATTTATAAATTTCTTTAGTCACTGGCCAGCATGCGTGTATTATGCCTTTGTCATTCAAGGGGCACACTCAGGAAGATAACCAAGAAAAGAGGATATTATTTCTGATATAGGATCCAAACACAATTAAGTCTTTTAACTCATGCATACAGCAATCGCTTTGTCTCAATCAGGTGCTGATTTTTTGTGTTACATAATGAATTTCCTTCTTTTGACTATTTTCCAAGAAGCATTCTATTTTTGGCATACAATATTGATTTTGTTAAACAAAAATTCATGAAGGTTCATCCTAAGCATGCTTTAGATTTTAAATCTACTTATGATTTTTGAAGAGGGGCAATTAATTTTGGCTAACTTTGAGAGGATACTGGAATTGACTGTAACATTAGCTGGTTTTAAACAATTGGTAGAAACCAAGTTATCATACAAGTACAAATATGCACATGCATATGTATGTCTGCGTTTTTCTTTTCTTGTTTATAATGAGAGCAATGGGACTTTAAAAGCTAGGTAAAATAATATTGTCAAGAACAATTGAAAGTAAGTTTGTATAATATGTGCATTGTAGCATATGAATGTACTGCCTATTATAGGTGTACAATTAAATGTGTTTAATGTGATGAGTAATTAGTTGTATAATAAATATGCCAACTAAAATCCTGCATAGAAAATTATGTTTTCCTAAAGATGCTACCACAGTTAACCTATATATATTTTTTTCACTTAAGCTCTATTCTTATTTGTTGTGATGCTTGTTTCCTTGAGTACATTTTACTTAAGTAAATTGTGTGACAGCGGGGACGACATGTATCTTTTTTTATCATTTTATTCCCCAAACCTAGTGTCTTCATGAACAAAGTAGTGGCTTAATAAACACTCGTTGAAATGGAGGCGCCAGAGGCATGCGTGGTCATGGTAGGTCTTTGCAAAGGCACGCTCCATCTCAACTCCAGCACCCTGGCTCACGTTTGCTACGCTTTTTCTCTTTTTCGTGCAATGGGATAAGTCTTTCAGGAATTTCATGTCATTAGAAATCTAGTTTGTCTGCCCTGCTACCTCGCTTGGAGGCATGAACACCATCGATACTGTGTTACTGCAGAGAAAGGTTGAGGAAAGGTCAATAGCTTCTCCCTTGGGAAGTCATTTGTGCACTAGTTAGAGCAGTTATGACGTTATGATAATCTCTGGGAATTTTCCATTTTCCCTTTGTTAAGTAATTCTATTATTTATGCCCTGACTCTTAAGGGCCCTATTCCCTCCCAGACTACTCACTAGTCCCCTTCTAATTTTGTGATCTCTAAATCTTTGGGATTTGTCAACACTTCAGAGCATTAGATCACTTCCTTATACTTTATACTTGATCTGCCTCAATTTGTATTATCTGTTATAAACCCTCATG
This sequence comes from Puma concolor, assembly GCF_028749965.1. NCBI lineage: Eukaryota > Metazoa > Chordata > Mammalia > Carnivora > Felidae > Puma > Puma concolor. The sequence continues at coordinate 179,560,276 of NC_141670.1, read as the reverse complement.
ACTACCTGATAAGACCCATCATATTGGATCCTCTACATGGGCAGAATTTTGGCTTTGACAGATTTTAACTTTAAACTGCCTAATAAGAATATTTTGACAAACCTTTAAGACTTTTCTGTAATACTTAACATCTATATCATTTTGGTTTTATATGCTGCAAAAATATGTTTTATTTCATCAGAATGAGAGTCAGTTCATTAGTTTTAACTACTTGAATATAAAGTGAAAAGTTTTGTTTTTTTCTCTTCTTTAAAAGTTTACTTATATTGAGAGAGAGAGTGTGTGTGCATGTGCACACGTGAGTGAATGAGAGGCAGAGAGAGACGGAGAGAGAAAATCCTCAGCAGGCTTCGTGCTGCCAGTGCAGAGCCCGACTCAGGGCTCGAACTGGCAAACCGTGAGATCATGACCTGAGCTGAAATCAAGAGTAGGATGCTTAGTGGACTGAGCCACCCAGACACCCCTTTTTCATCTTTACATATGCTATTCTCTTACAGGTGAATTAGGATAAAACATTTTCTGTTGAAAATCAAAATTCTAAACTTGCTATCCATAAAATCACTACTGTACTTGTGGGGTATTTATGTTTGAAAAAGCTTGAGATGTATTGGGAGATAAATATAAAACCTCATTTAAGAACCATTTTAGGTCTGAAAATGATCCCCAATAGAAAAATGAAAGTTACTGTTGTGAGCATTCCTAATAAAATTATTTTTGTGAGTTAAAGATCCAGAAGAAATGTCCTAGTCACCTGATTTCTGTATTTCCACCAAAATGAAGGAGTTACACGTACTGAAATCATAACTGGCTTCTACTGAGAGTGGTGTAGTGTTGAGAACTGAATGTTTACCCATAAAGCTTTTTGTCTGTGGCTTCTGTTAGACTTGAGATCTTTTTTTTTTTTTTTTTTTTTTTTTTTTTTTTTTTTTTTTCGTTCATTCATTTTTGAGAGACAGAGAGAGACAGAGCATGAGTGGGGAAGGGGCAGAGGGAGACATAGAATCTGAAGCAGGCTCCAGGCTCTGAGCTGTCAGCACAGAGCCCGACGGGGGCTTGAACTCATGAACTGCAAGATCATGACCTGAGCCGAAGTCGGACGCTCAACCAACTGAGCCATCCAGGCGCCCCAGACTTGAGATCTTTAAAGGCAGTGGCTACATCTGTATCCCCCATATCAGTACCATATCCCAATAGCTGTCCATTGAGTACTTATTGTTTTAAATAAGAGGCACTGGACAAAAACACTGAGAAAATGAAAGGGTTGTTAGTTTTAGAAATAGAAAGGAAGAGCTGAAAGAATCATGATTAAGGAGGAATGTTACATAGTATCATTTGTAATATGTAATATTAATTTAATATGTGTTCAATGTTTAGTAGGAATGATACAGTCTCTTACAGTCATTTTGAAGATAAAGCCATTTTTATTTAATCAGACTCACATTTTCAGATGAAACATTTTATCTATACATGTTTCTTTATCTTTTAGCATCTTTTATCTCTTATCTTTTACTTTATCTTTTATGCAGCAACTTGAAGGAAGTCACGAGATTTTAGGCATTTTTATGAGGAGTCCTAATCAGTTGATCTGCTCAAGGGGTCCCTTCATAAACATATTTTGAAATGATTTAACTAGATATGTTACAAAGTGTAATTAAAATTTTTAAATGTTTCATGTATAATCATTTTCCTTTATCTATTATTTCATACTTCATAATTTCTAAGACTTAGAATTTTCCATTATTTCAGCAGGACATTAGTCTAAAACTTGAGTCTAACAGAAAATTTTTAAAGAGAAAGTACTACGTGTTTATCTCAATAAAAAATAGCTACGGAACTGCATGGGTTATTAAATGTTTTAATCCTCTGATAGCCTGTATTTTATTTTCCTTCTGTTTTCTTAGCTTCATACAGATGGTAGACCATGAATACAAGACAAAGTTAAGAAACCTTTTCCTGCACTTTTGCTTTATATCCAAATACTGGGTATTAATCTACTCTATACATGAATTCAGTTTTGTTGCTTTTTTGGAAACCTGTCTCACCTTCAGGTCATTCCAGATATTTTGTTTTCATTACCTATCACTTAGGTCAGGTGTCTTCTTTATTGCTTGCATTTGTCCTTAGGCTCTGGTCAATTATTATTCATATGGTGCTGTACTTGATCTTTTAACTTCTTGTCCCTGTGCCTCAATTTCCTCAAAATTAAAAATTAAATAACAGATACCAAAGTGCTAGTCTTCATCCACATGTTGCATGTATTATTTTGTGCACTCAGTATTATATTTGTATTTTCATTTTCTTCAGAGTATTAGATCCGATCTCACATTTATATGTAAAGTAAGAAACAGAACAAAAGCTTTAATTGATCCTAGTTATCATAATTAGCAGAATTGCCAAAGAATTTTTTCCAGAAAGTTAAAAATGCCGTAAGCACATTTAAAGATTGCTTTCAACTCATTAATTAATGAGGGAACCAAAAAGAGGTAAAACTTGTTCAAAAGACATTTTTGTGGAACTGCACATGAAGACGTTTCTGGGGGAAAATGTTAAAGTAAGATTGGTAGGTAAAATACAAAACCAGTTAATGTCCTACACAATAATAAACTAATCTTTGGGGTTTTCTTTACTACCAAGAGAAATCTGTAAGTTCAACGTAGCTTCACATTGCAAAATTTACATAGATAATTATTTCTTGTGGCTGTGTGTATGAAGTAATATCCCAGGACAATGAAAGTTCCCTCTATAATGTTTTAGCGTTTTTCTCAAAGTTTTTAACTTTTTTTTTAACAGGATCAATAAATTCTTAAATTGTGCCTAATAAAAATACAATGTCTGCCTTTCCCCCAAATGTCTATGTTGAATAGATCTTAACTACTTTATCTGAAAGAAAATAACTATCATGGTTGCCTCTCAGGGTTGGGAATGACAGACCTGAATCTCAAAATCAAAAGGGCCAAGACAGATACTGGCACCAGAATGTCAGGACACATCATGAAGACAGTCAGGAAGTTTACAGAAGTGTAGGGAAGAAAAATGTTTTATTTCTTCCTTTCTAGATTCTCTGACTGGTCTAATAATTAAATGGACACAGACAGATTAATAGGGAAAAAATAATTTTGTTTGTATGGGAGCCCCAAAACATGAGGCTCAAAGAAGTGACCAATGTAGGCAGCTTGTTTACCTTTCAGACAGAAAAACAATACATTTGTGAAGAGTTTTTAAATGAGAGAAAGAGAATGTGCCAGTGAGGTGGGCGGGGGGGGGGGGGGGGCGGGGGGGAAGGGGTGGGGAGAAGAGGGAAAGAGATAGAATCTTAAGCAGGCTCCATGCCCGGCATGGAGCCCAATGCAGGGCCAGATCCCAAGACCCTGGGATCATGACCTGAGCCAAAATCAAGAGTTGGACACCCAACCAACTGAGCCACTCAGGTGCCCCAAATTTGTGAAGACAAGACAAAGATGTTTGGGCTTGGGGTAGTAAATTAGTGAGGAAGTCACAAGGTTTGTTTATGCAGCCTTCTCATACCTGCTTTCAGGGGGACAAAGGCTTGTCAGAGGGTCCTTCTACCGTCCGTTTCTTAAATACCTTTAGTTCAAAATAATCAATATGCCAAAGTGGCATGTTTTGGGGTGGCACATTTTGCTTCCCTTCAGAAACATCTCCATGGAGGAATGTTGGGTAAGCAATTGGTCACTGCAATGTACAAACAGTGATAAATACATAGTAATAGATCAGATGTATATAAGGAATTTGGACAAAAACAACAAAAAAATTCTTTACTAGAGACTAGGGGATGGGGGGATGTGCATAGGAACACAATCTCATACTTGAATTCTTTTAATCTCCCTGTTCCAGTAGAATCTAGTGACTGGCTTTCCAGAGCATTGTTAATCAAGGTCAGAGGTTAGTCTGTTGCAAAGTGCGACATTCCATACCTGGAAGGCAGTGTATAAATCAAGCCCTGCTAAATGGCCTTATTAATAAATATATTTCAATGCATTTGCACATTTAAGGACATATTATCTCGTTTATTTATTAACTATTTTAAGGCCTTAGAGCTTGTGCCGCTAAATTTTAAAACATAGTATCTCTTCTGTATTACTGAATCTAGAAAGAAAAGAATATAAAATTAGGAAGAGTGAAACAAGGTATTATATCAAATTTGATGTATTTGGGGTCTGGTATGTCATACCTAATTTAGCTGGATGTCCTGTTACGCTTCATTGCCTGCATGTTACCATAATTAGAGGTGACAGGGTAGAACATTTTAAGTCTTAAAAAAGTTAAAGTAAATTCTTTACAATATCAAGTAGATAATTATAAGCAACTCCTGTTATCAAATACAAGTAGAAACAATCCTAAGTACGTTGGAAAAGGGAAAACTCCCATTCAAACATTGTGCTATTAGGGGACTTTAATTATGTCAAGAAATTATAGGTATAACAGTACTGATTATTTCAATGTTTAAAGTATGCAAGCAAGTTCAAGGTATCATTTTAAACATAACAGGTTTATATAAGTCCTGCTACATCATCTGACTTGGAAGTGGTAAACTGTAGATTTCATTGTGATGTTGATACTCAGTCAACCCCCAAGGCTTTCTTTGCAATTTTGCTTGCTTGAGAATTTTTACCTTATATAGGTAAGTAAGCATTTAGAGGATTTTCACTTGGGATAATTCATTTTTATAGTCAGACTCAGTATGTGTGCAAGGATTGCCTATCTAGTTTGACATTACCAGAAGTGAAGAAATGTTTTTATTAGCCAGGGGCTAAGCTTCATAAAATCTTTGTTTCAGACACATTGTGAGTCACTATGCATTTCCTAACTATGTTTAACACAAACTATTGTACTTTTGGGTGACATATTCAGTGTAAAACGGATCTCCTATCCTACAGATCCAAACAGAAGACTGATATAAATCAGAGCAGAAAATTAGTCGTTAGATCATCCATTATAATATCTGCCAGTGATAAGGCTTTTTCTATGTCTAGACTGATTTTCCATGTTAAAAAGTAAAACACTACAACCTTTTACGTTTTAGTTTTAAAAATAAATCTATCCTACTGATGCCATTAGTTAAAATATTAATTACCAGGTGTTAAAAATTAGATCTGAAAGAACTATACAACATGAGAACCAGAAGAGCTTTCTGGGGCTTCTGGGTGGCTCAGTCGGTCAAGCTTCTGATGTCAGCTCAGGTTATGATCTGGCAGTCTGTGTGTTTGAGCCCCACATGGTGTCTGTGCTATCAGTGTGGTGCCTGCTTGGGATTCTCTCTTTTCCTTTCTCTCTGCCTCTCCCCCACTCATGCTTTTTCTCTCTCTCTCTCAAATAAATAAAGAAACTTAAAAAAAAAAAGAATACAATAAACTTTGCTCCCCCTATGTTCTCTTTTGTTGACTTTTGATTTTTTTTGCATACTTTTCCACCTTTAGATGTCTTTCATCATCATTTGATGTTCTTTCCATAGTATCTCATGTTCTGAAAAATACTATTAGCTATATTTCATCTCTGGTAATATATATCTGAAGACATTTAGATGCATTTATATGCAATACAAGTTCAGAATAGTAAATAGCAGTTCAATGAAGATAATAATGAAGTCAATTAGTTTCAAACCAAGATAATCACTCAAGAATCTCACTATGGAGGGCAACTGCTATTAAACATGAGCCCCATATACTACTATATCTATATATCTAAAAACATTTAATCTAAGATTATGTAATTGTATCCGGTAGACTGGGAAAATAGTCCAACTAGTCTCCAAGCTCTACCTTCAGACAATATTGAGCATTTTATTAAGAATTTGAGGGAGTAACAGAATGAAGAAAAGACTTGGATATTGAGCCCAGGGCTACATGTAACCGTATCATAGTTTGAAGTCATTGGAAAGAAACTTTGGCGCACAAAGCTGATTGGTCCCATTAGTAGTATATGGGGCTCATGTTTAATAATAGTTGCCCTCCATAGTGAGATTCTTGAGTGATTATCTTGGTTTGAAACTAATTGACTTCATTAATTTTATTATCTTCATTGAACTGCTTTTTACTATTCTGAACTTGTATTGCATATAAAATACAGGGAATTCATTTTAAAAAATTAAAGAAGACTGTAACAGATGGCTGAGTTCCATAGGATATTTATTTATTGATGTATCATTTTAGTTTTTATTTATTTTTAAGAGAGAGAGACAGAGCATGAGCAGGGGAGGGGCAGAGAGAGGAAGACCCAGAATTCATAGCAGGCTCCAGGCTCCGAGCTGTCAGCACATAGCCTGACGCAGGGCTTGAATTCACAGACCGCAAGATCGTGACCTGAGCCAAAGTCAGTGCTTAACTGACTGAGCCACCCAGGTGCACCTGTGGCATTTTTTTTATGGCACACCAAACAGACTAAGACACACCGTGCACTCCACATTTTGGAGAAAGCCTACCTGAGAACAGAACCAATCCAGAGGAGCTGGTGGGAGACTGAAAGCTCATGGCTCAATATCCTTTCCTTGTTCTTTGAGGATCCTGTAGCCAGATAAAGCCTCCATCCTTTCTGTGAATTCAATCTGTATTTCTTGAAAGATTATTTGGTGCTTCCTTTGGTGTTTTAATATCTCCTGCTGGAAATTCAGACTAGAATTAGAATTCAACTAAACTGGAACTCAACTAACACAGGGTAACATAGGCACATTTTCAAAATAGATTATTTTATTTATTGTCTCAGAGTGAGACTCCCTACTTTAAAATAGGATTAAGTAATCAGTTGAGGGAAGATAACCACACACACGTACATATATATAGACACACATAAATATATCTATGTATCATGAATATGAATATCATATATATCATAGAATACTACATACAGATGATATATGTGGCATTTTTTTTTTTTTTAGGAAAGCAGATTCTGTTGCATAGAAGATATATTCAATTTGCTTAAAAAAATGGCAAATACAGATATGCAAAATGGAAACATTGAATTTCTCTGTGTAAGACAGAGAAGATATCTTGAAGTTCTGGAATAGGAACAGGAAGACATCTGATATGATGTTAGATAAGAGCGCAGAGAATATAAAGGAAAAAGAAAAATGGCAAGAGAAAGATGGTATGAGTTTGGAATATCAACAACAAGAGTAAAAATTTCTAGTAATGGGGTAGATAAAGAAGCTTAAAAGAAGAAGAATCTTTAATATTCAAATCGTGATTCTTTTTGTAACTCTGACATCTTTATTATGCCTTCATCTCTCTGATCTTTAGTAAGTTTTACAAACACAAATATCTTAGTGTGTGCATGCCTGTGTGTCTGTATAGGTGTGTAAATTATTGTATGTAAAGTAAGAGACTATACTCAGTTAATGCAGTGAAATACAACATCCAGAAAAAGGTAATGGAAATGTAAAAAAAATAATTAACTTATCAAAAAGCAAGTCCCTGAACGTTTACAGAAATTTGGGAGGAATTTTTCTATTCCACAAGTGTGGAAAATAATGTATGAGTTAAGCTTTTCGGACTTAATAGTTTCTACATAATTTGAGCCTCAACAGAAACCAACATTACACCTAGAATAGTCAAGGAGGGTTTATTTACAAAGGTGTGGGTATAAGAAGAGGGGGAGAGATACCACAAAAGATAGTGAAATAACCACTCGCTTCCCAATAGCCACTTCCTTACCACCACTAGGTCTCAAAATCAGAATTAAAACATCCTAGAGAGTCTGTGCTTTGTTCCTATCAGTGACTGAAGAACACGGCTACTTTCAGGTAAGAAAGAAGGGGAATTAATATCTTGACCTCATGCTTTATCCTTTGGATCTCTTGCTAGAGCTCCCCATTGGCTGAAGACCAATCAGAAGTCAGAGGACCCAGAAGCCAAATAATCCATAAAGGTCAACATCCAGGGTAAATAAAGCAGGATGGTGAAATGTAGGACATGGATGTGAAAGGGAAAATGGCAGGTGTCTTTCACAATTTAAAAACATTAACTGCTTTATGGATAAATTTACTAACAATACAGAAAGGATGGTCTCTCCTAAGTGCCTAGGACCATCCCTGGCTTGCAATAGATGCTCAAAAATATTTGTTCCTCTCCTCTATCCATATCTGCAATTTGTTTTTGCAATAAGAATGCATAAATAGAGGGGCGCCTGGGTGGCTCAGTCGGTTAAGCGTTTGACTTCGGCTCAGGTTATGATCTTGCAGCTCGTGAGTAAAGCTCAGCATCAGGCTCTGTGCTGACAGCTCAGAGCCTGGAGCCTGCTTCAGGTTCTGTGTCTCCCTCTCTCTTTGTCCCTAACCCACTCACATTCTGTCTCTCTCTCTCTCTCTCTCTCTGTCTCTCAAGAATAAAGAAACATGAAAAAAACTTAAAAAAAATAGAATGCATAAATAGAGGTATCAAGGTCCTTTTCTCACAATAAAGCTTTAATACCAAAATAATATATCAAAAGGGCTCTGAAGCTGCAAGCTGTGTAGAGATTGTTATGAGACATAAGCTACATTAACATTGTGTTTTTTTTTTTTTAATTTGTTAAATGTTTATTTTTGAAACAGAGAGAGAGAGCATGAGGGGGGAAGGGTAGAAAGAAGGAGACACAGAATCCTAAGCAGGCCCCAGACTCTGAGTTGTCAGCACAGAGCCCAACGTGGGGCTCGAACTCACGAGCTGTGAGATCATGACCTGAGCCGAAGTTGGACACCCAGTGGACCAAGCCACCCAAACGCCCCTGTTAACTGAAGTGTATTTGTAACTCTGTGTATGCTTAAATTTTTGGTGCCACCTGTTGTGGCTTTCAAATTAGAGTTAAAAAAAAAAAAATCCACCATATTTTTTTTTAATGCTGAGGAGCTTTGGCAAGGAAATAGCAATGGTGGATTCCTATGTCCTGTGTCATTGATTTCATCCTCACAAAGAGAAGAGATGCGCTGGGAACTCAGTTAAAACTTGTATATAAAAGGCACTGAAAATGAAACAATCAATTTACTAATGCTGAAGTCAAACAGAACCCTCTAACAATTAAGATGAATAATTTATCACAAAGATTTCTTTTTATTTCATAAAAGAGTTTTAGAAGTTAATTGAAAATACAAATACATGGTTTACTTCTATCTAAAACATGCACACACACACACACACACACACACACACACACGCACACACACCAAAAAACAAAAAACAAAACAAACAAAAAGAACCTCCTGGTACCTTGAAGAAAAGAAATCTATATGGAAATTTTGGGGTATGTTTTCTCCAGAAATAAGTGAAAAATAATTTTATAGGACTAATATTCCAGAAATGTTAAAGTCCAGCATCATAAAATTGTTTTTGAGGTGAGGGAGGGAGGGGATAGAATATATTGATAGATTTTCCTACCTGCATTATCAGGATGAGAATAATATGAACAGAATGTTTCTGGGCAGAGCCAGTAGCATCACAAATGTCTGCTTACCTCAAAACAATATAAATATATTTTGTTTAAAATAGCATACTTCAAATGAATTCAGTAGCTTCCATCTGGATGCCAATTACTTCATAAAAAAAACAAACCAAAAATTCCCCTCAAATATTTATGTAATGATATACCATCAACATGCAACTCCCCACACCAAATGTGTGCTTCATGTTTCGTACCAACAGTAATTATTATTAATTATTCATCTTTTTCTAGTTGCCATTGAATTCGCCAGCAGAGTTTTCCTGGAAAAGTATTAGGGATTAAGAATACTTTTCAGGGGCGCCTGGGTGGCGCAGTCGGTTAAGCGTCCGACTTCAGCCAGGTCAAGATCTCGCGGTCCGGGAGTTCAAGCCCCGCGTCAGGCTCTGGGCTGATGGCTCAGAGCCTGGAGCCTGTTTCCGATTCTGTGTCTCCCTCTCTCTCTGCCCCTCCCCCGTTCATGCTCTGTCTCTCTCTGTCCCAAAAATAAATAAACGTTGAAAAAAAAAAAAATTTAAAAAAAAAAAAAAAAAAAGAATACTTTTCAGTACTAACACTAAAGAAGGACATCATTAAGAAAAACAGGACAGGGTAACAGTGGTAATAAGCAATTTGAACATACATTTTTTTTAGAGTGGGAAAATAACATGCAAAGAAATAAGTGGATTTGCGGTGTTTTTTTGTGTAACAAAAGGTGTAACTAAGAAGTAAGAAAGGCCTTTGTTTTGTTTTTTAATTTGTCTACTTGCACTGCAACCTGTTCTGCTTCCCGTAAAACACTGCATTACGGATTTGCATTCCTAGGAAAAGAAGAGGTTGTGCAGAATTTAGATAGATATCTATTCATATCTCATTTTAAAAAAGAGTGTGCCAGTGACCAATAGAAACACACGCTGAGGTAAGCTGATTGCCTCAAACAGAGCGCCCCGGAGTTGGAATGACATTCACAATCAACCACCTGGGTAAGTCTTGATTCTGGGACAGACTGGTGAGGAAGGAGGTCTGGAAGCACGGTGGGCAGTGATAAATAAATAAATAAATAAACAAACAAACAAATAAATAAAATAAATTTAATTCCACCCACAATAAATACATGGTGGGTGCAATTAAATAAAATATTACTTTCCCTATGCTGCATGCATTTGTTATAAAAAAATGCTAGGTCTCAAATTTTATATTATGTATTTCTCCTTTTGATATTTTTGAAAATCAAAAATTTTAAATATAGAGAACAAGCAACATGTTCACAACAACATAGTGAACCAGAACATGGTAGGTAGCTGGTGTGTTAGACTTCATGTTAACACATAGCTCAGTAAGATTATAAACAATGTGTACGAATCAGAAGACGGTGGAGAAGTGAACATATTGGCAACCTGGAGGTTAGGGAAAGAGATCTCAGTAATTCTTCTTTTAATTATCTATGTTTCTAACCCATACAACAGAGAATTAATCACAGAAGAAAATTGTTATAAAGCAAAGGAGAGAGGGAAAATGGGATCTCTTTTTTTTTTTTTTTTAATTTTTTTTTTTTTTCAACGTTTATTTATTTTTGGGACAGAGAGAGACACAGAGCATGAACGGGGGAGGGGCAGAGAGAGAGGGAGACACAGAATCGGAAACAGGCTCCAGGCTCCGAGCCATCAGCCCAGAGCCTGACGCGGGGCTCAAACTCACGGACCACGAGATCGTGACCTGGCTGAAGTCGGACGCTTAACCGACTGCGCCACCCAGGCGCCCCTATGGGATCTCTTTTTATCGTGTAGAATTTACTTCCGCATAATCCAGAGGAAAAAAATAGAAAACAGGCTTTCAAAAGTGTGCTTGGTAAAATATAATCTAACTTGCGTTAAATATGAAAAGCTAACTTGATCATTACAATTATGTTTAATCCAAAATGATTTCCATTTAGGGAAAGTTTTAGATGGCTTGAGGTATGAATATATATCTGTACATAATTATAACGCTAATTATATGAGTCACAGAGGTAAATTCTGTTTAAACAAACGTAAGGAAAACAATCTGAGGTTTTGTTGTCTTGCTTTGTTAGTTCCATCCTTGTAGAACTGAACTCTCATCCACTAGAAAAATGTAAGTTTCAATAAACTTAAAAAAAAGTATTTATTTTGCGTGAGACAGAGAGTGGGAGACGGGCAGAGAGAGAAGGAGAGACTCCCAAGCCGACTGCACTGTCAGCGCAGAGCCTGACTCAGGCCTCAAACCACAAACTGTGAGATTGTGAACTGAGCCAAAATCAAGAGTCAGGTTCTCAACTGACTGAGCAATGCAAGCTCCCCCCAACAACAGATTTTTAACTAAAGAAAATTAAAAAAAAGTAGGGGCGCCTGGGTGGTTAAGCATGGAACTCTTGATTTCAGCTCAGGTCATGATTTCAGCTCAGGTTTTTTTACCACAATACCCGCGATTCATTGTCTCACTGCTTGGAAGAATGAAGAGATGGACACAAAGTGAGCAGCAGGCAAAAGCTTAATAGAATATAAGATTCCAAAGGAAGAATGGTAAAAAAGCTCTCTACAGACAGGGGACTTTCAAAAGTGAATCCCAGGGACTAGAGACAAGGGTTCTTGTTTCATAAGGTTCTGGTCAGTCTTCCCCCTGACTTTCCAACCTTGTTCCTTCTCAGGTTCCATCCTTATAGGCTTGATAGTTCTAAGTGCTGGGTTGTCCATTCCTGATTGGCTCCTTTCCAGGGTATGGTGGTGGGGGGGGGGTCTGTGGCCATACTTTTGTCAAAAATTCCAGAGGGAAACTTGAGGAGGAGTAGGTGGGGCCTGTTAGATTCTTAAGAGGAACCTTATGCCTGAGGGGGCTTGCTGTGGTCAGACACTCCCAGCATTGTTCCAACATAGGTGTTTTTCCCCACCCGGGGACCTCAGGCCCTAATCTTTCCCTCTCTGCCTACATAATCCTATCTTCTCCTAACATAATGATCTCTATCTTCTCCTAACATAATGATCTCACAGTTCCTGAGTTGGAGCCTCACACTGGGCTCCATGCTGACAATGCAGAGCCCGCTTTGGAATCTCTCTCGGTCTCTCTGCCCCTACCCCACTCACACACACTCTCTCTCAGTATAAATAAACCTAAACTAATAATAATAATAATAATAATAATAATAAAAGTTATATGTTTCCATATTTTTAGTCACTTGAAAGATTACTTTTTGGAGGAAAAACAAATCTTATTTTTCACTCAACACAGTATTTTCTTCTTTAAATTGTATTTCTAGTATGGTATCCTTGTAGACACTTTTCACTCATGTATCTTCCAGTTTGGCGGTAGCAATCCTGAAATATCTAAGACTGAAGACTTGAAAGTTTCTCATTTTAAATCAACAATTGTTTTTTTTATGTCCATTTTAACATCTAAAACGTATCGCTGTGAATTCTTTGATGAAGACTCTGAATGTATAATGTATAGCTAAGCTTTCCTCAGACAGGGAATACCTCCTTTTTGAAAAGTATTAGTATAAAGTAAATTGAAATAGAAATATTTTAGATTATTAGATAGCCATGATAAAATTATTTATATACGAAACGGAAATAATTCTAGTGCACATATTTTACTGATCACAAAATGTGTTATGTATTTTAAACCCCGTGAAAAATAAAAATGTTATCTTTGTAGGAAATCAGATATGTCATTGAAAATTTCATATAATATGCTGCCTGGAGAAGTAGTAAAAGCACTTGACATTGTTAAACATTGGCAAAGACAGAAATAACAGCTTGTACTAATGCAAATTGGCCAGAGTTTGTTGATATAGATGAACATGGACAGATGGTTTTCAGTAAGCAGTATCATCATTGGTTTCCTATTTAACGGAAATGAAGGACTTTATATTTATGATGGCATACAAGAAATCATGAGAATGAAGCCATTCAATTTTTTTCTATCACTTTTCTTCTTCAAGTAGAGAAACGACTAATAGAGTAACTATTGGGTGCTTACGTGACACGTTGTATTGTGAAAATTGTCCATTCTGACCATGTTATCTCACCCACAATCATTGTCTACTATAGTTTTTCTACCCTAACAGTGAAGTGTGGCTTCCCTTAGTTTTTAAAAGTCTTAAGTCCATTTTTCTTGGGAGGCAGAGACAGGGGACAAAGTTGTGTTATTTGAAGTTTGTCATTGCAAAGTAGTGGAAACAAGTGTATACTAGTAGGTTACTTAGAGTTATCTGGGTAGTCATATAATCCAGAAAGGCTATTCAGGGAGAAAAAGAGCTTGGTGGGAACAGAGAGCAGTAAGACAAAACACATTTCCAAAGGTAGCCGAAATATAAAGAGCTGTAGTAGAAACCCAGGAGGTATGACCTAAAAGAGAGAAGACAGAGAAGCAATAGAATAGGAAATTAAATACAATGATAGTTCTGGGAAAGTGTGTTTTACCCTAAACTGACTTAAAAAAAAAAAAAAAAAGGTAATTTAATTTGAGAGAGAGAGGGAGCGCTCGGGTGGGGGGACAGAGAGAGAGGGAGAGACAGAATCCCAAACACGCTCTGTGCTGTCATCACAGAGCCCAATATGGGGCTCTATCTCATGAACCCTGAGATTGTGACCTGAATCCTGAGATCATGACCTAGCCAAAATCAAGAGTAGGATGCTTAATCAGCTGAGCTACCCAGGCTCCCCACCTGACACTGACTTTTAAAAGTATTTACTTAACTGAAAACATCAGATAGGGTCAAGAGCAATTATAATATAAAAGTCTTGGTAAATATGCATTGAACATTTTGCAGATAATTTTTTTAAACCAATTCCAGTTGAAGGTGGAAGTATTGAGACTCCCACCAAGTCTGATAGGGATCATTGCTATTCACAAAATTTGCGAAAAACAATAATTGTAGCCTGTACTTTCCAATAGCTAATATGGTAGTATCTTTTCTGTAGTACCGTAGGATCATCTTCAAGGAAGACACTATTATAAAACAAACAAAAAACTGTTATTTTAAGTATGTAGTTATTTAATACATTTAAAACACATAATTTGCATGTATTTTAAACACACATTTAAAAAAATACATTATTATTCCGTATGACATTTATATACTCTCAAAGATAATAAACATACAAATCAAACTCTAGCTGTTGCTTAGACAATAATATAGGTGGCATGTAGGTGATACTCCTTTTCCTGAAAGGTAATCACAATAAAATCAATTAATCCTAAACTCAAAGAAATGTGAGGATCATCAGGATGTGATTACATTTCCTTTATAATGACTTCAATCAAGATGTAACTACACTGCTGAGTGTAACTGAAATTGCATTAAATTACAATTTACTTGAGATTCAAGAGTCCTTAAATTTTCAAAATATAAATAAAATCTAACTCAATATTAAAACTCTGAGTTTCAACAGAAACTGTTTTCACAGTGTGTGAAAGGATTAGAAATACTGTAATTACCCAGCTCCAGTTAAATATTTTTTCTGAACCAAGAAACCAGTAGCACATAACATTCCTTCATGCAATATCCCTACAAGGTCATTCTAAACATGCCACATTTAAAATCACTTATATCTTATTCTTGCCACCAGTGGACAAATGAAATCGGAAGTTTGAACCATACCCTCATTTTTCAAGTAATGAACCATCTATTTGTATAGTAGTTAACTTTATACCATTTCTCTAATTGTGTTCTTTTTCTACTTTCCTTCTGATGTCCAAAGTAATCATATAGATGGCTACATCAACTTTGATAGCAGACCTAAAGAAGAGATTTAGTGAGTGATCAGTGGACGATTATCCTGGTTTCTTTCATAAAATTAGAAGACTTCATTTTTTAAACAATTGCTCCAAATCTTATTCATATTTTCGTGTCGTATCTATACCCTGAACATGAAAACTTACACATTTTTTTGGTTTTCTACAACCTAATTTTTAAGTTCCTTTTGCATCATGTCCTATTTATTGTTATATATGAAACAAAATTTGGAGAGTGAATTAAAACCCTTACTCTTTCATCGTTTCTCAAAAGAGATTATAATGAAGAGGGAGATGAGGAAAAAATGCATATGTAACATAAACAAGCTGTGTTCAAATGCTGACTCTACTGCTGACGATAGTTTTGGTCTCTCTTTAAAGGGGAAGATACCTGTGGCAGTTTTAAATATGGCTAGAAATACTTGGAAAGTCCTCATATCAAGGGGTAACCACCATCTTCTTTCCACTAAAGTCAGACCAGCAGCTTCTGATTGCTTCAACCAGTAGTGTATGACTGAAGTAATTTAGTCCAGTATTTGACGCTGGGTCTTAAAAGGCCATATGCCTACTTACTAGAGCACTCATTCTTGAATCCTTCAGCTGCCATGTAGGAAGCTCAACCACCTTTATGCTTCCATGCTGTGAAGAAGTTACATAGAGAAACCATATTCAGACACTCTTTATCAACAATTTTGAGCCCAGACTTTGAGTCATCCCAACTATGTGCCAAATACGTAAGTGAAGAAGCATCCATATAACTCCATTACCCAGCATTCAATTCATCTGTAGCCATCCAAGACTTCTCTGGGGCAGAGACCCCAGATGTTGCAAACTATGGTGAAATCACTGCCACTTTCAAACCTCTGAGCTGCAGAATTTGTGAAGATAATAAAATGGCAGTTGTGTTATTCCACTAAATGTGAAGTATATTATGCAGCATTAGATAACAGAAATAACAGCAGGTGAAGTGTTTTATCCTCCACAATTTGGCAGACTTGTTGAAGGGAAATGGAGAGAAAACGTAGCACTATGAAAACCTGAGTGCTATTTAATGGCTCTGCTCTTTGGCAAGCAATATATAAATCATAGGTGATATTCTCATATTGTAGTCTTTTATGGAGGATTAAGTGAAACAATATAGTTGACGGAAGCATTCATTTAAAAAAAACTGAAGTTTTCTTTTCCCCTATTAAAAACATTTCACTCTGCTTTATTAAAGAAATAGCATGTTGCCTTGAGAGAAGGTCAAACTATATAAATTAGAAAGAAATTATTTCTGTTTATGGGAATTAAGGAAAGTATCATTATGCGGGAGGTATTTGCAATGCAGTAATAGACATAATAAAAACTTCAATTCAGTTTAACAAATAGTATGGTTGCATGGTAGGAGGATATATACTTTGAGATACAGCAGTGAATAAAAAGCTGCTTTTCCAGTCCTCCTAGAATTTAGAGTCTAGCAGGTTAATGGGAATTAAAAATTTTAGCATAATGAGTGTTAAATAAAGGGAAGTACACATGGTTATGGGAATATATAACAGCAAAATTTACCCAGTCTGAGTTCACAGAAAGCTTCTTTGAAAAATTAATAATTAAGCTAATTTACAAGATGAATAGATGATAGTTAATAAATATTGGAAGAGTGGTTCCAGGAAAAGGAACAACATGAGTAAAATCCCTGAGGAGAGAGAATGCAGAATATTTTGGAGAAATCTAGAGAGGACTAGTATATCTGGGTCATAGAGACCAATAAGGGCTTATGACCAGAGAGGGAGGCAGGGACCCTATGATAAAGGACATTTAACACAAATTTAAGAATTTAGGAATTTCTCTTAGGGACAATGCAAGATCACTGGAAAAGTGATAAGCAAGCAAATGACTTTAGAATTTTGTTTTACAACTAAACTAAAGGACTCATGACCCACATTAATATCCAGAGTAGACATACTGGAGATGATCATACCTTTTCTCCTTCGGATACTCATTATGCTCCTTCATCCAAAATGTTTGGGCAATGTCCTTCCATAGTTATACAATAGTCATAGAATATTGGTTTCATAGTTTGTACTCTCATGGCAAATGAAGAATTTGAAAAATATAAAACCATTTTACCACTCACAATTCAACTGGTCACGTGATTTAAGTGTATAACCATGTTGTTTCATTATTAAAAAAAAAAAAAAAACATTCTAAAAAGTGTGAGCCTACACTCTTAAACTGTGTTCCAAGTATAACAGGAAATTTCATTGGAATATTACATTTAAAGAGATGCTGGTCACTTTTGAAAAGTGACCACTACTTGGAGGAAAAAAAGAGTCAATTAAGTACAGATTGTATAACCTTTCATACAGCTTTTACTCATAATATCTGCAAGTCTTAAAAGTCTCTTAGTCTTGCTTCCTATCTAATGGACGTTGGTCTATTGGCACTATCGTAGACTTCAATTCACGTAAATCTTACCTCTTTATCCCATAGCAGTTATGTCCAAGGTGTCCAGTATCATAAATACATGTGCTATATCCAGGGTCCAGATATTCTACCTACCTCTTTCTGGCCCCATTCCTAAGATATACCCCTGGTACACTTTCCTTGAGTACAATATTGCTTCTTAAAAACAAAACAAACAAACAAACAAGAACAAAAACTCACTTATTCCTCAATCTCCTGCCTCTGTTCCCTGTCTTGTCAATTCAATTTGCTGGTTTCCAGTTCACGAGACTTGATAAACCAACACTTGAAATACTGTACAATACTGTTTTCGATGGTGCCTTGAGCCAGTTCTTTCCTTTTATCCTCTGTGCAAACTTATTCTCATATTATATTTTTCTTTTCAGCACACTTATTACCAAAAGCCATCGGAATTAGTATAGAATCTGTGGTTAAACATAACCATAGTGGCTTTGTGAGTTAATTGAAAGTATATTCAACATGTGTAAATATTAGCAGACAGTATAGCATCCAAGTACACAATCTTGCAGGATCATTAAAATACTTACCTTTGATATGTGTGAACTTGTTTTGAAAATTAAACTCTATACCCACATGCAAAAATAACATCTTCTAGAAATGTTTCAAGTTATTTTCTCAGAGGAATGTGTCCTATTACTATTGTTACAGTTGCAATTTAATTACCTGATACTCTTAGTTATAGAGCTATACCCTTTGCTTAACAGTAGAAATTAGAGTTTTGAGTCTGAATATAAATCTGGGAAAAAAACTGGCAAGTTGCCAATGTGAGGTTTTACATATAACTAAGAATGCTTGTATTTTTTATAAAGTTGTTTTGTTTTTAAAGTTGGCTTTATAGCCATTTAATTTTTGCTGTGTTCAGGGTCATTTCATATTAGTAATGAGTAAGAAAAAGTGTTTTCCTTGTGCTAATGTTTTAGAAGAGACTAATGTGTACCTCAGAATCTTACTTAAAAAGAAAAGTATATATTCAGAAATAATTTTGCACTCTGTTAAGAATTATAATTTATGAATGCACACCCTCTATATTAGAGTAAAGTTTATTCAGGATATGTTTGAGTAATATAATTAACAATAAATAATTATGAATAACTGGTCAAATAAAGTTCAAAAATTTAACAGTAATTTCCTTATATATATGTCAAATAGTAACAGTTGGGAGAAACAAAAAGTTACGTATTTTTATCTGTCTATGGAGGTTGATTATTTAATTCACTTGTTTTTAAAACATTATGTACACATTAATATACTATGGTTATTTTTGAACTTCAAGATAATTTTCACTAAATGAATGTAAGGGTTTCATGTTGATTTTATATTATTTTTTAACAATGGAAGCAATCTTTCAAACTTAACAATATAGAACAGAGAAAAA
Organism: Puma concolor; assembly: GCF_028749965.1. Lineage (NCBI taxonomy): Eukaryota > Metazoa > Chordata > Mammalia > Carnivora > Felidae > Puma > Puma concolor. The sequence goes on along the minus strand of NC_141670.1, from coordinate 179,541,273 downwards.
GATATTTGAATATCTACAGAGAGTTCTCTTAGCTAAGGAAATCCTTTGAGTAGCCAATTTTCTATAGAGGATGAGTCTCTGAAGGCATGATGTGGAAGGAGAAAGCAAACAAAGAAACAAAAGCCTGAATTTCTCTGAATAAGAAGTAAACACATAAGTTCACTTCTGGATTGATAACGTGTGGATCTGCTCTCCAATGGATCTGCTCTCCAATGAAAAATTGGAAAATTATAAAACACTAAATCATCTAAGTCTCCTGAAATGGTCATAATAGCATATACAAAATGAAGAAACATTCATTCAAGAAAATCCACTCAAATTCAGTAAGAGTGACAGTCTTTTTCATCTGAACCATGACCCACTCTTACCTCCCACTCAATTTCTCTCAACAAATATTCCACTCAAGGTGAGAGCAGTAAACAACTGAAGACTTCTGTGTCTTAGTTGAGAACTATATTATCTTCCTGGAAATGAGAAGGCACCAGAATTTCTCAAAAGCAATGCACATTTCATTATGTTGTATATATAACATACATGAGCCTATAACATATAGAAATGTAGTATATTTTCCATTAATATTGCAAATGAGGTAGGTGGGAACAAAATTCTACGGGGCTGAGGAAAAGACAACATATGATGACTGAAACCCATAGCATCAAATAAAGAGATTAGAAATAGTAAATATGAAGATGAATATAACAAAAACTATAAATGTATACATGCTCTTCTTTCATTTCTCAGCTTCTTTGAAAGACATACAATTATATCAAGCAATAGTCACAACAACGAACATTGGTTTCATAGCATGTATAGATGTAATGTGTATAATGATCATAACCCAGAAAAAAGGAGAAATATATTAGAACATTACAAAAATATTATTTCTATATCTTACTAGAACTGTTATACATTTCTAATAGATTTTGACAGCTTAAGGTATATACAGTAAGCCCTTAAGCAACAATTAAGGCAAAAACAGAATATATGACTAATGAAATTAAAATTTATATTGGAAAATATTCAACTTGAAAGCAAATAGTAAAGGAGGAATAGAGGGATGAAAAAGACATAAGCATAGAGATAATAAAGTAAGCCCAACTATACCAATAATAACACTAAGTGTAAGTGGATTAAACAATCCAATCAAAAGGTAGAGATTGTCAGACTGGGTGAAAAAACAAGATCCATGTACTTGCTGTCCACAGGAGACATACTCTGTCTAAAGATAAAAATAAATTAAAAGAAAAATGATGTAAAATATATATCATGAAACAGTAAGCACAGGAAAGCTTGACTGATTATACTATTATCAGACAGAATCAATTTTAAGACAAAACAAAAAATGTTACAAAAATAAAGAGGAATATTTTGTAACAAAAGGTCAACCCATCATGAAGATATAACAATTATAAGTACACAAATACCTGGTCACTGGACCACAAAATGTGTGAAACAAAAATTCCAGAAAAGACACAAATAGACAATTCAACAACATTTATTGGACACTTCATTACTTCTTTTTTGAGAATGGCTACAATAACTAGAAATAATTTAAAGAATTTACAAAAATAAAAAGGATTGTAAAATAATACTATATATAACTGTATACTAATAGATTAATTAGATGAAACAAATTCCTAGAAAGATAACACTTCCAAAAGTAGTCAAGGGGATATAAAAATCTGAGTAAACTTATAAAGCAAAACAAATAAGTATCAAAAACAAAAAACAAAAAACCTACCCTCCCCCATAAAAAAACTCCAGCACAGAAAGTCTCATTGTTCAATTCCGCGAAACATTTAAAGATGAACTGATGCAAATCCATCACAAACTCTGACAAACAATAGAAGAGGATACACTTTCCAAACAAAATCATGACAAGAGAAAAAAACTACAGACCAATATCTCTTATAAATATGAATTGAAAACAACTGCTCAACAAAATACTAGCAAATAGAACCCATCAATATATAAAAAGTATTATACACAGTGGACACAAAAAATTCCGGTTAGGGAAATGCCCAGTGGAGCTGTGTGGTCTCAAGAGCAGCAGAGTCACTGGAGCGTGATTCCAGCCCAGGAGAGCCGTGGGCACGTAACTCCAACCCTTGAGAGCTTCGGAGGTGTCACTCAGTCCCTGTGGATCCCCAGCGTGTAGGATCAGGTCACTGAAGATTGTTCTGAAGCTATAGGGTTTACTGTTGTTTACCCTATTAGGTTTTAGACCCACCCACAATTCCTTTCTTCTTTCCTGGTTCTCCCTTTGGGAGTGAGAATCTCCGTCCTACTCCCATCCCACGGTTATACTTTGGAGGCACATTTGTTTGGTTTCACAGGTTCACAGCTGGCAAAGAATTTTGCTTCAGAATAAAACATAAGTTGAGTCTCATCCTTATTTGATTTAGATGATTTTTAGATGACTCTGAACTTTAGAACTTTAGAATTGATGCTGGAATAAGTTAAGACTTTTGGATCTATTCAAATGGAATATATAAATTTTGCATATGAGAAGGATATTGCTGTGGTCTAAATGTTTGTACCACCCCACCCTGAAATTCATATGTTTAAATTATTACCTCCAAGGTGATGATGATATTAGTAAGTAAACAGTGAGCCCTAATAAATGGAACCTTACAAAAAGGTCCCACGGAGCTCTCTAGCCCTTTTACCATACGACGATAGTGATTAAGTCCGTGACCCAGAAGAGAGACCTTACCTGACTATGTTGTCACACTGATCTCAGACTCCCAGCCTCCAGGACTGTAACAAGAAATATGTTTCTGTTGCTTATAAGCTACTCAGTCTCTGGTATTTTGTTATAGCAGCCCTAATGGAGTGAGAGACAAGAATTTTGGAGGAGCCAGGGATGGAATGCTATAGAATGAATATTTATGTACCCCCACAAGTTTATATGTTGAAACCTAATATTCAATGTGATGTTATTTGGGGGTGGGGACTTTGGGAAAAAATTAAGTCATGAAGGAAGAGCCCTCATGAATGAGATTTGTTTTTGTTCCTTTATATAAGAGACATCAAAGAGATCCTTTACTCCTGCCATTTGAGGAATGAATGAAATGACAGCAATCTATGAACAAGAAAGCAGGCTCTCATCTGCTCTGAATCTGCTAATGACTTGATCTTGAACTTCCAGAGCCTCTAGTTGTGAGAAATAAATTTGTGTTGTTTATAAGCCACTCAGTTTATGGAAGTTTTGTTAGAGCAGCCCAAAAGACACCCTAAGATTAGGAGCAAGAGAAGTATATCTACTCTTGCCATTCCTATTTAACATTGTACTAGAAGCTCTAGTCAGGACCACTTGGCAGGAAAATGAAATAAAGTATATATCTGAATCCTAAGGAAGTAGTAAATGTATCTATTTACAAATGACATGATCTCTTGCATAGACAACTTTTTTTTATGTTTATTTATTTTTGAGAGACAGAGCGAGACAGAGCATGAGTCAGGAAGGCACAGAGAGAGAGGGAGACAAGAATCTGAAGCAGGTTCCAGGCTCCGAGCTGACATCAGAGAGCCCAACGCGGGGCTTAAACCCACGAACCGTGAGATCATGACCTGTGCTGAAGTGAGACGCTTAACAGACTGAGCCACCCAGGCACCCTCTTGCGTAAACAATTTTAAGGAATTCACTAAAACACTATTATTAGAATTTAAAAATTAGTTCAGCAAGCAAGGTTGCAAGCTACAAGATCAACATATAAAAATCAATTGTACTTCCTTATAGTTTCAGTGAACAATCTGAAAATGAAATTAAGGAAGCATTTCCATGTATAACAGCATCAAAAAGAATAAAATGTTTACAAGTAAATTAAGCAAGAGGAGTGCAAAACTTACACTCTGAAAACTAAAAATATTCTTCAGACAAATTAAGATCTAAATAAGTCGAAATACATCCCATAATCATTGATCTGAATATTTAATGTGATTAATGTGTTCAAGTGATGATGACCTTATCTCAGTTTATGTTGGATGGTAGTCCATAAACCCAGAGGGCATATGAACATGTATATTTTTTTCTACCACCATCCTGAATACGAATACTTTTATTTCATGTGTGTAATTCATAAACCCATTTTTGAAAATCTCATCAGTACAAGATTTACACCGTTTACACCTGAGATTTTAAAATCTTTCTCCTTAACCAGACTGAAATGTGAATGAAGCATTGCAAATATAACTAGATATTTCAGACTCCATTTAGATATTTTTCAAAACACTCTAAAATAATTCAGGTTATGTTACAAATTAATAAAACTTTAAATCTCATTAATATAAAATGTGGCAGAACCATTAGTTAAGAGAGAAATAACTGAAAAGGAATGTAAGTGGGATAAAAGCCTGGAGGGAGGAAAGGAGAAATTGATGGAGAGAAGGAAGGAGGGAGAAAGGAGTAGAAGGAACAAAATCATGAAAGCAATTAATTGAACTAATGTGAAAATACATCTGCTCCTTCTTTCAGAGTGCAAGCCCTTTAAAATGACTAATTAGCATGGAATGCTGCAGGCTACTGCATAACTATTGATTTAATGAATGCAGTTGATTGTATTTTTTGAAAAGTTAGAATTGCTCAGATTGTAGGAAGTTTAAAAAGCATAGAGTTCATTTTTGTGCCCCTGGGCAGAAATATTCCAGTCACTCAGAAAACAGAGAATTTATCTCATTTTTTAAATGTCCAGGGAAGGAAATTCTGCAATTTCCTCTCAAAATATATCTTAGGCTCACAAAGAACACTTTTGTAGAAGCACAGCTTTTATTTACTCACACAAACACCTCATTTAAGCCAAATCGAAAAGATGAAGGTACTTTGGGTTGAAGATATCTGCATGCTTGCAAGTAGTGGATCCCAAAAGGAAGAGTTTAGGAGACTGGGCGTGGTGGTGAGCTCTCCTTTAAAGGTACATTTTTAACAAAAACATAATCAGTATTATAAATGACGTAACATTATGGTACTTAACCCCTTTAAAAAAGGAAATATGGATTTCAAAGAGAATAAATGTAAAGTTCATTTCCTTGACAGATCGCTACTTAATTGAATCATGAGGATACAGGGAGAGTTAGGAAAAAAACACACACACACATTTCTGTCAATTCTTGGAAGGCAGCAATGCTCACCACTATACCACCAATGCTACATTTCTAGAAATTCTTAATCCCTAGATACAATACAAAGCCTAAGTATTTACTAAGATCCTTTGAAGATTTACCTACAAATGCACACATATGGTGTTTAAGGATAACTAGACAGCTGCCTTAATTACTTAGGTATAATTCAGATAGCTGATATAGTGTACCCTACTCTACTTTTCTGGTGACCTATGGCCATTATTATTAACAAGTTAAAAGAAAAAAAAAGGAAAAATTAGAATATGGAATCATGAGAGCCACAGGGAAGCACTAAAAATACTTTCTCTTATATACCAAATTTGAAATGTTAATTCCATTGAGAGAAGGCTTTATTCAGCCTAACTCAGGAGAAATCAGAATTATGTATTACTGTTAAAAACATGACTTTAAAGTATGTTTTTGCTCTCCTTTTCAGGTTGTCAGCTTTACTATTTTTTCTATACAAAGACATTACTTAGGGCTGTTGGGGTGGCTTAGTTGGTTAAGCATTCCACTCAATATCAGCTCAGGTCATGATCTCACAGTTCATGGGATCAAGCCCCACAGCAGGCTCCACACTGAGCATGGGGCCTGCTTTAGATTCTCTCTCCCTCTCTCCCTCTCTCTCTCTCTCTCTCTCTCTCTCGGCCCTCCCCTACAGCACATGCTCTCTTTCTCTCTCTCAAAATAAATAAATAAGCTGTAAAAAAATAAAATAAAATAAAATAAAATAAAATAAAATAAAATAAAATAAAATAAAGACCTTAATTAGATGGCAGCCTGAACCTGGGTCTCTTTCACATAGCATTTTAAGCAGATAGTATTGTAATAAATTTGTCATGTGATAAATACTTCCATTGTTTCAAGTGAAATAGTTTTGTCCATTCTGTTAACCATTTTAATGTAAGTGCAGCTTTAAAATAAAGTGAAAATGCTCTTATGTGGATATGTATTGATTTTTTTAAGATTTTATTTTTACGTAATCTCTACACCCAATGTGGGGCTCAAACTCATGACCCCAAGGCCAAGAGTCACATGCTCCACCGACTGAGCCAGCCAGGCACTCCTGGATATGAATTAATTACATACAAAGATTTCTTCTTCTGACTACAGCATTTTAAAAGTGCATATCTAGGGGCTCCTGGCTGCCTTAGTTGGTAGAGCATCCGAATCTTGATCCCGGGCTTGTCAGCCGAAGCCGGACGCTTAACCGACTGAGCCACCAGTCACCCTGGACATGCAAATCTACTTTTAAAAGTTTAATAAACATTATGTGGTGAGTACATGTCAGCCTGGCTGAAAAGAATTCCAAATTTTAAGACAGACATATTTTTCTAATAGTATTTAAGATGTCAGACATCTTACATTTCTTCACTCTTTGAATAAAATTTAATCCTTTGTATTTTTCTGGAATGATCAAGCACACACCTCTAGTGTTTACTGAAGCATGTGTCTACTTTATAAAAACCTCTAAGCAAGACTGTAAGGACCTGAACTTTTCTGTGATTCTACTTGTCCAACTTGTGGTTGCTTTTCTGGTATTTGAAATAACAGGTGATCGTTATGATCAATTCTATATATCTATCTATTGTCTTATCTCAAATAGTATTAAGTTTACCAAAAAAAAAAAAAATTGATAATTTTGTCAAGTCACCCATCTTAATCTAAGACACTATTTATCCTAAGGTAGTAAAGCCTTCACTCTTTGCACCACACTCCTTTCGAAACCTCTCCAAATCGGCCACTAATTTCAGTCAAAAGCATTGTTTCATCATTAAAATAAATAGTCATGATGTAGTATGAGAAGAAAAAAAGAAAAACATATAAAGATTGCTTATTTATAGGAAATAGAATTATACAAATCCAAACACAAAACAATCAAGAGCCAAAATATTAGACTTTTAAAAATATTCAGAAAACCAAGGCAGCTGGATATTATGTTAATAAGCTCAAATACTTGTGCTAAGGTAAAATTCGTGTGAAAAGTAGACTGGATTGTTCTGCAAATCTGTGCCACTGTTGAGCTACATTTTATTTTCTCATGTTTTGTAGTCATAAGATAGAAATTAAAAAGTGCTTTACACAATCTAAAACTTAACTTTAAAACAAACAACATTGTAATTAAGATCATAAATTACTGCTTACGCTTTGCTGGTCTTGTTATCAGAGAACACAGGCAATCATGAAGGTTGTGGCTAGTAGTTAAGCACATTGACCCTTTAAAGAAGCAGGGAGGGGCACTGCACGGCTCTGTCAGCTAAGCTTCAGACTTCTGGGCAGGTCATGATCTCACAGGTCATGGGTTCCTGCCCCACATCAGGCTCTGCGCTGTCTGTGCTGACAGCTCGGAACCTGGAGCCTGCTTCGGATTCTGTGTCTCCCTCTCTCAATGCCCCATCCCCACTCGTGCGCTGTCTCTCTCTGTCTCTCAAAAACGAAGAAAGTTAGAACAAACAAACAAATAAATCAAAAGCTGGGAAACTCATCTTCAGGGAATTGTAAGAATGAATGCTGAGGCATGGCATTGCTGAATATTCAGAATTGTTCAAGAAAAGGCAACTCTTAATACATATTATTAGATAAATCCAAATGTTGAAGAAATGGTACCTATTCCAAAAACAAAGACATAAATCAAAAAGGGGGGAAATGTCTGGATGTAGTGTTCAAGTTATAAGTGACTTATTTGCAATTCCTAAATCCTCCAAGTCAATCGCTACCTGGGGTTGCCTCTGAATCAACAGGTATCTTCCCTTTTTTTCTCATGCTCTAACATATGAAACCTAGTTCAATTCTCTCCAAAGGTCAAGAACCTCCGAGCTGACAATTAAACAAACTTCTGACTACCATACATGACCTACTACCTGGGGTTATACACAGTCATCTTTACTTGCTCTTGATGAGTTCGTAGTTTTAAAATTAAAGTATACTAATTCTAGTAATTCTATGTTGTTTTTTTTTTTCTTTCACACCAGTACATGAAGAAGTTGCTACTTATTTAAGACTTTTCCTTGTGGGTACGTCTTTTCTGGGTTGGTAAAATCTTGGATTTGGGCTCATGAGAAAGCAGTTAGAGAGGAATGACTAAAATGAAATTCTACAAATGGAAGAGCCTTTCTTTTTTTTTTTTTTTTTTAATGTTTATTTATTTCTGAGACAGAGAGAGACAGAGCATGAACGGGGGAGGGTCAGAGAGAGGGAGACACAGAATCTAAAACAGGCTCCAGGCTCTGAGCTGTCAGCACAAATCCCGAAGCGGGGCTCGAACTCACAGACTGCGAGATCATGACCTGAGCCGAAGCTGGACGCTCAACCGACTGAGCCACCCAGGCGCCCCTGGAAGAGCCTTTCTTATACCCACACAGCTGGACTCTAGTCCATACCCTACTACTGAGTCATGAGAAAAAAGAACAAGGATATATAACAGAAAGTTGAGATAACATAAAATTATTTTCTTAATTGGAAGTTTTTTTGTCTACTAATTTAAGTAATTAGTGTTTAATTTCACATCGACCATACACTATTTGCTTTCAATTATTTTACATTCTTTTTTCCTTCCTTTCTGGGCTTTTGGATTAATAAAATATTTGTATTGTTCAATTTTCCATCTATTTTTAAATTATGAATTATTTTATTGATTACTTAGTGACTCTCATAGACATTACCATATGTTCCCTTTACAAATTGCAGTATAAAAAAATACTTTGACCACTCTTCTGGTAATTCTAGAATTTTGGAATATTTAAATTCCTTTTACCTCCTCTCTCCTTTCACTTTTAATTTTTATTCATCTTTTGCCTACAACTTTATGTATCTGACATGATGATTATTCAGTTTAACATTTTTCACACTACCAGATTTTGAATAGTTATACCATGCTTTGAACGAGATTTTAAATGTCATTATCATCTAAGAGCACTATAAAAAGTAATATTTATCTCTCTAGTTTCAGACAAAAAAAAAATCACCAATTCTCTCAACACAGCAGTTTCTAGACAAAGAATATTATGTTGAAAGCGTATTTAAAATATACTCCATGTTTGCATAAACAAAAATTGTGATAAAAAGTAAATATGTTTCTATGCCTCTTTAGTCTGTTGTACTCATAAGCTATTTTCATGTTTCAAATAATAATAAAAACGTAACAATCTTTATTTTGTTTTAGAAATATTTTTTCTAGGCTATGCTTACACATTTAAGTGCAATTTTAGAACAAGATACTTCGAGCTCCTGATATGACATGGAACACAGAAAGAGTGACGTGAGTATTTGAGAGTTTAAAGCAAATCATGTGTGCTTTGGCTGATTGTAGAAGCAAATAATGATATGTAATGTGAAAATATGGGTTAAGCATCACATGCTTATTCTGAAAGCAAAGAGAATTAGTTGTCCTGTGCTTCTTATTCTGATTTCATATACCTGATTGAATGCTGGTTCTCAGACTTTCCACAGCCTTTAGAAAAATGACACTTCCACTGCCAGTGTATTAGGGTCAGGGCTCTTCAGTGCAATATGATAGATAAGAGATTGGCTCACACCATTATGGAGACTGGTAAACCCAAAATCTATAGAGTTGACTGTACCACACTCCCTGTCCAAAATCATCTAGTTTGCTGTAGAACCTTAAAGAGCCAATGATTCTGTCTGAAGGCTGTCAAGCAAGAGAATTCTTTGTTCCTGGGTGGAGGTAAAACTTTTGTATGATTCTGGCCTTTAAATGGATGAGAGGCCATATTATGGAGGCCATTCTGCTTTACTAAGTCTACCAATTTATTTTATTTTATTATTATTATTATTTTAATATTTATTTTTGAGAGGGAGGGAGAGAGAGGGAGCACGAGTGAGGCAGGGGCAGAGAGAGCGGGAGAGAATCCCAAGCAGGCTCCACACTATCAGCTCACAGCCCCAGGCAGAACTTGATGTCATGACTGTGAGATCATGACCTGAGCTGAAATCAAGAGTTGGAGGCTTCACCAACTGAGCCACCCAGGTGCCCCATACACAGTCTACCAATTTAAATGCAGTTCATCCAAAAACACTTCCACAGAAACACCCACATTTTTATATCCATGTCTTTCACCATATTTGGGACATTTTCAGTCATTATTTTTTCAAATATTCTCTCTACCCATATCTCTCTCTCTTCTGCTTCAGAAAATTTGTATTCGTCCCCTTGATGGTGTCCTGGGTGCCTTAGGCTCTGCTCCCAATTCTTCAATATTTTTTTTTTCATTTTCTTCCTTAGACTTGATAATTTTATTGTTCTGTTTTTCAGAAAAGTTCATTGATCCTTCAGTCTATTCTAGTCTGCTTTCAAACACTTCTGTGAATTCTTCATTTCTATCATTGTACTTTTTAGCTACAGAATTTCTTCTGGCTTCTTTCAGGTGTTCTATCTCTTTACTGATGTTTCCATTTTATTCATACAATGTCTTCTGAACTCTCTTCACATCTTCCTTTAGTTTTTTGAGCATCCTTAAGACAGTTATTTTAAAGTCCTTGTCTAGTAGATATACCATCAGGTCTTTTTCAGAGACAACTTCTGTTGATTCTTTTTTTGTTTTTTGTTTTTTTTTTTTCCTTTGAATGAGCCATGCTTTCCTGTTTCTTTGTATACCTTATGATGTTTTGGTTGAAACTGGACACTTGAATCAAATAATGTGAATTGAATCAGATGCCTTTCCTTCCCCAGGGTTTCCTGGGGTTTTATTGTTGTTTGGGCTTTTTTAATTTATAGTTATAAGCTGTCTCTGTACTGAGGACCAGTCTTAAAGATCTTCTCAGGTCTTTTCTGAGCCTGCACCTTCTGGGCATGCACGGTCTGTGTCTAATTTCCATAGATTACGCAGTCACTTTTCAATGTCCTAGTCTTCAATATATGGCTCCAAAAAAGGGAAAATGAGAAGAATGAAGGAAGAAAGTACCAACCCTTTAAATCTCCTGAAAGTCATTTCAGCCACCGAAGGAGGGGGTTGAGATGTGAGTGGAGTTGTAACAGGAGCTGGCCACTTCCGTGTCTGCACCTCTGTGATCAGAGCAGCAATCAGTGATCAGAGCACATACCCTCAATATTTGGGTCTTTTTGCCCACTCTAGCTTCCACATACTGTGTGTAAACTGCTCCAGGAACAGTGTATAGGTGCCTGCCTTAGGGCTGAAGGGTGAGAGATGGTACCACTCTGTTGAAATCTAACTTAAGAAAGCCAAATTTACTATCTAAGCCTCAACTGAAAGTTGTAAGTCTTCAGTACATTCCAGAGTTCCAAAATGGTGACACTGGACAGATTGTGCTAGCTCAGTTGCTGTGTAGGTGGGGAGACAGATTTCTGATATTTCCTACTCTGTCATATAATAATAATGATTATAATAATAATAATAGATTTATATTTTTAACACATTACAGTTATTGCTTTGTTCAGTAAATATATATTTTACTTACCAATGTAGTTACATGTCTGTCTTTCTTCCTCCTTTTCTGACAATGAATTCTCTCAGTTTGCATGAACATTTACTGTGTCATATTGTTGAGAATATTTTCATTGCTATGGAATTATACTTTAGTAATTATTTATTTCAGCTCTTGGAATATATCATTCCACTGTCCATGTCTTCCATTGTTTCCACTGGGAAGTCGAATGATAGTCATACTATTGCTTGTTTTATGTTTTTTTTTCCATCTTTCCCCCTCCCTGTCTCTTTCTTCTCCCCCTCCTTCCTCCTCCTTCCTCCTCTTCCTTTATTCCTCTTCCTTTTTCTCTTCTCATTTGCAATTTATAGAACATTCCAAATCTGGGTTGCAGTCTTTGGACAATTTTTGCAAATTCTTCAAGATAATATATTTTCAAATAATGTTGGGTCCTATTCACTCTCTTCTTTCCCTCTGAAACTCCAGTTATATGTTTTCTTGTGTCCCACATGTATTTAACACACTTTTATTTTCATCGAACTTCTCTGTGCTTCATTTTATATAATTGGCATCGATATATCTTTGAGTTAGCTATCTCTGCCTGAAGTGGTATCTAATTTATTGTGAAACCTATCATTAGATTGTTCATTATAAATATTTAATTTTCAATGCCAGCGTGATTATTTTATTATTTGTTATACACTCCAATTCTATAGCAAAATATTTATTTCTCCACTGTTTTCTGCATCTTTTTGTCTATTTCTCGAATATGTTAGTCCTAGGTCTTTTAAAGACTTTGTCACTGATCTCTAACACCTGCATAATCCTTGAAAATATTTTTCTTTGGGGCATAATTTTGTCACGTTTTTTGGTCAGGTGGCATGTCTAATAGATTTGTCTTATTGAATGTAGTATATTTTGTATAAAAAATATGAAGGCCCCAAATGATGCTACGTTCTTCCAGAGAGAATATAATATTCCCTCCATTAGAGAGATAAAGTGATTGTAGATATCTTTTATTTAATTGGGGATTGTGCTTACTGTCAGCTGGGTTAGTGCACTACTGATGCTTATTCTGCCTCTGGGTTTCTACTAACTCTTAGTTGTTCTCAGATGAGAGTCGCAAGTGTTCTTCATGGTTCTTCTAGTTTTCCATAAAAAGCAAGTAAAGTCTGCTTTGCTTTTCAATGTCTTTTTACTTAGGAATGTAGCTTTCTGCTTAAATTTTACAGCTCCAAATTCAGCAGGTATCTGAAAGAAAAAAAGCCTATGAACTACTTCATCCAATATATCCTTCAAAAATTCATTTGTTTGTTGTCTGTTTGTTTGTTTGATTTGTCCCCAGCAGTTTATCTTGGGCACTTTGAAACTTGCCCTTGCTTAGTATTTGAAATACCCCCAGTTGCTGAATTCAGATGACCTCTTCATGGTTTCCACTTCTCTGAAGTTTTGGTGCATTCCTGCTGTTTCTATTATCAGAAAGGTTATTTATCTGATTTCTGTGGCTTTTTAAATAGAAGTAATGACTTGATAATAGCTTTCCCATCTCACTCAGGGGTAAAACTCTTTGTGTATTGAATTAGGAAACATTTCTAGAGAAACCATGTGACAAAATTTATACTGGAGATTTGACATATATATTACGAACACATTGTGTGTATATATATATATACACAAATATATATGTGTATATACGTGTGTGTGTGTGTGTGTGTATACACATTAATGTTAAAACTTTATTAGTGCTACAATCATTATTTAATTAGAGAGAAGGTAGGGTAGAATTTTTAAAGGCTCTTTTGTCATAAGACAGCTATACTGGAGAATTTGATTTATTTTTAATTGTAAGCAGTTATATTAATTTATTCACTTTCGCAGTCTAGCTCCAGAAGCATTTGCTATAACTTTGAAACTTTGAAAAAGTGGTTGAGTACTTATTTAAACTGGGGCCATAGGGGGAAAAACGTGCCTTATATATTTCTCCAAATAAACTGAGTACCAGTGTCAAAGAGCAGAAAATGCTCTATACGTTTACAGGAAATGAACATTTAATTAAAAAAGAAATATTCTCTCTTTTAGTGAATGAAAAAGAATTCAGTTCAATTATAATGAAATATGGAAAATTTCTACAAAGCTTGAAGTATAAACTAAAAACAGCACTTAGAAGAATAGACAAGCTCTTCCGAAAGAGATTCGTTGTTAAATTGTTTCACACCAATTCTTTTGCCTGAATATATAGTTTAAAATTCAACAAATACAATCAGCCTTCCATGAAAACTTTCACAATACGAAAAGCATATTTTGGAAGACACTGATATTAATTCCTAAGTTTGCCATTTTAAGCACGATTAACATATATTTTAACTACCTTCTGTAGTGTGAAACTGATGATATTAGATTTCACTGTGAAAAAAATTCTATTTAAACTTCAAAACTTGTCACACATTCCACTTATTAAAGGGGTTTTGTTGTATTAGAGAAAAAATAAATTTATATTTCCTTACTCAACAAATCACAAAGTGATGAGGTAAATTCAATTTTTGTCATATTGCAATACTTTAAACTAGAAAGAATTATTCATTTATGTGCCTTTACCTAATCCCACAGAGGTATATTTATGTACCTCTTAAATGCCATGCAAACTTAACTGAAGATTACTGAGAATCAGCTTCACCTCACACTTTCCAATAATTTTTTTTTAAATCTAGAAATCACTTTTTATCTCAATATATGTTAATCACATTTTAAAGAGTTTAGTCCATCCCCCTGCCGTATTAAGCATAACAAAACCTAATTTGTGCATATGAAAGAGGTTGCCTGCTTCAGATCATAAAACACTTTTTTGATATGCATATAGGTAACACTTCCTGAGTGTTTGTTATGTGCCTGGGAAGGCCAGATACAATTCTTCGCTCATTTTGAGATAATAAGTGGGTTGACCAAATGGTAAGTGGGTTGACCAAATTCTCAGGTGTAGTAAGTGCTGGAGCTAGGATCTGGACCTCGTGGTCTGAGTTTGGCAGTCATAGTCCTAGCCATTGATAGGACTTGATCTGCAGCACATCTTCAAGAATATGAACTCTGAGTAAAGGACTCAGGAGATGAGCAGGTCAATTACTGTGTCAATTTTGTTATTGAGAAAACCATAGGAGACCTTCATTTAGATATTTGGCAAACATGGGCATCTTAATACAAAGCCGCAGAAGTAGAGAAGCTTCAGGCAGAGCTGGCTAAATGTCAAGTTCCTCTGCAACGGAGAAGTGCAGATGTCAATTCGTTCTGGAGATTTTCGGATGCCAGTTCACGCCTCCTTCCCAGAGCTGGAATGAGTGAGGGGACAGAGAAAGACTAGGAGTGTTGAAATATTCATGCTAATCATTTCCTTGGACATGAGGTAAAAGGATATTTGCCTTCCCCAAAATCCACTATGATATCACACACACACACACACACACACACACACACACAGGCACACATATAGGCATATGGATACATGACTATACATTGATAAAAGGGCTCAATTAATAAGTTACAGCATTTCTTAGAAATTTTTCTGTTTTCTTCTTTAATTTAGGATGCCAACATAACAATATTTGGGGAAATTAAAGTTTGTTCTCTGGCTTCTCAATCTGATTTTATCATTTTCCACAAACTCATCTTATGAGTTAAAGCATGATGTGTTTGTTATTCTCCAGTAACTTCTCTACATCTTTAAAAAATAAATATTCAAACATTTTTAAATGCTAGTTCAAAATTATGACTTCTTTTTCATAGTTCTGCTAACAACTCTGGCAGCTGCTTTTCTCTCTTTTTCTCAATTGATAAAATCACAGTCTCTGGGAACAGATGTCAGTGTGCCAGTACACCAGAGCCAATAAAACTGTCTGATACACTTCCTAAAGCATCATCTTGTGATAGTGCGTTCATTTTACATTCATTATCAAAACCAAAAAAAAGAAAAAAAAAGGATTTTTCTTGTGTGAAATGATTACTTATTTGAGTAAACAGAACTTTGCTGAAGTCAATACACATCAGATATTTACTCTCTAATTTGACCTTTTATTTGCCAGCTCTCGTCATCAAGTGACTTTGACTTTAAAGTTCGATTTATGACCTCGCAGAATTATGTTCCAGCTAATCATGAACTTTAGTTATTATAATGAAGTATCACCAACAAGGTACTCATGATTTTGGAGATTTCACAATATATTTTGTAGGATATTCACCCTCCAAAGAAGGTGACATCTACAGATATATTTAAATAGATCACAAGTGGACAGTAACGAGAAAAGTCAGGTTCTTGTTAGCATTGCCATGAACTTCACATGATGGACTGAGCTTAAAGAACTACCAGCTATGATCCTAACCTAGGTTTCTGATCTTTTAAGTCATAAGAAATGAGGAGGAAGGCATAAACAGTTTGAAGTTTGGTCAGCACAGAATTTAGTCTTTGTGTGAATTTCACCGCTCTCCTGTTAATCTATATTATTTCCCGTTAATTGGATTCCTTAACAGATTCATGAGTGAGAAGGTTGCTTATAAAATGATTGATAGGCACCCGAGCCCCATAATATCAGAAGTACTGAAAAAGAGTGATATGCTAACAAGGCAATAGTCCATAAAACTAATTTAAATGACATGTAAATGACATAAAAATATATCTTCATGTGTTCATCTATGCATTATTACTACTAGTGTTGTTCTTGTGGCAAGAAAATATTTTTAATTAACAATGGAAAAGGCAAAAATATGAATTGAACTGGGGTGCCTAGGTGACTTAGTTGGTTAAGCATCCAACTCTTGGTTTCAGCTCAGGTTATGATCTCATGGTTTGTGAGTTTGAGCCCTGCATTGGGCTCCACCCTGACAGTGTGGAGCCTGCTTGGAATTCTCTTTTTCCCTCTCTCTCTCTGCCCATCCCTTGCTCTTTCTCTCTCTCTCTCTCTCAAAATAAATAAAAAGAATATTAAAAAATATATTAAAAATTAAAAATATAAATATCTTAAAAATATGAACTGAACTGTTTCAAGATAATATTTGGCTTTGATTGAACATATACACCTCATCCTTACCCCCTTATCACTCTTTCATACACAATTTCTAATCTATCAGTGATACCTGTTGAACATCCCTCCATATTAAACCTTCAATCTCCATCTGCACAGTTGTGATCTACACAGTCTTTGCTCCAAGCCACAGCTTTTTCTCATGTGCAATAGCCTTCTGACTGATCTGCCCACTGGCTCCATCACTCCTGCGTTATTCCTGCCTTTGGAAATGATTTTAGGAGGACGTGATCTTGGGAGTTTTCTTTAGCCATCTTTTGTCCTTGAGGGCTGTTTCAGGTTGGATTCAGTAGATAGGAGACTCTGAGATTGAGAGTGATACACAGAAAAAAAAATTATTGGGAAGTCGTCCCAGAAGTAACACCTTAAAGGAAGGGAAGACAGATTCTTTATTGGTCAGACAGAGAGGTTACAATGCTGTTACAAAAAGGCCTCCATTCTGGGGCACCTGGGTGGCTTAATTGGTTAAGTGTCCAACTCCTTGATTTCAGCTCAGGTCATGATCTCACGGTTTGTGGGTTTGAGCCTCATGTCAGGCTCTGCACTGAGAGTGTGGAGCCTACTTGGGATTCTCTGTCTCCCTCTGTCTCTGCTCCTCCCCTCCCCTCTTAAAATAAATAAATACATATTTTTTAAAAAGGGGTGCATCCGTTCTGAACCTGAAATGTCCATAGTGGGGTCCAGGGCCAGGAGACATGTCTGTCCTCAGTACTCAGTACTCTCAGTTCTTGGGGCAACAACTCACAAGCATTTTTTCCTCCTTCTACTAGCCATTCTGGGTTCTCCTTCAGTCTCAGCACCTCAACTCATCTGGATGACTTTCCTGGTGGTACAATAAAGAATCTCATCCTCAAAGCATCCGAATTCCTGATTACTGCCTCATTCCCAGGCTGTGGCAACAGAACTCACAGAATTAAATCAAACTTGGGCCATGGAGCCCCACAATACACTGAAGTGTATCATCTACTTACCAAATATGTTTGTCCCTGTCCACACTGTTTAACAGCAGCTTACTTCCTCCTGTTAATCAGGGTTAATTATCCTTGCCAGGATGAACACTTTTTTCATGCCTTCCAGACTTTTGGTGTGAGGAATCTAAAGTGCCCAGATGGCTGCTATAGCTTAAAGTTCAACATGACTCTTGCTGTGTCCCATGATGGAAGATTTTTCCCCTTTGAGAGCCAGTTGGCACAACAATCTTGCGTCTCATTATGATAACGTGATCACCTGGCTTAAGTGCTAAGTACCACCTCTTGGCCTCTATTTGGGGGAATCCTTTCGCATATACTGTCATCAGGGAGCCCAGTTCAGTAAGAGCATTTTATACCTTCATCCTTGGACTAGAGAAAAGAACCACAATTTAGATTCCCAGTCATGCAGATGCCTCTCTCAACAGCCCCTTCCTTCTTGATTGCTTTGGTGAAAGGATCGTCCTACAAGTCCTCTAGTGAAATCATTTTTTTCTGGCAAATTTTCCAAGCTTGCATAGTATGTGCAATCTGGCATGCCGATTTCTCTTAGTTTTTTTGTTACTTTCCGCCAGGACAGTTCTGAAATCTCTAATCCACTTAATTTAGCCCGTAAAATTTTCCAATCTTTTTGGAGACCTCTGAGTACCATGTTTATCTCACTTCCCAGGATTCCTAGCAGAGTGATAAATTATGAATTCCAGACAAGTGCTCTCACATCGATAAACTCTCCCTTACTCAACCTTATCTTCTAACCTGCCATTGCCCACTTGTTTTAGCAGACTCAAAATATAGCCCATATGCTGTACTCTCCTGGCTTCTGCTAGTACATGCATACTAGACATTTCACTTTTTTCAGGGTATGGTACCTTTCCTTCCGTTCTTCCGTTAGTGTCTCAGCGCTTCCCTGGCTGTGACTTAACCTTAGCTATGGGCTTAAATGCCAGAAAGGGAAGGAGGGAGTTTGTGTGGGTGGGTGCATGTATTATCCTGCATTGTCATCAACTAAGGAGGGCCAGATCTTAATAGATATGGGTGGGCTATTTTTGAGGGCTTAAATCTGAAGGTTCAAGATTTTCAAGTGCATCAAATCAGATATCCCAATGACATACCATAGCCTCTCATCCTTTCTTAATCAAGACCCTGATCTTGGCATAACAGATCTGCGTAGGAGCTCCACCACTCACAATTAAATATTTGGGCTCTGTTTTCTCTGCCTGCTGACTGCTGGAGATAAGAGTCTCTTTAGATGCTGCTGAGTAAGTCCTCTGATAGTCACAATTAATTTTTAAAGGCTTTATTTTTTTTTGAGTATTTGTCGATTCACCCTAAAATTGAGAGATAGAAGCGGAGATCACCTACTCTCTTGCCCCCACACATGCATGAACCACATCATTTCAACATTACTCACCAGAACAGTACATTTGTTGCTTGAGATTAACCTATATCACCACATCAATATCACACACTATCCATAGTTTACCTTAGAGTTCACTCTAAGTGTTGGACATTTTATGGGTTTGGACAAACCTGTAATGACATATATACATCATTATAATATAATTCAGGATATTTTCGCTGCCCTAAAATCCTCCAAACTCTACATATTTACCTCCTCCTTCCATCTTGGGCAATAACTGACCTTTTTATCATTACCATAGTTTTGCTTTTTTCAAGATATCATACAGTTAAAATCATACAGTATTTAGCCTTTTCAGATTGTCTTCTCTTACTTAGTATTATGTATTTAATATGCCTCCATGTCTTTTCATTCATTGATAGCTCATTTACTTTTAGCACGGAATAATATTCCATTGAGTAGATGTACCACACCTTATTTTTCCATTCACTTACTGAAGGAAACCTTTGCTGCTTCCAAGCTTCAGCAATTAAGAATATAGCCCTCGGGGCGCCTGGGTGGCTTGGTCGGTTAAGCGTCTGGCTTCGGCTCAGGTCATGATCTCACGGTCTGTGAGTTCAAGCCCCGCGTCGGGCTCTGTGCTGGCAGCTCGGAGCCTGGAGCCTGTTTCGGATTCTGTGTCTCCCTCTCTCTCTGCCCCTCCCCTGTTCATGCTCTGTCTCTCTCTGTCTCAAAAATAAATAAACATTTAAAAAAAATAATTAAAAAAAAAAAAAAGAATATAGCCCTCTGTAAGCATATGTTTATGGTGTTTTGTTCTGTAATCATCCACGTACAGATTTTAACATCAGTTTCAACTCCTTTGGGTAAATACCAAGAAGTATGATTGCTGTATCATATCTTAAGAGTGTACTTAGTTTCATAAGAAGCTGCCAAGCTCTCTTCCAAAGTGAGTATACCCTTCTCCATTCCTACTAGCAGTATATGAATTCCTACTGCTCTACATCAGCATTTGGTGTTGTCAGTGTTCCAGATTTTGGCCATTCCAATAGGTATGTAGTGGTACCTCAGGGTTGTCTGAATTTGCATTTACCTGCTGACTTATGCTATGGAGCATCTTTCCATATGCTTATTTGCCATGTGTAGATCTTCCTGGCAAGATGGAGGTTAATGTCTTTGGCCCAGGTTTTAATCAAATTGTTTTCTGATTGCTTTTACACACTGAATTTCTAACTGATGATCTATCAGAGTCAGCCTTTCATTATATTTATCCAAAGCATCTGAGCAAAACATATCTAATCCATATCCAATTGACCCTATAATGACTTATCTCACCCATTTTTCTGTAACATCCACCATGTTGGCTTTGCTAATACAATTCCTTTCACCAGTATAACATCCCAATTCATGACCAGTATAACATCCCAATTCATGAATATTTCAACAGCTGCACTGTTATCTTTCGCCCAGTGTGCTGTGGTCTTTATTGCCAGCCAGCTGGAGAAATAGCCAGTCCGGAAAATCCATTTTACCATCTTTCAGGAACTCCTCCTGGTTGTGTAGATACAATTCCCCGACGACCTGCCTTTATTTCAGACGATATTTTCTAGAATGGTGTACAGAAAATAGTCTTTGAAGATATATTGCCTCTCTCTGGAGCAGAGGGAAGGTTCATCTACTGTCCAGTATAATAAAGATAATGTCTTCCTCTGGCAAAGCTTAGGCAGGCTAACTGTCCCTTATAAGTTCTGGAGACTTGGGTTGCCTCTCCTGTGCCATGCTGCACTGTGCGTGCAGTGTATCATAAGGCATTCCTTGTGCAGCCTTGTGGGAGCTGAGCCTGAGGAATGTGCGTCAATGCTAACGTAGCTACGGTTATTGCTCTGAGTAATGCACTGTCCTTTGTGTCTGTCCTGGTACTCTCGTGTCTTCTGTCAACATCTGTGAAATGTTAGTAAGCTAAATAGTTGGGTTGCAGGTGGGGAAAAACTGCAGAACCTTCACAGTTCTTAACACTGGAACCAATTGCCAAAGTTCAGTGTCCTGGGAGAACGGACTCTGCAATAAAGATAAGCTTGCAAGAGGGAGCCTGGGTGGCTCAGTCGGTTTAAGTGTCTGACTTCAGCTCAGGTCATGATCTCACAGTTAATGAGTGTCAGGGTCTGTGTTGACAGCTCAGAGCCTGGAGCCTGCTTTGGATTCTGTGTCTCCCTCTCTCTCTCTATCCCTCCTCCACTCGTGCTCTGTCTCTCTACCTCTCTTTCTCTCTCTCTCTCAAAAATAAATAAACATTAAAAAAAATTTAGAGATAAACATACAAGAAATGTTATTAGGAAATAAAAATTGGGAAAATCCTCTCAGGATCAGCACTCGAGTCAGAAGGGGGATAAGTAGAATCGGTGAAAGGGAGAGGTGGAATGTGTTGTAGTCATAATAAGCCTTCAGCCAACTCAGTGGAATCTTTGCAGCTAGGACAGTCATGCGTTCTTTCCCCAGGTGGAGAGAAGAGGTCAGGACTTCATACTCATTGGATATAGGTTGCCCCCCATCAGGGGTAGGGTGGGATGTTAAGACCTTCAACAACATGCTTTTCGTTGTTTTTTGTTTTTGTTTTTTGCCTCTGGTTTTGTTTTGTTTTGTTCTGTTTTTTTTTGTTTTGTTTTGTTTTGTTTTGTTTTGTTTTGTTTTGTTTTTTCAGCTGATAGTAATTCCCATTCCCAGAGAAGGCAGACCCCTGACCTACTGGAGAATGTCATTCAGTCCTATAGGAGATCCTGGAAGGTACAGTGAAGCCTTTACTATAAGGAAAAATCCAGAAATGAAACAGTAAATTGCTCTATCCAGAACCTTGACATCATTAAGCTTCTTAATTCTTCAAGCCAAAAATCTTTTTTATGCTAATTTTTCTTGAGCATTGTCATCTGCCATCTGCACAGTTAATACATCTGTTTAATATTCTCCCATCTTAGAGTGAGTGGGTGATGCTCTATTAAGCGTTCTCCGACTTCAGCTCAGGTCATGATCTCATGGTTCACAAGTTTGAGTCCTGCGTCAGGCTCTGTGCTAACAGCTCAGAGCCTGGAGCCTGCTTTGGATTCTGTGTTTCTCTTTCTCTCAAAAATAAATAACCATTAAAAAAATTAAAAAAAAAAAAAGACTCTTCGATGTCATTTTATTTTAAATCTCAACTATTTACCACTGTATTTAACATCTGATGTTACCACAGTGACACGTGCATCTTAAATCATATATACATTCAATACATTCTTGCTACTCTTTTGCATGCTTTCAATTTCAGGCGAAATGCACTTCCTTAAAGGTACTAGCTTAAGTGGCCCCTTCCCCATTATTTTCTAACAATAAAGCCTCTTCTTTAGCGTCACAATAATTTAGAAATATACACTTATTTGATTGCCTATTTATTTTAAGAATTCCTGCATAGATTGTGTATTTCAGGATGATTAACAACCTATTTCGCTCACTTCTATTGTGGTAATTGTGAGCACTGTTACCTAAACATTCTGAGCCCTCTGCTTTCCAGGACCACAGCATTATTGCAGTTCCTGGTCTCTTTATGGTCGTTGTAGCCATGTGATTAATTATAACTAATGCCCTACGAGCAGAAGTGATGTGTGTCACTTCTGTGATCAAGCACTTAATTACCAATGTGGGCCCGCATGCGGCACTTTTTCCTCTGGCACCACAGTGGGCACATTTGAAATGAAGGATGCTCTGTCAGCCTGATTTCCAGCCATACCATGATGCTCTGTCCCCCTCTGACTACTTTTGATGGACGGTCAGGGGGAGGAATGACAAACTAATGTTATTTTAAACAGATTGTTTCATTGTTTGATAACGGGTCATAAACTGGACTATCCGGAATGACATACTACTTAACACCAGAGTAAGTCCAGAGCCTTGCGTGCTGTATAAACTGAAAAAACAAAACAAAACAAAGCAAAAACATTGAAGGAAGGAAAGAAAGAATAATGCTATGCTTATTTAGCAGTGTATGTGGTTTTCTTGGATCCACGGCTCATTTTTTTAAGTAGAAATTTCTCACCATTTATCTGAATCAAAGAACACCCCAAAATGTGATGCAAGGAAAAAAAAGGTCCTATTTGCTGAGAAAAGAAGTCATCTTCCGTGACAAGGGGAGGATATGGTTGGAGTACAAAGTTTCATTTAGTTAAAACATTGGTGGATTTAAAGAGAACAAAAGGTTTCCAGCATTTTGGAGGGTGTTAATCTTAATCAAACCTGTATGTTTCACCGCAGAGGGATTCCGTTTGTTCAGCCTCCTAGTGATTAAAAACACACAGAAGAAATAGTATGAGTTACTTAGTTGCATGAGCACTGTTCCAACAACTAAGACTTAGCTGTTTTTAATTTAAGTAACCAGGATGTTTCAAAAGAATGCATTCACCTCATGGCAGTTGTGCTTATTTCTACTACCTGACAGGGTGGTAAAGTTTACCTGCAACTAAACTGTGCCTCAGTTTCTTAATCCTTGCAATGCTGTAATTCTGGGATTGTGCTGGAGGCTTGCCCTGGTCTCAGCCACAGGCTTGTTGTCCCCCTACCTCACTGTCTCCACTCCTTTTCTCCTCATGGTCAAGTTGACTGATAACACCTATGAACTTCTCTTGTGGTAAGACAGCTATTTATTTTTTTAAAACAGTGAAACTTTTAAATAGCTCTCACATCTGATTTCTGCGGAAAGGTCTACATGAATTTCACATTATTTGCTTCATTCAAATGAATTACAAAGTGTTTTTATCTTTCTATTTGAATATTGTTACTGATTATGTGTGGTTTCAGACAGTTGCTTTTGTCATCTTCTAGAACTCACAGAAACGGTGGCACCTGGGTGGTTCAGTTGATTAAGCATCTGACTTTGGCTCAGGTCGTGATCTCCTGGTTCAGGAGTTCAAGCCCCCACATCGGGTTCTGTGCTGACGGTTCGGTGCCTAGAGCCTGCTTGGGATTCTGTGTCTACCTCTTTCTCTGCTCTTCCCCAGATCACACACACACTCTCTCTCTTTCTTTCAAAAATAAACATTTAAAACTAATAAATAAATAAAAAATAAAACTCATGGAAACAGGGGCACCTGGATGTCTCGGTTGGTTAAGCATCAGACTCTTGATCTCAGCTCAGGTCTTGATCTCAGGGTCCTGAGTTCAAGCCGCATGTGGGGCTGCAGGCTGGGTGCGGAGCCTCCTTAAAAAATAAATTAAAAAAAAAAAGAATAAAACATAGAAACAGACATTTCTAAGTGTCCTCAAAATTACAAGTCTTCTTTCATGTTTCTAGACTTTAGCCTAGCAGGTTAAAGCCTGTTCCTCCTTCCTTCCCCTCCTCCCCCGTTCCATCTCTCTTTCTTTCTTCTTTCACTATAAGTCCAAGTCCAAATCCTTCCTTCTGTCGTGTTGGTGCAGCATTGGTGATGATGACAGAATTAGACTAGAAGGCTTGGATTTGATTACTTTTTTTTCTTACTTCTTCTCAGCATTCAGATTTAGCCCTCTTTGAAAAGATACTAAGTTTTCCTCATATTCCTTCATTTTTTTCAAACTCCTCCAACATTTGAAACAGAATTGTGAGGAAGGTGGTATTGTTGAGCCAGCACAATAAGACCTAAACATGGTGCTGTGCTTGAATGTGCTGATCAGCCTTCCATATAAGACCACGTTGTCAGTTATAGACTCTGCTTAATGATGTAATAGTATAACTTACCACTTACAACTTATTGTGTTTATATATATATATATATATATATATATATATATATACATATATATGTATGTATATTTTGAAAGAGAGAGACAAAGTACAAGCGGGGGATGGGCAGAGAGATAGGGAGACACAGAGTCTGAAGCAGGCTCCGGGATCTGAGCTGTCAGCACAGAGCCCGACACAGGGCTTAAACTCATGGGACCAGGAGATCATGACCTGAGCCAAAGTTGGGTGTTTGACTGTGCCACCCAGGCGCCCGTGTGTTAAAATATATTTAAAGTCAATGTTACTATACATATACGAAGATATCACCCTTTAGTTATGCTGATATTTACTAACAGCCTGTAAAAACATTACATTATGAGGACCTTAAGGAGACAGGGAAAAGTTATGACTCAGGGATGGGATGTAAAATTAGCTCTACAATCTTATTGCAGAAACCGATCTACCAGGATATAAATATTTCTCGTACTTCCTTTGAAGTTAATCATGATTTCATGAAAATCAAATTGATTTTGTGATATCAATGCCACATTTTTAATCTCTTCCTTAATACTCAATTTTAGTGTTGATAATGAATGCATTTGTTCAAGACTGGAAAATTATGGGTTGAAGAGAGGCAGATGAATATAATGGGAAAATCTGTTTTGCAATTATGATGGAAGGCAAAGGCGTCAAATGATTAAGAAAGACATCTTTGGGGAAAAGTCACTGCTTAATTTAACTTATATTATTAATAAATAATCATTCATATCATGCTTTTATTCCTGTATAGTGAATGTAGGTCAAAGAAGCAAATCATTCAGACATGAAGATAAAATATTTGAATTCTCAAAGATTATCAGTGTACCTTCAAAAAAAAAAATAAAGCACAATTTATTATTCCAAATTCTAAGTAGTGTTGTGACAAAAACTGTTAGATATATCAAATATCCAAAAGATTGGTTATTAAAACTGACATTGCCTGTATAAACAATGATTCTTTCATTCTTATTCCTATGAGTTAAATATATGTGTCAATGCCAATTCTGAATGGATTATAGTATTTGGCAGCTAATGTCACAACGTTACCATTTGTCAGGAAAAGTTTACTCGATTAATTATAGATTTATATTAGAATAAAATTAGCATATAAATTTTTAAAACTTTTATTTTATTACTCTTTAATTTAACATGAGGCCACCTTTTTATTCAGTGTTAAACCAGCTTTAAAAAGTTAATTTGTCTTGCAGTGCTATTTTTTTCTAACTAGCTAAGAATATTTTATAATTTTTTTAGCCAAACTTAGATGAATACCGACAGTAGTCATTTCTACATTGCTGCCATTGGAGCTCCCATTCACTGAGTAAGCTCAGTTGTGATGTATAATGTTATCTTTCTCTGGGATTGGGCTATAATTTCTTATTTACTTAGAAATGATAAAATGTTGGGGCTCCCGGGTGGTTCAGTCAGTTAAGCGTCCGCCTCTTGATTTCGGCTCAAGTCATGCGTGATGCATGATGTCACGGTTTGTGGGATCAAGCATCAGGCTCTGTGCGGGAAGCATGAGATCCTGCTTGGGATTCTCTCTTTCCCTCTCTCTGTCCCTCTCCCCGCCTCCCTCTCTCAAAATAAATAAACATAAAAAAAAAGAAAATTCTGAAAAAAAAAGAAATGATACAATGTAATGTTTGTGTAATATTTTTAGCAACACCTCCAACTATATTTTACCTTCTCTATTCTGATGGTTAGTATTAACCCTTACTGGAAAAGCAGAGTACCGTAATAGCTGCCCAACCCCTAGATGGAAAAACAAAACAGCAGATTTAAACTAATAGCACAGCATAACATAATTTGGTTGGGGATGTATTCAGATTATGTCAGGAAAGCCAACTCTCTGAAGATAAACTCATTTCTTCTTTTCTGCATTTTACTAACTTCCTTTAAGATAATTTTACTAATGGTGCTGCACTATCCTTGGGGCTTATGAATGGAAGATAAGAGGAAAACGAGGTGCGAGGTTCAATGATAACTCACCCCAACAGAGAAAATGATAATTGTCAGCTGTGATAACATAGGCAGCAGGTCTTGGCCCTATGGATACCGCCCTCTCAGAAAAAAGCCGAAGGCAAACCTTGTCATTAGAAAGGACAAACAAAAATGAAACAGTGCGAAACTTACTTTCTTTGCTTTAGTCTTGTGATCCGTCTTTCCAAGGTTTTTATCACGATTAGCTGACACTTACCTGGGCTGGCAATGGCATCTGCAAAAATCATAACAGGAATTGCCCCTGGCCTCGGTCTCACTGTTTCCAAGCATATGCAAAATCATGGATCTTCAAAAGTTTCTAGAAATAAGGGCTGCTTACAAGTTTGCTCTCAGGTGAGTCATTCGATTTTTTCTGAAATACCTTAACTCCCATGGATGTTTAATGAAAGTAAAGTGATGAATACTAGAAATATAGACTCTAGCATGAGTTCTTTTAGAATTTTTCATTTTTTTTCTGATAAATTTTGTTCAATGATAGCTTCTTCTTTCCCCCTCCACCAATCTCTGAAACGGTAGAGTGAGTTCTTTAAAGCCTAAGCATAGAAGTGCACATTGACCTAAAATAATAATATTCTAAATGTATTTATTCATTTGCTTCTAAAATATTATGGAAATATAAGCAGGTCGGCATACATTTTCCATCTAGTGGAATATTACACATTGAGAAATCTCAGGACTGTTTATGGGATCAAAGCATGATATTTTACAATTTTTATCTCAGTTTTATCTTTCTTAAAATGGGAGGCTTCAAATAAATGATTCACTAAAGCGCCTGCTTAATTTAAGCTATAAAATAATTTGAGCAAATTTTCCAATATAAAGAGAACAGAAAGAATAATCTGCTCTGAATATTTGAACTTATTGTCTTATTTTATGTACACACTCACTTATCTTCCATTCCACTTTTCACATCATATTACTAGTAATAATAGCCAGAATGTATCGAGTGCTCACTATTGTGCAATCATCATTCTGAATACATTTCATGGTGTACTTTGTAATTCTTGCAACAGCTCTATGAGGCAGATGCGATTATTATTATGGTCATTTTACAGATGAAGAAGAGAAAGTTCAATTAACGCAAGGTCACACAGCTGGTAAATGGTAACAAGATGTGTAATAAGCTGACTCTATAATAATATATCATTAGCACTCATAATTCTGCCTCCTTTGAGACAGGAAAGCTGAAATAATTCAATGAAGAACTGCCTTTTTGGCTCCTTTTCTTGCTTCTATTCTTGCTAGAAGCTGTACCTTTGCATTACACGTACCTTATAGTACAAATAACGTACGTCCTCCTTGTGAAGGTTGAGGAGTTAATGATTTCTTTGGAGTCTTTCAGCACAATAGATAACATGTAGGGAGTGACTAAGCAGGGTTGTCACGTACGTTTTTCAGACCACTGGCCCTACATACCTTGGCTATAGGGCATAAGTGACTTATGGCCAACACCTGAGCACTCATCCAGTTTCTGGATGCCTGAGGATACCAGACTACAATCTTCAATTAAAAACCCCAGACCCCAAAGGGCGCCTGGGTAGCTCAGTCGGTTAAGCATCTGACTTTGAGTCAGGTCATGATCTCGCCATCATGAGTTTGAGCCCCGTGTCGGGCTCTGTGGTGAGAGCTCAGAGCCGAGAGCCTGCTTCAGATTCTGTGTCTCCCTCAGTCAGCCTATGTTACGGTCAAGGTTGACCAAACAAATGAAAGCACCAAGCAGTTTTGCACAGTCATTGCCACTACCAAAGTCCTTTCTTGTAGAGATTCTGTCCATAAAAGGTAAAAGTAAGGGATGCGGTAAAACTTTAGGATGGAAGAGTGAGAGGAAAATAGAAATATAAAATTTTGTCATACGTAAAACCTTAAAAAAAAAATTCCAAGAATAGGTTGTGAACAACAATGTCAAATGATGTCATATTTTAAAAGGATACAATATTCCAAACATCAGGTAATTAGAAATCATTGGTACAAATGTTCACTTTGTTGTACAAATTGTCACTACTATATCCAATAGTGTAAGGAAGTAGCTAAAGGTTCACTAGTGCACCTGATAGTGGTAAGAAGGAGATTGAATTTAGTTAGGGAGCAGGAGAACACAAGGGAAAATCCCATCTCTATTTCAGATATCCATATAGACAAGGGAAGGAGAGAAGTGACATAGTAGATCAGGGCTAACTGAAAAGCATTTGGTATCTTTTTTCTTCTTAAAATGGAGGCAGTCTAAAAGAATGTAAGTAACATGGAAGGTAATTTTAAGATAGGGATCTTTTTGAAGACATACAAAGAAAGAGTCTTCGGAGGGAAAAAAAATCAAACAGTTCTTTCTCAGAGTCAGCAAAAAAGGAGATGAGAGGAAAAGGGGGTAGGGAAGCACAAAGTGGATTAGGAGAGAAGTTCACACTAAAATGCTTCTGTTTCCCCAGGGGAAGTGGCGATGTCAGCTGCTGAGGGGGACTTAGGATGGGGTTGGGAATCATTTTCAATGTGTGCATCTCATCATCTAGTGCAGGCACAGGAAAAAAAAAAAAAAAAAACATGTTACTCAGGCCTTTTCTTTCAGATCACATGTATTTAAATTTCCCACTCTTGTTATTAGAGATGACGTTAGAAAGCAAAATACTTGAAGATAAATTTATAACACAGTATGGATTAGAATATCATTGAATTATAAAAATTAGAGGGCAGTGCAGTGACAGAGCTTAGCAGGGTATTGAAAAAGTGAGAGAAAAAAGTCAGATCTATCCTCAAAATAACACGAGGAATTTAGAGCCACATCGAATGGATTAAAGTGTTCAAGAATCAATTATTTAACTCTTAGTGATACTGCAGTTTTATACAAATCTGTAGGCCATAAGGATACAAAGAGAGAAAGCATTAACACATATGTAGAAAAAGACAACAGAAGCTACTTTGAGAGAATCTTTGAAGTTACAAAAATGAACTAAACGATGAATTTCTAGAAGGCTGCGATCTGTATCCATTTGTTCATGTATTCATGTTTTACGCTGGAGAAAATCAACACTATTAACAACACTATTTAAATTGATGCAGAATTTCATATAAAAGAGGTTTCTTTTTCCCTTAAGTCACTGGGAAGGAGACTACCTAGGTCAAGGAATGTGTTACGGGGCATTTTCTATGAAACAAGCACATTACAAAGAGGAAAGCACAAATAGAGTATGCCTGCCTATAATGTAACATTTGAAGGTTACTTTTCAGCCCATTTCCTGGAAGCTGTGAGTTTAGACCTTGAAGGACAGACAGACTTTGAATATAGAGATGGATAAGGAATATGCCAGTTGCAGAAAATATCATAAACAAAGGGAGAGTCATGTTAGAATCATAGATTGGGTTTCATGCATTCAATTATGCTGGACGATCACACTGTGAGAAGGTAAATCGATGTCAGATTGAAAGATATGTTAAGAAGTTTGGATATTTTAGAGTATGAGCTTCAATGGAGTTTTATGTGAAGTGTGATAGCATGAAAAGTGTATTTCAGATGTTATGCCCTGTTGAGCGTCTTCTCTGATCCGCCCTTCTCCCCAAGTAAAGCTAAATTAAATGATTATTTTAGCAGTATATGCTATATCATGATATTTACCCTGATACGATATTTACCCATGATACGATTATTACCCTGTTCGTGTAGCCCAACCAGCCTCACCAAATCTCTTCATGTATTTGGACCCAAGGCCTTGAGAGTAATAAAATATTCCTCATACTGCTTTCCCATGCTGCTCAATATAATTTTTTCAAGTAGTTTAAGAAACAAAGTTAGATGTTAGAAAGCAGAGATTAGGTATCCTTAATCCTTGACCTCTTACGTATCAGTAGATATGACACAACTGCAGTTGACTCTTCCAAAACATTGTGGTTAGGGGCATGATTCCCCCAGTCAAAAATAGACATATAACTTTTGACAACCCCAAAACTTAATAGCCTCCTTTTGGCCAAAAGCCTTACTAATAGCATAAAGAGCCAATTAACACATATTTTGTATATTATGTGTGTTATATACTGTATTCTTATAATAATGTTAGCTATAGAAAAGAAACTGTTATTAAGAAAATCATAAGGAGAAGAAAATCCATTTACAAGACCATAGTGCATTTATTGGAAAAAAATCTGCAAATAAGTGGACCCCTGCAGTTGAAAACCCTGTTATTCCAGAGTCAACTATATAATAAACCTCAAATCTATCTATCTATCTATCTATCTATCTATCTATCTATCTATCTATCTATCTACTTATCTATTTATTTATTTATTTAATTTTTAAAATTTAGTCCAAATTAGTTATCATATAGTGCAACAGTGATTTCAGGAGTAGATTCCTTAATGCCTCTTACCAATTGAGCCCATCCCCCACTCCCACAACCCCTCCAGTAACCCTCAGTTTGTTCTCCATATTTATGAGTCTCTTCTGTTTTGTCCCCCTCCCTGTTTTTATATTATTTTTGTTTCCCTTCCCTTATGTTCATCTGTTTTGCCCCTTAAAGTCCTCATATGAGTGAAGTCATATGATACTTGTCTTTCTCTGACTAATTTCACTTACCACAATACCCTTCAGTTCCATCCACAGAGTTGCAAATGGCAAGATGTCGTTCTTTTTGATCGCCAAGTAATACTCCATTGTATATATATATACTACTTCTTCTTTATCCATTCATCCATCGATGGACATTTGGGCTCTTTCCATACTTTGGCTATTGTTGATAGTACTGCTATAAACACGGGGATGCATGTGTCCCTTTGAAACAGCACACCTGTATCCCTTGGATAAATACCTGGTAGTATAATTGCTGGGTCATAGGGTAGTTCTATTTTTAGTTTTTTGAGGAACCTCCATACTGTTTTCCAGAGTGGCTGCACCAGCTTGCATTCCCACCAACAAGGCAAAAAAGATCCTCTTTCTCCACATCCTCGCCAACATCTGTTGTTGCATGAGTTATTAATGTTAGCCATTCTGACGGGTGTAAGGTGGTATCCCATTGTGGTTTTGATTTGTATTTCCCTGATGATGAGTGAAGTAGAGCATTTTTTCATGTGTTGGTTGGCCATCTGAATGTTTTCTTTGGAGAAGTGTCTATTCATGTCTTTTGCCCATTTCTTCACTGGATTATTTGTTTTTTGGGTGTTAAGTCTGACAAGTTCTTTATAGATTTTGGATACTAACCCTTTATCTAATATGTCATTTGCAAATGTCTTCTCCCATTCTGTCAGTTGACTTTTAATTTTGCTGATTGTTCCTTTCACTGTGCAGAAGCTTTTTATTTTGATAAGGTCCCAGTAGTTAATTTTTGCTTTTGTTTCCCCTGCCTCTGGAGACGTGTTGAGTACGAAGTTGCTGTGGCCAAGATCAAAAAGGTTTTGCCTGCTTTCTCCTCAAGGATTTTGATGGTTTCCTGTCTTACATTGAGGTCTTTCATCCATTTTGAGTTTATTTTTGTGTATGGTGTAAGTGGTCTAGGTTCATTCTTCTGCATGTTGCTGTCAGTTTTCCCAGCACCACTTGCTGAAGAGACTGTTTTTTCCATTGGATATTCTTTCCTGCCTTGTCAAAGATTAGCTGGCCATACGTTTGTGGGTCCATTTCTGGGTTCTCTATTCTGTTCCATTTATCTGAGTGTCTGTTACTATCTTGATGATTACAACATTATAATATAGCTTTAAGTCCGGGATTGTGATGCCTCCTGCTTTGTTTTTTTTTTTTTTTTTTTCAAAATTGCTTTGGCTATTCGGGGTCTTTTCTGGTTCCATACAAATTTTAGGATTATTTGTTCTAGCTCTGTGAAGAATGCTGGTGTTATTTTGATAGCGGTTGCATTGAATATGTAGATTGCTTTGGGTAGTATCGACATTTTAACAATATTTGTTCTTCCTATCCAGGAGCATGGAATCTTTTTCCATTTTTTTGTGTTTTCTTCAATTTCTTTCATAAGCTTTCTATAGTTTCCAGTGTATAGATTTCTCATCACTTTGGTTAGATTTATTCCTAGGTATTTTATGGTTTTGGGTGCAATTGTAAGTGGGATCAATTCCCTGATTTCTCTTCCATTGCTTCATTGTTGGTGTATAGGAATGCAGCCGATTTCTGTGCATTGATTTTATATCCTGCAAGTTTGCTGAATTCCTGAATCAGTTCTAGCAGTTTTTTGGTGGGATCTTTTGGGTTTTCCAGATAGAGTATCATGTCATCTGTGAAGAGTGAAAGTTTGACATCCTCCTGGCTGATTTGGATGCCTTTTATTTCTTTGTGTTGTCTGATTGCAGAGGCTAAGATTTCCAATACTATTTTAATTAACAGTGGTGGGAGCAGACATCCCAGTCTTGTTCCTTACTTTAGGGGAAATCTCCCAGTTTTTCCCCATTGAGGATGATATTAGTGTTAGGTCGTTCATATGTGGCTTTTATGATTTCGAGGTGTGATCCTTTTATCCCTACTTTCTTGAGGGTTTTTATCAAGAAAGGATGCTGTATTTTGTCAAATGCTTTCTCTGCATCTAGTGAGAGGATCACATGGTTCTTGTCCTTTCTTTTATTTATGTGATGAATCATGTTAATTGTTTTTGCGGATATTGAACCAACTTTGCATCCCAGGTATAAATCCCACTTTGTCGTGGTGAATAATTTTTTTAATGTATTGTTGGATCCAGTTGGCTAACACCTTGTGGAGGATTTTTGCATCCATGCTCATCAGGGAAATTGGTCTAGAGTTCTACTTTTTAGTGGGGTTTCAGTCTGGTTTTAGAATCAAGGTAATGCTGGCTTCATAGAATGACTTTGGAAGTTTTCCTTCCATTTCTATTTTTTGGAACATCTTCAAGAGAATAGGTATTAACTCTTCCTTAAATGTTTGTTAGAATTCCCCTGGAAAGCCATCTGGCCCTGGACTCTTGTATTTTGGCAGATTCTTGATTAGTAATTTGATATCTTTACTGATTATGGGTCTGTTCACATTTTCTATTTCTTCCTGTTTCAGTTTTGGTAGTGTATATATTTCTAGAATTTGCCCATTTCTTCCAGAGTGCCCATTTTATTGGCATATAATTGCTCATAATATTCTTTTAGTATCGTTTTTATTTCTGCTGTGTTTGTTGTGACCTCTGCTCTTTCATTCTTTATTTTATTTATTTGGGTCCTTTCCTTTTTCTTTTTGTGCAAATTGGCTAGTGGTTTATCAATTTTCTTAATTCTTTCCGAAGAACCAGCTTCTGGTTTTATTGATCTGTTTTATTCTTTCTTTTTTTTTTTTTTTTGTGGTTTCAATGGTATTAATTTCTGATCTAATCTTTATTATTTCCTGTCTTCTGTTGGTTTTGGGTTTTATTTTCTATTCTTTTTCCAGCTCTTTAAGGTGTAAGGTTAGGTTGTGTATCTGAGATCTTTCTTCCTTCTTTAGGAAGGAATGAATGGATTGCTATATACTTTATTCTTATGACCTCCTTTGCTGCGTCCCAGAGGTTTTGGGTTGTGGTGTTATCATTTTCATTGGCTTCTATATACTTTTTAATTTCCTCTTTAACTGGTTAGCTGATTCATTCTTTAGTAGGATGTTCTTCAGTCTCCAAGTATTTGTTACCTTTCCAAATTTTTTCTTGTGGTTGATTTCGACTTTTATAGCATTGTGGTCTGAAAATATGTATGATATGATCTCGATCTTTTTGTACTTGCTGAGGGCTGATTTGTGTCCCCGTATGTGTTCTATTCTGGAGAACGTACCATGTGCACTGGAGAAAAATGTATGTTCTGTTGCTTTATGATGAAATGTTCTGAATGTATCTGTTAAGTCCATCTGGTCCAGTGTGTCATTCAAAGCCATTTTTTCCTTGTTGATTTTTTGATCAGATGATCTGTCCATTGCTGTGAGTGGGGTGTTGAAATCTTCTACTATTATGGTGTTACTATCGATGAGTTTCTTTATTTTTGTGATTAATTGATTTTATATATTTGGCTTCTCTCATATTTGGCACATAAATGTTTACAATTGTTAGGTCTTCTTGGTGGATAGACCCCTTGATTATGTTATAATGGCCTTCTTCATCTCTTGTTACAGTCTTTGTTTTGAAGTCTAGATTGTCTGATATAAGTATGGCTATTCTGGCTTGCTTTTGTTGACCATTAGCATGATAGATGGTTCTCCATCCCCTTACTTTCAATATGAAGGTTTCTTTAGTTCTAAAGTGGGTCTCTTGTAAACAGCATATAGATGGATCTTGTTTCTTATCCATTATGTTGCCCTATGTCTTTTGATGGGAGCATTGAGCTCATTGACATTTAGAGTGAGTACTGAAAGATATAAATTTATTGCCATTATGTTGTTTGTAGAGTTGGAGTTTCTGGTGGTGTTCTCTGGTCTTTCCTAATCTTTGTTGCTTTTGGTATTTATATATTTATTTATTTGTCTATTTGTTTGTTTATTTATTTATTTTATTTATTTATTTATTTATTTATGTTGTCATGTTTTCTTCCCTCAGACAGTCCCCCTTAAAATTTCTTCCAGGGCTGAAATTTTTAGTGGTTTAGTGGTCACAGACTCCTTTAATTTTTGTTTGTCTGGGAAACTTTTTCTCTCTCTTTCTATTTTGAATGACAGCTTTGCTGGGTAAAGAATTCTTGGCTGCATATTTTTCTGATTCAGCACATTGAATATATCCTTCCACTCCTTTCTGGCCTGCCAATTTTCTGTGGATAGGTCTGCTGCAAACCTGATCTGTCTTCCCTTCTTAGGTTAAGGACTTTTTTTCCTTCGCTGCTTTCATGATTCTCTCCCTGCCTGAGTATTTTGTGAATTTGACTATGATATGCCTTGTTGGTGGTTCGCTTTTGTTGCATCTAATGGGAGTCCTGTGTGCTTCCTGGATTTTGATGTTTCTGTCTTTCCCCAGGGTAGGAAAGTTTTCTGCTATGATTTGCTCACATAACCCTTCTACCCCTATTTTTCTCTCTTCCTCTTCTGGGACCCCTATGATTCTGATGTTGTTCTTTTTTAATGAGTCACTGATTTCTCTAATTCTTAAATCATGCTCTTTTGCCTTAATCTCCCTCTTTGTTTCTCCTTCATTATCTCCGTAAGTTTGTCAAATATATTGCTGATTCTCTGTTCTGCCTCATCCATCCTTGCTGCCACGGCATCCATTCTGATTGCAGCTCAGTTATAGCATTTTTTTTATTTCATCCTGACTAGTTTTTACTTCTTTTATCTCCAGAGAAAGGGATTCTAATCTTTTTAGACTCCAGCTGGTATCATTATTATCGTGATTCTAAATTCTGGTTCAGACATCTTGCTTTTATCTGTGTTGGTTAATTCCCTGGCTGTCTTTTCTTCCTGCTCTTTCTTTTGGGGTGAATTCCTTCGTTTCATCATTTTGAAGGGAGGAAAGGAATTAATGAGGTAGAAAAAAATAAAATTAAAAAAAATTAAAATTAAAAAAATATTAAAATTAAAAACACACACACGCAAAAATCAAATAAGGGATGCTAGATCCTAGGTGTGTTTTGGTCTGGGTGCTGAAAGTGGCTTGACAGATTAGAGAAAAAAGGGGGGAAAAAGAAAAAAAAAGGAAATCATTTGAAAATTTGAAAAAATGAATACCCTGAAGTAGACTAAAATGAAATAATCGATGTAAAATAGAATTTGAAAAAATTTACCTAGGAATACAAAAAAGTTAAAAATAAAAATGAATTTTTCTCTTTCTGTATTCAAGAAAAAGAAAAACAAAAAAAAAAGAGAAAAAAGAAAAAAAGGAAATCGTTTCAAAATTTGAAAAAAATGAATACACTGAAATAGACTAAAATAAAAGATGGAAGTGAAATAGAATTTGAAAAAAATTACACAAAAGTAAAACATGTAGTAAAAAAAATTAAAGAAAAATTTTTAAATAAAATTTGAAAATAAAAATGAATTTTTCTCTTTCTGTATTCAAGAAAAAGAAATGAAAAAGAGAAAAAAATAAAAAAAAGTAAGAAAGAAAATTGAATAGATGGACCTGCTAACAGACTGAAATACAAATGAAATTACTTTGTTTTCCCCTAGAAGTCAGAATATGAAGCTCTTTATAGTCCATAAACTAAGCAGGTGGTGAGACTTCTTGAAGAGGGAGGTTGGCCCAGTTGGGTGGAGCTTAGTGTAACAGATCCGTTTTCTGCTAGATGGTGCTGTTAGCCTACTGGGGTGGATTGTTGTGGTGCATATAGGTGTGTATGTGCATGCACAGAAGCAGTGAAAATGGTGGCACCCAGCTACCCAGTCTCTAGTATCAGAACTCTGGTCTCCCAGGTCAGTAATCACACACCCATCCTGTCTTCAGCTTTCCTTCATTCCCTGCTTTTACATTATCCGTGACCAAGCCCCAGGTAGAACATCTCTCCCGAGTTTTGTTTCAGATGCATCTGTTTTCCCCGGCCCCTTACTTCTGAGGCACTGTAGCTTTGACCCTTTCTGCCCTTCTGCAGAGGGTCTCACCGAGCAATGGCCGGGTGCCAGCCGCATCCAGGAATGTTTGAGGGACCATGCTGCTATTGATGCCCAGAGACTGCGGCCAGGTGCCAGCCTGCCCCAGAAAAAGTTAGTGAGATAGTGTAGCAGTAGCATTTCAGGGATTATGGAAAATCACATACCTCTGGCACCAGGCTTCACCCTCATCGACCTTGTTCCAGCACCAGCAAATGTGGCCATCCTCTGGAGTGTGCTGGGACCCAGTGGCCTCACAGCCTCTACCAAACACCCTTCCATCAGTGGAACCATTTCTCCCCGTGTGTCTCAAGAACCTCTTGGCCCCCACTCTGCTCTCGGACCCCACTCTGCTCCTAGGGATTCGCCCTTCCCACCAGAGCACTGCCAGGTAGCGAACTGCAGAATTTCAGACCCTGCATTCCCCCTGCTTACAGTCTTAATGGAATTTAAACCCTCTGCTTTCTCCTTTCTCCTTTCTCCTTTTTTAGTTCAGTCCCTGAGGTTATTTCCAATTTTCACTTTTTCTCCAGCTGCTTTTGGAGATGGGTGCTTTTCCCATATTCTCCCCCAGTCTCTGTCCTCCCTCCACCCACAAAAGCGGCTCCCTGCCCTCCACGGTTTCTTTTTCTCCAAGTTCACCTCTCCACACTGCGTACCTGCTGAATTCTGTGATTCGGGTTGTGCAGATTGTTGCGTTAATCCTCAGATCAGTTTTCTAGGTATGCAGGATGGTTTAGTGTTGGTCTGGCTGTATTTCATGGATGTGAGACACACAAAAAACTTGCATGCTGTTCCGCCATCTTGGCTATCTTCCCTGAATTATTACTCTTAATTCCAGAAAACAGTTCAATAATGCTAACTTGTCTTTGTGTCTCAGGACCTTGTGCTTTCCAGAGGGGTTCCCCTTCCTACTCTATCTTCCCTCCACTCACATGATCCAAAGGAGTCTCATGCACCATCCATTCTTGAAGTTCCTCTGAATCGCCAGTCTAAATCTCAAAATTTTTTAATAATCAATAATTAAAGTCTGATTTAGGATTATGGCAGTAAAATGAGAATGCAAAAGATATTTTAGAGTTCAAATCAAAATGATTGGTCTCCAAATATGCAATGTAGTTGAAAGAGTTACATATACATATACACATGTATATATTCATATACATATATATGTATATACATATACATATATATACATATGTGTATACATATACATATATATATATATATATATATATATATATTCATTCTCTGAACAACCCAAAAGAATTGTGGGATGTGACAATGAAATATTTAAGTGTATAATGGTTTATCTATATGTTTTGAGAAAACAGGGGGTAAATTTTCCTTCTTAACACAGTTTCCTATTTGGAAATACTAGAGGTGATCAGCCGTTAGCAAATTCATGTAACGTGTGGTGGATTGCATAAGAAAAATGTTGGATTTATTTCGGTTTAGGACAAAGAGCAGAAATTAAATAAACTGAGTATTTCCAATTTACAACATATTAGGAACAAAACTGAAGTGGGTAAGAGGAAGAATGAAAACAGAACATTTTCTGTTTTTCTGCAACAAGTCTAACACTGTAAAAAGAAGCAGCCAAAATGGAGAAGGAAATCCTGAGGAAGAAAAAGAAAGAGGACAAATTCAGAGTTAGAGGAGTTGAAAACAGAGTGAAGATAAAACTCTCTAGATGCCTCAGTAAGTAATGACTTTCCAGGCAATTTTATAAAGTAAATTGAGTGTGTTTATTGTCCAATGTTTTTTATTGAGAATGCACCACTGGTTAAATATAAAGATATAAAATGGGATCGTATATTTTTAATAATGGCATGATTCCACTCAAACTCCAAAATCTAGTCTTAATTTTGACGTGTTTGGTAAGTCTTTGGTATTTTTAATCTATGGAAAATTGGAATTTTTGTCAAAGGCCAGTCCTCATGGGAAATGAATAAGTTTCTGAAAAGCAGTTTCAGACACAAGGGTGACTTCCTCCTGCCACCCGTCTCTCAAGAAACTCCAAAGCCTTTCAAGCTTTTTCAGCTGATTTCTGAGAGACTGCTAGGCGTTTAGAAGTGTTGGTTATGGAGAAGCCCGAAAAATAATATTCTGTGGGTGGAGGTTCATAGTACCCGAGTCTTATGTTCTTACTTGGATAGCCGTTAAATACAATTTGCTTGATGGTTGTTCTGCATTTGAATGTAAAGTACACAAAATTGGCTCTAACAGCCACCTGTTCAGTTTGGCAATTATTATTTTAATTATATTGCTGAGTATCAAACCTCCAAATATACTATTAAACATGAAAATCCGTTCATAACTGTTCTCTGAAGCTTTTCGTTGGTAGTACATCAATGTCAGAAAATCCATGAGGTCTGAATCTTGACTTTTGAAGAATCAGTGATTGTTGTTATCAAAATCAGGTTATGACCCGGGAAAGCCACCACCAGAGAACACTCACATAATAGCATCATAAGACTCAATGCCACAATGATCTGGGAAGGGCAACTAACCATAGGCACTGCTATCTGCTTCAGAGGAGCACCAATTAATTTGTCTGCTCTCTGATCCGCTTGAAGAACTCAGTTGGAAACCAAACAAAGCCAGCTTGAAAAAAAAAAATCTAACGTTTGAGCTATTTTATGTATTCTTTCAACTAGACTATATTTTAGACTCCAGAACCAAGGGTCATAACTCTTGTATCTCCCTCTCTTCATAGAATTAGAGTTTGTCAAAGGTGTTAAAAATAAAATGAGTGTGAAGTCTCTATGAGAGCTATGAGAAGGGTGAGAAAAAGGTGGAGAAGGACTAAAGACTTTTAGATACAAGTAATGATAACAACAACAATATTAAACGTGAAAGCTTTCTTTTCTGTATTCTTTGCTTCCCACTTTTCCCCTTGAGAATCAAATTGATAACTTACATTTCATTATGGATAACTATCATAAAAACCAGCGTTCAGATTTTGAATAAAAAACTGATGGAATTGAGAATTGACTTAAAACTTGATTTTGGGGTGCCTGGGTGGCTCAGTCGGTTAAGTGTTGACTTTTGATTTTGGCGCAGGTCATGATTTCACGATTCATGGGATTGAGCCTCACTCTGCAATGAACACATGGAGCCCACTTGGGATTCTCTCTTCCCCCTCTCTCTCTGCCCCTCCTCAGCTTGTGCTTTCCCTCTCTCACTCTCAAAACGCACGGACGAACTAACTAAATAAATAATTGTTTTTTAATATCTACCAATATCTCAACAATCTCTCTATTTTTAAAACCCCTAATGAAAGCTCATATAAGTGACCTTTCCTCATGTTGTTAGAAACATGCATAAACTTCACTACACATTAGCAGTAATATCTAAGATCCTTGCCCAGAGTTAAATTATTTCCCTAATCTCAGATACAAACCTGGGTTTCTTTCCAAACCCCAACTTATGATTCTCTTTTAAGTCCGAGTGTCTCCACTCTTCTCAATAAGAATTTTATAGCAATGTCATGTTTATGTTCTTTTTAGGATGCCAGGAAGTTTGCAAGCAGTGCATGTGTGTGTGTGTGTGTGTGTGTGTGTGTGTGAATACATGTGCGTTTATGTGTATCTGTGTTCAGTTCCCATAGAAATACATTTTAAAACATAAATATAAATATATATTCTTTTTTTAATTATTTAATGTTTATTTATTCTTGAGAGAGAGAGAGAGAGAGGCAGAGTGTGAGCAGGGGAAGAGTGGAGAGAGAGGAAGACAGAATCTGAAGCAGGCTTCAGGCTCTGAGCTGTCAGCACAGAGCCTGACATGGGGCTTGAACTCATGAACTGTGAGATCATGACCTGAGCTGAAGTCGGACGTCCAATCAACTGAGCCACCCAGGCGCCCCAAAATGTTTTGTGCTTTTTTAAATGT
This sequence comes from Puma concolor, assembly GCF_028749965.1. Lineage (NCBI taxonomy): Eukaryota > Metazoa > Chordata > Mammalia > Carnivora > Felidae > Puma > Puma concolor. Next base: position 179,500,238 of record NC_141670.1, on the reverse strand, counting down.
TTGTTTTTTTTTTTTTTTTTTTTTAATTTTTGAGAGAGACAGAGAGAGAGAGACAGAGAGAGACAGAGCACAAACAGGGAAGGGGCAGAGAAAGAAGGGACAAAGAATCCAAAGAAGGCTCCAGTCTCTGAGCTGTCCGCACAGAGCCTAACTTAGGGCTAGAACCCCAAAACCATGAGATCATGAACTGAGCCAAAGTCGGATGCTTAATCGACTGAGCCACACAGGTGGCCCATAAATATAAATATATATTCTTAAAGATACTCTTTTCTTGCCATGTTGGAATAATTGGCACCAGACTTATATTCCCTTTATCAACTAAGAAACTGAACAACGCGTCTAAATAAGTATTTAGCAGACGACAGGACACCACAAGTATGATTCTTGAGAGGAGAGAAAAGTTTTACTGCTTGATTTCTATATTAAGGATATCTAGTTTGTACTACTTGGGAAAAGGGAAAGGAGTATCACTGTAATCTCACTGAACCGGGGAAATAGAAATTAAACTTGAGGAAGCTGAGGGGGCTTGACTTTATAGAGTACGGTACCAAGCAAATGAAGTAAGGCAAGTAACAATGTCCAGAAATCTACATAGAAGACTCTTGAGATTTTTGTTGATATTAGGCTGTGAATCAAGAAGGAGAATCTCCACAAGACCAGTCAATGAGGTTATAAGCTGAGCAATGCCTAAAGCTCACACAGGATGGTGCAGGCATTAAAATTGCAAATAAGCAGACTGTGGAAAACATGTTGAATACCTGTGGAGCTCAGTCGAATCTGTAGAAGATTTATAATCTTAGAGTACATCACACTACCCCAACAAGAAAAGCAATGGCCCCACTAAAGCTTTGCAAGGCTGAAGCTAATCTACAAGTAACCTAACTGGCTGTCAAAACAAAAGTCAACACATTTTTTAAATATTTTATTTCTTTTTCAGAGAAAGAGAGTGAGAGCAGGGGAAGGGTGGACAGAGAGAGGGATAGAGGATAGGAAGGAGGCCCTGCATTGACAGTAGTGAGCCTGAGACACGGGGCTCAAACTCACAAACCATGAGATCATGACCTAAGCCAAAGTTGGACGCTCGACCAACTGACTCACCCAGGCACCCCAAAGTCAACAAATTTTAAAAGAAGAAAATACATCCCAGATATTCAACAGTATAACATGCACAAAGTCTAGCACTCAATTATAAGAAGATATTCAGAAAATTACAGATGTTTAGACATTAAAAAAAAAACATATTTTGAATGGACACAGAGCACTTTCTTACACCTTATACAAAAATAAATTCAAAATGGACAAAAGACCTAAATGTAAGACAGGAAGCCATCAAAATCCTAGAGAAGAACACAGACAGTAACCTCTTTGGCATTGGCCATGGCAACTTCTTACTAGATAGGTCTCCTAAGGCAATGGAAACAAAAGCAAAAGTGAACTATTGTGACTTCATAAAGAAAAAGCTTCTGCACAGTGAAGGAAACTATTACAAAACTAAAAGGTAACCTTCAGAATGGAAAAAGGTATTTGCAAATGACATATCTGATAAAGGTCTAATATCCAAAATATATTAAAAAAACTTATGAAACTCAACACCTAAAAACAAATAATCCAGTTAAAAAGTGAGCAAAAGACATAAATAGACATTTTTCCAAAGAAGACACACAGATGGCTAACAGCCACATGAAAAAATGCTAAACATCACTTAGCATCTGGGAAATGCAAATCAAAACTACAATGAGATATCACCTCACAGTTGTCAAAATGACTAAAATTAACAACACGGGACACAACAGATGTTGGTGAAGATGTGGAGAAAGGGGAACCCTCTTACACTGTTGGTGGGAATGTAAACTGGTGCAGCCACTCTGGAAAACAGTATGGAGGTTCCTCAAAAAGTTAAAAACAGAACTACTTTACGATCCAACAATTGCACTACTAGGTATTTACCCAAAGGATATAAAAATACTGATTCAAAGGATATATGCACCCGACATTTGTAGCAGGATTATCAACAACAGCCAAGCTATGGAAAAAACCCAAATACCCATTGACTGATGATTGGATAAAGGAGATGTAATATACATACATACACACACAATGAAATATTATTCAACAATAAAAAAGGAATGAAATCCTGCCATTTGTGAGACTGTGGATGGAGCTACATTAGAAAGGATTAGGCTAAGCAAAATAAATCAGTCAGAGAAAGACAAATACCGTATGATTTCACTCATATGTGGAGCTTAAGAAATCAGATGAACATAGGGGAAGAAAAAGAGAGGCAAACCACAAAACACCCTTTTAACTATAGAGAACAAACTAATGGTTACTGGAGGGGAGATAGGAAGGGGGATGAGTTAAATGGGTGATGAGTGTTAAGGAGGGCACTTCTTATGATGAGCACTGGGTGTTTCATGTAAGTGATGAATTACTAAATTCTACACCTGAAACTAGTATTACACTATATGTTAACCAACTGGAATTCAAATAAAAACTTAAAAAAAAAAGAAATAAAAAAACATATTTTGAATAAATCATTTATGATAAAATGTCTTGGCAAATAAATAAGGGAGCTTGGCTAACTTAATAAAGGAAGTCTACTAAAAACCTAAAGTTACCATCATACATAACTTAATGACTTAGCACTTGCCCCCTCTAGGACTCAGAACAAACTAAGTATATTCCCTCTCGTAACATTTATATATAATGTTGAAGTGAATATTAGATACCTTAGCATGTACAATAAGGCAAGAAATGCAATTCATACAGCTTAGAAAGGAAAGTCATTATTATAGGTTGGGCTTCTTAAGCAGATTCTACGATGAAGTTTCACATGTAGGGATTTTTTGTAGAAACACATCTGGAATCAATAACTATGGAAAGGAAGGTAAAGAACAGTACTTGATAGAAGAGAAAACCATGATGAGATGTGGAATTAACAAATCCTCAATTAATCCCATGAGATCTGTGGAGTTAGAATGCCATATTAGAATTGCGACCAGATGGCCAAAATTTGGCACTGATCCATGATGTTTGTTTACCTTTGGGAAAATTGAATGCCTTCAGCCAAGGGTACTCTTAACATCTAGGTAAGAAGTCTTTCACTGAAGCAAGATATGGTAGAAATACACAGTATTCACAGAAGTTTAAGTGTATAGAGCATCAGAAAGAATTTATTTTTGAAAATTACTGGAACTTGGAAGTCTGGTGACTCAGTCAGTAGAGCATCTGACTTGTGATTTTGCCTCAGGTCGTGATCTCATGGTTGTGGGATCCATCTTTGTGCTAAGTGTGGAGCCTGTTTGGGATTCTCTCTCTCTCACCTATCTCTCTGCCCAGGTCACTCTTGCTCTCTGTCTCTCAAAAAAAAAAAAAAAAAAAATTAGTGTGAATAAAATAGAGGTTGCATTTTGTATGTCTTTGTTATTTTTTTTCCACTTAAGTATGGTAGTTTATTGTAATTCATAAATGTATCCATTTCTGAGAGATTTGATTTAAGTTTATTTATTTTGAGAGAGAGAGAGGGGGCATGTGCATGTGCTGACACATGAGCAAGAGAAGGACAGAGAGAGAGGGGGACAGAGAATCCCAAGCAGGCTCCACACTGCCAACACAGAGGCCAAGGTGGGGCTTGAACCTATGAACCATTGAGACTTGAGCTGAAATCAAGAGTCAGATGCTTAACCAAATAAGCCACCCAGGCACCCCTAGCACAAATATTTTGAAAAGCATCGCTCTAGGGATTTGGAAATCAGAGTGTCTGGCCCATAGCAGTACCAGCAAGAAGACCCCCCAGAAATAACCAGGAGGCTAAAGAAATGTGTTCTGTGAATATGGCTCTGTTTTCAATGTCTTTTATTCCCTCTTGAATTGCACATGAAGACAAACCACAAATAATTGCTTTGACTATCATATTTTCCTCCATATGTCATTCCATTGTATGCATACCATGAAAGGTGAAAACATTACAGAAAATGTGTATGTCTAATCCCCTGTGAGAGGAAGTTTAGAAACAGAAAATATGGGTAACCTTTACACTGTGCAACGGGGACCAAATTTCATGCTGATATTCCAGATGGCCACAACTTTCCAAAGCCTAATATATAGTGTTTTTCCCTTGTAAACTGTTAAGTTAGTACATCAGTTGCTTAGCTTTAAATTAACATAATATCTCTTTTAAATGCCGTGGTTATCAAACCTCCAATAACTGAAGGAAGAGCAATATAAACCAAAACAATGCATTGATTGTGAAGTCTGGACTTTTTAGCCAAAAGACAGCTATGAGTTGAAAATCTGTAGCCTTGTTTTCTTCAGTGTAGTACTAAATAGAACAAGCCTACTTTTGGACTATAATTTAATTTACTACATTTTTTTTTTTTTTTTAGCGAAGAGTCAGCATCAATTTTACATATACATATGCACAAAATGCTCTGTAGCATATGTTAGACCTCATGAAGTATGTGATGCATCTTATTTATATATCTTTCTTTCTATTGCAGGTAGACTAAAATGGCCCAAAAAACTAAGGAGACATAGAGGATTACCGCATCCCCAATGGGTTTTATTAAATAATCAATAACCATTGAAAAATGGCGTCTAATAATTATTTAGAGTAACCAAATTCATGTAAGGATTTAGCCTTTAAAAGGTCCCCGTAGGGGCGCCTGGGTGGCGCAGTCGGTTAAGCGTCCGACTTCAGCCAGGTCATGATCTCGCGGTCCGTGAGTTCGAGCCCCACGTCAGGCTCTGGGCTGACAGCTCAGAGCCTGGAGCCTGTTTCAGATTCTGTGTCTCCCTCTCTCTCTCTCTGACCCTCCCCCATTCATGCTCTGTCTCTCTCTGTCTCAAAAATAAATAAACGTTGGAAAAAAAAAAAAAAAAGTCCCCGTAGACTAAACTCTTTATCTTTTTTTATTTTATTTTATTTTTTAAAATTTTTTTTTAACGTTTATTTACTTTTGAGACAGAGAGAGACAGAGCATGAATGGGGGAGGGTCAGAGAGAGAGAGGGAGACACAGAATCTGAAACAGGCTCCAGGCTCTGAGCTGTCAGTACAGAGCCCGACACGGGGCTCGAACTCACGAACTGTGAGATCATGACCTGAGCCGAAGTCTGTCCACAGGTCTGGCCCTTGACGGGCTCCTGAGAGAAGCGCTCTAAGCCCTTGGACTATTTATTCTTTCCGACAGGAGAAGACACTATATTGTTTCTATGTCTAGTAAAGATCCATTAGACTTTGGAGGAAATGTTTATAGACCTTTGTTGAAAACGTCACAATTATCGTGGGAAACTTAAATCTCAAAAATTTTCTTCTTTTTAATTTTTTTAAAAAAATTTTAACTATGCTTCATGCGCAGTACAGAGCCCAACACTGTGCTTGAACTCACTACCCTGAGGTCAAGACCAGAGCTGAGATCAAGAGTCGGACACTTAACTGACTGAGCCAGGCAGCCCTCAAAAAACTTTCTCTCCTAATAAAATCTATATGGGTCCAGAAAAAAAAAATCATATATAATAGCTTATTTTGAAAACTTTTATGATTCTCCCCCCAAACACCTGTTCTCTACCAAAACAATTAAACTGACTCAATGTATTGGTAAAAGTTTTCTGAAGAGACGCTCATAAATGTTAGTTTTAAAATATAATTTTATAGAAATTTATAGAAAAACTATACTGGTTAGTGATTAATTTCCCTGCAAAGCAGAAAATGAAGAATCTACTACTTTTCTCAAATATTTAATTAAAAATTGATATTTGTCAAGTGCTAAGATGTATATACAAAGATGAAATTTCTGGAAAGAAGTAAACCAGTGTATATGGGTAAGAGTATAATTTTTCTACATTTATTGATTCTTGCTGTTTTGAAATGGGAGTTATATTTGTCCTTTAGAGTGTTGTATTAATTTTTGAATTAAATTTCTAGTTATAAAGCACTAAAATTGATCTTATTTAATCATAGAATTAACTGTTTTTCTTCTTAAAGACACTTCACAACCCAGGAGTTATTGAATTATATCAGTAACTCAAATACCTTTCTTTGTTTATCGACAATATTTCACTCTGCGGGAGATTCTAGTATAATTATTCATCATCAGTTACCCATGCTTCCTCTGTGCTTGTTGTCTTATTCTCTTTCATGGAGATAATCATAGTACCTGCTACACAAAATTGTTGAGAGAATTAAATGAGCTTTAAAAAAATGCCTGGAACATAATAAGAGCTGCCTAAGTGTTTGCTGGTTTTACTAGCGTTATCATTAAAACCCTGAACAAAATACCTTTGATTATCTTCCTGGTCACTTTTTATCATATTGTTTTGCTATTCTCTTCTCATTTCAATGAATCCTAATTCCATGTTCTAGCTCTTCTCTAAACCAAGTGGCCTTTTGACAGTGGTGGGGGGTTTGTTTTACAATTTAAAATAAGTATGGATTATTTGAAAAATGACTATCATAAACTGATTATATATGAATGTAACTAACATTATTTTTTGGAAAAATAATTATATTTTCTAAAACCAACAATTTTTTTTCCAGATTTACTGAGGAATAATTGACAAATGCAATTGTATCTATTTAAATTGTATGGTGCAATAATTTGATATACATTGTGGTATCTTTGATTCTGATTTCCAGATTCAGTCTCAATTTTGCTTGCTTTTCTGTTTTCATTCTTCTATTCTTACTATGCCCAGAGCTCTTAATTAAGAAACTCCTCATCTTTTTTATATAGACAATTATATATAGAATACAAGCTAAGTGGGTCTGCATGAAAATCTCAATTACCCACCCATTTCCTAAAAAAAACACAGAAATTGGAGATATACAAAGAAGACACACACACACACACACACACACACACACACACACACACTCGTGGGGTTATATTTCTGATTCAACTTAATGTGTCATTATTGAGTGGGTACCAGAAACATATGTTGGTAATAGCACTCATTTCATGAAATGTCTGTGAAAATTAAATGTGGTGAACACACATTCTGAGCTTTCTCCATTATCAGCATACACCACCAAAAGTTGTGCATTTATTACAATTGATGAACCTTCATTGGTATATCATCATCACCCCAACTACAGTTACATCACCGTAACTACATGGGGTTCATTCTTGGTGTTGTATATTTTATGAGTTTAGACAAGTTTATAAAGACATGTATCCACCATGATAACATCACACAGAATAGATTCACTGCTTTAAAAGTTTTCTGGGATCTGCCAGAACACAGCCCCTGCCTACCACTAATCATGTTACTATCTCTGCCTTTTCCAGAATGCCATATAGTTGAGATTCTACAATATGCAGCCTTTTAAGATTGGTTTCTTTCACTCAACAATATGCATTTAAATTTCCTCCATGACTTTTCATGGCTTAAAACCTAATTATTTTTTTTTAACATTGAACAATATTGTAGCAATTGACAGCTGATTCTAAAATTTATATGAACAGAAAATCTAAAGTAGCCATTTTTAAAAAGATAAATTTGAAGTTGTTATACTACCTGAATTCAAGAATTAGTCAATCTTCACTAATATACTATAGTATTGGGATATAGATAACCAGGTACATGGAGCACAATATAGTTCCAAATTAGATCCACATATGTATAGACATTGATTTTCAAGAGACATGCAAAAGCAATTTGGTGGAGAACGAATAGTCTTTTAAACGAATGGTACTTGAACTGTTGGAAATCCATATGCAAAACCAAAATAGAACAAAAGAATTAGAACACAAATTTTTATTTACACCTTGAATTATATCCAAATATTAACCCCCAATGGATCACAGACATAAATATAAGCCTTAAAACTTTAGAAAGAAGCCAAGCTTGCCAAGAAACTGGGTAAGTGGGACTTCTTTTTTTTTTTTTTTTTTTTTTTCAACGTTTATTTATTTTTGGGACAGAGAGAGACAGAGCATGAACGGGGGAGGGGCAGAGAGAGAGGGAGACACAGAATCGGAAACAGGCTCCGGCCTCTGAGCCATCAGCCCAGAGCCCGACGCGGGGCTCGAACTCACGGAGCGCGAGATCGTGACCTGGCTGAAGTCGGACGCTTAACCGACTGCGCCACCCAGGCGCCCCGTAAGCCTTAAAACTTTAAATAGCAATAAGAAAACATAGTAGAAAATAATTTGTGATGTTTGGTCAGACAAAGAATGCTTTGGTAGAACACCAAAACACAATCAATCATTAAAAGAAAAAACTGGCAAACTGGAATTTATAAAAATTTAAAAAATGAGTTATCTTGAAAAAGTACTGATAAGAGAATGAAAAGATTAGCCTCTGACTAGGGAAAAAATATGCAAATCATATATCTCAAAAAGGATTAATCCAGAATGTATGAGGAGGTCTCAAAACTTAATACTGAAAACAAAACAAACAAACAAACAAAAAAACATGAAAATGGACAAAGAATCTGAATAGACATACTACTGAAGAAGATACCCTGATGGCAAATATGTACATGAAAAATAACCCCCAAATCACTATTCTTTAGGTAAGTGCATATTAAACAATAAGGACATAGTACTACACAGATTAGAACAGTACACTATTTGAAATGACTAAAATTAAAGGACAAATGTTTATTTATTTATTTATTTTTTTAGCAATGCTCCGTTTAATCCTTTTATTGCTCTTGTCAATAGATAAGATACTATTATTCCTATCTTTACTAATGGATAAATTGAGACTCTTTTTTTTTTCTTTTTTTTTCTTTTTTTTTTTTATTTATATATGAAATTTATTGTCAAATTGGTTTCCATACAACACCCAGTGCTCATCCCAAAAGGTGCCCTCCTCAATACCCATCACCCACCCTCTCCTCCCTCCCACCCCCCATCAAACCTTAGTTTGTTCTCAGTTCTCAACAGTCTCTTATGCTTTGGCTCTCTCCCACTCTAACCTCTTTTTTTTTTTTTCCTTCCCCTCCCCCATGGGTTCCTGTTAAGTTTCTCAGGATCCACATAAGAGTGAAACCATATGGTATCTGTCTTTCTCCGTATGGCTTATTTCACTTAGCATCACACTCTCCAGTTCCATCCATGTTGCTACAAAAGGCCATATTTCATTTTTTCTCATTGCCATGTAGTATTCCATTGTGTATATAAACCACGATTTCTTTATCCATTCATCAGTTGATGGACATTTAGGCTCTTTCCATAATTTGGCTATTGTTGAGAGTGCTGCTATGAACATTGGGGTACAAGTGCCCCTATGCATCAGTACTCCTGTGAAAGGACAAATGTTTAATACTACCACTACTTTTGAAAATGGTTCAGAGTTTCTGGAAAACAGTATTATAAACATGTACTTGCCATGTGATCCAGCCATTCCACACTCATTATTTACCAAAGAGAAAGAATAGTCTCTGTCAATATAAAGACTTGTACACAGTTTTTCATATCAGGTATGTATGTAATAACCCAAACTGGAATAATTATGATATCCTACAACAGTTTAACAAAAATATGAATTATTATGTATCCATATAATTAAATACTACTCAGCAGTGAAAACTAACAAAATTGTGATAAATTCAACAACATGGAACAATCTTATAATAATTAGAATGAGTGAAAAAAGCCATGCAAAGGAGAGAATATACTGTGGGATTTCATTTATATAAACTTCCAGGAAATGCAGAGTAATTGATAAGGTTAGAAGGCGAATCTGTATTTGCATTGGAGCAGGTAAAGAGGAACAGAAAAGGGCAAGAGGGAGGGATTATTAAGGCGCAGAAGGACTTTTTCGGGTGGTAGATACATTCATTTATTTAACTGTGGTAATAATTTCACAGGTATATATGTCAAAGAGTAAAATATATACTTTAAATATGTGTAACTTAATCATATCTCAAGACATCAAAAAATCACAAAAAAACAGAACACAACTAAGTTGTTTGACCACATTTCCCCCTTTTTAAGCACCCACTTTCTGTATATATGATATTATTATCTTTCCAAATCTGTCATCTTTTCCATTTTCAGCATACTCATTAATTGTTTCTTTTGTTTAATGGTAATTCCTATTAGTTTCCTAAAAAACGCAATGCAGACATTGCAGTCTAGAAAATTTTCCAATGTTTCTCATTAATTAAATCCTGACTCTACCCATCCTTATGGTTGAGATGCATACATTTAGTAAATGCAAAGTGAGAAATAAGAACTTATGTCCAGATATTCTGGAGGGGTCTGTTCTGGTATGAGCATACCAGGTAAGTGTGCTCACTTTTCTAGTTAATTTTTTTTTTTTTCATTTTCACTTACCCTAAATTCATGTATAATTTAATAAATTATTCCTAGTTCATCATAGTTTAAAAAAAAGTTTGCTTGAATCAATTAATTCCAAATTTTGTGTATATAAGGGCTCTTTTATGACAGGAGAAGAAACACTCTTGGATGATGCCTTTGACCTTCACAGCCCCTTAAAGGAAAATCCTTGCCTGTTGAATTAATGATAGCCCTTTCCTTGTGTGCAGGCAAGGACAGTGAAATTGCCACTGAGATACCTTGTTTGCTCACCCTGGATTGGATGGCTTTTGGGCAATTTCCCTATGAGAATGACATTGTCTCCTAAAGGGAACCAGCAATGGAAGGAAGTTCATTAGTCATTACCCCACACGGAAAAGAATGTGTACACTATCTTTTGGAACTGCTTTGCGAAGACTTATAGAGAGACATTTTTCTTTATCTTTATTCTAAACAGCATTATTCATTTTATTTTAATACTTTATCTCTATGCTGTAAATCTCATGTTTACTTATGGCTCCATATGGTCTAGGGCACACTAACTCTATCTTTTTCATTATCATTTCTGCATTCAAACCGAGATCCTAGCATGGTGTCTCAAATTAACTTGGTTCTTAATAAATACTGGATAATTTTTTAAATAGCCAATTCCAGAAGAGTTCATGGAAAGAGCTACTTTGCTATACTACTGATGGAGAATAATTTCTGAAAGGCAATTTGCAGTATATTCAGTAATTCAAAATATTCACATTTTATACCTTCTCATTTATCTTTTGGAACTATAACCAAAGGAAGTAATTAGGAAAGGGCAAAAATGTATGCATAAATAAATTCAATATAGCAATGTTTATAATAGAATAAGCAAACAAAAGCACAATGTGATTGGCATGGTATATAGAGAATGCGCAAGTAAATGATGGCAAATATATAAAATGGAAGACTGTACTTCCATGGAAAATATAGTTACAGCTTTCTTTTTAATTTCAATAGGCTTCTTTCCATGTACTTTTGTTCACATGTTAGACTTGCACTGTTCACTCTCTGTATCTCTGTCTGTCTCTCTCATTTACGTGTATGGGGGGGGGTAGTAAATATTCCATTCTTCTTTGCTCTTTTGTTTTGTTTTGTTACCAGCTCATCTTTGGATGAGATTAATTTCACCTGGGCTACTGTTTGCCTCAAAAAGCATCTCTTCTCTACTTACCTGGATATAATTTTAATCTTCTCTTTGGCACCTAAGTGGGAGGACTAGGTGTATATGCTTTATTTCTGTGAGTCAGTGGGTTTCTCCCAGAGGAGAGTGAAGAAAGTTGCTGGGGACTTAGTCCGCTAATCGGCAGTGGGGAAACTTTGCTTCAGTACGTTTTCTGTGTGATATTGCAGAAACCATTTTACTAGAGTCCAGTGGTATCATAATGATTATCTTAGCCAAGATTTATGTTTATATTCCAGCTCTAGGTTCTCCCATGTCATTCATGGAGAAGTCTGGTGACACTGAGTCCCTACAACTGAAGGACATTTTTCCTGGGTTGCTCAGCGCATATTTTTCTCTGCATTGCCATGTCACTTCTGATTACAGACATGAAGTTTATCTTCAGTAAAAGACTTTGCCTTGTTAGTCCTAAACTAGGGAAGGGTAACTGACTCAGGATAAAGGAAGTATAACAACTAACCAAGATGTTTCACATCTAATCTGGCCAGCATGATTGAGCCAATTGTGGTGAAATTACCCTTTCCAAAACTTATTTTGACCTCTAACTCTCGCCTCTAGGTGCAGGAGATATTAGTGGGGTTCTTAAAAATATATGCCTCTGACTGAAGCTACCAGTGAAGAGTTCTCTGCTGCAAAAACATTTTGTGCCAACTCCCCACAACTCTTTCCAACTTTTCGTCCTCTTTGGTCCATGGTATGTTGCTTTTAGCTGATAACTCACAAACTTTGTTGTATAAGTTATAAAAGTATAGTTTTAGTAGAGATTAATATTATGCTCTGATTTTTATAAGTTTATTTTATTTATTTTGAAAGAGAGAACACACGGGAGAGGCAGAGAGAGGGAGAAAGAGAAAATCCCAAGCAGGCCCCACACTCAGTGTTGGGCCTGATGCAGGGCTGGAACTCACAAACTGTGAGATCATGACCTAAGCTGAAATCAAGAGTTGGATGCCAGCCAGGCACCCCTCTCCGAAGATTTTTAAATTCTTTGAAAGAAAGAATCTGTTTGGTCTATCTCAGGTTAAGTGTTCTCAAGTTCAAGCAACCATGATTCTTATTCAGTGAAGTCATTTACAAACATGTTTCGAGGGGCCCTATTTCTAGGTGAGGAGCAGTTCTTAGGGAAAGAGGAAACAAAAAACTTCAAATGTTAGGAAATGGATATAGATGCCATTCTAAAGAATCGTTTTGTTTTTGCTTGGTTTTTGTTTTTTTTACTAAAACCAATGAACTTCATCTAAGATAGTTGAGACACTTTATCTAATTCATTGTCAATCAGTCCCAAATTTGAAATCATTTATCTTGGTTGAAATTGTATCCCTTAATTATATATTAATTAATAATTAATTAATTATATGTTAAAATGAAAATCGTATCCTTTAATTAATTATATATATGTGTGTGTGTGTATATATATATATATATATATGTATATAAAATCTTTCAAAAGTTAAATAAACAAAAACACTTTATTCAAGGCTATTGCAATAGGAGGAGGAGGCCAGAATTCAGTCTGAACTGAAGTTGATTGAAACCAAAGGTGGAAAGTTTGTTCATTGCTAGACTAAATGAGTGGTAAAGTACTGGAACATTAGAAGGGGAGTTGATCCATGTGATGCTTGAAGCATATTGAGTTATTGCTGAATCAGCAAATTTTTTTTGTTTTTGTTTTGTTATATATTATACATATTATATATATTATATATTTATATTATATATTATACATATATTATATATATTATATATATTATACATATATTTTATATATATTATATATATTATACATATATATATATCCCAGTAGGGAATATCAGGGGCTAGATATAGCAAGAAGCCTGTCCAGAATTTAGTCAAGCTGCAGAAACATAAAGACCATCAAATAAATCCTAGGTGAATAAAAATACATTTAACTTGTATCAATTCATTCATATTTATCTTGTGCTAATTCTTATTGAATATCATTTTTTAAAAGTAATGCCAACGTTTTTTGTTTTCAAAATGTATTAAAAGATGTTAAGTGCATGAATTAGGATTAAAAGCAAGTCTAGCTAGAAATTTCGATGATATTCCCTCCCCATCCCACCCTCCACAAATTGATAAATTCCCCAGTTATGGGAGAAGCAGCATGGGTGACAATGACTTGGGTGGAAATCAGACTAGTTTTGCCGATTGGGGGAATTTCTCTGAATGTCAATTTCCTGATTTGAAGAATAAGGGTCATATTTACCTCATAGAACTTTAAGGAACTATAATGAGATCATTTTTGTAAAGGATCTAAATGAATAGAGTATGTTCGTTATATATATATATATATATATATATATATATATATATAATAATTACTATACTTGAGGGAAAAATACAATCGTTGGGCTGTAAATGATTAGTAGTTGCAAAAACTCTCCAAAAGAGATTTAACAGAGGATAGGATGCCTGTACCCTCCACCTTAGATCTCATGGATTGGCTCTATGTCGACAGAGCTGCTGGGTACACTGCATTTACCCAATTTCTTTGGTGTCATCTGGCAACTCCACAGAATTAGGTAATCATTTCAAACAGAGTTTGGATATGGATGGTGATATTCTTGCAAAAAAGGTAAAATTTTGGTATGAGTAAAGACGGCCATATATATGTATATGCATATATATACATATATTTATATACATATATATCTCTATATATTACTTTTTCTGTTGATATCTGTATATTTTTTACAAAAATCTTCAGATGAGACTTATATGGGACTTCTTTTTTTCTTTTTGCCTAGGTACAAAGTGGATCCATATAAAATCTTACATTTGGGCGCTGCTATAGACTAAACTGTCCCTTCAGAATTCCTATGTTAAAGAACTAACCCCCAGTATAGTGGTAATTGAGACAAAGTATTTGGGACATAATTGGGTGTAGATGAGGTCATGAGAATAGATCCCTCAAGATGGGCTTTGTACCCTTATAAGAGGAAGATACATTAGAATATTCTCTCTGCTATGTGAGGACTCATCTAGAAAGTGGTCATCTGTAAGCCAGAAGGAATGTTCTCACCAGGACCCAACCATGCTGGCAACCTGATCTTGAACTCCTAGCCTCTAGAACTTGGAGAAAATCAACATGTTATTTAAGCACCCTATCTTTGGTGTTTTGTTGTGGTGGCCTGAGCTGAGACCGAGTCCCTTCCAGGGAGTAAAAATTTAGAAACAATGCAGTCTTCAACCCGCTTTCCAAAGAAACTTCTAAAAAATAAATGTCTTTGGGAAAACAAATTCTAGATGATCCTCAAAGTGAGTATGCAAAAAAAAAAAAAAAAACAAAAAAACAACGTAGTTTTTCTCTCATAAACAACTATTTGCCATTGATGGGGTTCAGGGCACACTACCCCCAAATGTGGCCACTTTGCATGTTGAATCTTTTAAGCTGAAGGAATTTCAGAAAATGGCAGAAGCAGGAAGGTCACTGACCTTCAACTGACCCGCAACTTTCTTCTCTGAAAGAGATCTTGTTGGAGGTATCCCTCTATATCCAGAAGAAAGGAGCATCCTTATCTCCAAAGACAAAGGATGCCAAGATTCTGAACAAACAAGGCTTGCTAAAGTTTCCTCCAGTTACTGTTGGAAACTCACTCAGTCTGAAACTGACTCAGACTCTTTGATCTCCCATATTTCTCCATGACTTGCCAGCCTTCATCAAACCTAGCATAAAAATACTCAGGTTTAACTGTTTCCTCAAGTCTTCATTCCCTTAAGAAGCCTCCTGTTCACATACAACTATTGTGAATAAATATGTTTGCTTTTCTTCTGTTTCTCTGTGTCAGTTTAATTTTTAGAACTGGTAGGTGGAAGGTAGACAGAAGTAGTGGAAGGAACAACGGAGGTGGAGTCCCAAGTCCTTGAAAGAGAATGATAGAGACTGAGCAGAGGCAAGGATGTGAGAAACAGGTTACATATTAAAAGCCTTGGAGCTCAACATCAGAACCTTGTGCCTTCCAACACCTTGGGGCTGACAGATCAAAAGCCACAGGTACAGAGCATGCGCTTTCTTCTTGCACCACTGCCCAGGATAACCCCTAGACTCATTATAATGCTTTTGCTTTGTAGGAGCAGCCCCATCTGGTGGAGAAAGGCTGCCATGACGGTTTCGGTAGAAACTATAGATTTCAACGGTGGGAGGAGTCGCCCAAATGATTGGCAGCAGTCTCCTTTAGAGACCACCCCACTGAATGTCAAAGCTCCTCCCAGTCCAGAGAGACCCCAAAATCTCCAATCCCAAAGCAACCTAGGGGCAGGGGTAGGGGCAGGTCTACCTCTCAGAACCGGCCCACTCTCTTGTCTTGAGAGTGTACTTTCACTTTAATAAACTGCTTTGTGCTTGCAACTTTCCTTCCTTCTGGCTGTGGATTCCAGCGTGTATCCCCACGTAAATCTTGTGGGGAATCCAAAAACCCACACCTCATTCACACAATGCAGACTGTCCCAGGTACCAGACCCAGTCAGGGACCCAAGAGGGTGGAGGAAACCCTTTCTTTCCCCTATACCAATTACTTAGGAAATGAGTCTTGGCAAAGTAAGTTTTACTCCAAGACAGAATAAGCCACTCTGTTATTGTAAATCCAAGCATTTCAAATGCCCTTACTTGCGTATTTTTCTGCTTAAATCTCTTCTTAGCACCAAATTTACCTTGAAACACATTGGTTGATTCTTCAAACTGTCTTTAACAAATGATTCAGGTCTTTAGTTTTGGAGGTTCCTTGGCCTATGATAATGCAAATGTATTTCCAAAAGGTAACATTATGAGTCAGTAATTCATTAATTGCTAAATTCATTTATTTCTTCAGTAAACTTTTACTAAGTCAATTCGTTCTCCCAGGCACTGCTTGGGAATTGGGGACACAGGCCTGAGCAAAGCAGACCTTAAGGCCAATCTTTTTATACTTTACAGTTTTTAAGTAGCTACCAGTCCAAGAGAAGGTGCAAACAGTTAAGACCTATGAGAGGGGTGCCTTGGTGGCTCAGCTGGTTATGCATTCGAGTCTTGAATTGAGATCAGGTGGTGATCTCATGGTTCATGAGTTCAAGCTCCACATCCTGCTTCACATTGTCTGGAACCTACTTGGGATTCTCTCTCTCTCCCTCTGTCCCTCCCACTCTCTCACTCTCTCTTTCAAAGTACACAAACTATATATATATATATATATATATGGGAACCAGACCCATGAGACCTATGAGAACCAGAGATTGAAGGAAATAGACACCTAAAAGGTTCAGATCACAAACAGCTGAAAACTAACTTCACTTTCTTGAAAACTTTCAGAGCTGTTATGGTTGATGCATGGGTTCTGGTGCTACACTATGATTTTTCCTCTCTGGTGAAGGACTCCAAAGTGAAGTAAAACATTGCTATAAGAGTCATTCAATATAGGATCTGGAGAATACTGAGGAAGAAGGACCTCTGGAAATCTGGTTGCAAGTTCTGGAACACCATAGACTTGGGACTTTTGACAGTTGCAACTGGTCAGCTGCATCACCATCACCTTCTGCAACCCATCCTTCTACTTTGAACTGAAATAAAAAGCGTGTAACATCTATTAGCTAAATAGCCAATTGTGTATCAGCTAGTTAGTTGATCTTGTCACCACCAATCTTAATTCCTTTAAAATAAGAGATGTAGCCTGGTGGCTTTTGCCTCTATAAACCTATACTCTTTGATTGCAATTCACAGCGCATTTTCAATTTCGGTCCCCTCCGTGTCTCCCAGATTGCAGTCCCAAAGACCCCAAATAAATGCTTTTGGTTGCTTTCCTTCCCTGGAGACTGAGGGGTTGAGAACTTTCACATTTAAATTTGATAGAATATGTAGGTAAAATAATGGGTCTCAATGCAATGTCAAAGACTACATTACAGAGACAAATTCTTAAAGGGAGACATATTTTCCTTTAAACCGTGAGCATATTCTCCAATTATTTGGTCCTTATAATTTTTCGTGAGAAAGCCTCTTTATCTCTAGCTTCCAATGTCTGTTTGAAGATCTGCTCACCAGAGGAAAGGACAGCAGAACCCACTTGACTCACCTTCCACTTGTGCCTACTTATAGAAAGTTGTGCTTTTTAGTTTAGATTTCTGAGGCTCCTGAAAACCTTTTGGTTGTGCAGGTAAGCATCTTTTGGAAAAACATACCTTCCCTTGAGATGCTTGCAAATATCACATCTGTTGTAGAACACGCAGAAACAGAGCTGTGTGCTCTAATTAAAGAGGAAAATTACCTGAAATGTATCAGTGGATCACTAAGAGTGACTGATGCAAATGTTTGGAGGAAAATAGCTCTTTCTCATTTGAAATTATGCTTTCTACACAATTGGTATGCCCATAATAGGTAAATCCAATTATATCTTTTTTTCCTCCTTGACTGTAAATTAACAGGGAGTAAATGGCAAGGCATTAGAATTGTACTTTTGCATAAGCAAAAGTATAAATGTTACTCTGAGTCTCCTGAGTTTGCAAAATTTGACTGGAAATACTGTTAAAACATACTTTCTCAAGAGAATGTTCTTTGCTTCCAGCCTCCAAAAAAAAAAAAAAAAAAAAAAACACCCAAAAAAACCCCAAACCGCTACAACAACAACAACAACAGCTTTTCATTGCAGCATTTTGGAATCGTCCCACCCAGCAAGAAGTAGGATGTGTGCAAAGGACTGCAAAATTAGAAAGAAAAAATACTGCTGTTTTAAAATAAAGTTCAACAAACTTTAGTTTAACTTCCTACAAAGGTCGCATCAGGATTAGTTTAGATTTCGGGTCAAGTGGCAGTTTGCTTTCTATTTGATCTGCAGCAATTGAAGCATACCTAATAGAAGCACTATTTTAAACACAAAGGTTAAACTCTGTTGCATTTTGACAAAGGTTAAATGCCTATTTACCAAAGTTAATGACTTAATAGCATTTTGAATACCATTCTTTATATAAAGGTTAATCTCATATTTTTGACTTCATGTTTCCTTTCTTAAGAGGAAATACTCATTAGGGCTCAAACAATTATCTAATTGTTAATTTGTTTTGATCTTATTTATAGTTCTTCAGCCAGAGTATTATCTGTTTTGATTGCAAAATAATTTTTTTAAGCATTCAGGAAAAAAATGCTTAAAGAGAGAAATAAGGTTATTACAGAACTATTGCTTTCAAAGAGGCAAAAAAGAAAAGGATGAAAATTTTAGGAAGAAGTCTAGAGCAGAGATATAATCTATGGTGGGATCATATACTTATCAAAGATGTGCATGAGACTGGTCAAAGAATTTCTATTCATTGTAAAAACAAGTACTTTCTCGGACTCAGTAGAAATATCACTATTAGATGATCAGAAAATGTGAAAAAAATTTACTACAGAAGAGAAAGGCATATGGTCAATTTGGCATTTCCTTTTGATGCCATTTTTAGTTAATATTATTATAATAAATTACTTCATGTAGAACATTAATTAGAAAAAAAGCATCGCTGAAGTATATCATTCATCCTTTTAAATACATTTTCTAATACATTCATCTCACTTACTCTTCAGAAATGAAACTCAGAGTCTAGGTGACAAAAACTGATGCTGAGTTTTGGTGATGTATATTATACATTTTGGAAAAATACTCATATTTGCAGGTGCTATAAATTTATTGTTTTACGGGTAAAATATAAACGTGTGCAACATCTCAAATTTAATTACTAGTACAGCTAAGAGTGGCATGATTGTGGCAAGGTTCATGAATGTTAAATGAAATTTATTTCAAGGTTATGGTGTAAACGACAAAAAAAAAAAAAAAAGATGGAGGACAATATCAGGAAGATAATTGTGAGAATTACCCTTCCTTTTAAGAAGAAAGCTCAGTCAGACAGAGGAATGCCATCTCCTCTGTCAAAAGGTGAAATCAGCGTGGACTGAAAAGTCAAATTTTGGTTTTAAATGAGGTAAACAAATTGGATAAAATAAGTGGGTGTATTCAGGGAACAATGGAGGTTAGGCCAACCTCATGACCAACTAGTTCAAAAACAATCTTTGGGTAAATCTAGGACCTCTTGGGGTAAAAAGCACTTCTTGGATAAACCAACTGGTAGAATATCCCAATAGATCTTTGCACCACTTTGTGTTTTACTAATTTTATTACTGTTCTGAAAAAGTGTTCTCTGTTTATTTCTCCATGATAATTCTTTCTCTTTTATTTTAGCATATCAACATTTATTTTTTTTTCTTCCCCATTTCAGTTCAGTGTTTCTTGGGAGATGTTACCTGAAGTTAAGTTATTTAAGTTAAGTTATATAACTAAAGTTATTTAAACCTGATGTGGCTTGTCCATTAAGTGTGTATTTTGGTATTGATCACCAAACTCTTTTGATGACAATGACTTAAGACAAAATAGAATATGTAAAAAGGCAAGAACTTATTAGGAGCCTCTTGTAACATTAATCTCATTATGTGACTGTAAAACAGTACAATGATGTTATTGTAATTTTATTTTAAGAAAATGCAAATTTATTTTGACAAACCATCTCATAGTGATTCTAAATGGATGAAAAAATATGAAGGCATTGTTGAGCCAATCACGTTATGGTCAACTTTCTGTCTGTGACTGAGGGGTGTACTATCTGTAAAAATAATTACTAGAGATTTTATTCAGTGTATATAAAAATTCCTTCAGTTTAAAAAGATTATTCATACAGCATTAAAGAAAAGATGAAGAAAGCATTTGATTCAAATGAGAAAGAATTTGAAGTGAACTGATTAGCCTTGTTAGGCTGATCACGATTAGAGCAATGAGTGCATTTATGGAGTCCTTGTATTCCATATTCTAACGTAGTGCTTTGCTTTCGCAAAGTCAAGGAATATGAGCCTGAGAATGCCAGTGTTATCAGATTATCCCCTACTGCTTCAGATGAAAGGGTCAATCTGGCAAGAAAAAAATATAAATCCTGGAAAAAATAACAATTTATAATCATGCCAATAGGTTAAAGTAAATAGGTATTTTAATGACAATGTGTCAAGTTGGTCACTAGAAGAATTGTTTTTAACATCTATTTCCAGGTAGATGTCATGTCAGAGTTACAATGGAAAGTTCAGATTTAGAAGTAAAAACATAAATATTAAACTAATTAGTGATATTCAATTAATGACTTTTAAGTTGTGGATTTAAATTGAATACTTTGGGTAAAAATGAATTTTTCCTTTGATAATTTAATTGAGAGCTGCTCCTTAAATTCTTGTGGACTTGTAGGGAAACAGTCAAATGTTATTGTGTAGAATTCTGGTGGCTGACAATGGGAGAACAATGGACGAACAACTGGAGGTCCAGGAAGGTCTGACCATGGCCTAGTTTGTTTGTGAATTGCTAATGCTCAGAAACCCTTGCCTAGATGGCAACAGTGTCACATCCTACCTCTGTCTCCTCTCCCTGTGGCATTCATTGCACATTAGCGACAATCTTGGTCTTTTGAGTGTAACCAATGAGAATTATTTCACTCGTGTCATTTCTCAGTATTTAGTGTTGCACTAGTAAATGAATAATCATCTTGTGATCAAGAGTTCTGATTTCAGTTTCTGGTTCTACGTCGAATCATCTATTTAGTCTCATAAACTCTATAAATGTGAACAATAATGCACAACGGGTTGTTTATAAGTGTGACAATGTTGTGATAATTTACTTGAAAGCATGAAAAGTAGTAGCTAGTCCATAGCCGATTCTCAAGATCTACCACTTAACTTTAAATATAAACTTTTTGAGATTTTTGTTAAAATGGATTCATACTGAAAACAGTAACATTTTGATTTTATTGTGTAGATTAACAAGTGTTAGGTGGACAAGGGGAAAGATTTTACACAAACCAAAAAATAAATAAATAAAAAGTTTTTGGAGTAGCTTATATGCATTTGGTAAAGAATCATTCTAAGTAGAACGATAATCTTAATAAATAATTTTCGATGGCCAAAATTTCAGGTTAGGTGTAGTGGAGAAAATATTAGAGGGCAAATTATTATAATTTTCAAGTCACATCAATCTCTTGGTTGCATCTACTGATATATTTAGCAGTTTAGAAACTAATATTAATACTATTATCACTATCAATTTTAAATTATTTTAAAGCAATAGATGTAAGTTAATAATTCAATTATCAGGAATGTTTACCTAGTATGCTAACTAAAACTTATACTATATAGAACTAAAATTATTTTTTTAATGTAGATAATATTTATTCCCAATATTTTACCTGTTGGTGTATCTAATAATATTTTGGGTCTGATTTAAAAATTAGAATACATTAAGCAAACATAAGTGTGTTATTTGAATGGGAAATCAAAAATGGAAACCATAAAAGTCATTTGTACATATTGGAAGGTTTCAGTCTACACAATAAATATTTATGGAGCTTATAGTTTCTGTTATCAACAAGGAAAATAGTATTTTTGAACAACTGTCATAAATTCACATGGCATTTATCTCAAAAGCAATGTTTAGTCTAGTTAGTTATGGTAATATTCAGTTAAAGAACAATTGTATCTGAATTATTTAAAGGCAAAATGCATCTATGTAATAATAATTTACAGAGGTTACAGCTTCCGTTCCCAAAAATGCAAGGTCTCACTAGGTCAGTTTTTGGTACCATCAAATTCCCTCATGCTTTGGAATTTTTATCCAAGATTGTTGAGAATTATTTGAACAAAACCCATCAATGCCATTGACCTTCAGTTCAAGAAACAAAGTCATGCAAGGAGTAATCATGAAATTTATAGTTCACAAACCAAAATAAACTTCTCATTTTCTCACTAATTATTTTCTGTTGATATAGGAAATGCTCCCTGAGTAGGTGACATTTACATTAAGACCTGAAGGATGATAATGAGGTAAAGGAGCACATTAAAAGTAGAATAGGGCTTGGTACAGAAGAGTAGAAAGAAAGCCATTGCAAATGAAGCACACTGAGCAGAATAGAAAATGGTGAAGCATGGGTTTCGAAAATTAGCCACCAAATCAGTGACATAGGTGAAGATGAGGATTTTAAGTTTTATTCCAAAGTCAGTGGAAATCCCATTTCCTCATAGCAAAGGGACAGTTATGAGCAACTGGAAAACTAAGAGGGAACAGGCCACATACAAATTTTCTCAAAGCTTCAAAATTTCTTGTCACCATAACATGAGATAAAATATCCAGACCTTATTGAGTTCATTAGAATAAAACTCAAGCAGCAGTGGCCATAGAGTTTTAAGGAAGAAAGAGATCACTTTGAGATACAAGATATTCACAGTATTGCACGGCTGGAAAACATCATAGAATAATAATACCATAATTCAATCTTCTCATCTATTTATGAAGGAACAAAGGAGTTCAATGTATGTTTACCTCTGTATTTTTTTCTTTCATTCCAGATGACGAAGTTACCTAAATGAAATGATGTCAACTTGCAATGTATATCAGAATTTAATTAGTTTAAAGACATTTTTTAAAAATATTCAGTGTAACGGGGAAAGGATTTTTATGACAATGTAAAGAATACACGTGTCTTCCACTGATTGGTTTACACCAGCGTCCACTTTCACCTTCCTGTCTCACACCCTATTGATTACTGTGATTCAGTGATATTTGTAATAATTATTCAGTTAAGCACTGTGAGGGATAGAGATGCAATCCCTTAAAGGAATCAATTATGCACTGGGCTATGAATGTGCAACGGTTTAGGGAGGCAATACCGTTAGAATTGTTGCTGCTATATATTTGGATGTGGGGAAGCAAATGTATCTACTCGAAAGAATAATTGGAGGCAAGACATGAAAGATAATTAATAGTCTAAAGAGCAGAAAAACAGAGTCTGAGGAATCCAGGGATGCAACATTTTTCAGGGTAGGAATCATCAAGGGATGGTCTCTGGAGATTTCATTTAAAAAATAAGAAATTATGTCCGCATTAGACACCTCTGCTCTGTAAAAATCTCTGCAACTGCAAAACCAAAACTAAAATCCAAAACAAAACTCTTAAGTAAATCCACTTGTGACTGCTTTTGTGGACAGTTTAATTATTTTGGAGGATAGGTTTTATGTAACGATACTCTTCATCTATACTTGTATGCCAGTGCTCCCTACCATTTTATTTTAGATCATTGCCAATGGAAATAAATGGACTGATAATGTCACCATTCTTTTAAGTATATTTTCTAGGCTTACCTTATTTTCACGTATAAATGGATCAGCTAATTTACGTATTTATTCTGCATTATTGTAGGTCTGGTACACTCAGATACTGCAAGTGCAATGCAGACCTGATCCCTGTGTGTATAGAACTTACATAATAACCAAAGAAACAAGACACAAGTAAGAATGACAAAATAGGGACGCCTGGCTGTCTCCAGTCGGTAGAGCATGCGACTTGATCTCACGGTTGAGTCCGAGCCCCATGTTGGATGTAGAGATTACTTGAAAATAATTTTTCTTTTTCAAAAAAGAATGACAAAATAAATAGAGTTAAATCGTAATGATGGCTACTGAGCAGAAACATGGAGTATTAAAGAAGGTTTAGTGGTGAACATGACGTCTACAGGAGAGGGAGGGTATATGGCTTGTAATGCCTGTAGGTTTTTAGTGACTAACCAATTCCGATTTTATTAAACAGACTTGCCAACCAGCACGTGACTTCGTAATAGCTGATAAAATGTTGAAATTGGCACACTAAGTCTGCAGTTCTGTGGAAAATTGTGTAAACAAAGGTGATTATAAAAGCCAGGTGTAGCTATACGTGACGTCACTTGAAGGAGGCAAAAAGGTATCCAACATTCAACTTTCTACATCATTGGTTTGCTTCATTTGTTAAATTATGATATACAAGACATAGTATCATTTATTATATAACAAAACATAGAATCTAATAATTGAAAAAATTAATTTGAAACATTTATTTGCATTATTCATATCTTCTTTACATTTCAGATTGTGTTTTTGCCTTTTCTTTATTAATTATAGGATGCATTTGCATGTTTTCTTCCCAGCTAATTCTGCTATCTAGGGTTCATGCATGGCAGACTCAATGTCTTGTCATATTCATAATAAAATATATACAGAGATAGATATAACTATAAACATAGATATATATGTGTGTATGTTCATCTATATTATATGTAATGATATACACATACACACAAACACATATATTTCTTATGATTGATTTATTAGGCCTGTCACCATGTCAGACATGAGTAGATCTGTGGTATGCCTGATTTTACAAAGTCATGTCTGCAGCTACCAAATAGCTTGCTGTCTTAAGCTTGTTCAAAGGGATCTGGGAATTTCTTTCCAAGTATTTGCCTAACAATCTAGGAATTGAAATTAAAACACTACAACCACAGATTTTACTCCAGCTTCCCTTTTGGGTCAGAACCTGTGATTTGGGCTCAAATTCCAACTTTACAATTAATTAGCTCCACGGTTCATTTCATACGCTACTGAATCCCTCCGAGCCTCACGTTACAATTTGGAAAAGTGAACTGAAATTCTGTAAAATCATTCTTCCAGTAGTAACATTCTGCAATTCTTTCCTCATATTAAGTGTTCTCTTGCATTCTCCAGTGTTTCAAAACTGGTCAGAGGGAGGTCTTGCTCTGACTGAATCAATACTTGTTATGGAGCGAGGCGATCTTTAGACACAGGATATATCAGAGATATATCGAGTTGACTGTATCCCTGAGTTCAGCTAAAATACATTAAACATGTATTCTATGTTCTTAATCTTCCTTGAAAGCAAGCTAGCAGGCAAAATAGATATTCATTTCTTATCAGCTTAGTCCAAAATGTAGGAAGCAAAATCCTCTATCCTAAATAAGCATTTGGTGTACAAATGAATGTGACAGGTTTACAAAAAGGGGGAGGGAGAAGTGCCTCTGAGAAACTGGAACTCATTTCTTGCTGAAGTACAGGGCGCCGTTTGTTGCAGTAAAGCTAAATTAAATAAAACGCAAGCAAACAAAATGATAAGTTCCACAGACCGCAGAGAGCTGTGTAATGAAACTTCTAATTTTATTGGCACTTTATTTTGAAAAAAGAAACGAAAATAAAATATGTCTATTTTAGGGATATATTGACTCTGGGAGACAAATTTCAGACATCTTTTTTAATTGAAGAAAAACTGAGTAATGGGACCAAAATGCACTGTTCCGTGAACTGAAGGCCTTTTTAAGCGGAAGGAGTGTGTTGATGTACATATGAATTATGAATGAACAGTTCATAAACAGGAAGGTCAGTAAAATGCTTCAATGATAATATTTTCAATTTATATGACTGCAAATTACACATAGATATTTATAACCAAGCACTCGTCTCAGTTCCTATCAAATATAACTTTGACCAGATTTAGTGGGGTTGCCCTCGATTTAGGGCCAGTCATTCACAACTGGGAGTGATTTGGAGATGTCTAAAGATATTTTTGTTTGCCATAACTGGGAAGGAGCAGGCCAAGGGCATTGCTACATTTATTGGCTGGAGGCCTGATGCTTCCAGGCAATGCCAATGATGCCCCAGAAAGAGAATCACCCAGTCCCAAATGTCACTAATGCCAAAGTGGAGAAACCCTGACTTAGTTATTAAATTAACCCTTGTCTTGTATGTCCTAAGTATTTTCCCAGGTTTTGGTTTTCGATTTGGATGTTTTACTCCTCTTTTGCTATAAAACTTATATTACTTAGTGTTTGAAAAAGCAACTGAATTTTCCTGTAACAGATTCTTACTTTGTTTTTAGAAGTACAAAAGATTTCCATTCAAAGAACAAATACCTTTGATATATGTTTTCCTTGTGATTTTCTTGGTGAATTCTGTTTAATCTTTAAGCTTTTATTCATTCATCTACTGTCCCATAAATACTTACTGGTAATCAAATAAATACCAGGCACGGTGCTAGGGGCCAAGAAAAATATCATCCGTAAAACAGGGATGGTGTCATTCCTTGTGAATTTATGCTCTTATAAGGAGAAACAGTAATCACATAATCACTAAAGAACCTGGAAAATCCTAGCAACCATATGCGGCAAAGGAGAGACTCAAGCTCTGTGCTAGCATATAAGAAATGGATTAGGCTTTTCAAGAGGGGTTAGAAAATTTGTTTCCACAGAAGTCACAAACAAGCTAAAACCTGAAAGATGTATAGGAATTAGCTAAGTGTAGGGGTTTAGAGGAACATTCCAACTGGGAGAAATATTTATGTAAAGACAAAATTCAAAAGGAACTCAGCATTCAAGGAAATATAGGAATTTCAATTATTTAAGAGGTAAGTAAAAATGTAAAAAATATTTTTCATCCAAGTGGTAAATAATTTTTCCACCCAAATAGAAAATAAGTTTTCCAGAATTAATGAGTAAGCAATCTTTCTATTCCACCTTAATTATACACAGCTATTTTTATATTTCTATCTGGGTCTCGGGATATTTGTATTAGGAAACTGACCTTTCAGTCTGTCCTTTCATGAACATCAGATATCTTTAATCATTTGACCCTTACAGTATTACTAAGATGTATTTCAAATTAAATAGGATCTTTGAATTATGCAAATGAGGCAACAGTTTCTCATCACTTCAACTTTTTCCCACTGTCAACAATTGTTTATTCCGTGGCACCAGATGATTAAATCATTTAAATACTTTATGTTTGATAATGTGTCCTATACTCCAAGGAAACCATGGAAACCAGTGAAGTGAAGGAAACACGTGCTATTTTTTGAACAGCTATTTCAAATGAAGCTTTGTATAATAAAAGTAAAAATACCAATTACATTTTGAATGCTTGCTCACTATGATCCACTGAGTAAAAGCATTGCATGAATCTTGCTTGATCTTCACTTGTCCAATAAGACATAAACTCCATTTTATTAATGAGAAGATCAGAGCTCAGTGACTAATCCACAGTCACACACAGCTAGTCAGATTCAGGATTCCAGTCCCCAAACCACTTTTACTTCAGGTCACGTGTTTAACTTCAATGCTAACCAGTATTTCCTATTTTTTACACCTATATTACAACTGGTGTTCAATCAGGTTTGTAAGATTAAGTTCAATCCCCAGTTTCTCCAAATTTCCTTGTGTATTGATATATTTTAGCCCTCAAACCACATAATTTATGTAGGAAAGAAAATCTGTGTTGGCATAAATATTAACACTTCCCCCCAACATTTCAATGCACTGGATAAAGACTCAACTCTGAACCATTTGATTAACTTGGCCTGAATGAAGAAATATTTCGTATTCAGAATTATATCTGAGGGGCGCCTGGGTGGCTCAGTCATTTAA
The DNA here is from genome assembly GCF_028749965.1 of Puma concolor. Lineage (NCBI taxonomy): Eukaryota > Metazoa > Chordata > Mammalia > Carnivora > Felidae > Puma > Puma concolor. Next base: position 179,472,478 of record NC_141670.1, on the reverse strand, counting down.
GCTTCCGACTTTGGCTCAGGTCATGATCTCTTGTTTTGTGAGTTTGAGCCCCAGGTCGGACTCTGTGCTGACAGCTCAGAGCCTGGAGCCTGCTTCAGATTCTGTGTCTCTCTCTCTCTGCCCCTCTGCTGCTTGCACTCTGTTTCTCTCTCTCTTAAAAATAAATAAACATTAAAAAATTTAAAAAACAAAGAACTATATCTGGCACATAAGCAAGATTATTTATTTCAGACATTTTAATTATATTTGTGTAGGGAATGTGGATCGTTCCTTTCGTCATAGATTTTTCTAGAACTCCAACTAAAAAATAAGAATTTAAGATTATAGCATTATATATAGGATTATATATAATATATATACACACACACACAAACACACACATACACTCCTTCTTGAGAAATATATATATATATATATATATATATATATATATATATATAGTCTCCCTTTGAGGCTTAGAGCAATTTTGGACTAAATTATACCTTTTAAACTTCAGAAGTTATGTACAGTAATAAACATTAATTTCTGCAAGTGGGTACTACTCGAATAATGAATACATAGGTGCAACCAGTACATTTTAACACCTCGCATGAAAACAGTTGTGGCAGAGAATGCAGTGTAGTTGAAGATCCCTCAGGGGTGAATAATTTTCAAGCAATGACTTCAGATATTATACTTCTGAAATACAGCCTCTCACAGGGGTTTGCCAGCAACACTGGTAAACATTATGCCATCTGTATAATCGCTCTACGTTGTTTTCATTCCTTTAACTTAAAAGGCCAGTGGAAGGGGGAGGACCATATTGGAGAGAGAGATTACTCTGAAGAAAACTGACAGAATTTATCTGTAACATATAGGTCAGGTTGATAATTAGACTGTGGACTTTCAGTAGCTAAAACACATTCGAATTTATTCTCTGCTCCTGAGTGGATGTTCCTGGGGAGCGTCACTTCACAATGTAATTTAGGTTCTTTGGCTCCTTCTGTGTCATGACCCCCTATTCACTTGAGCCCTGGTGCCTTCTGCATCTTGTTGGAGGAAGTACAGTGAATGCTGTGATGTGCTGCTCTCTTCAGAGGAGAGTAGTCGTTTTTCCAACAGACACGAGTGTTGGCCATCGAGGGCTCAAAGCTGAGTGCCTCTTCAGCTGTCCTTGGCTGAAGAAGATGTCTTTATCAAGATTACTCTTCTCCTCAGAGGCTGTCCCTAACCAAAGACTGGTCAATATGGAGTTACAAAGATCCATCCATTGCCTTCAGTGTTGCTGTCCCTGGAAGACCATTCCAGCCTTGGAACTCACTGTGGGAATGGCTGCCGCCTCTATTGCAGATCCATCCTTCTGTTGCAGAAAGAAATGTTCAACTTCTCGCTCTCCTCAGTCCTGCTTCCTTCACTTCTCTACAAGTATTGCTCCCGAGTTTCTCCAAAATAAACCACAGGTATGCAAACATGTCTGTCTCCTGAGGAACCAGATCGCAGAAGAAGGAAGAGAGAATGTGGCACCCCTGTTTCTGAAAATGCCCTGGCCTGAAAGTCACATATATCATTTTCATTGACAATAGTTAGAACCAGTGTCATGACTACACATACATGCAGGGAATGTTTCTTGTACTGCTGAGAAATAATTCTGCTTCCTGGAAGTACCTCTACAAAAGAGTAGATGAACAGAAACCATTGCCATGATGCATATATGATTAATAACTTTCTGAAGTCAGGAGATGTCGAATGATACTGGATTTAAACTGTTAGGATGCTTCAAGCATAGAAATTAACTTTTCTATTTACTTGTGCTTTCGTTCAATCCAATTACAGACATAACAGACTTACGTTCCATTGGTAGGAATAGTATTCATTTCTTCAAATAAATTCATAATAAATGTAGTTTCTTCTCAAAGATAATTTGATCGTATTCATCATTTACTCATCTCACGAGTGTTTTTACGCTAACTCCTATGCACTTTGCTAGAATGGGAATCAGATATGAAAGACCAAATTTATACCCATCTAATATCCATATCACATTGGTGAAAATAGAAAAACAGTTCTATACTGTGGGGTAAATTTAAAATTTATTCATTTTTGAGAGAGAGACAGAGCACGAGCGGGACAGAGGCAGATTGAGAGAGAGAGACAGAGACAGAGAGAGAGAGAGAATCTGAAGCAAACCCAGGCTCCCTGCTGTCAGCACAGAGCTCAGCACAGGGCTCAAACTCACAAAGATCATGACCTGAGCTGAAGTCAGACGCTTACCCAACTGAGCCACCCAGGTGCCCCTAGTGAAGGGGTACATTTTATAGTGAGGTGCAGATTAAGAGCCATGGATTGCAGAGGGGTGGTATAGCAATAAGACTGGAAAAACCAAGGAAGGCTCCTGAGCACAACCACCGTGTATGGTTGTACACCCAGTAGGCAGATGAAAAATGCCTCCTCCAGTTATGCATAGCACAACCAGGAAGGCTATAAGAAAGGCTTTTTATTAGAAAATAGTATGACATGAACAGTGTCATTATTCATCCCAGCAAAGTAGCAGAAAAAAAATCCAATAACCACTGTGCATGTACAAAACCCATCACATGCTATGCATTCCATTCACAGTTGAGGAATGCATGTATAAATGAATTCAGAGCTGTAGAAAAACATACGTCTATTAAGATCGAGCAGGCATATTCACGAAGTGCAATAAATTGCATGTATGGCCAGAACAACATTTAGATTATTCAGTGGAAAATATTACATTGAAGAAAGTGGCAGCAAATTTAGCCAGAAGAAAGTTTTAGAAAGGCCAATTAGTTATGCATCAAGAACTATAGAGATTAACCAATTCTTATAAAAAGAAAATGACAAAACAGGAAGACAAAACAGAGAGAACTTGGAAATTATTTGCATTCTTGCAACTATATAAGGCATAGTGCCAGTAGACCAATTTATTTATCAAAAGCCTGTCAGACACTCTTTAGATGCTAGAGAGAATCAAGTAGACATTCTCTACCTCAAGAAGCTTATATTTAATGGGGAGAAAAATATGATACGAAAATAGATTACATTTAAGATATGGCTATAAAAAATAAAATAAGATAAAATAAAGCAAGTGTAGAGAGAGATATAATGATGGTTTCTTTATGTTTTTAAAAATATAATCCATGAAGTCACAGAAGAAGAGATGACATCTGACCAGAGAACTGACAGAAGCAAAAGAAGGAGCAATTTGGAAATCTGGGGAAAGAAGAGTAAGCACAAAGTGCAAATGAGTTGAAAGCATGCTGATATATTCAAGAAGTGTAAAGAGGAAGGCAGTGTGGATGGAGTATTGTGATAAATGGGTTGGTTGTATCTCTTGTCACAATGCCTGGGCGCTAATAAAACAGTAAATAGCAAAGGCAAATACAAGGACATTCTTTTACTTGTACTATTAAGGGATGCCCCAGTATTACATTGCAATGCCTTATATGCAAGTTTTAGATTCCTTTTTTTTTTTTTTAAGTTTATTTATTTCGAGAGACAGAGCAGGACAGGAGCAGAGAGAGAGGGAGAGAGAGAATCCAAAGCAGGCTCCACACTGTCAGTGAAGAGCCTTATGTAGGGCTCCAACTCACGAACTGTGAGATCTTGACCTGAGCTGAAGTCAGATGCTTAACCGACTGAGCCACACAGGTGCCCCTTGGATACTTTTTATTAACAACTATACAACACACATACACAATGTTTTACATTACGTAAAACATGACAAGTTTTTTGAAACACCATAAAATATTTAATGTCTCTACTTTTAACTCAATTTTGCAAAATTGTTTTAACCTCAACCTTTGTTTTTGCTACTGTCACTTCTGTTGATAATATAATAAATTACAATTCTCTTGAGTTTTTTTTTAATTTTTCAAAGTTTGAAAATATGTACATGTATAGAAGAAACTGTTAAACATGTTCACAGAGCTTGAATAGACTTAGGCTTTAAATAGAGAATGGATTTGGAGGACAGTTACAGATGTTTCAAGAAGATAGAAAAGAGAGAGGCAAACCATAAAACAAACTCAACTATAGAGAACACACTGTAGGTTGCTGGAGGGGAGTGGGCAGGGAGGTGAGTTAAAGGAGTGATGGGGTTTAAGGAGGGCGCTCGTGATGAGCACTGGGTGTTATATGTAAGTGATGAATCACTAAATTCTACACCTGAAACTATCATTATGTGTTAACTATCTGTTAACTACCTGGAATTTAAATAAAAACTTGAAACTACAGAAAAAAAGAGGAAAACCTCAATCTGAAATATTAAACACTTGAACCATGATAGCAAATTTATCTTAAAAGGAATATAATGCATATTCAAGTCATGTAAGATAGGTTAATAAACATAGCAAAATATGGATATCTGTGCCAAGAAAAGAAAATCAAACAAACACTGGTAGTACGAAAAACAAATGTTGTGAACATAATGACAAGACACAATATATCATGCTAATTATGTTAAGTAGTATCTGATGGAGTATATCAGAAAGCATTTTCCAGTCCTGTACAAGGACCTACCTCTCCCACTCCCACCCCCGCACAATTAACAGCAATCATCTCAAATTTATGTGAACATCTGATTGGCTGGCCATTTTTTTTTTCTTTTCAAAATGTTCATTTTTATTCACCTAATCACCTATATGAAAGACTCAATATGAAAACACAATTAAAAATAAAATCCACTTCATTAAATCCATGGGGACACATAAAAAATGATTGATGAACTAAAAAAGTGAAAAAATTAGGCAACCTACTTAAGAATTTTCATGTATTAGATGTATATACTTCTAATTTGTAGCAAGTAATGCCCATTATTATTTGAATTGTAAAACTCATATAAAAATCTTTAATTGGATATTTTCATGTAATAGTAAGACAAAAGCACACTCTCAAGCATAAAATCTCGGAGGCAAGAAGAAAGCATTTTCTTATTGATCCATGAAGAATTCCTGTATGTGAATATCCACGTGTGAAGAATTGAGACACTAACACTTTGTTGTAAGAGAGAAACCAGGGGAATTCTCTTGAAGGTACATTTGAATATCATGCACAACAATTTTACTGAGATTAATTTAATTGGCTTGGGAGTGGATGGATGATAGGGATGTGAGAAAATCTTTACCCCCAGAGCCACCCTTTGGCATTGCCACTTTGGTAGACACATAAATCAAATGGCATTATGTGGCATGCATGACGATAGGAGATAAAAAAAAAAAAAAAGTGGCTTCTGTGCTCTGGAAATTTCGAGTGAAATAGAGGATTTCAAAATAACATGAAAATTTCTAAATTGCAAAATGCATAAAATACAATGGGTTCAAATCAAATGGTCCAGCAGCAATACAAAGGAAGCTTTTATCTTTAATATTTCTTTTCAGATGTTTCTCTGTTGCTCACTCCTTTGTTTCTCTTTGCTAAACTTTCTGCAGATGTTTTCAACATCTTTTGGGATTCCATCCTGATTTGTTTATAGTGTTTTATAGTATATAGTATATTGCTTTGTACACTTTTCTTAGTTAGTTGCTCTAAATATTAAAATATACATAGGTAACTTATTGCTGCCAGCTGGTATTGATGTTTTGCAAGTTCAAGTGAAATGGAGAAACCTTACTTCCCTTAGGCCCATCATCTTCCCCATTTTAAAATTTTATTGTCTTTGGGGCGCCTGGGTGGCTCAGTCAGTTAAGCGGCCAACTTCAGCTCAGGTCATGATCTCGGGGTCCATGAGTTCGAGCCCCGCGTCGGGCTCTGTGCTGACAGCTCAGAGCCTGGAGCCTGTTTCAGATTCTGTGTCTCCCTCTCTCTGACCCTCCCCCGTTCATGCTCTCTCTCTGTCTCAAAAATAAATAAACGTTAAAAAAATTTTAAATTTGTCTTTATTTTTATATATACATTGAACACCATGTCAAATGATTGTTATAAGTTTTGCTTCCACCTTCAAATGAGGCTTACAAGAATCATGAGAATTAAAATTGTCTACTAGATATTCCTCTATTTTTATGTATTTTATTTTTTCTTTCTGAAATTTCAAGCATTCTTCTGTAATCTTTTCCTATCTTTTAAGAGAACTTCTTTTAGCCATTCTTTAGTTTTGCTGACAAGTTCTTTTAGTTGTGCTTGATCTGACAATGGCTCTATTTTTTCTTCATTTCTGAAGAATATTTTCACTGGATATAGAATTTCTGGTTGACAATTCTTTTCTGTTACTACTCAGAAAATATTGAGCCATTTTCTTCTGGCCTGCATGGTTTCGGATGAGAAATCTTCAGTCATTTAAATTGGTGTTCCTCCAAAAAAGATTTCTTTTTTAGAAACATTGTTTTTCTCTGGATGCTTTTAGACTTTACTTTGTCTTTAGATTTTAGATGTTAGTTTAATTATGAAGCATGTTGGCATGGATTTCTTCTATGGGTTTATGGCTTTTTACCACTTTGGGAATTTGTCAGCAATTATTTCTTTGAATACTTTTTTGACTTCATTTTTTTCTTCTTTTCATGTGATTGATGATAATGAGTGTTAGCTTTTTTGTGACTGTCACACGGGACCCTGAAACGCCATTGTTTTCCAGTTCTATAATTTCCACCTGATTCTTTTTATAAAGTGTGTTTCTTTACTGAGATTTTCCATTTTTTTGTTTGCTTTAAAATAATTCCCATTGTTTGTTAAAGCATTTTCATGATGATTGCTTAAAATGCTTATCAGATTATTCCAATGTCTGTTTCATTTCACCTCTGGCATCTGTTGACTGCCCTTTCCTAGCCACGCTGTGATTTTCCTGGTTCTTGGTATGATACATGATACACTGGACATTTTGGATTTTATATTATAAGTCTCTGGATTCTTTTTAATGTTTCCTCGCAGGTAGTCCTCTAGCCACCAGAGCTGAAAAGGTGTGTATTTTCAGTTTTCCATTGGGCCCCACCAACACCACCTGACAAAAATAGAGTGCATAGGCACACCTCCTTGTTTCAATGAGTTGGACGGAAATGCAGCTTCCTCTAGGCCTTACTGATACCTTCCAGGTGAAAACCAGTCATCAATGATCCCTACCTTACCACCTCTGATTGGGGGTATAAACTGAACTCCCCACTGGGCCCCAGTGACACCAGTGGAGGAGGGAAGTGGAATGTCAACTACTCCACTTTTCACTACCTTGTTCTACTTCATTGGTACCTTGTAGGTGTAGAAGCTCTGTTCCCCATTGGATCTTGCTGACACCAGAGGGGCAGGGAGAACTGGAGCTCTGATTGGCTCTGATTTGCCCTGTATCATTCAGTCTTGTTGCTGTCAGATGGATACACCAATTTTTGAAACATCTGTCATTGTGAAAAGTATTGAAATATGCACATCAGTCTGCCCATGGATAGAAGTTTCCTTACATGGACTTGAATGAAAGAGGTGGGAGTAGGTTAAGATCATTAATGTCTTCTTTGATTTTTTTTTCTTTAATTACAAGGAAAATGCACTACTTTGTAATGATATTATGAAGGGATCAAAAGAAAGTTTTCAAACCTTGTTGACTATCCTATCAGTTATCTATAGCCACAGTAATACTGCATAAAACCACCAGACTTCAGCAAAATGTAACAATAACCTTGTAGTAAAACATAACAATAACTCAGTAGTGAGCTCCCTCCCGAGTCTATAGTCAAGCAAATAAGCTAGTCCAGGCAGTTCTTGTCATGGCTGGGCTCACCCATATGTTTAGTGTTAACCAGAGGCTGACTTATTTAGGACAATCTCAACTGAGGTGACAGAAAGTGCTCATCTCTGCTCCACATTATAAATCCCAGCAGGTTAGTCCACACTAGTCTGTTCTCATATTACGTTTGTGGTGTAATAGTACAAACAGAACTAAGCAAATGCTTTTGCTTACATCTGCTTATTCACATTTGCTAACATCCTATTGGTGAAGAGAGCCTCCAAGCAGAGCCCAGACTCAAGGAATGAGGTAGAACGTCCCACACAGAGTTGCAAAGGGAGTGGATACAGGGAAGGGAGAAGAATTGAAGTCATGAATGCCATCAACTCTGAAGAGCCATTTAAACTCTATTGCACATTATCACCTTTCTGTTCTCTTTATCCACCTAACAAGTATGTGTTCAACCTTAGCTCTAGATGTTGAGTTAACAACTGTTAGAACAAAATCCTTTTGAAAGAGAGACTTAGTGAATAAGTAAAATACATAGAAATTCAAATTCTAAGGAGTGAAATGTAAGCGGAACAGAAGAGCAGAATGTACAGGTGATCAGGACATGATTTCGAGGAAGCGAAATAGGAAGAAAGGCTGATGCGAAGGAGTAAGTAGGGTAAGATAATGCAACGGTTTGGGAAAGGTGACTTCCAGACAGACGGAACATGTGCGTGGCATCTGGGGTGAGAACAGAAATGCCAGTATTTTCCAACCTTAGCAAGTCAGTCTGATTGTAGGGCAATAAATGCAGAAAGCAGCGGGAAGAGAGGAGGCAAAAGGGCCACTGAGGTCACATCACTGGGGTATTAGACCCATTGGTGAGGAGTGTGGATCTAGATGGGGTATGTTAAGTCACTGAACATTGGAAATCAGGCACACTTCAGTTTTTACAAAATAACTGTAGGGGTGTATAGTATTTCTCTTTCTCTAGATATAAAAATATGCACATCCATCTTCATTTTACCTTTGAAGGAACTGAGGTCCAAATATGTTCATATAATTTCTTCGGTAGAGAGTTCTTACAGTTAATCTTGAATTAACTACTGTGAAATAACTACTGTGATGGTGTTGGAAATACTAAAGGAAAAGTTTTAAAGTAAGGAATTAAAATGCATTTAATGATCAATAAAATGCTATTATTTGTACAGATAAGAAATGACATTTTTACGATAATACATAGGTCAATGTATCTAGAAGTTGAAACACTACAACTCAAGAGTTGAGCATTTGTTTAATCAAAATGCACTGAACATAAAGGGTTCACTGTGTATTCCAATACTGTTGACATAAAACATTCTTTCATGAATTCTATAGGTAGACAGGTTTACTTGGCAGAAATATAAACTAGGTGTCCTCTGAAAATGGTGACGGAGATTAAGTGACATGACAGTGGAGTAAAAGGAAACATAAATTCTTTTGAAAGACTTTAAAATCTGAGTATATTATAAATAATCCAACTTCAGATGTTGATAAAGAAGAGGGACAGGTATAGGAAACAACTAATAAATTATCTTAATTAAGAAGGGAAGGTTGACCATTGGAACCTTCTACCACCTATGAAAGAATATGGTATTTAGGGCTAGACTGTATCCTGATAAATAATATGATCAGGTGTCCCTGCTTTATGGAGGTATCTGAAACAATCCATATTAATTAACATGATATAGTCTCTTCAGTCAGCATTAGTGATTTCTGACTCTATGACAATCTTTGCATCGGGAAAAAATCATAGATGTTTTAGTAAATTTATACTTTAGCACAGACCTTAGGCAGTAAATTCTTTTACTGGTTTCCCAGATTATGATGCCTTAAATCTGACACTATAAAACTAAGGCCTTAATATTCTTATAGCTCCATTCCTACACTTTGAAAGTTATTGTATATTTCATTCTTAATAAATGGCGAATTCGGTGAGACCCCTTCACTCCTTATCGAGAAGAGCTTACAGGCTTGCAACTTGACCTGCACAGTGCCGAGAATAGGCAATGTTTACAAATCTTCATTTCTTCCAAAGATCCTGATATCTTTTGCCATACTATAAACTTCCCTATGTGTTCAGCCTATTGGTTTAAAAGAAAAGGCATCTTGTCTTTCAGAGTTCTGTGGTTCGACTGGATTCAGCTCCTCACACCTTCTGCTGCTCTTACGTTATGTCTCAGGCAATGGCCAACAGTTGTTGGCAGAACGAGTTGCGGAAATAAAAATGCAAGTAAACAATGAAGCACTACCTAATAGCAGCAGTAGAAGCAGCTAACCAAGGTCGGAACCATCTGAGTGAAGGCCCTATTAAGCACATGGCCTTGCGGAACTGAACAGGTCAGATGCCCATATAACAGCCCCTGTGTTGGCAAGGGTTGGCATCATGCCTTCTTTAGGCTGGACTGGGATGCTAGGAGAGCTGAACCTTACTCCCTCCCTCCCCATGTAGTCCAGGAGAGGTTTTCTCCACATGGCCTCTACACATAGCCTTTCCATGTGGTCTCTCCAGCAAGATCAAAGGACTTCTCACTTTGCAGCCCAGTGCTACCAATGCCTAGCCTTCAAAGGGAGAGGAAGGGGAAGCTATTGTTTTTGATGTTGTTGTTTTGTTTTCTTTTAACATAGTGCCAGAATTGGCACTGTTGCTGTGTTCAGTTGGTTTATGCGGTCATAAGCCAGCCTAAGGTCAATTCAAGGGCATGCACACTAAAAGCATTAGGGGCCATGCAGAGAACAGCTATCATACCTTATTCACTAAATCACAAGTATGATTTGCTGACTTCTTTCAGGTTTATATGCAAAGGTTACCTTCCCTGAAAGATAGTTTTTTCTCATCTTCACTATCACAGCCTCCCCTCCTAAACATGTTATATCAATAATCCCGTAGGCATTTGTCCCGCTAGAATATTTTCTCCATGAGAGTAGATTTGTCTTGCCTACTGCTGAATACCCAGTACATAGAAGCGTACCTTACATGAAATAAGTAATTAGTAGTATGGGTTAAATGAATTAATCAGTAAATCTTACGTACCGCGCATATATGGATGTACATATATATTCTATCTATCTATCTACCTATCTATCTATCTACCTATCATCTATCCATCTATCTATCTCTGTCTGCCCATCTCTATATCCCACTTGGAAAATGTAAATAAAATAACTTGGGTTTTACTTCAGTAGTGGTGCTGCTGTGAAGGGCAGAAGAGTACTCAGGATAATTTTTCAGTTTGGTGGCTGAATATGATTTTGAATATTATATGGTCTATGCAGTGCTTTATATTCTGGGTAGCTATATCAATCGTGTATCATAAGGATGGCTTTCTGATTCAGTTATTATCATCCATATAAACAGACTCCTGCTTTTACAGAACAAATTCCTCCATTATATGATGAAAGGGTTTGTTTGTTTGTTTGTTTTCCTGTGAATATCTTTTTAGTAGCCACAAGGTTGATTCTGACTGAAGAAAGACATCAATACACAGAGTGAAAGGGGAAAAGTGTCCTTGATGGCAATGTACATATACTTGTAATCTTCCTATCTTGCAGGCCAATGGTGAAAAGAGGCTATTAATAAACAAGTTTATTTATAAGGACATTAGAAAATCAGAGTAGGGAAGAAGAAAATATTCCTTTACCATCTCCCAAGGAGAACAAATAAATAGAAAAATTATAGAGAAAAAGCAAACAACTCCTGTGAGCACTTGTTTATCCTGTTTGCATATGGGCACCTATCCTAAAGATATCTATAGACATGACTGTGTCCCTGGACTCAGCTTTACTTAGGGATGTTAATTTCCTAAGCATCAGAGCTTAATTGATATGCTACATTTGGCTCTTTGCATTCATTTATTTGCTTAGTCTAACTCTTAGACTAATTATCTGACTAAACAGGCAAGAAGTTGTGTTCAGTCAGCCAAGTATCTAATACTGCCTTTGAGTGAATGCTGTTTAGAGTATCATGATACAGATTTTGAAATAGATTGATGTTAAAAAAATACTTAACCATAAATATCTTTAAGGATAATGACAAATAATTAAATATATTTCATGAACCATATTCTAAATAAAGTTGATATCCACTTAACATTTCTCAGTTTCTGATAGCTCTCAATCCAAAGGAAAAAACAAAAAACAAAAAACAAAAACACTATACTTTGAACTCTCCTACAAATCAGCAAATACAAGCCCAAATCTTGTAACAAGATTTTAAACACACACACATACACACACACACACAAATATATATATACACACACACAAGTATATGCTATACTTAACGTACACATTTGTATATGTCAGGGATAATATATGATAATCTTTAATTTCACATTTATTATTATTATTATTTTTAATTTTTATTTATTTTTGAGAGAGAGAGCATTAGTGGGGGAGGGGCAGACAGAGAGAGGGAGACCCATATCTGAAGGAAGCTCCAGGCTCTGAGCTGTCAGCACAGAGCTCGATGGGGGGCTTGAACCCATGAACTGTGAGATGATGATCTGAGCCCAAGTGGGTAGCTTAACCAACTGAGCTACCCAGGGAGCCCCCTCATTTCACATTTAAACTATTGCCTTTAATAACATTCCCTGAACTGAGATTAACATTATATTTCTACATTGATTTGAAAATATATTTTAAATGTTTACATATATGTATATTATATCTAATTTTAATACCAGTTTACACAAATACATATTATCTTTATCATAATACATTTTGAACGCTACATGTGCTATAATGAACGACAGTGAGAAAGGAAGAACAGGGATGAACTCAGACTTTTGGCCAAAGTTTAAGGAAGATGTGTTTCAAATTTATTTCAAGATATTCAAAATATTAAATTCCAATAATTTTTTGGAGATATGTGGAATTATTTTTTTAGGGCAAGAAAAGGATAGGAGATAAAAGGAAAATTTTTATAATATATAAAATTGATTCTTTTTAAAAAATTGATTTTTCAATGAACCCACTTAGCAAACATACTGAACTTAAAATTGTCAAACCAAATCTGATGATTGGTTTTTTAGTTCTTAGGATCAATGAAATATACATTGAATGAAAGACAAAACCATGAAAAAAAAATACATATGCTATATGATATTACAGACTATTACATATATGCTGCACAGTAAATATAGCATATGAAAATACTATTCATACACAGTGCAAAGTGATCACACGGACTTGAAATTTTTAAACTAGTCAAAGCTACTATTATTATTGAGTTTATAAAAATGTATCTAGACATAAATACTTTCTACAAAATAAAAGCTATATAGTTAATGAAAGAAAGACTTTGAAAATATACAACGTGTTCAAAAGTTTAGGTCTTAAATAAAAATGAACACATGAGTCAGCTCAGGCCAAATCCTGAGACCAAATGATTGAGCGAGAGTGGAGTCTTTCCTCCTTTGTTGTTTCCCAGTAGGCATGGAAAAATTCCTGGTGATCATGAGAAATCATTATGGAAATTCAACTATCAATTCACAAGCGTCAATAAAAGATCTAGTTTTATTTTATTTTTTTTTTTATTTCTATGAAACGAGATCTGTTCTCAAGGGATAAATGGGTTTGAGATATTGTTGCTTTTATGGAAATTGCAGCCATTCTATCATGACACTTCAAGGCAGTATTTCTTACATTCGTATTTATCTTTGAATCTAAAGATCTTTCCAGGTTTGTAAGTGATAGATAAGAATCTTTCCAAATTTAATCAGTGAAATTCTCATACTATACTAGAATGTACCTGACTGTATAGTTTTGATGTATTGCCGAAGAAAAGAAAGATATATACCCCAGTTCGGTTTAATATGCCTTTTCTGAAGAGCATTCGAATTGGCTGGAAACTGTTTTGACGTGTACTTGAAGACTATAAATGCTTCAAATGACAGCTTTTAATCAAGGTGATAAATAACAAAGGTCTGTAAATGCTATCAAATAATTTCTAAAAACGAAAAGTAATTTTCCACTCCCACTGCTAGCAAATTTGTCAACCACAGTTTGGTAGAATCAAAACATCTGCTCTTCGAAGCTACGTAAACTCTCGCAGTAAAATGATGCATTATTTTGTTTTCAGGTAGACATTCATCTCATTCATAATTTGGTATGTTTATGAAGCACGAAGATAAGTTCCTGATTTAAACTCTTGTGCAGTTAAAGACAGAAGTTTTGTTGATTAAAGTTTGAGCTTTGATAGTACTCTCTGTCTTCTTTTCATACAGTTTTTTCTCGCTGTGCTATGGAAGAACGGGTATCTTTTGTTCCTTCTTTTCCATTTCCTTAGTTTTTATTTTGAGGTTTAAAAGGTTAACACATGTAAAGAATATAAAACATTGAATTAGAATGTAATAAGCATTTAATAGTTCTTAGGTATTATTGTAAAGAATTACATTAAGCATTAATGCATTTTAATTTTGTAATTTAAAACATACATACATATATCTTTAAATTTTTTTTATTTATTTATTTTTAGAGACAGAGAGAGAGAGAGCATCAGAGGGTGAGGAACAGAGAGAGAGGGAGAGAGAGAGAATCCCAAGCAGGATCCTCATGGATAAGGGCTCGGTCCCATGAACCCTGCGGTCATGACCTGAGCTGAAATCAAGAGTCACATGCTTAACTAAGTTACCCAGGTGCTTCTATATAGTTTTTGGTAACTCATGATTTTAGCATACAGTATTGATCATGATCTTGGAAGCACCCACTGTGTGCCAGGTTCTGGGTATATGGTGGGAACTGGAGCACAGAGTAAGTAAACCATGGATGTAATGAGGAATAAAACACAATTGTATATCTTAAAGAACTTATTTAGTAAGAGAGATGGATGTCTAAGTGGTATCTTAAATGTCATTATTTTGCTTGCATTCTAAAAAGGCTTCCTGGAGAAAATGGTTTGGAGACCGAGAGGAAGATCATTCTAGATAGGAAGAACAATCAGAAAAAAAAAAAAAAATTATGAAGATAAGAACACAGAAGCACCTGGGTGGCTCAGTCAGTCGAATGTCCGACTTTAGCTCAGGTCATGCTCTCATGATTCGTGGGTTGGAGCCCCGTGTCGGGCTCTGTGCTGACAGCTCAGAGCCTGCTTCAGATTTTGTGTCTCCCTCTCTCTCTGCCCCTCCCCCACTCACGCTCTGTCTCTCCCTATCTCTCAAAAATAAAACAAAACATTAAAAAAAAAATATATATATATATAAGAGAATAAACAACAATGTAAATTCTGGTATTTCTGGAGTATTCAGTGTATGGTGTGATATGATGGGGCATGGATAAGAAATTATTTTGGGACAGCCTGGCAAGGCCATGCTTAGGGCCTTTGTATTTATTGTTTTCTTTTACCACAATGTTCTTCATCCAGCTATCTTTCAGCTCCTATGGATGGCTGCTAATTCATTACCATTTTAGAAAGCCCTATCCTGATCACCTCTTATAATAGAAAGTCTTTACCTCCTACTCCTTGCTTTTGTTTTTTATTCTCCTCCTGCTTCATTATTTTACAGGCTCTTAAAACCATTAAGAATATTATGTACTTACCCACTTATTTGTTTTATTGTCTGCATTGCTCATCTAATACCCATTCCATTAAGGAAGCAACTTTGTTTTGTTGATTGCAGTATTGTCTGTACCTTAAGCAGCACCTGGCAAATAACAGATATTCACGAAAATGTTTCCTTTTGTTAACGATTTTCCTCATGTATTTATTAATCAAAATATAAGTAAACCTGCATCATTACCTGTTTTAGTGGATACCTCTTCTCCTTTCCCATTTACTTTTTACACAATTTGCATTTTCTTTCCCTGATTAAAAGTTCCTTTAGCACAATTGTTTCATGTTGTTTACAGTTGAATTCTGAGCATATAAATGGAATATAATAAGTACTTATATAGAGAGAGAATATAGAAATATTCTCTAACCATCATTCCAATGCTTTCATTGTAGACGCCTCTTCATCCGAGTCTGTATTTTATATGTCTATGCTTCTGCCCAGTCATTCCGTGCACTCTTTATAGACTCTTCTGAAAATCCTCTAAATTTGGGGGTTTTTCACGATCACATTCTAAGCCCCTTCCTGTTCTAATACTCTCCCTAAGTCTTTTCATTAATTGTAATTCTGTTGCAATATATCTTAGCATGTCTTTTTTCTTAATTTAACTTTTTATTTATTTTTGAGAGACAGACAGAGTATGAGTGGGGAGAGGCAGAGAGAGAAGGAGACACAAAATTCAAAGAGGCTGAGCTGTCAGCACAGAACTCAACCCAAGGCTCAAACTCAGGAACCATGAGATCATCATTTGAGCTGTAGTTGGATGCTTAACTGACTGAGCCATCCAGGCAATCCTGTGTTAAGATATCTTTAAAAAGCATTGTCAATTTAAAAGAATATTGATTTTGATTCATGCCTCAGTTTTTCATATGAATTTAAGATACTTTTAAGAATTCTAAGTGGGAATATCTATGCTTACCTTTAGTAGAACATTATCAGCTACTACCACAACCTCAACAACATAAATAAATAAGACATTCCTTATCATATTGGCCTCTCAACAACAACAGTTCAACATCCATCCACTGACAAAGTACTTTTGTGAGAGTTGTGGGTTCCAGCACCATACACGGAGGAACCAGGGAGAGGTATTGCCTACCCATGTGTCAGATAACAGGCATACAGACCTCAGCCTAGGCTGTGGACCCTATAGTGGCCCCTCTTAGCCATAGCCAGGAGCTTCTGGAGAACAGGGTCTCGAATAATCACCCATGAACAAGAGAGGCTTTCTAGAAGTCTAGGTTTCTAACGAGAAGTTCCAGTTCACTGTATTAGCAGAATGAATGAAAGAATGAATGAATGAATGAATGAATTTGGATGCATTGGAGACAGTGAGAAGCAGTTTGACCTAACCTGCATCATAAACAACCAAAGCAAAAGTAAACAACTCAACAACTCAAACTAAAAACTAAAATAAACTAAACTAAAACAACTCAAAATAAAAATCTACGCAGCAAAGGGAATGATCAACAAAATGAAAAGGCATCCTATGGAAAGAAAGAAAATAATTGCAAATCATATATATCTAAGGGGTTGATATCCAAAATACATAAGGAACTCATACCACTCACTAGCAAAAAATCAAACCATCTGTTTTAAATTGAATAGGCATTTTTCTAAAGAAAACATGCAAATGGCCAACAGGTACATGAAAGTATATGCAACATCATCAGGGAAATGTAAATCAGCACCACAATGAGATACCACCTCACACCTTAGAATGGCTATTATCCAAAAGTCAAGCAATAAGTGTTGGTGAAGATATAAAAAAAAAAAGATTGGGCACTTATGGAAATGTAAACTAATACAGTCACTGTAGAAAACAGTATGGAGATTACTCAAAAAAGTTAAAAACATTACTAACATATTACACAGCAATCACATTTCTGGGTGTATAGCTGAAGGAAATGAAATCAGGATCTCAAAGAGATACCCGCACTACTCTTTTCATTGTAGCATCATTCACAATAGCCACGATATGGCGACAACCAAATTTCAGTTGACAGATGAATGGATAAAGAAAATATGTGTGTGTGTGTGTGTATGTGTGTGTGTGTGTGTGTGTGTCTGTGTGTGTGTATATATATAATGGAATATTATTCAGCCGTAAAAGAAAAATCTTGACAAATGTGGCAACATGAATGAACCTAGAGGACATTATGATAAGTAAAATAGCCAGACAGAGAGTCACAAATACTGTATTTTATCACTATATGTGGGGAAAAAAATTGAAGTCATAAAAATAGGGAGTAGAATTGTATTTTCCAGGAGCTGGGGCTTGAGGAAATTGAGGACACGTCAGTCAAAGACTACAAACTTCTATCCTGGTCAAGCAACCAGACAATAAAAAGTTATAAATATCATCCAAGTTGATGAGAAGAAGTAAAACTTTCACTATTTGCAGATTACATGATACTACATATAGAAAACTCTAAAGACTTCATCAAAAAACTAGTAGAATGAATAAATGAATTCAGTAAAGTCACAGGATACAAAATAAATATACAGAAATCAGTTGCACTTCCATATACTTATAATGATGCAGCAGAAAGAGAAATTAAGAAAACAATCCCAGAAAGCAACACAAAGGAATGGAAAGACATTCCATGTTCATGGAATGGAAGAACAAATATTGTTAAAATGTCTATACAACCCAAAGCAATCTACAGATTTAATTCTATCCCCATCAAAACACCAACAGCATTTTTCAAAGAACTAGAACAAACAATAATAAAATTTGTGTAGAACTACCAAAGACCTGGCATAGCGTAAGCAATCTTGAAAAAGAAAAACAAACTGAAGGTTTTGGAATCTAGACTTAAAGTTATATTACAAAGACATAGTAATCAAAACAGTGTGGTACTGGCACAAAAATTGAAAGATTGATCAATGGAACAAAATAGGAAATCCAGAAATAAATCCACAATTACATGGTCAATTAATCTGCACCAAAGGAGGAAAGAATATCCAGTAGGAAAAAGACAAGCTCTTCAATGAATGGTGCTGGAGAAACTGGACAGCAACATGCAAAAGAATGAAACTGGACCACTTTCTTACACCATACGCAAAAACCAACTCAAAATGGATTAGAGACCTAAATGTGAGACCTAAAACCATAAAAAACCCTAGAAAGTATCACATGTAGTAATATCTCTGACATTGGCCTTAGAAACATTGTTTCTGGGTATGTCTCCTGAGGCAAGGGAAACAAAAGCAAAAACAAACTATTGGGCCTATATCAAAATAAAAAGCTTCTTAATAGCAAAAGAAATGATCAACAAAACTAAATGGTAACTACCAAAAGGAGAATATATTTGCAAATGACATATTAAATAAAGGGTTAGTATCTAAACTATATAAAGAACTGATAAAATTCAACACCCAAAAAACAAATAATCCAATTTAAAATGGGAAGAAGATGTCAATAGACATTTCTCCAAAGAAGACATACAGGTGGCCAACAGACACATGAAAGATGCTCAACATCACTCATCATCAGGGAAATGCAAATCAAAACCACCATGAGATATCACTTCACATGTGTGAGAAGGGCTGACATGAAAAACACAAGAAGCAACAAGGATTGGGGAGGATGTGATGATAAGGGAACCCTCTTGTACTGTTGGTGACAATGTAAACTGGTGCAGCCAGTGTGGAAACCAGTTTGGAGGTTTTTCAAAAGTTAAAAATAGAACTACTCTCTCTATGATCCAGGAATTGCACTACTATTTATCCCCAAAATACAAAAACACTAATTCAAAGGGATACATGCACTCTTTTGTTTATTGCAGCATTATTTACAATAGCCAAACTATGGAAGCAGCCCGATATCCACTGATAGATAAATGGACAAAGAAGATGTGGTATATGTGTATATATATCCACATACATATACATATACATATACATATACATATACATATACATATACATTTACAATACAATTAAATAGTAATTAAATAAAGACATGAAAACTTGCCATTTGCAACAACATGGATGGAGTTAGAGAGTGTAATGCTAAGTCAAATACGTCAGTTAGAGGAATCCAAATACTATATGATTTCACTCATATGTGGGATTTAAGAAACAAAACAAATGAGCCAATGCGGGGGGGGGGGGGGAGAGAGACAGACCAAGAAACAGACTCTTAACTATAGAGAACAAACAGATGTTTACTTAGAGGGGAGGTGGGTGGGAGGATGGGTGAAATAGGTGATGGGGGATTACGAAATATACTTATGATGAGCACTGAGTAATGTATAGAATTGTTGAATTACTGTATTGTACACCTAAAATTTATATAACACTATGGGTAACTATACTGGAATTAAAATTAAAAAATAAAAAAAGGTAAAAACTTCCGATGTAAGATGAATAAGTTTTGTGGATCTAATGTACAGTATGTTAACAATGTTAACAATACTGCATTACATACCTGAAAGTAGCTATAGAGTAGATTTGAAATATTTTCACAAAAAAATGGTAATTATGTAAGGCGATGAAAGTGCTAACTGACCCTAATGTGGTAATAATTTTGCAATAATAAATATATCAAATCATAACACCATATGCCTTAAACCTATGTCATGTTAATTATATCTCAGTAAGTTGGAAAAAGTTATCAACTTATCATATAAGTTGACATGTGCCTTTGCTCTAAACTTAGTGAAATCTATACTTCAAAGAAATAGTAATTATATCATGAAATATAATATATATTTACAATAATATAAATACAATACATTACATATACCGTGTCATAACGTAGCTGTATCAACCATTTGATATTTTGTATGCCAATTATACCTATTCCAAAATTTGTTCTAATTGGAGAGAGGAAAAAAAGAATTTAATGTTTTTTTAATGTTAATTTATTTCAGAGAGAGAGAGAGACAGCACATGAGCAGGGGAAGAGCAGAGAGAGAGGGAGACACAGAATCTGAAGCAAGCTCCAGGCTCTGAGGTGTCAGCAACAGAGCCAATGCTAGGGCTCGAGCTCATGAACTGTGAGATCATGACCTGAGCTGAAGTTGGACGCTTAACCGACTGAGCTGGCCAGGCGTCCCAGGGGAGCGGAAAAATTTTAATAAAATATGGAGCACCTTAATGCTCATATTAAAGTGCACTGGTTATGCTCTGCCCTCTTTAAGTGTATGCCTAAGAAACGCTTTTTTTCCTCTCCTTGTGTCTGACACAGTTTGTGTTTCCCTCTCTTCAAAAATATGCTCCCTATATTGAGAAATCATTTATTCATTTATATTAATCACTATTTTCTTCTTCTACACTAATTTTATCCATATCTATAGTTTCAAAATGAAATTTTGTTATCATAATGGTAATGGCCACAACCTGGAGCTTACTACGCCTGTGTTCCAGAGTCTATTATAAGGATCTCATAGATATTAACTCTTTCAGTCCTCACAACAACTGCATGAGGTTGCTACAGATGGAGAAACTCAGGCAAGAAAGATTATGTAATTTTTAAAATATCACCTAGGTCATTAAGTAGAATCAGGTATTACACTAAACCATGTGTTTTTGACCTCCACAGCAAACCACCTCTCCGCATGATGTGTGCTATTCACATAATTTTGGCTTCTACTACAAAATAAACTCATTGTTTATTAGTGCATAATTTACCTAATTCCTGAGATACAGACCAGAAAAAACTTGTCTGTGAGGTTGCAGAGATGAATATAGAGAAATGTAGCTACTCTCTGGAAAAAATGGGAAATGCTATGCTCAGGAGGTTAATTATCTCAAACCAAGAGCTTTCAGTATACTCTAGAAGCATCAAGAAAGAAATAGTAGATTAGTACTGATAAAAAAAAAAATTTCCCGGCCTTTTATGGGAAGCACTGCTATATTGGCCCTAATAAAAAAAAAGAATCAGAAGTAATCATGTTTCGGATGCTTAAAATTTTCAGGTTTCAGCATATTAAGAATTCAGTCAAATAAGACCTAAAAAAACTTTAGAATTAACACTGGGTGAAAGGATGACTCATGAAAATGGACCACAGTTTAAGAGAAACAAGTCTCTATTTTTAAATGCATTTTTCTTAGAAATGTAGTTATGCTTAATTAGAGTATATTTTTACTGTTCTAAAGCTAAAGTTTGATTAGAAAGAATAATGCCTCATTTCAATAAACTATGGATATGTTTACATGTTCTATCCAAGTCAGCTGCTTTGTGATAGTAAACTAAAAATATGTATGATTCCTAAGGTGCAGTGAAGGCTTTGCTCTTCTGTCCTTAGAAGCCTTCTTCCCAATGTTAACAAAGCAAAACAACTGTCTTCATACATTGCTTTATGGCAACTTACCAGTATTAGAAGTTTATTTCTATCATATGAATTTTTACTGCCCATGTTTTAAACTTTCATGGCCTTCAACATAAAGTTTTACACCCTGTGGATAGCTACAAATTCAAACATAAATTGTAATAAGGAAATTGTTAATCTAAGCTACTAGAAATGGTGAAATGCTACCCCACTGAGGGTTCTAATCATTTTTGGCTTTTTTTTTCTTTTTCTTTCCTTCCAGTTTCCTTTCTAATATTCTTAAATTACAAAGTAATACGTGCAGAATATGTAGGATAGTAGCATATAGAGAAAATAGTCACCACTAGGCAAAACATGATCAAAATTAGTGCATTTTCATCTAGTCTTTACATTCTTTACAATTACTTTTATAAATTATATCAAATGTTGTATCTCTATATTTTTAAAAAACACCATAATCTAAGCATTTTATATTCTGAAAAAATGATTTCTAAGTAGTAAAATGGCAATAAGTATCAGCTTAATCCAAGAAGTTAGAAGAAATCTGTATTAGAGATGCATAAACAATTAGTAAAAGGAAATAATTTCTGTTCTGAAGTAAGTTTTCTCTTGTTCAAAAAATATACAAAATGAGGAAAAGGTAATTAATTAACCATAATCTCAAATTCTGAAACCAGTAATTTAAAATGAACACATTTTCATTGTTTCATCTATTTTCTATAACTAACAATCTAGAATAAAAATAATTTGTATTTTGTATATATCATGTATCTATATCTATGTCTCCCTTTCTCACGTATCCTGTGCACTATTTAGAAAGTTCATCTCAAAATGAGTTCTCATTTAAAATATGTTTCAATCAACATTATATCATCTTTCAGTTTTGTTAAATTTTGCAATTCAATTCTAAGTGTATTCTGCAAAAAATGCTGTTGGTATTTTGATGGAGAGTCCATTAAATAGGCAGATTGCTTTGGGTAGTATGGGCATTTTGACAATATTTACTGTCCCTATCCATGAGCATGGAATGCCTTTTCATTTGTTCCATTTGTCAATTTCTTTCATCAATGTTTTACATTTTTCAGAGTACAGATCTTTTACCCTTGCAGTTAAGTTTACTCCTGGGTATCTTACTATTTTTCATGCAATTGTAAATAGGATTTTTAAAAACATTTATTTATCTATCTATCTATCTATCTATCTATTTAGAGAGTGGAAAGGAGAACACAAGCAGGGGAAGGGTAGAGAGAGAAAGAAAATCCCAAACAGGGTCCATGCTGTCAGCACAGAGCCCAATGTGGGGCTGATCTCATGAACCAGGAGATCATGACCTGAGCCAAAATCAAGAGCTTGACACTTAACTGACTAAGCCACCAGGTGCCCCTCCATATGATTGTGTTCTTAATTTCTCTTTCTGCTACTTCATTATTGATGTATAGAAATGCAACTGATTTCTGTAGATTGTTTTTGTATCCTGTGACTTTGCTGAATTCATTTATCCAGCCTTCTAGTTTTTTGGTGGAGTCTTTAGTTTTCTTTATGTATATTATCATGTCATTTTATGAAGGTGACTTCTTTGTTCACTTTTATAGTTTTCAGTATTAATTATATTGTAAGTTTGTAATTTTCTGTTGATGCATTTTGTAGTCATCAGATTTGGTAAAATTCTATTCATTTTTTTATTTTTTCTACTTCTTAGAAATGTAAATAGAATATTTAAAAAGGATTTTCCTATTTCTCTTTTAGCTTTTGCTTTCTTATTTCCCTCCAAAATATTTATACATTTATATTATTTGTGTATTATGAATAATCACAGTCTTTTCATATTTGGTCCCATTCATCTGTAGAATTTAAGAGGGAACCAAGAGGACATTATGCTAAGTGACATAAACAAAGCAGATAAGGACACATTCTGAATGATTCCACTTATACGAGGAATCTAAAATAGTCAAAGCCATAGAAACAGCATGTAGAATGGTAGTTGCCAGTGGTTGGGGAGATGGCCAAGATGGGGGGATGTTGGTCAAAGGGTACAAAGTTTCAGTTGTGCAATATGAAAAGTTCTAGAGATGTGATATACATTATGTCTATAGTTTATACTACTGTATCATGCATATCAAAATTTTTAAGAGTGTATATATCATGTTAACTATTATTACCATAGAAAAATGCAATTTTTTTAAAAATTTAAGTTTATTTATTTATTTTGAAGGAGACAGAGACAATGTGTGCAGGGGAGGAGCCAAGAGAGAGGGAGAGAGAGAGAATCCCAAGCAGGCTCCACACTGTCAACACAGAACCCGATGCGGGGCTAGAACTCACGAAATCATGAGGTCAAGCCCTGAGCCCAAACCAAGAGTTGGATGCTTAACCGACTGACCTACCCAGGTGCCCCTGAAAAAAAATGTAATCTTATTCTAAGTGGAAAAAAAAATGGAAAATAATATAAATTAGTAAAGATAAAAATGAAATCATTTTTATTTATATATCTACATTTTTCTGAATGCTTCAACTAAGTTAAACCATAAAATATACATTATAATATATAAATAAAATCAAATAATTGAGTTGAAATTTTTTACTAATTAAAAAATTATGTCTCATTAAAAAAGAATAAAAGCATTCACAATTCTCATGGCTAATGTGCCAATATAAAGAAAATATGATTCATGCATACAAGCCCTATAAATATATAAATTTGGTGGTCATATGAATTATTTGTCATCAAAAATATTCATTAGCGACCAAGTGCCACTACTGCAAAACCTACACTAAATTATGGGTGCCTGCAAAATCACAAATTGTAAGATAAACAAAAACAAGCAAATAGTTCTTGGTGTTATTTGAAAATTATACATTACTGTATAAAAATTTATTGCCTTTAGCCTCCCAAAGAATAGGACCTAAAAAGTGCCTTAAATTTGTGTTTTTCTTTTTTTTTTTTGTCTATTTCTTTTGCAGTTTTTTTAGATATACTTCATATGACACTATGTAAGTTTAAGTTGTACAACATGTTGATTTGATACACTTACATATTGCAATATGATTGCCTCCGTAGTGTTATCTAAGACCTTCATCATGTCACATAATCATCATTTGTGTGTGTGTGGGGGAGAACATTTAGGATTTAGTCTCCTAGCAACTGTCAAGGGTATAATACAATATTATTAACTATAATCATGAAGCTGTTCATTAGTTCCCAAATTTGTGTTTTTCTTTCCTAGGAGTTCGATCTCTCTCTGTAAAGCAGTATCCATCTCTGACATTGGGAGGAGTACAATCCACAAGCTTCATGACCTTCAGATACAACTGTCTCTGGTTTGAGAACACAGGGTAAAAGCTGAGAAAGGTTTTCCTGGAGCATAAAATGTGTTAACCACTAGGGTGATGCTACATCAGGACTGAACATTGAATCCTGAAAGATAAAGTGCCTATGTGCTCTGAAATAATGTAATGTATGGAAGGTTGTAATATCTGGACATTTCTAAAGAACAAGGCCATAGAGGGGCTCATCTCCCTCAGGTTTTAAAGTAATAAAAAGGAAGAAATTTCATTTTTTTTGAAAATATTTTCTAAATCATTTGTTGTTTGCTCCTTTTAAATTTCTTTTAGTAAGATAAAATATTTTATTCCAGTCTTGGAGCCAAAAGAAGATATAAGAGTTGTTCAAACAAAAGTAACTGAAAAAATTAATTTCTAGCATGATTTTGAGTTTCTTTTTTATTTTTTTTTTCAACGTTTATTTATTTTTGGGACAGAGAGAGACAGAGCATGAACGGGGGAGGGGCAGAGAGAGAGGAAGACACAGAATCAGAAACAGGCTCCAGGCTCCGAGCCATCAGCCCAGAGCCTGACGCGGGGCTCGAACTCACGGACCGCGAGATCGTGACCTGGCTGAAGTCGGACGCTTAACCGACTGCGCCACCCAGGCGCCCCTGATTTTGAGTTTCAATACTACTGAATGGAGTATGAATCATATCTTCTTTTAATTGCAGTTTGACAGAAAAGATCACATGGCTAAAAGAAAAATGGGTAATAAGATTATCTTAAAAATATCTTCATAACTATAAACCTGAAAATATATGTACACAAATACCTGTGAATAAAACATTCACATCCTTGTGAGTTCTTTACATCTTAGACCCAGAAAAATTATAATCTCCTTCCTACCAATAACTGGTTTGTGATATTGAATAAATAATTTAAACAATGTTTATGTTTCTTCATCTTTATAATGAGAGTAATAGTATATTTATTATAGTTCTCATAGATGCAAAGCCATGGAAAGTACATGCTGCTCCCAAAACATAAAAGGATTGTGATGATAAATCAGTGCTGTAGGGAAAGAAAGTTCTTCCTCTTCCCTTCAAGGTCTACAGCTGGACTAAGAATTAAATTTACAAGAGACAAAATAACAAGAGAAAAAAAACCAAAGTTTTATTTCATGTGCACAGAGGCCCAATAATGAAACTGAAACCTGAAGAAATGACCAAGCCAAGTAGTCTTTATGCTTTTTAGACACACAGACGAGAAATTTGTGAGGAATTGACAGGGTAAAGAAAACAGGTGTTTGGGAGCTTTAATTACTAGGGAACTCTAAATGGAATTCAGGCTGAGGTAGTAGGTTAGCAAGAAAAAAATAACAAGGTCTGTTTCTACAGCTTTCTGAGATTTAATGTCTGTCTCTGGTAGTAAGGATGTTTTTTCACTTCTTAGCACAGTGAGGGTATTTTTCACATGGGAGATTTATTTCCTACTTTCAAAGGGGACAGAAGAGGGTCTCCTTCTGAACTAAGTTTTATCTTAAAATTATCAGTATGTCAAAGGGGTACATTTGGGGGCACACTGCCCTTGGTGCCCTTGGTGCACCCTATGGTGCCTTCTTAAAGTGTCTGACAAACTAGGGCTAAAGAACTATATACTGAATTAATGACTATCTGGATACCTGTGGTACAAACTCAGAAGTGATTTTCTTGAGGACCCGTGAATCTCTTCTAAAGGTAATCTTCAAGGAAAATGGCACCCCCATCACAGTTTCTATGAGAAGGTAGGGGTCTACCTTGGGGAATGTGCCTCACTGTCACCTGGGAAACTACCTCATCATAAAGATACAAGGATTTAACTTTTCCTTTGGATGAAGCCAGTTAACCAACACAGATGGTCACTCCAATTACCAAGTGAATTTACAATGAATTCTGTGGCAAATCGTGCTGTCCAGTCCTCTTACTTGAGGACCAGTTATAGTTTATCTTGAGAGCATGTGTGCAATGTGTCGTACTTGATTGCCTTATAAAAGTTTGAGATTGCTTTCTGTCTGTCATTTTTAGCAGACTGCTTGGGATATGCATCATATTCTGGTTTAATGCTTTACCCAATAACAATCTTTTTTAATCTCGCTTACCCTTGTGTAGAAGTTTTCAGATTTGGGAGGACATTTTGTTTTAAATTAGTTTCCCCAACAATTCTGGCAATGAGGATAAGATGTTGTTTAAACCATCCAGTCTGTGGTGTATTGTTACAGCTGCCCTGGAAAACTAATACAGCCTTCTTCCCAAACAAATAAATGACTGGTATTTGGGGTTAATTATCATTCAGAAGAAAGAAAAGTAAAAAGAATTTGGATGGTCAGAAGAAAACATTGAGAGAAATGGAAGAGGAAATACAAGAATTAAAGACACCTTCTCTTTCATAGAAGTGCTGCCTTCTTTCTCTTCTCTCTGTGTTCCTTCTTTCTCTGTTTGTCTTTACCCCTCATGGCCTCAAAATGGCTCCAAAGAGGGGGGAAGGGGTGACTTTTTAGATGGATAGTTTCTCAATTAGTACATCTCCTGAAAAGAGTGAAGAAGATACAACTTGGTCAGCTGATGATGAAGTATCTGCTCTGTCTGAGGAGCAGGTGTGAATGTCTGCTGGACTGTCCAGATTCCACCTCCTATCATCCCTACACCATGCAGTTAGGAGAGCAGATGTGATGAGCCTGGACCTGGAAATAATTGAGAACTCGGATAAAAGACTGTCTCCTATGAAGGCAACAGGATGGACAGTAGCTGTACTAGTCACTTAGAAAACAAACAAAACAAACAAACCAACCAAACAAACAGTTAACCAGATGAATGTCAAAATAGGAAAGGAAGCAAAAGAGGCATATGATTTACATTTTTCTTGTCTGAAAGAGAGGAAAACCAGTCCTTCCCATTTGGATTGCCGAAAAAAGCTGATACCATTGAGAAATTACCCAGGATTCCTCTGTCATCCTATGCCTTTTTCATCAGCTGATATGAATTCATTTAAAGACTTCCTTCCCCTGGGCCCCAGAAATTTGCCATACTCTGTTTTCAGTTTAGAGGCCCACACATGGAGACGTGAACTGCCTACTGCATGGAATTCTGTAGCCAGCTAATTTTTTCTTTTTTGATGGAGCAGGAACAATGGAAATCCAAAGATTGCCGCATCAAGGAATTATGGTGATTATGGTGACCAGAGGAAGCCAATTATTTGCCTCACCCCGCCCACACACAAGTATGGAAGATAAAATGGCGTAAGAGACCCAGTGAAAGGAGTGGCTAACTTCATTGCCTGTAGTCTGACTGTTCAACATGAGCTGGGAGAATCTGTGGTACTGTACCCGGAAATAAGTCTGTCGCCAGTTGATTTCCATCAATGGTTTGTTGAGGCTTTCACAAAATTTACTGGCCTGGATCCATGGGTGGATCAAAATAGCCCTCTTACCCTAGCTACCTTTATCTTGTTTTTCTTTCAGATTGTCCAAACCTAAGTTAGGAAATAGGACGGTCTATTATTTAGATCTACTATTAGATCTATTATTAAATATAGCAGCAACTACTCAGTTCTGGAGTAATCTAGAGAAAGACAAAGAAGAAATTAAAGACTGCTGGGTTGGATGCTCAGAACTGTTTGCTAAGGGGAATTATCCCTACTTTGGCCAACCTATAAAGGGAAGAAAGGAAGAAGGGGGACTATGTGTCATTTTTACAAGAAACCAGATATTAGAAGAGGGATTGTACAAAGAAACACTGTAGAATGCAGAAGCAAGGGAACCAGAAAAGCCCAGAACGCTAGGGAGTAATTGTCAAACCACTTAAAGTAGACAGATATAAGCAATCTCAGAGGAGGAAATGGTAATAATCAACATGTAGTTTTCTCAGTTTGTCACTTTGCATTTGGGGAAGATTGTTGGTATTTCATATGAGCCTTGCTCCTTTTCATACTTGCTTCTTTTCCTCCACGGTTCCTATATAGATGGGTCCCTGACTGAAGAACATGTATTCCTACTTTCTTCTGAGTCTCCTGGAAATCTGCTGGGAAGAGACCTGCCGTCAGAAAGGCTACCATATTCTCTACTTCGAAAAGACAGTCTATAGAGGATCTTGGGAAGAGGGCATTTTATTTAGCTACCAGGTGCTTTCTGAAAGAAAACAGGTATGGCAGAGAGTGACAGTCTCACCCCATGCTGGAAAAGCACCCTAACCTGAAACAAATCAGTCTATCACCTTGGGTGCTAGGGAATAATGATACCGGTTTTATTTGAGATATAAAATAAACTATAAAAATAGTTTACCAAAAGAATAAGTCACGGCCATATGTACAATGGTATCCTTTTATAAGGGACCAGTAAAAGAAAGAAAATTATAAATTTATAGAAGAATTCGGAAAACAAGAGATCATTTTTAAAAAGAGAAATTTTACTTTTAAAATTTTAGAAATTTTAGAAAGTATCTGTAATTTTAGAAAGTATCTGTAATACTCCCTTACTTCCAAGAAGGAAGGAAGATAAATTTGATAAAGATGATTGACCACTATGCAGATTTGTACAAGATCATAGGGAAGTAAATACATTTATTGTTTCATTAATCCCTATAGTACCTAATCTTGTAAGTTTTCTGACTCTGGTACCCTCATCTTCAGAACTTTTCTCTGTAATTAATTGATATTCTGTATTTCCTCCCTCCCTCCCTTCCTTTCTTATTTTCTCTGTTCCTCTAGCATATGAATTTAAATTATCATTTCCTTTAGTTTGTGAAGGAGTTCAATTTTTTTTTATTTTTTTAAATGTTTTATTTATTTTTGAGACAGAGAAAAGACAGAGCATGAACGGGGGAGGGTCAGAGAGAGAGGGAGACACAGAATCTGAAGCAGGCTCCAGGCTCTGAGCTGTCAGCACAGAGCCCAATGTGGGGCTCGAACTCACAGACTGTGAGATCATGACCTGAGCCAAAGTCGGACACTTAATCGACTGAGCCACCCAGGCACTCCGAAGGAGTTCAATTTTGATAACACAAGATTTCTCAAAGGTTGTGGACTCTCCCACTCTTTTATCTAGTTATTCATAGATAGACAAATAGAAACCTAGAGAAAAATTTTCCCCAAAGGGCTCTATAATTAGATAAATTTAGACGATCTGATAGCCTCAGAAATTCGAGAGAAATACAAAAGTGATCCTTTAACGTTGGTATATTTCTTTGCTTCATAGTGACAAAGGCCAATTATAAAATTGCCTAACTAATGGCATCTGTTGTCAGCTACAGGCTACAAAATGTTACAATCTAGAAAGCCGCCTGCTTTGCAGATGAAGTATAATGAACCAATAACAACAACAGCAAATTTGGACAATTTTGGGAACTAGTGCAATATTGTAGAGAGTTGATTCTAGTTGCTCCCGAGTGGAAAACAAAACAAAACAAAACACTTTGATTTACATGTTAATTCTCCAGATCTGCTTGTTTGGTTCCTAGACTGTGAAGAGGATTTGAACCTTAAAATTGGCTATCTTCTCTGTTCCAGCTTTGGTAGTTCTAAATTTGTGGGATTCTAACATTTGGTTATTCCAAATTTTGACCTGACTTACCTGATGCTCTAACTCATATTGCTTATGTGACCATGTTTACTTAGGAGTCATGTACTCAGGATAAAAGTGGCCCTCTTAAATCATCTGATGCTGTTGTATTTTATAAAATTTGGAAGTTTACATATTTTCTGAAATGAGGTCTGCACAGGCAGTCTGTAGAGCAGCAAGTCTTCCTTCTGGATTTAAAATGAATATATTTGGGGCACCTGGGTGGCTCAGTTGGTTGAGCATCTGACTTCGGCTCGGGTCATGATCTCACGGTCCATGAGTTCGAGCCCAGCATCGGGCTCTGTGCTGACAGCTCGGAGCCTGGAGCCTGTTGTGGATTCTGTGTCTCCCTCTTTCTGTCTCCTCCCCCGCTCATGCTCTGTCTCTCTCTTCTCAAAAATAAATAAATGTTAAAAAATGAATATATTCATTTAAAATATCTATAAATATATAAAAATAAATATATATTCATCTCCATGAATATTTTTGAGTCTCCATAAAGTAATTATGTAAATATTACACACCACACACATATATATTAACATATTCGCAATGAGGTTACTTCAATTACTTTGAGAATAACATTTTACTAGAGAATAAACATTATTTGTTACATTATATTTTCTTTCTGTTCTTCCAGTAATGGTTCTCACAGTCTCATTTCCAATCAGCTCTAAATTGTCCCACAGTTATAGACAGGGTCTTGACTTAAAAGTCCAACAATTTGATTAATGACTGAGTAAAAGAAAGACCATCTTCATTAGTATTTTTTGATAATAACAAAGTAAAAGTTAACTAATATGCATCCCGCTACTCAAGCCCAAATGTGAAACAAGAACATTTTAACTGGTTTAATTAGAAGGATGGTGTAAAAATTCTAATTCATAGAAGAAGAAAAAAAAAATCTGGCATTGGAAGATACAGACTGCAAAAGACAGGTCTAATATTATTTAACTTCAGGATGCAATTTTTCTGCAGTTCCAATTTTAGGTTGATAAATAAATGTGAGTGCCTATTATTTAGGGAATAGTTATAGTAAACAGTTATAGTAAAACTGTTGCTTTAAAAATGCCCATAGCATGGGTGTGTCCTTAATACTTACAGGATTAGAGCCATATATATTAAACACTAGGATTTCAAGCTGTACCTTCTGATGTGTTTCTCATAAGATTTCTTTTTTTAATGTTTATTTTTATCTTGAGGGAGAGAGTGAGGTAGGGACAGGGAGAGAAGGAGAGAGAGATTCCCAAGCAGGCTCTGCATTGTCAGCACAGAGCCTGATGCAGGACTTGATTCCATGAACCATGAGACCATACTCTGAGCTGAAACCAAGAGTTGGACACCTAACTGACTGAGCCACCCAGGTGCCCCAAGATTTCTATACTAGATGATGACCATGGATGTCACTGTGTTTTATATATATGAAAAATTATTTGCAAAGATATAGCAATTAGTAAACAGCATAGAGTGTCATAGAGATGTGGTGTTACTTATATTGTTCTCTAAGATTCAGAAGTTTATTGGGCCTTGCAACAAAAACTCTTATGTAAAGTTTGAGATTATCGGGTTCCAGAGATAAGTAACTCCTTTGACTTAGATAAAGACTTCATACATATCTACCAAACAATATTTGGATCGTTCATTATTGAAAACAAAGATACCACAATAATTTGTAAAATTTATGTATGACTAAGAAAAGTTGTTTGGGCCACCTGGATGTCTCAGTCACCTAAGTGACCAATCGTGATTTGGGCTCAGATCATGATCTCATGGACATGAGGTAGAGCCCCGCATTGGGTTCCACACGGGGTATGGAGCCTGCTTAAGATTCTCTCTCTCTCTCTCTCTCTCTCCCTTTGCCCCTCCCCTGCTCATGTGTACACACACTCTCTCTCTCTTAAATGAAAGAAAGAAAGGAAGAAAAAAGAAAGAAAGAGAAAGAAAGGAAGGAAGGAAGGAAGGAAGGAAGGAAGGAAGGAAAAAGAAGAAAGAAAGCAGAGAAAGAAAGAAAGAAAGAAAGAAAGAAAGAAAGAAAGAAAGAGAAAAAGAAAGAAAGAAAGAAAGAAAGAAAGAAGAAAGAAAGAAAGAAAGAAAGAAAGAAAGAAAGAAAGAAAGAAAGAAAGAAAAGTTGTGCATTGATAACTAAGAGCATTTTTTAATCATTGACCATTGTCATGATATATTCAGAGGTTATTCTCCAAAGGCAATATATATACTAACTTTAAAAAAATCAGTAGTTCTGTTTTTTCATTGTGATTCTGATAATTGTTTTGCTTTATACTTTACTATGGACTTGATAGATATTTAGGTAGCTGCAATTTTCGCAGAGAAAGGCATAAACAGTGATGGAGATAATTATAAAACTGCTATTATTTTATAGTTACACAAGGTGAAGGCTTAATTCTTCCTGCTGGAAAAAGAGAGAGAGAGAAAGAGAGAGAGAGAGAGACCCTAACCACTCCTTCCTTCTTCTTAGAGCATTTGCTTGAGAAAATTTGTAATGAAAAGTTGTTTTTTTTTTAATGTGTGCCTCTTTGTAATTTATATAAATCATTTGAAAGCTAACTCAGCTTTTAGCTTAAAGCTTCTTGCCAGCTTTAAGACTCAAGAATATCTTTCCCAACCCTGGGAACCATCCTTGGAGTTGCATTCATAGAGAAAGATAGCATCTACAGTTCCTAGTTTCTACAGGAAGGTAGGGAGCTAACTTCAGTGTCCTTCATTCCAAGTTGGGAAACTAGCTCTTGCTCAAAAATATGAAAAGTAATTTCTTCCTCTGACTAACGCAGATTGGCTAAAACAATTGGTCACCCCAAGCACCAAGTGAGTTTGGAAGGAACTTGGTGTGACAAATGGTGTCGGCAAATGCTTTTATCCGAGAGCTAGTTACTGTTTATCTTGAAAACCTTTTTGTGATGAATGAGTAGCTGTATAAAAGGCACAATTTCTTTTCCACAGTCTCTTTTGTGGATTACTGTGGTATGCATCACATTCTGATTTAATACTTAGTCAATAATAAAATTGTTTACTTTCCCTTCTACATTTGTGGAGAGGCTTTTAAGGTAGGAAGATTTTGTTGTTAATTATTTTAATTATTTCCTCAGCAGGACCTAAATGCCAAAGGATATCAAAGGTACCAATTTGATTTTCACTCCATAACTTAAATTGGGGATCTAAAATTTCCCTCCTCTTCTACTCAAACATAGTTGCAAATCTAAAAATGTACCACTAAGGATGACTACCTCGTGATCTATGAATGTAAAAAGGCTTTTGGTCATGAAAATGAGATTTCTCAAAGCTAAAATGTAAGTTCTCCACTATTAAAGGATTTTAAATCATTAAAATGTACTATCAGTATGCTCTGTATTTTCAATGAATTAAATTATGGAGAGACATGGTTGATTGCAAACTTGGAAAAATATTTCATTTGAATTGAAAAATATATATGCCAATATAATATTGTTAACACACAACAAAAGATTGTAATCAAATATAATCTTTTATAGAAAATCCAATAGTAAAAACTGTACAAAAGTAAGACACAACTAATAAGAAGTAATAGTGGATAATAGACAACATTGTTAACAAATGCAATTGAAATTTAACGGAAATATTCTCATCTATTAAATTGTACTTTGTATATAGCATATAAGTTAGTCTTATGACATGTTTTTAAATTAGATTTTCATTTCTTATTTATTTATCCAAAAAAGTTGCTTAGTCTCTCCTTATAAATCCCATTTATCTCATGTATTTTCATGGTATGTTCTGAAGAAATACTGAAAGGGAAATATATGCCAAAAAGCATTTGGTAGATTATATATTTGACTTAGATATGTGTATGAATAATATTTCCAATGAATTTCAATGTATCATAAGTTCAGAGAAAAGTGTTCCAATTTTAAAAATAAATAGCTACTGGTCTCAGCATAATTTAATACGAGCTTGTGCTTCTTTTCCATTTTATTTTAATTCTTTCCTTGATGTTTCTGAATGACCTTTGGCAAGTAACTCAATTTTCTGTGCATTTTCCACTTTGGTCTAGTAAGTATTTTCTGCTTCTCTTGATAGCAAACAAATATCATGCTAAATGCTTCCTTTCTTCATTCATTCATAGATTCATCTTTAAGCTAATATGTATTAAGTACATATTAACTGCCACAAGTTGTCCTATATACTTTCTCATCTCCACTTAAATATCTGACTGGCATCTCAAATTCAAACAGTGCGAAAGTTAGAGCAAACCTCTCTCTTTAGCATTAACTCTTGAAGTGAAAGGTTTTTCCCAGTTTATAGAATGATACTCTCAAATACCTAGTTTTCTAAACTATAAACCTGAAGTCTTAGCCTATGTTGTAGACATTATCAAGTTCTGTCTATTTTAACTCCTAAATAAGAGTAGTCTCTGCTTTTTCACATCTCCACTGAAAACCACATATCTTAGATGTTTTCCTAAATGCATTCTTCCCCCATTGAATTTGCTTTCTGCAGCCAAAGTAACATGTACATAATGGAAATACAAATGCTTCACACCAACACAGTTTCAAAATTTTAACAGCTTTCTATTTATATAGGATAAAGACTGCCATTTTAACGTGAATTAAAAGAATATGAGTGATTTGACTCTTTAGCATTTTTACATTCTCGCCAAGGCAGCCCTCAGTCCATTACCCACCATACCGTCTTCTTGATATTTTTCAGTGTTATTCAAATGATCCACACCCCTTCTTCCTAAGAACATTCTACCATGTCTTTTCCTCTCTTTGGAATTAATTTTCCCCCTTTTTCCCCCCTTACCCAGTTGTCACAAACTTCTCAGAGTTCATTTCATTCATAATCTCATTGAGAAAGTTTATCCAGATGTCTGGACGTGAGTTGTGTGCTGTGGTATATGCTCTCATAGCAACTTGTAATTTTCTCAAACATGATTTATTGGGATTTCAAAAATAATTAGTTGTGTAATTGGTTCCTTGAGTTCTCTTATTCTAGATGTCAAGCTCAAAAAAGTACTTCTTTGTCTTGTTCGTAGCTGTAGGTACAGTGACAAGTTTAGTGCCATGAACACAGTAGGTGAGCAGTAAATATATGAAAAATAAATTAATGAATATATAATATTTAATTATTCTTATTTCATATTTTCAGCCATAAACCTGTATAGTGTAACTCATCATTCCTTAAGTAAAAGCATTGAAGTATATAGATAGGAGAAATAAATAATATAGTAATATTTTCTCAATTTTAGGCTTTTTGTTTCTTACAATTCTAAAATTTGCTAACATCTCTCTTGTCTTTTCCCCTCCCTCCCAATACTGATCTTTATCTAAGATGCACAGCCTCAGGAATATAAAAGAGTATGTGATCTTGAGAGTGAGAAAGAAGGTCTTTACCACTGAGCAATTAAAGGCGTAGCTTAATGACTTCCATTTAGATGAGTGAATCTACACACAGTAATTGGTTTATTTTATTTTCTGAATTGAATATTTATTTTACTAAGTAAACCATTTGATAGTTTTAACAAATCAATGAAGTCAAAATATTTAAATGCCATTTTAATTCAGGTAGGATCTAATACAAACAAAGTCTTTTCCCTCCCACCTGGGAAAAGTTGGCCCAAATATTGGAATAGGTTATTTACCCAACAAAGCCACTTCAAGATTTTTTAAATCCAATTAATTATGAGCACATGTGATGTGACCAACTGGTAATTTGAAAATGCCAAACTTACTGTGTTTTGCAAAATATTTAAGCCCAACTTCTGCCAAGGAAATTTTCTTTTTATGTAAAAGAAGATTCCCCTCTGTCTGAACTGGACAGCATTTTGAAGACTTCCAAAAATTATCGATGAAATCACACTATTTAATTTCCCTCATCATTCTTGGTACATCAAGAAGTGGATTGATACTTATCTTTCTCTGACTTATTTCCATTTTACTCATATGTGGACTTTAAGAAACAAAACAGAAGAGCATAGGAGAAAGGAAGGAAAAATAAGATAAAAACAGAGAAAGGCAAACCACAAGAGATTCTTAAATACAGAGAACAGACTGTGGGGTGGGGGTTGCTGGAAAGGAGGTGGGTGGGGGGATGGGCTAAATGGGTGATGGACATTAAGGAGGACACTTGGGATGAGCACTAGGTGTTATATGCAAGGATGAATCACTAAATTGTATTGCTGACCACTACTGCACTGTATGCTAACTAACTTGGATTTAAATACAAATAAATTAATTAATTAAAAAAAAAAAGAAGTGGTTTGAAAGAGGGTTGGTAATCATCTGGGAATGTATGTACACTGATGTATCTTCTGCTTTCTATTTTGTAATGCCCAAATGCTCACAAATTTGATAGAGCTTAGTTGTTCCCCCTTGGTTCTATTACTTAAAAAATATTCTAAGAATGACAATGAACAGGGGCTTAAAGTATTATCTGTTTTACATATAATTAACATATAACAAATGCATATTTGGGAAAAGTGGAATTACTACCAATCCTGATAGGAAACAAGTGCCTGTTGAGGTGGCAGCAAAATTCATGGAAGTGGGCAGTGACTGAAGACATGCTTTATTAAGAGTTCTTCTCCTCCTACCTTCCAGATGTATCTATCTTGATTTTTTGTTTATTTGTTTTTTACTGGCTGGTTTACTTTCATTTGTCTCTCCCCCCCCCCCTCAAGTTTATTTATTTTGAGACACAGAGAGAAAGCACAAGGTAGGAGCAGAGAGGGAGAGAGAGAGAATCCCAAGCAGGCTCCACACTTCAGCTCAGAGTCTGACTAGAGGCTCTATCCCATGAACCGTGAGACCATGACCTGAGCCAAAACCAAGAGTTAGATGCTTAACCAACTCAGCTACTTGGGCCCCCCATCTTCATTTACCTTCATTTACCATGTATCTTATTGTCTACTTCTTTCTTTCTTTCTAAAGATTTAAACAAAAAATTTAGCCTTGTCTGTATTTTGAACTATCATCTTTTTACTTTACTCAAATCTATTTTGGACCTCCAGAAGTCATTTTTCTCTTGATAGCACACATTAGATTTTTAATGCTAAAGGAGTACCTCTTCTTAGATATTTCATAGATAACTTGAATTCAGATGATAAGTGATATGACATAATTAGATGACTTCTAGACTAGATTTGGGCAATTTTTGAAGTACGGACAAGGTCAGGGAGTTATGGCTGTAGTCCAAATTAGGGTTTCTCTACTTTGGCACTGATGACATTTTGGACCAGATGAGTCTTTGGTGTGGAGGTCTGCTCTGTGCATTGTGGAATATTTAGCATCATCTCTGGCCTCTATCCACTAGATTCCAGTGGGTCCCTCTGCTCCCAGTTGTGCCCAGACTGGCTCTAAACATTGCCAAATATCCCTTTGGGGGGAAAACACCCTCATTTGAGAACCACTTTAGAGATATGATAAAAATCTATATCAAGACTGCAACAGATAAAATAGAGAGGCAATGAAATTGAGAGTCATTTTTAAGGAATATTTGATGAGGTTAATGACCAGATATATGAATTTAAGGAGAAAAAGAATTGCAAGTTGTTTTCTATACTGGATACTAAGACATACCTAAGTTTTAAAGCCTTGTTATTTGTATTTTTCTCTTCTGTGCCTTCCTCTATGTGATTCCCTCAATCCAGATTTCTCTTTGATCTCCCCATTTATGCTTAATAAAGTTCTATGAATCTTTGAAGCCTAACTCAAATAACACTCATGACCATTGTAACTATTTCTCCATTCTTAAACTCCAACAGAGAATATTTTCTTCCTTCCTTGAGTCATGAATTGTCACTAGTATTTCATGATGAATGTAATTCCCATGTCTTTAATGGTAGAAACTTGTATCATTTTTATCTCTTCATAACTCATCACACTGTATGGAATATAATACAAAGGTTGAATGACTTACTTAGACACTAACATACAGAGCAGTATTAGTGCTCTTACAGAAAGAGCAATTATTTTTACAGAAATTCAGCATACTTGAACATTACTATTGATTCTGAAATAATAGGCTACCTCTACACTCTCTGTATATTCATTTTCAAACATTTATATATTTGTTTGGGAAGATCAGATAAATACAAATATGAAGTATAATGAGATTTAATTTCAGTAATATGAGGTATGGAATAAAGAACACTTATATTTACAGCTATAGAAACTAGACGTTTATCAAGTAACCTACTGACCATTTCATATATAGCAGACTAGATGGTCAAAATGACTGTGTTAAGTGCTCCTCTAAGTAGCAGAAATCTTGTTTGACATTGATTAATATTTCTGTTTTAATGCTATCATATGTTTCATCAGAGTATGTGGCTTAGACTAAAAAAATTAGAGGGGCTATGGATAGAAGGTATTTTCCATACCTTCAAGAAAGAAGTCTGAAATTTCAATCTCTCTCTCTATATATATATATACTTATAAACTGTGTAGAAAATATGTGAGGGGTCATATTCACACTTCAGAAAAATCTCTACACAATTAAGTTTAGAAATACAATTTATTATACTCAGAATAAAGGATTAAAATGAACTTCAGGAGCCAAATATTTCAAAGTAACTTTTACAAAGCTTTGCATCCATGTGTTTGAACCAAGTGAATTGTTTTCCTCCACATGCCCTCTTATTCTGCATTCCCACTGAGTTATTGTAAATTATTTCACTAAAACGGCTGTAGCTTGAATTTCTTTAATCTGAAAAAAAAAAGTACTCTTCTCCCTATGGTGGAATATGATGGTATTTTGAAGTTATGTAATCTCGGAGAGTATAAATTTTGAGTTTAGAAATAAATAGCCTCTGTATTTAAAAATTTTCAAATATAAAGCAAAAGTTTGAATTCTATTACATTGTCTACCAGAAATCCGGATTGTTTTATCAACATATATTAACTAGGAGAACATTTTATATCGCATAAGTACCAAAATGCAAAATTATTTCCACGAAAAGTGAAAATTTGAGAAGTTAAAGTTTTGTCGACAAGACCTGGAACAATGACCCCACTCGGAATATTTTACTGGATTGGAAAAACCAAATGTTGCAATGATACTTTGCAGAAAAATGCCCTCTATTTGTTTCCTGGGCACATTCCTTAAAATATTCAGATAATAGAAAATGAAACACTATATATTTGCATTAATGGTTAAAAAATAAATACCTCTAGCCACTTAGGCAGAACTATATTCCCATTATGCTCATGTGGTTATTGCTTTCTATATTCTATTCATCTGCTTCCATATAAAATTCATTAGATCTCCTTCAATGTACAGATTTTAAAATCAATCTTATTGGTTATTATCTTTGCCATGACAAAGGTAAGACCCGGGGCTTGCTTATATGCACTGTCTTCTGTCTCACTGTTCACTTTAACACTTAAAAAATATATCTATTTTGGCTCTGGAATATAGGGAGTTATCAGTTGATAGTTTCTTTGTAACTAAGACCACAGGGTTTATTGTTTGACTTAAGTTGGAATTCTTCCTCTAGTGCTTGTTATTTGTATGGCCTTTGAAAGTTGTATCATCCACTAAGGCATCAATTTTCTCACTTTGGAAAGTAGGACCTATAATTCAATTCTGTGAGAACAAATGAAAGAGATATTGCATGTAAAGTGCTTTGTGTAACGGTTGGCTCAGAGTAAGCCTTAAACAAGTATTAGGACAAATTATAATTAAATCACTAGCATAGCAAACTCTGGGGTTATAAAAATCTTCCAAAGCCTGCAATTTTGAAATTATAGTTAAACTTTGAAGTCCTACAAAGTTAATGAAAAGATTCGGGTTCAGGAATCTGAAAATACTCTCATCAGATAAATATATGAGGGAATAGAACCAGAACAGAATAAAACTCTTTGGAAAGGGTCTGAAGTTTGATTTTATAGAAGAGTTCTTAACTCCTCTGAAGTAGATTATTAGAACACTTTTCCCAGGTCACAAGGTTGTATAGGACTGGTGAGGGAAAAAAAGTAACCCTTGTAAGGGAAAGCAAGAAACAAACCAGTCCAACTGATCTCCTTCCCAACAGCCACTTTTCCAGGGCAAATATATTTCAGCCAAAACAGACAAATGCTGCGCTCTCCTGACTACTTTCATTTAGTTTTTCTCTTCTCCATTTCATTGCGGTCATTATTGCCTAATTCAACTTCCTAATTCCTAATTCTGTTTGAAAAAACCAATTGTACTCGATCACTTGCATAGACAATTAAAACTCTCAATCTCTGGTGTGTCAGATCCTTTATCACGTGGCCTCAACTTGTATCTGCAACATTTCTCAACCTTCTATCCTCCATACGTACTATGATCCAGCCTAACCTCTTCCATTTCAAAAAAAAAAAAAAAAGAGAAATTCCATCTTTGCATTGTTCATTCATTAATTTATTCATTAAGCCAGCAATAGACACTAGAGTGTCTAAAATGTGCATGACACTGATGGTTCATGGGAATACGTAACCATATTGCTTGCCTTCAGTAAGCTTTACAATCTGGGTGATAAAATTATATCATTTGTCCATTGCAATAGCGCACATACTTTGTATAAATTAAATGTTGGTTGCATTAAATTCAAAGAAGATGATCATCTAAATCAGGTTGGGAGAATCAAGAATGGACTCATAGTTGCAACCACTGAACTGATTGATCCTAAGGAGCAATTAGAATCTAGTTAAATGAAAAAAGGAAGGATGGAATGATATTTCAGGAAAAAGAATGCTTTGCATAAAGAACACCATTGCCTTAATAGGAGCTGACAATCACACACACACATAGATGTTACATATATTATATGTATTTATGAAGAAGTTTTTGAATACAAAAGTTTTTGTAAGGAAGTTTTTGATGGATGTTTTGTGTTAATTTAAGAAGCTTGAGCAGTCTTCAAGCTTTTTTTATATGTAGTTTCCTACATATAAAAACATGTCATCCACAAACAGAGATAATTTTACTTCTTCCTTTCTTATATGGATGCCTTTTTTTTTTTTTTTTTTCCTTTTCCTGACTAATTTCTGTGGCTTGGACTCCAGTACTACATTGAATAGGAGTGTCAAGGGTGGGTATATTTGCCTTGTTCCTTAGAAGAAAAGTTTCTGATTTTCCACAATTGACTATAATATTAGCTGTGATCATACTCAACCTTTACTACATTGAGGTAAAATCTTTCTATGCTTAGTTTGTTGAGAGTTTTTAACATGAAAGTCTGTTGAATGTTGCCAAATGCTATTTCTATATCTATTGAGATGATGTTGTGATTTTTAGTACTCATTCTCTTGACATGGTATATCACACTGATGAAAGTTCAAGAGGAATAAACATTTCAGTTATGGAAGATGAATAAGTTCCATTGTACAACATTGTGCTTCTAGTTAACAATACTATATCGTGCACTTAAGAATTGGTTAAGATGGAATCTCATGGTAAGTGTTCTTACCACAAAAGGAAAGACACAAACACAAAAGCTAACCAAACAACAAACCAACAAACAAAAACACAAAGGGGAAGGAGGAAACTTTTGGAAGGGATGACCATGTTTATTACCTTGATTGCAGTGATGAGTTCATGGGTACATACATATGTTAAAAGTCATCAAATCGTATACTTTAAGTATGTGCCATTTCTCATGTATCAATTGTATCTCAATAAGCTGTTTAAAGAAACTTTGAAATTTATTCTAATCCTTAATGACAATCTTGATGTACTTTAAGTGGAAAGTTTTGTGATAAGCTTTGCATTTTTAAAAGTATGCTCAAGAGAATACAGACGATAGAGTGGAACGGATACCAACTGATCTGAGGAGGAGAGATAATAACTTATTTAGTATTCAGGAGGGAATACCTGGAAGCCTAAATAAAGCAACATGTTAGAAATGGAGAAGCTGGTCAGAGACAAAACAATCCAACAGAAAATGTTGAATGGACGCAACAGGATTTGGTGACTTCTTAGATGTAGTAGAGGAAGAACTCTAGTAGAATTCACAGGCAAAATTTGCTCAGGCTGTGAGGTGCTGACTCAAAGGATCTGGACTCTTCAGACTTTTTTTTTTTTTTTTTCCTTTTACACTTTGTGAGTTTCAGAACATCCTTCTTTGTAGCAAGTAGATGAACTTAAAATTTTCATTCCGAGAGAAAGTTCTTATGTTTAAAAACAAAATAGCAAACTGTAAGCTGTTTGGAATTTTACCTCTTTTGTTAAGCAGACTTAAATGGATGAGATTTGCAACAGTTCTACAATATTGATCTTTATGTTTTCCAATGCTTCAAGCTGTTCCCTGAATGTTGATTCTTCGAGTATTCACAGCTAAGACACTGAGTGATTTTACTAAAATTATGAAATTCAGTAGCAACTTATGTATTGATATTTGACTATTGTAGGTTTTTGACTAATATTACTAACACTAGAAGAATACTCTTATGAATTATATAATTTCATTTAAAATAAACCTTTATTAAGCAACATTCATCACCCAATGTTAATATTATTAAGGATCCTCGTGAATTCATCTAAAATCTCAAAACTGAGATGTCACTCCGCGTCCAAAATACTTTAAGTAATATGTTATTCATTTTATCCATTTGTGAGCTCTAATTAGTGAGTTTTTAAAAATCCCATTTGTTAAGACTGAATGTATTGAAAGAGTAAAATAGCAAAAATAGTTTTAGGCAGTGTTAGTTTTAAGGACATACTATCTGCAAAGTTATTGAGGACCTGAACTTAGAAAGGCCAATATCTGAACGTTAAAACTCACACCAAAATTCACCTTTTTTTAAAAAATTCAGGATTCTTTATTTCTTTCCATGAGTTTGAATTTTAAAATGTATTTTATTTTCTAGATCTTGAAATAACATTAAAAATACGGACAGCATTTTGAAAAAATTGTGGACAAAACTTTCAGTGAACAGATTTTTCTTGGTATTTATTTATTTATTTAGTAAATTTGCCCTATTAAGACAATAAAATAATTTCTTTCCACTATAGCATGGGGCAGCAAAACCATGGCCTAGGGCCAAATTCAACTATGCTCATGCATTTACCTATTGCTTACAGTTAATTTTG
Organism: Puma concolor; assembly: GCF_028749965.1. Lineage (NCBI taxonomy): Eukaryota > Metazoa > Chordata > Mammalia > Carnivora > Felidae > Puma > Puma concolor. Next base: position 179,429,077 of record NC_141670.1, on the reverse strand, counting down.
TGTTAAAAAAGCAGATATGAGTAGTTGTGACAGAAACCATCTGGCCTAAAAGCGTAAACTATTTACTATCTAATCTCATACAGAAAAAGTTTACCAGCCCCTTAACTATAGCATAAGAAGTCATCCCTTGTATGTTGGTGAAAATTCCAGTGGAAGTTTTGTTTATTTTTTATTTTTTTTTTTTAATTTTTTTTTTTCAACGTTTATTTATTTTTGGGACAGAGAGAGACAGAGCATGAACGGGGGAGGGGCAGAGAGAGAGGGAGACACAGAATCGGAAACAGGCTCCAGGCTCTGAGCCATCAGCCCAGAGCCTGACGCGGGGCTCGAACTCACGGACCGCGAGACCGTGACCTGGCTGAAGTCGGACGCTTAACCGACTGCACCACCCAGGCGCCCCGGAAGTTTTGTTTATTGAAGACTACCCACAGAACTGGGGAAGTCAGTTCTTAGAACATACTGGGCTGAACGGTGTCCCCTAAAAATTTACATTTACCCAGAATCTGTGAATATGACTGTTAGGAATTGAAAGTCGGTATCTTCCCAAACCTGGTATGTTGAGATCACTGCCCCCCACCCCCCCAACCCTACCCCATGTGATAGTACTAGGAGGACAGGCATTTGGGAGATTACGTCATGAGGTGGAAGATTCATAATGGGATAAGTGCCCTTATAGAAGAGACGCCACAGACCTTTCTTGTTCCTCTTCCCTGTAAGAACACAGTGAAAAGATCGGCCAGCTATGAACCAGAAAGTAGACTCTTAAAAGACACTGAACCAGCCAGTGTTGTGAACTTGGACTTTCCAGCCTCCAGAACTGTGAGAAACAAATGTATGTTGTTTAAAGCCTTCACCGTCTTGTATTTTTCTTATAGCAGCCCAAATGGACTAAGACAGGGACCTTATTTGTAAATAAGATAATCAAATTAAGATGTAGTCATAGTGCATTCAGAGAGCTACAAAATCTATGATCGATATTCTCATAAGAAGAGGAAGATTTGAGGGGCGCCTGGGTGGCTCAGTTGGTTAAGTGTCTGACTTCCACTCAGGTCATGATCTCACCATTTGTGGGTTCGAGCCCCACATCTGGCTCTGTGCTGACAGCTCGGAGCCTGGAGCCTGTTTCCGATTCTGTGTCTCCTTCTCTGTCTGCCCCTCCCCCACTTGTGCTCTGTCTCTCTCTCTCTCTCTCAAAAATAACATAGAAAACTTATTTAAAAATAAATAAATAAATAAATAAATAAATAAATAAATAAATAAATAAGAAGAGGGAAATTTGAGCACGGGCACATACACATAGAGAAGATGATGTGAAGACACAGAGACGCAGGAAAGAAGGCCATATGGCAAAAGAGGCAGAGATCAAAGCGATTAATCTACAACCCAAGTAGTGTTGCAGATTGACAGTAAATGCTAAAAACTAGAAGTGGCAAGGAAGGATTCTCCCCTAGAGTCTTTGGTCTGGAAGAAACCTGATTTTGGACTTCCCGCCTCCAGAAATGTGACAGAGTATGTTTCTACTGTTTTAGGCCACCTAATTTGTGCTGCTTTGTTACAACAACCCTAGGAAACTAATCAGTGGTAAAATGAAAAACTAAAAACCATTTTGCTAAAATGCTTAAACATTCTTAAACCGTTGAATTTTTTTTTTCTACCATTTAACTGGCTAAAGTAGAAAGCTAATGGTTATCAGTATTGTAACAGAAGACTTATACTCTGAGAAGGAGTGTACCATATGGCAATCTTATGAAATACATAAATACTTTATTCCCTTTTAATAAAAATAAATTGTATTACATTTTAATGATCAATTATGACTTAGTGGGTCAACACAGTTCTCCAAAGATAAAATAGAGTGTATGAATGTTTATCTTAATATGCATTTAATAAAAGGCCAATCATTTTTATGATTCTTAAGAGCACACAAATTAAAGTTATGATGTGAAGTGTGGCTTAATTTCTTCCTTTTATTACTTATCTGTTAATTTCATAACTATTAAATTCTATAAAGCTATTATTGCCAATCATTACAGCTCAAGAGGAATACTGCTTTATTTGTTAATTAAATACTTATTTAGGGCACTTCATTTCAAGTGTTAACAAATATTTACTAATTTATTACAAAGAATAATAAAAAAAACTTTTTTTTTAATTCAGAAGGACAGCATAGGTATCTGAGTTATTGGAGATTTAGGAAAAAATAATTTCGACAAAATTAGACAATCAAAGAAAAAACATGGGAGCATGGGTACTTGTGAGCATCTTGGTGCCCGATATTTATCATCATCATATCAAGGAATTTATCATCATTCCTTCTGTATAACCATCCTGCTACATTCCAGAACATTCTACATATTTTAATGTTGGAAGGTACCACTGAATGTGTGCTGCTATATTTATTGCTACGTAATTTGTAGAACTAAGTGCTGTTTTCAGAACCCCAAACAACGCTTATTAAATTTCCTAAGTAATTATATTTACTCATGATAATTTCAATTTCACAGTGCAAATCAGCACAGGTGTGACTAGCAGTTATATTTCTTCATCCACAGAGCCCCTGCTGTACATAAAGCATCCACTAGTAATTTTCTTTAATTCTCTTAATTGCTTGGGGCAGCCTGAGCCACTCTTTTCCCCTAATTTGATGCTTTCCGTTGTGTTTCATAGAAAACAAAATAGTCTGGAGAAGGGCCACTTATAATTACAAGAATTGAAATACAAGCACACTCATGCCTAATATAGGCTTGGAGTCAACCTTGCAGCATTTACACATATATCCGTTTGATATTAGTAGAGTCAGAGAGGAAAACAATAACAGGAGAGAAAAGCAAAATAAAAGAGATGACTAATGTTTTAAAAAGGTTATGAAGCATATTTTTAATATAATGATACTAAAGTTCAAAACAATCTTAGGAACAAAATTTTTTTTCTTGTTTTAAAACTTAAGAATTATATTCACTCGTATTCCATTTGTTTTCCAAAGAATCGGGTATGAAGGTACAGTCTACTCTTGTTGAACTTCATCAAGCATGTTACGTTGACTTTTCTTTGTTTTTTTTATGTTTACTGATTTTTGAAAGACAGAGAGAGAGCACAAGCAGGGGTGGGGCGGAGAGAGAGGGGGACACAGAATCCGAAGCAGGCTCCAGGCTCTGAGCTGTCAGCACAGAGCCCCACGAGGGGCTCGAACTCAGGAACCACCAGATCATGACCTGAGCCGAAGTGGGATGCGCAACCGACAGAGCCACCCATGTGCCCTGACTTTTTTTTTTTTTTTTTTTTTTTTTAACTACGTTTACATTTGCACATTCTGGTTCATCTAACTGAAGTGCATCTCAGATTTACCAACTTTACCTCATGCTTTTAGACATGCTCAGCCTTTGGTGTATGTGTTTAAGGTAAATGAGCAATTTAATGGATGGATATTGTTCTTAATGTCTTTAAAATGCTGAAAAGATAACCATTGATATTTCTTACAATATAATATTTTACATTTCTACACCACAATGAAACAAGAATTATAATGAGTTCTGCTTATTATACTTGTACAATATATGAAAAAAAATAAGCTAATGTTTTAAAGTGGCTCAAGAAACAGGAACTCTTAATATATTCCACAGAAATTTCATTCAAGGAAACATAATAGAAGAAGCAGTTTGCTTCTGGAAATCTCAACTGCCACAGAAAGGATAATGCTGTTGCTGAAAAAACAGGTTCCTCTAGAACAAAGCAAATGACTGCATAATTTGAAACTGGCTTGCACCTGCATGAGTGAGAACTAAGGTTTGATTCTATTAGTCTCTGTCACTCTTAGCAACATTGTAGGTGTTACGTAAAATTAAGTGAGGAAAGCAACATTGGTTGATGGAATGGTGAACACCTGTTTAATAAAAACTTTTTTCTTGTTTCCATTTATATTTTTATCTGATGCTATTTAGACTATGGGCAAGCATTTACCAGAAACCTGTTTATGCACGTAACAATGGCCAAAATAGAGTCCCTATATAATTATTGGAATAACTAAAACAAACAAACAAAAAACCACCATGGTCCAATACAAGAGACACTCTTTTATTAATTCAAATGTATTTGTTTTTAAGATTTTGGAGATTGTCAAAATTTTGGGAACCAGATTAAATCTAAGAAATCTTTGACCAGAAAAATATGTGTAGATCACAAAATTTCCATGTTATTTGAGAGAGACACAAATTTCCTAAAGCCCTCAATGAGAATTGCTAGATTCCAATTAAAAATGGCATATTCAAACAGCTACCTCATGCACAAAGCTGTTTATTATTTGTCTTTAGTTCACTGATAATTCATTTCCAGTCTTCACTTTTCTTGAGCTTTCAAAATTGTATTCCACCTGCATAATTTCTTTCAACATAGCATATCCCCATAATAAATATCTTCCTCCTCCTGCTGGCACCGAAAATACAGAAGGATAATAAAGAATGCTATGAAGTATCATTCACCAAAGTTATTTGGTATCTTTATGATATTTTTTCTTCTGGACATACATACCCTCATTTACTTGATTGTTATTTCATTGTTTAACATTTAGGAATATTTTCATCAATAATTGAGCAAATCTCTGGTTATTCTCTTAGTGTAAATTCTTCTGGAATTACTTGGTAAAAAGTGAATGTGTTGAAATTCTTGATACATTCTACTAAATTGCTCTCCACAAAATAGAAGCAATTTATACTCTCGCTGATGGTTTAAGATAAAAACCATTGCAATATGTCCTCAATAACAATATTCAATTTTGTCAATGAAGAAACAAAAAGTAAATAATAAGCTTTACTGCCCCACTGTTTTATGAAAGATATTATCTGGGACCCTCAAATAATAAAACAGATCATCAATTTTGTAACAATTACAGGGTAAATGGGATCCGATTTCATATGACAACTGAAGACCTTTGCCAAAGCAAAGATTGTATCTGATAAAATGAAAAAGGCAAGGAAGACTTTACTCAAGGTTAGAGATGAGAGAATCATAACTCAGTCTGAGCTCACCTCCACTGAAACAAGAGGCAATGCCTGTAGTTGTCGTTTGTTTTTTCTCCCCCCAGCTTTTGAAGCACGGGTGGGCTAGTGAAAGGTCCTGGAGGACATTAGGGGACTGGTTGATGGTGGCACATGTGGAGCAGATCGAATTGTTCTTGAGTGTGCAGATATTTTTCTCTGAGATTAGATCGTTGTGTTTGTTACTTAACACCCATTAATTTAGGCCTCCGCTTTTTCATAGCGACTGGGAGGGAAGAGTACTCCTTTAATACTTACATTTCAAAGAGATGGTGTCCAGATCCTTTAGGAAGACATTTCCGAGTAGTAAACTAGGTAGAGGGAAAAAAAAAAAAAAAAAAAAAAAAAAAAAAAAAAAAAAAAAAAGAACGAGAGAGAGAGAGAGAGAGAGAGAGAGAGAGAGACAGAGGGATTAACATTTCAAAGGGGCAGAGAAAGAAGTCAGAAAATAAATTTCCTAAGGTAAGTCTTCCAAGAAAAGAGAAGTCAGGAGCCTCAAATCAAGAAAAAGGCTGCCTAAAATTTAATCAAGTTTAAGGCCCTGGTGATCACCTGCAGTAATAGCTTAGGCCACAATATAAATGTAATGCTCTTAAAAAAATTAAGCCAATCTAGTTAAGCGTTTAGATTTACAATGAAGGAATGTGGTATGTCCTTCAAATTTAGATTAGGAAAGGATATCACTTTTCTCTCGGAGGCTCTGCTGCAGGATGGTGTAGAGACCAAACATTTTGCTTAGACTTTTGATGTGTATTCCTACTTGAATGGTCATTGGGCTTTGGGACTCCGATGTCTGAACATAGAATATCAGGGAAGAAGTACAGCAGCCCTTCCTCAGCAGGATTTTTCAGTTCAGAGAACCCCTAAATGACGACGGAGGACTGGTGGACAAAACATTCCCATACCCTTTATACTTGTGGGACCCAGATGCCCAGACAGGTTCTGGTTACTCAGTGAGGTTTCTCTTCTCCCATAAATCTGTTTCTGAGCCCCTGACACCATGCAAGGCCTTCAAATGGGAGATACCAGGAATTTAAAAATGGACCTACTCCAGATTCTTTTCTCATGTAGGTTACAACCAAGTAGAGGTGATAACCTGTGCATATAACCCAGTGCTCTCTAGAAGCATATGATCTACAGAGGCTGCATGTAGATATGTATTTGTTGATACTTTGTACATTTGACAACTGATTTGTCTTGTTGCCATCTTTCCCTTTTCTGTTTAACTCATTAACTTTCCTTTCACTTTTTCCGCATCCCTCACTAAGTTTCATAGTAATTGCTTTTCTGTGACTATTCTGCTCTTCTCCCCAAGGGAAAACGTGCTGTTGTCTATTCATGTATTTTTGTCCTCTTCTTCAGTTAATTCACTCAGCTCTAGCTACTATTCATTCTCAAGGTGAACTTTCTGCACACAGAATATTTACTTTTTTATTATAAAGTGACATCATACAAATATTCAAGTTCTCTGGGTTATAAAAGACGCAGGTAATGTGCTCTTACAAGGCATGTACATTGTGTCCTTTAGCAAAGTATATGCTTTCTTTCTTCCTCCCCAAAGATAACTGCTACCAATAAAAAAAAATAATAATAACATATTTACGGGATTCAGTCCCGTAAATTGAAAGATGCAGAGATAATGTCCTGACATCATGCCTTGCGTCCTATTATTTTTATATTCCTCAATATTAGAGAACATCATGAAGTATTTCCATTAATTTACACTTAAGCAAAAATATTGGCACCATAGGTATATTTTATTCCTATCACCAATAGTCTAGTGAATTCATTGTGATGCATGCATCGTGAAACCACTGGATTAATATAAGGCCTTGCTAAGATCATGTACAAGTTGCTAGGTTATGTGAGGCATCATGGATTCCTTAGGCAAACAAGAGACTTTAGCAGTAGCCAGGCACAATGAGGAGAAAAGTGGATTTGAAAAGAGAGAGTCCAAACAAGCCAAGTCAGCCAGCATATGTGCTGAGCAGGCAAAATTGGCTGTCACTGTGCTAAGCCTAAGCCTGCCTAAGGGGAACCATGGAAATATATGATGAAGGGGACTTTTCTCTTTTTCCTGCCAAGTGAAAATATGTTACTAGTTCCCTCCAACCAGGAAAGAAAGAGTAAAGTTGGAAAAACAGAAGATAAAATACTGTTAATGTTTATAGGTCAGGAACTCCTTTGAAAAATCTCTCCTGCAGTAGTGACGGGAGGGTGGGGGTGGGGGGTGGCAGGGAGGATAAAGGATCACATGCTAATAATTGTTGCATCATTTTTGTAGCTTAACAGACACCCCACCATCCCCAGGAGCAATTCAGAATTCTAAGTTAAAACTTTACTCCTGTAAGAAAATAAAATGCGAGAAATGAAAATCTTATGTTGTCTTCCACAGACCTAAGCCTCCAGTGAGAGCATAAGAAAAGAGTGAAAGATAAAAAGGACCTTCTTGTAAAAGATATTTCCCACTGAGTCACAGTAAATTGGTATTTTTGACCATAATGTTAGCTCATAACTTCTTTTTAAAGAGTTCTTAAATTCATTTGTTTATAAAATAATTCAGCAGACGTACAACTTAACATCAAAATGTTATATTCAGATGCCTTAGTTTTAGAGTCTTTGCTAGAATTTAGGAATTAAGTGTGCAAACCCATTTCCACACACCACAGCTAGGATTTCGGCTGCTCTTAGCTTATCTCTCCAAACTGCATTTCTACTTGAGGGGAATTAGATTACAAATCTCACATGCCTGTCTCGTGCATACATTAGGCAAAAAGTCAACTGCTTATTTCCCACGATGCATCCAGAGAAACATTCTTTTTCTTTAGCTTCTTTACAACCCATTATTTATGTGATGGTACCTGAGGGAAGAAGGAAGTTGCATCATTACTAGTTTATTCTGTTTCTTTATGCAGAATACCATAGGTAAAATACATAAATAAATTAGAAGTCCCAAAGTTAATATACAATTAAAAATATTCTCTCTATAAAATCTATAGTCAGGTCAAAAATGCATAAATCCTGTACTCCCAACCCCCTTCAAAAGAACTTTAAAAAAATGTGTTTTTTTTAATGTTTATTTGTGTTTGAGAGAGAAAGAGAGAGAGTTTGAGAGAGACAAAGGACAAGCAGGGAGGGGCAGAGAGAGAGGGAGACACAGAATCTGAAGCAGGCTCCAGGCTCTGAACTGTCAGCACAGAGCCCGATGCGGGGCTTGAACCCACGAACCATGAGATCATGACCTGAGCCCAAGTGAGACACTCAACTGAGCCACCCAAGTGCCCCCCAAACAACTGAGCCACCCAGACATCCCCAAAATAACTTCTAAAATACAACTCATTTAAATGATCATGTTAAGATCAAACATGGCAAACTAAACGAAAGCATCATAAGAGAAAAGAAGTTCTCACAACTGGGGTGATTTTTGACAATGGTGCCATTAATGATAGTTCAATAAGTAACATTAATGATTTTGGCACTAAGTTCCTGGCTTCCTAAAATTAAAGGCTTATGGTCCCTCAGGAACGTGAACAAAGCAGAGAAATGTTCATCTCCACAACAGCTGAACAGACAAAATATGTCAAAATGTCAGACTGTGAATTTGGAGTAAGAATGTAAGAGAGGAAAATTGCTATTTCTTGTGATTTTGTGGCCATTAAATCACTTTGGTATGAGAGCTGATGTTCAAGGGTTCACAAATCATATATGACACACAGAAATATCTTTATAATGTTACAGAAGATGCCACCCATAGCCAAACCAGTGTTTCTCAGTTTTTTATTGTCCCTCTCCCAGGAGATTCCTTAAACGTATTTTTTTTTTTTTTTCCAAATCATTGTGCTCCACTGAAGGTTAACACGACAGATCTACTATGTATTCATCTATTTAGTATACGTATACCTGTGCTTATAAATAAAAAGGGTCATTCCCCCCACCCCCCCCCACACATAGCCAAATTTTGGTCCCCTGGGGACAATAAAACCTCCATTGCAAAAGCTTTCCTGACAGTTGGAAAAATAAGTGCCCAGAGGAAGAAATTTTTTTTGTTGTTGTTTAAATTCTAGACAATCACTCTGTCATTTAGTTTTCGCTAGCTAAGGATAGCTTTCATTAAAATTCTATTTCTCCAAAAATTCACTTCTGATTAAATGTAAAACAGGTACTTCTTCAGGGAATTATTGATTAACTTGAGTCTTGCAGGGCACTGCTGTAAACACTTTCCTAATTCTACTTTTTGTATACAGCCCATACCATGGACCCCTCTTGTAGAAATGAGCTCCACTACTACTTATGCACTGAAAATTGAAAATTGCTAATTATATACCTAAAACCTAGAACCTTCTGGGACTGTATATTTGACTAAGAACTATGCATCATCACCTGAAGAAACCACAGGCACCTTAAGGTAAACATATGCACAGTACTTCTTCCTTAGAATTTCTTTAAATCAAAACTACTCCCTTCCTTTACCTGCCACTTCTACTTATTCACTAATGTCCATTGACACCACGATTATGATCTCTCATATTTGGATTATTATAATCTCTCATGTTTATTCTTTCTCATCACTCACACAATTCCTGCGTTAGATCAGCTCTCATCCTTCCACATCTACACTACTGAACAACTTTAAATATGTCTCTATGCTCCTAGTTTTGCCTGCACCAACTCAGTCATTTCCACTGTTACTTGGATAATTTCAAAATGGCTCCTTTTCTTCAAAATGGCTCCCTATTCCTCAAGAAATAATGTTCAACCTCTTTATCTGGACATATAACCTGATACTAGTCTAATATATCTAGCCTTATTTTTAAGCCACTTCTGTTCAATGTTGAAGCCATATCAAGTTCATAAATTATGCCAATTTATGCAATTACTCTATGTGGTTACACTTTCATGAGACTCAGTAGGTCATTGCCAACCCCTGCCGGCCTCTTTAAGTCAACCTTCTTGACTTCCAAAATTCACTTCATGTCTGCACTTTTGAAAGTCTTAGTCTACTCTCACTGGAGTCTATCCTTCAAGTTCAATTTGTGCCACTTTAATATTTAGTAGTAACTTCTAGTACAACAATGATAACATTTGTCAATTATTTTTATACATCTGCTTCCTTGATAATGCTTGACAGCAAGACTAGTTTAATTTGTTTTTGAATGTACATCAACTAGTTCAACTCCACATATATATGTCTGGCTGGCTGGCTGATCAATAAATGAATGAAAAAAGCTGAAGGGTAGGGTGAATGTGGCCAGAATGAAAGAACTTACCAAAGTGAATCAAATAGCTAAAAGTCACTAAGAAGGTCAAATAAAATTATCCATATATCACTAGAATTCATTTTGGGAAAACAGTACCATTTTCCATCAATAAGTTAATACACTCTCTGGTTTTCAAAAAAATTTAAAAGCCAAAGTATTCTAGTCAGTGAGTAACTAATCATGTTTTCCTAATGAGGGACATAGTCACCTTGTAAATGTTTCAATCTATAAACCAATGAGCCATTTCACACTTTTTAACAGTGTATTTGCTGATTTTCTAGATCCTTTCATCATAGGCTTAACACTCATGAAAACAAGTTCCTTAAAAATAACATCCCCCCCAAAGATGCACTTGAAATATTTAAGTCAAATTATTTTCTAGAGTTAATTTTAGCATCTTATGTCACACAGAGATAAATGAGCTAATTTTCTGTAAAATCTATTATTAATCCTACCAATTATCCATAAAATACCAAAATGCCTGATATCATGCATTATCTATTTAAATTAGAAAAAGTAACTCAGTCGAATAAAAGGACTTTCTTTTTTACTTGAAATTTGTCACTGGAGTTCTTGGACCTGATGATTTTTTTTTTTTCCCTTAGTCAAAGTCTGTCTAAAGCATATTCTCCATAAGCTTCATTTTGATAGTTATGAGACATTCTGATTCTTCTTTTGGAAGTAAAAAAAGTATCTAATGCCTGTCAAATCTCTAGAGCTTTAGTCTGGTGTGAGTTTTAGAAAAGAACAGAATCTCTAGGTGTACAGATGATTAATGAGAAAAGTCTGAGCACTGAAACACAGAGGAGAAAGAGGTTAATGGCATTTATATGCTTTACTGGAATATTATGGAGGAACTGGAAAATGTCAACTATTGTACAGATATAAGATGAATATAGGTTTCCCTGACACTATTCATATAATATCTCTTAGGTAATAACAGGAAGACACAAATTGTAAGTAAAAATAATAATAACAATAAAATTTATAAATAAGATTGGAGACATCTGTTTTCCTACCTAGAAATATAAATGGCTCAATTATTATTTCTATCACCCATTCTTCTATCAGCTTTGAAGTTAGAATAGGAAGAAAGTTGAAGAAAGGGGTAAAAAAAACAATTTTGTGAAGCTAACTATTCAATCTTTGTGGTCTAATTAGTTTAAACTCCTTTTATTCAATCTCAATGTCAAAATTGTTCACTCCACCAAATCTCCAGTTCACATATCAAGCAATGCTCTCGTTCCCTCTGCTGTCATGCCTTGAAAAAATGCTCTGAGAGATAGAGTCATGAAGAGTTGAAAAGCAAGAGCAAATGAACATTTGGTTTTGACCCAAACTAGTGATTAATTGCTCTGTTAAGATTTTATATTTCCATGCCCAATTAATGCTCCTACTTTATGCCTCTGCATTTTTGCAAGAACTTGTCTTTTCTAAGTTTGTGTTCTATTTTTGTTGTCCTTGTCTTTCTTTTTCTATTTTTAGAAGTGAGTAAACAGAAGTGAATGTAACTAAATGCCAAGACTATTTCATAGTGCAAGAAACCAACCCAGAGATGTAAAAGTGATTGAGATAAATACATACATGTTTTTCATATATATGTCTACTCTTTCTTCCAATTCTCTTTCTGTTATGATCGCACGTAAAACTTTCAAACTACAGTTTATTTTAAAAATGCTGAATCAAATGTACTTTCTTCTGGAACACCATGGCTTACTTTATCTACTCTAAATACAAAAATAGTTTGACCTAATATACAGCAAGATCTGGTGGGAAGTATAGCAGAACTGTATACAGTACATAGTATAGCAGAGTTGTATATAGAAAGGGTTAACAAAAATGCCCGATGTATGTATGTAAGAATGAAAATGTATCCAGGGAAAAACAGGAAGATTGCAAGTAATTAGTCAGTCCAGGGTTGATTTTCTTCCTGTACTAAACAATCTAGATGATTTCTAAAAATCTCCACAGCAAATGTGAACAAAATTATGAGGCAGAGAAAAAGATAAGTAATAATTAGACAAACACATCTGCTAGTATACTGAAACACAAAGTACCTTAAGTTTTTAGGATATGAAACTAATATACAATATAATGACTAAAAGAAAATGGGAAATCACTGAAATAAGGTGGTAGATTGCACATTAATAATTAAACACAACCATTACACTTAGGTTTAACTAAAAATTTAGAATATGATATTTCATGAAATAAGATTAATAATTACATTAACTAATGAGAGTAAAGGATACTGAGATTTATTTTCTCTATTGATAACCTAATAAGTTAAAATGCATCCAGTTTTACACCAGTTGGTTCTGAAATTCCTTGAATGGTATCTGGAGCTGTAACATAGTATTGACTTTGAGGAACATGGAGTGATGATCTTGATAACAGAGAAATAGTATCACCCATTGAATTTTAAGTCATATATATAAGCATATCATCAAAAAAGTCATTTTGGGAAAAGTGAATTCCAGGCCGAGAAGAATGAAATTATATCATCAGTCAGAAAGGGGTTGGTGGGTGGAGGAAGTGAATATTGCAAAATTGAATCACTGCCGTAATTGCTGGATTTCTAGTGTAGGATGTCAGTAATTAGTCAATTTTCTTTTGTTATTTATCCTAAATGCGAATAACTTGATGCTAACAATAAAAATTCATACAATTCACCTTGCTTTTATTTTTTAAAGTACTTTAATGAGATATGATTGGCATGTAAAAAGCTACACATATTTAATGTATACAACTTGGTGAGTTTGGGGATAAGAATGCACCCACAAAACAATCACCACCATCAAGGGCATACACATATCCATCATCTTCCAACATTTCCTACTGTTATTATTTTTATTATTTTTTATTATTATTATGTTTGTGTGTAATACAAACACTTGATATAATATTTGCCCGCTTAACAAATTGTATGTAATAAAACGTTAGCTATTGGCACTATGGTATATTTGTAAGGTCTCAAGAATTTATCTTGCAAAATTCAAACTACTTTTTGACCATCACCTCCCATTTCCTTACTCCTACAGCTGTTGGCAACCACCATTACGTTCTCTGCTTCTGAGTTAGACTAATTAAGATTCTGTGTAGAAAGATCATATAATATTTATATTCTGCATCTGGCTTATTTCACTTAGCATAATGTTCTTAAGGTCTATCCACGTGGCTGTAAATGACAGGGTTTTCTTCATTTTTAAAGCCGAATAATATTCCATTGTATGTATATATCACATTTTCTTTGCTCATTTATCTATTTCAATTATTTCTGTATCTTAGACATTGCAAATAATGAACATTGGAGAGCAGGTACCTCTTCCAGATCCTGAGGTGAGATAACATTTCTTTGTAGCTTCCTTTTAGATTTTCCTGATGATTGCATTTATGATGATTTGCTTTTTCCTAATTGTGTTCAGCACCTTTTCATATACCTGTTGACCATTTGCATGCCTGCTTTGGGTAAATGTCTATGCAGGTCTTTATCTATTTTTTAATTTTTTTTAAGTTAAATAAGTAAACAAATAAATACATAAATAAATAAATATGAGACAGAGAGAAAGAGAGAGAGTGTGAGCATGCACGCACAAGTGGGGAAGGGGCAGAGAGTGAGGGAGAAAATCCCCAGCAGGCTCTGTGCTGTCAGAGCACAGCCCAACGCAGGGCTGGCTCTTACGGACCATGAGATCATGACTTGAGCCAAAATCGAGAGTTGGATGCTTAACAGACTGAACCATGCAGGCACCCCAAGTTATTTGTTTTTGTTTATTTGTTTCTTATCAGTGAGTTGTTGGAGTTGTTTATATTTTTGAGTATTAATTTCTTATCAATATATGGATTTCAAATGTTTTTTCCCATTCTGTAGATGGCGTTTTCATTTTGCTGATTGTTTCTTTAGCTGTGCAGAAAATTGTTACTCTGATGCAATCTCATTTGCTTATGTTTGCTTTTGTTGCCTGTGATTTTGGTGTCATATCCAAAAAATTATTGCCAGATCAGTGTTGAAGAGACTTTCCCCCTATGTTTTCTTCCAGGAGTTTTACAGTTAGATGTTTCATGTCTAAAATCGTTAATCCACTTTGACTTGATGTTTATGTATGGTCTAAGAAAAGAGTCCAATTTCATTCTCTGGTGCATGGTGTCCAGTTTTTACTACAATATTTTTTTAAGACACTGTTCTTTTTCCATTCTGTATCTTGATACCCTTGGAAGATTAGTTAACTGTGAATGAGTTTAATTCTGAGCTCTCAATTCTGTTATATTGGTCTGTGCATTTGTTTATATGCCAGTACCATGCTACTGTGTGATTTACCCTAGCTCCATAATATAATTTGAAATCAATGTGATTCATCCGGTTTTGTGCATCTCACTCAAGATGACTATTTGGGGTCTTTTGTAGTTCCATATGAATGTTAGGGTGTTTTTTCTATTTCTGTAAAAAATACCATTATAATTTCAGTAGAGGGGTGCCTGGGTGGCTCAGTGGGTTAAGTGTATGACTTTGGCTCAGGTCATGACCTCACAGTTCGTGGGTACAAGTCCTGCGTTGGGCTCTGCGCTGACAGTGCAGAGCCTAGAGCCTGCTTCAGATTTTGTGTCTTCCTTTCTCTCTGCCCCTCTCCTGCTCGGACTCTGTTTTTTCTCTCTCTCTCTCAAAAATAAATAAACATTAAAAAAAAAGAATTTCAATAGAGGTCATTTGAATCTGTAAATCACTTTGATGTTCTCAACATATGAACACTTTAATAACAACATTAATCCATGAACACAGGATAACTTTCCAGTTATCTGTGTCTTCTTTAATTTTCATCATCAGTGCTTTATACTTTTCCATGTATGGATCTTTCACCTCTTTGGTTAAATTTATTTCTTAGTGTTTTTTAATTTTTGATGCTATTGTGATAAATGGAATTATTTTCTTTTTTTTTTTTTTATTTTTTTTTTATTTTTTTTTTCAACGTTTATTTATTTTTTTTTTTTGGGACAGAGAGAGACAGAGCATGAACGGGGGAGGGGCAGAGAGAGAGGGAGACACAGAATCGGAAACAGGCTCCAGGCTCTGAGCCATCAGCCCAGAGCCCGACGCGGGGCTCGAACTCACGGACCACGAGATCGTGACCTGGCTGAAGTCGGACGCTTAACCGACTGCGCCACCCAGGCGCCCCTGGAATTATTTTCTTAATTTTTTCTTTGGGTAGTTTGTTGTTAGTGTGTAGAAACGCCATCGATTTCTGAATATTAATTTTGTATTAATTTTGTATTTACTGAATTCATTTTTTAGTTCTAACAGTTTTTGGTACAGTGCTTACTTGGTATTTTGTATATATATAAAATATCATCTGCAGAGACAATTTTACTTCTTTTCAAATTTGGTTGCCTTTTATTTCTTTTTTCTTGCCTAATGGCTCTGATGAACACTTCCAGTGTTAAAATGAAATTGTGAGAGTGTATATCCTTGTCTTGTTCCTGATCTTAGGGGAAAAGCTTTTAGCGTTTTACCATTAGTATGTTATCTGTGACCTTGACATATATGGCCTTTACTGTGTTGAGGTAAAGTCTTTCCATATCCAATTTATTGAGAGTGTTTTTTTTAACATGAAAATATGTTGAAATTCCTCAAATGCAATTTCTATATCTATTGAGATGATCATGATTTTTGTCTTACATTTTGTTAATGTAATTTATCACATTGATTGATTGGTATATGTTGAACCATCCTTGCATCTTAGGGAAAAATCCTACTTGGTCATGGTGTATGACCTTTTATTGTGCTATAGAATTTGATTTGTTAGTATTTTATTGATGATTTTTATATCTATGTTTTCCGGAGATATTAGCCTGCAATTTTTTTTTTCTTGTAGTGTCCTTATTTGGCTTAGGTATTGGGTAATGCTCCTCTTGTAAATTAGTTTAGAAGTATTCCCTTCTCTTCAATTTTTTAAGAGTTTGAGAAGGATGGTGATAACTCTTCTATAACTGTTTGGGGGTCACCTGGGTGGCTCAGTCGGTTAAGCATCTGACTTCATTTCAGGTAATGATCTCACTGCTCATGAGTTCCAGCCCCACGTCGGTTTTTATGCTGATAGCTCGGAGCCTGAAGCCTGCTTCAGATTCTGTCTCTGTCCCTCCCCTGCTCTCTGTCTCTCTCAAATATAAAATAAAACATTAAAAAAAACCTCTAAATGTTTGGAAAATTCACCAGTGAAGCCAACTGGTCCTGGGATTTATTGTTGTTGTTGTTGTTGCTGTTGTTTTTAGGAAATTTTTAACTATTGATTCAATCTTATTTACTCATTCTCAGTCTATTCAATTTTTTTTTCTTTATTAGTAAGTCTTGGTAAGTTGTATGTTTATGGGAATTTATTTATTTATTTTGGGTTTTCCCAAAATATTCCCAAATTTATTGACATAAATTTGCATAATAGTCTTTTATGAACCTTTGTATTTCTAAATATCAGTTGTAATGTCTCTTCTTTCATTCATTATTTTATTATTTTAGTCTCTCTCTTTTCTTAGTCTAGCTAAGGTTTCATTAATTTTGTGTATCTTATCAAATATTGATTTTTAGTTCTGTTTTTTTTTCTAGTTTAAATTTTATTTTATTTCTTCTCTGATCTTTGGTATTTCCTTTCTTCTGCTAATTTGGGGCTTAATTTGTTCTTTTTCTAGTTGTTTGAGGAATCGTGTGAGGTTTTTTGTGACCTTTCTTTTTTATAAAGTAAGCATTTATCTCTATAAACTTCCTTAATAGAACAGTTTACTGCGTACCATAAGTTTTGATATGTTGTGTTTACAGTTTCATTTGTCTCAAGATATTTTGTGATTTCTCTTTTGATGTTTTTGACTCATTGGTTTTTTCGGAGCATGTTTTTAATATCCATATGCTTTGAGTTTTCCTCCTGTTATTGCTTTTGAGTCATTGTGATCAGAAAAAACTACTTGATATTAACAAATTATTCTAACTATAGTTATTTTTAATATTTTTAACAATATAGTTATAAAAGTCAATTGTCATCAGTTTAACAGTCAATTTTATGCTAGAGTTATATTGGTCAATAGTTATAAAAACTTAACTTTGGGATCTCTGGTTTCTGGTGTTGAATGTAAGGAGCTTGGAAGTTGCCACTCTGACCTAACAAGGCATACAACACTGAACAGACCTGAAAGTATGCAATTCTTCTTAGATCCTTAGAATAGGGAAGACCCAGGGAAAACCACTGCCTGCAAGATTGAAGAAACAAGTGAATACAGAAAGTTGAGGCTTACTGGAGCAGAGACTCATGAGTAGAAACTGCCAGGAGACTAAGTGCCAGGGTAAGAAAATCTGGATTGCAATTGACAGATTGCTAGAGACTCAGTGAGAACAAATCTGAAAGTTAGAAACTCCAAGGGCAGGGCGACTGGGTGGCTCAGTCAGTTAAGTGTCTGACTCTTGATTTTGGCTCAAGTTATGACATCATGGTTGTGCGATCCAACCCTACCTTGAGCTCTGTGCTGGGCTGTGCTAGGCGTGGAGGCTACTTGAGATTCTCTCTCCCTCTTTCTCTGTCCCCTCCCCCACTTGCGCACATACAGCACAAACAAACCAAAAGAAGAGGAAAACTCCAAGGGGATTTGATCATATGAGGTGACTTTTGTGTGATTTACTTCCAGGAGGTCATGCAATTTCTCACAGTAAAATCAGAGGAAAATCTCCCTTGCTTCTGGTAGGAAGAAGAAAAGGAGACATTTTGAACTAAGTCAGAGCACTCTGTTCTTCTTAACAAGGACTGCCCTCAGGAAAAACTAGTTAACCAGAATTTAACTTGCTGGAGTGTTTTCAGAAACTAACTGAGTTGGGGAAGGGAAGTACCCAACTCCAACCAGCTCTAGTCATCCTCTTCCACCGAAGGGGAAAAGAAAAAAAAAAAAAAAAAACAAAAAAGTAAGAAGCTAGAGATTCTGGGATAATCTCAAACCTTTCCTATGGATATGCCTACTCCACAACTCTTGCTCCTTATTGGGAGACAAGTCATTGGATTGTGTCTATTTTCAATCCCGCAAAGCCAGGCTGGATACTGAGAGAGTGCGACTTACTTTTCCTAGGGCAGTGCCCACAAGTGTCTATGGTTCCATGCTTTCTCCCATTCCAACAGACCCGAGCCTGATGCTGCTACCCATGTGCTTTCTGTGAGAGCTCTGGTGCACTGGCTGTGGAAGCCTGTGTGACCAACTGCAGGGGAGTGTGAGACACTAAGTGAGAAGGTGCAGAGTAGTGGTGTTGGGAGAGGTCATCAAAAAGACATGGCTGACCCTTGAGCAAGACTCAGACATTTGGAAGCCTCTCACCTTCCCTTGGCTTTGGAATGTATGTTCCACTTGTTTCCCAGAAGCTGCCCAAAGGATTCATCTCAGAGATAAGAATGAGGGGTTCAGACCATCTGAATGGTGTATGTGACTGAATCCGGGTCAGGCCTCCACATAAACTTTTAAGATTCTGGTGGGCAGGTGTGGAAATTTACTCTTCTTGTGGCCACCCAAGACAAGACACTTTAAGTCAGTTCTCTTGCTGATTAAAACTGCCACCTACTAATCTGGAGTGGTCTGCCCTTTTCTTTGGTCTCTCCTTGACCTCCACATACAAGGCCCAAGTTCAAATTACACCTGAGAAGCTCCTGAAGAGCTTGTGAACCAACAACTCTAGGTACACATGAGCTAGTAGAGGGGGTGAGCAGTTGAGGCACCCTTAGGGATTCATGGATGGGACTCTTGGTGAAACCTGGAGATAGTTAGTACGGTTTGCAGTCAGTGACTGAGATCCATGCCCCTTTGCTGTGAGCACCTGCTGCTTTTCCCTGCTTCTGGCTGTAGCCAGGCTATTCATCTCTGCCAATGCCCACAGTGTCTGGAATCGGGCAAGACACAATTGGGCCTCTAGGGCAGCATTCTGCAAGTCTCGGGAAGGTGGGAGGTCACTTTGCTCTCCCTTTCCTCCCTAGAAGAAATTGTGTGCTGAGGCATTTCTTTTGGACCAGGCTATGTGCCACCTGGGGAGATAAATAATGCAGGTCAAAACAACACGCTTGTTTTACCTTCTTCAGTGTGTCTATTCTTGGATTTGTGTTTCTACCGGCGTGCTGGAACCTCTCATCTGGACTCTTGTGACTCCTGTAAAAGTGTTCTCTTCTGTGGGTGGTTGTTAAAATTGGTGTCTGTTAGGGTATAAGTGCTGGACCTTCACATGACCCCATCTTGTTGACATCACTCCTCCTAAACTTCCTTTTATTGATTCCACATATACATCAGATGATTTTCTGGCAAGAATTTGGGTCCTCATGTAGCTTTGTCTATATAGAGAGAACACTTTTGTCAATTTCAAGTGACTATTTCAGGTTTCTATGGCAATTATCTTTGTTGAACAGGTTTAAATATCAATCTCAGTGTTAGTTAATGTTAATTTGCCCCCCCCCCCCAAACCTAACTGATACTCAGGTATTTGGGCAGGAAAATCTGACATTCAGGATCCACTACAAGTAAAATAACTAAGAAAATGATTCCCTGGGTTTCTTGATAGTCAGGCATTCAGAGCTTCTGTTCTCCTAAGCATAATCCTAGCTTCCAAGATTTGGAGCAGTGCATCACCATTAAAAGGCTACATTTATGTGCACAAACATTAAATATAAAAAATCAACATTTCCAGTCTTTATGTCATGATCACATTTATAGTAAAATGGTATTTACAAATATGAGTGCACACAGTAAAAGCAAATATTTTTTAAAAAGCTAAATTTTCACTCACAGCGTGCTTTCTTTTCATCAAATTAATCTCATGTCATATAACTTTTATTTAAGGTATGCAGTGTTTCTTTGCATTCATCGCATCATCACTCAAGATGTTAATTACTATGGTGGACATTTGTGTCATTAGAATGTCTTATGGTTTAACAAATTGTTATAAAATTGGATCTTATCCTTAAGCTCCAATGTCTGTATGGCCCTGATAATTTTGATAATTTTGAAAATGCAGTCACCATTGTACCTAACCTGAGGAAATGAATAAATGGCTATCTGCACTTCTGGCTTCACTTGTGCTATTATATTTCTGAGGGCATGGCTTCAGTATAGTTCACAGAATATGTCAAAAACTAATTGTGAAATATTTGGCCAGAAAGTGATTTGGATGTCCCTGATTAAACAACATTTGCATGTTAGATAAGCAACTATTTTCAATTATAATTTTGTCTAAAAATCCTCATTAATTAGGATTAATTTTTGATGGGAACTATGTCTTTGTGCCGGTGTGATATTATTTTGAGTTATTCTCTTATATTTATTCTGCACATTAGAAAAGGATATTAATTAATTGCAAGTCATTGGGTTTTTTGCATATTTTAAATTTTAAAGAAGTTTACTATGAAATTTTACCTATAAATATGCTAGATAGTTATTACTCAACTTTTAAAGTGTGATACTCTTTCATTTTATTTATGTCTAAAGAGTGGTAAAGATCATTCAGGTATAGATATTTCCTATAAAGTAGCAACACATATTCATTGAAATGAAATACTTTGGATAAAATTTCAGTGAAAAGCCATACATACATGACTGTATGATTCTGTATATAGACAAGTTTTTTTGTCTTTTCAGAGTAGAGCTGTAGGTGACATGAAGGGATGTCTGCCTTGCTCATCAAAGTCTGCCCTTGAAAATATTACGTCTTTGATATCTTCTCATTGGGGAGTTACTCCTTGCTCATTCTACCCTGGAGATGCTGATGTCAGAAGATTCTAGTATCTGCCACTATGCGCAGCAATTTCTTATCCAAGTAATGTATATGATCTGAGGATAGTCAATCAAAGTGCATCTCTTAGATTTTTTTCAAAGGAGTTGGAGAGTGTTTAGTTCTGATGATAAAATGAGAATGAGTCCATATCTGTATGAGCCACAGAAATCAACTGGAATGAGGTTGACATGGATTCTTAGGCAAGAGATGGGAGTTAAAGATACTATCAACTGCCTTCAAGTACTTGTTTCAGATTTTTCCTGAGGACAAATCTCCAAATGTCTTCTCTGCTATGTGATTTTCTGCACTGATAAAACCTGTCTTTTTTGCTTAGTATAAATTAAGCCTCAGAACTCTCACCTGAAATAAAAGCTACAAAAAATGCTAATCATCAATCAATTAATATAATTAAATATATTGAAAATTCAAAAGTATCTGCTTATCCTCTCAGTTATATTGCTCTGAAGCTAGATTGATATTCATTCATTCATTCTTGATTAGTATTTAGAATACCCCAAGTTGACCCAAAATCATACCCCTTTACCCATAGCTCCTTTTTTATTATTTCTTCTTGGCTTTTACAAAGAGGGAAAACATTCACAATGGAGATGTTACCTTTTCAAAAAAATTTCAGTGTTGGGCACCTGGGTGGCTCAGTCGGTTAAGTGGCTGACTTCAGCTCAGGTCATGACCTCACAGTTTGTGAGTTCAAGCCCCGCATTGGGCTCTGGGCTGACAGCTCAGAGCCTGGAACCTGCTTCGGATTCTGTGTTTCCCTCTCTCTCTGGCCCTCCCCCGCTCACACTCTGTGTCTCTATCTCAAAAATAAGTAAACATTAAAAAATTAAAAAAAAATAAAAAAAAATTTCAGTGTTTCAAATTGACAATTTAATGATATTCTTTGTGTATCATACATATTAATCTCTTTGTCAGACATTTTTAATAATTTTTCTTAATCTGTTCATTAATTTTGCTTAACCTATCTTCTGTTGAAAATCTATTGTTTGTCTTAAACATTTTATTTTTTATTTTATTTTTTTCAACGTTTATTTATTTTTGGGACAGAGAGAGACAGAGCATGAACGGGGGAGGGGCAGAGAGAGAGGGAGACACAGAATCGGAAACAGGCTCCAGGCTCTGAGCCATCAGCCCAGAGCCCGACGCGGGGCTCGAACTCCCAGACCGCGAGATCGTGACCTGGCTGAAGTCGGACGCTTAACCGACTGCGCCACCCAGGCGCCCCTGTCTTAAACATTTTAAATAACCTTCCCAGTCTTTCATTGTATCTTTTTTTTGTATTTATGTTATGCTATGTTATTTATTTATTTATTTATTTATTTATTTATTTATTTAAAATTTTATTTAGCCAACATACAGTGAATGTTGGTTTCAGGAGTAGAATTCAGTGATTCATCACTTATGTACAATACCCAGTGCCCATCTAGACAAGTGCCCTCCTTAATACCCATCACCCATCTGGAAAGATGTTACCTCTTTAGATTGCTTTTATTCTTGATAGATATCTGGGCTGGGGAGTGAGGAGGAAAGACATTTTGGAAAAACTAACAGTAGTATGGTTCTAGAAAAGTACTTTAATATTTTGAGGGCTAACCTCAGCGTAACCATAATAAACAACAATGAATTGTATTATTTAAGATTACAACAATGACTTAAGAATCATTGCACCAATTACAAAGAGTAGAAAAATTGAGAGGCTTTTTAAGGCCCCATGGAGTTAACTCTCATTAGTGTATAATAAAGGTAAAGTAACATGGTGCAACAAGAAAACCTATAGGAAATCATTGAGGGTTCAACTCTTGCAGGCCCAGCACTACCTTCCCTCCAGGATTTCAGTCTCGCAAGAATTCACAGAACTTTATCTTCAGTTTATTGAACTGGTGAGATTTTAGCCAGATATCATAATTTCAAGAAAGCATAGGCAGGTACATACAGCAAGGTATTTAACACATAGCTCGTCACATAACTCAATTCAAATTGTGCAAACCATCAAATTGAACATCTCCAACAATGTAGAACAAGCTGTCATGAAACTTTAAACACCATATTATGAATCACATGTGACTCTTATTTTGCTCGGGGGGAAGTACATTTGGTCCGGTATATCTCTAGAGATAAGCATTGAACTTTCCAGTCTGGTTATCTGATAACTCTTTTTTCTACAGTCATTAATTTAAAATATGAGAATATTAGATGTGTGGAGGAGGAAATTTAAAATAAATGAGAAATCCATGTAATTTGAGACAGAAATAAGAGAGGACCAGACTATGCTTGATTCCATCATAGACAATTTTCATGGATTGACATTATTTTCCCCTCACTTTACTTTTTCTTTTGACTCTTTCTCTGCATCCAACAATTTTAATCAATATTAATAAGTGATAATTTGCATAGAACAAATATACACATTTTAAATTTTTTTTTTTCAATGTTTATTTATTTTTGGGACAGAGAGAGACAGAGCATGAACGGGGGAGGGGCAGAGAGAGAGGGAGACACAGAATCGGAAACAGGCTCCAGGCTCCGAGCCATCAGCCCAGAGCCTGACGCGGGGCTCGAACTCACGGACCGTGAGATCGTGACCTGGCTGAAGTCGGACGCTCAACTGACTGCGCCACCCAGGCGCCCCAAAATATACACATTTTAAATACACAGTTTGATGAAATTTTTTCCGATTCAGTAGTTTTTTTTTAATTGAATATGTTTGACATATAACATGTTAGTTTAAGGTAAACAAGTTAATTTATACTTTTATATATTGCAGTATGACTGCCCTTGTAAACTTAGCTAATGCCTCTATGACATCAAATAATTATCAGTTCTTTTTTGTGGTGAGAAAAATTCAGATCTAGTCTCTTAGCATATTTCATGTTTATAATACAGTATTGTTGTCTATAATCACTATGCTGTGCATTAAAGATCCAGGACTTATTCATATTAGTTGCAAGTTTGCCCCTAAGCGACACCTGTGCCATTTCCCCCACTCTCAACCTCTGGTAACCAGCATTCTACTCTCTGATTTTATGAGCTTAGCTTTTTTTTTTTTTTTTTAGATTTCACATATAAGTGATATCATATAATATCTGTCTTTCTCTGACTGATTTCACTTAGAATAATGTCCTGAAGGCCCATCTATGTTGTAAATGTCAGGATTTCCTTCTTTTCCCATGCCTGAATAATATTCTATTGTGTCCATTCTTTCATTGACAGGCACTTAGGTTGTTTCTATATCTTGGCTATTGTAAATAATGCTGCAACAAACATGGAAGTGCATATATGCCTTCAATATTCTGTTTTCATTTCCTTTGTATATATACCCAGAAGTGGAATTGCCGGTGGTCATATGGTAGCTCTATTTTTACATCTTTGAGGAACCGCCATACTGTCTTCCATGGTGGTTTCAAGAATTTACATTTCCACCAACAGTGTATAATGGTCTCCTTTTCTTCACATCCTTGCTCCTGTTACCTCTTCTCTTTTTGAGAGTAGTGATTCTAAGACATGTGAGGTGATATCACATTGTGGTTTGGGCTTGTATTTCCATGACTAATGATGGTGAACATATTTTCATGTACCTGTTGGCCATTTCGATGTTTCTTTAAAAAAGTGTCTGTTTATTTCCTGTGGTCATTTTTAATTGGATTTTTCTTGTTGCTGTTGTTGTTATTGAGTTGTATGAGTTTTTAAATATATTTTAGATTTTTAAATCCTTATCAGATATATAATTTGAAAATATTTTCTTCCAAGGTAGGTGGCCTTTCATTTGGTTGATTATTTTGCTGTACAGAGGCTGTAAGTTTGAGGTAGTCTCATTTGCTGATTTTTGTTTTTATTATTTATGCTTTTGATGTCATATAAAAAAAAATGTAGCTTCAACCAATGCCAAGGAACTTCTTCCCTGTTTTGTTCTAGGAGTCTTGTGTAGGTATTATGCTTAAGTCTTTGATCTATTTTAAGTTAATTTACATGAGTGGTGTAAAATAGGGTCCAATTTCATTTTTTTTGCATGTTGTTATCCAGTTTTCCCATCACCATTTGTTGAAGAGACTATCCTTTCCCCATTAGGTGTTCTTGACTCCCTTGTCAAATATTAGTTGATTGTATATGCAGGAAGTTAATTCTGGGTCCTCTGTTCTATTTCATTGTTCTGTGTGTCTGTTTTTATGTAAGTACCATAATGCTTTGAATGCAATAACTTTGTAGTATAGTTTGAAATCAGGAATTGTAAAGCTTTTGGTTTTTTATCTTCTTTCTTATGATTATTCTGGCTATTTATGGTCTTTTGTAGTTCCATACATATTTTAAGATTGGTTTTCTGTTTCAATGGAAAATGCCATAGGAATTTTGATAGGGGCTGTGTTAAATCTGTAGATGGGCTGGGGTAGTATGGACACATTAACATCAGTTCTTTCTATCTATACACACAGACATCTTCCCATTTGTTTGTGTCTTCTGGAATTTCTTTCAACAAATTTTTGTAGTTTTTGTTATATAAATCTTGTACTTCCTTAGTGAAATTTATTCCAAAGCATTTAATTGTTTTTGATACTATTGAGAATGGGTTAGTTTTCTTAATATTTTTTTCAAATTGTCAGTGTGAAATTGTTGGTGTAGAGAAATATAACTGATTTCTGTACATTGATCTTATATCCTGCAACTGTATTGAATTTGTTGATTAATTTCAAAAGCTTTTTTGGTTGAATCTTCAGGATTTTCTAAATATAAGATTATATCATCTGCAAATAATGACAATTTTACGTCTTCTTAATGAAGTACTTGACTGCCTTTTATTTCTTCATGTTGCCTAATTGCTCTAGCTTGGACTTTCAGTACCTGTATTGAATAACAGTAGTGAGAGTGTACAACTTTGTCTTCTTCCTGATCTTAGAATAAAAGCTGTAAATTTTTCACCATTGAGTTAGCTGTGGGTTTGTCATATCTGGTCTTTATTATGTTCAGGTATATTTCTTCCATACCCAATGTATTGAGGGTTTTTATCATGAAAGGGTGGTGTATTTTGTCAAAGCATTTGTCAAATTCTTTTTCTGTATGTATTCAGATGATTGTGATTATTTGTTTTTCTTTTTGTTAATGTGATGTATCCCATTTATGGATTTGCATATGTTGAACCATTCTTGCATCCCAGGGATAAATTTGACTTTTTCATCGTGTATAGCCCTTTCAATAGGTTTGAATTCAATACACTAGTATTTTGTTGAGGATTTTCCATCAGCATTCATAAAAAAATATTGGTCTGTGGGTCTTCTTCTAGTAGTATCTCCTTCTGATTTTGGTATTAGGATTTTCTAACCAATAGAATGAGTTTTGAAGAGTTCACTCTTTGATTTTTTTTGTAAAGTTTGAGAAGGATTGGTGTTAGTTTCTCTTTAAATGTTGCATAGAATTCCCAGTGATACCATTAGGTCCAGGACTTTTTATTGTCAGGAGATTTTTGGTTACAGGTTAAATTTGCTCACTAGTTATGCATGTATTCAGATTTTCTATTTATTCATGATTCAGTGCTAGTAGGGTTGTGTTTCTAGGAATTTGTCCATTTCATCTTAGTTATCCAATTTCTTGGTATACAATTGTTTATAATAACCTTTTATAATCCTTTTATTTCTATAAAATCAGTAGTTATATCTCTGTTTTTATTTCTGATTGTAGTAATTTAAGTCATCTCTCTGTTTTTTTTTAATTCATCTAAATAAAGTTAAAAATGAAGGTAAATAATAACTGTGTTATTACTTTTGAAGACCCAAGTTTTGGTTTTTGGATCCAAGCTTTGGTTTTGTTCATTTTCTCTATTGTTTATCTGTTCTTTACTTTGTTTATTTCTGCTCTATATTTTTGATTTCCACTTATCTGCTAGATTTGGGTTTAGTTTGTTCTTTTTTCTAGTTCCTTAAGTAGTAAAGTCAGGTTTTTGATTTCAATTTTTTCTTGCTTGTTAATGTAAGTATTTATAGCTATAAATTACCTTCTTACCACAACACACACACACACACACACACACACACACATGCTTACATACACCTTACCAACATTAGTCACATGAATAACAATGTTTAATTTAATAAAAAAGATGTGAATTTTATAATAAAAGCAGGTGATTTTTAAATGTAGTAATGTATAATAGTTTATGTTCATCTTTGCCTAATTTCAAGGTCAAATATTTTAAGAAACCTCTGCAACATTTTATTTTATATATACAATTTTACATTTAAAGTTTTAAATCTATAGGGAATTTACTTAAAAATATAGAAACCAATATTATTTTGCTTCAGATAGATAGCCAATTGTGTCGTGTTCATTACTGCATAGCAAATAATACCACAATCTGAGACATCAAAGAAAAAGGAAAATGGAAGTCTACAAATACCAAAATGGTTGAATGAATCATCTGTTGATATGCTATAATGTAAAATGACAGGCACCCATGAACTATGTTGACTTGGGGAAGTTGCAAAACATAAGAATAAAATATCTGGGGCACCTGGATGGATCAGTCAGTAAAGCATCCGAAACTCAATTTTGGCTCAGGTCATGATCTCTTAGTTCGTGGGTTCAAGTCCTGCATTAGGCTCTGCTGACAGCGTGGATCCTACTTGGGATTCTCTCTCTCTCTGCCCCTCTCCCCTCCTCTCAAAATAAATAAATAAATTTTAAAGAAAGAAAATATGTAACATTATCCAATTTTTCTTATATAAGCAATAGCAATTCTCCCATTCCATACTTGTATTTGCATAAGTATTTTATATGATTTTGTAAGTGTCATGAGTATTATTGGAAAAATTGAAGTAATGAATGAATACAATTATATATGGTATACTGGTTAAGATCATTAATATTGACAGCTGTGTCAGTGGGGAAGAAAGAAGGAAAACCATGTATAACCTGACTTTATTGGAGTAAATTTGTATGTGTCTGCATGCATGTATTTGTGCATAATGAAATACATGAACTATACTCATTGAAAACTTATTGTTTGTACTATGGAGTGGGACTTTAAGTCACTTCCACTTTCTTTGTATATATTTTTGGTATATATATATATATATATATATATATATATATATATATATATATTTAGATATTTTTAAAGTTCTTAAATAAATCTATTTATATGATTTTAAAAAACCCGCTGTCATTGGGTAAAAGGAAAGTAAAAATATCACTTACTGACTAGATATAGAAATACAAATCTGGTAAACTATTGCAATAGACAATTCTAAAAAGAGACGAGTTTCTTACTACTTCTATTTCCCTTCATGCACATCAGTAACAACTACTTTACTACTTTCAGCCATCAAGAAATCACACAGAATTTTTAATGTCTAATTGATTTTAATTTTAAAACTTTCAAGATGTAGTATCAACAAGTGTATGAACACATTTGAGGTTGTAAGTCAAATGAGAAAATGATTGGTTAGAATGATTGACAAAACAACAGCCACATAAATCTCCTTATGTATGGTCATATCTTTTTCTGAACTGCCCATCAGCAAGAGAATTAGAGACAGAGAGAGAGCTCCTTTGGGTACCATATTATCAAATGAGTAGATTGATTCATTTCCATATATTGTCTCATGTGTTTTTATTGCCTTGGGGTACTGGCATTACTAATGAAACTGTGATGTAAGTACATCTTCAGAACCATCATAAGGCAGTATAGAAAGGTACACATGACATCATAAAATTTTCTGCAGTATATATAATTATTTTTTTCATGAAATACCCAATTATACATGGCACAGTGATTAAGAAATTAAGTTTGCCTATGACGTTGTATAATTTATTCTTTGTCTGGTTGGCCCTTTAAGAAACAAGAAAACAACATGTGAAAATAATTGATGGGATACTTTCAGACACTTCATGGAAAATTTCATATATATCGGGAATACAGCAAAAACTGGTTATCAATAATTGTAATTGGAGATCCATGGCCTATTTGCACATAGTCAATGAAAATTTATATTTCCAGTGTCCTATGTAATTTGGAAAAATCAATAATCAGAAATGATTATATATTCCACGTTTATGCTAAATTTAAGTAAAATGGCTTAGATGAACTATTAGAGTATAAAATGATGAGTCAAATTTTGTAACTATTTTTCAGTAAATAGATTCTGAATGACTCTTCTATTAACAATAACCTTCATTTTGTAGGTATCTCAAGAACATATCTCCCTTAAAAAAATAAAACAGTTTTATAAACATGTTTAAAAGCAACTATAGGGGCTCCTAGGTGGCTCGGTCGGTTGAGCGGCTGACTTTGGCTCAGGTCATGGTCTCGCGGTCAGTGAGTTTGAGCCCCGCGTCTGGCTCTGTGCTGACAGCTCGGAGCCTGGAGCCTGTTTCAGATTCTGTGTCTCCCTCTCTCTGACCCTCCCCCATTCATGCTGTCTCTCTCTGTCTCAAAAATAAATAAACGTTAAAAAAATTAAAAAAAATAAAAGCAACTATAAAATTAGGAAGTAATAGCTTCTCCTAACTGATAATGGTTTTCAGTTTATACATGATGGTGCATACTAATATTATTTTCAGATATATTTAACACAATTTATATCAACATTTTAGGAAAGAGCAAATTGGCTCTTATAAGATAATCATAATATAAATAAATTGAATAATTAATAACATATATGTAAAATAAATCTATTATTACTTTATTAAATCAGGAAAATAAACAATTACTAAAGTTATTAAGCATATTAATATATAAGCTATTATAATTAATCTTAGCACCATTAGGGGTTAGGTGCTATTAACCACCCCAATTTGTAGATGAAGAGATAATCATCCAAAAATCACACAGTTAAAATTCAAACCTAGGTTCAGTATGACAGGAAAGTTTATTCTTTTACACATGCTGCACTATTTTTTCTTCAATGTTTATTTATTTTTGAGAGAGAGAGAGAAAGAGAGCACACAGGTTAGAGAGAGAAGACAGAGGATCCAATGAGGGCTCTGTGCTGACAGCAGAGAGCCTGGTGTGGGGCTCAAACTCAGGAACCCGGAGATCATGACCTGAGCCCAAGTAGGATGCTTAACTGACTGATCCACCCAGGTGTCCCATTCTTAGGAGGTTCCTAATGACAAAATAAACAAGTCAAATTGTTGCATAATATATCTCCCTCTGGAATACTCACAATAACCATTAACATATTAGTGTTCCGAGAAGTCCTTGGACAAATTTGGTTCAATCCAGTGTTTCCCATACCCAAGTTGAATACAGCACAACCTCCTTCTCTTTCACACAATGGGGATTTAATAAGTATAATGCAAAGATTTCCAGCAAAAAATATTTCATGTACTAGTCATATTTGTTTACCATCATAAGTAACATAAATGACTAATAGCTGAGTGAATAATGATCTGTCTTCCACACCTTTGTTTACCTTGGACAAAAATGCCACATTTTTTTCATTCTAAATTATAGGACTAGATATTATTGGTGGAAAGTTTTTAAGAAGTCTTAGTCATATCATCAGTGATGGTCTTCTCAAGTACTGAATTGGAAAATGCATTTCTTTTAAACTTTCTGCCTTACTTTAAGTACTCATTAGAATGTGGGGAGTTGAAAAAATAAGAAAATCTCTGATGTGCTCTCATGTTTATTTATTTTTTGTTTCTTAATAAATTGTACTGAGTCCTATTGTGGAATTAGGACATGCTGAAATGTTTTCTGGCGACTAACACTGATAGACACATTTGCCTCCTTACTGTCTAGCAACAGGTTCTGCAGCCCACATAGCTCCTTATGAAAGTGGTTTTACCTCTGAAATTAATTTAGAGGCAGAACTTTGATATTAGAATTTTATCAACAGTGCAACTTGTTTTTGAGGCTTGGTGAATAGTAACATTTTTTTTTAACCAGTGAATGGTTTTCTTTTCATTTTAAATTCTCGTTGTTAAAAAAAATTGTTAATGTCTTCTAAACGTCTTCATTAGACATGTATGTCTGTATGAAAAGGAACTATTGCACAGTCATGTTTGTCAAGAAAATGTGAAAGAGAGAAGCATTGGTGGTCACTGTCTGGTTTTTTTCCCCTAACATTGTTTAGAAGAAATACTGCTTCAAGTTAGCTTTTTCATTTGCACACTTTTCTCTATTTTCTCTATCTTCATAAGCCTTTTAAAACCACTCTCTGATCTATAATGGCAGTTGTAAAGAACACTTATCTGATGTGGACTTAGCATTCAAATCCTTACAAGGTCATTGTTGTTAGGGAATAAGATAAAACTGAACCAATGTGAACAGTTGTTTTTTTTTTTTTTTTTTTTTTTTTTTTCTATAGAATCAGTGATGTATTTTCCTTAATCTGTTCATCACCTCTCTTCCAATATTGTACATGACAAAGGGTGGTATCTTCTTCTGTTGCGCTGGTCAGAGAGAAAGTGTGCAGCTCTCACTGGTAGAAAACCTAAGTCTGTCCCTACTGGTGCCCCCAGCCACCATCGGCTGAGCTATCCAGTCATAATTATGCTTCTGTGAACTAGCAGGTGTTTTCAGCTTCTAATTCCTAACTAGATCTAAATTCACTTCAACAATTCCACTACCAAATGTGCTAATTTAATGTCATCCTCTGTCATAAAGGCATCCAAGACATTCCTTTGTTAACTTTATGATCGGTGAATAAATTTTTAAAATATATTTTGCCAATATCTAACTTAAAGGCATAGTCAATATAATTCGCCCAAAAAATCTTATACTGTGAAATTATTCTTCTTTCCTATTCTTTAAGACTTCAACAAGTTTGATGAGCCAGTATTTATGGAACACCTAATTTTACCCCGACTTGGCTGATCACAGGAGCTTAGGTCATTCTGGTAAAGACAGGAAAGTGAAACAAAGTTTAAAATCAAAGCTGATAGGTCATAATAAAAGTACAAAAGAGTGTAGAAAAATGTTGACTCTACACAGGAATGGGTCAAAACAGGGACGAAGAGGTTTTCAAAATATGATAATACTTTAGCACAGTGTTGAAGGATAATTCTTATTTTTAGGGGGAAGGGTGGAGGCAGGGGGAGCCAGGATTTTCCGCTGAGGTGAATATTCCAGGCTCAAAGAGACAGAAATAGTTGTTAGCTGGATGTTGTTAGATGATAGAGGGACAGAGAAGCAAAGAGATTAAACTAGAGAGGCGAGCTGGGGCAAGAACATGGACATATTGAAGAATTTGAGATTTTTATTTTGGAAAAACAATAATGTTTTTATTTTGGAAAACAATATTTTTTTCATCAATAGAGAACATGAGAAAAGGTCCTTCCAAGGGTCTTGAGGAATTACCTGGAACCACTACAACACAGGAAACGGTGCAAGCATCAACTTCAGGTACAAGAACAGAAGTCACATTAGCATTTACTCTTTGTTCTCAGGAATTAACCCTGGGCCATCAGATTTTTCCATTTTATTTGTTTTGTCTGTGTTTTGTTTGTTTGTTTGTTTGTTTTTGAAAGAAAAAAACACACTGTAACAGCAGAGCCATTCCCAGAGTACCTGAATGATAGCACTCACTTTACAGATTCTCGGTATGTGATTATGCCACGTCAATGACGCATGGCAAGAAATTTTCTTAATAACACCTTCCATGTATTGAGTACTAGCCAGCAGCTAGAACCTCCTGCAAGTGCTTTTATTATGTCAGTGAATTTGAAAAGATATGATATGAATTCTGAAAAAATATGAGAAGGCAGATATTATATCTATGCTTTACAGATGAGGAAACTGAAGCCTAAAACTAAGGATTAAATAACTTGTTCACATTCACAAACTAGTAAGTACATAAATGTGTCAGGATTTAATAGGTCGGCTTTTAACCACTATACACGCTACTTTCCAAATATTCTATTCCACCTAGAGACTTGGTTAAAATCACAGAAACTGGTTCCTTTCAAACTGTGAGGCAGGGACATTCTTTTCCACCTTTGCAAAAACAACCTGTTCACTTTGCATGGCTCAAATCAAGAGCCATCTCTCCTAGGAAGTTTCTTTGACACTGCGTTCTAGAAATCACGATTAATGTCTACTTTATTTCTAGATCACAGTGCTTTTCTTTATTTAATTATGTTTATTTGCTTTGTTGTTCATTGCATGATGATGTTATTTATTAAATAGCCGTTTTCAGCCACTTTTATACATGTATTACTATGGTAGGTTCTAGCATTTGTGGAAGAACTACAATTAGCACTAAATGGGATGTTGGTCTTTTTCTGCCATGAAAATGTGAGTCCCATATTTTACTTTATAATCCTTTAAGTAAGAGAAAATTTTGCGGGGCGCCTGGGTGGCTCAGTTGGTTGAGCGTCGACTTCAGCTCAAGTCACGATCTCACGGTCCGTGAGTTCGAGCCCCGCGTCGGGCTCTGGGCTGATGGCTCAGAGCCTGGAGCCTGTTTCCGATTCTGTGTCTCCCTCTCTCGCTGTCCCTCCCCCGTTCATGCTCTGTCTCTCTCTGTCCCAAAAATAAATAAACATTAAAAAAAATTATTTAAAAAAAGGAGAAAATTTTGCATGGTAATAAATATGTATACAACAAATTTTATTGAATAAATAAGTCATTAAAATCTCTTACCCAATGACCTGGTGAAGGAGGATAACCTTAAGATGGCCTTAGATAGACTTGTAATAGGGTGGTGTTGCATCCCCCTCCCAGACTTTTATAGGAGAAACACACAACAGAGAATTGTAACTACTTGGCTATGTCAACATTCTTATAAAACAGTAATTTGTTTCTTAATTCAATTCCTATTTTATCGATAATATGTACAGGCCTTCAGTCTGTACATATTTCTTCAGTTCCCTTTCATGTGATGGTGAATAATGAGTTACTATCTTGTATCAATACCATGTCCAACAGAAATTTTAAAGCAGGGCCAGGTGTATATGCTCTACAGTTTCCAACCATTGCATCATACTACTATGAGACTATTTAAATTGCTGGAATTTAATATAAAATTTTAGTAGGTCTTCTCTCCTCAAGAAAGCTTGAAGAATATAGAGAAACAACACACGTAGGGTTTGTCTTATTTCTAGTTCCCCACAAGGAAAGTTACCTGGTTAATTTTTCTAATGTGTAAAATTACCACGTTAACTCTACTTGTATGTTGACTCTCAAAGACTAATAGCTTGGAATAATAATCAGATGAAGAGAGTAATTTATTTGACCTAACAATTTTCAATAGTTGGTGAATCAGTCTTGCGAACATGGTGGGGTGAGGAGAAAGAGGTGAACAACTTTATGCTAGTGAAAAGTTTGTCACAGCTGCATTAAAATTAGGACTATTAATAAAAGAAGTATAAAAATGCCAAGCAGTTTGAAGTCCCAGCTGTTACAAATACCAAATACCCGTGATCTATCCACTGCATGCAATTCATCACATTCTTCTAGTTAAAGACTAGTCGGTCATAAAGATGCCAACTTTCTCTTTCTACTAGGTGTGCTAGGTAAAACAAGAATAGCATCTGGACTTTTATGGTGAAATCAATCTGAAGGAAATAAGGAGGAAAGGAAGTTTGATGCATTGTGATAAAGGATCATAGTCAATGGCTTCATCACAAACAAAAGGAAAAAATATAAGTACACTAAGGTACTCATGACTATTATTTATTCATCATGAATTTTAAGCAACTGCAATATTATCAAATACTCTGATAAGTCTTGTGATATATAATAAAATAAGACATGGTCATGAAATAATGGAGTGCTTTTATTAGAAGAGAGGTAATATTAATGACTGGGAGTCAGAGCTGAAAGGAATAAATTTTAAACTTCCATTAAATTTTTAAGTCACAATATGTGAGACTTAGATGAGTAGTTACTTGTATATCTTTCAGGAAATATTCCTTGTGTGTTATTCATCCACTTGTTATGCATTTTAAGCATCTTTAATATTACTGAAAAATACTGTGATGGGTTTTGTTGATATATAAATTGTAAAAGTTTGAAGGAGGTAGTGAATTATTTACACTGGAAGAGATGTAAAAAATTCAAGAAGTAGGGCATTTCAGCTCAGCCTTGAAAGATGAGCCTTGAAAGTTCAAGCCGTGTTCAGTGTGATGGAATCAGAGGCTATATGAATGAAAGTAGCTGTAGATGATATTGGAAAAGAAGTCTGGGCCCAAATCATGGAAGGCTTTGTATGACATGGAAATAATTTTGAACTTAATTCTGTAGATAAAAGTAAGCCTAATAAGATTTTCTTGAAATCAATGTAATATTTATTATGTACTTTCTGTGGACCAAGGCAGATAAGGTTAACAAATAAATATAAGGACAGATACCATTGCAAATTATAATAGCCTCGGGAAATTGGTTGTGGTACTATGGGATGCTGTCCTAAATTTCTGTACAAATATGGCAGGCAAGCCTTTCATAGACCTGAATACAACCAAACAAAATACCATGACTTGTTACAGTGGTTGGAAAGCTTTTACATATAAGGGGTCAGTTAGTGTGTATTTTAAGCTTTGAGAACCACAAGTCCTCTTAGTTACTACTCTTATTATTATAGTGCAAAACAACTGTAGTCAATATGTAAATGAATGGGTGTGGTTTGTGTCAATAAGATTTATCAACAAAACAATCAAAAGGTCTTATTTGTCCTGTAGGTCATAATCTTCTGATACATGATTTAGTCCAATGAGACAATCCTCTGGAATTTTTCTTCACCAGATGCTACACAAAGTGTCCATATATTTCAGGAAATCCCCAAAATCACTCTCACTTCTGAAACTACTGCAAGTTTGGGGGTTCCGAAGACCACCCTCTGGTTCAAAAGCTCACTAATAAGATAAACAGAACTTACTAGAAGCTATTCTACTCACATTACATTTTTTTTTACAGCAAAATGATGTAAACTTATATCAAGTAATAAAAGAGGCAGAGTCCAGAAAAGTCCCAAGTATAAAACTTCCTGTTATTCCCAGTAGAATCATAGCACCAACTCTTCCCAGACCTAATGTTTGATAATATGCATAGAGTATCCCCAATACTTTTAGGAAAGCTCATCTGAATCTTAATACCCAGAGTTTTTACTGGGGAAAAGTAAGTTAACTTAGACATGATTGACTAGTCATATAGCTGATTTTCGTTTCCAGGACTTCCAGAGGTTGAGCTGATATTATAGTCCTCAAATAAATCACATTGCTGGCATAAATTAGCTGGCCATGAGCGAAGTCCCCTAAGTAAATAAAGATACTTTTTATCAGGTA
This sequence comes from Puma concolor, assembly GCF_028749965.1. Lineage (NCBI taxonomy): Eukaryota > Metazoa > Chordata > Mammalia > Carnivora > Felidae > Puma > Puma concolor. Next base: position 179,392,787 of record NC_141670.1, on the reverse strand, counting down.
GGATGTTTCAGGAGTTTAGAGATCACTTTCCAGGAGTTGAGAGAATAGGACAGACCTCTCCTTGGACTATGCATTTACTATGCATTACCTCTTTACTATGCATTACCTTTATTAGCTTTCTAGGGTTACCATAACAAAGTGGTACCATAAATTGGGTGGCTTAGAGCAACAGAAGTTTATTTTTATACAGTTATGGAGGCCAGTTCTGGAGTCTGAGATTATGATGTTGGCAGGGCCATTCTCCCTCTGAAGATACTACAGGAGGACTGGTTACATGTCTCTTTCCTAGATTCTAGCAGCCTCAAGCACCCTCTGGTTTGTAGATGGCTGTGTTCCCCCAGGGTCTCCTCATTTCATTTTCCCTATGTTCGTGTCGCTGTGTCCAAATTTGCCCTGTATAAGAACACCAGGTATGTTGGGCTAAGGCCCACCCTGATGACTTCATTTTATCTTGGTAGGCTCTATAAAGACCTTATTTTCAAATAAAATTATACATGGAGGTATTGGGTATAGGGATATCAACATATCTTTTTGAGGGAACACAATTCAACCCACAACAACCTCATAGGTTTGTTGTCAGGATTACATGAATTAGTACACATAGAATGCAGAGCAGAATACCTGGCAAATAGAAAGTAATTTATAATTGAAATCTTAATATTATAACAAATCCAAGAGTACTTAAGGCCTTATATGCTGGTTTGTCAGAGAACTGAGCAGAACACAGATGAGGATAATAGTCTTTGGTATTGGTGTACCTAGCCACTGAGCAGAAAGTCATGATTGATGAAGTAAATTATAAGTGCTTTAATCTTTGAACATAGTATAAGTGCCCTGGAAATCTGTGGATAGTAATAAGGACAAAGACAGTATATCACAGATGGCAGTGACTTAAAAAAAAAAAAGCCAGGGTGTTTTTACTGGGCTCTTATTCAGTTCTATGAATATCTATCCCATTTTGTTGCAATGCTATATTGTTTGTTTACCCAGGATAAACTGCATCTTCATAAGCATCAGGAACCAGGTCTATCTGAGCAAGTGAGGTACCCCCAATGCCTGGCACATGGTTGTCACTCAATCTTCTTTTGAATGTTTGAATAAATGATAGTCACCAAGCCAGGGATATGACAGACAACAAAAACGTTAAAATGTAGTAAATGCTGTAGAAAAAAGTGTTAAACTGTATAAAGTCAAACAGGCTTTAGTAACACATGGAGATAGGCAGATCTTTTGTAGAAAATGTCAGAAAATTGTGAGACATACAAAGAAAAATAAATTTGTCTGTCAGCCAGGTCAAGTTTCAAAATTTTCATGGATGTTGAAATTTAAAAGAGAAAACTTAAAGAATTTTCTCATATGTATGCAACTAGTTGTAGTTCCTAGGATTCTCTGCTTAATTTCAGACAAAAAAAAATATAAATGAGAAAAATGCATGCCCAAATAATTTATTTTTGTTTTGCGGTATCTACCTCCTATTTAATCTTGACCATATGCTTTGTTTACATGGATCATAGTCATCATTTTGATTGAGTAGCTTGCAGCAAGCTTTTCCCACTAACAATTGTCTTTCAGCCTATAATTTTAAATCAAGATCGCTAAAACAAGTTATTCAATATTTATTGTGTTGATTATTTGCAAACCAATTATACTAAGCTATTTGTGAGATAATCAGAGGGAAAAATAACTAATCCTCCACTTAAAGAAATTTAAATACAGTTATAAATATCAAATATACCCAAAACAATTTGGCCAGTGTTAATCTAGACAGAATGAACTAGAAAGCAATCATATACTTTGAATGTGTTCCAATGTGCCTGAAGACCTTCCTCTACCATCACGAATGATACAAGGCAAACTTTCAAAACCTAAGTTTGAGAGCCTACAAGCCCTGGCATCTCTGTCTCAGTCTGTGATTAACCACTGGATATTTGAAAAATGAAAAAATGGTTCTATAGAAAAAAAGCAATATGCAAATGATAAAGTCAGATGAGGAGGGTTTCAAGAAGAAAACAACACAAGAACGAGTTTTGCAGGCTGTAAAGGGACACACAATTTTTGGTGCAGGTAATTCATTGATATTCAGCCTTATTTTCTTACCTAAAAATAGAGGAGTCTGATTACATACTGTCCCAAGCAAGTCTTCAAAGTCAAACTGGGGCGTATATACCCCCGTGAATACTTAGAGTCTCTCTAGGAGATACACAAGCATATATAATTTTGAGGAAATCGTTTTCAGATACCAACTTCCTACCTCAAAAAACCTGGGGTCTCTTGGCTCTCTTTTCCAATATTTATTTTTACAATCGCCCGTCTGCTCTCATTTCACAACACTAAGGCAAATTTTCCATATTGAATCCCATTACAGAGCCATCCTAGCGATGGAAAAACCTTGAAGAATGAAGAAAAAAAGCACAATTTGAGAGTGTCTTGCATATGATTGAAGGTCTAGGAAGAGCAAACAAGACATATAGCAAGGGTCAGTGCCTTATTTCACCCCAAAAATTATCTCAGCAAATTTCCCCATCAAACCTCTGTAATATTCTATTATAAAAATTCATTCAGAAGATGTGAGATGGTTGTCATGGGAGCATGCATTAATAGGTTCTTTAGAAATAAAAAAAATCAAGTCAGACTTTTTTTTTTCTGATATGGCTGATTGACCTTAAGAATTGATTTTTCTAATGAGGTTAGAGTGGTCACTGTTTATAAAAAGAATTAGTGAACTTGTAGTCCTGAGATGTGATAAAAATATATTTAAAACACATAAAAATGTACATTATGCTTTTTGCAAATATCTAAATTTATGATAAAAATTTAGTTCCCACTTAAAATGTGCTATGATTGTATATTTTCCCAGAGTTATTTCAAGAGGTCCAAACAAACCCAAAAAATGTTTGAGAACCACAACATCCCGCTTCTTCTCATAGTAATGAAACTGCTATTGTGTTAAGCAGAGAAGGAATGGATACAAACATACTATAACATCTTTTACATTGAAAAAAGGGGACAGACATGCGGCAAACATTTGAACCCTAAGCCTGTTTTGTCTCTCTCAAGGCACGTGATCTTTTTCAAGTTTCGGAACCACAGTGAAATATATTCATTTCCTAGGTATCTTTATGTTTTATATATTCTATGTTTTTCCCTAACCAAAAGATTAAAACTAGCTTTTGAGGTGAGCATCCCCAGCAAACACAGGCAGACAGCTGTTGTACATTGACAGTGTTCACTCATTGATGTGGGCTTAGAATAACAGTGATTATATAAAATTTATTTTTGAAAGATCTTGAACTCTGCCATGCAGGCTGTGTTAATAATAAAGCTGTAGCTACGGAGGCGAACTCATCTAACTTATATGAAAGCCTTAATGTAAACAGCATACCAAGAGAGATGCACAGACATGCAAATATTTGCAGGAGAATTTATTACATTCTCTATGGGAAAACAGATTAAAGTAGAGGAAAATGTACCTAAGCCTTTCAACAGTGAAAAATATTAACTAAAAAACAAAGCTGTCAAAAACCATATTCCCAAGAACTTGGAGGATGATTTCAGGTTCCCAGAGCTGCAAAGTGAATCAAATAAATTTCATTTTGTTACTTAGGTGCTGAGAATGAAGTCCTTCTAGAAGAGCAGGAAGTATTTCCTTCCCTTCGTAAATGTTACCTTCGTTTATATTTATTTGAAGCAGCTGTTGGGAAACAATGAAATTTGGAGCCTAGTTGAAGATAATAGATGTTATTAACCACAAATTTATTTGCATATACTAGCCTAACAGACCCACAAGGGAAATTAGTGAACTAGAAAAGCTTGAACAAAAGAGTGTGTGTAGACATTTGGCTTTGAGATACTTCATTTCTAGGTATGATACTTAGCTTTGTCATTATTAACTTTCTTGCTAATATAATGATCCAATTTAATTTCGAACCGTCAAGTTAGTTGGATAATTGCACTGAGCTGGTTACTCTTCTCATTTCTCTGGAAGACAGTCTTCTGCTTGTGGTGATGAATTCAGCTATGTTTTTTTTTTTTTTTTTTAATTCACGTTTTCATGTAACATTCAACTCTCAAACATGTCCATACCGCTTTGATCATTCCAAGACAATAGACAATATTTCAATGCCTAAGTAAAACAGATTTAATTGCTAAACAAGATTTCAAGGAACTGAACTTCATTTTAATCACAAACAAGCTGCAAGGCAATTTTCAATTACAGCAAGCTTTTTATTTTTCTCCAGCTGTGTGTCCCTGCTGATTCCTGAAATTACATGTAAGTTGTCCCAGATTTTGAAGTGGTCTACCTACTGAGGTTTTTCTTTTGTCAGTTGATGAAGTATCTGTGATTAGAACCTAAATAAATTGGCATTTATAAGATGCATTACTCCACCCTGTATATTTCAGGACATGATGATTGAGCTTGAAGAAGGTCTAAGATATCCCCTAGTGACAACAGTGTTCCTAATTAGGCTTCTGGTGTTGCCAGTACTCACCTCTTCCGCGGGAACATCAAAAGATAATGTGGGAACTAAGCCCTAGAAAAAGTAATCTGTTGGGTATTAAACAATCAGGTCAATAATGCATTGTATTTTCAAAGTTCTACAAAGTTCCAGTTTTTAAGGAAGTTTGCCATGTGAGGCCCAGTTTGTATCACCTAATAATAGTCTTACTATAAAGACTGAGGATAGAGGAGGTGGAGACAGATGCCTTAACTTTGGAGGGTTCAAAGAAAATCTGGCTCTAAAGAGAAATCAAAAATAGTCCCCTTTAAAGATACAAGGGGGTAATGCTAATGGAACACAGGAAAGAAAAAAAAAAAAAAAAAAAAAGTTTTATTTCAACTTGCAGGACTGATTTATTTTTCTTACTAACCTAATTCATATTTTTCTGTGGTTTCTTTTTGTTACTTTATTTATTCACTAATTATTCATTAAATACATAATTGGCAACTCTTGTAAGAAAATATCTTCTTACTTTTGGTAAGTACTGATCCACAAAACATACTTAGGGAGATCTAAAGGGATCTCTTTGGAAGGGAGAAGATCAAGAATTCCTAAACAAGGCAGAACATACCAATGATTTCAAATGGAAACAGGAAAATGTTAATAGATCACTCTGAGTTAAATTTCTATATTTATAAACATATATTGGGTGGGGGAACGGCTTATCCTAGGAATGAGGGAATAGCAAAAGGCATGAAAGAAAAAGAAAACAGCACCTGGGTTCCAGGATTATAAGCAATAACTTTTGAATTCATTTTAGAATGAGAAGGATAGTTTGATGTACAGTTGTGAAAGACTTTTTTTTTTTTTTTTTTTTTTTTTTTTTTTTTTTTTTTTTTAGCAATGAAAGCCACTGGAAAGGCTTAGCGAGAGCACTGCACTAACAACAACAAAAAAAAGTTTGAGAAAATTAATGTGGATACAGTATGTGTATCTATTATAGGAGCTAGAAAATGGGAGAAAGGAAGTCACCTGAGGGAAATTTTGCTAACATTCAGAGTAAAATTTCAAAGTGTATATTTATGGGGCACCTAGGTGGCTCCATCAGTTAAACGTCAGACTCCGGCCCAGGTCAGACTTTGGCTCAAGTCATGAATGATCTCCCAGTTTGTGAGTTCCAGGGCCCCATGTGGTGCTCTGTGCTGACAGCTCGGAGCCTGGAATCTGTTTCGGGTTCTGTGTCTCCCTCTCTCTCTTCCCCTCCCCCACTCACACTCTGTCTCTGCCTCTCTTTCGAAAATAAACATAAAAACTTTAAAAATAAATAAATAAATAAATAAATGAATATTTATTTTTGAGAGGAGGTGGGGAGGGGCAGAGAGAGAGAGGGAGAACGAGGATCCAAAGCAGGCTTTGCACTGAGAGCAGAGAGCCCCATGCAGAGCTTGAACTCACTAGCCATGAGATGGCGACCTGAGCGAAAGTCAAACGCGTAACCAACCGAGCCACCCAGGCACCCCAGATTCAGAGTAATTTAATGGCTGAGGTGGGCATTGACTTTAAGACTCACTGGCTGCTGTAACGTCTGTGCGTCGTGAGGATGAAGGTTGCAAATTGGAAAGTGTGTAAAGAAAAAATGAACTGGAAAGATATGTTGACAGGTTGGAAAACAAGGCAAATTAAATGAAATTAAATATTAAATTAGATATGGCATTGGCTAAAATTTAAAACTGCAAAAGCCTTAATTATTTTGTTTGAAATAAACTGTTTTGACTGAAGGTTATGAATTTGATGATTAACAAAAATATACAAAAATACATATAACATCTGTGATCTTTCATACGTCATGGATTTGGAGATGCAACAACCAGTGACGATTTTTCCAAAAACTTCACTTTCTATGTCAAGTTTCCCTACTTATTTACACACCATCACCACCACCGCCAAAAACAACTTAAGAGCTACCTGTATCAGAACACTAATAGCAAGATTATTTGAAGATTTACCTGTTCTAAAGAAGATTTCTTAACACTGAAGCCAGCTCAACTAACTTTGCAGAAATGCTTCACATGACTGTGAATTTTAATTTTAGCCAATTCCCTGGTCTTCAAAATGACCCTGCATCATGTTGCACGATTACTGTTTAGTTTAACTTCATTCTAATTTCCAGTTGACTCTAAATCTTTTTTCTTTTAAATCAAGAATTAGTGACATATGATGTCATATCTCACTATTTATTGAATGTATGTTGCCGAATCATTTCTAACTTCATTTGATAATCTCATTGGGTAGTCAAATTATATAAGAAATTACACTTTTAAAAATGAATAAATGGATGGAATATATACTTATATATATATGATAAATGAAAATATTTATATTGTATAAATATATGTATTTATATAAATTCCATGTATTAATATATATATGTATGGATTTAAGCATACTACTATATTACAAATATGTGTGAGTATGTTTGCACTTAAAATCAATATAGGATGGCATAGTAAAGAGTGCCTTAAGAAACTAAAAAAAAAAAAAAAATCACTCATCACTTAGCATACATTTGAATGTTTCAGCTTAATAGAACATCTATGACAAAACACCTTTTTTCCATATAACCCTAGTTAATTTCTCACTGTCTCCCTAGATCTTTTCAAGTAATCTCAGTTACTATGAATTAATTCAGCTCACAGGCAACTTTAAGCTGCATGTAAAACCTAATAATTAATAAATTGTGATTTGTAAAATAGTGCTCATGGATATTTTATTTTAAAAAACATTGCCCTTTGACATTACTTCATGATTTTCATTTCTTTATTTTATGCTAAATATCACTAAGTGTTTAATATATATTCCACTTCACTCAGATAGAAATAATGTAAAACTTTAATAGAATAAATGTATTTTAACTAAAGTGCAGGGATTTTTGTTCAAGATGTTTTCTTCTCTCATTAATTTCTGTTCTCTCTGAACCTATCAATTAGGTACCTTACATTTGTGTAATATATATATATATAGAACAGTTAAACTTTGTGTGTCTATGGTAGATATGAAATTAACCTCACAAGAAACAGCGTTGCCTTGAAATGAATATCAATATACTTTATTTTACAAGATCATATTTCACTGATGGATTTGTTATGTTAGTGAATATTTTAGCAGCTAATTGTAGTTATAAGTAGTTATAAGTTCCAGTACTTTTAGTAGTAAAAAAACTCTCCTATTAGAGGCAGGGTGAATAATGAATCACCTAATTTGTGAATTAACTTCCACTAAATCATAGTGCTTTGTACTCAGTAAATAGTAGGTTTTAGGTATTTTATTATTCCTATCAGAAAAGTAAAAGGTAAAAAAAGAGAAAACAACTATGATGTCATAATGAAGATATCATTATCATGGGTTCTATGTTTTCACTAGGCAAATATAAAGAAATAATGTTAATGTTTTGAATGGAGGTTTGCTATGTCAGTCAATTTTCAGGGTTGTATGCAAGAAAAGTTAACCCTGATTAGCTTAAGAAGAGAATGAACTTGTTGGAAAGACAAGAGGAAGTTTGAAGATTCACAAACTTCAAAAGTAGTCAAGAGCTAAGGGAAAGTGGCCTGCAACTAAAAAAAAAAAAAAAAAAAGAGGTCAACTCAAAGTTACTGTTGGGCCCCTGCCTACAGCACAGATATTAATTATTCTCCACTTTATTCCAAACACAATCTTTCTACAAGGGCCATGCAATTTTTCTGTCCTTCCTGAGTATTTGAATCTTTGCCTCTAGATTCATAATACCTTACAGGAACATCTTATTGGTCACTCCTAGAACATATCCCTGTGACCAGGCTAACCAGGGAAAGGAAATATTTACTATCTTCCTTTTGAGAAATGTGGTCCAGAAGAACACCATATCTGAAAAGTTATACCTACGTAGCATACAAGGATGTTATATAATGGGACACTGATGAGTACGAAGAAGATGAACATAATTAAGAAAACAGGAAAGACTTCCCACTTCAGCTCTTAACCAGAGTGTTATTAAAAGGGTATGAAAAGACTTCTGGTTTCAGCTCCAAGGTGTGAAATGTGTAGTAGTCATCAGTCCCATCTTTACGATAAGTGCTGAACAAAGTCAAAATCGATGACCTTCTCTAAGCCATCAGAGAAAAAGTCACAGGGCAAAATGCCACCCTGAAATCTGTAGAGAGATGTGAATCCAGAGAGTCACAGATGAGATCTGCTTACCAGAAGAAGCCTCTAGAGCCATAAATTGGTAATTAAATGGCAATCTGGATGAATTGCTGGAGGCAGAATATGGACCAACAGAAGACTGGGAAACTTCTGGGGCTCAAGTTTCAGAGGACCTCCCGCACTTCTGCAGGTTTTACATCCAGAAACCTCACCAAGTCCTGAGAGTGAGGAGCCAAGAAAGATCAAGTCTTGGGATCACAGGGGAAAGGTAGAGTAATAGCTGTCAAGTAAATTCAGAACATTTTTCATAACAAAGGCCCACTCTCATGCCTGGGCGGCTCAGTCAGTTGAGTGTCCGATTTTGGCACAGGTCCGATCTCACATTTCATGAGTTCCAGCCCTGCCTCATGCTCTGTGCTGACAGCTTGGAACCTGAAGCCTGCTTTGGATTCTGCCCCTCCTCCGCTTGTGCTCTGTCTCTCTCTTTCAAAAGAGAATAAACATTAAACAACAACAACAACAACAACAAAGACCCACTCTCCAGAAACATGTTACTGGAGCTTATCCCACCTGAGGGAAAGCCATTTTTCATACTCTAGCCCTAACTAGTTTTTCTACCTCATCTAAGCAGATGAGGGGGAGAAAGGAGGTTAAAATACCATTGTGCAGTTCACATCTCAGGGACCCAGACTCACTAACTAAAATACGTACTCACATTTAATGGCAAGATTAGAGAAAGTTTCAATTTCTTCAAACTTTAACAATGAAACAACAGGGCTCTGGTACAATAGCAGGAAATACAACAGAAATAGCAGCAAGGTGCAAAAATCTCTCGGTGGAGTCGTGCATAGAGAAGCACAAAGTCAACATAAACAAGGACACTAGAGAAAATTGAAACTTCTGTCACCTATAGCTATAGCAAACAGTAAACACAGTGGAAATCTTCTTCATATCAATATAAAACCTCACAGTAAATGCCTATTTACCTCTAGTGATATTGCAACTTATAAGAAGTATATACACACACACACACACACACACACACACACACACACACATTTGGTCATTGCCTTCATTTCTGACACAGAGCTCCTAAAACACTTGGAGTTTCCCAAGTAATAAAAACAATGACAGATCTTGTTTTCTTTACACAGACACATACACACATACACACATACGGTCATCAAATAGCTCCAGAAGAAAGCCCCTCAGAATGGGGGCTGATTCCTCCAGGATTCAATGAAGTTCACCCTGTAACCTCAGTGGAGGGGAGAACGGTTAGAGGTTGAATCAATCACCAACCACCAATGAATTAATCAAGCATGCTTAGCAATGAAGCCTCCTTAAAACTCCAAAAGGAAAGCTTCAGAGAGCTTCTGGGTTGATGAACATGTGGAAATGAAGAGAGGGTGGCATGCCAGAAAAGGATATGGCTTCTCACCCCATAACTTGCCCTATGTATCTCTTCATATGGCTCATCTTTTGAATCCTCTAAAATCTTTTGTAATACACCAAGGATCCAGTAAGTAATAAGTAAATTGTTTTCCGGAGTTCTAGCCACTGTACAAATTAATCAAGTCCAAGGAGAGGGTTGTGGGAAACTCTGGTCAGTCTGAAGCATAGATTACCATCTGCATCCTGTATTCGTGATTGGCTTCTGCAGTGTGGGGTTGGGAACAGGGAGTGCTGTGGGACTGACGCTATTCCAGATAGTGTCATAATTAAGTTAAATTGGAGGACATCCCTGTGATGTTGCAGAACTGTTTGGTATTTAGAAAACTTGCACATCTGGTGTCAGAAGTGTGGTGCAATAGTATCAAAAGTAGGCAAGACACAGAGGAGCACAGTTTTCCTTTAGCTCTCCATTCCCATCGTCCAATACATCATGGGTGATTTTCAACAAAAAATTGTAAGTAATGCTAAAAAGCAAGGAAGAAAAATAGAGTTTGAAGAAGCAAAGTATCAGAAATAGATTAACATATGATAGATTGTGGAATTATCAGATAGGATTTTAAAACAACTATGATCTATGCTAACAGGACCTAAAGGAAAAAAATGGCAATGTGCAAGAACAAACTGGCGACGTAAGCAAAGAGCTAGAGATTCTGAGTGAAAATTCAAAAGAAAATGAGATAACTAAAAAAAATACCTCAACAGAAATGAAGAATGCTTTTGATATGTATATCAGTAGACTGGACATAGAGAAGGAAAGCATCAAGGAGCCTAAAGATAAATCAATAGAAACTCCCCCAAACTAAAATGCCAAGAGACAAAAATAAAAATAATACTAAAAAGAATATCCAGGAACTATGGAACAATTTTAAAAAGGGTAACAAACATGTAAGAGAGGCTAGCTTTCTTTTCAACACTGCATCCTTATTGCTTTAGTGAACAGAATACCCACTGCATCATCCCATCAAAAAGAGTAGTTGGATGGGTTTTGTTAGTATGTTTATTCTAATAACCCTACTTATCTGATTCTTATGATTCTTTCTTCTACCATCTGCTATGCATTTCTGGCTTATCAATTTTACTGTGGAAATTTGTTTCTCCAAGATTTCAAAAGTCCTCCTAGCAGGATGTTAGTATCGCTCCCCAAATCCTTGTTGGGGTGTTAAATCCTGTGTGATAAGAGAGTGCTGCCATATAAAGAATTTATCCAATTTTATACTATTTCCCAGCATCCTCAAGATCCAATCTGATTTGTGGTCCCCTCGCTTTTGCCAGAACATTTTGGCTAGGTCCTGCTGCTTCTTCAGTGTAGAGCCTCTTTCTTCTTTCATCAGCCTGAACACTTTCTCAGCCAGATTCGATAGTGTCTTGATCCCAGTTCCTTCTTCGGTGGCCAGGAGGGCAGGTGGGACTGAAGTAGTGCAGTTTTGTTTTAAAATAGAGATTTTGTACTGTCTTTAAATTTGGGGCAGGGATGGTGCACTAATATAGAGGACTTGGCCACTTTGGTAGACCCAAAGTATTTCCAAAGAATCAAAGGATTCATGATTTTTCACTGCATCTATCTGCATGCCGCTATTGCAACTTGGACAGTTTCCACTTTTTCTTATAAAACCTTAATCTTGGCATTAACATTTTGCTGGATTTGAGAATTTAAACTGCTTTGACACTTGCTACCCTTTTTTTTAAAATTTTTTTTTTCAACGTTTATTTATTTTTGGGACAGAGAGAGACAGAGCATGAACGGGGGAGGGGCAGAGAGAGAGGGAGACACAGAATCGGAAACAGGCTCCAGGCTCTGAGCCATCAGCCCAGAGCCCGACGCGGGGCTCGAACTCACGGACCGCGAGATCGTGACCTGGCTGAAGTCGGACGCTTAACCGACTGCGCCACCCAGGCGCCCCGGTACCCTTTTAACTAAATCCTAGGACTGCTTCTTATTTTTGTTCTGCCCTCTTGCTGAAGGAGAGGATTATCTCTTTATATGCTACCAGTTACTCCCTCTGTTTTTCACATTTTGCCATGAACTGGTGATTACTTACCTTCCATCTTTCATTTTCTTGAATGAGTCCATCAACAGGCATATAATTGCATAGTCTATACAATCACTAGTTCTCTTGGACCTTTCAATGTCCTGAGATACTACACCTGACAATTCATACACTTACACTGGTGTCTCACCCTATTTTGTCCCCAGTTGCAACTTTAACCTCTGGACCATGACAACATACCTGGAGCTATCCATATTCCACGTGCCATCAAAGACCGTGTCCTCATTGTCAACCTGCTGCAAAATCCCATATTATAACTTGCTTCCTCAAATCATTCCAGATACCAACTCTCTTGGTGTGAGTTTCTCAGGAAACAGATGCTCAGGGGTTTGTATACAGTAAACTTACTTGGAAATACTCTTGGGAACAACATCCCTAAAAGAATGAGAGAAGCAGATATTGACAGGACAAGTAGAATTGTGATGCTTTTGCAACAGAAACTTTAGCCAATGTCATAAGTAGCCGTGGAACAAGGATGACCTTTCAGAGTTAGATGCAAATAAAGCCTTGAAGGCCAAGTTTTATAGGATTCTGCATTGACCAGTTACCGTGGGGGGAATGTATTCATAATGTTAATGGTCAAAGATACAGTACTCGTTTACTCTCCATTGTTAACACTCACCACTTTTTTAAGTCTACACAATTAAAAAACAATTACACGTCCTGATTTGCAATGTTTGCAGGTTTCCTTGGTGTATATATTTCTATTATTGCCAATTTTAAGCTTCCAGTGAGATGTGGGTGACCTAACACAGGGCTGGAAAGAGTTGGGCAGCAACGTACCATTATGGACACACAAGAGGTATAAAGACAAGAGCACAAGTAAGGGAAAAAAATGTAAAATAAATGGGGCGTCACGAGTTTCAAGTATCTAAAACACTAAAAAATCTAATTTACAGAGCTGTGATACATACTTTAATTTTTAAACATAACTATGTCTAAAAACTTGTTTACACATTTTCTGAATATTTACAAATCGGCTCGTGCAAGCTGCTTACTACAAGCTGGCTTGAGCAAACGCCTGCATCCCATCACTGCATTCATATTAAAATTAAAGGCAGCATATTAATTTGCACTTTCCTCAATTGACCACTCATGTTGGAAAATATTAACAAGCTGTAAATCCGTGCTATGGGGACTTTTGAACCCCTCTATGTAACTGAGTGCTTAAGTTTTTTCCTGTAGAATAAAAGTGGCCTGAGAGTCTGCTCTGAACACTAAAACTTCTGTTTAATAATAATATGTTTTATTGCCTCCTCTCCCTATTTAAAGGTAACACTTGTATGATTACCCTACTTTTTTAGCTTTGGACTCTCTCTACTTACATCTTAGCAGTAGAGGAGGACACTTGCAGTGGGTCAGGGAAAAAGGCCACCACGGTTGAAGCCTGGGAAATGGGCATGAAAAATAAGCGTCATTCCTCTTGTCTGATCTCTTTGATGCTGTAAGAGCTTACAGTAATTAAGGAACTACCAAGAATTGCACAACACATGTTGCAAACATTATTACAATGAATGTTATTATTATCCAAATTCACTCATGAGGATGTGGAAGCACCCAAAATATTAAGCAAATTGTCCAACACACATAGTTTTTTGTTGAGTAGGTGAAACCAAGATGAAACCCAAATTTTATGAATTCAGAAGTTTACCAGTTTCATCTATTAATCACCTCAACTAAATATATCTTTTATTTAGGCCTCAATCATGGAAATGAGTATGTTTGTAAAACTTTATTTCACATAATTAAAAACAACATTGAGTTAAGTGGTGATGCTTTACATAGAAGCCATTTTTAGTGTATTATAGCTGTCTTAACATTTGGTTGATAGAAATAACAGAAAAGACAGTGATCTTTTGGGCTTCTAAGTATTTACAAATAAAGCAAACAGAACAAATAGCATTTCTACAGATACTATCATGGCAATCAGAGAGGAGACACCAAAGTTAGAACTGGTAAGCTGTTTACTAACCAATGGCTAGGACATTTTAAATAGGTAGCTTAAATAAATTTTGGTTGATTCAGTAGTTTAGGCAATATTCTTGAAAGGTTGGATTAATATCATTGCTGATTTGTTCAATTGCATAAATGGTGTTGATTAATCTTGTTTAAAAAAAAAAAAAAACTTGTTATGAGGCCGGTAGAAAGAAGGGGCATATTTTTTATGAAGATGAGTAAGACAGACAACTCTTACTTAATAAGCAATTGCTAAGAATTTATTTTGCCCTTGATAGTGTATTTGTGGGCGTATTTTTAGGTACTTGTAGAAATGTATGCTTTAATTTTAAAAGTGATATATTACCCTTTGGCACATAAAGCACTACAACATTTCACCATAGTGACTGATCAACGTGGTGATGACTTTTGAAACCAGTTAGTGAATAAATGAAATTAAAGTCACACCCTAAGGAAAAGAAAAAAAAAAAAAAAAACACCTCAAGTTTAGCTTTCCAAGAATTATCTGTTGAAGATAATGAGATGTATGTGAGTATAGAAAACTAAGTAACATTGGGGATTTTTAAGAACACTGCTATTTTATTTTATTCCTTATTCATTCTATCTGTCCAACTATCTGTTTATTGATAAAATACACAGTGTTATCAATGGATCAAGTGCAAATAGATGTCATCAACAATTGTCATCATCTTAAATATATAAATAAATGTTCATAGTATATATGTTTGTATGTATGTTGTATGCACGTTCACATAGATATTTTAAAAGTAACCATTAGTACTTTTCTTATTAAAAAAATAGATTCTGTGTTAGTAGTGTATGATGAATGGTCTTCTACATTCTTGTTGCACCTGTGGCTCCCTCTTGGGTCAAGGGCTCAGATGCAGTTCCTTAAATGTGGGTTTCCATGCCTTGGATTTGATTTCCAGAAGGATTTCCTCAGACTTGATTGTACTATAGATTGTTGCCTGACCAAAAGTCACGTTAAATAAAAGGAAGGCCAGTGGCTTTATGAGAAAGACCGATTTGGAAACTCTGTTAATCTATCCAATCAAATCTCTCGTCTGGGGTTTGATTAACATAAGACATACAAGGAATTTTTTCAGGAAGTTGAGTAGAGCAAAATCCAAGCGCTACATAGAAAAAGTATTCAGAGCAAATCATTTCACAGTAGAAACCAAAAATAAAAAGAAGTGTGAGAGGAAAGGAGATAAGGTAAAAACAAAACAAAACCAACATAAGAACATGAGAAACATGCAGTAGATACCATAGCAGCCATATTGCATGAATTGAGTCTTTAGATATTTTGGTGCTGTTAGACCTGACGTAGTATCATAAATGTCTTTGCATTTCATCTTAATGCTTTTATTTTATTTGTGGAAGATTTTTCCTGCATTTTTTTTTCTTTCCTGCATAGTTTTAAAATAAAAAGCTCAGACCAGTAGAAGTAAGCTTAACATACTCCTGTTGCTCAATATCTGGGTCAAACTAAAATAATATGGATAGACATACTTAAAAAAAAAATTTAAAATGTATACATGTACATAAGAATTTATTAAGCAATTTACATCCCCTTTTTCATCTTAAAATGATTATAGAGCACCTATCTTATGTTACTCATTCTTTTTTGTTTCTGGAAACGGCTTTAAGGTTCTTTTGAGAAGTTACAAAGACCACAGTTTTCATTTTTTTTTTTTTTTTACACAGTAAAGGGCAAATAATTATGTTTCTCTCCCCCAGATATTTATATTTACAGAAACAATTTTCCACAACCTGCTATTCTTGCTGAAATTCCAGGGCTTTTTCTGTTGGAGAAAGGAAAGCCATTATAAAGGAATATTATTGAACCTCATCTCTTCTCCATGGCAAGGAAGAATGGTTCTTTTGATGAGAGAATTAAAAAGCAATGTGAAAGCAAAGAGCAGAATGAACCTTACCAATGTTAACTGGCCCAGGGAATTCAGATTTATGAATACTCTGAGGAGTTTGCAGGAGACTTAGCATTCTGCTTGTGTTCTAACCTACTCACAAGCTTACAGATTATGTACACTCCTCTTGGATTTGTGGGACCAGCACAATCCTGTGATTGTATCAAGTGACATCATGGGAAAATGATCCAAGAATGATGTTTTATAAAGCCTAGCATTTGGAAAGTGTTTATGCCCTCAGAAACCATCTAGGCCAATCTTCTCATTTTTAAGTTGGGAAACATGAGGCCCGGAAACATTCAGTAGCTTAGTTCAAGGTCACAAAGTTAGCGATCTGATTATAATCAAATCTAGGACCACAACATGATTTTTTGATTCCCGTTTCAGTTTTTATGACACTTCCCATATTTTTCCCACCATAGCATAGATTCAATCATGTCTGCCTGATGATTGAAATCTTCAAACGATATTCTCAAGGTTTGTGTTTGTACTTGATTTAAAATTCAGGCTACTGAGACTTCATAATTCTAATGATTTTATTTAATAAACACTATTTTGGTAATGAGTACTATGTTATAATGCATTACTTCATGCAATTCTATAAAGACAAACAAGAACTCTAAGAAGCAACTATTACCACTTATCCCATTCTACAGAAGAAATTGAGTTTTAAGGAATTTAAATAAATTACCCTTAGTAACAGAGCTTAACAAGCTGGAAAATTGAAGGCGTCTATCGATCTGCTTCATGAGAACTATCTCAGTTGATATGCAGTTGCTACTTGGTTATATTTCTTCACATAATCCACTTTCACTGGCTTAGACTTAAAATATTGCCTTTTTAGTGGATTGACCATCATTCCTTATTCTGAATGTTTCTGTCCTTTGTACTTTTCTACTGCTTGCATTTGAGGGTGGTTTAGAACAAGAGAACAATAAAAAGTCTCTGCTAAAACTAATCCTTATTAGCACGAAGCTTTAGTATCTCTCAGTGTGGTCTTTCCTCTTTTGTGAAAGATCTGGTACCTCAAAGTGTTGGGGAGGGTTATAGAATCTTTTATGTAATTAATAGTATGCCTGTGAGGAATAAATATAGAGTTTGGAATATAAATTCACACAATATGCTGGAGAAGTGATAACTTGATGTGTTCCAATGCATAAATTCTCCAAAAGGACTGAAAGATAAAATTTATGACAAGAAGGAGAAAGAGTTTCTTTTCAGAGTTTATAGTATTGCTTCTCCTTTTCTGCAAATACAATTACATGAATAAATAAATAAAAACAAAAACTCAGTGAAAATATGGCACATTATTTTATTTTGTCAATCATGTATTCAATATTTTCTGAGCTCCAATGTATGAGGAACCTTAGGCTGAATGCTGTGGGATATCCGAGGTAGTGGTGTTCTGTGCAATGAATTTAAGAGATTATAAATGGGAATTGTAGCACAGACAGTGGTGATATGTGTAACAAGAGGGATGTAATATTTACTGCTCCCCACTAGAGAAGCATTACTGTAGATAGAGCAGATAGTTGACCATTAAAATCAACCACAATTTGAAGCATCCTTCCGTTGTACATGTAGCCTCTTAAAGTCCGAAGGTAAAGATAATAAAACAAGTAAAACGGAATGAAATTACATATAACCATGATTTGTATAGATATTTGGAATGATTTTTTTTCTCCATCCGTCTTCTTCTATTCTACTTTCTAAAATGATGCATTTCTCATCTAAGTGATGTTAAAATGAATAACACCTAATAATAACTTAAGAAGAGTTGGAATACTTTATTCATAATGTAGCTAAACATGCTGGATTTACTAGTTTATTCATGTAACTGATTTGTGTGGCCTGTAACTTTGAGGCGATTCACACAATAACAGTCAAAATAAAATAATTGTCCTCATAAATACTTAAAATGATGCCAGTATTTTGGTAAAAAATTAGATTACTATGCACTGATAATACAATTCTTACTTACCATCCTATAGTATTTTGATATTCTTGAAATACAGGAAAAAATGTGATTTCTAGAAATGGAAGGAAAAACGTTGCCTGTATTTTTTTAGAATTATTAAAAATTATGATTAGTGTAAATTAGTTGGCTGTGTCTACATAGAATACCTACTGCTGCACATATTTTGTTCCAAATATTGTTTGCAGTGATAAACATATTTAAACAAAATTTATGTGGGTGAGCTTTTCTAAATTCAAAAAATCTAATTTTGTATTAATATTATAAAGCATCTCTCCATTGATACTTTTGTATTTTATCTCTCAATTTACATCAACAGGTTATCAAGTAGGATACTTTAAAGCAAAGAAAAATGGTAGTTTATCAATGTGAACATATTAACACTTCAAATGTGTTCTACATGTTCTATCAACCATTATTCTTTCAATTATTTTTTCCCATTTAGAAATACATGCCAGTTGTCATTTTGTCTCAGATAAAATCTCTTCTTTCAAACAGTGTTCTGTTGTTTGTCATAATTACCCTTAGGGATTCTAATCAAAGGGGGATATCATGAGAAATAAAGCATGCATTAGAACCACACATGTTATTCAGTGTTCAGACTCCTGAATAAGGAACACCAAGCAGAGATATAATTAAGCACAGTAACAGCTGCGTTCATGACATAGGAAGAAAGATGAAAAAATAATCCTCATTATTCATTTAACTTTCTTTTTCTTAGACCAAATATAAATGTAATTAGAATTCTGTGATGTATCTTAATTTTAGAAATACCTTGAAATTTGATGTCAGCATAGCACCTAAAAAGATAGAGTTATACAAATCAGGGGCACCCTGGTGGCTCTGTGGGTCAGTTATGCGTCCATCTTTGACTCAAGTTGTGATCTTATGGTTTGGGGGTTCAAGCCTCGCATCTGGCTCTCTGCTGTCAGTGAAGATCCTGCTTAAGATCCTCTGTCTCTGTCTCTCTCTCTGCCCCTCCCGCCCTCTCTTTCTCAAAAATAAATAAACATTAAAAAATTTTTTAAAAGAGTCATACAAATCAATTACACACCTGAATATATGGTACACTATATAGTTTTGAACATCCATCCATTCATTTATTCATTCATTTTTTCATTTCCTCAATTTTTCAATATTTCCCTGATCTTTTATTGAACAAAAATATACTAGGTATTGTGCTAAATAGGTACAAAAGAGGAACAAGACATGGCCTCTGAAATTAAATAAACCCATTAAGGCCAAAAATGCTACAGAGAGAGGCTAAAAAAATGGACATGACTTTCAATATTTGTTTTGTTAATTAATGTTTTATAGTTTGGCCCTGAATTAATTAAATACTTGTATGTTAACATCTAGATTTACTATCTTGTAACATCTTGTATTTGGGGTGCCAGATGAAAATGTATATTTTAGTATTGGCAATAAATATTTTAGTAGAAAATCTGCTTTTGGCCAGCACTACATGAGTAAGTAAGATAATTTCTTTGACTTTCAGTTTACTCTTCTATAAAAAAAAAAAAAAGAGTAAAGGCGAGAAAAGTCAACCATGTAGTTTTAAATAATACTCTCACTTTCCCTGAAATAAAACATACAGAAACTTTCCAACTTCTTTTTCCAGAGTATGAAAATAATAGAGAAAGTTGCAGGTGTAAATATTCTCAAATTTACCATGAATGATTTGATGTGTAGTTTTTTGTACCCCTTGAACAATGGCAGAAACCTGACTGGTGTGCTTTAAAGAATTACAGTTTTATATGGATTGGAGGCAGGGTGGGTAAAGAAACCAGAGGGGTTGATCAGCTTTGATAAGGGGTTCATATGAAAGAGTAGGAGATGATTAATTAAAGTGGACGTGAGGCTTGGAAATGAATGTGATTAGCTTTTAGAACACAGCTGAAGAATTTTAGAAGAGGTCTAGAAGAACTATAAGAATGTTAGTGAAGTCAGTGGGAGAGACCAAGAGATGACAATGGTTTAATTAATAAAACAAATTCAGATACATTATTCAGTTCAAATTCAATAACTTTTACAAAATACACAAGTCATACTTACTCATCTAAGAAAACTCTGAAATAAAAAGCATGAAAACAAGAATAAAAGAAACAGTTGTAATCCTATCCCTGAAATATGACCTCCATTATTTTTCTCATATTTCCTTTTCCATAGATATTTGTATTCAGTAGAAACACATGAGCACTTTCCCCCTATGTTTTATAAAAAAAATGGCATCAGTCTTTAGCTACAGTTTGAATTCAGATTGTTTCACTTATTTTTCTCCAACCATTGTGTGTGTGTGTGTGCGTGTGTATGTGTGCGTGCGTGGCTTAACTTTGCTGTAACTGTCCCTTAAATTCTTTATTGGAAGACAGCAATACATAGCTTTGTGATTTCTGTCAGTGTGTATAATGGAAGTTCTGATATCAATTCTTCCATAAAAAAAAAACAACTCTACATTTTAGTATCCAAATATTAACTCAGTCTGTTAACAATCTGATTTGTTTGTTAGTTTGCACTCCAAACTGACCTAAACTAATTTGATTTTCAGATTTATGAGACTATTTGAATAACCTTTGGTAGCTCCCCATGAGTTGGAGCTGAATGTTTTCTCTTCAAAGAAACTTGCTACCACAAGGTATGTTATAATAAAAAGTCTCAAATCAAATTTTGTCAGATTTTTAAGCAAGCATGTGTGCATACATGAAGACCTAGACATATCCATACAACCTTTACTGCAAACCTGGTGAAACCTCTATTCTCTGCCTTTTAGACAATCAGCTAAGTGCTTTGCCTAGATGGTCTCTTTTCAGGATTTAGTTATCTTTTGGAGAGTATCCGAGGACAGAATTATCTATTATTTGAACAAAGGAGGGGTGGGGTCATAAGCCTTGGACTCCATTCTGAAGTCAACTGTTAGGTACATTAGATTCTTTTCACTTTTCTTATCAGAATGGAAATTTCTACTAGTATTTCTCTATTATCTGAATAATATTATTACTGCTTATTTTGCAAATGAAAAATCATTTCTAATTATCATTGTGTTAATTTACAAGCTCTTTAATGTTGACTGTTTATAAAGGGAGTTCCAGTATTTATATCTTGAGTAGAATTTGGAACTAGGTCCTTTAAAATATCAGATCAGACCAGTATGGCAATGATTTGTATCTGTATCCATTTATCATTATTTATGTCTTTATATCTATATGAATACTGGGCATATACATATGCCCTTTATAGTGAAATATTTCACATGGAGTTATAGATAAAATAAGACTTATGGTTTATTTTTGGTCCTTTAGGACCTTCACTTAAAAAAGTCATTGTTGTCATTCACGTAGTCATACTCTTCCTATGATTTCCTAAGAAGATTTTAATTTGTACTATGGGAAATTCCACTCCATATGATTTTCATAAAGAATTAGCATCTTGGGGCACCTAGGTGGCTTATTTGTTTAAGCATCCGATTTTGGCTCAGGTAAAGATCTCACCATTCGTGAGCCCAAGCCCCACATTGAGCTCTGTGCTAACGGCTCAGATCCTGGAGCCTGTTTCAGATTCTGTGTGTCTCTCTCTGCCCCTCACCCACTTGCTCTCTCTCTCTCTCTCTCTCTCTCTCTCTCAAAACTAAATAAACATTGAAAAAAAAGAATTAACATCTTATAGCCAACCCGTCATGAACATTGTACAGCAAACCAAGATTCTTTTTTTTTTTTTTCCAACGTTTATTTATTTTTGGGACAGAGAGAGACAGAGCATGAACGGGGGAGGGGCAGAGAGAGAGGGAGACACAGAATCGGAAACAGGCTCCAGGCTCCGAGCCATCAGCCCAGAGCCTGACGCGGGGCTCGAACTCACGGACTGCGAGATCGTGACCTGGCTGAAGTCGGACGCTTAACCTACTGCGCCACCCAGGCGCCCCACCAAGATTCTTATTTAGAAGAACTCTTCTCTAGCTTCTGGACCTGCTCTTGGTGAACACCCCTCAGCTGTTAGCTATTTCAAGAATTGGCTCAGTGAGGAGAGCCACCTTAGTCAAAGGCACACTGCCTTCCTGGAGGTATCCACAACTAATAAACATTAAAAGTTAAAGTCTGTCCCTCTTGCTTCTACTCAGGATAACTCTGAAGATCCATTCTAACCATAGAGCTCCTAGGGGTTGGCTGACTGTCATTGGACCTTATTGTTCAGTTTCTCCACCTGAAAAAATTCTGCCTCTTCTCTTTCCTACAGGTGTTGATCCCATGGGCAATCCATACCTTATCTTTTCTTTTCTTTCTTTCTTTCTTTCTTTCTTTCTTTCTTTCTTTCTTTCTTCCTTCCTTCCTTCCTTCCTTCCTTCCTTTCTTTCTTTCTTTTTCTTTCTTTCTTCTTTTTTTTAAATTTCTTTTACTGTTTACTTACGTGTGTGTGTGTGTGTGTGTGTGAGAGAGAGAGAGAGAGAGAAAGAGAGAGTATGAGTGGGGGAGGGGTAGACACACACACACACACACACACACAGAATCCAAAGCAGGCTCCAGGTTCTGAGCTGTCAATACAGAGCCTGACATGGGGCTCGAACTCACAAACTGTGAGATCATGACTTGAGCCCAAGTCAGAGCTCAACTGACCAAGCCACTCAGGCGCCCCCTACTTAATCTTTTCAAGTAACCCAACATGTGATCTACTCCTTTGCCATCATTACATGTTCATAAACCAATGCATGAGGTTAAAACACTCACATCACTTACAGTATATTGGTATCTGGCTTCTCTGTAGTGCTCTATATCCTTCCCCTGTACGTTACATATTTTTTCCTGAGATCAACACAGAACTTTTAGATGCTTATTTATTTATTTTGATGGGGTGGGAGGTACAGAGAAAGAATCCCAATAGGCTCCACACTGCCAGCACAGAGCCCAATGTGGGACTTAAACTCACCAACTGCAAGATCACGACCTGAGCCTAAAAAAGAGTCAGATGCTTAACCGACTGAACCACCCAGGTACCCTAACACAGAGTTGTTTTTTTTTTAAAGGTTTTTTTTTTTAATGTTTTTTATTTATTTTTGAGACACAGAGAGACAGAGCATGAGCAGGGGAGCGGCAGAGAGAGAGGGAGACACAGAATCTGAAGCAGGCTCCAAGCTCCGAGCTGTCAGCACAGAGCCCGACGCAGGGCTTGAACTCATGGAGTGTGAAATCATGACCTGAGCTGAAGTCAGACGCTTAACCGACTGAGCCACCCAGGCGCTCCCTAACACAGAGTTTTTTATTTTTTTTATTTATTTTTTTTTTTAATTTTTTTTTTCAACGTTTATTTATTTTTGGGACAGAGAGAGACAGACCATGAACGGGGGAGGGGCAGAGAGAGAGGGAGACACAGAATCGGAAACAGGCTCCAGGCTCTGAGCCATCAGCCCAGAGCCCGACGCGGGGCTCGAACTCCCGGACCGCGAGATCGTGACCTGGCTGAAGTCGGACGCTCAACCGACTGCGCCACCCAGGCGTCCCAACACAGAGTTTTTTAAAAGCTGGGGTAAAATGATTTTTACAGCCCCTGGTGGCTTAATATAAGCTTATTTATTGCTTATACCCAGACATGAATTTTTAATTGCATGCTAATATTAGTATTATTATTTCTATTTTGGACATATGCAGAGAGGTTAAAAATTTCTTACAGGTCATCCAGTAAGTTAATATCCGGGCTGGAATAAACAGTATGAAATGCTGTGGAATCAAGGTGGAATTGGAGTAAACTTAGGAATTTTTTTCAAACTAGCAATATCACATAAATGCCCAAATTTTTGTTAAATTATTACAAATTAAATACAAATTCCCCAAATGTTTAAAGCACACCTTTCTTGGAAATATCACATAAACCTACAGATCTTGAAGGGTATAAAATTTTCCACTTAAACATTAAAATTTCATCTGTGTTATCATTCTCTTTGCATTTGCCATCCTTAACAGGATTATTAATTTTATTTCATTTTACTTTATTTTTTAAGGACTTTGATATTTTAACTAAACAAGCAGAAAGTCCTTTTAGCTGAGGATACAACTTTATGTTACTTAGACAGTGTTATCTGCACAAATACTACTTTTGTTCAGTTTTTTGCTCTTGCAACAAACCTATTTTGCTAGATTTTATGTCTGTCTGGAAGAGAATCTTAGTTGGTATGTCTAATCTACTGTAGAGAACAATGAATTTTTATAATGCAATATTAATATTAATAATGTATCAAAAACAAGAGATGTACCGGGAAAGAATAAGTAAAGCAGAATCTGCTCAAGCAGCATAGACCATAGAACAAATTGAAAGTTCATCTGGGGTCAGTCAAGGAGAATAGCACCAGTCCGAGAGCATGTTCAGGAAGAAAAACCAAAATGGGTACCCTGCCAGAGCAACCACCAATGTGCCACTAGGACCCTAGGTTTTGCTTTTTTTCTCCTGTTTTAGAAAATTAAGGTATACGATATTTCTGAAAAACTTTGAAATAAAACAACTTAATTGAAATCATAGTAGAATTCAGCATAAAATACTGCAGAATATAAAATACACACACACACACGCGCGCGCGCACACATGCATACACACACCACAGGACTGCAAGCTTTGAAGCTTTGAGTACACAGTATAAATTATAAACCAAAGAAAAACATTTTAGTTTGGTGTAGAATACCTTAATAATTAAGAAATAATAAAATCAATTCAATAGAAGTATTTGTGTGCATAGGCACACACACACATACACCACACTACCACAATATACAACATATAATATACATGAATATATGTATGTGTATGTGTGTGTGTACATTTGTATGTGTTTAAGATACTAAAAGTTTTCAAAAAGCATGAATTTTTTCACATAATTTTGGAATTAACTAATAGATACAAAGCATTGGTAGAGATTATTATCTTTATTAGTGATATATATTAGTTTGAAATATATGGCTCAACGGACACTAAATAAATTTTCTAACCCATTAAAAAACTGGTGGACAGCAGACCAGGCCGTCTATTGCATACAGGTTGATTTTCTGAAAGAAAATGAGAACGGAGCTGATTGATCTGAGCATGCTTACTCTCACAGAGTTTGAGTCTAAGGAAGTTTCTTTAAATGGAACATAAGGAGTCAAGTAGAATTGTTTGTGTTTGTGTGTATGAATCTGCACCTATTTTTTAGACATAAAACTCCTCCTAATGTTTTCAGCATTCTCCTTTCTGTTTCAAAATTTCTTATTAATGTGGTTTGGTATAGCCTAATATGAAGGCTTTGTCAGAAACCATATGCTTGTATATATATTATTTTATGAACCATCTAATATCTTGTGGTCTCTTTTTAGTGTTAATGATGTGAATTCACAGTATTCTTCAATGATGTTACAAACCACTCTTCTCACTTATAAGCAGATTAAAAGTTAAAAGAATTTCAGTGAGCCACATAACAGTCTTTGTTCATTACCACAGATTTTAAAATGCAAAATAATTTTTGAACAAAAGAAATTGAAAAGATAAAACCTGATTAATTTACACAGCAGGCTCCAGCAAACTGTGACTATTTCAACATCAATATATTTATTTATTCCTCAACAATTATTGATTCTCTGCTCTAGGCCAGATACTTTAGTAATTACTAAGACATAAGAATAAAGTATATAGTGAGATATGTTATAGAAATAAAGGATTATAATATAACCTGGTAAATATTGAGAAGAATGCTTATTTTCCTCCTATGTTATAAAAAAAGCCACCTGGGTGGCTCAGTCAGTTGACCATTCGACTCTTGATTTCAAGTCAGGTCATGATCCCAAGGTCATGGGATTGAGCCCTGGGTCAGGCTCCATGCTGAGTGTGAAACCTCCTTAAGCTTCTCTCTCTTCCTTTGCCCCTATCTTCCACTTACACTTTGTCTCTCTCTAAAGATAACAATAAATAAGAAAAATAAAAGGAATGTAATCTACTTCATTCTGAACAAGGAGAATTTTGAAAAGAACATAATCATAGTCTTTTCAGCCCTCACTCTTCCACAAAGTAAGAGCAATGTAATCTGAATGGTTAGAATCTAGGGTGTTAACTGGGACGCGTGTTTATCAGCAGATAGGATCACTGACTTGTAAGGTCATGGGTTCTATTACATTAACTCTCCTGCCAGAAACTGGATGCTAATCAAATGTTCAATACTCCAAGGCACTGAATAGTGGCTAACTGGATTGAATCTACCATGCAGATCAACTTTGCCCCACTTCTCATGGTCTACTTTTTATGCGTAGAGAAAGAGGCTTTAACACTCTGTGGTCTTTGACCTGTTTTATTAAGAAGCACTGTAGGTTAGGGGATATTGGAAATTTGCCTGTGCAATAACAGAGCCAGTAGTTTGGATTATTGGATTTCATCTTTTTTTTCCTCTTTATATTTTATTAGTGGGAAGAAAGCATGATTCACAAGGAAAAAAAATGTGTGGTAAAGGATGCTAACTAGACTTATTGTGATGATCATTTTGTGATATGTAAAAATGTTGAATTATGTTGTACATCTGAAACTAATAAAACTAATAAGATGTTATAGGTCAGTTATATCTCAAAAGAAAAAGAAAGGAGCAGGAGTGATTTGGATCTCAAATTATAATATACTATGAGACGAACTTGAGAGGGTAAGGGTAATATTTCAACGTTGTGTCTGTTACTTTAAATAAGGAGATTATTTTTAATGAAGAATCTCAGGTTTGAGAGCCAGAGGTATCTGGAAATGGTTGCAGACCTTGAATGGTAGGCAAAGTATTTTTAATTGTAATAATAGGAATTAATATTCATAAAGTACTTATAATGGGCCAGTTTTTATGCTAAATGTTTTACATGGAATATCTCATTTACTCCTCACAGCACCTGAATAAGGATAGTAATATTAGCAGTGACATTTTAGTGAATGTTTCAAATGTCTTGACTATTCCAAGTGATATACATAAACTATCACATTTATTTCCCAGAAGAACCCTGTGAAGTATGCACATACTATTATTATCTCCATCTAACATATGAGTCACTGGAGGCATAAGATATTAAATAAATTGCCAAACATCACGCATATATTACTTCTAATATGTTCTGGTACTGAAGGTTCTATTGTAGAATACGATTATTTACAACCTCTCATGAACAGAAAATTGTAGCACGATAGATACTTAGCTTTAGAAATGTCAGTGAGAAAACCAGAAAGTACCAGCAAATGAAGAAAAGCAGGAAACTACTTGGAGAACTTGAAGGCCAAACTAGTCTTATGTGAAAGGAAACAGAAATGGAACCAGAATAATATATCTGGAACTAACAGCTTTCAAATGTGGAACAAGGAAAGAGGAAGATATTTTATTCATGACAAAATCAGTGAGGATTTCTTGGGCTCAGAGAAATCTAACAGAGGGAAAAAGGAAGATCTCAGAGGGTAAACAAAAATGTTTCCCTAGAGGGAAATTCTCTCCAAAAATTTACTGAGAGACTATTTCTTAAAGTTAAGATAGGAAGTCAATAGCAGAGAAGCAACTAAAGAAATTCTCTGACGTGACTGGGATAGTTACATTTGGTATTTATATCAGATCTGAATGGATCTGTGTAGAGAAGACTGGGAATTCTGGTTAGCATCTCTAAGACAACAATCAGTAAATACAGAAGTTGTTGACAAAACTCAGATTTAAAGAGCACAGGGTGAACCAGCAACTATATAACAAGTTCCAAAACTAAGTTAAAATTTGGATTGACTGAAGTGTTCCCACTGTAGACATATACTGCAAAGTCAGTTTATAGCAATAAGATTTGACTAACAGACATTTTGTGTTGCTTTGATTTCATATTTTACATTACAGAAGAATTTATCAGGCGCTTTTTGACTTCATGTATTATTGCAGCTTGTGTTTTTCTTCTCCTAAAAAAATAAGAAAGATATTTAAAAAAATTTTTTTTAACGTTTTATTTATTTTTGAGACAGAGAGAGACAGAGCATGAACAGGGGAGGGTCAGCGAGAGGGAGACACAGAATCTGAAACAGGCTCCAGGCTCCGAGCTGTCAGCACAGAGCCCGACGCGGGGCTTGAACTCACTGACCATGAGATCATGACCTGAGTCGAAGTCAGCCGCTTAACCGACTGAGCCACCCAGGCGCCCCAAGAAAGATATTTTCTTATTTAAGAGTTCTGTATAATGGACAAATACATAGATTAATGTGGGTCTAAGGGGAAGAGAGGCCAGTACTCAAAGAGGAAAGGTTGAACAAATGAATCTGATAAAAGAATATAGATAATAGAGGCCTCAAAACTATCAGATATAACTGTCCTACATCTGTACAGATGTTACCCAGAGAAATAGAATCAGCAGGTATATCAGTAGGTGTATACCTACCTATTTATATATATATAATATATATAATATAATATATATTATTATAACATTATAATATATATTATATATAATATTATATAATACAATATATAATATATAATACATGTGTACTTGTATTAACATATGATAAATATTTTATTTATAATATATTTACATACATATTTATAACAATACATATTAAAGGAGATTTATTACAACAAATTAGCTCATGCAATTATGGAGGCTGAGAAGTCCCACAGCCTGCTGAGCAAGCTAGAGACCCAGGAAAGCTAGTGATATAATTCAGTCCAAGTCCAAAGTCCTGAAGACCAGGGGAGACAATGGTTCAATCTCAGTCTAAAAGCCAAGAAGATGAGATGAAAAGTGCAAACTTAAGCAGGAGGGCAGGAAGTTTCCTCTGCTTTTTGTTCTATTGAGACTCTCAAAACAATGGGGGACACCCACCCAATTGGAGAGGGACATCTATTTTACTAAGTCACCAATTCAAATGCCTATATCCAGAAACATCCTCACAAACACACTCAGAAATGTTTGATCAGGAGCACCTCATGTGTAGTCAAGTCGCTACCTAAAATTATCCAGTATTAGTTATTAGTATTAGTGTTATTACTGTTAGTTGCTGCTGTAGTAATAACAGCAATAATTGACTAACAAGCTATTCCAAATCTCAGTTGTTTTCAATATAATCCTTCATTCTGCTGATGTGGTTCAGTTGACCTAGGACTGGTTTGACTGGGTTATGCTGCTTTGCACTGTAATCCATTGTCTCCCAGTAGGCTGCAACTGGTTTTGCTCTGGGCTCCAGACTGAAGGGGATGTGGCTATCTTGGGCATATGCTTCTCATAGCGGAAAACAAAATCACAAACTTATTCAAGAGCTTTGTTTGGAAAACCTGTATTAACATTGCATTAATCAAAGCAAGTCAAATATTCAAGCCCCAAATCAACAGTACAGGGATGTACTCTGTACTCTGAGTGGGAGACGGAGACAAATGGATTATTTGTCAAGCAACAATCCCAACTGTTTTGGGACAATAATTGTCCTGCTCAGACTAGAGATTAAATTTCAAGGATTCTAAGACCATGACTTATTTATTTATTTACTTATTTATTTATTTATTTATTTATTTTAGATTGAATAAACTTTCTGATTAGAGGAACCCATCTCTCAGAAGACAGTCCATGGAGCTAGAATGAATCATACACTTGAAAAGAGTTGCAGACAGAAGCAATAGAAGACTCACTGATAATATTAACCAATGAATGTGTTCAAGACTAGTTAATTCTTGCATCTCTTAGTTCTAGTAAATCCCAGATCCATGAACATCATACTGTACTTTGAGTGTGATAACAGGCTAGTTCTGTGGACTTTAAAATTTCCTCATGTGCTTCAGTTAGCTTAACAGAACTTATCCTGCTGACAAAGAGGATATAGCTTGAGTGAAAGAGAGGGAGACACAGGGAGTAATGAAAATATACAATTAAGAGAAAACAGTGTAGATGAGAAATGAGGCATCGTTGGGATGGCATGGACTGTTTCTGGGAACCTATACTTTTTAAAGATCTGAAGAAACTCAGTACAAACATATACCTACTTAATAGGAACTTATTTATATACTTGCTTATATTAAAAATAACTTTCACTCATTAAATACACATGTGAAGAGTGGAGAGAGAATCCAAAGAGAGGAATAAAATGGTATTTGTAGCATATGTCATCAAAAAAAAAAAAGAAACAAACAAAAGAAAGAAAGAAAGAAAATAAGCAAGAAAGAAAGAAAGAAAATAAGCAAGAAAGAAAATAAAGAAAAATAGAAGGAAAGAAAGAATTAATACCTAGAATATATTGGAATATCACCTTTATGGGAAAAAAAAAGAAACTAAACAACCAAAGAGAAAGATAAAAAAAGAAAAAAAAAAAAAATCCAACCTGTGTTTTATACACACACATGAGTATGCATACACTTAAGAAAGTAAATAACAATTGAAAACATATCAGTTCATTAGCAATTCTAAAAATGAAAACTAAATCTCAGTGAAATACCATGTTACACTGATCAGATTGAGAAAAATGTAAATGCCTGACAAAGCCAAATTCTGGCAAAATGTTAACTAATTGGAAATTTGCTACATTATTGTGAGAATTTTTGCAACCATTTTGGAAAATTATGTGGCATTATCTAGGAAATTTGAAAATGAACATAATACGTAGCCTGGAAATTCCATTCCTAGGTATATGCCATAGAGCTGTACTGTCCCTACAACATCCAGGAGCCACATGTGGTGATTTAAATTTAAATTTAAATAAAATCAAGCTAAAAATTCAGTTATATTAACCACATTTCAAGTATTAGATGTTCCTATATGACATATGATGAATGGATACCATTTTGGACTGCACGGACAAGGACATTTTCATCATTCATATCACTAAGAGACATAAAAATAACCTTTACAATATTATTTGTGATATCCATAAACTGAAATGTCCAACAATTTTAGAATGGATAAGATAGTTGTGCTATATGCATGCAATTCTATACTGCAAGGAAAATGAAAAATTAGAGCTATTCCCAACAGACTGGTTAAATATTAAATGAATACACTTGATAATGATTCCATTTATGTAAAAGTCAACCAAAATGCAAAACTAAGAACCAAAATTGCATTATATCAATTGCAGTGGCACACATAGATAGAAAATGTTAATGAAAATCAAGGAAATCACACACCTAGGTATGTGGACACATACACACATATGCATACACAGAGGGTGGGGGTCAGAGAATGAATGAATATGAGAAGGGTCCATATTATCCTAAATTTTCCAGACTCAGAACTATTAGACAACCATCTGGGATAAGGATGGAGGGAAAAATGAGAAGTTTTCATCAGATGTATATTTAAGGAAAGAAAAGGATATTCAAATAAAAACATCCATCAGGAAGTTTTGAAATCACAAAGACTGGTCTGGGCTGAAATCGTAGATTTAAGAATCAGCCACATAGGGATAACAGTTGAAGCTGAGAGATTAGGTAAAAGTCTTAAGAACCAGGCTACATGGGGAACCAAATGGAAAAGAAGAGAAAAGGAGAAGAAAAGAAGGAAAGATAAATCTTCTTTAATGGACTTGTAGCAGTTTGCCCAAAGCAATTTACCCTGTGTGTATTCTGTGCACAAATGCTGTAGATTTCCCATATTGCAGCAGAATAAATTCATCTGAATTTCCCCTGATTCTGAAAAGAAATCC
The DNA here is from genome assembly GCF_028749965.1 of Puma concolor. Taxonomy (NCBI): domain Eukaryota; kingdom Metazoa; phylum Chordata; class Mammalia; order Carnivora; family Felidae; genus Puma; species Puma concolor. Next base: position 179,361,187 of record NC_141670.1, on the reverse strand, counting down.
TGGCATTAAACCTCTGCATGTTCAACTTTTACCTATTTTAGAGACAAGAAAACAAAACAAAATAAAACCTCCTTGTTTCTGAAATGTCAGCTAAAACTTCATTTCTTGCGGTAAGACTTTGTTGCCCAGGCCCCCCTGACCTAAATCAGGTACATTGATAAACTCACTGTCTACTTTCTCTTTGTACCAATGAGCACAGACTGAAATCTTAAATCTATAGTTTGCATATGGCTGCTTTATTATAATTACCTTCTCCATTAAATTCTACCAAAGTGAGAAACATGTCATTTTAATTCACCATTTTATTTCTAGTTCACATGCATAAGAGTTGAGAACATGTATTTATGGAACACCTGACTGAATAAATGAATGAATGAATGAATGAATCAATCAATCAATTAGAACCTTGTTCATTTGCACTAGCCTTGCATCTCTGTGCATCATGTGTATAAATTAAGGGCAGGGATGGGATGAAGTAGACATTTCCTTTATTCTGAGGTCTTTTAGACATTTTCCATAATCATATACATGAAACGTAAAACTCCCCCTTTTACAGGACAGATCACAGGATCGTAAATAAACAAATATCAAAAAGAAGAAAACTAAGTTTAGCTGAACTTGTAAGCTATCAAGAAATTGAAGTCAACAACCCTGTCTCTTGTTTCTTTGCCCCCTTCTCCACATTTCAAGGGTGAAATATTCAGTCTCCAGGTTTCTTGAATACTTTTCCACCCATTGGTTTTCGTAAAATATTGCATAGTGCTTTCAAGTAAATTTATTTCAAAGTGCTATCAGTCCTAAAGACATTTTATCTTGTATCTTTAATTGTGTAATGGATATGCTAAAACTATCAAGCATCCAAGATAAGCAGGCTTTAAGTTCACACAAAGGATTCTTTCTCTACAAAGTGGGAAAGGTGATATAGATACATTTGAATTCATTCATTATTTTGTCTAAATGGATTCCGAAAAGAATAGACACTGGTCTTAGAATTTTGGAAATGTTCTTCATTTTTTTTCTTCCCTTTGTATTTTCAGGGTAACCGTTGTTAAATGGTTTGCTAAGCCCTAATCATTAAAGACTTTACACAGTTAAATTTGAGGATTAGGTATTTACCAGTTCCCAGATTTAGATATTAATCCAGGAGGTACATGAGTTGAAATTGGCATATACGTGCTTTCTACTCTACCAGATGTTCTGAGAAATCTTTGGAAACTTAGGGATTACTACCAGCATATTGATTTGGTGGAACTCATTTGGCTAGATCTTTCAGAATGAATGGATTCACTCAGCAATACTTGACACAAAGAAATATAGAAACATTCATATAGATGTACCCTGCCTGTCTTTTAAGGCATTTTGACTTCAATTCTTCTAAGATGAGATGATTTTGAGTAGGACATTTCTGACTTTAATTTTGGGATAAAAAGTGCTCAGAATAAGCTTTTTTCTTTGAGATTATATAAATTCAACTTAAAAAGTTTCATAACTATCACCAATTTGATGGAAAAACATTTAAACTTTTGTAAAAGTCTGAGTAAGATTACATCTGGATGGGTAGGCTTTTTTTTTTTTTTTTTTTTTGCAGGAACATTCCAGGTTTCTACAAATTCTAATAAACCTTGAACTGTCAAATAAAGTTGACTAATAAAAGAGTCAATTAGGTTATGGAAATAAAAATAACATTTAAGACAGAATAATCAGTTGTTGTATTTGTTGTGAGGATTCAGAAAGATTTGTGGACATTTTCTTAGATACTGCCTAAGACAATGAAGCTAAATAAGACATTGCAATTTTACATCCTCAAGAGGAATCATATCACTCAATGACGTTTTCCTAATTGTTGGCCAACTAGATGGGGCGTCCTGAGCCAGAGGTCCTGTGCTGAGATGCTTCAAAGCTTTGTTAAAAATGTTTGAGTCTTCATGAAGTCCTATTATACCCAAATTTACCAGGAGATTTGGATAGGAATGGGGTTGATGGGCTTCATCATTTATAAAATCAGGAGTGATGATAAAAGAAGTAAAAACTTCGAGTCCTGCACCTGTTCATGGTCATCCTTAGCCAGTTTTACTTTGGAGTACACATCGCCTGGAACATCAGTCTGGCTGTAAACCTCAGCAAGCTCTGTTAGATAGGAACATGGAGCATCGCTGTGCCCTTGTAGATGTATTGCTTTCATTTTGGCATGTATAAACGTACCCAGGAAGTGAAAAGAAGAAAGAGAAAGAAAGAAAGAAAGAAAGAAAGAAAGAAAGAAAGAAAGAAAGAAAGAAAGAAAGAAAGAGAGAGAGAAAGGAAGGAAGGAAGGAAGGAAGGAAGGAAGGAAGGAAGGAAGGAAGAAAAGGAATCATATCAAAATTGTGGGCAATAGCCTGGAGAGTTTGCTTCTAGAAGTCCTATTTAAAGTATCAGATCCAGGGGCGCCTGGGTGGCGCAGTCGGTTAAGCGTCTGACTTCAGCCAGGTCACGATCTCGCGGTCCGTGAGTTTGAGCCCCGCGTCGGGCTCTGGGCTGATGGCTCAGAGCCTGGAGCCTGTTTCCGATTCTGTGTCTCCCTCTCTCTTTGCCCCTCCCCCATTCATGCTCTGTCTCTCTCTGTCCCAAAAATAAATAAAAAACTTTGGAAAAAAATTTAAACTATTGGATCCAGTTTTAGGTCATTTTAATACTGAAATCTCTCATTGCATGGTTTCCAGTGGCAACAGGAAATTTCAAGAGAACAGGAGACCTGTTTCTGTACTTATTTGGGCATTTTCCTAAGCGCAGATAACTTTGTCCGACCTGAAGTGTTATGCCAGAACCAGAAGTGAATGTAATACAGGGTTTATTTAGTAATCCTGCTGTTTGATAATTCTTTATGCATTTTGCTTGTATATTTATTTCTAACTTATCTATCTCTAAAAATTGCTTGAGCCAAGATAAACTTAAAAAACAACTTTATAAAAAAGAACCCTGGAGGACAGCCTAAGAAACTGAGGTAAAAGGTTTATTCTGAGCTTGCTGGTATAAAAGTTAAGATAAAAAAAAAAAAAAAAAAAAAAAATATATATATATATATATATATATATATATATATATAGGTTTATATAACAAAAGGAAGTCTATTAGCTACTCAGATGAGATCATTATTTTCCAGAGATGTCAAGGAAAAAGTCTCAAATAAATGTTTACATACAAATTTTATTAGTGTGTTTAATAATGTTGTTATGTGAGTTCATCAATATGTTAGGTTCAATGAAACTGATTTGCAATTTATTGTGGAGGTCTCTATGCTTTTTCATTATAAAGTTCATTGGATGAAAGGAAAACAGGCATTATACTCCTTTATTCTGTCTCCAGACCACAAAACATGTTGGCGAATATTAAGTACATACCTAGAGCCTAAAATTATAGAGTGAAAGAGATGATTAAAGGCCATAAGTGTTCATTTCCTTGTTATACTAGGTGTCGAAAACACTTCACATAATACTTGGGATTATTCCTTATGGATATGTTAAATTATTGGCTATGTAGGAAATTTCCATTGGGTCTACTAGGAGATACCTATTAACAGAAAGTAAATCATGATTGCAGTAATAGTAAGTTTTCTAAATTTTACTTATAAGAAGTAATAAAAAAAAAAAAAAAAAGAAAGAAAGATCAGTTTGGAATTGTTAACAGAAAACCCCATAGTAGCCTTTTGAAAATTTCAAGGAATTTTCCTTTTAATGTTAGTAACTGAACTGGAACACTCATCAGTTTAGTTTCTTTAGGTACTTGTCATATACTTTTTAGTACTATAGGATTGTCAATGATACAGTTGTTTTTTTTTATGAATAAAGTTTATTTTTTAGATAAGTTTTAGATTTACAGAAAAAACCGAGCAGATAGTAAAGGCTGTCCATAAACTTCCCCACCTCCCCGAGTAAAATTTCTACTATCATTCACATATTAGTGTGGCATATTTATGACAATTAATGAACTAATGTTGATATATTATTAACAAAAATACATAGTCTGTTCAGAATCCCTTAGGTTTTATCTAATGTCCTTTTTGCTCCAGGAACCCATCCATGCTACCATATTTTGATTCATAAACTGGTGCTCTTTGGGGAAAATAAACTGTTGCTCTTTCATTAGCTTTTCATTTAAGGGATTATCTGATATATTTATTCATTTTTGTATTACTCATTACTCTTCATTTATGTTTGGGAAAAAAATATGTAATTCTTATTCAATTTACATGACTTTGTGGGAATGCCCTAAGTATGTTTCACTTATATACCTGCTATTTTTTCCTATCTTTTATCGTTTTATTAAGTACCATTAATTGTGGTGAAATGGTAGGTAATGGTTTTAATATGTTACGTGCATTTGTCTTTCTGATGTGCTTTCATTGTCTGTTGGGAAGCTCTTCTGTTCCTTTCTTTCTGCAGTATTTTTATGTTATCTGACATCATATATGTGTGTGTGTGTGTGTGTGTGTGTGTGTGTGTGTGTGTATTTATTTATTTATTTATTATGTGAAAGTAGTTTTCCCAAACTTATGAAGGTTGCACAAATTCAGAATAGCTAACTCCTTCCTCCTTCATTTCCTCCTCCGGCTTCTGTTCCTCCTCATTTGTCTTTTCAAAGCTTCCTCTTTTGTGGTTTTCATATATATGGCAATTTTCTTTTCTTTCTAAGGTTTCTTGGTTATGTATCCTTCTCCTACTTTTCTTCCTTCCTTTTTTCCTCTTTTATTTGGACCTTAAAATTTCCCCATTCCTATCATCTTTATCCTGATTAGTATTTATTCCCTTACCAGAAATTTCTTTTCAGTGCAAGGCCTTGTTAGGAAAGAGAATATAGTTGGTTGATTTTAAGGATTCACGGCGGTTAGACTCAACATTTTGGGGAGGTTCTTATGAAGGCAAAATGATAATAATAATAATAATATTAATAGCAATAACAACAATGTATTTCAAGTCTGGAAGTGGATCCTAAATAGAAACTCATTCTTCTGACTTTATGAATTAATAATAAGAGATTTTAGCAAGTTGTGTACTAGATAAGATTAAAAAGTAAGTAAGATTTGGAGCACCTGGGTGTCTCAGTGGGTTAAGCATCCTACTTCGGCTCAAGTCATGTTCTCACAGTTTATGAGTTTGAGCTCCCCATCAGGCTCTGTGCTGACAGCTCAGCGCCTGAAGCCTACTTCGTATTCTCTCTCCCTCTCTCTCAAACAGGATAGTTACAGACATTTGTATATGTGATTCAGACATTTCCAGTGAAACAAAGTCTATCACATAAGAGAGATGCTCTCTCTCTAAAAAGTAAATAAACATAGGGGCGCCTGGGTGGCGCAGTCGGTTAAGCGTCCGACTTCAGCCAGGTCACGATCTCGCGGTCCATGAGTTCGAGCCCCGCGTCGGGCTCTGGGCTGATGGCTCGGAGCCTGGAGCCTGTTTCCGATTCTGTGTCTCCCTCTCTCTCTGCCCCTCCCCCGTTCATGCTCTGTCTCTCTCTGTCCCAAAGGTGAATAAACGTGAAAAAAAAAAATTAAAAAAAAAAAAAAAAAAAAAAAAAGTAAATAAACATAAAAAAAACTTAAAAAAAAGAAGTAAGATTTACTTAAAATCCTCTACTCATGAATATAAGATAAAGAATTCTATTAATGTCAACACAGGGGCGCCTGGGTGGCTCAGTCGGTTAAATGTCCGACTTCAGCTCAGGTCACGATCTCGTGGTCCATTTCCAGCCCTGCTTTGGGTTCTGGGCTGATGGCTCAGAGCCTGGAGCCTGATTCCGATTCTGTGTGTGTCTCTCTTTCTGCCCCTCCCCCGTTCATGCTCTGTCTCTCTCTGTCTCAAAATAAAATAAACTTAAAAAAAAAAAAAGCTGCTGAGGATTCAACTCAGTTAAAAAAAAAGTCAACACAATATATTAAATTCGTAGTAACAAATTTAATTTAAGGTCACCACAGCTAAGTGATAAAACATAATCTTACCATAGAATATTAAGTTATCTGAACTAATGGAATAAAGACATTTCTTATTGAATGGATAGGATATAGCATTTATTTTTTAAATGTAAATTTAGTATAACTGCAATCAAATTAAATATACCATAATTAAATAAAATATCCTAGTTTTTTCATACAAAAAATAAATCAGAGTTTACAGAATAGCCATTAAAAGTGTTAAAACAAATAGACTAGTCAGAGTATAAGATTTACCACATATTAAAATATAAAGTCATTGAAAAGAAAACAATGCAGTCTTATTATAGAAATGGACAAATATGGGGTGCCTGAGCGGCTCAGTTGGTTAAGCATCTGACTTCAGCTCAGGTCACAATCTCGCAGTCTGTGAGTTTGAGCCCCGTTTCGGGCTCTGTGCTGACAGCTCAGAGCCTGGAGCCTGCTTCTGATACTGTGTCTCCCTCCCTCATTTGCTCACTCTCTCTCTCAAAAAATAAACTTCTCTTAAAAAAGAAATGGACAAATATACTTGCAGAACAGGAAAGACACACACACACACACACACACACACACACACACACACACACGGGGGGCAGGGAGTGAGAGAATTTATATAAATATATATAAATAGAATTAATTATTTTTTTAAATCATGAAACTGTCACAATCACATTTTAATATGCCACATTTTTTTACAGAATTTCTGCAAAAGAATAAAATATATTAAGTTGTTGTTTTCAGCTATTACCAAAAAAAATCTCTTTGAAAAGTTTTCATTTTAGAGAGAAGGACAATTCAAATTAGAGGGACAATTCTTTTAATTTTTATATTAAATAGTAAGAAAACAAGAAAAAATTTAGCAAAGTTAAGTTTTAATTTCAAATATCAATCAGATTAACTATCAAACTTTTTTTATAGATCCTGGGCTACTAAAACTCTTGCACTTTCTAGATAGATTTCCGTAAGTTTCAAAGGAATCTAGGAAAATCAATATTGTTAATTGAATCCAATGTTGCTTCCCAAAATATTATAGTACTATTGTAAAGATTGGAAGGGATAATGAATATTTCTTTGTCAAAAAAACATTGTCTGCCTCCTTATATTATTTTAAGATTACCAACTTTGGCCATATACTTTCCATAAGGAAGTTCTAGTTCTTACATAGTACATTTCAAGCTAGGCAATAACCATTTCACATTCTATGGCAAAATTTCAAACAGGATAGTTACAAACATTTGTGTATGTGGTTCAGACATTTCCAGTGAAATGAAGTCTATCACATAATTTAAGGAAGATGGGAGTTCATCCATTGTAATATTGGAGAGGAAGATGAATTAACATTGTTAGATAATTTATTCAGTGAATGGAAACACTTAAAAATGCAATTTTGGAGAAACAAAGATACATTTTGCTTTTTTTTTTAGTATAAGCTTAACATGCATAAATATTGCATATTTGGAAAGCAGCAAAATACCATGTTCAGAAAATTGTAAGTCTTTTCTATTATTTTAATCATGGTAGTACTCAGTCTGTGTCTGGTCTGAAACAATGCTATCATTCTTAGCAATAATTAGGTAAAGGTTGATCAACTAAATGGACATAATACTTTTTGGAGAAAGTAATGTGAAAAACAGGAAGAAAAAGATATTTCTCTGATGATTTAGCAGAATATAGCTATAGGCTAAACAGTAACTTGTGTTCTATTGGAATGGCTAAAAACATAGATTCACATATAGAGAAGCTGAAGGTGACTGTGATTCGCCCTGTCTTTTACTCTTCATGTCAAATACTCATTTGCTAGAAGTGTATTTGGTATTGTCGTGCAGAGTCTTGCACCGAATTCTAAAGGAGGCAATCTTGTTCTTGAGACATACCCACTGCATTGTTTCCTCTGTTTTCACTCACAGGCACTATAACAGAAAGTAGAGATTAAAAACTGTGTCACACTTATATGGCAATTTATCAGAACCCTTCATTTCTCCATTTTTTTATTACCAAGTCCAGAAGTGAAATCACATTAAATGGCATTAACTCAGGTCAATTCATTAACTTGGGAGGCTTAACAAACAGCAACATGTTCTTAACGTACAGAAAGAGGAATGCCCACTTTAGCCATTCCAGATTATATAGTCTTTACACCCCATAGGTATGAAACGATATATACAAACAACAAGCTAGAACATATTGCAGACGGTGGCTTTCTTCAGAGCACGGAAAAATAACAAAGACCTTTCCTGTTCCCATATTTCCACTTGCAGAATAATAGGTAAGGGAAGCTTTTGTGTAATAATCTATGACTCTGGGATAGCTGGGATTGTATTTGCGCTTCTTTCCTCTCTTTACTCTTATTCAAAGGCCAATAGTTAGCAGATTTGATTTGAGCTGTAGGGCCTTAGTAATAAAATGTCTTTGGCTGGTGCCCCTTTTGACATTTATGACATGCCAAATCAAACTAGAGTTTATTAAAGCCTTCATGCTCACTGCTTTTATTTTATTCATTTTCTCCATTTTTATAATTTCAGTATTTACAAAAGGCACTTATTTAGTAGAGTGTCTTGATCCATATCTCAACTGCTCAATTTCGTTTTTAACTTCTGACTCGATGTGTTTTTATGGTGTAGATACAGGTGACACATCACAAGAAGTTTGCCACCCCCACTAGGATTTTCAATTTTATGTGATTTTGATAAACCAGAATTACTTTCTGTTATTCTGAAACTGCCCAGCCATTCAACCTCCCAGGGATTTTGCCAAAGAAAAGAGTCACTTTGCAGCTTTCTGCTCTTGTAACCAGGGAGAATGATTCTAACACAACAGGAATATATGCTGCTATTGTGCTTTTGACCAAATCAGCCCTCTCTCTCCTCCTTCCCTCCCTCCCTCTTTCACTCTTTCATTCCATGAATTATGGTTTCACATTTCCCATTATATGTTAGAATTTTTTCACAGGATGCCCTACAAACCTGACACAATCTTCTCCAAGCAATCTAAATTGAAACTCGTTTTGAAACATTCCGGGGTGCCTGGGTGGCTCAGTTGGCTGGGCATCTGACTTTGGCTCAGGTCATGATCTCAGGGTTTGTGAGTTCGAACCCTGTGTGGGGCTCTGTGCTGACAGCTCAGAGCCTGGAGCCTTTTTGGATTCTGTGTCTCCTTCTCGCTCTGCCCCTCCCCTGCTCTCACTCTGCCTGTCTCTCTCTCTCTCAAAATAAATAAACATTAAAAAAAATTCAAAAACATTCCTTAGTCTTTTCCTAATCCTGTGGATTTTTGTTTCTGTTGACGGAAAACATGCCCATAGATCAAAATCTCAATGCTAACCTTGACTCTCTCTATTACACAGACTTTGAAAAATCATCTCTGACCTTATCTTCCAACCTCTCCATCCCAATGCCTTCTCACAGCATGAATTTTACCCAATGAAACTTTACTACATATGATATAGTTATATGGGCACAAAGACAAATAGGGAATTTTTAATAAGATAGGAGGCTTGAATACAAATTATGTTTTTTGTTCCCATTGTATTAAGTACATTTACTTTATTTTATGTGGAAGGATTTCCACATTTCTTTTATTTATTCATGTAACAAATAGCTATTTAGTAGATTGCTATTTACTAAACTTACGGTTTACTCTGAGACAATCAACGAAGAGCAAATTGGCCAGATTACTGCCTTCATGGATCTTACAGATAATGGGAAGAAAGACATTAAACAATATTACAAAATTACAAAAGAATAGTAATTGCTGGAAAGTTACAGTATAGGATGTAGCACATGTGACATTAACATTGGTTCTCATTTTGGAAGAAATGGCTAAATTAAGGCCTGTGTGATTACACTGCAGTGTTAACCAGGCAAAATCATTTATATGAAGGCCTCAAGGCAAGAAAATTCTTGGTATCAATCGTCACTGATCACTGATGGCTGCAAATGGAATGAGGGTTGGAAGTTTTGTTTCGGTTTCATTTTGTGTCCTTGGAGTTTTGAGCATTCTTGTGAGTACAGATCCTCTTAGATGATCTTATCCGAAAAAAAAAACTGTAGTCCATCACAAAAAAAGCAAAACAACAACAACAACAACAACAACAACAACAACAAAACAAACAGCCCCCCCAAAACAATTCATTAATCTGAAAGGGCGGGCCTACGCCAGCCGACTCCATCTTGTTCTGTGTCCTTCACCTTGACCACACCTCCTCCCCTTGAGTAACCCCCCCTCACCTGCCTAACAGGACTCGACCCTTCCCCAGGACCCTTCCCCAGCCAATCGGCTGAGGCCATAGCCATTACCTCACCAACTGCCCCCAGGCCCCAATAAAACCTTTGTCCTTTTGAAACTCGCTCTTTCCCTGGTATCTCACCGCTGCGTCGGTGCAGGTAGGGGATTGAGCTCGAGCTAGCTCGAATAAAGGCTCTTTGCTTTTGCATCGGACTCGGCTCCCTAGTGGTCTTTGGGGATCATGAATTCTGGGCATAACATTTGGGGGCTCGTCCGGGATCCCCAAGAACCCCGAGGGACCCCCGACCCGGAGAGCCTGACTGGCCATGGTTAGTGTCTGTTTGTTCTGTCTTTTCTGTGTGAGCTCATTTCTGGAATTCTGGTAGTGCCCGACGCGGTCTAAGTGGACGCACTGGAGGACCACGGGCCGGGAGTTTCGGAAGACGTTCCGATTCTCCCTTCTGGAGGGACGTGGAATCCCCTCAAAGGTCTGAGACGAAGCGGGTCGCTCCCGCTGGTCGGCGTGAGGCCGTCGTCTTTGGAGGGACGTGGAATCCCCTCATCGGTTTTGGAGGGACGTGGAATCCCCTCAAAGGTCTAAGCTAGCTTGCAGTTTTGCTTCCATGGAGTTGGAAGACTTTCTAGGGGCCCTCTGTTTGTCTGTTTTTGTGTTTCTCTGTTTTGTTCTGTGGACTTACTGGACGGACGTTATGGGACAGACTCAGACTACTCCTCTAAGTATTATGATTGATCACTTTAAGGATGTGAGGGGAAGAGCTAACAACCTCAGTGTGGAAGTCCGAAAGGGTCGGTTGCAGTTTTTTTGTTCTAGCGAGTGGCCAACTTTCAATGTCGGATGGCCACCAGAGGGGACCTTCGACCTCCCTACCATCCACCAAGCCAGGAGTATCATCTCTCAGCCTAAGGCGGGCCATCTTGATCAGCTCCCTTACATTATCACTTGGCAGGACCTTGTAGAAGACCCACCCTCTTGGTTTAAGCCCTTCCTAACCCTGCTCCCTCCGGAGCCAAAACCCATTCTTGCTTTGCAGGAGACAGAGAAGAGGAAAAGTCTTACCTAGCCTTCAGCACCCCTCTTCCCTGTCCTACAGGGGGGTACTGAAGAAGAATTAATTTTTCCTCCCCCGTATAACCCCTCTAGGATGCTGGAAGAACACCATCCTCCCCCTCCGGGGGAGGCAGACGCTGTTACGAGAGCGGGAGGCGGAAACGCTCCAGGGGGAAGCCCGCCCTTTACCAGACAAAGGGCTCAGAGGGGGCAATCCGCCTCCGCCGCCGACTCCACTATTCTGCCCCTGCGAGCCACCGGACCCCCAGACGCGGAGGGGAATCAGCCTCATCACTATTGGCCTTTCGCCACTAGTGACCTCTACAATTGGAAAGCTCAGAATCCTAAGTTTTCTGAGGAACCGGCAGGGCTTATTGATTTATTAGACTCTGTTCTTTTTACCCATCAGCCCACGTGGGATGATTGCCAGCAGCTTTTGCAGGTCCTGTTCACGACTGAAGAAAGAGAAAGAATCCTCAGTGGGGCCCGGAAACTAGTTCCAGGCGCAGACGGGAATCCCACCACCAACCAGGCTCAGATAGATGCCTCCTTCCCCTTAACTCGGCCCCAGTGGGATTTCAACATGGCAGAAGGTAAGGAGAGGCTCCGGGTCTACCGCCAGACTCTAATGGGGGGTCTCCGAATGGCTGCTAGAAAGCCAACCAATTTGGCCAAGGTAGGAAATGTACAACAGGGAAAAGATGAATCTCTGGCTGCCTTTTTAGAACGGATCATGGAGGCATTCCGTACCTATACCCCCATGGATCCAGAGGCTCCGGAAAGCAAGGCAGCTGTTATCATGGCCTTTGTAAACCAATCGGCCAAAGACATTAGGAGAAAATTACAGAAAATAGATAGACTAGGAGAAAAAAGTCTGCAGGACTTACTGGTGGTAGCCGAAAAGGTATATAATAACCGGGAGCCTCCTGAGGACAAGCAGGCTCGCGCCATGGCGGCTGCCAGCAGTAAGCAGACTCGAGACCTGGCCAGAATACTACTAGCTACCACTGCTGACTTCCCCGAGGAACGAGACCGCCGTCTCCGGCAGCTGGCAGACGACGCAAGAAAAGGTAAAGGAACCACCAAGGGGGGGGAAGCAGAGGCTGCAGAAGGATCAGTGTGCATACTGCAAGGAGATAGGGCATTGGGCCCGAGATTGTCCAAAAAGGGCCGGCGGGAAGGGAAGCAAGACTGATCGAGTAAAAGTCCTAGAGCTAGATGAACTAAGTGATTAGGGGAGTCGGGGTTCGGACCCTCTCCCCGAACCCAGGGTAACTCTTAAAGTGGAGGGGACCCCTATTGACTTCCTTGTCGACACCGGAGCACAACATTTGGTCCTCCGCACCCCACAAGGAAAACTAGCCAGCAAGAAGTCCTGGGTACAAGGGGCAACTGGTATGAGCCAATATTCATGGACTACCCGAAGAACAGTAGATTTGGGAACGGGCCGGGTATCCCACTCCTTTATGGCAATACCAGAATGCCCCTACCCACTGTTAGGACGGGACTTACTGACCAAGATTGGAGCTCAGATAACTTTCAGACAAGGGGGGCCTCAGGTCACCGATGGCAAGGGCCACCCCATCCAGGTCCTGACCATGAAACTGGAGGATGAATACCTCCTCCACCAGGAGGCGCTCCTGAGAGAGGATAATATAGACAGATGGCTACGAGAATTCCCCTCGGTTTGGGCAGAGACAGGGGGGATGGGACTAGCCGCTCACAGGACCCCAGTCCTGGTAGAGCTCAAGCCAGGAGAGAGTCCGGTAAGGATCAAACAATACCCCATGTCTCAGGAGGCCCGGAAGGGGATCCAGCCACACATCCGGAGACTACGAAGCCTAGGGGTACTAGTTCCTTGCCAGTCTGCCTGGAACACCCCCTTACTGCCGGTCAAAAAGCCTCACACAAATGACTACCGACCGGTACAAGACCTCCGGGAAGTAAATAAGAGGGTCGCGGACATACACCCAACTGTTCCCAACCCATATACTCTCTTGAGCTCCTTAGCGCCCTCTAGGGTCTGGTATACTGTACTAGATTTAAAGGACGCCTTCTTCAGTCTGCCGCTGGCACCCCAGAGCCAACCCTTCTTCGCCTTCGAGTGGCATGATCCGGAGGAGGGCTACAATGGGCAACTCACCTGGACACGGCTACCTCAGGGATTCAAAAATTCACCCACCATCTTCGACGAGGCACTACACAAGGACCTGGTATTTACAGACACCTTCTCTGGCTGGGTGGAGGCATACCCAACCAAGCATGAAACGGCTCAGACGGTGGCTAAGAAGCTACTAGAAGACATCTTACTCAGGTATGGTTTTCCTGCCATGGTAGGATCAGACAATGGACCAGCTTTTATCTCGCAGGTAACACAGGCAGTAGCCAAGGCGGTGGGGGCAAACTGGAAATTACATTGTGTTTATAGGCCCCGGAGCTCAGGACAGGTAGAAAGAATGAATAGAACCCTAAAAGAGACCCTTACCAAATTAACCATGGAGACTGGCGGGGACTGGGTGACTCTCCTACCGTACGCCCTTTACCGGGTTAGAAACACTCCTTACACTCTGGGTTTTACTCCCTATGAGATTATGTTTGGCAGGCCACCCCCTGTTATTCCCAGCCTTCGAGCTGAACTTATTGCTGAGTTTAAAGATCAAGAACTTTTTCTTTCCTTGAGCGGGCTCCAGAGGGCGCACGAGGACATTTGGCCGCGCCTCCGTGCCATCTACGAGGCTGGCCCGATCGCGACACCTCATCAGTACAGGCCGGGAGACTGGGTCTACGTCAAGAGGCACCACCGAGAGACTCTCGAGCCGCGCTGGAAGGGACCCTACATCGTGGTGTTGACAACCCCCACCGCTCTCAAGGTAGACGGCATCGTGACCTGGGTCCATCACACCCACGCTCAGCCAGCGGACCCCTCCTCGATCCGGAAGGACGTTGTCACGCGATGGGCCATCAGTCGGGACCAACACAGCCCGCTCAACCTCAAGCTACAGCGCATTTGACCTACCTAATATTGGTAACTCTGTTAACTGCTTGTCATTGCTCATGCTGCCGGGAGTCCCCACGCCCCCCAAAACATCACCTGGCAGATCATAGACACCAGCTTGGGGACAATACTTAATCAGACGTCCCAGAGCCACCCCAGGGACACTTGGTTCCCAGAACTTTGCATAAACCTCCAAACTCTGTTCCCCTTGTCACCATAAATGCGGCCGGTCCCATGATTGGGTCCCTAAGCTACATGACAAGGGGGGAATGAAAGGGCGGGCCTACGCCAGCCGACTCCATCTTGTTCTGTGTCCTTCACCTTGACCACACCTCCTCCCCTTGAGTAACCCCCCCTCACCTGCCTAACAGGACTCGACCCTTCCCCAGGACCCTTCCCCAGCCAATCGGCTGAGGCCATAGCCATTACCTCACCAACTGCCCCCAGGCCCCAATAAAACCTTTGTCCTTTTGAAACTCGCTCTTTCCCTGGTATCTCACCGCTGCGTCGGTGCAGGTAGGGGATTGAGCTCGAGCTAGCTCGAATAAAGGCTCTTTGCTTTTGCATCGGACTCGGCTCCCTAGTGGTCTTTGGGGATCATGAATTCTGGGCATAACAAATCTAAGGAAAAATATCTTACTTAAAAATACAGTGGTAATGGTACTTTAAAATTTTAAATCCTATTGAATAATTCAATGTAAATTTACAAAGATTTTGCTAAATATATACCTATCTGAATCCTGACACTATTGCAGAGAATCTTTTGGAGTACCTAAACGTATGTACGATGAGACTAGTTTGCAGTACGTGAAGACACTTTACAAACATAAATTTGGAAAAGAGACTTCATGGACCTGTGCTTTCAAAATAACTAGTTTTATGTGTCTACCTCCATAAAACAACTGATGGCTCAGTGCTAAATATAAATCTCAAGTTTCTTGAATTTCTTTTGTCAGAATAGCTAGTGTAAATGACCCACTAAATACAACCCCTGGAAAAAAAATTATAGATTGCATACTCACACTGGTAAGCGCAGTGTTTGTTTAGTAATGGAGCCATGTTGATTAACTATTATGACTAATATTTTTGGGAATCAAATTGTTTAAGTGGATCATTGGGTTCTCTGCAATGTGAAATTCTAACCGAGACATGAAATGCCTACTCTACCCTTAGGTTTTATTATTGCCTTAAAAATGATTGTTGTGATAGATGATGACTCTTAAACTTCTGTAAATTTGATGTGATTTTATGTATTGATGATTCCTTTTGACATCCCTAATTCTGCTGAGTCTCAGGATCGTTTATATCTGTTTTCTAAAAATCTGTAAATTATTTTTAGTTACATATATTTCATCTACAATTCCATGCTTTTTAATATACCTTTTTATGCATATCAAAAATTTCAGATTTCTGTCTCTACTTATAAATATTTTTAACTCCTTAAATGTGAGTGCATTATACAAACACTGTATGTATAAAAATAAACAGATATGGCATTTATCAACACTTTATTTCCAAACACTAGGCTTAGTATACTTTAGGGGCATGTACATTCCCATTAGATGTCAGAAGCAATTGAATCCAAATCACAATAAAAATACATAGAATAAGTTCCAGATCTTGTGTGTGTGTAGTTGGATGTTTTTATTGGAGCTGAATATTTAAGGACTTAAATGGAATCAGTTTGCAATTTTTTAAATGCAACAATTTAATAATGTGTTTGTCTTAATGTGTAATTCCAGTTATAAGATTAATGTATACAAATAAACTTGAGAAATTCTGGCCTTTAGTTCTAGCTTCAGTTTTATTTATCAAAAGATTGGAATTCTTTTGTGCTTTTTTTTTTTTTTTTTATGTTTAAGGAGAGACTGAGGAGGAAGCTATGTCTTAGCTATGTCCTTTTTTTCTTTGCTCATGCAATTATCCAGAAGGATACAATGCCCACAGATCTGTGGAGTGCTGAACCATCAGTATTTTTGTCTTTTATGCATGATCAATTACATAAGCTAGCATAACATAAGCTCCCACAGAATTAGCAGGTTCTGCAAAAGTGCATGATTCACTATACAGAGTGGTGTATTAAGTTTGAAGCCGGTCTGCCCTTCATCCTGGATTTGTCCTTCTGGTTCTTTGTATAATCTAGGACAGCTCGTAACATGCATTTGCTGGAACATTCACAGTTATGGGAAGGAACTGCTCTTGTGGATGCTTTATATACTATATGAACGTTTTATAGCATAAATCTTCTAGATTTGCAAGATTAAACTAACTCATCATTTAGTAATTATGTGTATTTTCACTGTTGCTATTAATTTCATTTTTATGATCATGAATATGCATTTAAATAGCATAGCCTAAATTCTCAGAATTTCTTCTAATATAGTGCCTATGGATTCTCATCCTTATCACAAGGCCTACGGGTTACCAAAACTACCTTTCAGTATCAAATTAAAGCTGTATACTGCTATCACATTTGTTAGTATAAAGTGTAAACAAGACCATAGTTAAGGAAGATTGTTACTACCCCCCCACCCCCCCACCCCCCCTCCCCCCCTCCCCCCACCCCCCCCCACCCCTGCACCGCATTCGCCTTTTATGTGCTTCCCAAGATTCCCATTGATTGCAGCATAGAAATCTCACCTCCTCAAGTGACAAAGCCATTCATTATCTGGTCTTTATCTTCCTATCTTATCTTTGGCACCTTCTGCCTTATATTAGAATCTAAATAGGCCTAAACTACATATGTTTTCCCAAAGATTCCATCATATTTCCTGTTTGCTGATGCATTTTTATCTCACTGGAATGTCTTTTGCTTCCGCTTTATTTTCTGCCTCAATTGTCAGATGTCATCTCCAAGATTTCTACTTGACCGCTTTGCCTGAGTCAAATGTCCTTTCTCTATTCTCTTTTATAGGAGCTTTTGCTACAGAATGTTAAATTCATCTTCTTAAGTGAAAATCCAGAGATAACATTATTATTCCATTTACCAAAATCAATTTTGAAGCAAATATTCCCTACAGGGATCTACTATATAGACTTCGTGTAGACGGGGATGATTCTTTATTTATTCTGGTATAATCCTACATTGAGTAGCTACCTAATAAATGACTCTGAATTGAAATGAATTGACTGATTGTGAGACATTAGTCAACTAATGCCTTTGAGCATGTGGAAGAAATAAATATACTGTTACAAACCCATAATTAATTAAAATGTTCTACTAATTGAATTGTCTGGTAAACTGAGGTTAACTAAACAACTCATTGCTTTGGTCTTCCTAATGAAATTTTTCTAAAATATACACAATTCTTTTGGATGCTTTAGTGTATGTGTATTATGGACCTAATAATACCTTTCTGTTGACTTATTGTTGATGTTCTGTCATTCATGTCTACACAACTTTGATTACATGCTGACTTGAGTTGTTTGTTTTGTTCTTAATTTTATTGGTCCAACGGATTGAAGATATTGAAGGGAATGAAAATTTTCCTATATTAATCCTTCATTTAGTCAGCAGTCTTAGTCAAGAATGGCTCACTACAATGTCCATATTTTAAAGAAGAGAAGTAAGAGAGTAAAAAGAGGGCATGTCCTGTGAGCAAATGATTAGGGACAAAATCAGAAGAGTCATATTTTATCATAATTACTGCTCTGCCCATATTTAACAGGAAGGGATTATACAGGATGCATTCTCCAGGAGGGTGGGAATCGTGGCAACCATGTAGAATACTGCCTACCTCACTTTTCATAAAGCTTTACCATAATTATAGACTATAAAGGAGATTAAACTAAGTGTTTATTCCACTTAGGGCAAAAAAATTAGCAATTCATTTTAACATATGCCTACCCAACTACATTTTTGTGATGGTCATTTTTCTCTTAAATTTTATATCTCACACGTAAATTCAAGTATTTATTTATTTATTTTTAAAGTTTAAAGAGTTTTTGCAATTCCAATTACTTCGATTTTCTGAAAAGAAACTAAAGGTACTAGTGACTTTGGTGACATTTAATTTAATATTGAAAGGGAGGTAGATTTTCTTCAACTCACTATTTCTTTCAAAAGGGCAAAATCACCTGAGACATATCTAATTTTCAATTTAAAATATCATTCTTAGCAAACAGCTCTGATGCTTTCAGTGGATAGGATGTTTTATAAATCACTTGAGTCATTGAAAAAATTTCACCAAGTCCTGACAGTCCTTTTTTATGTCCTATTCTCAAATAATGCAATTCTTTTCAAGTATTTTAAATGGCTCTGAAGCTAATAATCATGTAGAATGCCCTCCTTTTTTTTTAAACCTAAAGAATTATTTTAAAAGGAATAACACAGGTCAGTTGTATTTAAATATTTTGCCGTGTATATATGTTTTCTAACTCTAAAGCAGATGGTACCATTTTATTTATTTTGTTATATCAACTGAGTATTTGTAGAGTGCCAATGTCTGATTTCAAAGTCAAATGGAAACTTAGTGAACATTTCAGATTAGAACCTCTATATTTGTTAATTCTTTTTTTTTTTTTTCAACGTTTATTTATTTTTGGGACAGAGAGAGACAGAGCATGAACGGGGGAGGGGCAGAGAGAGAGGGAGACACAGAGTTGGAAACAGGCTCCAGGCTCTGAGCCATCAGCCCAGAGCCCGACGCGGGGCTGGAACTCACGGACCGCGAGATCGTGACCTGGCTGAAGTCGGACGCTTAACCGACTGCGCCACCCAGGCGCCCCTATATTTGTTAATTCTATAAGTAGTTTTATTTTTATCTCCTTTCCCCAGAAATCTTCAAAAGATGTGGGAATGATAACATATAAAATACAAGCCATTACTCAAGTGTTCACCTAAGCAGAAAAGAATCCTTTTGAAATTTGAATTACAATAATTTTAGCTCCAATACTGCAAAGAGTATATACACAAACACTACCATTCAGAAAGAGCAGTCAGTGATGTCTGCATGGGATGAGGAACACTATATTTTACTGGATAATGCCTTCTAAAAAAAATTAAAAAAAAAAAAGAGGAATCTGGATGGTCATAAGGGCATTTTCTAAGACAACACACATAGCTGGCCTGCATCCTACGGATTTTTAATGCAAGCATCAGTCATTTTAGACCTACCTGGAATTTGATGGTGCTACATGTATTAAATTTAGCCCATTAACTATGACTTATGGACTAAATAGTCTGAGCACATGGACTGGGTATTCTTAACATTAACTTAATGCTAAATTATGTCTGTTTAGCCAAACTTTGTGGGGAAGATTTAGATTATCTAAGCACGTGACTAGAAAAATTGAGTAAGCCCACAATTATTGACACCTATAAGCCAGCACTGTATTAATGCCTTCCATGCATTGTCTCATTAATGCACAAAACTCCATGAGGGAAATAGTGTTATTATTCTCATTTTGTAGATAAGGACTACAGTTACAAAAAAGCATTTAGCTACTGTTATAGGTGGAATTTGAACTCTGAACCATCTGCTTTTTAAGAACGTTCCTGGATCTACTACAATTAGCACATTTGTGAGAAGCAACAAATAAGTGAAAATCCAGAGACAACATTATTATTCCATTTACCAAAATCAGTTTTGAAACTAATATTCCCTACAGGGGTGAATTTTCCTTCAGGATACAGAGGAAGCATCAGGCATCATGGGGACCATATAACTTTTCCCAATTAATACATAGAATGAAGATTACACCAGATTTTCCTTCAGCTGGATCAGAATGGATCTTTGAATCTTGCAAGACCTATACCTTCAGAGAAGAATAGAACCATATGTTTGGTTTGTTCTGAATTACCTATCCAATATAGGGTCTTACTTTTTGGAGTTTCATTCAACCAGGTTAAAGTTGCTTACCAACTTTTTCACACCTTCAATCCATAGTAGGGTTGCCCAAAATAATATTCCAATATTTGGAGTAGTCAAGTGTGGTGCTGTATTGTACTCTCCCCTTTGAATATTTAAAAACCTAGCAGACCCCATAGAGTATATTTATGTGTAGATTTCATTTCAATGTAAAACATACAGAACACCAATAGAAGTAGAATCCAGGTAATCATCAGAGGTCTCAGAGACAGTCTTTGTGCATTTGAATTTAAGAGTCTCTGGCTAAACTGCCAAGTTTGTATGAGGAATCGTAGCTTCCAGGGAGCACCCTGGAAAAAAACTTTAGGTAGTTCCTCACATGGTCAAGCCAGGCGCGTCAAACTGTTTGAACCAGTTGAGCTCTCAATAAAGAAGCTAATCTTGTGTAGGACAAGATCACTAGGAAAATTTTGGGCTTTACACAGCACATCATAAAACCTATTCCCTTTATCTTAGACAAGAGTCAAAAAGCCAGGCATCTCCAGATATAAAGATAGACCTTTGCCTTTCCAGCTATAAATCAGCTCTCCTTACGTGCCCAGTCCTATATTCTGAAAGCATTTGTTAAATCTCATTGGTTAAGTTTGGGATATTTCTGAGGTCGTGTACATTTAATAATGTCTACATTTAAGACCCTTTAGAACCAGCCTGAATTTGAAAAGCCTAGGGTCGCACAGTTAACAGAGGTGCATAGACATGAGAATGGTTCTTGTCTACCTGATGGGCCTAATTGATATTTGCTCATCGTATTTCAAACATGGATCACACACATGTGCTCTATGGTGATTCTAAGATGCAATATGTAAAAAAAAAAAAATGCAATATGTAGACTCTAGGTCTAATAAACTTACCAGATATTTATCTGATCCTAATTAAGCATAAGGATTAGGCATAATGTCTTTAAAGACATATTGGAATAAAAAACATTTGAATCCCTAAATTGTATATCTGAAACTAATATTGCAGTGTTTGTTAACTAACAGGAATTTAAATAAAACAAACAAAAAAAGTGGAAAATACATTTGACTGAAATGCTGAATCTCTTCTTCCACTCCCCAAGAAAAATTCCAGACTAAGCTCAAACATTTAACATGCACTCGTTTCTTGCTTTGTGTATATTATTCTTGCATTTCCAACTTGAATTTAAATCTAATAAGAATGAAATTGTCATGTGGTCATGTTGACCAAAACCTAGCACAAATCTAAAATTCAACAGTAAATATTCAAAAGGAGTCTAAATGAGTACCTTTCCCCAAATGTGATGCTAATCATACCAGGTCAAAACAGATAGTAATCTCATTGCTATTTGAATAAAATTTAATTAGACATCAGTCTTCACAAACTAATAATAGGCTGACATACAGTTAAACTGGAGTTCACGAACATTGGAGAAAGGAGTTACAAATATTGAGAGGGAGAGAACTAGACTAAAGTCCAGTGTGTGATACATATTGAAGGGATCTGCACAAACCTGTAGGCTGTAA
This sequence comes from Puma concolor, assembly GCF_028749965.1. Taxonomy (NCBI): domain Eukaryota; kingdom Metazoa; phylum Chordata; class Mammalia; order Carnivora; family Felidae; genus Puma; species Puma concolor. Next base: position 179,339,601 of record NC_141670.1, on the reverse strand, counting down.
TAGAATTTCTAGATATGGAATCAGATATAGATATTTGTGTGTGTGCCCTTTTCTAGCTCTGTCTAGAGCACTTGGAAGTAGAGAAACACTGATACATTGAAATTACCGAGCCCACAAATCTTGTTTTCTAACATAGCATTTTCTAGTGTTCCTTGGAGAATGGCTACTATGAAAAATGCATACAAACAAATACAGATTCATATTTAAAAAGGAAGAAATAAAGGATCAGAGAGGCTATATTACTTCCATAAAGTCACAAGTAAGTGCACAGATTTCTGGTTCAAAGAGAAACACTGCATTAGACATGTTTGGGTTAAGATCCCCAAATCCTGAGGTGCCTGGGTGGCTCAGTTGGTTAAGCATCCCACTTCGGTTCAGGTCTTGATCTTGCAGTCTGTGAGTTCAGCCCCGTTTCAGGCTCTGCACAGACCACTCAGAGCCTGGAACTTGCTTCAGATTCTGTGACTCCCTCTCTCTCTGTCCCTCAAGCACTCATGCCCTGTCTCTCTCTCTCTCAAAATCAATAAACATTTAAAAAAAAAAAAAAAAAAGATCCTAACATCCTTCACTTACCAGATTTGTGACCTTGGGCAAATCTGTCAACCACTAGGCCTTAATTTCTTTGGAAGTAAATCTGTATAATAATAGTAATAAGGACTTCCTGAAAGGGTTGTTGTGAGGAACTAAATGAGATAATGTACAAAACCCTCTCTATACTGTCATTACTATTGGTGTTTACTTTCTGTTGCTATCAATTTTTTATCGCGATGACTATTATAGGCAATCATGTCTATCTGCCTTCACAATATATGTACTTTTGGAAGAAAGACATAGAACTAAAGCAAGTATGTTACTGATGATGAAAACTATGTCAGAAAATGGGTTTTAAAACTTCATGGTGTATTTGTGAGTCAGTGAAGAAAGTGGTCTAAAGAGTACAGAATGTAGAAGATTGGGGAAGAGTGGGAAGCATGGTTTCACAGAGATGTCAGGACCACATTCTACTGCTCTGTGATATTGAAATGCATATGACCTTTTTTTCATTATTTTTTGAGTATAATAGATGCACAGTGTTACATTAGTTTCAGGCATACAACATAGTGATCGCGTAAGACTTTTCTTTGATAGAACATTTTTTTGGAAATTTGGCTTTGCCTCAGTGTGCAGTTTGTTTTAATGTAGGAGAGAAAAAGGAATTGTCTTTATGCTGTACACGGATAAAGGATAGTCACTGAATAGTTAATATGCCTAAATTGCATTGGGAAGAAAATAACATCATAAATTGAAAATAATTGGAGATGAATTCAAATATGAACTAGGAACATGTCATAATTATGGAATATATAAATTTAATTGATTCTAACTTAATATAGTAATGTAATAAATGATTTCACAAAGACACTCTGTAGGGAATGATTTTAATTGATACATATCTAATTCGTAATTATTAAAAATCCATAGTTTCATATAAATAATATAAATAATTGATGTGTTAAAACTATTATGTTTCTCCTACTAGGTATGTTTAATTGTTTCCTTTGGAACCTCCATCCTGTTAATTTACTCACCTATTTCTTTTGGTGGCAATGCAAGTATCAGTCCACAAAGACAAGCCAAGTGATCAAAAATTGATGTAATTATTTTTAAAAAAGTAAAAATGACAAAACAATATTCATTTGTATTCTGTATTTCATCATTTTCCCTCTTCATTTTCTGCTGGCACAATGCAAAGTCCAAAAATATTAGGACAGGGGAAAAAGAGGAAGTAAAGGTTAGAAATAATGAGCAAAATGGACAATCACTCCTAGATAATTGACAGTGAACTCCGTATCTCTGAAAGTAAGGGGCAACATCATTATCCCTACATTCCTGCAAAAACATGTGTGGGTCACTAAGCAGTATTGCTACCCTTACTTATTAAAGCATAAACCACTGGTATCTAGAAGAGCATAGCTAACTTTGGGGGTTTAATGAAGGTTTAAATGGGAATGAAACTTGACAAACCTTGCATGTGAAACTTCACTTGACCCAGAAGCACTGTTCATTTTGCAAAGTCGACGAAAGGTAAAAGGAAAGGAAAGAATGCATTACTATCCATGAACTGGTCCATTAGTTTTCTTTTTTGCAATTCATGTTACTGTATTTCAGCCTTCTTTTTACGGTAGATGTAATGTCGAAGACATTACTGATTAAAAGTTACTGTAGTAGTCCGATCCCCGAAAAAGATCACTGTAAAGTTAGGGGAAAAACCCTAAAAGGATGAGATAGCTGTTATAATACAAACAGAACGTACTTCAAAAACATAATTTTTTCCCGTTGCAAACAAACACTGATTGACTAATATGGTTATTACTAAGTATGACTATGGTTCCTTAATGTTGAGTCATGTGTCATCTATAACGCTTCTGTGCCCTCCTCTCCTATTTTCACTCTGGTTTAGTCCTCAGAAAATGAGGTGAACCAAATTCCACAGTTCCAACTATGACCATGAATGCTATGTGAAAAGTAACATATCTTCCAGAATTTTTCACTCGCCTTCACAATGACACATACAAATAAGAACTTTAATCACCATTGATATTTTCACCTGTGAGGTGCATCTGTGTGAACTTCCAGCTAAGGAGACATAATTTATATAAAACACTAAGTCACTTCAGGTGGTCTTCTTCCTATTTTTTTCTCATGTGTAATAAGAAACTTCCAAAAATCACCTGCACTGTGAAGATATTTTGAAAGAAGGTCATTAGAGATACAAAGGGGAATTTGCCTCAATCTGTGTTGAGCTACTGAGCCAAACAATAGAAATAATTTTGAAGTAGTGTTGAAAAATTCAATCTAGGAAAATCAGTTTTGGTAATTTTGGCAGAAAAGTGAGACAAATTTCTACTTGTAAAGTGGAAATGAATATTTTGCTAGTTATCTAAAATCTTTTCCTGAGATCCAACTGTTTGTGGAAGATTCAATTCAGTCCATAAGCCCCTCTTATCCCACCCTGTAGCATCCTGTCCCATCCTGTCCTGCTTCACTCGTTAAGTAAGTAATCCAAATGCTGGGCTAGGCTTGGGAATACCTGAACAATGAATAAAGCCTTCCTTTGGAAGAACCATCTTGTCAAGTCAGCTAATAACAACAACAACAAAAGCCCCCAACAAAACAGACCATGACAAAAAAGTGGGATGACAGTGATACTCTTTTTAGCTACCTGTGTCGCGGGAACATGGGGGGGGGTGTGATTCTCAGGTGCCATAGAAAACTTTGATAGGGAAGGGGGAACCCGAAGCCTGATGGGTAAGCAGATATCAAAAAAGAGACACAAGAAAAATTGCTAGGCAGAATGGCTTGCATGCCAAAGATCTGTTACACGAGACAGCAGGGCATGTTAGGAACATTTAAACTTCTTGGCTGCAGGTCGGAGTGTTTTCACATATATTATCTTAACGTGGTCTTCAAAATAAACTCACCAGGCAGAAGGGTGTTCTCCACTTCCCGCATTTCTAATGTCACAAAATAATTCCATTAGGGATTTGAATGTTATAAAACTCAAAGGCAATGGTGGAGTTTGAATTCATTTTCTTCTACTAGAATAAAACATGCAAAACTTGGTAATAAATACTGAGACATGTAAATAAATAAAAGAGTAATAAAAGCTGACCCATAATGATGATTTTATGCCAGGTGCTGATAAGAGCTTTCTACATGTTATTCAATTCATCTGAACCTCACTACCTATGAAGTACTATAATTATCACCACTTTGTGGATTAGGATACCAAGGCACAGAGAGATGCACTGTCCCTGATTTCTTATGACTGGTAATTGGTGGAGCTAAGGCATGAATCCAAATGGTTTAGACCCAAATCCCACACTCAGCCACTTTTCACTATTTTACTGTTTTATTTCTGCGAGAAGACAATGAATACAAAGCAGTGTAAAATAATCACAATAAAGGGGGGACAATTTTTGTACAGATGTGATCTATAAGATTTAGAGAGGAGAGGCTGCTAATTTTGGGCTGAAATATCTGGTTTAGAAAGAGAGAATTAACAAAATAATTGACAATCCTGATGCTGTGGTGGTTTGCTTAGATCCTTCTTCAGAACAGAGGTACTCACTCTACCTTGCACACTGAGTGCAGCTTGCTACAGACTGGGGGTCACCTCCTCCCTCAGAAATTGCTCAGATCTGGGGGCGCCTGGGTGGCTCAGTCGGTTAAGCGTCTGACTTCGGCTCAGGTCATGATCTCGAGGTCTGTGAGTTCAAGCCCCGCGTCGGGCTCTGTGCTGACAGCTCGGAGTCTGGAGCCTGTTTCGGATTCTGTGTCTCCTTCTCTCTCTGACCCTCCCCCGTTCATGCTCTGTCTCTCTCTGTCTCAAAGATAAATAAACGTTTGAAAGAAAATTAAAAAAAAAATTGCTTGTATCTGAAGGGAACTGCTTCACCTGAAAGTATAGCTTTGGAACCCAAAAACAATGACTGATTGATGAGGCATACAGACAAGTTAAGTAACTTACCTAATGTCGCAAGGATCCGAGTGGAGATTGTGATCCATACTTGTTTGATTCAATGTCTAAGACATTCTCTTTTCACAACATTTCCTCCTATATCTATACTTTACAGAGCAAAGTAGGTATTTTATAGGGACTGAAAAATTTATTTGTGTCTACTTCAAACAATCTTTAGAGCCCTGCCATTTCAATGTGCCCTCATAAATAAGTTTGCTTTAATATTTTTAACATAGACCAAAATATAAAAGAAACTAGGAGCAATATAAAAAGAGCAAACTATTTGACATTGAAACATGGGATTATAAATGGTATCCTGTATTGTATATTTAATATATGTACATAAAAGCTAAATATATATTGTAGCCTAAGAATATGTGCTTTCTACTATGGAATATAAAATACAGTAAATCTGTGTGTCCTAGAGATGAGACACATCATTCTTGTTGATTCTAAACATCTAAGCTGCACTTTGTAAATAGTAGGACTCAGTGGCACTCCAATCTAGGTTTTTATGTGTCATTGCATCTTTTACGGTTGCTGAAAGAGTTGGGATGTCTGTTATCTGAAAGACTGTGTATAACGGAAAGTATATCGGTTGCATTTCAACTGACTGTAATAGAAAATCTTTAGAATATTTCTAGGTCTTTACACTTAAGGTTTTTTTTCCAGAATTTTACCCATAGTGGATTCAAGACATTTCCATGTTATATTCAACAACTAGTTAGGCTCAATAAGGTAATAGTTAGAGCAATTGAAACCCATGTGGTGTGTTTCTTGCTGACAGTATGAATTCTGGCTTGAGGGCATGTGTCTCTTAAGCCACATGTTCTGATCAAAGTGGTATTCACTGCAGTCATGATGGGAATCCCTGTTTATAGAATTGCTGCCTTGTGCAATATTTGCCTAGGTCAAAGATGATTAAAAGAGCTAATGTCAATGAAGGTTACCTTTCAAGGCCCACTGAAATAGAACTGTGCACGTGGTAGTGCATTGCCCCTCCGTCAAGGGCACTGAAGCACTGGGCTAAATATCTATAGCTAGATGTATAAGTCGTAAAATAGCCAATCTCCCTGATTCAAGTTTGGCTTCTAAGGAACATCTTTATCAGCCAAGTAGTACAGTGAACACAACTTGTACAATACTCATTAACTGCCCCCAGATATCAGTCAATTTTGGAAACTTAATTGGCAAGTCACATATTTATCTGACATATTTGTTATATTAAAAGGTGAATAAATAACAACCCCCAAAATTCTTATACTTTTAAAAAATTGTCTAGTAGTAAAAATTATGTTTGCAATCATGTCATATTTAGCTATATAACCTAAGAAAAAATTGCATGTATCATGGTCCTTGGAATAAAATTATGTTGTTGAAAGCTTTATTCTTCTTATTTGTAGAGATGATAAAACATATGCCTGCAGTCTTTTAGACTTTTAGACAAAAAGGTTGGTCTTTTAGACAAAGTTATATAAATAATTATTCTTGCTTTAATACTGAGTTTTATTCTTGTGACTGCATATCCTTAAAGGAAATACCACCATGACATAATTATATCAGTTAGAGTTTCCTTATCAGCGATAGTGTAGCTGTTAATATCAATCAACCAATATATATGCAGTTTGCACTGACCTTCATTAGATTGTTATTAGTGCATATGTTGGAAATAAGCATCATTAAGTTATAGGCACACATAAAATATACAATATATTCTATATCTTTGTTATAGTGACACAAGACTCTAGGTAATGCAATGCATTATGTGACTATTTAGCTAAAAAGTAACAGTAGCTAGCATTCTTTGAAATGCTTACAATGTGGCAGGCCCTGATATTTTATATAAATTAACTTGATTTATCTTCAACATCTATAAGCTGAATACTATCATTTCCTACTTTTGTAACCAAGAAGACTGAGACTTAATTGCTATGCCCTAAAGATTAAGTGAAAACTAATAAGTGATGGAGAAAGGGTTAGAAGGTGACATTATCCCACAATTCTAGACCAGAATCTAGACCCTGTATTACAGTCCTTTGTTGATCCTCAATCTTGGAAGCAGGGGACTGGCTGAAGTTTTGGTGCTATCTCTCATAGATCCTGCTAGAGCTACCTTGGCTAGTCAGTTAGCTTATTCAGTCTAGATTTATTTTATTTTATTTTATTTTATTTTATTTTATTTTATTTATTTTATTTTATTTTATTTTTGGTCTAGATTTAAATAGATGTCAAGTAAAGGGATTAAATTGGATACTTTACCACGTTTCTTTCTCTTACAAGATTTTAGAATTTAGAACATAAATCTCTCTAATTATGTAATAATCTATGCCAATGGCTAAAAATGCCAACAAAATCTCTATACATTCTAGACATTCATGTAGCCATACCTATCCAATATCGATATAGCCAATATATATGAAGAGCATTAGCTATGAGTTATCACTTGCCAGAAGTTGTTAAAATTAATAAGATAAAGATAGAATGAAGAAGTGTGGAGCGGGGATGAGGGCTGTAATTTTAAACAGTGTAGTTAGAGAAGGCTGAACTGTGAAAGTGCTATTTGAGGACAAACCTGAAGGAAAAGGAAGGAAGCAAGACATGGAAAATATCTACAATGAAGTATGTTAGTGGAGGGGAGAAGAACTCAAATGGCCCAGGGCAGGGGTATGTGTTGTGCACTGCCATAACACTGAGAAAGCCAATGTAGCTACAATGGAAGGAATGAGCATAGCAAAAGTTGGATTTAGGGAATTCACTGGGGACCAGATTGGATAAAGGTTTATAAGGCAATAAGATTGAAGCCGTTGGTTCTGAAATGCTTAGCAGAAGAATAGAATCTCCTGACTTCAGTTTTGAAATTACCACTCCGAGTGTTTTGTCAAGAATCGATGAAGACTTTCTGGAGGCAGGACAACCATACATCAAACATAGCAATATCCTGAGAGTTTTTAATGGTCAAACACTGGCCTAGACTATCAGAAATAAACCCTTGGCTTGTATAAGAATATGGATTGTTGAGACATCACAGACAAATGCATCGCCTTCACTGTAATAAATATGATTTGTGTCAAGTATGCAATATCAATGTGTAGATATCACATTCCTTTATATTTTGACACGTTGCTTGCAGAATCCTTAAGATACTGTATATTTTCAAATGTCTATTTAGAAAAAATATCAATGGCTATTATAGCTTTCTTAAAGTATAAAACACAAATGTTTGATTTCACTATATGAGAGGATACTTCAATTCATACTCCTATAAAAATGCCTTGGACTAATCAGAGCAGAGGGGAATTCCAACAGTAGATGGGCCATTTCAAAAACAATGTTGAAGGTAGATCAATTGAAAAAGGGAGGCAGCAGTGATTAGTGCTGATCGTGTCTAATAAATTAAGTCATTTTTATTCATGAAAGAAATCTAAGTGGAGAAGAGAGGTAGATGTAACACAGGTCAAAAATTTAAGGAAGTTTATATACAGGGAGTGAGTATGTAAAGGAAAAAAAATCAGCTTTGCTTGTGAACGAACTCTGCCTTTAGCCTTGTTAGCTCATGAGCCACCTTTGCTTTCTTTTTGACACCATCATTTAATTGCAACAAATCAAATTTGTCGGATAGCACTGCCTGACAGGAACCATAAGTAACTGCCAGGATGCCCAGCGGCAGCTGTGGCCTCCCCTATAGCACACAGTTGTGCTGTGTCATTTGAATTTGAGCTTCAGTGCATCTTTAAAACATTTCTTCTACATAACCTGATTAAAGTGGTGCCCCGTCTGTTCACTTGACTGCCAATGCCTAAGAATCCTACTGCTGACACAGTCCACAAATTTTAACGCCTGCGGGAATATTTTCCAGAAAGAAATACTTGGCAAAATAGACGTTTCTCACAGCCTCGTTTTATTAGCCCCCAGTATTTGATCGCCAATATCTAAGCACCTCTGTCGACTCATTTTGGTTCTTATGAAGCTGTTATTCAAGGAAACATTCCGATAATTTCTTTGTCATAGCCCCTCCTCTGCTCTAATGCATGGCTTGTAATATTTTGATTCACACTCTTTGTATGGTCTTCTGAAGGGTCCTCTAGCAGCCACATGGACTTCCATTTTATATTCTCAACAAGGCTGTCAACTGCCTTGAGGAAGATTGAAATATTCACAAAATATTTGGATAGTTGGGTATATACTGGGGAAACTTGGGAAATGGGTTTGTCATATATCATCTACTTTCTCACAGACGGGAACCACAATTGGTATAGATAGCCTCATACATTTAAAATGTTTTACATGGGGAGTTCATGTTTTCTAGGCCATAATATTTCAGTTTCCCTGTTTCTTGTGTTAGTGTTGGTAATTCTCTCTATTACCATTCATTCTGGCAATAACTAGCCCTTAAATTCCTGTGCCTCCCCCTACTATTTTGTTGTTGTTGTTTCATTCCAAATTATTCTCCTCTTCAGTATGCTGCACAATTTAACAAGTTTTTCTTTTAAATTTAAGCTCTCATTCAGATTACTTCCATCACTTCAAATAACACACTAAATTATTTTTTTCCTGACAAATAAAGTGTTCTATTTCTTTGCAAAATAGCACATCATCAAACAGTGAACATGTGTTCTTGGAGGCTAAATACGATTGCTTGGATCATAACGGCTCCTTTTGAGGATTTTCTTTGGTGTATAAAGCTGAAATAATTTTTTAAAGCTGCTTCTCTTTTAAAATCCTTGTTTTTGTATCCAATCTGAAGGTTCAGGCATTAAGTAGGCTTTGTTTTAGAAGAAATATTTCAAAAGCTTTTTGAGGCAAGAAAAACTATTTAGAAAAGTTAAGTGACATGTCTAAATTAAATGACACATTTAGTAAATATTGAAGGCAACAAAATAGGCAAAACCATCAATACCTGTTTTAACATAATTACTTGTAGATCAACAGAAAAAAAAAATAGTATTAGCACCTAAGCATAGCCATATTTGGAAAACGGTTTGGCAAAGTAGTTGAAAAATAGTCTACTGGATAGGGACAAATAACCTTTCATGTCTGGGTCTTGTAGGAGGAAGATGTATATGAAAATACCCATAGGAGTACCATTCGAAGATAAAATCCTTCTTAAGGACTACTAGAACTTCACTGAAGATAGGCATATGCATTTATTTGAATAAGATAAATAATCATTTCATCTGCTACAACTAAAAAAAAAAAGTGGCAAATGCTTTGCTAAGAATGATGCAGTACAGTTGATTTAACACTGTCTCAGATCTGGGTAACCAAATTGTTAAATTGGAAAAGATGCATTTGAGTTTGATTTGAGAAGTTGCTAACTTGAGTGCTTTCTACCAGTCAAACCTTGGTCAATCTACTAACAAAAATCTGTATTTATATTACTCATCGGTAGGTCAGACTCAGCCAAACAACTCACTTTTGCTTTCCAATTAATATTCCCCACTGAGTGGCAGACTTTTCTTAAACACAGAGCAATCATTACGATCCTGCAAAATAAACAAAGCACAGACAGTAGCAGATACTTGCAGTAAAATAAATGACACAGGATTAGTATCATAAATATAAAAAAAACACATAATTAATACTAAAAAGTAAAAAAAAAACAAAAAATAATATAAATTCATGGAAGAAGTTTGGGTGGGAAAATAAATAAATAAATAAATAAATAAATAAATAAATACACAAATCAATCAATCAATCTGGATCTGACTACTTTTCAGAGAAATGCAAATTATCCATAAGATTAATTAAAATGGTATCTTAACATTAACCACAAATATTGCAATAATTTAACTTGCAGAAATATTCTAACATAAAGATATAGGAAGCATGTTCATAGTGGTGATGGTTAAAATATTTAAAAACTGGGGGGAAAACAACTGTCCTTCAGTAGAGAAATAGACAAACAAGTTTGTAATTTGCTTATAAAATGTAGAATTACATAGCAGTTGAATAAATAAAGTGGAGCTACAGGTCTCAGAATATTTTTAAAAGTTAAATGTTGGAAAAAAATTTAGGAAGAGTATTATATTGAATGATAATGTTGAAGTGACATGTCATTGTAATTTTCATTTGCATATCCTTGGTAATTAATGCTGTTGAGCATCTTTTCATTTACCTGTTGGTCATGTGTATGTCTTCTTTGGAAAAAATATCTATTCAAATATTCTGCCCGTTTTTTAAATCAGATGATGATAATGATGATTGCCATTTGTTTCAATTCTTTATGTATTTTGGATATTAAACCCATGGGGGATATGTGGATTGCAAATATTTTCTCCCATTCTGTAGGTCACCTCTTCAACCTGTTGATTGTTTCTTTTGTTGTGTGGAAGCTTTTAAGCTTGATATAGTTCCAGTTGTTGGTTTTAATTTTTGCTTTTGATGTTATATCCAAAAAAATCATCGCCAAGACCAATGCCAAGGAGTTTTCTCCCCCTGTTTTCTTCTAGGAGTTTTATAGTTTCAGGTCTTAGATTTAAATCTTTAATCCATTTCAAGTTAATTTTGGTGAGTGGTATAAGATAGGGGTCTTATTCTATATTTTTTCATGTGAATATCTACTTTTCCAAAACTGAAAAATTATCTTTTCCCGATTGAGTATTCTTGGCTTCCTGTCAAAATTTGGTTGACTGTATAAACATCGATTTATATCTGGGCGCTCTATTCTGTTGGTTGATGTTATTTTTATGCCAGTACCATTTTTTTAAATTATTTTTTAAGTTTATTTTTTATTTTTGAGAGAGTGACAGAGTGTGAGTGGGGGAGGGGCAGTGACAGAGAAAAAGAGAGAGAGAGAGAGAGAGAGAGAGAGAATCTGAAGCAGGTTCCAGGCTCTGAGCTGTCAACAAGAGCCCAATGTGGGGCTTGTACTCACGAAACGTGAGATCATAACCTGAGCTGAAGTTGGTAGCTTAATCCACTGAGCCACCCAGGCACCCCTGTTTTGATTACTATAGCTCTGTACTACCGTTTAAAATCAGGAATGTGATGCCTCTAGCTTTGCTTTTTATTTGTTTATTTCTCAACATTGTTTTGGCTCTTTGGGATCTTTTGTGGCTCCACATGAATTTTATATATATTTTCTTCTATATGTGTGAAAAATGCCATTGGAATTTTGATGAGAATCACATTGAATCTAGATCGCTTCAGGTATATCTGCTCCTTTCTTATGAATTTTCTGTCTGGATTATTTATCCAGTGTTGAGGGTGGCATATTGAATTTTCCTAGTATTAACTTATTGCTGTCCATTTCTCCCTCAGGTCTATTAATATTTGCATTAAATATTTAGGTGTTCCAATGCTGGGTATGTGTATATTTACAATTGCTATATCCTCTTACTGAATTGATTCCTTTAATACTTTGTAGTCACCTTCTTTGTCTTTTGTAACTGACCTTGACTGAAAGTCTACTTTCCCTGATATAAGCATAGCTGCCCTTGTTGTCTTGTGGTTACCATTTGCCTAGAAAGTCTTTTTGTAACTCCTCATTTTCAACCTATATGTGCCCTGAACATGAAAGTAAATCTTTTGTAGGCTGTCAAAATTGTTAGATATTGGTGTTTTGTTTTGTTTTTAGACATTTAGGGAGTTTGTGTTTTTTGATTGAAAAATTTAGTTCACTTTGACTTAAATTCATTATTGATAGGTAATAAGGATATACTAGCATGATTTCATTAATTGTTTTCTTTAAAAGTTCCTGAATTCTTTTCTTCCTCTCTTATTGTCTTCCTTTGTTTGTGTTTTTCCTCCCCCGCCCTCAATGGTATTCTTTGATTCCTTTCTATTTACCTTTTAGGTAACTAGTATCTGTTTTCTTTGCTGTTATCATGAAGCTTACATAAAACTGAAGGTTGTCTATTTTAAGCTGATAACAATTGAACTTCAATTGCAAACAAAAACTCTAAACTTTTAGCTCTCCTCCTCCCACATTTAATGCCATGATGTTACACTATATCTTTTTATATTGTATCATATTATTGTATTTATATTATACAGTGTATTTATATTGTATATATTCTATTGTATATATATTGTATATTTATATTGTATTATATTATATATTATACATTCATTAAAAATTATGGAAGTATAGTCCCTTTAAATATTGTTTTTCAACTTTTATAACTAGATGTAAAAGTAATTTATACAGCATTTTTTGCAGTATTAGGATAATCTGAATTTGTATATTTCTTTTTTTTATTTTTTTTAATTTATTTTTATTTTTTTATTTTTTTTAATTTTTTTTAATTTTTTTTATTTTTTTTATTTTTTTTAATTTATTTTTATTTTTTTTTAAATTTTTTTTCAACGTTTTTTATTTATTTTTGGGACAGAGAGAGACAGAGCATGAATGGGGGAGGGGCAGAGAGAGAGGAAGACACAGAATCGGAAACAGGATCCAGGCTCCGAGCCATCAGCCCGGAGCCCGACGCGGGGCTCGAACTCACGGACCGCGAGATCGTGACCTGGCTGAAGTCGGACGCCTAACCGACTGCGCCACCCAGGCGCCCCTGTATATTTCTTTTTTTAAAGTTCTTCTTTAAATACAGTTAGTTAACATACAGTGTATTATTACTTTAAAGTATAGAGTTTAGTGATTCATCATTTACATACAATACCCAGAGCTCATCACAAGTGCCCTCCAAATACCCATCAGGTATTTATCATGCCCTCATTCACCAGGCCTCCAGTACCCTCATCTTGCTCTCCATTGTGGAGTCTCTTTCCTCATTTACCTCTATTGCCCCCCATGTTCATCTGTTTTACTTCTTTTTTTCTTAACATTTATTCATTTTTGAGAGACAGAGAGAGAGAGAGAGACAGAGCGCAAGTAGAGGTGGAGCAGAGAGAGAGGGAGACACAGAATCCGAAGCAGGTTCCAGGCTCTGAGCTGCCAGCACAAAGTCCAATGCAGGGCTCAAACCCACAAACTGTGAGGTCATGACCTGAGCTGAAGTAGGACGCTTAAACGACTGAGGCACCTGGGCGCCCCTCATCTGTTTCATTTCTTAAATTACACGTATAAGTGAAATCATATGATATTTGTCTTTTCTCTGACTTATTTCACTTAGCATAAAACTCTTTAGCTCCATCCATGTTGTTTCAAATGGCAAGATTTCACTTGTTTTATGGCTGAATAATATTCCATTGCATTTATATACACACACACACACACACAGATGCACACAGACACACACACACACACACACACACACACACACACAACTACCACCACCACCACCTCTTTATTCATTCATCAGTCCATGGACATTAGGCTCTTTACATAACTTGGCTATTGTTTATAATCCTGGTGTAAATGTCGGGGCACATGTATCCCTTCAAACCAGTGTTCTTGTGTCCTTTGGGCACATACTTAGTAGCACAATTGCTGGATCATAGGGCAGTTCTATTTTTAACTTCTTTGGAAACTCCATACTGTTTTCCAGAGTGGCTGCACCAGTTTACATTCCCATCAACAGTGTAAAAGGGTCTCTCTTTCTCCACATTCTCACCAACACCTATTGTTTCCTGTGTTATTAATTTTAGCCATTTTGACTTGTGTGAGGTGATATCTCATTGTAGTTTTGATTTCTATTTCCCTGATGATGAGTGATATTAAGTATCTTTTCTTGTGTCTGTTGGCCATCTGGATGTCTTCTCTGGAGAAATGTGTATTCATGTCTTCTGCCTATGATAATTTTTTATTTGGATTATTTGTTATTTGGGTATTGAGTTGTATCAGTTCTTTAAATATTTTGGATATTAAACCTTATTGGATATGTCATTGGCAAATATATTTTCTCATTTAGTAGGTTGCCTTCTAGTTTTGTTGATTGTTTCCTTCTTGTGCAGAAATTTTTTTTTTTTTCATGTAATCCCAAGAGTTTATTTTTGCTTTTGTTTCCCTGACCTCAGGAGACATATTTAGTAAGAAGTTGCTACAGCCTGTGTGAAAGAGGTTACTGCCTGTGTTCTCCTGTAGGATTTTGAAGGTTTCCTGTTTCAGAGGCTTAGGTCTTTCATCCATTTTGAATTTGTGTCTGTGTGTGTGTATGGTGTAAACAAATGATTCAGTTTCATTCTTCTGCATGTTGCTGTCCAGTTTTCCCAACACCATTTGTTGATGAGATTTTTTTCCATTGGATATTCTTTCCTGCTTTGTCAAAGATTAGTTAACCATGTAGTGTGGGTTCTTTTCTGGGTTTTCTATTATGTTCCATTGATCTATGAGTCTGGTTTTGTGTCAGTACCACACTTTCTTGATTACCTGATTTTTATATAACTTGAACTCTGGAATTGTTATGCCTCTAGCTTTGCTTTTCTTTTTCAAGTTTACATAGGCTGTTTGGGGTCTTTTATGGTTGCATACAAATTTTAGGGTTGTTTGTTCTAGCTTTGTGAAAAATGCAGCTGTTATTTTGATAGGAATTACATTAAAAGTGTAGATTGCTATGGGTAGTATAGACATTTTAACAATATTTTTTCTTCCAATCCATGAGCATGGAACACTTTCCTTTTCTTTGTGTCATCTTTAATTTCTTCCATCGGTGTTTTATACTTTTCAGAGTCAGGTCTTTCACCTCTTTGGTTAAGTTTATTTGTAGGTATCTTATGGTTTTGGTGCAATTGTAAATGGGATTGATTCTTTGAATTCTCTTTCTGTTGCTTCATATTGGTGTATAGAAATGCCACTGATTTCTGTACATGGATTTGCATCTTGCAACTTTACTGAATTTGTGTATCAGTTCTAGCAATTTTTTGGGGGGAGGCTTCTGGGTTTTCTTTTTTCTTTTAATATAATTTATTGTCAAGTTAGCTAACATAAAGTGTATACATTGTGCTCTTGGCTCAGGAGTAGATTCCCGTGATTCACCACTTATATACAACACCCAGTGTTCATCCCAACTAGTGCCCTCCTCAATGCCCATCACCCATTTGCCCCTCTATCCCTCCATCAACCCTCAGTCTGTTCTCTGTATTTAAGAGTTTATTATGGTTTGCCTCTCTCTCTGTCTGTAACTATTGTTTCCCTTCCCTTCCTCCATGATTTTCTGTTAAGTTTCTAAAATTCCACATATGAGTGAAATCATGTGATATCAGTCTTTCTCTGACTGACTTTTTTCACTTAGCGTAATAGCCTCCAGTTCCATCCACGTTGCTGCAGATGGTATGATTTCATTATTTTTCATTGCTGAGTATTCCTTTCTCCCTCTCTCTCTCTCTCTCTCTCTCTATATATATATATATATACACACACACACACATACATACCACGGATTCTTTGTCTATTCCTCAGTTGATGGACATTCGTGCTCTTTCCATAATTTGGCTATTGTTGAGAGTGCTACTATAAACATTGGGGTACATGTGCCCCTATGAATCAGCATTCCTGTATCTTTTGGGATAAATTCCTAGTAGTGCTATTGCTCAGTCATAGGGTAATTCCTTTTTTTTTTTTTTTTTAATATTTTTGAGGAACCTCCACACTGTTTCCCAGAGTAGCTGCTCCAGTTTGCATTCCCACCAATAGTGCGAGAGGGTTCCCCTTTCTCCACATCCTTGCCAACATCTACTGTTTCCTGCATTGTTCATTTTAGCTACTCTGACTAGTGAATTTTCTATATAGAATATTGTTTTGTCCACAAAAATGAAAGTTTAATTTCTTCCTTGCTGATTTGGAAGGCTTTTATATCTTTTGGTTTTCTGATTGCTGAAGCTAGGACTTCTGGTACTTTGGTAAACAACTGTCGTGGAAGTGGACATCCTTGTCTTGTTCCTGACATAAAGGAAAGGTCTCAGTTTTCCCCAATGATAATGATATGAGCAGTGGGGTTTTCATATATGGTTTTCATTATGTTGAGGTATGTTCCTCTTATCCCTACTTTGTTGAGGGTTTTTATCAAGATTGTCTGACATATTGGCATATAATTTTTCATAATATTCACTTATAACTGTTTGTATTTCTGTTGTGTTGGTTGTTGTTTTCCCTCTCTCATGTGTGATTTTTATCTATTTGGGTCTTTTTTACTTTTGTTAAATTTGGCCAGGGGGTTGTCAATTTTATTACTTTTTTTTGTTTTTTCATGAAAGTGTTTTTAGTATTAATTTTTGAGAGAGAGAGACAGAATGTGAGCAAGAGAGGGGCAGAGAGAGGGAGTCAAAGCAGGCTCCAGGCTCTGAGCTATCAGCACAGAGCCCAATGTGGGGCTTGAACCCATGAACTGTGAGATTGTGACCTGAGCTGAAGTCAGACACTTGACCAACTAAGTCGCCCAGGTGCTCCTATTAATTTTTTTCAAAGAACCAGCTCTTGGTTTCACTGAACTGTTCTTCTACACTGGGGTTTTTAGGGGTTGTTTTGTTTGGTTTTGTTTGGTTGGTTGGTTTTGGTTTTTTGTTTTTGTGTTTTTTTTTGTTTGTTTGTTTTCTTCGGATTCTGTATAATTTATTTCTGCTCTAATCTTTATTATTTCCCTTCTTTGGCTGGCTTTAGCCTTTGTTTGTTGTTCTTTGTCTAGCTGTTTTAGGTGTAAGATTAGGTTATTTATTTACTAGGTGTAAGATTAGGCTATTTATTTGCTTTTTAAGGTCGGGCTGATTTGCTATATGCTTCCCTTTATGACTCCTTTTCCTGCATCCCAAATGTTTTTGACCGTTGTGTGCTCATTTTCATTTGTTTCCATGCATATTTTTAAATTTATCCTTTAATTTCTTTATTGACCCATTCATTCTTTAGTAACATATTGTTTAATCTCCATGTATTCGTGGTCTTTCCAAATTTTTTCTTGTGCTTGACTTCAAGTGCCATAGCAGTGTGGTCAGAAAATATGCAGGGTATGGCCTCAATCTTTTTGTGCTTCTTGAGGACGGATTTGTAACCTGCTTTGTGACCCATTCTGGAGAATACCCCACATGCACTTGAAAAGAATGTGTATTCTGCTGCTTTTGGATGAAATGTTCTGAATATATCTGTTAAGTCCATTTGGTCCAATGTGTCATTCAAAGCCACTGTTTCCTTGTTGAATCTCTGCTTAGATGATCTGTCCATTGTTGTAAGTGGGGTTAAAGTCCCCAGCTATTATTGTAATGTTATCACTGAGTTCTTTTATGTTTGCGATTAATTGTTTTATATATTCAGGTGTTTCAAATTGGGGGCATACCTATTTACAGTTGTTAGATCTTCTTATAAGATAGGCCCTCTTATTATGATATAGTGTCTTTCATCTCCTGTTACAGTCTTTGGTCTAAAATCTAGTTTTCCTGATAAAAGTATTGCTATTGCAGCTTTCTTTTGACCTCCATTTGCATGATAGATGTTTCTCCATCCCCTCATTTTCAATCCACAGCTGTTTTCAGGTATTATTTCCTCAAATAAACCTCTGCCCCCTTTTCTCTCTCTCCTTCTTCTGGGACTCTTATGATATTAATGTCATTACATTTGATGGAGTTACTGAGTTACCTAAGTCTACTTTTGTGATCCATAATTCTTCTTTCTCTTTTGTTCAGCTTCATCATTTTCCATAATTCTATCTTCTTTATCACTTATTTGTTTCTCTGGTTCTTTCATCCTTGTGGTCATTATAATCAGTCAGGTTTGAATCTTAGTTGTTGTATTTTTCATTTCTCACTGATTGTTTTTTTTAACTCTTTTATCTCTTCAGTAAGGGTCTCTCTGATGTCTTTCATGCTTTCTCAACTCAATGAGTATCCTCACGATTGTTGTCTTAAATTCTCTATCAGGTGACGGAGAATATTTGTTTCAATTAGATACCTATCTAGGACCTTTTATTGTTCTTTCTTTTGGGATGAATTCCTCCTTTTTGGCATTTTGTTTAAGTCTCTATTTTATTCTCTGTATTAGAAAAGCCTGTTATTTCTCCTGATCCTGAGAGTAATGGCTTTATGAAAAAGAGATCATATAGTTTCCAGGGCCTGATGCTTCAGGAAGTGTCTCTGGTGTGTGCGGTGTGCACTATGCTGTTGTGTCTGTTGCTCTGTCCCTCAGGTCAGTCATCTGCAGAGGTTCTTCTTGCCTGCAGTGGGCAGTGCCAGCCAAAACTTGTGACTTTTAAAACTCCAAACTTTAGGGACCTGCTATGGTGGGGACCTGTTCTGGTCTTCTGGTGGAGGTTCTCTCTGCACTAGAACAGATGCAGGTTTGATGGGAAGGGCAGTTGTGCCAGAGCTCATGGGTGTGGGATTTGGAGCAAGTAGGCTAAACAGCCAGTGTCTGGGTTAGCCACCCTCAGCAGGTGCCTCTGTGCCTATGCAGAGGGGTGGGGAAGGGAAATGCCCACTGGCTCTTGTGTCCCTGAAGAGGCATCTCTTAAAACACCACCTCTCACAGATGTGCTCCAAGAAGAGGGAACAGTTTCTCCCTGCAAACCTTAGGTGATCTCAGATCATGCCATCTGCCCCAGGATGGCTTGCTTGCTTTCTTTCTAGGAGTAGAACAATGACCTCAGGCTTCTATTTCAGCCATGCCTGCTGACCTCTAAAACTCTAGTCTTTGAACCCTGCTGGTTGCAAAAACTCGTGAAAATCAGCCCCTCTCATTTTCCCAGCCAGTGACTTTGGGGAAAAGTTCTCCTTGTTGGTATCCCTCTAAGCTCTACTTTCTTTTGCTTTGCTCTGTAGCCAGAGGTGCCTACCCTCTGTAGCACCCATGATCTGTGACCTGTTTCTCCCCCAAATCACATCTCCATACTTCCTACCATCTTCGATGTGGCCTCTTCTCTCCTTCTAATTGTGCAGTTTGTTCTGTCAATCCTCAGGTCAATTTCTTAGGTATTCAGAATGATTTGATAGTTATCTAGCTGGCTTTACAGGATGAGGAAAACCTAAGGTCTTCTGACTATGCTGCCATTTTAGCTCCCTTCATGGTATATTTCTCTTCACCAGTAGGTTTTACACTTATACATTCATGTTATTACTTGACATCCTTTCATGTCAACTTGAACAATTTCCTTTAGCATTTCTTGTAAGGCAAGTCTAATGGTTATGAACCCCCTTATTTCCATCATAATCTGGGGATTAAGTTTGCGTGATTTCTTTATTATTATTGTAGAATTCAGCTCCCCAGTGTCCGTAGGCCTCCTTCCCACCACAGGCTGGGTGGGAGCTGGGAGATCAGCTATTAGCCCCCAAGTAGAAGGCAATGCTGAGAGGATCCAGGCCCACATCTATGCAAAACAAGTAAACAAATTGCAGAGGGGATGAAGAGATTATTTTAAATTTGTTAAGGTATGTTTTGTGGCTCAGATGGGGTCTATCTTAGGGAAGGTTCCATGTGAGTGTGAGAAGTTCATGTAATCTGTTTTTTGGATGGAGTATTTTGTAAAATACATTAGACTTGATTTTCTTTTTGATTGTAAGAGCTTAGATGTTGTCATTCTTGTCATTGCAACAAGTGAAAAGATGAACACACTAAAAATCAACAACTCTTAGTACATACATCAAAGAATTGAGTACCCAAGACAAACTACTGTCTTCCCTGAAAACTGAAGAGAAAGGCAGAAACAAAACATTCCAATTTACTGGGAACAGAAGCACAGAAGCAGAGCATGTAGCTGGAGCCAATATTAGAATGAACATTTTAAACTGCAATTGATGAATTGCAGAAGGTTCAATGTGTACCAATTTGAGCACTAATAATTGTAAAAGGACCCAGTCTTAGGAAATATCAAATAAGTTCTTGGGTTTTACTTCCAGGAACTCTAGCAGATTCTCACTGTGAAGATCCCTGTGTGTTTCCAGCAGGAGTTGGGACAAGTAACGATTTTGAAATACACCTACATTTTTCATTAACAAAACATGTCCTAAAGAGAATCTATTTTATCAAAACTTAACTGACTGGGGCTTTACTAAAGCCTAACTGACCCACTTATAAATGGGCAACAGGGTTTATATTAAATAAGCTACCATTTAGAGAAACTCCAAGAGTCGTAGAGCGTAGACTCAAAGTACCCAACTCAAAGGAAGGGGAACATAAGTACTAGACCGTTCTAACTGCCCATTGTTGTTTAATAAAACTACTCCCAAACTCATTAACTTAATGCAATCATTTTACTTTTTAACAGACTTACTGAGATTTGATTGACATGTAATAAACTATATAACATTTAAAACATGCAATTTGATATGTTTTGACATATGTATATCCTGTGAAAACATCATTGAAATTAAGAAAACAGACAGATCCACTCATTGGGATGAGCCCTGTGTATGATATATAAGTGATGAATCACTAAATTCTTCTCCTGAAATCAATATCATACCATATGTTAACTAAATAGAATTAAAATACAATCTTGGAAAAAAAAGAAAACACAACTTTTACTTTTGATGTTTTTTGTACCACTTTTTAATTTTCAAAAAAATTTTTAATGTTTATTTATTTTAGAGAGAGTGAGAGACAGACAGAGAGCAAGCAAGGGAGGAGCAAAGAAAGAGGAAGACACAGAATCTGAAGCAGGCTGCAGGCTCTGAACTGTCAGCAAAGAGCCCGACACAGGACTCAAACACAGGAACCATGAGACCATGACCTGAGCCAAAGTTGGATGCTTAAACGACTAAGCCACCCAAATGCCCATTAATTTTCAAATGCTAAACCAACTTTTCTATATTATTGGATACCATTGGAGGAAATATTATTCACAGTTTTTGCATCTCTACTAACAATAGATGTTGATCTGTAGTTTTCTTTTTTTGGCAAAGTCTTTTTCCCCTGCTTTTATTATGAAGATAATGCTGGCCTCACAGAATCGATTGGAAATATTCTCTATTTTTGAATTTATTTGGAAGAATTTGTGCAGAATTGAAATTTTTTCTTTCTTATGTGTTTGGTAAAATTTAACAGTGAAGCCATCAGAGCCTAGAATTTTCTTTCTGTTTAGGTTTTTTCCCCTACATATTCAATATCTAATATCTAATAAATTGATATTAGACTATTAAGATTATTCTCTCTTGAGTTTTTATAGTTTGTATCTTTCAAGAAATTTGACTATTTCATCAAATTTGTTGAATTCATTTGCATAAAAGTATTTATAATTTCCCTGTATTTGAAGAATTATAGAACACACAGTGGCTCAAAGGGAGTAAACATTGAAGCATGAAGACTAATTGGATACTTATATCCAGTTAAAAGTTAGTGATGAATTGGGCTAAGGGGAAAGGGCACTTGGGTGGCTTAGTGTTACCATCTAATACCATGATTAGTTATAAAGAAAAATTATTGGGAAATATATATTTAGTTGTGGGGTACCTGGTGGCTCAATTGGTTAAGTGTCCCACTTCAGCTCAGGTCATGATCTCACAGTTCTTGAGTTCAGGACCCATGTCAGGCTCTGGGCTGACAGTGCAAAGCCTGCTTCAGATTCTCTGTCTCCCTCTCTCTCTGCCCCTCACCTACTCGCACCCTGTCTCTCTCAAAAATAAATAAATAAACATTTTAAAAAAAGAAATAAATAAGTTGCATTAGTATTCTCTCTTGAAGAAAGGAGGACATCTGTTCGGTGGATATTTTATAATACATTATTTTAAGCATATTATATGCCAACTGTTATATTCATTGTTCTTTTTTACTTAAAAATTATTAAGTTTTATTAAAATATATGAGGACTTAATGCAGATTTTAGCTAATGATGTAGAATATTCTTTTAAGATTTAGTTGTTGTCATCTTACATTTATAACTTGGATCCTCTAGGAAGAAAACACAAACTGTATTAAGAAGTACAACAGATTCGTTGAGATTCATTGGGACAATCCCTGTAAAAGATAAGGGAATTCCCACAGAATGTGGGAATAGGCAGGGGAAGACTTCTGACTATAATAGAGGTCTGACATCTGTGAAAGAAGAGTATGAAGGAAAAAGTGTTGACTAGGAAGACGCCCAGATGGTGGGGGCTCTTGAGAAAATCCTCGCTAACCCAAGAGGAATCTTCAATGCTAAGATGTCTTTTAAATACTTCCACATGGTCTGGAATGTTGAACCCTTGTATCATGATGATGCTCAATCATTGGATGTGGTATAGAAATTCTGTCATGTGCCATCGCACAGATACATGGCCTCAAAGCACCTGCAGAGACTGTCAGCTAACTTTCCTGCTTCTAGCAGCCTTCCTTCCTCTTGAATAGAGTTCAGAAAGGCACACGATAAATGGCTGACCTCTAACTTTTTTTTTTTAACATTTATCTTTTTTTGAGAGACAGTGAGAGCATGAGCAAGGCAGAGAAAGGGAGACACAGAATCCGAAGCAGGCCACAGGGGGCTGGAACTCACCGTGAGCTCATGACCTGAAGCTGAAGTCTGATGCTTAACCAACTGAGCCACCCAGGTGCCCCTGACATTTTCTAATACTGAGAAATTAAATTATTATGGAAAATTCTAAGTTATATTTCCTTAACAAAGAGACTAAAAAATATTTTCCAAAGTGTGTCACATTACATATTGTGCCATGGATTAATGACATGGATTAAAATATTATATGAGTCCTTATTAACTACTTACTGATTTTTTCTACTAGATTTCTCTGTATTTATAGAATATATAAATCTTCCATAAGTTCTAGTATTACTAAAAATAGCAATAGACATTTGTTATTCATGGGACCCTATTTACCAACCTCAGTTCTCTTCAAAGGGAAAAGTTTTGAGACTTTTGTGTATTATAAACAACATATATTGTGATTATTCACCCTAGTTAACTAAAATTCACAACGTCCTTATCATCATCAGACCCTAAGAATTTTGCTACAACATCGATTAAGAGAATTTTACCTTTGTATTTGTCAAAACGACTCAGTAACACTAAAAAAAGAATAATGTGGTTTCAATAACATCCAAAATGCTAGGTTTTGCAAGGCAGTGTTGGCAAATACAAAGTATTTTGGATTAAATGCCTAAGTTTGAGAAGACAAAAAAGTTAAGAATGAATTTTTTGAGTAAGAAGTAACACTTAACATTTACCAAAAAATTTATATCTGGAAATTAAAGAATTACTAAAATATTGTTTCATAATAAAATTAATATACACATCCATGTACATATACGTAGTATATACATACATAAGTATGGATACATACATATTCAGTTACAAATGATGCATTCATTCCCCACCCTGGTAAGGTGTGCTGACTTCAGGAGGGCTGGTTCACATATGCTGAAACGAAACGCTAAGGTTTTTATTGGGTTTATAACTATTTTCAACAGGGGGGATAACCATAAGTAAATTAGATTTTTAAAAATCATATATCTATTCTCATATTGGCCTAGTTTTGAAAATGGTTTACTTTTGTTTTATGATTGTTCTTTTTTTTTTAATTTTTTTTTAACGTTTATTTATTTTTGAGACAGAGAGAGACAGAGCATGAACGGGGGAGGGTCAGAGAGAGAGGGAGACACAGAATCTGAAACAGGCTCCAGGCTCTGAGCTGTCAGCACAGAGCCCAATGCGGGGCTCGAACTCATGGACAGTGAGATCGTGACCTGAGCCAAAGTCGGCTGCTTAACCAACTGAGCCAACCAGGAGCCCCTATGATTGTTCTTTAATTGTCGATGTCTCTCCATATTTTGATTAAAGTTTCTCAGATCCCTAGCTGCTAATTAATGGGCTCTTGAACGGAAATGCAAGATGCTTTTCTTTTATCCCCGGTTTCTGTCAAGTGGTAACTCATCTTTTAAATAAACAATGAAATGCACTGGTAGAGTGACAGTGGATATGTTTAGAGAGAAAACCTATTAACTGTTTTTTAAGCTTTATTTTTTATATCATTCTTTTTATTAAGTGTGATATTCTGAATCATATATTTTTAAGGTTTAAGTTAACTTAATTTTGTACTAATTTTTAACATTAAATGTATTATAACATTATTCAAAAATATATAAAAACATACATAAAAGGCAAAACATAACATTTTAAACACATAATTATGGAAGATATTAAAATTTGGCTTATTAGCTTGGCAGCTTTTTTTTGTTTTGTTTTGTTTTTAAATTGTGAAAAGCATAGCTCACAGCCAAGTCCCTATAGCTCATTTTTCCAGCCCCCTTATAAGTAACCTCGAATTGGTGTGAACATTTAAATATTTCAGATCGAAAATGTGACAGTTACATGTAATTGCTCACATACACATAGAAAACAATATGTAGGATCAGTTTTGTGTCTTTACAAGATGTCGAATAACGGCATTTCTTTACCTGTATAAAAACTATTTATTTTCCTTTAACATTATGTTTGGAGAATTATTACCCTTTCTAGCTCCCACTCATTAATCCATTTTAGTGTAATAAAATGGATTCTTTGTATGAATTAGCCACATTTCATTTTTCCTTTACCAACAAATTGAACTTTTAAGCTGCTCTGGTGTGTGTATGTATATGCACTGCCATGGAGACTAAAGGCCATGCTTCCTTCTGCACATATACAAGACTTTCTCTAGGGTAAATGACTGAATATAACGCTTAGCTATCCTTAACTTCATTGCATATTAACAATTTCTCCTCAGATTACACTCTCAGTAGCAAAGTGCTGATTTATTTTTTCTACTTCTCACCAACACTCTCTTATTAGCTGACTTCTTAAATCATGTAATCCTATAGATGTGAAATTATTTTTCAGGATGGTTTTAAACCACTTTTTAAAATTTAATGATTAGCTTGAGAATCTTTCATTTGCTTATTGGTTATTCAAGATTTGTCTCTATAGACTTTCTCATTTTTATTTTGGCGTGTTTTTTTCTTATTATTGATAGGTTGATGTCTTTATACATTCTAGAGTAGAATCCTTTATTGCTATGTGCATACCATGTATCATTTTTAGTCTATGATTTGTCTTTCTGTTTTGTTTATCCTACCTTTTATCATTTAAAGTTTCATATTATTGCAGACAACTTTATCAAAATTTTCTTTGTGCAGTTGTGCAAATATTGTTTTGTTGTTTTTTTTTATGTGAACATGGTTTTACTTTTATTTATTATGCTTCATTTTAATTCTACTATAGTTAACATACAATGTTATATTAGTTTCAGGTGTATAATATAGTGGTTTACCACTTCCACAGAACATACATTGAATTTATTTTATTTTATTTTATTTTATTTTATTTTATTTTATTTTACTTCACTTTTTATTTCTTTATTTTGAGAGAGAGAGAGAGAGAGAGAATGGGGGAGGGGGAAAAAGAGAGACTCCTAAGCAGGCTCTGCTCTGTCAATGCAGAGCCTGGCACAGGTCTCGATTTCACAAACCATGAGATCATGACCTGAGCTGAAATCAAGAATTGGATGCTTAACCAACTGAGTTACCCAGATGCCCCAGTGAATGAGTTTTTAAATATATATATTATTGGATTTGGTAAATATTGTTAAACCCATGAGAATGTAAGCTACATGAAAGAGGGATGTTCACCCGTAATGTTCACTATGGGATTCTTAACACCTAGAAGAATTTATGGTGAATGAAAATAATTTAATAAAAACGTGCTTAATTAAAACCTCAAGCAAATTTTTCATTATCTTAGAGTCATTAAGAAATGTTTCTACTAATAAATACTTTAAAAGTATTATTTTAAGACAGAGCTGCCCTGCTTCCTGATGAACCTCTGCCTGCCACTTTAGCCTTGTCTTTGTTTTCATTCTTTTCCTTCCTCCTCATCCGACACCCTAAGGTCCGCGCAGCTCCTAGGTCCCCGTGCTTCTTTGCCACTATGCGTTTGTATATCCCGTCATAGCTGCCTCAAGATCCTTCTTGCATTCTCCCGCCAGTTCCCCGGGCACATGCCTTCTGCCGCCAGACTTTGCGACCCTCGGCCTGGCCCAGCCGCGCGCACGGCCTCTCTCTCTCTCTCTGCTCTGAGTTTCAGCCCTTGCTTCATTGATGCTATTGCTACTTGATTACTCGCCTAGGTTGGGGAATCATCCTGGGAAGAATTTGAACTTTGATCCACCGTGCTGGGCACTCGTAGGTGCTCCATAAACTTCTCGCACAAAAAAAATAAATAAATAAAAAATAAATAAATAAATAAATAAATAAATAAATAAATAAAAGTATTATTTTATATCTATAACTTTAATATGTTTTAAATTAAAATTAAAGGTGATAAAAATAGTGTCTAATAGTATTTTTACTCATTCTTGTGTGTAATATATATATATACACACATGTGTGTGTATGTGTCAATTCTTATAAAATATAGAAACTTTTTTCCAACGTAGTTCAATATCTTTCTTCCATTTGGTCTTAATGATTTTCATATATATATTACATCCATATATAGACTCAACAATTCAGTATTAAATATTTGTTTTATACCATCTAATAACTCTGCAAGAACCTAAAGGAAAACATTTATGCATTATTTTATATTTACCACTTTTTGGTTATTTTTTTTTCTTCCTGAGGATTTGTATTACTTCTAGTGTCATTTTATTTCTGCTTGAAAAATTTCATGTACGCTAGTAACAAATTATTTCAGTCTTCATGTTTCTGGGTATGTTTTCATTTCATCTCATTTTAAGAAGAACAGTTTTGCTGGAAATAGAACTCTTGTTTGTAGGTTTATTTTTTTTTCTTCCCTTCAACATTTTGAATATATGTTATTTCATTGTATTCAGGTTTCCACTGTTTAATATGAGAAGTCTGTGTTATTTGAATAGCTCTTACTCTGTACATAGTAAATAATTTTCCTCTAACTTCTTGTAATATTATTTTACTGTCTTTGTTTTCAAAAGTCTGACTGTAATGTGGCTAGTTGTATGTCTTGTTTATCCTTTTTGTATGTCATTGAACTTGTGGATATGTGGATAATTGTTTTTCATCAAATTTAGGAAAACCTTTGACCATTCTATCTTTAAATAGTTTTTCCGTTTATTTGTATTCTACTCCTGGAAGTCACATTACATATATATTAGTATGCTTGATGTTGCCCACAGGTCTCTGTGTTTCTGTACATTTTCTTCTATATATTTTTTTTTCATTCTTCAAGTTGAATAACTTTTATTTACTTGTCATTAAATGTACTTATTTTTTCACGTGTACAATTTGTTGTGGAGTACTTCTAGTGAATGTAATTTTAATTACTAGTTTTTTCAACTTTAGACTATTTGGTTATTTTATATATTTTTTATTGTTTTGCTGATATTTCCCATCTATTTGATGGATCATTATCATCATGCTTTCTTTAATTGTTTAAACATGTATTTTTTTCCCTAGTAGTTTGAAGATATTTTAATAGCTGCTTGAAAGTTACTGCCTGCTAAATTCAACAACCTAGCACACTCAGAGATAGTTTCTATCGATGGTTTTCCTTTCCAACTATAAATTATTTTTCTCTTTGTTTGCTCTTAATTTAAAAAAAAATCTAGACATTTAGATATGATATTGTTCAATTCTAGATTCTGAAGTTTCCTTCTGAAGGTTGTTTCTCTTTTTATTTTCTTTGTTTTAATATTTGCTTTGTAAGTTGTTAGACTGACAAGTATAATCCAACTTCCTTTTGGTGTGTTACACTAATATCTCTGCTTATTTTTTTTTATTTTTATTTTTTAAGTCTGATTCCTAGTGGTTGTTTCTATATATTCATAGTTGAATGGTCAGCCAAAGATTATTCAGACTGGGTTTGAACATCTTGTGCTAGTAAGTCTTCCTTCTACCTTATATTGATAGATGTATGTGTGGGATATGGATTCTGGAGGCTTTAAAACCGAGGCAAATTTCATATTTACCTTGGCTTTTTTTTTTTCTTGGCCCTTTTATCTTTCCTATACACATGCTCACAGCCTCCCTGTCAGCCAAAATAACATGTGGACAGCTTTATAGCTTGTGTTTTCCATCTTGCTCTGCAGGTGCATACAGCCATCAAACTTGTCAGTGATTTGTGGAGAGATTATCCAGCCCCTCTGTGACTGACTCATTTATAGGAACTCCCTTTTAAAATTTTTGCTCTTTTAGTGGTCCATTGCTCCTCCCAAGTAGGACACAAGATCTAACTAACCGGTTTTTAGAACTCTTTTTACTTGCCACTGAAATTGTTAGCTTTACTGACGTCACCTCTGGGCATGGGTATTTTATTTTCTGGTCAATCAAGTGAATACCCCTCATGAGTAGTATGGTTGACTTCCATGGTCTGACTCCCACTCCCACCTCCTGTAACTACCATGTTGACCAACTAGCAATGAGGGATTCTAACCGTTTACTCAAAGCTCAGTCATTTTGCATGAATATAGGCTTCTCAGTTGGTTGTATAACTTTGACTAACAAGTATATGAATGCAACATGTGGCATTTTTTGTTTTTTTTTTTTTTTTATTTATATATGAAATTTATTGTCAAATTGGTTTCCATACAACACCCAGTGCTCATCCCAAAAGGTGCCCTCCTCAATACCCATCACCCACCCTCTCCTCCCTCCCACCCCCCATCAACCCTTAGTTTGTTCTCAGTTCTCAACAGTCTCTTATGCTTTGGCTCTCTCCCACTCTAACCTCTTTTTTTTTTTTTTTCTTGTTCCCCTCCCCCATGGGTTTCTCTTAAGTTTCTCAGGATCCACATAAGAGTGAAACCATATGGTATCTGTCTTTCTCTGTATGGCTTATTTCACTTAGCATCACACTCTCCAGTTCCATCCACGTTGCTACAAAAGGCCATATTTCATTTTTTCTCATTGCCACGTAGTACTCCATTGTGTATATAAACCACAATTTCTTTATCCATTCATCAGTTGATGGACATTTAGGCTCTTTCCATAATTTGGCTATTGTTGAGAGTGCTGCTATGAACATTGGGGTACAAGTGCCCCTATGCATCAGTACTCCTGTGTCCCTTGGATAAATTCCTAGCAGTGCTATTGCTGGGTCATAGGGTAGGTCTATTTTTAATTTTCTGAGGAACCTCCACACTGCTTTCCAGAGCGGCTGCACCAATTTGCATTCCCACCAACAGTGCAAGAGGGTTCCCGTTTCTCCACATCCTCTCCAGCATCTATAGTCTCCTGATTTGTTCATTTCGGCCACTCTGACTGGCGTGAGGTGATATCTGAGTGTGGTTTTGATTTGTATTTCCCTGATAAGGAGCGACGCTGAACATCTTTTCATGTGCCTGTTGGCCATCCGGATGTCTTCTTTAGAGAAGTGTCTATTCATGTTTTCTGCCCATTTCTTCACTGGGTTATTTGCTTTTCGGGTGTGGAGTTTGGTGAGCTCTTGATAGATTTTGGATACTAGCCCTTTGTCCGATATGTCATTTGCAAATATCTTTTCCCATTCCGTTGGTTGCCTTTTAGTTTTGTTGGTTGTTTCCTTTGCTGTGCAGAAGCTTTTGATCTTCATAAGGTCCCAGTAATTCACTTTTGCTTTTAATCCCCTTGCCTTTGGGGATGTGTCGAGTAAGAGATTGCTACGGCTGAGGTCAGAGAGGTCTTTTCCTGCTTTCTCCTCTAAGGTTTTGATGGTTTCCTGTCTCACATTCAGGTCCTTGATCCATTTTGAGTTTATTTTTGTGAATGGTGTGAGAAAGTGGTCTAGTTTCAACCTTCTGCATGTTGCTGTCCAGTTCTCCCAGCACCATTTGTTAAAGAGACTGTCTTTTTTCCATTGGATGTTCTTTCCTGCTTTGTCAAAGATGAGTTGGCCATACGTTTGTGGGTCTAGTTCTGGGGTTTCTATTCTATTCCATTGGTCTATGGGTCTGTTTTTGTGCCAATACCATGCTGTCTTGATGATGACAGCTTTGTAGTAGAGGCTAAAGTCTGGGATTGTGATGCCTCCTGCTTTGGTCTTCTTCTTCAAAATTACTTTGGCTATTCGGGGCCTTTTGTGGTTCCATAGGAATTTTAGGATTGCTTGTTCTAGTTTCGAGAAGAATGCTGGTGCAATTTTGATTGGGATTGCATTGAATGTGTAGATAGCTTTGGGTAGTATTGACATTTTGATAATATTTATTCTTCCAATCCATGAGCAGGGAATGTCTTTCCATTTCTTTAAATCTTCTTCAATTACCTTCATAAGCTTTCTATAGTTTTCAGCATACAGATCCTTTACATCTTTGGTTAGATTTATTCCTAGGTATTTTATGCTTCTTGGTGCAATTGTGAATGGGATCAGTTTCTTTATTTGTCTTTCTGTTGCTTCATTGTTAGTGTATAAGAATGCAACTGATTTCTGTACATTGATTTTGTATCCTGCAACTTTGCTGAATTCATGTATCAGTTCTAGCAGACTTTTGGTGGAGTCTATCGGATTTTCCATGTATAATATCATGTCATCTGCAAAGAGCGAAAGCTTGACTTCATCTTTGCCAATTTTGATGCCTTTGATTTCCTTTTGTTGTCTGATTGCTGATGCTAGAACTTCCAGCACTATGTTAAACAACAGCGGTGAGAGTGGGCATCCCTGTCGTGTTCCTGATCTCAGGGAAAAAGCTCTCAGTTTTTCCCCGTTGAGGATGATGTTAGCTGTGGGCTTTTCATAAATGGCTTTTATGATCTTTAAGTATGTTCCTTCTATCCCGACTTTCTCAAGAGTTTTTATTAAGAAAGGGTGCTGGATTTTGTCAAAGGCCTTTTCTGCATCGATTGACAGGATCATATGGTTCTTCTCTTTTTTTTTGTTAATGTGATGTATCACGTTGATTGATTTGCGAATGTTGAACCAGCCCTGCATCCCAGGAATGAATCCCACTTGATCATGGTGAATAATTCTTTTTATATGCCGTTGAATTCGATTTGCTAGTATCTTATTGAGAATTTTTGCATCCATATTCATCAGGGATATTGGCCTGTAGTTCTCTTTTTTTAATGGGTCTCTGTCTGATTTAGGAATCAAAGTAATACTGGCTTCATAGAATGAGTCTGGAAGTTTTCCTTCCCTTTCTATTTCTTGGAATAGCTTGAGAAGGATAGGTATTATCTCTGCTTTAAACGTCTGGTAGAACTCCCCTGGGAAGCCATCTGGTCCTGGACTCTTATTTGTTGGGAGATTTTTGATAACCGATTCAATTTCTTCGCTGGTGATGGGTCTGTTCAAGATTTCTATTTCCTCCTGATTGAGTTTTGGAAGAGTGTGGGTGTTCAGGAATTTGTCCATTTCTTCCAGGTTGTCCAATTTGTTGGCATATAATTTTTCATAGTATTCCCTGATAATTGTTTGTATCTCTGAGGGATTGGTTGTAATAATTCCATTTTCATTCATGATTTTATGTATTTGGGTCATCTCCCTTTTCTTTTTGAGAAGCCTGGCTAGAGGTTTGTCAATTTTGTTTATTTTTTCAAAAAACCAACTCTTGGTTTCATTGATCTGCTCTACAGTTTTTTTAGATTCTATATTGTTTATTTCTGCTCTGATCTTTATGATTTCTCTTCTTCTGCTGGGTTTAGGCTGCCTTTGCTGTTCTGCTTCTATTTCCTTTAGGTGTGCTGTTAGATTTTGTATTTGGGATTTTTCTTGTTTCTTGAGATAGGCCTGGATTGCAATGTATTTTCCTCTCAGGACTGACTTTGCTGCGTCCCAAAGCGTTTGGATTGTTGTATTTTCATTTTCGTTTGTTTCCATATATTTTTTAATTTCTTCTCTAATTGCCTGGTTGACCCACTCATTCGTTAGTAGGGTGTTCTTTAACCTCCATGCTTTTGGAGGTTTTCCAGACTTTTTTCTGTGGTTGATTTCAAGCTTCATAGCATTGTGGTCTGAAAGTATGCATGGTATGATTTCAATTCTTGTAAACTTATGAAGGGCTGTTTTGTGACCCAGTATATGATCTATCTTGGAGAATGTTCCATGTGCACTCGAGAAGAAAGTATATTCTGTTGCTTTGGGGTGCAGAGTTCTAAATATATCTGTCAAGTCCATCTGATCCAATGTCTCATTCAGGGCCCTTGTTTCTTTATTGATCGTGTGTCTAGATGATCTATCCATTTCTGTAAGTGGGGTGTTAAAGTCCCCTGCAATTACCACATTCTTATCAATAAGGTTGCTTGTGTTTATGAGTAATTGTTTTATATATTTGGGCGCTCCGGTATTCGGCGCATAGACATTTATAATTGTTAGCTCTTCCTGATGGATAGACCCTGTCACTATTATATAATGTCCTTCTTCATCTCTTGTTACAGCCTTTAATTTAAAGTCTAGTTTGTCTGATATAAGTATGGCTACTCCAGCTTTCTTTTGGCTTCCAGTAGCATGATAAATAGTTCTCCATCCCCTCACTCTCAATCTAAAGGTGTCCTCAGGTCTAAAATGAGTCTCTTGTAGACAGCAAATAGATGGGTCTTGTTTTTTTATCCATTCTGATACCCTATGTCTTTTGGTTGGCGCATTTAATCCATTTACATTCAGTGTTATTATAGAAAGATATGGGTTTAGAGTCATTGTGATGTCTGTATGTTTTATGCTTGTAGTGATGTCTCTGGTACTTTGTCTCACAGGGTCCCCCTTAGGATCTCTTGGAGGGCTGGTTTAGTGGTGACAAATTCCTTCAGTTTTTGTTTGTTTGGGAAGACCTTTATCTCTCCTTCTATTCTAAATGACAGACTTGCTGGATAAAGGATTCTCGGCTGCATATTTTTTCTGTCTAGCACACTGAAAATCTCGTGCCAATTCTTTCTGGCCTGCCAAGTTTCAAAAGAGAGATCAGTCACGAGTCTTATAGGTCTCCCTTTATATGTGAGGGCACATTTACCCCTTGCTGCTTTCAGAATTTTCTCTTTATCCTTGTATTTTGCCAGTTTCACTATGATATGTCGTGCAGAAGATCGATTCAAGTTACGTCTGAAGGGAGTTCTCTGTGCCTCTTGGATTTCAATGCCTTTTTCCTTCCCCAGTTCAGGGAAGTTCTCAGCTATTATTTCTTCAAGTACCCCTTCAGCACCTTTCCCTCTCTCTTCCTCCTCTGGGATACCAATGATGCGTATATTATTTCTTTTTAGTGTATCACTTAGTTCTCTAATTTTCCCCTCATATTCCTGGATTTTTTTATCTCTCTTTTTCTCAGCTTCCTCTTTTTCCATAACTTTATCTTCTAGTTCACCTATTCTCTCCTCTGCCTCTTCAATCCGAGCCGTGGTGGTTTCCATTTTGTTATGCATTTCGTTTAAAGCGTTTTTCAGCTCCTCATGACTGTTCCTTAGTCCCTTGATCTCTGTAGCAAGAGATTCTCTGCTGTCAGCTATACTGTTTTCAAGCCCAGCGATTAATTTTATGACTATTATTCTAAATTCACTTTCTGTTATATTATTTAAATCCTTTTTGATCAGCTCATTAGCTGTTGTTATTTCCTGGAGATTCTTCTGAAGGGAATTCTTCCGCTTGGTCATTTTGGATAGTCCCTGGCGTGGTGAGGACCTGCAGGGCACTTCCCCTGTGCTGTGGTGTATAACTGGAGTTGGTGGGCGGAGCCGTAGTCAGACCTGATGTCTGCTCCCAGCCCACCGCTGGGGCCACAGTCAGACTGGTGCGTGCCTTCTCTTCCCCTCTCCTAGGGGCGGGATTCACTGTGGGGTGGGGTGGTCCGTCTGGGCTACTTGCACACTGCCAGGCTTGTGATGCTGGGGATCTGGCGTCTTAGCTGGGGTGGGTAGGCAAGGTGCACAGGGGCAGGAGGGGCAGGCTTAGCTTGCTTCTCCTTAGGTGATCCACTTCAGGAGGGGCCCTGTGGCAGCAGGAGGGAGTCAGATCCGCTGCCGGAGGTTTGGCTCCGCAGATGTGCAGAGTTGGGTGTTTGCGCGGAGCGAGCAAGTTCCCTGGCAGGAACTGGTTCTCTTTGGGATTTTGGCTGGGGGATGGGAGGGGAAGATGGCGCTGGCGAGCGCCTTTGTTCCCCACCAAACTGAGCTCTGTCGTCCGGGGGCTCAGCAGCTCTCCTTCCCTTTGTCCTCCAGCCTTCCCGCTTTCTGAGCAGAGCTGTTAACTTATGACTTCCCAGACGCTAAGTCGCGCTTGCTGTCAGAACACAGTCCGTCAGGCCCCTCCGCTTTTTGCAAGCCAGACTCGGGGGCTCTGCTTGGCCGGCGAGCCGCCCCTCCACCCCGGCTCCCTCCCGCCAGTCCGTGGAGCGCGCACCGCCTCGCCGCCCTTCCTACCCTCTTCCGTGGGCCTCTCGTCTGCGCTTGGCTCCGGCGACTCCGTTCTGCTAATCCTCTGGTGGTTTTCTGGGTTATTTAGGCAGGTGTAGGTGGAATCTAAGTGATCAGCAGGACGCGCGGTGAGCCCAGCGTCCTCCTACGCCGCCATCTTCCTCTTGTCCTAACATGTGGCATTTTTTGATGTTTCCTTCAGTTTTATAATTTTGGGGAGGAGAAGACCTTCTCATCCCATCATACTGAAAATCACTCTCTGCCTATCACATTAAAAATCAATCTTATCTTGGAGTTACTAAGTCAAATAAGTGCAATAACCTGCACTGTAAATAACTATGCAGTATTGTATCAGAATGGTAATCACTGAAAGAGACTTTTCCTCAACCCAAAACTCTGTAAGAGACAAGCTTATGTATCTCTTGTTGGCAACATGACTTATCTATGTGGGTTTACCATGGTTTTAACTATCTTATGTATAATCTCCCACTCTTATATTTTTATGACTTCATCTCCCTCTAATGTCAACTTTTGTATATGATTTCTTTCTTCTTATCATGTGTCAGGTCAAGATCTTCTTGGTAATTCCTTTACCATCTAATCTATGCTCACATGTGATCATTTCAATGAAACCTGTTCTGATCACTCCATAATGTTACCACCTGTCTGATAACTTGTCTTCTTCATGAGTGAGTATTAATACTCATCTTTCTTTCAGAGCAAACTGAGTATCTTATTGTACTCATTCCTCTGGATTATGGCTTCTCTTTAATTTTGGGAACACAGGGATTTAGCATTGACTTGTAAGCACAGCTACATTCATTTAAATATATTTTATTGTAGTTTACTAGAATTTCTGTGTTGTGTGTCATATTTCTAGAATACAAATTTTATCATATATGTTTTCACTTAGTCTAAAGCATACAGCATTTTTAAGGTTTTCCTGGGAATTAGTTATATAATTTCAGGTTTTTTAAGAAGATATAATGATGGTGAATTACCCTGCATAAAAAGTCAATCTGAAAATTAATCATGATGAGAAAAAACAATAGAAAGAACAAAGCTAACTTATTCTTGGATAATATTATAGAGTGTGCACTTGTGGAACATTTTGCATAATTCCGGTTGCAATCTTCAAAGTATAATAACAGAAGTAAATCAATACATGATAACTACATCTTTTAAAAACCTGTTAAAAAGTAGTCCTAAGAAAATCAAGATAAATGATCAAGAATCCTTAAACATGATATAAAAATCCCAAGAGGAGAGAGACTCATTCTATGAAACCATGAGAAGTATAAATAAGTGAAAATTTTGTGACTTCACTAGATCTCAAAACCTAGCTTAAAGAATATAACTTGACACTTGATAGGTTATAATTTGGTGAGGAAGCTAGTAAGTTAAAGAGTAAGGGCGATATCCTGGACTTTTTGATACAGCTGAAGGCATTAAATGGTTATTTTTTAGTTACATATCAAAACATAAAATGAAGAAAATATTATCCTACTTTTACGAGTTAGAAATTCAAGAATGCAATAATTTTGATATCTATCTTGCCTTTCAGTATCATTATTAACAACATAGTTCTAAGCTGGATGGTTTATAATATGGTTCATTTATAGCCCCATTGAAATTTTAATACATACATACATAATATTGCACTATTTGAGGATCTATTTGTTGCTAAGTATAGCCACATATGAAGAAATATCTATGTCATAAGTAATCATACAGAACAGACATTTATCTATGAAAGAGATAAAATCAATTCTTCAGAAACATAGTGGGAGCCAAGAGCTAAGAATCATCTTTATAAATATATAATTCCTGAGTTATAAGCCATGAGATTGGTTTATTTTAAGATACCAACTTTTAAAGACATAAAGCTAAGGGATATCACAAAGTTGAATGATTACAAAGATAAATGGATATTGAAAGCCAGAGACTTAGTATTTGTCAGTCATATTACCTGACTCTATTTTTGTCTGATACCAAATAACAGATTTCAACCAAAGACCTATTTAAGAGATTATATGGCTTTGCATCTAGCTGTGAGATTGTGATATTAGAATGCAAGAAGAGGGTAATGTTATTAGTGCAATGTTGGGCAAAGGCTTCCCACCTGAGAATGTATTTAGGGAAATAGTTTAAACCAGTATTCCATTTTAATTGCCAGCTGGGAACTTCTTGAAAGTGTATTATTTTTCTATTTTCTTTGGTTGGTATATTTGATGTATTTCACGTGTACTTTAGATCAAAGATGGAGGAGATGAAAGTAAGCATTATCATTATACTTACTTTCCAAAAAGTTATCAGGGATAACTTTATCTATTAAAAGTATAATTCCTATCTATTAAAAGTATAATTCTACCAACTTGAAAGTTATATATATATATATATATATATATATATATATATATACTGAAATAATCTTATTAAAAATTAGGGAGAAGAAATAACAAATGGAATTTTGAGAAAGAAATTTATCCTAATACTGTGGGGATATAAACATTACACTGGTTTTCCCTGTTATTTTAATGAAAGTACTATGAATTGCTGATATATACTTTATCCTTGAAAATTGCATGCTTTTATAATTAAAATATTCTGATAATAGGGTTTCACACTGCTTTATATGAAACATAAAACAATAAGAAAATGGACATAATACAAAGTATCATTAGATTACCAGTTTCTAACTGTTAGCTAATGGAACCCTAAGACATATTCCTTTAATTACAGTATTAAAAAGAACAATACCCTGTGAGCTTTAATATAATCAACACATTTTTGTGGGAAATGAAGACTGCTCATCTGGTTTTGTACTCTATTTTGGAAAAACAGTAAGGTATGTTTAATAAAAATGTATATGTCTTACTACATTTACTAAAGTGATTGACAAATGCAAAAATACATACACAAGTTATCAGTGTAAATTTCCCTGTTTAAAATCAGGTAAGCATGATGTGTATTAGAAAAGAAAAAAAAATCTTACATAAATATTCCTGGTATATTTTTAATCTGAAGTAGCCAAAGTATTGGACAACCTCAGTCTTGTGTTTTAATTAAGAAAATTAAGCTTTTGTGTTCTAAGACTGTACCTCAAAATGCTCAAAGAGCCCATGTTACAATGCTCTACTATTCTGTCCCAGAATGAGTTTTATCAAATTTCGGTGATTGCCACTTAATACATTATGAAGTGTTACATAGAGGCTCCATAATGATGCTCTCTTTACGTGGTTCTCAAATTCTGGATTCCAGTAATCTCTTTCTAGGAAGAGTGAAACTAAGCTTATTCTGTAGTCCCCCAGAGCCAAACCTGGGAGTAGATGGAAAGCAAACTATTTATGTAGTAATCACCAAATGGAATATGTGTATTACTTTTGGGTTGAATTCAATGTGAAAAAGTTTGAATTAAATGGTTATTGATTTTTTTTTTTTTTCTGTTAAACTTTATCTTTTGATTTTGGTCTTCATTGGTTGCTTCAGTAGGAAAAACCTGACAGTTAAGCATATAATAGTATTGTTTCCTGACAGTGAATTATGAATAAAAAAATAAGACAAATTATCACAAATTACTGCAAAAAATGCTGAAAAATCTTAGATGAATTATGAGTGCCCTTAATATTGGAGTAGACCATATAAGGTAAACAAAAATAGTGTCAAATATAATAGTCATGAAAAATTAATGTAAAATATATATTTATAGAACCTTGAGTAACTTTATCAATATGTTTTCCAATTCTTAATTTTCAGACCCCTCTAGTTCTTTTCTTCTTAAATGTCGGAGTCAGTAGATAATTTTATTTAGGGAAAAAAAATCTTTTCTTTTTTTATATAAAGTTTATTTATTTGAGAGGGAGAGAACACTAGCAGGAAGGGGCAGAGACAGAGGGAGAGAGAGAGAATCCCAAGCAGGCTCTGCACTGTCAGCACAGAGCCCAACTCAAGGCTCCATCTCACGAACTGTGAGATCATGACCTGAGTTGAAACCAAGAGTCAGACGCTTTCCTCACTAAGCCACCCAGACACCCTGTAAGTCTTAAACAGAGATCACAGTGTAAGAAAATCCACATAACCTTTGAAATCAGATAAATTTCATCTTTGGGACAAAAATACTTGCTTTTCAGAATGGTAAATATTGGATAAAATGTATATTATACTTTTGTCATTTGCTTTCACAGTATATCCCCAGTCAATGACAGTATTTTCAGTAGCAGTTAGAACAGAATGTTAATAAACGTGTAAATCCTAAAACACACTTTCAAATACCACCAGTGACTGCACCAATCTCCATATATATACTCTTGAATACCTAACCAGTAATTTTATTTTCTATATTTCTCTTGAAAAAAAATATCAATTTTTTTTAAATTCTATTGAATTACTGTTGTTAATTTTATCTTAATCCTCATTGCCTTAAATTTTAAACCCATCTTTCTCTAAAAATAAATACGTACGTCTCTTGTGCATGGCAGGTATTTAATAATTATCTGTTGATTTCAGATAAATCAGTGATATAATATTTATGTTTTCATGGTGCATTTTTTAGGTGTTCAATAATAATTTTGGCAGAGGAAAGTATTTGTTAAATTCGTCTTTTTTTGTCATTAGTTTTTGGGTGATATTGCTGAATCTAAAAATAGTGAACTCTAAAAAACAGTGATGGAAATGAATACCAACCACTTCACATTCATGGTAGAAAATGAAAGCAAAATATGAATTTAAATAAAATGTTACCTTGTTTTATAGGGTTTTCAACACTGAATTGACAATAATTTTATAATGTATAATAACTATCTTCTATTAATGCACAATATAATGTTTAGCTAAACATTAATGTATTTTCTTCCTTAGTTGTACAACTCGTTTGCAGGACTTTAAATTATGTTTCTCATATCCAGAGGGAATGGCTTTTTTCATTTTGAATCTCTGAAATAGAGGAAGCATGTTTTCTGAAAATACTAAAAAGCTTTTTATTAAGATGCAGATGTTTCTACTTTCTCGAAACTATTCAGGATAAGAGTATTTAATCAATCACCAAATATGAATGATCTAATTATTTTCCAGCTAAATGCTAATTCATTATAGCCTTGTCATGTTTTCTGTTTTATAAAATCATGTTTATAGCATTTTTATGCAGATGAATAGCCTAAAATTGAAAACTGCTTTGTTTTTATTATTTCTCAAGTCCAGTTTAACTTGACAAAAGAATGCATGTCAATGTGAAATAAATAAGTGCAATATAAATTAAACACTTTCTTGATTTAGCAGTGATATGAACTAATTTACAAGTACTCTGACTAGCTTACAAGTTGTTAAACCTGTGGGGAGACATTTATCTGGATTTGTATGGACATAGGTATGCACGTTTTTACAGTGTTACATTCATCTCAGGTGTGCAGTATAA
The DNA here is from genome assembly GCF_028749965.1 of Puma concolor. NCBI lineage: Eukaryota > Metazoa > Chordata > Mammalia > Carnivora > Felidae > Puma > Puma concolor. The sequence goes on along the minus strand of NC_141670.1, from coordinate 179,299,629 downwards.
TGACCCAACAATGCCATACGTTCCTCAGTGGTCATCATGATACGTGTACTCTTAATCCCCTTTAATCTATTTCACCCATCCCCCCCCCCACCTCTGGTCTGGCAACCACCAGTTTGTTCTCTGTATTTAAAAGTCTGTTTTATTGTTTGTCTCTTTTTTCTTTTGTTCATTTGTTTTGTTTCTTAAATTCCACATAGGAGTGATATCACATGGTATTTGTCTATCTCTATTTCACTTAGCATTATACTCACTACGTCCACCCACGTTGTATGAATTCATCATTGTGTACTTTACATTCTTTCCTAAGCAGGTTTCATTTGCCTTTCTTCCTCTCAATTTTTATTCTCTCTCATTTTTGTCTTACTAATTTCTATGGCATAAATTTTTTTCTGCTTAAGTTTATCTAACTTTTATCTCTTATTTTTCTACTATCAATACATGCTTTTCCAAGTGTTTCTCATGCCCTTTCATTTAAGGGACTTAAACTCCTACCTCAGAACACTATCAATAATCTGATAATAAATTTTTGCCAATTCTAAAACCAATATCTCCTTATTACTTTTTTCCTGCTAATGCTTTCACACTTTTGATCTTCTCTGTTGCAATGACACTCAGTTCATTTTGCAATTCATTATTGAATTCCTTTGTTCATGCAGCAAAAATTTATTTTTTCTATATAAAAGGTGTAAAAATGGCTGACAAGTTTCCAGATGCATTGATGATATATAATAATAATTACTTCCCTGATTTCAGACTAGTTCAAATTGCTTTTATCTCATTTTTCCTTTGAAAAGTTGGTCCTCTTCATTCTCCTTCCTCTTTATCCCATTTACTCATTTCTATCATTTAAGCTGTATGCTATAGACTTAATGTTTATGGCCCCAAAATTCACATATTAAATCCATACCCCCAAATGTGATGGTATTTGAAGGTAGAAATTTTGGGATGTGATTAAATCATGAGGGTGGAGTCCTCATGAGTGGGATTAGTGCCTTTATAAAAAAGACATTAGAGACCTTCCTCACCCCTTGCATCATCTGAGGACATAGCAAGCAGAGGTTTGTCTATAAATCAGGAAGTGGGACCTCACCAAAAATTACACCTACTCATTATAGCAATCTAGACAGACTAAGACACAGTATTTTCTCCTATTGTTTTTCTGTGGAAAAACAGGAACTTGAACTCAATATTACCATATGACTTCACTTTTGCACATGGAAGGCTGAATAACATTACAAAATACAAAAAAAAATGCACTTTGTAGTGCAATGAGATCTCAATATTGCCTTGGAATTATCATGTGTTTCAAATAAATTCCTTTTTTCAACAAGTATTCCTAGCTTTCACCCCCAACCTTATAATTCAACAACAACACATCTCTTAGAAAATATATCCATTTGTATTTTATCTTTGAAATTAGCATATTGTGAAACTACACATACTTCTTGCTATATTTAATAATGCTTATCTATGTCTATAGACATTTTTCCTTGCTTAGAGTTCAGTAGAAGCAGAATTTCTCTTCTTACTGAAGGCCTATTGCTGTATCTATTCTCTGACCCTATTGGCTTCTATTTCCTCCAGTGATTTCTTCATTTTCTATCTTTTCTAATCTTCTCAATTAGACCAGATATAGTGACAACAATGACTATAGTAATAGACATAATAAACATCTATCTTTTATTAACTCTAGTTCTCAATAGCTAGCTATTATTCATTACAACCTTCATTTTAGAACTGAGCTTCCAATGTATTTCCTTGCTTATCTCTCAGTTACCTATTTCAATGGTTTCCTGAAACCAACTTGCATTACTAACAATGGCATATCATTAGCTAAATATTTGCAGTTATTATTTGGTATATGTAACTACCAACACTGCTAACCTTTCCCAACTTCTTCAAACTTCCTGTTTCCTTGGGTGGCTTCATTTTCTTTGATGACTCATTATTAATTGCCTTTGCAAAATATTTTTCATTTGCATTTCCAATGGTGAAGATTCTGAGAATTTGAAAACACCCTAGATGATAAAATATGATAACTGATTAAAAATGTTCATTGGATTTGTTTTAAGGGCGATATTAATGTTTTGACAGTTGCATTTTCATTAATGGTGAATGGAAATCATACCGAAATCGTTTGAGGGTTGAATGCAAGGTAAGAATATGTGACTATAGTTCAAGAAATTGACTATTGGAGGAGATAAACAGGATTCTAGATAATGGATATTTGGGGTCAAAAAAGTTTGTGTGTGTGTGTATATATATATTCTTTTATAATTAGATCAATGTGGAATTTTTACATTTCTAAAAGAAGAAATAAGCCAGGGATTCCAAATCAGGACATGGATAGTCTTGGACTTCTTATTTTCCTTTACTATCCACTGACTTTTGGTTTCTCATACTATTTAATGGCTCAAACGTTGCTGCTTTCTAATACAGTTAGTACCTTGGTATCTAAAACACAAAACTAACCAATTTATAAAATCTGTCACTAAATCCTCATTGACTTTGGAATAAAATTCATATTTCTTACCATGGAATACAAGGTCCTTCATTAATGAGTCTCTTACTAATACTTCAGATGTACATTTTACCATCTTGTCTTCAGACATGACTTCAGGAAACTGTCTATAGATGATTGTATGTATAAGCTTTAGAAACATTAACCAAGCTCTTTATTCTTCCTGAAACACTCTTTGTTCCCCTCTTCACTTGGTTGGTTCATTGTTTAGTATCCAGATTATTCATTTATTCAACAAATATTTGTTATGAATGCATGAAGCACAATAATAAGTGTTGGTGATACAATGAAGAAAAAACAGGTTTTATAAACATATTATGATATTTAATCTAACAAATAAGCACTAATAAAATGAGGTAGAATTACAGGATACCATGAAAATGTATAGCAAAATGTATTAGTTCTTTGTGAAGGTTCAAGAATCATCTAGGAATAAATAGTACTTAATATGAAAATCGATTGACAAGGAAACTTAAAATAAGAAGTGTTTAGGAAAATCACTACAAGAGAAGAAACTATATACTTCAAAATGAAGCTAGACCTTAGAACATTGGAGGAATGAACAGAAGGCCAGAATACCCAAAAAGAAATTTAACAGTGAGAAAGAATAGCACAAACTTAGACTAGACATATAAACCAGGACACAATTATGTAGGAGTTTATACGCCATGGTAAAAACAAAATAAAATATAGCTGTTCTTTTCTCTAAGATCAGAGGAAAATTTTCTATATGTTTTAAAGCAAATGTGTGACACTATCAGATGTGAATTTTTAAAACATAATTTGAGATGTTGCCGGAGAACAGATAGACTGCAAATACACAATGGTGAATATAGGGAAACAGATTAGGAGGTTATTACAGACTTCAGATAAATGATGATGAGTTAAACAAGGATGCTGGAGTGGTGGTGGAAAGAAAGGGCTCGCTGAATATTTTAATACAACTTTATGTTTTATTTGGTAGTGGAGACAGGAAAAAGGAAATCTAATGTTATTTTCTCCAGAATGTTTACTGGATTCCTGTAGTCTCAGTTAATAGCCACTTATATGCATTCCAGGCTTACCTCAGTCTTAGAAGTGGCCAAATTTTGTTATTAGTATTCATTTATCTTTCTTCTTCTGAACTTATAAGATATTGAGAGCAAAAAATGTATCCTTCTGTTATCTCTGTATGATGTTTCGGGTCCAATTCAGTGTCTAAACTATTTGTGTGTGTGTGTGTGTGTGTGTGTGTGTGTGTGTGTGTGTGTGTGTTAAATAAATGTAAACAATTTCAGGGAGGAGAGAAAAATATTTTGGAAACTCTGAGTGACCTTTGACTTTATGTTTGTTCCTAAAACTCACCATTTCTCTCCCTCTTTCTATTTTCCGGGACAAACCTGTGTGTGTGTGTGTGTGTGTGTGTGTGTGTGTGTGTGTGTGAAGTAACAACCTATGATTTTATTTACCCACATGAGTATCTGAAATCTTATTGACTCAGGAAATCACGGCCCTTTAAATCTCATGTTTGGAGAACTTTTAACTCAAATAATAGTAATGATAATGGTTAACGGAAAGATCTTTAGCAACAGGATGGTGGTATATTGTTAACAGCACTATATTTATAATCAGTAAACCTTGGTCTAATACTGCCTAGTTCTGAGGTCTTGAATAAAACGGAGGGATTGTTTGGCATTTGCATAGAAAATTACCCCTTTCCTTGTACTTCTCCATACATATGCAAGTGTTCTGCCTCTCTTATTACCTCTCTTATGCTATTCCAATGGCTACATTCCACAGAGAGTTGTTGGTACCTCCCAGACATAAATAAAAAAGAATCAATTTCCATAAATGATACAGCCTGAGGAGTAAATTTGAAGACTTGGAACGCAGCCAGTTCTCTAGGTTTGCAGCAATGTTTCCTGCATTGCAAATGGGCTGCACTGGGGGCATGTGAAGAAGTGAAACAGCAGGCCCCTTACTCATCTGCAGACTGCTGGGCCTTGGTGAGTCCGCCACAGGCGGGATGGCTAGAGGATGTGCTCTAAAAGGCCCTGGTGTACTTCTGACCATATGGTAAAGCTGTGGAATGCTGGGAAACACGAGCAGCCACACAGTTACCTGTTGTGCCCCAGTTAGAAACCCTGTCACTTCTGAATTATCTAAAAGGCCCAGAATAAACAGTATTTGGCTAAGAAAAAAAATACTACTTATTGTTACTAGTTAGTCTGCTAGTTACTAGTTACTTTAACTTAATTTCTCATTTGTTCTCTTTAACTCTTCCTGTGTTGACGTTTGATGATGAAAGGGTGGCCCTTCATGTCTTTAATATATAAAACAAGAAAGGATTTAGGGTAGATTGATATCATATGTCAATCTACCATAAGCATTTAAGCAGCAATTTCTGATACGAAATAAATACCACAATAAATATGGCAGAGCGATCTTCTGGTATAAATGTTATATGTTTAACATATTAGGATTTATCTTAGCTCTGTTTACTGTAGCAAAATACAATGGACTGGGAGGCTTACAAACAATAGACATTTATTCTTCATAGAACTGGAGGCTGGGAAGTCCAAGATCAAGGCACTGCCAGATTCCGTGTTTGGTATAGGCCTTCTTCTTGGTTCACAGGTGGCCATCTTTTCCCTGTGTTTGCACATGGGAGAAGGGACAAGGAATCTCTCTGGTGCTTCTTGCAAGGACACTCATCTCATTCATAAGGGTCCTCAGAGTCTCCCTCAGTTCTCAGTCCTCCACACCCCAGCTTGTAGCGTTCTATACAAGAAGTTCATTGCAAAAATGAAGGTCACATTGCTGAGTAAGGAGACAAAGTAGAAGTTGGAAGACACTTCTTGTGATAAGAAAGGCACTTTTTATTTGACCCAGACAATGGAGCTGATGTTCGTACAGAGTCAGGGAAATATGATTTGCATTCTATAAATATCCATACTAAATATCTCTTAGACTATTTTAAATTTAGAAAATACATATTCTACATATTCCCCATTTAACAATAAATTAATTATAGTATTTCTGTATGTAACTAGTTATATACTGTACTGTTGAGTATATATGTAATATTCACTTTGATTTTTCATTTTTATCTGGTTTATTTTTAATAAAAATAAAATATTATGGGTCTTCACAACAACTTGCAAAGTAAGTATTTGAATCCATTGTTGTTAACTGTATCCGTTCATTTAAAAAGTTAATCCATACATTTTTATTGAGCACAAATTATGTTCATGATAATGTTATATTCTATAGAACTAATAAAGAAAAAACAGCTTCTGTTTCAGATAATTTACAGTATGAACAAAACAAAACAAAAATGAAAACAACAAAATCAATAAATAACTCAGGGGCATCAAGGAAGAAATAGAGTGAATTTTGGTGGAAGATTGTATCTGTAGACAACATAAGGCAAATATTTCATAAAGTAAAAATTACTTTTGGAAATGCGTTAGCAAGCCATCATATTGGGGATTATATATTAGTTCTTAACTAAATCAACACAATAAATTTTTCCTTACTATTTTTCCAGTTGACTACTACATGAAGCAGTTGACTTTCTTGTGTTGGAGGGCCAAGAAGTAAGAAGGACATATGTGATCTTCAAAGACTATTCAATTCAGTTTTTAATTTTTTTTAATGTATACTTATTTTTGAGAGAAATAGAGGAGGGGGGACGGAGGGAGGAGCAGAGACAGAGGGAGACACAGAATCCAAAATAGGCTCCAGGCTCTGAGATGTCAGCACACTGCCCTATGTGGGGCTCAAACCCATGAACTGGGAGATCATGACCTGAGCTGAAGTTGGATGCTCAACTGACTGAGCCTCCCAGGAACCCCTCAATTCAGTTTTGAGAGTGGCAATTGGGTACTAAAACTGGATGAAGGAAGAGTACACTCACTTTTACCGTCTCATATTCATTAGGAGACATTTACTCATTGGGTACAATGGCAAGTAGCAGCACTATTTAAATTGCTGTTTTGTACTTGCAGGCTCATTATCTTTCTCTTCCTCTCTGCTTTTCTCTTTCTTTTGATTTTTTCATGCAAAAGTTTCTTTGATTTCCAATAGATGAGAAATATATGCATACTGCTTCTTCAATATTATTTAAAAATAGACCGAAGACTTTCATGTAAAAAAAAAAAAAAAAAAAACCTACATTCACCATAAAGCCCACATATGTAAATATTGGTTATAAGTGGCTAAAGTACAATTGATGTTAAGGCACTTAACCATCAACCATCTCTGAAAAATCCAAACCTGCAAGGATTGCCTTCAAATTTCACCAAATTTATCTTATCCTTGGTATGCATAAAACATTAATACTTATCATATAAATGATTTCTGAGATAAGAACAGCATGAGATTTTTAGCAATAATGAGTATCAAAACAATTTTTTTTTAATTTTTTTTTCAACGTTTTTATTTTTTTTTATTTTTGGGACAGAGAGAGACAGAGCATGAACGGGGGAGAGGCAGAGAGAGAGGGAGACACAGAATCGGAAACAGGCTCCAGGCTCTGAGCCATCAGCCCAGAGCCCGATGCGGGGCTCGAACTCACGGACCGCGAGATCGTGACCTGGCTGAAGTCGGACGCTTAACCGACTGCGCCACCCAGGCGCCCCTCAAAACAATTTTTAAAAGGGATAAATGTATTCTCAAAGCACAACATAAAAAGATAGTCTTGGGGCCTCCGGGTGACTTAGTCAGTGAAGCATCTGACTTTTGATTTTGGCTCAGGTCATGATCCCTGGGTTCATGCATTGGGCTCTATGCTGACAGTATAGAGTTTGCTTGAGATTCCCTCTCTCCCTCTACACCTCCCCTCTTATGCTCTCTCTCTCTCTCTCACACACACACACACACACACACACACACTAAAGAAACTCTTATTGCCAGAGTCCAGCTCCAGCAGGTCCAGGGGTTCCCGAAGGATGAACGGCGTTGGCGAAAAATTGAAAATAAAATAAAACAAAAATAAAAATGGACACAGACAACAGCAGTGTGTTAGACTGGCCGCTTAATTGTGGCAAACGTGGCATTATATTTGTTAGCAATTTCCTTATAGCATGTGTCATCTATATTTTCTAGCATTACCTAATTCTAAAAATGTTCCCATGTGTAATCACCCATTAAGGAATAACATGGTTATTTTCTCATAATGTTCCCTCCTGCCCTTTGCTTATTGATTAATTTCTTACATTATTTTCATTATGTATCTACATTTATCTATAATCTATAAAGCATTTGCTTTGCTGTTTTCATGAAAGGTCATCTATCTCTCAACACCTCAAGTGGAACAGCTACAGGGACATGACCTCTTAGTTGTTTCCCCGAAACGTTTGTGGTTCAAGGAACAAAAGTATGTGCCTCGGTCTGAGATGCCAGGAGGGGGCCAAGAGGGCCTCAGGAGGGGCGCCTGGGTGGCTTAGTCGGTTAAGCATCCAACTTCGGCTCAGGTCATGATCTCTGGGTCCGTGAGTTCCAGCCCCGCGTTGGGCTCTGTGCTGACAGCCCAGAACCTGGAGCCTGTTTCAGATTCTGTGTCTCCCTCTCTCTCTGACCCTACCTTGTTCATGCTTTGTCTCTCTCTGTCTCAAAAATTAAAAAAAAAAAAAAAAAAAAAAAAAAAAAAAAAAGTTAAAAAAAAAAGGGGGCTCAGGAACCCACGCCTTGTACATTCTCAGAGAGACAATGCACCTAGGAACTAATGAACCATTCCGTACTTTAACCGACTAGGTTCAATCATCTGGAATGCCTCCTGAGGGCCAAGTGGTCCTAAGGGTTGGAGTAACTTGTGCCTATAGGTACACTCCTTTGTTGCTGGAGTGGGGTCTTCAAATCTATTTGTCCCTCTTTGGCTGGGAAACGTACGAGGCTATCCTTCCTTTAGGTAGAGGAGTCTTTATAGGGGGTGGCAAGGGTTAAATGTAGGGCCACACAATTTCCTTTTGGAACCTTATTTCTTTCCCCAATGGTTCTTTTCCCGGGGGGTCTGTCGAAGGCAATTCCCCAACAGACAATCCCCCAGGTACTTTTATTAAGGCCAAATTACATAAAATTGGGAGTACAAGAAGCTTCACTGTCGGTGCTCCACCCTGCAGTCCCGATCCGTCCACCGTCCAGGCCCTGCCATCAGGCTGGTTGGATAGCTCGGCTTCTGGCATCTTATCTCACAAAAAATGGTATTTTTTTTTTTTTTTTTACTTGAAAGTTGTTCACCTCACATATTTTCTGACATTGTGCTACAGTCTCTCAGGGCTAATAATGAACTGTGAAGGTCAACTCTTCAATCCTCTTCTGGTAGGAGGACTCCTAATTTAGACTAGGACATCCCAATACAGAGAGACAACATAAGAAAGGAGACAAAGAGGTAGAGAGGTGACAAAAGAAGAGGGGGGATTGTAGGAGAGGAGGGATGAATGGGCTGGAGACAATCAATAAGAATCAGAGTTCATTGTTCTTTCAAAACATCAACAGACTCCACTCAACTTATTTACCACAGGTTTGCTAATCCCGTGGTCTGGAATTTGTAGGAGAAGCAGACTGGGCAGGGGTGGGGTGGCATGTAAGGACAAGAAGGGGAAAGAGGAGGAAGAGAGGAAGATGGAGAAAAGAGAAGAAAAAGGAAGAAGAGCAGAAGGGGAAGGAAGAGAACCGGACCACTGACACAAGAATGTTGTGAAGTAGATTAGGGGCCCAGTACCATTTAAATTCATTATCCTGCTCTAGACACTCTACCATGGACCCTATATTTCCTCAGAAACACCAAATACTGGTAAGAGAGAGATGGGTTAGCTGTTATTATAATAGGTTAAACAGGATTTATCGATTCAGCTCAAGAACAAAGCATGTTGGAATTCAAGAAAGAAGCAAAACTGACCAGTCCACACACTCTTGAGAAAATACTAATTTCAATGACTGCATTAGGTCCTGCCTCAAGCATAAAGATCCACTTCCCACCCCCCTCCCAAGACAACTCATTTCTCTATAAACCACAGCATGTATATGTGAAGCAGGACATTTATTACATGAGTGAAATGCCTCAAAGTCTTCTGTGCTAGGCTAGGAGTTAGAAAACAACTATTAATGGTTGGGTGAAAATGATGCCGTTGAAAAAAGCTTACATATACTACATTCATCCAACACTTTCCCACTACAGCAAAACAAGCTTGTTTTCTTCAAAAGCTTACACATAAAATATACACCTAGATGTAAATGGTTCAAAAATATTAGTCTCATATAATGTTATTTCAAGATATATAAGCACAACTGTAGAGTAGTTTAAGAAGCCATGGTGTATACAATTAAATAGAACATGATTAATAAAACAAGAATACATTTCAAATTTTATGGCCATTTGTAGAATATTCTCTTTGTGGTATATTAAAAAAAAAACAGGATCAAAAATCAGAGAACCTGATTTCATGTTTTGGGTGGAAGAGGCAAAAGAAGTTGAATCTTAAGTAAGTCATTCTACTTTTAACAGTGTTTGTTTCCTTTTCGTGAAATGGGGTATGGTACAGAGCTGTTATTGAGATGGGGAAGATGAAATGTGACTGTTAAGTTGAGAAGCTCTCAGGTTTTAATGGGATAAAAATATTATTCATAATGTTTTTAAAATGTAATGCAAAATCCAGGTAAACATATCATTAGTGAAATTCCAGGCCGTAATGATGCAAACAACATTCTTTTGTTTCCAAAATGCAGTAAGGAAGTTGGAGTTTGCACTGATCATAATCGGAGAGCCTTGGAGACGTTACAGATTGTTGGTAACAAAATTGGGAAGTAATTCTTTTCTTTGCTTAGAATCATACATATGTAATTCAGGAAGTTGGGATTGATATCACAAGTGCAGAAGCCTAGTCTGTTAGAGCATTGGGTACCTTGTACCCTATTCAATTTCTTGGTACATAATGGTTGTTCAGAAATTAGTTTTTACTATTGTAATAAAAGAATGAAACAAACCCATTTTTTGATTATTTTTAAGTAGTTAAAATATTCTCAAAGTGCTGATTAAATAAGAAATAAGTGAACATGCCTAAACCCAAATGATGAGATTATTCCTTGGGATATCTCTCCATCGAAATATCTGATTGTAAGTCATCTGTTCTTCAATCTGTCTACTAGAGCGAAAAGTGTCTCCATGTCTAACATCTTCTCAAACAGAGGGTTAGCAAATTAGGAAGGTCCAGAAATTCTAAATCACTAAGATACAATTCAGCTCAGCCAAGTGGCAGCATTAATAATGTAACAAATAGGACATGTTTGTAACTTCCTGCTAATGAAAGACCCAACTGTCTCATAATTAAAACAGTATTCAAGGCAGTAACAAATTTGTAACTACCTGCTGGTAAAAGACATGCTTGCCTTATAATTAACATGATATTCCAAGACACCATTCTATTTTATAGAAATCTTAAGGATCTTCCTACAAATGCCTGGGACCAAATATCATCTTTTTTTAATTGTTTTACTCTGCACTTAAACTTTATCAATATAATGGCTATAAACGACCCAAAAGGGCCTTTTTGAGCATATAACTTATACTCAGTGTGGCGAATCGATGATTTCATGTGGCAAATTCTTCAAACTCTTCCTAGAATGAATTTAACTTTAACTTGGGAAATCATTCTCATTCTCTCTCTCTCTCTCTCTCTCTCTCTCTCTCTCTTTCTCACACATGCACACACACACACACACACACACACATTCACACACTGTATTATTTCTATTGCCTGAAAATAAGTAAAACCAGAGATAATCTAGCATCTTCTGCATAATAGGATTAAAAACAGTTTCCATATAACATGGATATGCATAAATAGTCCATGTGTCATATTTTGAATTAATAAATCCAGTTTACTTCTAACCTCAAATTAATAATTATACAAATATGTATATATATACAAATATACATAGATTTATATTAATATCATCCTGTAAGTCTCTCCACTGAATTATTAATTTTATTTTATTTTATTATATGTATTTTTTTGTATTTCTTATTCTCTTTCTATGGAAAGCATATATTAAAATACAGTTATCACACATTTATGTTTCTGTAAACAACATATTGTTTGGTTTTCTTGTTTTTAAACTTTATAAAAATGGCGTCATACTGAATGCAGTCTTCTGTTACTTGATTTTGTCTCTCAACATTATATCTCTGCCATGTCGCTAGGGGTGATTGGAACCTTTTCACTTCACCTCTGTAGAGTTCGTTGTGTAGCTATACCAAAACTTAGTTTTATCCATTTCTTATCAATAGCAGTTGAGGTAGTTCCCTTTTTTTGTTGTTGTCGTTGTTGTTCCTAGGGACATTCTTACACAGCTTACCTGATGCACGCATTCATAAATTTCTTCAAATAACTTACCGGGCAAGGAGGATTTGCAAATGTTTAAGTTCATGAATGGCATCATCTTGTCTTCCAACATGCTTGCTCTCATTTACATTCCTACCAGTTAAATGTAAAAGTTCTTACTGATACAGATCCCTACCAGCCCGTGGTGGTGTAAGACTTCTTCATTTTTGCCAACCTAGTATAAAATTGTAGCTCACGTTGTCTTAATCTGCATTTTCCTGGTTACTAATGATGTTGGTCTTTTCATGTGTTGATTGTCTTTCATATCCTACTTCTGAGAAATGCCTGTTTCTGTCTTCCGTTCATGTGTTCGACTGGGCTGTCAGTTGTGTGTGTTGCAAATAACTTCTCCTCCAGCTGATGGCTTGTCTTTTCATTTTTGTTGTGATGTCTTGATGAGTAACCATTCTTAATTTTAACGTAACTGAATTTATGAATATTTTCTTTCATGGTGGGTACTTTTTATTTTGTTGAAGAAAGCCTTTCTTGTTCTGAAGTCATATTCTGTTTTCTTCTCCTTTCTTATTTCTTATTTATTTATTTATTTGTTTTTATTTTTTTAGTTTACACCCAAGTTAGTTAGCATATAGTGCAACAATGATTTCAGAAGTAGATTCCTTAATGCACCTTACTCATTTAACCCCTGCCCCCTCCCACAACCCCTTCAGTAACCCTCTGTTTCTTCTCCATATGTAAGAGTCTCTTATGTTTTGTCCCCCTCCCTGTTTTTATATTATCTTTGCTCCCCTTCCCTTGTATTCATCTGTTCTGTGTCTTAAAGTCCTCATGTGAGTGAAGTCATATGATATTTGTCTTTCTCTGACTGACTAATTTTGCTTAGCATAATACCCTCTAGTTTCATCCACGTAGTTGCAAATGGCAAGATTTCATTCATTTTGATTGTCAAGTAATGGAGTATTATATATATATATATTATATATATATAATATATATATATATACACACACACACACACAACACAAATATACACCATATATAAGTACATATATATATATACCACATCTTCTTTTTCCATTCATTCATTGATGGATATTTGAGCTCTTTCCATACTTTGGGTATTGTAGATAGTGCTGCTATAAACATTGGGGTGCATGTGCCCCTTTGAAACAGCATCCCTGTATCCCTTGGATAAATACCTAGTAGTGTACTTTCTGGGTCGTAGAGTAGTTCTATTTTTTATTTTTTAAGGAACCTCCATACTTCACCAGGTGAATTCCAGAGTGGCTGCACCAGGAGTGGCTGCATTAGGTTGCATTCCCACCAGCAGTGCAAAAGAGATCCTCTTTCTCCGCATCCTTGCCAACATCTGTTGTTGCCTGAGTTGTAAATGTTAGCCAGTCTGACAGGTGTAAGGTGGTACCTCATTGTGGTTTTGGTTTGTATTTCCCTGATGATGAGTGATGAGCAGTTTTTCATCTGTCCTTAGGTCATCTGGATGTCTTCTTTGGAGAAGTGTCTATTCATTTCTTTTGCCCGTTTCTTCACTGGATTATTTGTTTTTGGGTGTTGAGTTTATAAGTTCTCTATGGATTTTGGATACTAACCGTGTGTCTGATACGTAATTTGCAAATATCTTCTCCCATTCCATAGGTTGCCTTTTAGTTTTGCTGATCGTTTCCTTCACTGTGCAGAAGCTTCTTATTTTAGTGAGGTCCCAACGTTCATTTTTGCTTTTGTTTCCCTTGCCTCTGGAGACGTGTTGACTAAGAAGTTGCTGCGTCCAAGATCAAAGAGGTTTTTGCCTGCTTTCTCCTCAAGGATTTTGATGGCTTCCCATCTTACCTTTAGGTCTTTCATCCACTTTGAGTTTAATTTTGTGTATGGTGTAAGAAAGTGGTTCAGGTTCATTCTTCTGCATGTCGCTGTCCACTTTTCCCAGCACCACTTGCTGAAGAGACTGTCTTTATTCCATTGGATATGCTTTCCTGCTTTGTCAAAGATTAATTGGCCATACGTTTGTGGGTCCATTTCTGGGTTCTCTATTCTGTTCCATTGATCTGAGTGTCTGTTTTTGTGCCATGAATTATGAATTTTACTTTTTTTAATGTTCTTTAAATTTTTTGAGTACAGATGACACACAATGTTACATTAAATTCAGGTGTATAACATAGTGATTCAGCATCTCTATGTGTTGTGCTGTGCTCACCACAAATGTAGCTATAATTTGTCACCATATAACACTATTACAATATTATTAACTATATACTCCACCATGTGCCTTTTATTCCCATGACTTATTCATTCCATAACTGGAAGCCTATATCTCCTACTTCCTTTTGCCTATTTTACCCATTCCCCCACTGCCTGCCCTTCTGGCAGCCATCAGTTTTTTTCACTGTATTTATAGGTCTCACTTTGTTTTTTGTTTGTTTATTCACTTGTTTGGTTTTTTTTTGTTTGTTTTGTTTTGTTTTTAGATTCCATATATAAGTCTGGATATTTAAAAAAATATTAATTCTGGGGCGCCTGGGTGGCTCAGTCGGTTAAGCGTCCGACTTCAGCTCAGGTCACGATCTTGCGGTCTGTGAGTTCGAGCCCCACGTTGGGCTCTGGGCTGATGGCTCAGAGCCTGGAGCCTGCTTCCGATTCTGTGTCTCCCTCTCTCTCTGCCCCTTCCCCGTTCGTGCTCTGTCTCTCTCTGTCTCAAAAATAAATAAACATTAAAAAAAAAATTTTTTTAAATAAAAAAAAATTAAAAAAAAATATTAATTCTAATACATACATGCAAGTATTTACAGCAGTGGAACAAGAGACTTTATATATTTTTTTAGAAAATGTCTATGCCATGTAAGAGTCATTATTTTATTATCAAATATTCAGGTCTAATATAATCCCTATAAATTAAAGTGTGTTAAAAAATCTATTTTGAGTTTTCAGTTTAAATGTAGAAACAAGAATGAAAAAATATATGTTTTCTTTAAGAGTCATCAGTAAGTTTAGTTACTTTTAAAAACCTTAATATTATGTAGGTTTTGTTTTATTTTTACATACAGAATAGAAGACTTACTAACTTCAACAAAACTTAGGGAATGTCTCTTTTGAGAAAACTAGTAGTGTGACGCTTTTGACAGTTCTGTGATTTCCTTTTGGGTGACCCTGAATTGATAATGATATCTTACGTTTAAGAAGGATCATCAATCTTGGAGCATCTCGGTGACAATCTCAGTGTCAATTTCTTTATCACATTGGATATATATCTGAAGCACTTGTACTTATGCTGAATTAAGAGGTCCTGATGGGCTGCACATATAACCACTAGCACAGAACAAAGTTACCCACTCTTTAAAGAAATAGACACAATTTATCTCAATCTAAGCAAAAAAAAAAAAAAAAAAAAAAGTGATTGAAAATCGTGGGGAAACAATCATGAAACCAAAGTGATGATGGATTTCATTTTGCATCAAGAGCTAAAATATTTATCATTTATAGATTAATCATTTCTCAAAAATGTTATAATTTGTGTAACTGGAAGAAACATTATTTATACCAATGTGTCAAATTTTAAATTGTGCATTGCTAAATCTTAATAATAATATTAAAAAAATAAGATTATTTAAAAAAAATAAGCATTATAAATTCATCCCTCAATATTTCCAGAAACTTCAATTTACAGGTTTGAAGAATATACTCCTTGACATGAATTCAGATTACATTATATAATATTTTTTAAGTCAACCTCAATGATTAATTGAAATACCTTTTAAAAATCTTAGAAATAATGGTGCTTGGGTGGCTCAGTTGGTTGAGTGTCAGACTCTTGGTTTTGGCTCAGGTTGTGACCCCAGGATCCTTCATGGGACTGAGCCCTGTGTTGGGCTCTGCGTTGAGCATTGAGCCTGCTTGGGATTCCCTCTCTTTCTCTCCCTTGCCCCTCTTCCCCACTCATACTTCTCTCCCTCTCTCTCTCTCTCTCTCTCTCTCTCTCGCTCTTTCAAATAATAAATAAATAAGTCTTAGAAATATTATTTTGCTTTAGTATAGTGTGAGATATATGATCAAAGCTTCCTTTAACTTTTACCCCATTTTTTAAAATGTAGGTGACCTCCTCAAATTTTATCTCTGACCTAGAATTCTATGAGCTCCAAACTCCATGTGCAACTTGCTGTCAATATCTCCCCTCCCTCTTGTCTCAAATCAAAATTTTCTTAATCAATTGTCCAATGTTACTCACCTCAAGTAAACAGATATGCATCCCTCCAACTGCATAAGGCAAACACTTTTCTAACCCAATGTCGTAAATTTCAAACATATAGCACCATCGCTTATGGTTTTACTATACCCATAGCCTTTAAATAGCCCTTCCCTTTCATATATATTCTATAAATTATTCACTTTTCAGTGTTGCATCTTTTCTTGCCAGGACTCTGTTTAATACAATAATTGTATGTAACCCCAATATTTTTGTGAAGATTAAATTTATCAATATATAGAGAGAAAGTAATCAGCATAGCTCTCATGACAACAGAAACTTTAATAAATATTCATCATTTTATACCAAGTATTTCAAGTGTAGGCATATTTTACATTGTAGTACTTTAGGCCTATGCTTTTCCAAGAATAGTAAAACATCTCTGTTAACTTTTGACATACAACTGCTTTATATTTGTATTCATAAAAGCATATAGGCATATTGATAGATATATATATGCACAAATACAATACAGTTCCTCCAATTTTCCTGATCAGTGACACTTCCTAGGTTCCTTTTAAATTTGACTTAATATGTAATATGCTCCCTGTAGATTTGAACCAATTGTGTAAGTTGCAACAATCACGGTAAAATTAAGAAAATTACTGAGATATATTCAATTTAGTAGACATCATTATGTAAGTAATATATTTATAGCATGATAATATAAGTGTTAGCCACATGTTGACTATCACTTACTATTTACATTTCCTTCTTACTTAGTTATCTTTTAACTGAAGAGTTGAACCATGAACAAAATCTTTGGACAACACCTGATTTAGACTAGCAAACTTGGACCATTTTTGAAAGATAGAATATTTTGATAAAGTTATTTTTTTTTTTTAGTCATGAGGGAAAATGACCCTCTCCAAAAAAAATACTTTATATGCTGCCTTAATTTTAGTTCAGAATCCTCAAGACACATTCACTGAGAGAGGATCGTGTAGCAGGAGATCAGTATGATATTCTGTGGTATGTTCAAATGGTTCAGATCTCTTTTGGTTGTATTATGACACGAACTATTGGAATTAATATGACTTGAAGCAAAATTGGAAATGGCTATTCTTGTCCACTCCCATACAAATGTCAACTGTTTCTGATCCTCTTAGGTGATTTCCATGGAGAAGAGAGTAGTCCTTAACAAATTTCTGAATAACATGTGAAATATCTGGCACCATACCTGCAATTATGGCTACTACCTGGTTGAGCTTGTGACAGTCTACAGTTCTTCTCCAGGGGTCATCTGCATTCTCCAGGAGGCAGACTGGTAAAAGAAGCCAAAATATGATAGGTATAATCACCCCTGCATTTACTAGGATTTTAATGGTAGAACTAATCATTGCCATCATCCAGAAGATGAAACAAGGTTTTTAAATTAATTTATTATTGATTGATTGATTGATTGATTGATTGATTGATTTTTCTTGGCTAGAGGGAGGCATCACATTTCATAGGTTTCTACTTGGTCTTTCCCATTGTGATAAGTTATTTATTCCACATTCCAAGGAGCCAATGCTCAAGTTACTCACTTTTCATTCCATTTACCTTCCATTATGTATTTTGGAATCCCTGGGTGGGCCTGAAACATCAGAGATTCCACTTTGAACCAGAATTTAGTCAGAAACACATTTAATAATCTAGACCCTCTTAGTCTCCATTCTGACAGAAGACATGATGATACTGTGAGTTTCAGGCAAACAATGTCAACTCTGATCCTGTGTTCATTGCCTTTGAAATGTCTGGGTATTTCCCTCTCCTCAAAGTTCAAGTTTACTGGAGCACATGGATGAAGCCCTTTTCTGTCTTTAATTGTTGTTGTGTTAAAGGATCCTTCCTTCTAGGGATCCAACCACCTCTTCGGTCATTGGGTTCCAGATCCAAAATAATAGATTAGGTCCAGGTACTGAGCAAAGGATTGTGTTTTTTTACTGGGGCAATTGCCTCAGCCTCCTGCTACTTCATTCTCTATTTTATTTAATTGCGTATGTTAAGTAACACCATGTTGACCGCTAATCTATTTTGTCTTTAGGCATGGCATACTCTGTTAACATCCTCACAACCCCCATGAGTCATGTCTCTTCATTTTCCCTCCAATTTGACTGGTCATTGCAGTAATTATAGCCTTCCATCCTCTGGAGATTAATGTTGTCACCTGGCTTCTGTTAATTTAGGAGCTATCACTTACAATGGACATTAATGAGCTCCATTTTGTGATGGTGTCTTTTCCCTTCATACCTGACATGCAGAGGGCAACCACCATTGAAATTTTTAGTGATGTTGATGTCCTTCCTATAAATGCATTGTAGATGACCCTGGTGAAGGGTGTGCCCTCTTGGCCTATCCTGTAAAATGTAATCAGCTGGTTGCTCTTTTGGCCTTATCCTGTATACCATCCCAGGATGATCTCTTCTTTTAATCTCTTTATTCCTACTTCTCCTGTCTGCCAAAACACCTTGGTCAGACCTACTTCACCCAACCTCTAAGTGATACCTGGTAGTGAGTTTGCACCAGCATGTGGAGTTTCTTCTTTGATAATGTCCACCCAGGTCAACTATTTCTTGTTTATCCAGTATTACATTCTGGTTTCTTTGATCACACATTAAAAACTCAATCTCAGGATGAGATTAGCCTCAATCTCAGGCCTTGCCCTCTGCCAGTACAAATTAACTAATTATTACCTTTCCTTTTTATAATCTCTCTCCTCTCTTATCAGGCTCAGCATGCCTTAGTGAAGGTATGCTGCTGGAATTAACTCTGATTTTGGTGGATGAAGCTTCTAGGGAGGCAAAAGTTTCATAGCCATAGGAAGGCCTTTTCCATCACAGGGTACTATTAAGGTGTACTACTGTCTTACTTCTGAAAGCTTTGAGGGCCCAAGATAATATGCAAATCCAATATCCACAGGTATGCCATACATATGCCCCCATCCCATGTGTTAGGGGCCCAACTAGGGTCCTGACTTTAACATAACAGATCTGTTTTGAAGGAACATTAAAATGCTTCTGGATATCTGTGATTTTATCAGATGTTCAATCTGTTATTCTGTAGTTTCTACTCTTGACCAAAGAGATCTTTTGGCTCTCATAGCCAACATCCAACTGCTCATTAACCATCATCAGTTTCTCATTATCCTTCTTCAGTGAGTTAATTCAAGTCAGTAGTAACCAGCAACTTTTGCTAATTTGTTAGGCTTTGTCACCATCACCCTCGCCATGCAACAATTATTAAAACACCTGAATCATTGCACCTGCAAGACTGAAGCTTTCCACCACTCCCCCAAGTGGCTGCAGGAGAAATCTTTAGCAGGTGGGGTGCCATCTTACATCATGAGCTGTTGGTTCACCTCCTAGAATTTAGGATTGCGTGTTTTTCTTCTAGGCAATGAACAACCCAGTCCATAATCCTCATTTTATCATGTTGTTGTTGTTGTTGTTTTCTTTTGTTTTTAAATATCTTGGTACCATCTGCATTAGTTTAGGAACACCAAACGGCAAAAACAAAAATAGAATTAGATATTCAAGCCTTTTACTGTAGAACGAAGCAGGAAAAGAAGAGTAGAGTGTTTACACCATAGCCTGGGTCTGACACCTGTGGAAAGAAAGAAAGAAGTATGGAGGGTTCAGGAGGAAGATTCTTGGATGTGGCATGGTTCTAAAAAAGTCTTGGCCATGCTACAAAGGAGTTCTTGAACCACAGTCTCCTTTTGGAAAACTCCTACATCTCACTGTAATGAGTCTGTTTAAGAATCCCTGTTGTGCTCAGTCATTGGCTCAGAAAAGCCTGGAGGCAGCATAACTTCAGTGGGAATGCAGTGCTGAATCCAAAGGCACAACAGCTGGAGGCTTTGGGAAGGTACTATCCCCGCAGTAGATCTGAGCGGCACATTTCCCCAGCTGTCACATACGTGCTTTCATATTTTGTATTTAATTTTATGGACACCCCATGAATCCCTGCTTGAGGGTTTAAAATGTCTTGTGTCTTGAGCTCGGGGCAGGCAGAGACTCATTGTAAGGGCTATAGGTCGGGAGGAAATAAAAATGTGCAGGGAGGCAAGGGGAAGAGCTGAGAGGCAAGAATTTGTCTCAAACACATTTCTCGTACATCACAATATTTCCTAGAATCAACCTTGCCTGTATCTGAAAGTCAGACACCTGTTTAAAATGTTACTCAAAGGAGCAGTTTGTCACCCTGAAATATTTTATGTGGGGATTGGGAGAGAAAGACAACACACAGTATGAAAAAGTCATCGAATTCAATCTCAGTGTGAAAGAGAATCTATGCATTTTTCCCTTAAGACTCGTGGAGCCCTCAGTCTTTTTTACTTTATCCTTTGCTTGTCTAATTTCACTCACTTATTTTAACTCTCTATTTCTTTTTCTTTTTCCCTTTTCCTTTCCTCCCCCATCCCACAAAAATCTACCTTTCTATTTTCTCCATCCCTTTAGAGTATTAGCAGGAACAGCATGATATATTAATCCTGACGAATGGAGGCATAAGATTCAGGTACTTAGAAATTTGCCCTGATGTTGATAAAATGCTAAGCTGTGACTGATTAACGACCTTTGGGATTGTGTCTGTGTTCACACTTTCAGTGTATAAGTGGTTGTAGAGATCAGTCTTTTGAGATTCATTTTTATATATCATGTGAAAAGGAAAAGAGATCCTGGAACCGAGACTGAATAATACAAATATTACTCTGATTCTCACTTTGAAATATGAACATTGTTTAGTCCAGAATTCTAACTTTGGAGCAAAACAAATCCGGGGTCTTGTCACCATCTGTAATTAGCAGGAGCACATCACCAAGCTCAAAATTCTTACACATATATAAAGTTGTAATTCAATCAGGGCTGAAATTGTACCTCTCTACAGTGAACAGAGTTTTCGTGTGTAGATTTTGAAATAAACTTTTTTCTTTCCCCGAAAGATATAGTGAACTCCACTGATATGAGTAAAAACAATAGCACAAAGCTTAGTTGTGACATATAGCACGCTCGAGGCAGTAGCTCAGATCACAGACTCACAGAAGGTTAGAGCCGGCAGCTGCATTATAACCTATCTTTTCCCACAAATGTGCTTGTTCTGAGGCTGCATCTACCCGTGGCCCACACTGGTTTCTAGCTGCTAGATTCAGTCCAAAGGTGCAGATGAGAACAAGGCTGAATACCAGGGTTCTCTGAAACCCAGGGGGCAAAGAACAGTATTGAAGACACTGAGAACACCCATGGTATCAGCAGGGAAAGGATTCTAAATGAAAACAGGGGAGATAACGGATTAGAATTGGTAATTGGAATCTGAATCTTTAACGCCCGAAGAAAAGCTGAACAGAAAGTTTACTGTAGTTCTATTCGGTAGTTCTGCAAATTGGAATCTCAAGGGGTTACTAGAAGGAAGCTAGAGACAGAGGCACTCACATCAGAGAATTTGCCTCTGAGCTGAAACCCTTTTCTCCTTGGTTGCGGTGACAGCTACACATGAGCTGTGTTTTTTGCCTTATACCTGTCCCTCATTAGAAGGAAGCTGTAGTGACGCTCACTGTAATGTCTTTTCCAGCGCCTCCTTAAACCCGGATCGTGTGGCTTAAGCAGCACGTGTGGTGTCCTTGCCGGAATTGCCAGAGGGATGCAGCGTTTTACCCCATTGCAACCACTGGTATTTATTTTAACCTTAACTTTAGTCTATTTAAAGACTCTAAATAAATTCTTCTGCAATTTCTTCCACTCCCCGTGCCAAGAAATCCTTTAAGATGTAACAAAGACACATCATTGATTTCCTCTACCTATTCTAGTATGATTTTATAAAAATTAACATGAATAAGATATAATTCCCACCTGTACCTTCTTTCCTTGTCATCAAGTCTCCCCCCGCCCCTCCCCCATCCAAATCTTTCCTGTTCTGGAAATGGCACCATCATTTATTTAGGTGATCAAGGAAGGTTTTATTTCCTGTCTTGCATATATTGTCATCAGAAAGTCCTGTAGATCTACTGTCAAAATAAATTGTAAAATCCTTACTCTATCCTATTTCTACCGTCATTTCCCACTTGTACTACTGAAGCAGCATCCTAGCTTACCTTTGTATTTCTGGTCTTCCCCTCTCTCAATCCAATAGTAGCCAGCTATTAAAATGCTGATCAGAGCACATCCTTCCTTAATTAAATACCTCTAATAGTTTCCCATTACTCTTAGAATTCCAAACTCTTTATTATGGCTAACATGAGCCTGACTGATATGCTTCTGCGTAAGCCTTTGACCTTACCTTCTACTTTTCTTCCTCGCTATGTTTCTGCCTCTCTGATATTTCAACTCGTGCTGTTAAATTACCAGGGTATTAATTATTCGGGAGCCATTTGTCATTCCCTTTGCCTGGAATACTTTCGATCCATATCTTCTAATGGCTTGTTCCTCCTCAGAATGTCGCTTTCTTCCCATAAGTCACTCAGAAAGATCCTCCTCACCTAGGTCGTCTAGAGTAAGCCCTACCCAACTCAGCTATTTCCCCCTCCCCTTTTCTATGCTTTCATCTCTTCTGGAGACTTAAAGTTCTAAAACACTACTGAGTTCCTTTGCTCCTGAGTTTAGCAATCATCTGACTATGTTGAAACTAATCTATTGATGCTACCATTTTGTTTTAGTTGTCTTGTATCAGTTAGGGTCCTTGGAGAAAAATGGCACATTCAAAATGGCCAATTTGAAGAGAGCTTGGGTTTAGGGAAAGCATTAAAGGATAGCACACTGTGCCAAAAGTAGTCATAGATAACAGCCACACCATGTGTGCTGCTCAGGGGACATTATTCTGGTTGAAGGAGGTATTCTCCTAAGAGAGTTTTTGTCTCTTTAGAGTAGTGTTGTATAAATCTACTCTAGCCCATAATTATTGATGTCAAAATTAAATCAATTAAGCATTTTAATTTCCAAATTATTTGCAATGACTTTTATTACGCCCTCCATATTATATGTGAAAAATTTGAAATCAGTTTTAGTTAATATCTCTTCTCTATTGTCTGAAGATACTTATTTATTTCATTTAAGAACATTATTTTTGTCATGTTTAAGAATGGTATATTTGACATAATTTGAACCTCTGGCTAGTATAGAATGTTGATGAAATATTTGCACTTTGAAATCAAATAAATCTGAAAATAGGAGCTACACTTGACCTTTTACATGTAGATGTACATTTTATCATCCTCAATGTCTTCATTTGAAAATAATAAGAATATTTTAAATCAGTATTTCAAAATAAGAAATTATTTTTTTGAATTATTAGTTTAAGTAAAGGACTCAAATAATGTTGCTGTAATTATTATTAATGAAAAAATAATTAATCATGTATTTTTATTACTTAAGACTAATTAAGTGATTTGAATAAAAAACAGAGAATCTGGGGCGCCTGGGTGGCGCAGTCTGTTAAGCGTCCGACTTCAGCCAGGTCACGATCTCGCGGTCCGTGAGTTCGAGCCCCGCGTCAGGCTCTGGGCTGATGGCTCAGAGCCTGGAGCCTGTTTCTGATTCTGTGTCTCCCTCTCTCTCTGCCCCTCCCCCGTTCATGCTCTGTCTCTCTCTGTCCCAAAAATAAATAAACGTGGAAAAAAAAATTAAAAAAAAAAAAACAGAGAATCTAAGGGTATTACGATAATTGATGTCAGCATTAAGTATAAATCAATTTGAGATGGTTCAGAATCAATAGGAATATATGTGACATTAAACAATGATCTGAAGACTTTAGCTTATCTATACTACTTTATTAGAATTAAATTTTAATTGTCTCTTTTAATTAAATGATCATAGTTACTCCATATACTTAAATGATTCTTGCAAGTAAGCTATTGTTTCCTATTAATTTTAATCTGTCCTTCCTTATCCATGCCTCTTATCATTAGTGGCAAAGGGATTCAACTATTCTCGTTCTGATTGTTTGGCAACTATTAATTTAGAAAGGTTTGAACCATTCCACTCCCTTTTAAGTCATTTCCAATGAGCTAAGTGATCATTACTTTATCTTAATCCCCACAATAGTTATAGCTAATATCTCAAAATTTAATGTTTAATAGTTCAATAGTTACTTCATGTAAGATAGTTTTATCTTGCCTTATGGGGATGTACATTCCTTTAATTCTCACCAAATCATATACTTCTACCAGAGTGTCTAATACTTTGCTATTTATATCATTATTATATATGTGATCTGAATAGGAATGCATTAAATATACTGTAATTTTAAGGTCTTGCCTCCTACTTATTACGAAATTAGGAAGAAGAAATTCTCATTGTTGACATCAAATAAACGTATTATCAAATGTTATTATCTTTATGAAATCAATGTGTGGAATCCAACTCTACAAAGCAGTCCTTTTCACTGGGGAGATGAGGAAGTAAGATGGTATTTCCCATTAGAGGAATATCTCACACTGGGTTCCTAGAGAACCAAGTCTGAAACAAAAGTTATGAGCTCACATTGTTAGAAGTACAACTTCTATGAACCACGTGTCAAAGCAAAAAGGAAGTGTAGCATGGAGATAGAGTGATCAAATGCAAGAGAGTTAAAGAGCCTATCAGAGGTTTGCAGCAAATAAAGCTGGGACTGTATCATATTCAGTGTCTCTAGTGATGCCAATAGAACACTATTCTGTCTAGGGATAATTCTTGGGGCACAAAACACAAAAAATGCTCCTCCTCCTCCTTACCAATGAAGCAATAACTCTCCCACTCATCCACTCTCTAGATTGTGTTACCTGGTTCCCTGAGCACCCCTGAGAAGCCATAATCCAGCAGGTACAATGTGGCTATTGTGCAGATTTGACAGTCTTTCTTTGCAAGTCTTCATGAGTGCATAACTTCTTAAATCTGTACAGAATGGGACCTGGACTTTATGAAGAGGAACAGTTGCTATGAGAATATGAGCCATTAATAAGGTATTCCCAGCCATTCCAAGAAGCTGGAAAGAGTAGCTGACATCTGGGAAGCTGTTGGAAGTGAGCAATCTGGGGAGGTACAAAATCTGAGCTCCAGTCCAGTGAATATGTGTATTGTCTCTAAGAGTACGTATAGTTTGAAAATGATTTTCCAATATAGTTGTTGTCTTTCTAAATGAAAGATTCTTAAAGTAATATTCCACTAAATCTTACCTAAAAACAATGTAGAAAATGAGAAAGAAATTAAATGAGAAAATTTCTATGCAAACTTATGTGATTTAGTTGGTATTAAGTATACTATTTTTCAGTCATTCCTTATATCTGAAAAATAAAATGCATGTGATAATCACAAAACATTTAAATCACGTATAATAAAATCTCTTCAATTTACATAAAGAGTTTTATATATTCAGTAATTTTAAATCATAATCAAGAAAATTTAGGAGTATACCACAGATGAAGACTTGGTTCCATATTCTTTTTTTTTTTTTATTTATATATGAAATTTATTGTCAAATTGTTTCCATACAACACCCAGTGCTCATCCCAAAAGGTGCCCTCCTCAATACCCATCACCCACCCTCTCCTCCCTCCCACCCCCCATCAACCCTTAGTTTGTTCTCAGTTCTCAACAGTCTCTTATGCTTTGGCTCTCTCCCACTCTAACCTCTTTTTTTTTTTTTTTTTCCTTCCCCTCCCCCATGGGTTCCTGTGAAGTTTCTCAGGATCCACATAAGAGTGAAACCATATGGTATCTGTCTTTCTCTGTATGGCTTATTTCACTTAGCATCACACTCTCCAGTTCCATCCACGTTGCTACAAAAGGCCATATTTCATTTTTTCTCATTGCCACGTAGTATTCCATTGTGTATATAAACCACAATTTCTTTATCCATTCATCAGTTGATGGACATTTAGGCTCTTTCCATAATTTGGCTATTGTTGAGAGTGCTACTATGAACATTGGGGTACAAGTGCCCCTATGCATCAGTACTCCTGTGTCCCTTGGATAAATTCCTAGCAGTGCTATTGCTGGGTCATAGGGTAGGTCTATTTTTAATTTTCTGAGGAACCTCCACACTGCTTTCCAGAGCGGCTGCACCAATTTGCATTCCCACCAACAGTGCAAGAGGGTTCCCGTTTCTCCACATCCTCTCCAGCATCTAGAGTCTCCTGATTTGTTCATTTTGGCCACTCTGACTGGCGTGAGGTGATACCTGAGTGTGGTTTTGATTTGTATTTCCCTGATAAGGAGCGACGCTGAACATCTTTTCATATGCCTGTTGGCCATCCGGATGTCTTCTTTAGAGAAGGGTCTATTCATGTTTTCTGCCCATTTCTTCACTGGGTTATTTGTTTTTCAGATGTGGAGTTTGGTGAGCTCTTTATAGATTTTGGATACTAGCCCTTTGTCCGATATGTCATTTGCAAATATCTTTTCCCATTCCGTTGGTTGCCTTTTAGTTTTGTTGGTTGTTTCCTTTACTGTGCAGAAGCTTTTTATCTTCATAAGGTCCCAGTAATTCACTTTTGCTTTTAATTCCCTTGCCTTTGGGGATGTGTCGAGGAAGAGATTGCTACGGCTGAGGTCAGAGAGGTCTTTTCCTGCTTTCTCCTCTAAGGTTTTGATGGTTTCCTGTCTCACATTCAGGTCCTTTATCCATTTTGAGTTTATTTTTGTGAATGGTGTGAGAAAGTGGTCTAGTTTCAACCTTCTGCATGTTGCTGTCCAGTTCTCCCAGCACCATTTGTTAAAGAGACTGTCTTTTTTCCATTGGATGTTCTTTCCTGCTTTGTCAAAGATGAGTTGGCCATACGTTTGTGGGTCTAGTTCTGGGGTTTCTATTCTATTCCATTGGTCTATGGGTCTGTTTTTGTGCCAATACCATGCTGTCTTGATGATGACAGCTTTGTAGTAGAGGCTAAAGTCTGGGATTGTGATGCCTCCTGCTTTGGTCTTCTTCTTCAAAATTACTTTGGCTATTCGGGGCCTTTTGTGGTTCCATAGGAATTTTAGGATTGCTTGTTCTAGTTTCGAGAAGAATGCTGGTGCAATTTTGATTGGGATTGCATTGAATGTGTAGATAGCTTTGGGTAGTATTGACATTTTGACAATATTTATTCTTCCAATCCATGAGCAGGGAATGTCTTTCCATTTCTTTAAATCTTCTTCAATTGCCTTCATAAGCTTTCTATAGTTTTCAGCATACAGATCCTTTACATCTTTGGTTAGATTGATTCCTAGGTATTTTATGCTTCTTGGTGCAATTGTGAATGGGATCAGTTTCTTTATTTGTCTTTCTGTTGCTTCATTGTTAGTGTATAAGAATGCAACTGATTTCTGTACATTGATTTTGTATCCTGCAACTTTGCTGAATTCATGTATCAGTTCTAGCAGACTTTTGGTGGAGTCTATTGGATTTTCCACGTATAATATCATGTCATCTGCAAAAAGCGAAAGCTTGACTTTATCTTTGCCAATTTTGATGCCTTTGATTTCCTTTTGCTGTCTAATTGCTGATGCTAGAACTTCCAGCACTATGTTCAACAACAGCGGTGAGAGTGGGCATCCCTGTCGTGTTCCTGATCTCAGGGAAAAAGCTCTCAGTTTTTCCCCGTTGAGGATGATGTTAGCTGTGGGCTTTTCATAAATGGCTTTTATGATCTTTAAGTATGTTCCTTCTATCCCGACTTTCTCAAGGGTTTTTATTAAGAAAGGGTGCTGGATTTTGTCAAATGCCTTTTCTGCATCGATTGACAGGATCATATGGTTCTTCTCTTTTTTTTGTTAATGTGATGTATCATGTTGATTGATTTGCGAATGTTAAACCAGCCCTGCATCCCAGGAATGAATCCCACTTGATCATGGTGAATAATTCTTTTTATATGCCGTTGAATTCGATTTGCTAGTATCTTATTGAGAATTTTTGCATCCATATTCATCAGGGATATTGGCCTGTAGTTCTCTTTTTTTACTGGGTCTCTGTCTGGTTTAGGAATCAAAGTAATACTGGCTTCATAGAATGAGTCTGGAAGTTTTCCTTCCCTTTCTATTTCTTGGAATAGCTTGAGAAGGATAGGTATTATCTCTGCTTTAAACGTCTGGTAGAACTCCCCTGGGAAGCCATCTGGTCCTGTACTCTTATTTGTTGGGAGATTTTTGATAACCGATTCAATTTCTTCGCTGGTGATGGGTCTGTTCAAGCTTTCTATTTCCTCCTGATTGAGTTTTGGAAGAGTGTGGGTGTTCAGGAATTTGTCCATTTCTTCCAGGTTGTCCAATTTGTTGGCATATAATTTTTCATAGTATTCCCTGATAATTGTTTGTATCTCTGAGGGATTGGTTGTAATAATTCCATTTTCATTCATGATTTTATGTATTTGGGTCATCTCCCTTTTCTTTTTGAGAAGCCTGGCTAGAGGTTTGTCAATTGTGTTTATTTTTTCAAAAAACCAACTCTTGGTTTCGTTGATCTGCTCTAGAGTTTTTTTAGATTCTATATTGTTTATTTCTGCTCTGATCTTTATTATTTCTCTTCTTCTGCTGGGTTTAGGCTGCCTTTGCTGTTCTGCTTCTATTTCCTTTAGGTGTGCTGTTAGATTTTGTATTTGGGATTTTTCTTGTTTCTTGAGATAGGCCTGGATTGCAATGTATTTTCCTCTCAGGACTGCCTTCGCTGTGTCCCAAAGCGTTTGGATTGTTGTATTTTCATTTTTGTTTGTTTCCATATATTTTTTAATTTCTTCTCTAATTGCCTGGTTGACCCACTCATTCGTTAGTAGGGTGTTCTTTAACCTCCATGCTTTTGGAGGTTTTCCAGACTTTTTTCTGTGGTTGATTTCAAGCTTCATAGCATTGTGGTCTGAAAGGATGCATGGTATGATTTCAATTCTTGTAAACTTATGAAGGGCTGTTTTGTGACCCAGTATATGATCTATCTTGGAGAATGTTCCATGTGCACTCGAGAAGAAAGTATATTCTGTTGCTTTGGGATGCAGAGTTCTAAATAGATCTGTCAAGTCCATCTGATCCAATGTCTCATTCAGGGCCCTTGTTTCTTTATTGACCGTGTGTCTAGATGATCTATCCATTTCTGTAAGTGGGGTGTTAAAGTCCCCTGCAATTACCACATTCTTATCAATAAGGTTGCTTATGTTTATGAGTAATTGTTTTATATATTTGGGCGCTCCAGTATTCGGCGCATAGACATTTATAATTGTTAGCTCTTCCTGATGGATAGACCCTGTCACTATTATATAATGTCCTTCTTCATCTCTTGTTACAGCCTTTAATTTAAAGTCTAGTTTGTCTGATATAAGGATGGCTACTCCAGCTTTCTTTTGGCTTCCAGTAGCATGATAAATAGTTCTCCATCCCCTCACTCTCAATCTAAAGGTGTCCTCAGGTCTAAAATGAGTCTCTTGTATACAGCAAATAGATGGGTCTTGTTTTTTTATCCATTCTGATACCCTATGTCTTTTGGTTGGCGCATTTAATCCATTTACATTCAGTGTTATTATAGAAAGGTATGGGTTTAGAGTCATTGTGATGTCTGTATGTTTTATGCTTGTAGTGATGTCTCTGGTACTTTGTCTCACAGGGTCCCCCTTAGGATCTCTTGTAGGGCTGGTTTAGTGGTGACAAATTCCTTCAGTTTTTGTTTGTTTGGGAAGACCTTTATCTCTCCTTCTATTCTAAATGACAGACTTGCTGGATAAAGGATTCTCGGCTGCATATTTTTTCTGTCTAGCACACTGAAAATCTCGTGCCAATTCTTTCTGGCCTGCCAAGTTTCAAAAGAGAGATCAGTCACGAGTCTTATAGGTCTCCCTTTATATGTGAGGGCACATTTACCCCTTGCTGCTTTCAGAATTTTCTCTTTATCCTTGTATTTTGCCAGTTTCACTATGATATGTCGTGCAGAAGATCGATTCAAGTTACATCTGAAGGGAGTTCTCTGTGCCTCTTGGATTTCAATGCCTTTTTCCTTCCCCACTTCAGGGAAGTTCTCAGCTATAATTTCTTCAAGTACCCCTTCAGCACCTTTCCCTCTCTCTTCCTCCTCTGGGATACCAATTATGCGTAGATTATTTCTTTTTAGTGTATCACTTAGTTCTCTAATTTTCCCCTCATACTCCTGGATTTTTTTATCTTTTTCTCAGCTTCCTCTTTTTCCATAACTTTATCTTCTAGTTCACCTATTCTCTCCTCTGCCTCTTCAATCCGAGCCGTGGTGGTTTCCATTTTGTTATGCATTTCGTTTAAAGCGTTTTTCAGCTCCTCGTGACTGTTCCTTAGTCCCTTGATCTCTGTAGCAAGAGATTCTCTGCTGTCAGCTATACTGTTTTCAAGCCCAGCGATTAATTTTATGACTATTATTCTAAATTCACTTTCTGTTATATGATTTAAATCCTTTTTGATCAGCTCATTAGCTGTTGTTATTTCCTGGAGATTCTTCTGAAGGGAATTCTTCCGCTTGGTCATTTTGGATAGTCCCTAGCGTGGTGAGAACCTGCAGGGCACTTCCCCTGTGCTGTGGTGTATAACTGGAGTTGGTGGGCGGAGCCGCAGTCAGACCTGATGTCTGCCCCCAGCCCACCGCTGGGGCCACAGTCAGACTGGTGTGTGCCTTCTCTTCCCCTCTCCTAGGGGCGGGATTCACTGTGGGGTGGGGTGGCCTGTCTGGGCTACTTGCACACTGCCAGGCTTGTGATGCTGGGGATCTGGCGTCTTAGCTGTGGTGGGTAGGCAAGGTGCACGGGGGCAGGAGGGGCAGGCTTAGCTTGCTTCTCCTTAGGTGTTCCACTTCAGGAGGGGCCCTGTGGCAGCAGGAGGGAGTCAGATCCGCTGCCGGAGGTTTGGCTCCGCAGAAGCGCAGAGTTGGGTGTTTGCGCGGAGCGAGCAAGTTCCCTGGCAGGAATTGGTGCTCTTTGGGATTTTGGCTGGGGGATGGGCGGGGGAGATGGCGCTGGCGATGCGCCTTTGTTCCCCACCAAACTGAGCTCTGTCGTCTGGGGCTCAGCAGCTTTCCTTCCCTTTGTCCTCCAGCCTTCCCGCTTTCTGAGCAGAGCTGTTAACTTATGACCTCCCAGACGCTAAGTCGCGCTTGCTGTGGGAACACAGTCCGTCAGGCCCCTCCGCTTTTTGCAAGCCAGACTCGGGGGCTCTGCTTGGCCGGCGAGCCGCCCCTCCGCCCCGGCTCCCTCCCGCCGGTCTGTGGAGCGCGCACCGCCTCGCCGCCCTTCCTACCCTCTTCCGTGGGCCTCTCGTCTGCGCTTGGCTCCGGCGACTCCGTTCTGCTAATCCTCTGGCGGTTTTCTGGGTTATTTAGGCAGGTGTAGGTAGAATCTAAGTGATCAGCAGGACGCGCGGTGAGCCCAGCGTCCTCCTACGCCGCCATCTTCCCTCTCTCTCCTCCGGTTCCATATTCTTGAAGTGAAATTTAAATACACAAATCCAAGGGAATTTTATTAGATGGTCATTACCTGTTTTATATTTTTGCAATGCTAGTGACTAAACTGCCCTTACTCATGAAAGTATGTTATAAATAAATATTTGTGTATATAAAATATAAATGATTAGCAGCATTACTATGTTGTAGCTAATATTACACTATTAGCTAATGTAGCTAATATTACACTGTTTAGATGAAATTCATGGAAGCTATGGTTAATAGTTTCCCAACACAAGGTTTAACATGGGGAAGCAACCTTATTAATGACTTAGCCTGCATGACATCAGTGGCCTCTCACTTTTTTATTTTATCAACAGAATTTTAATGAAGTTGCATACATCTTTGACATAGTTCAATTATATTTTCTCTGATAAAGTTTTGCTGCACTTAAAAATATAATAAATATGATTCAGTGATTAATTGACATAACTCTTGATTGAGAAGAAGGCATAAATATGTAATCTATCAATTACAAACGACTTTTTAATTTACCTCATCTTAAAAACATGGCACTATTAACTACTTTAAGATTTTTTTTCTCTTTTTTGATGGACTTGCCTCATCTGAAGATGAGGATTTGTAAAATGGCCCAAATTTAAGAAGCTGAGAGACAAAGCATTGACTCAAAATCATAAATATTTTACATGACAAATAATGTGTCATTAGAAAATTTCTATTTAAATCATGAAGAAATATTGCACAAAAATCTTTGGCTTTTTAAGTATGAAATTAATTAAGCCTTTAGTTTTACCTTAATTAAAGATTTAGTCATATTTTCCTAAAGGGAATCCTATTTCTTAATTTTCTCAAATAAATTATTAAATTAGGCAGCTTCATCAAGAACTTTTCAGAGATTCTCTGATGTTTAATTTTATGTGTCAGTTTGCCTCAGACAACAGGTACCCAGATATTTGGCTGAGTATTATTTATGGGTATGCCTGTGAAGGTGTTTCCTGATGAGATTAGCATTTGAATGGATATATTGAATAAAGAAGATTGTCATTCTCAAGATGTGGGCAGCACCCAATCTGTTCAGGGCCTGGATAGAACAGAAAGGTAGAGGAAGAAAGATTTGCTTTTTCTTTGACTCCTGAACTGGGACATCAATCTCCTCCACTCAGATTGGGACTTTGGATCCTCTGCTTCTTGGGCCTTTGGGCTCTACTTAGGACTCATATAATTGGCTCCATTGGTTGTCAGGCCTTCATATTTGGACTAGAACTACACCACCCACTTTCTTGGGACTCCAGCTTGCAGCCTCCATACTTATATGAGCCAAGTCCTTTTAAAAATTCTCTTTGGTTGTCTGGGTGGTTCAGTGGGCTAAGCATCTAACTTCGACTCAGGTCATGATCCTGTGGTTCCTGAGTAAGAGCCCTACGTTGGTCTCTGTGTTGGTAGGTCAGAGCCTGGAGACTGCTTCAAATTCTGAGTCACTGTCTCTCTCTGGCCCTCCCCACCCCCCTCAGAAATAAACGTTAAAAAAATATTTTCTCTCTCTAGGTGCATAAAATATATATAAGTGATTATAAATATCTGCATCTATATGTATATAGATAAAGATATATATGACATATATAACATCTGTTTCTCTGAAGAACCCTAACACAGATTTTGGTATGTGAGTAGTTCTAGAGCAACAGAATTTTAAGGATAATTTTTTTGAATTAGTTCCTGGTTTCTGGAACTAGTCATCTTATTAGATGTAAAGATGTTAATGACTCTATTTCCAGTAATAAAAGAGCAGTGATAGTCTGTGATGCAAATTGGCACTAGAGATACACAAACTATCTGCATTGGGCACTCCTAATCAACCACTTAGAAGAAGCAGGGAGCTAGTGACTGTGTACTTTTGAAGATTTTTAGAAAACTAACAAATACAATGAGGTGGCTGATTATTCTTAATAATGCTGGACAAAGTGATGGGAAAAAAAAACAAAACAAGTATGAACTCGGGGATTCTCATTCCTAGCTCAAGGGCCATATAAATGACCTTAACATATCTACATGTACCCTGAAGGAGATCCTTATATCCTGTAGCTACAGAGCTCTGATTGGTGAAAATCAAACACAGGATCATATCATTAAAATGTAAGTCTAACTCCCAGCTTTCCAAGGTGTTTACTATTTTTTTTAAGTTTATCTATTTATTTTGAGAAAGAGAGAGAGAGAAAATGAGCATGTCTGTGCAGGCAGGGAAGGGGCAAAAAGAGAGAGAGAGAGAATCCCAACCAGGCTCTGCTCTATCAGCACTGAGCCGGAGGCGGGACTTGATCCCAGGAATTATGAGATCATGCCCTGAACAGAAATCAAGAGTGCAGAAATCACTCAACGGGGTGAACCACCCAGGTGCCTCTAAGGTTGTCTACTGTTACAGTAAGAACATTGGGAAAGAATGGGATCCTGCAAGTTAGAATGGCAACATGAGGGAAGACTCTGATAAAGCTGGGCATATTGAGCCCTTAACTATTGTTGAGTCTTCTTGGCTGGTGGGAATGGCCTCCCCAGCCCCAGCAGTATTTGTTGTTTTCTAACTTAAAGGATTAACTACACATTGCCTGAGGAAACTGCAATGTCTTTACCTGAGAGCAGTTGCAAAAAATGCTGGTTCTTTCCTCAGGACCTACCCCCACCAACTCTGTTTCTAGACCTATAACTGGACTCAAATTCCAGCAGGCCCCTAGAGGTGAGGTATAAAGTAGAACCCATGAGGTGTGTTACACTCCAAAAGAACTAATTTATACAAACAGAAACCTGGAAAACATGTGTGGGAATGGATACTAAGGGTATGGAATAATAGTAAAAGGAACATAAAGTTAGATGAGGCCAAATTTATTTGAGATCACTAAGCAGAGGTTTGGCATTTAATGTTGCAGCGTGGGGAGTTAGAAAGAACTCAAGTTTGTTTGGCTCTCTGAAACATGGACCAAAAGCTGGCCTACAGAGAACCAGTTGGAATTCCAGAGCTGTCATGGCTTAATCCAAAGGAAAGAATTCAAAGGCTTAGGGAGACCAGAATGCTAGAGTGGATTTGTCATTTGAGACCTACTCACCCGCACCTACTCACCCGCAACTCCAGATAACATACATTTCACCAGTATTTTGAGATATGTGTTATTTTTTTTTCAGTTTATTTATTTATTTTTGAGAGGCAAAGAGAGAGAGAGAGAAAGAGTGCATGAGTGGAGGAAGGGCAGAAAGAGAGGGAGAGAGAGAATCCCAAGTAGGCTTCCTACTGTCAGAGCAAAGCCCAATGCAGGGCTCGATCTCACAAACCATGAGATCATGGCCTGGGCTGAAATCGAGAGTTGGACGCTCAACAGACTGAGCCACCCAAGTGCCCTGCGATACACATTTTTGAGTGTTGCCCAGTCATCCATGTAGAGCTTCATTCTTGCACTTCTCTGTTGGCCAGACTTTATTAAAGAGGAACAGCAGTTACAAATGGGGAAATATAAAAGCAATAGAAATAATTGAATCTAAGAGTGGCAGGGGCCAAGTGGTGAATAGGTATTGTGATGGACAATGGAGTCAAAGCAGCAATCAGATTAGTCTGACTCCCACAGACCTATGATATGACTTTGCTAATTGTTCATGGTGTACCTAGAAGTAAATTAGATAAGAAACCTACTAAATTCTTAATCTGAGAAAAATCCTAGGTATAGTGAACAAAAGTCTAACTTGAATTACCAAAACAGAGAGTCTTTTGAGCTCTGACTTGATGGTAATTCTGGGAGATACAAAATGTCACTGTAGTCCACAATGAAGTTAGGGGCCTATGGAGGTCAAGTGATCAATGGAGTTTTTGCTCAGGCCCTCTAATAGTAGGTCTGATGGTTTCCTGAACCTATTTCCAAAAGGAATACCACATTTCAGAATGGAGTTCATAGATTAACGCTACCACCAAGGACATGAAGGATGCAGGGGTGGTGACTCCTACCACAGCTCCATTGAGCTCACCTATTTGGCCTTTGTAGGAGAATGTTGGTTTTGGAAAATAACATTGGATTATCACCAGTTCAACCAGGTGGTAATTCCAATTGTAGCTGCTATAACAGATGCGGTTTTATTGTTGAGTGAATTAACACATACCCCTTTACCTTGTATGCAGCCATCTGGCAAATACCTTTTTTCTCCATTCCTGTCAATAAAATCCACCAAAACCAGCTTGATTTCAGCTGGAAAGGCCAAGAATATACCTTCACTGTTCTACCTCAAGGGTATATCAACTTTTGAGCCCTACATCATAATTCAGTTTGCAGGGATCTTGACTGCCTTTTCCTTCCACAAAGAAATCACACTGGTTTATTATATTGCTGACATAATCCTAATAGGATCAAATGAACAAGAAATAGTAACTACTCTGGACTTATTGGATGGGACTTATGTCAAAGGATGGGACACAAATCTAGAATTTAAGGGATGACCTCAGTGATATTTCTAGAGGTTGAGTAATGTGGGTCATGTTGAGAGGGAAGGTGAAGGATAAATTGTTGCATCTGGCCCCCTTTGCAACCAAAAAAAAAAAAAAAAAGTACAACACCTAGTGGGTTGGCATAACGGTCTTCATTTAGGTGTGTTACTCAGATCTATTTCCCGGATGACTTGAAAAGCTACTAAATTTGAGTGGGACCATGAACCAGAGAAGGCTCTGCAAAAGACCCAGGTTGCTCTATAAGCTCCTCTGATCCTTGGGCCATATGATCTGGCAAATGCAATGATGTTTGAAGTGATGGCATCAGACACAAATTCTCCTTGGAGTCTTTTGCAGGCCCCTGTGTGTGAATAACAACAAAGGCAAAACCCTCCTATCCTCCACAGGTAACTAATTTTCTTTTGAGAAATAGCTCTTGGCCTGCTACTATGGGACTGAATGGGTTGAATGCTTAATCATGGGCCACTAAGTTGCCGTGCAACCTGAGTTTCCAATCATGAACCGAGTGTTGTCTAACTTATCAAGCCATAAATTTGGGCATGTGCAACAACACTCCAGTATCAGATGGAAGTGGTATATCCCTGTTCAGGCCCAAATAGGTTCTGAAGGCACAAGTGAGTTAAGTAAAAAGTGGCCCAAATGCCTACGGTCCCCGTTCCTACTACAGTGCTTCCCCTCTCCCAGCTTATACTTATGGCCTCATGGGGGAGTTCTCTGTGATCATCTGACAGAGGAAGACAAGTCTCCAGCCAGGTTTATGCAGGTTCTGCATAATATGCAGGCACCACTTGAAAGTGGCAGATGCAGCATTCCAGCCCTTAAACAAAAATCTTCCCAGTGGCAGAAGTTTTATCAGTTTGCTTGGAAGGGGAAATAGCCAGACATGTGATTATATACTGATTAATAGTCTCTGCTAATGGTTTGGCTGGATGGCCAGGGATTTGGAAGGCACATGATTGAAAAACTGGTAATAGTGAAGTTTGGGCAAGAAATATATGGAAAGACCTCTCTGAATGGACAAAAACATGAAGAAATTTCTGCTCATGAAAGGGTAACCTCAGCAGTGGAAGATTTGAATGATCAAGTAGACAAGATGTCCTGTTCTATGGATGCTAGTCACTCCTCTTTCCCCTGTGTAATTGCCAAATGGGCTCATGAACAAAGTGATCATGGTGTCAAAGAAGGAGATTATGCATAGCAACATGGACTTCGACTCACCACAGCTGACCAGGCTACTGCCACTGCTGAGTGCTCAATCTGCCAGCATCAGAGACCAACACTGAGTTCCCAATGGGACATCATTCCCTGGATGTTCAGCCAGCTATCTGGTGGCAGATAGATTACATTGGATTGCTTCCATCATGGAAAGGGTAACATTTGTTCTTATTGGAAAGACACGTACTCTGGCTATGGGTTTTCTTTTCCTGACTGCAATGCATCTGCTAAACTACTATCTGTGTACTTACAGAATGCCTTATCCACAGTCATGGTACTTCACACAACATTGCTTCTGATCAAGGAACCCACAGCACAAAGAAGTGAAGCAATGGATCCATGCTTAAAGAATTCACTATTCTTATCATTTTCTCCACCATCCTGAAGTAGCTCTTTTGATAAACAGTGGAATGACCTTTTGAAGACTTAGTTACAGAGCAAATTGAGTGGCAATACTTTGCAGGGCTGGGGCAAGGTTTTCTAGAAAGCTGCATATATTCTGAATAAGTGTCCAATATATGGTGTTGTTTCTTCTCTCCAGTAGCCAAGATTCATAGGCACAGGAATCCAGGAGTAGAAATGGGAGTGACACCACTCACAAGCAAAATGTTTGCTTACTATTCTCATGATCTTATGTTATGCTAGCCTAGATGTCTTAGCTCTAGAGGGAAGAATGCTTATACCAGGAGATACAATTCTTCTGGGTCACCTCAGTCGCTCAGTGGGTTAACTATCTGACTTTGGCTGAGGTCATGATCTCACAGTTCATGAGTCTGAGCCCCGCATGGGCTCTGTGTTGACAGCTCAGGGCCTGGAGCTTGCTTCGAATTCTGTGTCTCCAGCTCTCTCTGACCCTCCCCTGCCCACTCACTCTCTCTCTCTCTTGAAAAAATTAATGAACACTAAAAAATTAAAAAAAAATAAAATAAAAATAAATAAAATTGCCACCTGGCCACTTAAAAGTCCTCATGCCACTGAATCAATAGGCAAAGTAGGGCATTGCAGTATTGGCTATGGTGATTGATCCTGACTACCGTGGAGAAATTGGACCACCACTCCACAGTGGAGGTAAGGAAGAGTATTTGTAGCATACAGGAGGTCGCTTCACATGTCTCTGAGTATTACCATACCCTGTGATTAAGGTTAGTGGAAAATTAAAAGAAAACAATCCAGGCATAACTACCAATGGCCCAGACCCTTCAGGGATGAAGATTGGTAAGGAACAATGACCAGGTGAGGTGCTTGTTGAAGTCAGAAGTAATACAAAATGGATAGTAGAAGAATGAAGTTATAAATATCAGCTATGATCACGTGACCAGTTACAGAAATAAGAACCATGATTGTCATGGTGTTTCTTCATTTTCTTATAAATATGTTTGTGCACTTGTAAATGTTTGCATAGAAAATATTTATTTTCTTCTAGTTTTTTCTTTTATCACGTAATACAAGATGCACTTATAAATACTACTATAATTTATAAATACTATTTTTAAATGTTTATTTTATTTATTTATTTATTTAATAGTATTTTAGTTAATTTTACATCATAGGTGTAAGTTACAGGCTATCCAGTAGTGTAACCAACCATCTTTTGTAGACTTTACCTCTTTTTACTGAGGAAGGGCTAGTACAATTTTTGTTGTATGCAGGATAGTTGTATCATGTTAGGCTGAATTAGGACCTTGTTTTATAATAATAAACATCTCTTTTATGTAATTAATCATATGATTCTGATTTGAGAAAAAGGCTTCCTCCTTATTTTAATGTAAAGATATGTAGTGTAGCTGCAAATAAGAGGAAACTTTTTGTCACATAATGCATTGTGGAAAAATTATGAAACTCAGATAAGCCAAAAAATCCTGACTCGTATTAGTACCCTAACTTTGCCTTAGGAAGTTGCTTTCCTCTAAGATTTCAACCTTATTTGAAGTGCTCACTGCACTTAACACTTAGGTCTTTAGTTCTATCTGTAGAAGATGAGTGCCTTAAATGTTGTCTAAGAGGCTCTCTGGCTCTTGCATTTTCTTAATTAATAGATTGTTTCATGCATTAATGTTACTTAACAATAGTCACCCAATTTCAGTGTCCTTTTGGTTAGGATTTCCTTTTAGATCTCAAATGTTAACAATGATATTTCACTAAATACATCACTTTCTCTGCTTCCTATTTCTGCTCATCACAGGTAAAAATGTTAGAAGTCCCATTGCTACAACTTTTCAAGAACTATCAATAATCCACCTACCATCAAAAATGAGGTCTTCATTGCCATATGGCCACTGAGTG
Organism: Puma concolor; assembly: GCF_028749965.1. Classification (NCBI taxonomy): domain Eukaryota; kingdom Metazoa; phylum Chordata; class Mammalia; order Carnivora; family Felidae; genus Puma; species Puma concolor. Next base: position 179,260,234 of record NC_141670.1, on the reverse strand, counting down.
GCCACTTTCAGAATCCCATTGTTAGAGTCTGCATCTTAGAATCATCATGGCCCAACTACCTGTGGTTAAGCTCCCTAGAAGCAGAGCTTAAAACAGTTCTTAGAGGAAATGATTTGTTGACGGAATTATCTTATAAGAAGGGATTGGAGGAAGCAGGGCAGAACGAGGTTAAAGTCTAATGGAGTAAGAGATCTTAGCTGGAGACTAGCTTCAATCTGATTTCATAAAAACGTTCTGTTGCACAAACTGCACTACAGAGTTAGCCTCACCTTAAAGAAAGAGAGCTAAACTTTCTACCACACTTTTGGTTCAGTTAGTCCTTAGCCTGACTGTCCCAGGAAGAGGGTAATTGTAATCTGGGTGAGATGGCTTCTGTTTGGCTGCATCAATTCTCCAGAGAAGGTGATGTTTATGAGCCTTCAGCACTAACATTCTTAGCAGCAGGGTAATATGTTCATCTGACAGTCGGTTGATGAGAGTCCATTCAGGCCACCATAACATCACTGATAAAACAAGGATTTGGAAAAATGGCAGGTTTTGTTTTTTTGTTTTATTTTGTTTTGTAATGATAGGGGAGGTGGTGTAATGTTACTGGAAGGACATTGGCAACAATACTATGAGACACTAAAGCATCATGAGCTTTGATATAGACATAACTAACTCAATTCACAATGGAGAACTAAATTCTCTTTGACAAAGCAAATCTACTCTGGTGTAATGTCTCTATGAAAATATGTATGCAAGTCTGACTATGACTTTACAACAATGTTCATAACTATGTTTATAAGAGAACATTAAAAAAAATTACTGTTTATTTATTTTGAGAGAGAGAGAGGTAGAGAGAGACACAAAACATGAATGGGGAGGGGCAGAGAGAGAGGGGGACACATAATCTGAAACAGCCTTCAGGCTCTGAGCTGTCAGCACAGTGCGCAACACAGGGCTCAAACTCACAAATGGTAAGATCATGACCCGAGCTGAAGTCGGACACTTAACTGATTGAGCCACCCAGGTGCCTCTATAAGATAATATTTTTTAAATTAAAATATCACAAATGGGAAAATGGTCAAATGATTTCATACAATGGAATATTATGATAGAAATATTAATAAGTTTCTACATTATTTAAGTATCTGTATGTTATTTACATGAAAGAAAAAGTGAACTGTTGCATATTTTTATTACAGTTATTTGTTGTTTTGCATCTCGTAGAATCTCTCTGCATAAAAAAAGGAACAAATTTGAGGATTTTTAACATATTCTAAGATTATAAGACTCAGAATTTTCCAAGACCCATGGGTCTCATAATATTTGCACCCAAAGTTTAAAGGCATTTATGCCTGGAGGATATTTTGGACATTGCTGACGCTAGCCAGATCATACTGGGGTGTGATTTACAGTGTCCATTATTATTGACAGGATCCATACATTGCATGATGTTAAATATTTAGAACATTACTCATAGTTGTAGTTTTCCTTCTTATTTAAGTTTATTTCAATTTCATAATTTTTACAATATATTGTTTATGTAATGAAATATATTTTTATTTACAGCAGCAATATATATTTTTACAGCAATATTTATATATATTTACGTGGAAATAAGGTATAGCTTTTTCTTCAAATCAGAATCAAATGCTTATTTAAGGATGTTTTTATTATTATGAAAATATATGATTTAAGTGCCTTCAATATGCTTGATTTTATGCAACAATTATAATTGGTATAATTTCCTTAATCTCAAGAATCTTTTCAGTATATTCTAATAAAATAACTTCCAGTGTTTGAAGGGAAGGAAGAAAATGAATGGTGACATGAAATTGTTTTCTTCAGAAATACATTAGCTATACATATTTTACTTAATTTGGCATACCAATGGCGATGTGTAAAATGGATAGAAGAATATAAGACCAACATGCATATGAAGGATAACCATTATTTACCTAGAAACACAAAATTCTTGCTACCCATGGGTAAAGGTGATTTGGTGCTCTAATAAAAAAAAAAAAATAGTTGCTTCCCTGCTGGCTTTAGAATTAACAAATTTCATCACTTTAGCTTATGAAGTGACAGCACATTATTGCTACCTTTTATTTATGGGCATGTCAAAATTTCAGTAGCTATAGGTCAAAATTTGATGGAAATTGGTTCTTCAAAAAGGTTTTATTCTTGGAGCACCTGGGTGGCTCAGTCTGCTGAGCATCTGACTTTTGATTTCAGCTCAGGTCATGATCTCAGGGTTGTGGGATGGAGCCCTACATCTAGCTCTGTGCTGAGTGTGGAGCCTGCTTAATATTCTCTCTCTCTTCTTCCTCCTCCTCCTCCTCCTCCTCCTCCTCTTTCTCCTCCTTCTCTCTCCCCCTTGCTTACTCTCTCTCTCTCTTTAAAAAAAAAAAAAAGGTTTTATTCTCCAAATGATTGGATCCCAATCCATTATTTCTCCTTCTCAGTAGAAATGGATAAGAGAACAATCCTTAACTGTACATCCTTTCTCATTTATTAGTATTCAAAATTCAGATGTGCTTGATAATATAACATGGAGTTTAAGTTACAATAATAGATATATAATCAAGATTTCACAAATGTTGGAGCAAGGAGAATACCATGGAAAGGAGACATTGCTGGTTGACATTGTCTATTTCATGGTCAAAAGCCTCCATGCCTCCTTGTGGTGACATGTCATTTTTCTTTTTGGAATGACATATACAGATGTGTGCCTCCAACTATATTAGAAGATGGGAAATATTCCTGCCCCTACCCCCTCAGCTCTGCCAAGAGTCACTTACATGACTTAAGTCAACATGTTGACTCAACAACAACAACAGAAACACTTTTAAGAAACTTTTTTGAGTGAGGCTTGTAAGAAGAAAAACAATGACATGGTTAGGTTAATGTCACACTCAAAATTTTGAATAATGCTGGTGATTGAGTAATGAAGGTAATTCCTATCACTTCCATCTTTCATTCTCTAACTTGACCAATGCAAGTAAATAAGAGAGGAAAAAAATACAGTAAGAATATATTTTTTTATTTTTTTTAATGGTTATTTTTGGTAGAGACAGAGACAGAGCATGAGCAGGGGAGGGGCAGAGAGAGAGGGAGACACAGAATCCAAAGCAAGCTCCAGGCTCTGAGCTGTCAGCACAGAGCCTAACGTGGGGCTTGAACTCACGAACAGCTATATCACGACCTGAGCTGAAGTTGGACGGATGCTCAACCGACTGAGCCACCCAGGCACCCCTACAGTAAAAATAATTTGTTGTTATTTCAAATATGGTCTCTTTATTTCAGTCAATGAATTCAGTTTTTGATAATGGGAATGCAGATAGTAAACAGGGAAATGATTTTATTTTTCCTCTTCTTTGCTAGACTAAAAATATCCTAAATAATTTTGTTTTCAACAGGTCCAGATAGACTATACCTTTAACATGTTACCTTAGACATATGTGAACTCTCTTAACTCTCTGCCATAATTTACCCCAATTTAAAATGATATCATATTGATCCACTCAATTAATAATATAGTCCTTAAAATTGAATATGGAAAGTATGAAGTAGCAGGTATACAACTTGACATGGTAAGACATATACATGCCAGTGAATTGGAAATTAATCCCACAAAAAGTTCAGAAGCTATCAGTGAAATTTCTTTGTAAGAATTATGTGATTATGTTGGAATAATTTTTGCTGCTGATCCAGCTAAGAACAACTTTGAGTGACATAGTTAAATATTTAAGATTCTGGGAACTTGATTAGTTTAAAGTAACATTGGAAGAAAATTTGACTCTTTTATCTAGGAAGAAGTACAATTGTCTTTGTTTGTAGATCCTATATGGTTATATATATATATATATATATATATATATATTACACACACACACACACACACACATATATAGTATTAAAAAGTCCATTAAACAATTGTTAGAAATATTCAATGAATTCAGGAAAGTTACAGGATACAAAATCAACATATAGAAGACAGCTGTATTTCTATACACTGAAAACAAAATATCTGAAAAAGAACTAAAGAACACTGTACCATTCAAAATTGCAGCAAAAACAATATAATACTTAAAAGTGAATTTAACCAAGGAGGTGAAAGATCTGTATACCAGAAACCATAAGAATTTAATGAAAGAAAGTGAGAAGATACAAGTAAATGGAAAGCTATGTGTTCATGGATTGGGGGATTTAATATTGCTAAAACAATTAATATTGTTATTCCATACTACCTAAAACTATCCATAGATTCAGTACAATCCCTATCAAAATTCCAAAGGCACTTTTCACAGAACTAGCAAAGAACAATCCTAAAATTTGTATAAAAACAGAAAAGACCACGAAAAACCAAAGCACTCATGAAGAAGAACAAAGCTGGAGGCATCACATGTCCTGATTTCAAACTATAATACAAAACTGTAGTAATGAAGATATAGACAGCCAGAGCAATGGAACTGAATAGAAAGCCCAAAAATAACCCGCACTTACATGCTTAACTATTTGGACTAGGGAATCGCAAATAGTCATTGGGGAAAGTATATTCTTTTCAATAAATGGTGTTCGAGAAACTGGATAATAACATTCAGAAGAATAAAATCAGACCCCTATCTTACATTACTCACAGAAATTAACCTGAAATATATTGAGAACTTAACATGAGACCTGAAACCATAAAACTCCTAGAACAAAACATAAGAAAAAAGCTCCTTTACATTGGTCCTAGCAACATTTTTTTGGATACAATACAAAAATCACAAGTGACAAAAACAAAAATACATAAGTGATGCAACATGAAATTACAAGGCTTCTCCACATCAAAAGAAACAATCAACAAAATGAAAAAGTAACCAATGGAACATGAGAAAATATTGGCAAAGCATTTATTGGATAAGGAGTTAGTACCCAAAATATATAAAGAACACTTACAACTCAATAACAACAACAACAACAACAACAACAAAAATCAGTGTTATTTTTAAAATTGGCCAGAGGAAAAACTGACATTTTTCCAAAGAAGATATCCAAATTACCAGCAAGCACATGAAAAGATGTTCAATACCACTAATCATCAGGAAAATGTAAATCCAAACCGATATGAAATGTCACCTCACACACGTTAGAATGGCTTCCATTAAGAAGACAAGAAATGAGAAGTATTGGTGAGAGTGTGGAGAAAAAGGATCCTAGAGCACTGTTTCTGAGAATGTGAATTGGTAGGCACTATAAAAAATAACTTGGAGTTTTCTCAAAAAAGTAAAGATAGAACTACTATATGATTCAACAATCCCCTTTCTGGGTACATGTTCCAAGGAGATGAAAATAGGGTATCAAAGAAATATTTGCACACCCATGTTAATTGCAGCATTATTCACAATAGCCAACATATGGAAAAAACCTGAGTGTCCATAAATGGATGAATAAATGAAGAAGATGCGTTATATAAATGAATCTTATTCAATCACGAGAAAGAAGGAAATTCCACCATCTGGGACAACATGGATGGAACTTGAAGGCATTGTTCTGGGTGAAATAAAGCATTCTGCATATATAAATGTGTCAAATCAACATGCTGCACTACTTAAACTTACATGTCAATTATAATTTCAATAATCTTGGGGGAAAAATAAAATGCATATACTCTTTGAACCAGTAATTCCAGAGGGTGATATGTTGGAGAAGCATTTATATGCTAACAAGGAAATTCATACAAGAACATTATATGAAACTGTAGTTATATTAATAACAAAAAGTTAAATCAAAGCAACATATAAAGAAAAAATTTTAAATGCTGTCAGAAATGAAGTGAACAAATAACTTATATGGTATCCATGTTACAGAATATTATGCAGCAGTTAAAGAAAATAAATATGCTTTCAATGGACTAATAGAAATATTTAGAATCTGTTTAGGAACAGATTCAATGGAAAATGAAGATATAAGCAATGTGTGCAGTAACATGCCCTCCATAAAACATACAATGCAATTATGCATTTGTCCATTTGCATATGTATATTTATCTGTATTCGTATTAATGTCTATCTATCCATCTATCTACATGTTTATCTGGATGGATATAAACCAAAGTAATTACCATGGCTAACTCTGGGAATAAAATAAAAGTGTGAGTGGTTGTCAAAGGAAAATTGAGTTTCATATATAATATTTGAATTTTCCCTTTAAAGAGGAAAACATTAATGTATGATTTATATATTCAAAATTATTTTTTTAAAAAAGAAAATTTAAGTGAATTGCTCAAGGTGAAAAAAAACTAATTGGTGCCCAATCTAGATTAAAACCTAGAAATTCTGACATTTAAGATGTTCACTAATTTTCTTATGCTACATTCTAGCAAATGTCCAGTTTTCATTAAACAGTTCAATGAAAAGACATTAAATATTAAAATTACATCCAAGTTAAAATGAGGTGAAAACACAATCTTCCATCTATGCCAAATTTTTTATTAATTAAAGTATTTTGCTAGTATTAAAGCTGGTTTGTGGAAGAAGGGTAATGCGGCATTCTCACAATTTTGTAATGAGCTCAGGGCAGGTAACATCATTCTTCCTCTAGGCTAGAGTTTCAACTACCTTTGAAGCATTTGTCAAAATGAGAGATTTCCGTGTCTAATCCAATTAAGTCTGAAATAGTTGATCTAGGGATTTCCAAGGAGACCAAAAATTATTAAACCATTCAGATGATTCTGATATGGCTTATTAAGGGGCCCTATGTTCAGATAGGCTCAGAACTCACAATCGCAGCCACCTGAATGAAAGGGAAAACTCAACTTTCCAGTAGAAATCAATCAGTATTAAAGAAGTTCTGGAGGAGGCAAACAGTGAAACTTCTCAAGAACAGTCAAGTCCTACTGATTCTAAATTAAGTTTCAGGAATTATTACCCAAGTGGCAACCTGTGCCCTTTATATGTAACCAACTTGACATTGGGACATTCTCACAAAATCAGGTTAAAATAGAGAGAGAGAAGCCTTTACAGAGGCACTCGAGTATTGTTTTTTTTTCCTCTTCCACTTGAATTTTTCTTCTTTTTGATGACAGACTTTTAAAAGACTCTGAAAAGATATTTTTCCAAAGAAGACATCCAGATGGCCAACAGACATATGAAAATTTTCTCAACATTACTGACCATCAGGGAAATACAAACTAAAACTACAATGAGATATCACTTCACATCTGTCCGAATGGCTAAAATAAAAAAAAGACAAGAAACAACAGGTGTTGGTGAGGATGTGGAGAAAGGGGAACCCTCTTACACTGTTGGTGGGAATGAAAATGGGTGCAGCCACCCTGGAAAACAGTATGAAGTTTCTGCAGAAAGTTAAAAATAGGGGGCACCTTGGTGGCACAGTAGATTAAGCATCTGACTCTTGATTTCAGGTCAGGCCATGATCTCACAGCTAAAAGATCGAGCCGTGCATTGGACTCTGTGCTGGGCGGGGAGCCACTTTAAGATTTTTTTTCTCTCCTTCTTCCTCTGCCCTTCCCAAAGTCATGCTCACTCACTCTCTCTCTCTCTCTCTCGCTTTCTCTTTCTAAGAAAAAAGAAGAAGAAAAGAAAGAAGAAAGAAAGTTAAAAATAGAACTACCCTACAATCCAGCAATTGCACTATTATTCTTACCCAAAGAATAGAAAAATATTAATTCAAAGCAACTCATGTGTATTGTATAGCAGCATTATCTACAATAGCCAAATTATGGAAAAAGCCCAGGTGTCCAGTGTCCATCAAATGGTGAATAAAGTAAAGGTGGTACACACACACACACACACACACACACACACACACACACACAATGGAGTATTATTCAGCCACCAAAAAGAATGAAACTTGCCATTTGCAATTACATGGATAGAGCTAGACAATATTATGCTAAGTGAAATAGCCAGATAAAGACAAATACCTTATGATTTCACTTGTATGTGTAACTTAAGAAAGAAAACCAATGAACAAAGGAGAAGAAAAGGGAGAGAGAGAGGAAAACCAAGAAATAGTCTCTTAATTATAGAGAACAAACATGATTACCAGAATGGAAGTGGGTAGGAGGGCACTCGCGATGAGCACCGATTGTTGTATAAAAGTGTTGAATCAGTATATTGCACACCCCAAACTAATATTATACTGTATGTTAACTAACTAGAATTTGCATAAAACAAAAACAAAGATGAAAATGAAATAAAATGAAACAACAAGAGGTACACATAAATAGGACTACAATATGACCAGTCCAATTCTACTTCTTTAAAATATAAATATTCAGGGTGCCTGGGTGGCTCAGTTGGTTGGGCATCTGACTTATGCTCGGGTCATGATCTTGCACCGTGTGTGAGTTTAAGCCCCACTTTGGACTCTCTGCTGACAGCTCAGAGCCTGGAGCCTGCTTCGGATTCTCTGTCTCCCTCTCTCTCTGCCCCTCTCCCACTCGTGTGTGTGTGTCTCTCTCTGTCTCAAAAATAAATAAACATTAAAAAATAAAAATATATATATATATAAATATGCAAACCAAGGAATCTTGCAAAGGGACATTTTCTTTGACTTTCCTTGAGTCTATTTATTGATAATTTTTTATAAAAGGTAGTTTTTGAAAATCTTCTGTTTATATGTACTGTCTCCCTGTGCCTTAGTGACTGAAAAAGTATTTTATTTTAGATCACCTTTTCTCCTCTCTCTAATGAAGATTGATTTCAACTGTTAGTCCTTTGAAAGTATAGTTAGATTGAAAGAGAAAAAAAGATGTAATCAGATTATCCTAATTTATTTGAAGACATAGACTAGAAAAAAGCATTTCCTTGTTTTTTGCATCATAAGTGTAAATATTTAATAAGCCATCTTACCTCTATACACATCTGCTCAGGTTTTGTGCCATGGAATTATAGCCATTCTTTGTAAATCCATTTAAAATCAATCATCTGGATGAACATGTTTTATTATAGTACTGATTACCATATTCCTCCCAAAGATTTATCAATTTCCCTCTCAAAAAAAAATCCACTCACTTTTCCAAAGCACTTGGCTACAGTAATGGCAATGCTGATTCAATTACATGCAGTAAACTCTATTGGCCACAACCTGTCGCCCGGTTTTATAAGTTCTGCATGTGTTTGTCTGGAAGTCCAACACGAAAGGGCCATTTTTTACCACTGTCTGATTATGTCACTGTTAAAGGCTGTTAAATTTACTACAGTAATCCAGGCCAATATAACAATGGATTTATATAGAAGGCGGAATCTGTGAGACATTTGAGTGAAAGATCTAATTAATACATCTATGTATTTAAAAATATACATACTGGGGGCGCCTGGGTGGCGCAGTCGGTTAGGCGTCCGACTTCAGCCAGGTCACGATCTCGCGGTCCGTGAGTTCGAGCCCCGCGTCGGGCTCTGGGCTGATGGCTCAGAACCTGGAGCCTGTTTCCGATTCTGTGTCTCCCTCTCTCTCTCTGCCCCTCCCCCGTTCATGCTCTGTCTCTCTCTGTCCCAAAAATAAATAAACGTTGAAAAAAAAAATTAAAAAAAAAAATATATACATACTGGAATATTCAAAATATTTTTAGTATTAATATATATCGATAAGTATTAAAGTAGGGTGGCAATTAAAAAACGTTTTGTATTGGTTGTTTGCTAAGTTTTCTTAGAGGTTATTAGTTCCTTGATGTTCTGAATATTAAAGTCATGCCTAATCTTTATTCAAAATGTATCACTGTATTTCCAAAGTTAGATAGATTGTTTAATTAATCTTCAGTATCTATAAAACATATACATATATTGAACATGTATGCAGAACATATACACTGAATATATATGTGAGTAGACATAGGTATGCATAGGTACACACACACAGACACACATAAATGAACATATATAAATATTGAGTGGCATGCTAGGTTCAACTGAACTCCAGTTGTTTTTGTTTGTTTATTTGTTTTGTTTTGCTTTTGAGACAGAGTTAGAGAGGGAGAGCAGGAGGGGAAGAGAGACAGAATCCCAAGCAGGGTCTGTGCTCAGCACGAAGGTTAACACAGGACTCGATCTCATGACTATGAGACCATTACCTGAGCCAAAATTAAAAGTCTGACGCTTACCTGAAACCACCAGGCACCCTTCCAGTTGGCATCTGAAAACCAGCAGTAATAGGAGTATTTACATCACAGAAATTGGAAAACATTAAAAATCAGGGTTGTGTGGGGGCGGCAATGTGGCTCAGTCAGTTAAGCTTCCAATTTAGGCTCAGGTCATGAGCTCATGTTTCATGGGTTTGATCCCTGCATTGGGCTCTGTGCTGACAGCTCAGAGCCTGGAGTCTGCTTTGGATTCCACGTCTCCCTGTCTCTCTGCCCCTCCCCTGCACTTTCTGTCTCTCTCAAAAAAAAAAAAACATTAAAATTTTTTAATTAAAAAAAAAATATCAGAGTTGTGTGGGGCTTTTAATTATTTTTTTCTCAGAAAGCTGGTAGTGAAACATTACCAGGCTGCCACTGTACACGTTGAATTACATTTGAATTTGTTTAAAATTAATATCTATTGATGATCATAAACATTAATTGTTGCATGAAATAACTAGTGAACTTAGCACTTTTCTGATTTCCAATATCTGGCAAGTAGTGGCTCCAGGTCCTGGGCTCAAATCCTGCTTTCAGTGGGTAGTAGGTAGTGCAACTTCCTTTATGCTGACCTCCCTCCTATCGTGCAGCTTACACGTCTGCAATCCACCTCTCAAGGGACATTGACTTTACTAGGTATTCCTTCAAAGGAGTACATTACGTTCTGGCAGATTTTAAATACCACAGAAATTATTCAAGGCATTAATACTCTTTTTCCGATTAGGGTATTTAGCTCTTCACAGGTTATTCCTGATATACAATGTTGCATTGTTTTCAAGTTTTGTTTTTGTTTTTTTTTTTTTTTTAAGACAAATTACACTATTAATGTACAAAACAGTTTTAACCATGGACAAGATCGTTCCAGATCAGTGGTGCTGAGAAAATCTAGAGAGCTGCCACATTTATTTTTTCTATTTTTTTCCTCAGTCTCATAACAATGGTTCGATTTGAATTTATGTATCGTAAAATTCAGTTATAAGAGTTAGAAACATCAACTTCTTCTGCCTTTAAGAAGTTCACAGTCTATTGCAGGTGTAGATACTTCACAGAAGCAGGTAGAATGTAGTATCAGATAGAATGGATCATTTCTTGATGTTTCGTCATGTAAGAAGGGGAGGATTCTCAAATTATCACTATTGGTTCTATCAAGCAAAAGCAAATCCAGATGTGGTTAAATGAAAGATTTTATTCAAAAATTTATTGCAATAGCAGAAAGGGACTATTGTAGTAGGAGAAAGTTCCAGCTTACTGAAAGATCTGCAGAAGCGTCAAAAGTAAGGCAGAAAAAGACTTATTTTTTTTAGGTGGAGTAAGCAAAGCATGCAAGAACCAGATCTGGAAAATTGGGACTGGTGAGATCGGACAGTTGATTAAAGAATATTTTTCTCTGCTATCAGCAGATTCTCAGGAGGGTACCTATGAGGAAGGGTTGTTCAAGTTCCACTACCAGAATTCTTTCCATATCAGTTGGTGAAGTCCAACAATTCAATTAATTATTTATGAGACACAGAGTGAGTATTTAGAGGGTCTCTGCCTGGTCTTACCACAAATAAACAAGGGGGTATTTCAAGAATGTCTTATCAAAGTTACATGGGAAGAATAATAGTGATAAAAGTGTGTGTAGGAAAAATACAAAGATGGGGAAGTGCCAGGTTTGGTGATCATACCTGTTTTACAGGAACACAGGTCTCAGGTAAAGTTAAACATTGTCCCTTTCATTTTTTTTTTAATGTTTATTCATTATTTTTGAGAGAGAGAGAGAGAGAGAGAGAGAGAGAGGAAGACACAGAATCTGAAGCATACTCCAGGCTCTGAGCTGTCAGCACAGAGCTCTATGCGGGGCTCAAACTATGAGCTGCGAGATCATGGCCTGAGCTGAAGTCGAACACTTAACCGACTGAGACACCCAGGCGCCCCTATCAGTTCCATTTTTACAAATTTGAAGTCAAGTCAAAATTTCTATTGTTGACATACAGAGTTGGATACTTCAAACTTGATATGAAGTGTCTTTGCATTATCTCACATTTTTCACATATCACCCGGGTAGGTGGTGGACTGTTCATGAAAATGATCAGTAGATTTTCAAAGACAATGCTGAGATTTAATGCGCTGATGTCAGGATTCAAAACAGCTTTTGGATTGATTTGTGTGTCTTTTGCATAGCTTGCTGAAAGTTAGCAATTAATACTTTTCTTATTTCGGTTATTCTGGTTATCCTTTGCTGAAAAACAAACCACCCCAGGGCTTAGTGGCTTGAAACAGCAGTTAATTATTTTGCTTGCAAATCTCAATTTGGACACAACATGGGGGAAAGGCATATCTATTCCATGCAGTGTCAGCTGAGACACTTTGAAGATTGGAAGATTCACTTATAATGGCTGGCCCACAGGGCTGACAAGGTAGTGTACCCATTGGCTGGGATCTCAAATGGAGGTGAAGGCCGGGGGCTTTGGTTCCAATCCAGAAAATTTGGACTTCTTGGAGTATGATGGTTATATTCCAAGGGCAGTTATCCCAAGAGAAAGATAGAGAGAGACAGGTGGGAACTCAATTGACTTTAATGACCTAGCCTTGGAAGTTATATGCCTTCACTTCTGCCAGACTATAATTAGGATAATAACAAAAAGCAGCCCAGATTCAAGGGGAAGGAACATATGCTCCTACCTCTTAAATGGGGAAAGGCAAGTTTCCAAAAGAACATATAAAATAAAAAATATTTCCATGACTAGTTAGATAAATTAAAATTGAACATAAATAATTATTTTCCAAAGACTTTGACAGGAGAAAATATGGTTAAGGAATTAGAGATTAAATAAAATAATAAAAATAAACTTAGAAATGAAAGGAGCAAGGTAGATGCGATAACATTTTAACAAATATATACTTCCCAGCATATAATTCATTTTTTTCTGGAAAATAATAATCATAAATTCCCTGTGCCTAATTATTTAATCTATACATTACATACCATTTGACTTATTAATTTAGAGTTACATACAAGTCATAGCATGTTGTCATGAAATCCACAAAGTGCTAATATGTGTGTGTGTGTGTGTGTGTGTGTGTGTGTGTGTGTGTGTGTGTGTATTACATGTAACCCTGAACATCATGGTTAGGGGATGGTTATTGAAATAATTTCAATAACTTCAAGTCAGTAACAATGCATGAAAGATGCATGAAATGAATACCTTTGTTATTATTTCTATCTTAACATTTTATCCCATCAGGAGTAAAACAAATTTTTCTTTATCATTATCTTTAGGGAGCAGGAGCAAAATGTTTCCCATCCTTAAGTTGGAGCTTTTACTTGCTTTCTACTTATCTCATCATCTTCCCTACAATTTCATAAGCTGAAAAATGAAACCCTCTCAAAAATAAAACACAGCTGTGGTGATTACATTCAGAAAGTCCAAAATAGATATTACCACATTTATTTACTGTAAAGGCTCAGTAATGTTTCCAAGAAAGCTATGAGGAAGGGAAGAGAAATAGGAACTTCTGTGGTGTTAAATGATGAAAAGTCTGAATTACAGAATATATTTTAAAAAATGATTGACGTATGTGCACTAGTAAGACAAAATGCTAAAAATGTGTTTCTGGCTCTATAGTAAAATTAAGAATAATAAGTTAATGGATTCTACTGAGATAACTATTGATTAGACTCCTAATTTATTATATTAATTTATTACTGAGCACCTATTATGTATAAGTAAGTCACGGTTGAGTTGAGTTGACTGTTCTGAATAAAAATGAGAAGATATTTTTACACCATTACAGATATACTTAAAAGATAACAAAAAAGATCATTGAAAGGCAGATGAGTATTTTCAAACCATAAAGAGAAGGTATTTTTCTGGTGTTTTCAAAAGTTTTAGAACAGAAAAGAAAGACAGCGTTTCTATTTATCAAGTTAGTTTAACTCTGATAGCAAAACTTGCCAACAATTAAGGGGAAAAAAAAGGATACTGTAGACCAACTAAATTTCTGAACCACTTAATAATTTGTTTTCAATAACAGAATAGTTTTATAATCTGAAAAATAAATGTAAAGTTACTTGCAACTTGAGGATGAACAAATAAATCAGAACAAGTATGGAAAAATTTGAAATGCTGTAAAACTTTAAAAGTGAAGGGAATCATGGTTATTAAGGAAAATAGAGATTTTGCAATGTAGTATGGAGAAATTAAAAATATGTCCTTTGTATATTTATTTTATTAATACGTATCTATGAAAAGAGCTTTAATTGTTATCTTCTCAGTGGTTAAACTTGGTAATGATATTATCTTAAGTTTCACAACATTTTCTTAAATTTGCAGTTCAAAAAATTATAATGTGGTTATTTAGTTCTTAATTTAATTTGCAATAAATTAATAAAGTGTTTTTCTAAGACCTGGAAAGTCAATGAAAAAAGTAGCCTAAACCCATATAAAAAAGCCCTTAAATTAAAGAAAGACCTTTTAACATTTGTTCATTGTTATTGAGAGACAGAGAGAGGAGGAGACAGAATCCGAAGCAGGCTCCAGGCTCTGGGCTGTCAGCACAGAGACGGATGAGGGGCTCAAACCCACCAACAGTGAGATCGTGATTGTAGCCAAAGTCAGTCACTTAACTGACTGAACCACCCAGGTGCCCTTCTTAAATTTTAAATCATAAGTGCTATGCAACAAAAAACTTACAACTCATTAGAGTTAATTTTACTGTGAATTATTAATGAACATAGTGAAACTAACAGTGTAAATAAACAAATGTACACTACTGGAAAATATGCCCCTTATATTAAAAATTGGACAAGAGGAATAAATAAATTAGTGGAAATTTACATTGAAGTCATTGTTCTTACATGAACAATATGAAAGAAAATATAATTTTAAATGAGAATAGGAATTTAAAGATCATATATTTATCCGTGTATACTAACTGAATTCCAGTCCTGTGATTTATATAATTTTGACATATTTTCCAACACCTATAATCATAATACTTTGAGTCATCTGATGATAGGACCATGAAACAATGCCTTCAAAAAATAGCTCATAATCTTTTCTTCGATGAATATGTTGACTTATGTTGATGCCAAGAAAATAGATAAAAACAAGATAGATCAACTCTTTCCCCCGATAGGAGAGAAGGAAAATAAACTCATTAAAACATAATATACGCTATTTCTGGGCATGACAAAATAGTTGGTATCCGACATACCCCATATACATAAACTTGGACAAAATACACAAAGCAACTATTTTCAAGCACTGGACAGTGGAATGTGAAGACTGAACAGAGGAAATACTCTGAATCGCTCAAAATAAATATGAAGAGATAATGATCATTTAGCCCTTTTTTTCAGATTATTAAGGACATAAACCCACAGATTCAAGAGGCTCATAACAACCCAAAGTGGAAAAATATAAATATCACACCCAAGCACAAATAAATTGCTAAAAAATTAAGATAAAGAAAAAATATTTTAAGAAATGTCTTGAAAAAAATCCATATATATTCAAGGAAAAACTTTTCTGAAAATAACTCCCACCTTATCTAAAACAGTGAAAGCCAGGGGACAATAATAAACAGCATCCTTAAAATGCCAAAGGGAAAAAAAATCCATTTAGAAATCTATCTTCAGTCAAAATCTCCTTCAGATTTTCAGCGGAAATAAATTTACATTTTTGATAAATAAGGATTGAGGCACTAGTTAAATTTTTTAAAAGTATAGAAAAAATTAGGTGTAGGGGTTAAAGAGAAATGATCAAGGTGGAAGTTGAAATCATAAGACAAAAATGAAGAGAACCCCAAATACTAAATATTTTTTCAAATAGTATTAAATATTTAAAAAATAATAACACTGCTCTCTGTGTATATAGTATACATAGAAGTAAAATATATGAAAACAATAGCACAGACTTTGGGAGGTGGATGGAGATGCTGTAAAAAGAATCAATGGAAGTCCTAATTTTGTAAGCTGAAACTGTGCAAAGTGGTATTAAAAAATCAATGGAGGGGCGCCTGGGTGGCGCAGTCGGTTAAGCGTCAGACTTCAGCCAGGTCACGATCTCGCGGTCCGTGAGTTCGAGCCCCGCGTCGGGCTCTGGGCTGATGGCTCAGAGCCTGGAGCCTGTTTCTGATTCTGTGTCTCCCTCTCTCTCTGCCCCTCCCCCGTTCATGCTCTGTCTCTCTCTGTCCCAAAAAAAAATAAATAAACGTTGAAAAAAAAAATAAAAAATCAATGGAAAAAATTAAAATGGTTCTATAAATATCTGTCCTTTCAATGTTTTTTCAAAATCATTATACTGTGAAAAAGCCAATTACAAAATGATACATCCTGTGTGATTCCAATTATATGAAAGAAAAGAATAGACAAAATGAATCTATGGTAATAGAAATCAGATGCATTGAACAGAGCACAAAGAGCTTTCTGGACTTCTGGGAATATTTATCTTGATCTTTGTGATTGTTACATGTGTTTCATATTTCTCAAAATTATGTGTATACCCCTGAGATTTGCACATTTTAACTTATGTAAATTACCTTTCAACAAAATAATGTTAGCTTTAAAATAAAATAATGAATAGGAAAAGTTCAAATAATTATGTCATAGGACGAAAATAAAATTGAAAGGTATAGTGAAGAGTAGATTGGAAGAGTGAAGATAGTCAAGGAAGGTATCTCTAAGGAGATGACATCTGATTTAAAAACTGAGGGAAAAAAGGAAACAGTAGGAAAATATCTGGATGTGGATCAATCTAGATAATCAGAAAAACAGGTCTGCACAAGTCGAATGGAACACACAAGAAAACCAACTTGTGAAGCAAGAAGAGACACTCAATGTATGTAGGCATGCACAAGTATTCTTTTGTGCCTGGACTGTCCAGAACATACACTAGAGATCTACTGACCCTTTAGTATGGGCCTCAGTAATGGGCACACGGAATACATTTCGATGTGATGTGAAGGTTGGAACCAAGCTCAATGGACCTATATCTTCAAACAAACCTGCCCCAGTCATGGGTACAACTAAAAGTAAAATACATACTTTGCTTTGGTAGGCCACTGATACTTGGAATGGTTTGTTTTGCAGTATTATTGTGGCAATAAGTAATACAAATGACAGCTGTGTATGATAGTGATTTCTAATGAAGAGTAGGATTTTAATTAAATTACATAGTATCAGATGACAGTGGATATATACCATACAGCATAAAGAGTGGTCTTAGAGTTTGATGAACCCTGAGAATTTCCTCAAAAACTCGTTAAAAATCTACATTTAATGACTTATCTCCCAAAGAATACAATCCATTTGAATTGGTTTGGGGATTAGTAATCTTTTTTTTTTTTTTAATTTTTTTTTTTTTTAACGTTTATTTATTTATTTTTGGGACAGAGAGAGACAGAGCATGAACGGGGGAGGGGCAGAGAGAGAGGGAGACACAGAATCAGAAACAGGCTCCAGGCTCTGAGCCATCAGCCCAGAGCCCGACGCGGGGCTCGAACTCACGGACCGCGAAATCGTGACCTGGCTGAAGTCGGACGCTTAACCGACTGCGCCACCCAGGCGCCCCAGTAATCTATTTTTTAAGAGATTACCCAAATTGATCTTGATGTATTTGTTTACATAAATACACGGGTACTAAATAAAAAAAAATCAAAATACATTTAAAAATCATACTATTTGTTTTCATAGTCTTGAAACATTTTATTTCTTAGGCAGATATATATTAGAAGTGTATATACTTGATTCCCCTTACTTTTATTTTTGGGTAAATATTGTGTTTCACAAAAGTGAACCCAGTATATTTTGATTAATTTGGAATATGTAGGGGTGTCTTTATGTAAACTGTTGCTTGGCCTTTGACATGGCTTGCTTGTCTAATAAAATTTTCATGACTGGAATCTAGACTTTAACGGGTATCCTAGCAAGTATTCTCTTCTGCCCTTTTGAACTGGGTCATGTCAGCTGGGCAATGTTATTTATCTCATGGTTTGAAAGTATTATAATTTATGTTATAATCGTGTTATTTCTATTCTTAATTGTGGTAGCAGATTTTTGCCTAAAGTTTGTTCTTTTTTTATTTTTTTTATTTTTAAATTTTTTTAAACGTTTATTATTTTTGAGACAGAGAGAGACAGAGCATAAACAGGGGAGGGTCAGAGAGAGAGGGAGACACAGAATCTGAAACAGGCTCCAGGCCCTGAGCTGTCAGCACAGAGCCCGACGTGGGGCTCGAACTCAAGGACCGTGAGATTATGACCTGAGCCCAAGTCGGACGCTTAACCGACTGAGCCACCCGGGCACCCCTAAAGTTTGTTCTTAAAAGTTTAACTGGCACTATGTTGAAATGCAGAATTCTCCCCCTTCTTTTTTATTTTCATAAAAAAATCTTCTAATTTTGTGTGATGACGTGTGTGTGTGCGCGCGCGCACGCGATGACTTTTCAGAAGCATTCCCATTCTTCCGTTTTCTAGCAGCAGAAGACTTGGTTGCTAAATTTTTGAAATAAAAATGCTTGACTTTTAAATTTAAATTTTGGAAAGTTAGTTGCTACTAGCAAGCCCTTTGTGTTCTATTTTACTGCTTTCTTCCTTTTTTTTTTAATTACCTATACCACCCCACAGTATAGAATGTCTATATGATAGGTTATGTATTAAACAACAGGCACAACTGTGTCACAGCTTGGTTTCACTGTCTTTCACTATTTACAAAACTTAATAATTCTGAGTAACGATTACCAGCAGTACACCAATATTATACATAAATAATGAATAGAAAACCTGAGATAGGAATAACAGTTTGCTTTACAATTGCTGTACTTCTCTGTGCTATTTGACAGCTCACTGACTAAAGCATTAATCACACCCCTCTTTCTATCCTCCTTAGCAGTGGTTGAGAGCAATAAAGAATTACCAAGTGAAGGCACGTCGTTTAAAACCACGATGTGAAATATAAAGGCCAAAATATTTTTTGTAATAAAATGTGGATTATCAAATTCCTTTGAGCTTGGAGATGGCACTTAGCACCTGACCATCTGTTAATAATCGTTAGTTTTTGCAATACTCTTATTCTTAAAAAGAACAATAAGCAACAAAATAGGTGCTTGAGGCCCGAAATACAAATGCTATTTTTAAAATAATGATTTCATTACTTGGTTTTTCTTATTATCACTATAGCATGTGTTCATTTAAAATACGTTCATAAGGGTGAGTATTAGTAACTAAGGCAATATGTCCTTTATCAATGGGCTTACACTGTACTTCCCTGCCACCTAACCCTAATTATTGCTTGTCCCTAGGAGATTTGCATGTATTTGCTTTAATATCTTCAAAAGTAAAAGAACCTATTTACTATTTTGTCTGAATCTGACATCGGCAGTATTGAAAAGGAAATATGACATGAAAGAACCATAACTATACTGAAAGAAAAATCTAGAATGCTAGAACTCTTAGGCAATGATTACACTAGACTTGGCATCAAATGCTATCACTATCAAGGAACACAGACATTAATTCAGTCTGAATACTATAGGATTCTGAATACTTTAGACAAAACTCTCCACATCTATAATAGTCATATTTCCCTCAGACATTAAGAAAGACACACATCTGAGAGCAAGGAAAACTAAAAAAATTAGCATGACCAGGAAAATCCTTTCTTGGAAGGGGACTAGGTAATAAGTAATTTTTCATGAAGGAAGATGGAAAGAAGTAAAATCTCAAATTATAAATACTGAAATAAACTTCTACTTTATAAATTCTTCTTGAAATTTCCCAATTCTTATATTAAAACTACTTCCTTGACTTGTGAAATATTATGGTATAGCCACAGGATTAATTAAAAGTCAATGTGAAGAAGGGGAACAATATATTTCCACACCCAAAGTCTTGTAATTCAATTAAGAAATTGCCTCATCTAATGGAATAGGTTGCAATGCAGAGAAACATTAAAAAACCTCAATTCCAAGACCAATAATCATCTTGATATTTACCCCACACACACAGAGCAAAAATCCAATAGACAATCTAAACATCAGAAATGATGAACAAAACCTGTATCATCTGTCTTCATAACACTATAGGTATGAATTCTTCACTCCTTTCTGTAATGGTCCTTTCTGCACTGGAGAAACTGGTGCCAGCATATGTAGCCATGTTCCTTTGTGGATATAGGAGATAGGTTTGGATTTCAATAGTATAGTTAGGAGATGTATGTCCTGAAGTTGGTGACATTCCAAATCTCACATCCAATTTGAGTAAACTTTAAGAGTAATTCTCATCCATTCCCAATATTCTAAAGAAACTCAGTTACTTGTTCTGAACTCAGATGAAGTACTTATGTCCCAAGATTCTGACTGTTAATTCACAAGGGAAGAGAATCTAGGCACATGGATAGTACTTACTTGCTAATTTGAATATCTTCTAAGTAAAGTGCCATGTGGGTAGACATGTGGATAGAATATATACAATTCTCACATTTGGACTAGACATCTCTTTTATTCCAGGCAATAAAAATTAGGTTAAGTCTGCAATAAGATCTCTTCTTTTTCCCACTGATTAAAGATATGTTTGAAAATATCAATCATCTGCTTTCCTTGAATAAGGCACTGCCAATCTTCAACATCGCCTGTCATTAGTGACACAATTTCCTATAGACTCACAACAAAATCTGACTCTCTTACAGTCTTCCTCTTGACACCCTAGGCTTATAGCCTGATCATCATGCTTCTACTTAGGGAAGGAAGAAAATGTGCATTCCATAAGGTAAAGTATTACAGGAACTCTTCCTTGTTTAATCCCTTAGTTACTCCCAGGAAGAGGAGTGAATCACCACTGTGGTAAATTTCAGAGAAAACAGAGCATGCTCAGTTTAGCATCTCTGAGTGTTCTCACCTAGAGTCAATCTATCTCCAAGATAAATACATTTTGGCATTATATATATATATGTATATATGTATGTATATGTATATATGTATATATACATATATATATGTATATTCCACTAGTAGTGGGAAGCCTGTATTTTCAATCTGTTTCAAAATCCAAAGGGAAATAATTGTATTTTTTTTTATTTATCCTGAAATTCCAACATCGGTGTATGTGACTCCACTTTAAAGGACTCAGACTATGGAAAATATTTTTCCCTATACAGGAAATGAAAGGACTTTAATAGGATCATCAAAAGCTAAATCAAGAGTTTGCAATTAGAGAATTTATCAATGCCTCAAATGCTAATCACAGACTTCTCCTGTTATTACATACAAATATTTTATTCTCAAAACCTGGCTGGCAATAGACAAAATTAGTTTTCATATGCCTAAAGTGTATCATCACAGATTGCAAAACCTTATCCTTCCATAGGTGTTGAGGGCTTTAAAGGGTCATTGATCTTGTCACCAAGGATTAGGAAGAAAGACTTTGTAATCAAAATAGAGGTACACTTCCAAGTTCTTCATATTTTCAGGTTTTTTTTATTATTATGAAAAGTATTGTAGAAATATCCCTTTTTAGAACCAGATTTAATGGAATTTTTCCACTATTATCTAGCTAATTGATTTTTGAAAGTCATATTTTGGCAAGTTTCCTTATTTACAAAATGGAAATGGTAATAACGTTTTTAAAAATCTCATTGACTTCTTGTGAGTATTAAATGCATTAACATGTGGAAAGCTCTAATAACAGTGCCTGGCACACAATATTTGCTCAATAAATGTTAATGATTATTATCATCCACTGAAAGATTATACAGATCCCAAAAGCAATGTTGGACATTCTTTTAAATGGATGGAAACCCACAGGGCATGTGAAGGCAGTTAGTGCTTTTCTACATCAACTATAGATAGGTTTTTCATATTTATTCTTTAACTCATTAAAATAATAATGAGTTAAAGTTATTATTGAAAAATAATAATATTTTTCAATCAGTTCAAAGTATGTTAAATTGAGGGCAGGTGGTACCTACCTGTATTAATTCAAATATTTAAAGTGTGATAATTCAGGGGTGCCTGGGTGACTCAGTCGGTTGAATGTTTGACCTTAGCTTAAGTCATGATCTACCAGTTCATGGGTTCATGCCCCCAATGGGCTCTGTGTTGGCAGTAGAGAGCCTGGAGCCTGCTTTGGATTCTGTGTCTCCCCCTGCCTCTGCCCCTCCCTTGCTCATACTCTGCCTTTCTCTGTCTCTCAAAAATGAATAAATGTTAAAAAAAAGTGATAATTCAAATTTATCGCCATTTTCCCAAAGTTCATTAAAGCTTCTTTGAAAAGTGGAACTAAAAATTTTATTATTTTTTTAGTAATTCTACAGTGTGCTGCCCCAATATTTTCATTTGAGAAAATTCAATTTCTTCAGAATTTTCCACGAAAAGGTGGGAACCATCTGGTTATATTCCATATTGACAAAAAGAATCATATCCACGCATCATATATAGGGGGAAAATAATGACACCCTACCTTAAATTTCCTGCCTCTTTTCTTCTTCTACTGCTTTGTTATTAAAGAATATCCATTCTTTAAATTCTCACATTTTTAATTTGTAGGATCACATTGGTGAACTTTTCATTTTGTTTTCTTCCTTTCTTTCTTTCTTTTTTTTTTTACATACGAAATCAGAGAAGATGTAAGGATTTATATTCTATTTGTATCTTTCTGTAATTAATGACACAAAGAAGCTCTGCATTTGGGATATCAAATATTTGCCTTTTGCAAACATTAGTGTTTTGAAAAGGCAGTTATTCTTTCCAACGACTGTTAAAATTCTTGGTGCATATCCAACATCATAATTTTCTACTTAGTGGTTAACTATCAATCTATTACCTCTCAGCTCCAAGTTCATCCTTCATTGTCTATTCTCTAATAATTGACTTGAATCTCTAAACATTTATTTAGCCAGGTAACATGATCTTAAAGTGTCAATAAAAGGTGCTGGACTGATAATGTGGACAAAGGGGTCTAGTCTTATGGTTACAGAATCCTTCTCTGGGCATAATTAATCAGTGTAGAGCAGCTAAGACTATGTGGTGGTGAAGAGTGTAAAACTGCCCAAATATAGCTGGGCAAAAGTATGGTACCTACCTATAGGTACTTTCTCCCAGTATCCTAAAGATAAACTTCCAAAAATTCCACTGTGCAGCTTCTTTTATTTTATTTTATTACTTTTAAAAATATATTTTTTAATATTTATTTTTGAGAAAGAGAGTGCAAGCAGGGGAGGGGCAGAGAGAAGGAGACAGAGAACTTGAAACAGGCTTTGTGCTTACAGCAGAGCACCCAATGTGGGGCTCAAATTTACACACCAGAAGATCATGGCCTGAGCCAAAGTCAGACATTTAACAGACTGAGCCACCCAGTAAAGGAACTGCTCTATACTTTGATGAGCCCTAGTTAAACTTTCTGAAAGGATATCTGTGTCTCAGTTCTGGGCAGGTAGGGAAGTCTTCCAGATCTGTTCCTTTTTTTAGACACTCTGCCTCAGCCCTAAGGGATGTGGCTGCTCCCTCCATATGCTATTCCTGCATTATTTAGAATTCTCTTTTTCCCATAGTAGCTAATCTCCTCTTCAAGTTAGTGTGTGTTATCTGTCTCTTGACTCTAACTGATAAAGAGGTAGAGCGGTCCTGGGAGATAGATCTGAAAAGAGAGAATTTGGGAATTAGTTTATTCATACTCTGGGGATTGAGTATTTTTGGAGGAGACTCTCACCAAAAGGAAACTAGGTACTAGCGGCACTTAGAGTGACTACAAAGATTGTCAGAATGTTGGATTGTCTTAGTGCAACAGAGCATATAGAGAAAGATATGACAAGCTCTGGAATCTTAACTTCAGCATAGTCTAAAAACCAGAGAGCTTCCATGAGAGCTCTAAAATTACTTATTATTTCTGAGGAAGAGCCAAGATGACGGAACGGCATGGAGATTTTTTTGCATCTCACATCCATGAAATAGAGCCAGATCAACACTAAACAGTCCTACACACACAGGAAACTGATTTGAGGATTAACACAACAATCTACACAACCTGAAGCACAGAACTCAGCTGGTACGTGGCATGGAGAGGTGAGAGAGAGAAGCCACAGCAGTCGGGGAGCTGTTTATGCTTGCAGAGAGAAGACAGAGATGGGGTGAGAGTTCAGGAAAAGCACCATGCCCAAAAGGAGCTAGAGAGAAAGTGGAAAAGTGCAAACAGCTGCAGGGACTGAAATAAAAAGGGAGAAAAGAGAAAGGAGACGGTTTAAATTCCATTAAGACTATAAACAGGGGGAGTGCAGAGTTTAAAACTCTGCATCTCAATACCTGGCAGTGCTCTGGTGGGAAGTCCGAATCCACAGGAGCAGAGTGGGGTCCAAGAAGTTCCCTGGCCACATGGGGAGGAGCGGTTCCACTGCTGGAAAGACATTTGGTAGAGGCTGTGCAGCCTCCTGGTGCCAATAGACCCCAGAGAACAACCACATTCGCTGTTGCTGGAACAGGTCATTAAGAGGGAAACCTGTTGCCAGATGTGTGTTGTGATTTTCCATATTCCCTGAAGTGTTGCTGCTACACAACCACATGAACTTTTTCTGGGGTGAGTTGGCACCCAGCTGCAGTCTTGGCTCTTCGGCAGCAGCATGGTCTCACGAATGTTCCTGGGTGTGGCAAGCACTGGTCCATTGCTCGGTGAGACCCACCCACAGAGGGTCAAAATGGGTCAAAGCCGCAGTCCCTCAAAAGTGAGGGGTAGGGACAGTGAAGAAATGGGCAGAAAACATGAATAGACACTTCTCTAAAGAAGACGTCTGGATGGCCAACAGGCACATGAAAAGATGCTCAACGTCGCTCCTTATCAGGGAAATACAAATCAAAACCACACTCAGGTATCACCTCACGCCAGTCAGAGTGGCCAAAATGAACAAATCAGGAGACTATAGATGCTGGAGAGGATGTGGAGAAACGGGAACCCTCTTGCACTGTTGGTGGGAATGCAAACTGGTGCAGCCACTCTGGAAAACAGTGTGGAGGTTCCTCAGAAAATTAAAAACAGACCTACCCTATGACCTAGCAATAGCACTGCTAGGAATTTACCCAAGGGATACAGGAGTACTGATGCATAGGGGCACTTGTACCCCAATGTTTATAGCAGCACTCTCAACAATAGCCAAATTATGGAAAGAGCCGAAATGTCCATCAACTGATGAATGGATAAAGAGATTGTGGTTTATATACACAATGGAGTACTACGTGGCAATGAGAAAGAACGAAATATGGCCTTTTGTAGTAATGTGGATGGAACTGGAGAGTGTGATGCTAAGTGAAATAAGCCATACAGAGAAAGACAGATAACATATGGTTTCACTCTTATGTGGATCCTGAGAAACTTAACAGAAACCCATGGGGGAGGGGAAGGAAAAAAAAAAAAAAGAGGTTAGAGTGGGAGAGAGCCAAAGCATAAGAGACTCTTAAAAACTGAGAACAAACTGAGGGTTGATGGGGGGTGGGAGGGAGGGGAGGGTGGGTGATGGGTATTGAGGAGGGCACCTTTTGGGATGAGCACTGGGTGTTGTATGGAAACCAATTTGACAATAAATTTCATATATTGAAAAAAAAAGTGAGGGGTAGGGAAACACAGGTGCATTTGAGATAAAATTCAGGTGGGAGGTGCCACCTGGAAAACAGACAGCTTGGTCACAGACAGTGTAAAAACAGGGAGTGGATGGAAACTTCAGACAAAGGACGGGTGCACGATTGCTGGTCAGGGAGATAACAGAGTTCTGATACTAGAGACTGGGTAGCTGGGTAAAGCCATTTTCACCCCTTCTGGGCATGTGCATACATACCTACAAGCGCCACAACAATCCATCCCAGTCAGCTAAGCAGCACCATCTAGTGGAGAATGGAACTGTTACACCAAGCCCCACCAAACGGGGCCAACCTCGCTCTTCAGGAACACCACAAATCTCTCCACTCCTTCATGGTTTGACTTTTAGGAGAAACCGATGTAATTTCAATCGTATTTCAGTCTATACTCTGGTCCATCTATTCAATTTCCTTCTTTTGTTCTTTTTCTTTCTTTTCTTTTTCTTTATACAGAAAGAAAAAAATATTTTCAATTGTTATTAAAAATATTTTTTCTTTATTTTTTTCTACTGTATTTTTTACTTTTTTTCTAAATTTTTCTAATTCTATTTTACTTCCATCATTTCATTTTACTCTATTTCATTGTATTCATTTTCTCCAATTTTCAAACGTTTGCCTTTTCCCCCCTTTTTTCTCTAAACTATCAAACTCCTTTCAATAACCAAACAAAAACACACCTAGATCTAGCATCATTTATTTGATTTTTTTTGTATGTGTGTGTTGTTGTTACATTTTTTTCATTTTAATTTTTTTTTTACCTTATCAATTCCTTTTCTCCCTTCAAATGACAAAACAAATAGATTCACTCCCCCCCCCCCAAAAAAAAAAGAGCAGGAAGAATGGATAGCCAGGGACTTAATTAAAATAGATACAAGCAAGATGTCTGAACCAGAATTTAGAATCATGACAATAAGAATACTAGCTGGGGTCAAAAATAGATTAGAATCCCTCTCTGCAGAGATAAAAGAAATAAAAACTAGTCAGGATGAAATAAAAAATGCTATCACTGAGCTGCAATCTTGAATGGCTGTCACGACGGCAATCAGTGATATACAGGTCAAACTTATGCAGAATAATGAAGCAGAAAAAAACAGGGAGATTAAAACAAAAGAATTAGAGAAATCAGTGACTCATTAAAAAGGAACAACATCAGAATCATAGGGGTCTCAGAAGAGGAAGAGAGAGAAAAGGGTGTAGAAAGTTTCTGTGAGCAAATCATAGCAAAAACTTTCCTAACCTGGGGAAAGACACAGACATTAAAATCCAGGAAGCACAGAGGACTCCCATAAGATCCAACAAAAACCAAACACCAACAAGACAAATTATAGTCAAATTCACAAAATACTCAAGCAAGGAGTCATGGAAGCAGGAAGGGAAGAAAAAGTCCTTAATCTACAAGGTAGACAGATCAGGTTTGCAGCAGACTTATCCACAGAAACTTGGCAGGCCAGAAAGTAGTGGAAGGATATATTCAGTGTGCTGAATCAGAAAAATATGCAGCCAAGAATTCTTTATCTAGCAAGGCTGTCATTCAAAATAGAAGGAAAGATAAAAAGTTTCCCAGGCAAACAAAAATTAACGGAGTTTGTGACCACTAAACAAGCCCTGCAAGAAATTTTAAGGGGGGCTTTCTGAGGGGAGGAAAGATAGGAAAAAAGACCAAAAACAACAAATATTAGAAAATACCAGAGAACACCACTAGAAACTCCAACTCTATAAGATAAATAATGGCAATAAACTCATATCTTTCAGTACTCACTCTAAACATCAACAGACTGAATGCTCCAAACAAAAGACATAGGGTAACAGAATGGATAAGAAAACAAGATCCATCTATATGCTGTTTGTAAGAGATCCACTTTATACCTGAAGAAACCTTCAGATTGAAAGTAAGGGGATGAAGAACCATCTATCATGCTAATGGTCAACAAAACAAAGCCGGAGTAGCCATACTTATATCATACAATCTAGACTTCAAAATAAAGAATGTAACAAGAGATGGGCATTATATCATAATTAAGGGGCCTATCCACCAAGAAGACCTAAAAATCATAAACATTTATGCTCCAAATTTGAGAGAACGCAAATACATAAATTAATTAATCACAAACGTAAAGAAACTCATTAATAATAATACCGTAATAGTAGGGAACTTGAACACCCCACTCACAGCAATGGACAGATCATCTAAACAGAAAATCAAAGCCATTGTTTCCTTGTTGATTTTCTGTTTAGATAATCTGTCCATTGCTGTGAGTGGGGTGTTGAAGTTCCCTACTATTATGGTATTATTATTAATGGACTTAACAGATATATTCAGAACATTTCATCATAAAGCAGCAGAATATACATTCTTCCCAGTGCACATGGAACGTTCTCCAGAATAGATCACATACTGGGACACAAATCAGCCCTGAACAAGTACAAGAAGATCAAGATCATACCGTGCATATTTTCAGACCACACTATGAAACTCAAAATCAACCACAAGAAAAAATTTGGAAAAATAGTAAATACTTGGAGACTAAAGAACATCCTACTAAAGAATGAATAGGCTAAATAATAAGTTAAAGAGGAAATTTGAAAGTACATGGAAGCCAATGAAAATGATAACACTACAACCCAAAACCTCTGGGATGCAGCAAAGGCGGTCATAAAAGGGAAGTATATAGCCATCCAGACCTCCTAAAACAAAACAATAATAAGAGAAAGTTATGAGCAATTATATGCCAATAAAATGGGCAATCTGGAAGAAATGGACAAATTCCTAGAAACATATAAAGTACCAAAACTGAAACAGTAAGAAGTAGAAAATTTGAACAGACCCATAACCAGTAAAGAAATCAAATTAGTAATCAAAAATCTCCCAAAAAACGAGAGTCCAGGGCCAGATGGCTTTCCAGGGGAATTCTACCAAACATTTAAGAAAGAGTTAACACCTATTCTCTTGAAGCTGTTCCAAAAAATAGAAATGGAAGGAAAACTTCCAAACTCTTTCTATGAAGCCAGCATTACCTTGATTCCAAAACCAGACAGAGACCCCACTAAAAAGGAGAGCCATAAACCTATTTCCTTGATGAACATGGATGCAAAAATCCTCAACAAGATATTAGCCAATTGGATCCAACAATACATTAAAAAAATTATTCACCACGACCAAGTGGGATGTATACCTGGGATGCAGGACTGGTTCAATATCTACAAAATAATCAATGTGACTCATCACATCAATAAAAGAAAGGGCAAGAAACACACGATCCTCTCAATAGATGCAGAGAGAACATTTGACAAAATACAGCTTCCTTTCTTGATAAAAACTCTTAAGAAAGTAGGGACAGAATGATGATACTTCGAGACCATAAAAGCCATATATGAAAGACACAATGCTAATGATAATCCTCAATGGGGTAAAAACTGAAAGCTTTCCCCCTAAGGTCAGGAACAAGACAGGGATGTCTGCTCTTGCCACTGTTTTTCAACATAGTATTGGAAATCATAGCCTCTGCAATCAGACAACACAAAGAAATAGAATGAATCCAAATCAGCCAGGAGGAAGTCAAATTTTCACTCTTCACAGATGATATGATTGTCTATATGGCAAACCCAAAAGATTCCACCAAAAAACTACTGGAACTGATCCATGAGTTCAACAAAGTGGCAGGATATAAAATCAATGCACAGAAATTGGTTGCATTCCTATACACCAACAATGAAGCAATAGAAAGAGAAATCAAGGAATCGATTCCATTTGCAATTGCACCAAAAACCATAAAATACCTAGGAATAAATCTAACCAAAGAGATGAGAAATTTATACACTGAAAACTATAGAAAGCTTGTGAAAGAAATTGAAGAAGATACAAAAAAATATTCCATGTTCCTGGATAGGAAGAATAAATATTGTTAAAATGTCAATGCTACCCAAAGCAATCTACATATTCCAGGCAGTCCCTATCAAAATACCTCCAGCATTGTTCACAGAGCTACAACAAATAATCCTAAAATTTTTCTGGAGCCAGAAAAGACCACGAATAGCCAAAGCAACTTAAAAAAAATTTAAGGGGTGCCTGGGTGGCTCAGTTGGTTGAGCTCCAACTTCGGCCCAGGTCATGATCTCACAGTTCGTGAGTTCGAGCTCTACATTGGGCTCTGTGCTGACAGCTCGGAGCCTGGAGCCTGCTTCGGATTCTGTGTCTCCTTCTCTCTCTGCCCCTTCCCCTCTCATGCTCTGTTTCTCTCTGTCTCTCAAAAATGAATAAACGTTAAAAAAATTAAAAAATAATTAAAAAAAATAATAAATAATAAAACAGTAGGCATCACAATCTCGTACTTCAAACTGTATTACAAAGCTGTAATCATCAAGACAGTAAGGTACACACACAAGAAGAGACAATCAGATCAGTGGAACCAAATAGAGAACCTAGAAATGGACCCACAAACTCATGGCCAACTCATCTTTGACAGAGCAGGGAAGAATATCCAATGGAATAAAGACAGTCTCTTCAGCAAGTGGTGCTAGGAAAACTGAACAGTGACATGCAGAAAAATGAAACTGGATCACTTTTTTACGCCATACACAAAAATAAACTCAAAATGGATGAAAGACCTAAATGTAAGACAGGAAGATATCAAAATCCTTGAGAAGAAAGCAGGCAAAAACCTCTTTGACCTTGGCCACAGCAACTTCTTACTCAACACGTCTCCACAGGTAAGGGAAACAAAAGCAAAAATGAACTATTAGGACCTCATCAAAAAAAAATCTTCTGCACAGTGAAGGAAACTATCAGCAAATCTAAAAGGCAACCGATGGAATGGGAGAAGATATTTGCAAATGACATATCAGATAAAGGGTTAGTACCAAAAATCTATAGAGAACTTATCAAACTCGACACCCAAAAAACAAATAATCCAGTGAAGAAATGGGCTAACGACATGAATAGACACTTCTCCAAAGAAGACATCCAGATGGCCGACACATGAAAAAATGCTCATCACTCATCATCAGGGAAATAAAAAACAAAACCACAGTGAGATATCATCTCACACCTGTCAGAATGGCTAACATTTACAACTCAGGCAACAACAGATGTTGGTGAGGATGTGGTGAAAGAGGATCTCTTTTGCAATGTTGGTGGGAATGCAAGCTGGTACAACCACTCTGGAAAAAAGTATGGAGTTTCCTCAAAAAACTAAAAATAGAACTACCGTACGACCCAGCAATTGCACTACTAGGTGTTTATCCAAGGGATACAGGGATGCTGTTTCAAAGGGGCACATGCACCCCAATGTTTATAGTAGCACTATCAACAATAGCAAAGTATGGAAAAAGCCCAAATGTCCATCGATGGATGAATGGATAAGGAAGATGTGGTATATATATATATATATATATATATATATATATATATATACACATATATATATACGTATATATATGTATATATATATGTATATATACATATATATATACATATATATATACATACAGAATGGAGTATTACTTGGCAATCAAAAAGAATGAAAGCTTGCCATGTGTAGCTATGTGGATAAAACTAGAGGGTATTATGCTAAGCAAAATTAGTCAGAGAAAGACAAATATCATATGACTCTACTCATATGAGGACTTTAAGAGACAAAACAGATGAACACAGGGAAGGGAAGCAAAAATAATATAAAAACAGGGAGGGGGACAAAAACAGAAGAGACTCTTAAATATGGAGAACAAACTGAGGGTGGCTGGAGGGGGTGTGGGACAGGGGATGGGCTAAATGGGTAAGGGGCATTAAGGAATCTACTCCTGAAATCATTGTTGTACTATATTTTAACTAACTCGGATGTAAATTAAAAAAATAAATTATGGGGCGCCTGGGTGGCGCAGTCGGTTGGGCGTCCGACTTCAGCCAGGTCACGATCTCGCGGTCTGTGAGTTTGAGCCCCGCGTCAGGCTCTGGGCTGATGGCTCGGAGCCTGGAGCCTGTTTCCAATTCTGTGTCTCCCTCTCTCTCTGCCCCTCCCCCGTTCATGCTCTGTCTCTCTCTGTCCCCCAAAAAATAAATAAACGTTGAAAAAATAAATTAATTAATTAATTAAATTGAATTAAATTAAATTAAATTAAATTAATAAATAATAAATAAATTCAATTATATATTATTTCTTAGAGTCACAAAATCAAAATTCCAAAACCAAATGCAAAATTTAATTGTAAGGGTTACTGAATTCCAAGCTCTACATTGTTACCATTTTTTAGAGTCAAGTTATAAATTTTGACTATGAACTAGTGTTCAGTTGTAGAAATAAGGATTGATGTATCTACTTATTATTTCTTGCTTTATTCTATAGATTTATAAATATTAATTAATTTCCCTTTACCTGTCCTCCTTTCCTACTCTTTTACAGAAAGTGCTGATGGCAAAGAAAATGATAATTTATTTCATAGATTACACAATGCCAAGATTTAATCAAAGAGGAATAAATGTCATCCAGAATAGTATGCAGTATGTGAGAGCTGGGCCTCGCTTTTAAGAGAGGGATAAGCATGTTGTTTTTATTATAATAGCTGTACTGTGTTAGAAAGGAGAATTTTTGTGTTTTTTCTATTGCTGTCTGAAAGTTTAAGTAAGAAAAGCTGTGCATGATGATATATTTGGGTTGGTTTGCTCAGCATCTATTTCAAAACACTTCTTGTGTGCTTTCCTGTATTGCAGAGGCTAAAATGCTCAAACAAAACCAAAACAGTTCTCCAGATTCCCTTGAAGTATCTAGATGTGATTTGGTTTGTCGAATCACTTTCACTTCTGAGAAACATTAGCTGCTTCAGAGAAAAACCGAGCTAGGAGGCTCTGGATCTGGCCAATGTTGCAGTAGCTTTCTGATTGGGAAGACAATTTCCTGATTGTTGCAGAAGCAGTGGCTCCCTTAGGGGCCCAGATGTATGTTGTGGGCTTTGGAAGTCATTACTAAAAGCTCAGCGTAAGGTCTGTTTCTTAGCCTTCTCAAATATTTTGAAAGCTTATTAATATCTTATAATAAATCCCCTTCTGCTTAGCCATTCTGGGATGGGGTCAGAATCTGTTCTGTCTAAATGACTTGAGAGCAATAGATATGAGTTGTGAATATATGTGCAAGTATCTAACCTGAGCTTCTATCATATTCTAGGGCATTCTTAGCATATACTAGGCCATCTATTAATGCATTCTCTGCTTGTCTGCATGTGATTTCCCTCCACATCAATTCTCCTCTAGTGCCTAATCCTCCTCATGCCTAATTTAATTCCTCATCGATCTAGATTGCCTGGGAGTTAGGTCTGTAAGCCTTGTCAAATAATTTGGGCATTACGAGCTCTATGCCATATTACTTTGAAATACCTCTGATTCTTAAGAACTGTTCCTTCTATCATCAAATCCTGTTATTTTCAAATCAGAATGTTTGTTTTCACAACTATTGTTTATGATGTGAGCTATGAGGTACTGTTTGGAGTCCAGAATATACTATAAAATGCAGAGATCATAAATGTTCAGTTTGATGGATTTTGACAGTGGCCCACACTCGATCAAAGACCATGGAAACAAAATAGAAGTTTCCCCCTCATTTCAAAATTTTTCCTCATGTCTTCTCCATTCACCCCTGACCCCTCACCATCACCATGATCACTATTTTGATTTCTATGATTATAGTTTGTTTG
The DNA here is from genome assembly GCF_028749965.1 of Puma concolor. NCBI lineage: Eukaryota > Metazoa > Chordata > Mammalia > Carnivora > Felidae > Puma > Puma concolor. The sequence goes on along the minus strand of NC_141670.1, from coordinate 179,226,844 downwards.
ATTTTGCTTTTGCTTGCACTTAAAAAAATGCTATCTACTGTATTGTGTATTCTTTGTCTCTGGCTTCTATTCAACATGGTGTTTTCAAAGTTTATCCACGTGGCAGTATGTGTTATGTGTTTGTTTCTTTTTTATTACTGAGTACTATTTCGAGGTATGAACATGCCATGATTTGTTTATCCTATTCTGCTGGGGATGGGCATTTGGAGGTTTACAGTTTGGGCATGTTATGAATAAAGAGGCTATAACCAGTTTTGTGGACATTTCTGTAGAGCAGATACCCAGAAAACACATGAAACAAGTCCCTCTGAAATATTTGAGGCTCTCCTCAAGGTCAACGTAGTGACTGCTATGAGCTGGTCAGGATAACAGGAAAGAGAGAGACTCTGAAGCACCAAAATCTGGGAGTAGAGCAAGAGCCAAAAGAGAATTACTCAGAAATCTACAAGCTGGCATCAGGACTGTGAATCACAAGGGGATATCCAGAATTTTTCTCATGCTCATGGTCCCAGCTCTGCTGAAGGAAAAATCCCAATTCTATCTTCAAAATGTTTGACTAAAACCCAAAGGGGAAAAAAAAAATACAACAGTGGCAATGAAATGAAATTTCTCTCAGCCTTTCTGTTCGGACTCAGTGACGACCCAGATGCCTTGGGAGATATCTTTCAGCTTTCCTGCCACACATCAGTCTTCAGCAGCTGCCACCTTGCGTGGAAAGACCAGAATTCCCCACAAGGATTTGTCTCCTCCCTCCTGCCCTCTGCCTAGCCTTTGGCGAATACGGCCTTGACCTCCGTAAAGGCCATCGTGTCTGAGAAGGCTTCCTGTTAGCATTTTGCAGCAGCTGCCTTACACCCTGTAAAGCCTCCATTGCCTTGAAGGGATTTCTCCATTCTCTCTCCTGTTGCTGCTAGGAAAATCATGCAACCCCAGCAATCTCTCCCTCAATCCTACCATCTGTACACCGCATACTGCTCCCACACACCTGGGAAGGCCAGGCCCTGGGGGAAATAGTCTGCAGGGGCGTGCGCACACTCTCCAGGTCTCTCAGGTTTCCAAAGCATCGCTTCCGCTTGCACAAAGCTGCTAATGTTTGTGGAGGGCGTGGTTGGTTTCTTCATTACCTGTTTATACCGGGTTTCTTCTCCTTCCACCACTTAGCCAGGAATGAAAGCAGCTGTGGCTCTTCTCTCTCCTAGCAAGTGCATGCCACTCTCTGGATTTATTATCGTTTAGGTTTCATTTCACTTGTAGTGTTGTTTTGTGATGTTTTATTGTTAAATGTTTTCACACCTTCAGCTCCATTGTTGGTTAAATATGAGAAACCATGACGTTACATCCCATTCAGTTTACTGCTCTGGGTTCTATAATGGGATAATGAGTTGTTTCTCCTGACTTTCTACATTCCAATCAGAGGCAAGTGTCTCTTAGGATGCCTGGGTGGCTCAGTTGGTGAAGCTTCCGACTCTTGGTTTCTGCTCAGGTCATGATCTCACAGTTCATGGGATCCAGCCCCACCTCAGGCTCTGTGCTGACAGCGTGGAGCCTGCTTGGGATTCTTCCCCTGCACCCCCCCCCCCCCGCTTGCTCTCTCTGTCTTTCTCTCAAAAATAAATTTAAAAAATCATTTTGTAAAGCTGCCGAGATTATAAGTGGTATTAAGGGGCTTATGTTTGAAAAAAGGAAGTGCGTAATACTGAGTCAGATTATCTCAGAGATGTAGTTTGTCTCCTGTAGTTTCTCAAAGCTTCCCCCATTGTTATCACCTTTTTTTGTGGGAAGCAGCCATAGATGTTTACGGGTGTAAATTATTTATTTCTAACTTATGCCACAGTTATTTATACTCAGGCCACAACTGAAGCTATCCCCCATTCAATATTCCTCAGGGTATAAATAAATTAAGGGGCGGGCATAAAAATTCTGCACAAAAATGTCATTAAATAGTCGCAGTCCTTCCGGTTCCTCACTCAGGGGACTTGAAAGCGAAAGCACAGGAGAGGACAATGGTAGCAGAAGCAGGGTAAAAAAGGTGGAGGGAGAACATAAGTCATGAACACGGTCACAGAGCATTTGATGGTGCTTCTGAGAGGCTAACATACTAGCAATGCCACTAATTTGGCAGTGGGCTGAAAGAATGGTCAGTTACATACGAGTCCTTATTAAATCCAGACACTTACTGGGAGGATCCAGCCCACCACAGGGCTTGGTTGTGTGGCTACCGTGAACTTCTCACGGTGCCTCCCAAGTTCTCCATTGTCTCATGATCAATCCTAACCAAAGGCAGTAATCTAACCAGAAAAATTTCATCTCTTGGAAAACGTACAAGATATTTCTAGAAATACTGAAGTATGATAGTGTGTAATAAGAAGCCAGTCCTGCTATTAATTCCTTAATATTATGCCAGTTAACCGCATACGTGCTTCAGAATTTCCATTAAAATTTTAATATGAACCTTGGTATGTCCAGCACCTTTTCTGGATGTGGTTTTGTTATCTGTAAAATGCAGCATATGAATTAAATGATCTCTAACATTGCTGTAACTTCTAACATTCCATTATTCCATTTCTTCATCCTCCTGTAATTAAACCTGTTTTCCCTCAAATCGCTAGAATGTAACATTGATGAGGCATATGACCTAGATTCTAGAATTTTAAAAATGAGATCTCAAAAGCTATACATATATATTTATTGAGCTGTGTAAAGCCAGGCAAGTATTTTTCTGTCCTTTATTGAGTTAGAAATTATAATGAATTGGAAATGACCAAAGAATACATATCCTCCTTCCCTCACATTCCTTCTTTAGTATTTATGTATTTTAAACATATAAATTCAAGTGTAAATTTTATTGTATTTTAACATTTCTCTGATTATTGATTTATGTATATTAAGAAAAGTCGATTGGATTCCCATTCATAACATTAAAAAAAAAATCACCCAACTTTTTTTCCCATATGTCTTATTGGACATATTCACTTCATCACAGATAATTTTCCAAAGCCCTCTAAAGAATTGTTGTAATGCATCCACTTATGAGTGATTTAAAACTGCCTTATAAAAGCAAAGATGCTGAATTCAAGTGTTAAATCTCCAAGAAATTAATGAGCATTCTTTGGTTCATAAAGTATGATCTCTTCAAGATTAAGTGCTGATATTATTACATTAGCATACAAGCTAGTATCACATTCTGGAAGGCACGTGTCTGCACCACTTATCCAAGTTTGTATAATACCCCTAATAAATATATTTCAGTTTACTATCTGCCAGGCAGTTTCGAGCATGTGTTTGGATTCATGCTCATAGCATCCTATCTGACCGGTCCTATTTCCATTTTACAGTTCCATGAGGGAACTGAGGAGCAGAGTATTAAACAATTTGTCTATATCAGGCAGCTATTGTGGGGTGGGTCCAGGATTTAAGCACCATCAGCATAACTCAGAGCTTTACTCCAAGGCATTCTGTTCTCTCTTATTCACATATCTAATATTAGCTACATATATGGTTGCTCTTTATATGACAAGGTTTTTAATGTAAAATATGCACAAAAGTGAGTAACATTAAGATGTTTTAGCATTTGTGTTTTATTTTATGATATGATATTATGATTTTTATAACTAGCCATCAAAAGCGTTGTTATTTATTGTTATCTCCTCTAATGATACTGGCAGAAACAAAAAGAAATATGACTATGTTGCCTAGAAGTATGTCATGTGAACTATAGTAGTCATAATAATAATAATAATAATAACAAATTTATTAAAAGAAATATCCACCTCAGGGCACCTGGGTGGCTTAGTAGGTTAAGCGTCTAATTCTTGGTTTCGGCTCAGGTCATGATCTCATGGTGTGTGAGATTGAGCCCTACATCAGACCCCTGCTGACAGCACAGACCCTACTTGGGATTCTCTCTCCCTCTCTCTCTCTCTTGCCTCTTCCCTGCTCGTACTCTATCTCTCTCTCAAAATAAAAAATAAACTGAAAAAACAATTAGGGGCGCTTGGGTGGCTCAGTCACTTAAGCATCCAACTTTTGTTTTTGGCTCAGGTCATCATGTTGGGGTTCATGAGTTCCAGCCCTACATCAGGTTCTGCACTGATATCATGGAGCCTGCTTGGGATTCTGCCTTCCATTCTCTCTGCTCCTCCCCTGCTTACTCTCTCCCTCTCTCTCTCTCTTAAAATAAGAGAGACTTTTTTAAAACACTTTTTTAAAAAAAATCTTTAAAAAAACTACTTTGAAGTAGTAATTAGTATATACATTATACATATATATTAATTTTGAATAGAAATTTTTGAATAGAAAATTTTGCATATAAAGTTTTTGCTGTCAGGGCACCTGGGTGGCTTAGGCGGTTAAGCGTCCGACTTTGGCTCACATCATGATCTTGCAGTCCGTGAATTTGAGCCCCGCGTCGGTCTCTGTGCTGACAGCTCAGAGCCTGGAGCCTGCTTCGGATTCTTTTTCTCCCTCTCTCTGTGCCCCTCCCCCGCTTGTGCTCTGTCTCTCAAAAATGAATAAATGTAAAAAAAAAAAAGTATTATTATTATTATTATTATTATTATTATTATTATTATTTTGCTGTTGTTAGAAACCACCTTAGATGCACTACTCCCAGGGACATGGGATGGGGTGCCAAAACAGAAACCGACCTTTAGGAACATCATGCTACTTTCTCTTGAGGAATAAATGTTTCTGTAATACTTAATGAACTTTGCATTGTGAATGACTGCAATTATGTTGTTTATAAAGGGAACCCCAGTAAAATCATAAGGTACAATGCTAGATTTAGATTATTTTTAATGTAAGGGTGCCTGGGTAACCCGGTTGGTTGAACATCGTATTCTTGATTTCGGCTCAGGTCATGATCCCCAACCAAGTCTTGGGATCAAGCCCGGCATTGGGGTTCATGCTGAACGTAGAGCCTGATTAAAAGTCTATCTTAAGGTTTGTGAAGGAGTGCTAAAATCATTATTTTCCCAGGTTTAAATATGAAAAAACAATAGTCACGTTGTTTGAAAACAGAGACATAACATAACAAAAAGAATAAAGCTGAAACTGTTCAGAGTGCTTGTTCTGGAGAGCAGAAAATGGAGGAAGACCACAGAAGATTGCTTTTTAAAACTTTAAATCTTGGTAGTATTATTTGATTCTTTAGAATGTGTGCATCTACACTATTGTCAAATATGTATCCTACTTTTTAAAACTTTCTTCAAGAAGATGACTTTAAATGAAGAAAACAGGGCATGAGGATACTGGGAGGGACTGGCCAAGGCCTGCGTTGTTAGGCAGACACAGGGTTTAAGAGAAGAATAGCGAAGAGAAAATCTAGGGAGACAGTTTGGGACTTGATTTCATGAACTAGATGTCAAAGTTAGAAAAGATTAATTCCACAGATGATAGGTATCACCCAAAGGCTTTATATGGAATATATTTTAATTTCCTGAGCATTCCGTACTGTGCTCCCTGAAAAGAGGAAGCATTGTTCTCTCACAGCAGCAAGTATGGGTGAAGCAGGCTCAAGCTTCCATTTGTAGGTTAAAATCTTTTATCGGGGCACCTGGGTGGCTCAGTTGGTTAGGAGTCTTGGCTCAGGTCATGATTTCATGGTTTGTGTGTTCAAACTTCACATCGGGCTCTATGCTGTCAGTACGGAGCTCTCTTTGGATCCTCTCTCTCTCTCTGCTCCTCCCCAGCTTTCTCTCTCTCTCTCTCTCTGAAAGATAAATAAACATCCAAATTTTTAAATATTTTTTTTTTCTGGTTACTAATAGTTTTAGGGGATGAGGGACAAAGGAAAATAAAACAATATTATTAAAGAATTATGTACTGACCAAAATATTTACCTTAAGTTTTTGGAAATTCTTCTGAGAAGCCCCATATATGCCTGTACCATGGTGTCTCCATTTAATTCTTTAGTCTTTGATTACACAAGTGCTTCAAGTACTGTAAGTACAGAATCAATTATCAGTTTTTGTTAACTCAAATGTGTTCTGCAAATTACAACTGCCTACTTAAATTAAACCCCTCTCTGGACCTGCAAAAAAATGGCTGAATGATGCCCCTGAATAGTCTCTTTAACTAGAGGTTTTCAAACTTAAAGCACATAAGAATCAATTGGGAATCATTTAAAATGCAAATTACAGAGCCTCATGGCAAGAGAATCTGATTCAGTAATTCTGTTCTGATACTAAGGAATCAATCTCTCTCTCTCTCTCTCTCTCTCTCTCTCTTTCTCTTTCTCTCAACCAGCTACTATAATTTTTCAGGTAGATTGAAGACAATATGTTTTCGATGGGGGGGAATAAACACTAGATTTCTGCTATGCTTTTGTCTCTTTTTTTTCTTTTTTCCCTTTTTAGCAGTTGCATCCTCTCTGGAAAATTCTTATTCTCTTGAAGTGATAAGAGGAGGGATATCATTAACATCTTTTGGCAGATTGATTCTCTACTTTGACTCTCAACTGAACCTGGACACCTTATTGGGGAGAATGATATCTCAATAACACATTTTATTTGCTACCCCCTTAAACAACCCCAAAGAAGCAGACACAATTGGACTATCCAGTTCAATGATGCCTCGCCCTGTATCATCATAGGTAACCACAGTTACCTATCCATGCCCTAGCTTTGAAGGCAAGCTTTTAAAACAGGTATAGAATTTCTTTGGGGAATACAGGTTCTGTAATATCCTCTTAAAATAATAAATAAATAAATAAATAAATAAATAAATAAATAAATAAATAAATAAACTAAACAATGAGAGCAGTCTTGGAAATTCCCTGAGCAGACAAAACCAGTTTCTTCATATAAACAGAGCTTAATTTAGCTTATTTTGCAAGACTAATTCGACCCGGGTCATTTCTTGCTTCTGCCTCTGGAAATTGTAAGCAAAGCTTGAACTGTTTCCCAAGGTTGATGTGAAATAACCATTGATCAATTTCTGATCTTTTAAGAAAATTCTAATGTTATAGCCTATCAATGTGAAGAATAAACAGTCACTGATTTCTCACTATCTAAGCTGCTCTATGACAGTATACATCTGAGCTTCAATGCATGTTTCAGTTTGAATGCTTCAGTTCTGCAAACTGCCTTTTTGGTATGTGCAAAATAAACTCTTGCTAATTACTACTTTGGTGACTCACTGATTTTACTTCTGCTATTTCTGAGTATTTGATAATCCCAAACTATAATGTTCCTTAATGTTAAATTTAATATAATATTAACTTAATATAAAATCTTTATAACATAGCTAAAGAACTCATAATTTATGGAATTATTCACATAGTGTGAGCAATCTCAGTAACCCCACCATCCTCAAAGAAAAAGATCACATGAACAGGTGGTTTTCCCCACGCAAAATAATTAACAATTGCAAGTTTAATATTAGAATCTTTTTGGAATATTTTAGCAGAAAATTGAACCTGAGAAAAAAGTTGAAAGAATGTGGAAAATGAATCTATGGGGAGCAAAATGAAGAGGTTTTGAAATGTGCTTCTTTGCAAATACAATGAGGCATTCTTTTAATGTAAAAAAACACACACAAACAAAAGCCCCCCAAAACCAAAACAGACGGTCATCAAACAATGTAGAATACTCCAGAGAATTTTGGATCAGATTACTAACTTGCTAATTACTAAAGTCTTACTGAATTTTAGTCCTCCCTTGGCTTTGTTTCTTAGCATTTGACTGAATAGGATCCCAGAAATGTCTCACAATGTAGAGCAGAGCTGTGGGGAGGGAAATCTTTCCATAATTTGTCTTTATGGTCATGTGGCTCAGTGAGCAAAGAAAATGTGGGTAGTCCAAATTGAGATGTGCTCCAAGTATCAAACACCAACATCCTTTGAAAGACTTATTGTTGGGGTGCTTGGGTTTTTCAGTGGGTTAAGTGTCCAACTTCAGCTCAGGTCATGATCTCATGGTTCTGGGGTCCAGCCCAGTGTTGGGCTCTGTGCTGACAGCTCAGACCCTGGAGCCTGCTTCTGCTTCTGTGTCTCCCTCTCTCTGACCCTCCCCCACTCAAGCTCTGTCTGTCTCTCTCTCTCTCAAGAGTAAACATTAAAAAAAAAAAAAACTTATTATTAAAGAAAAATAATATATATATGATGTAAGTTAATATTTTTATTACATTCTGACAGAATAACATGTTTGGATATGTTGGCTTAAATACAATACATTCTTAGAATATTTTTTATTTAATTGTTTTGAAAAATATAGCTACCAGACAGCATAAAGGTACATACGGGGCCACTTGGTATTTCTATTGTGCAGTGGCTTTATAAGGATCACACAGAAAGGAACCTCTTTGATATTACGATTTTTTTTTTAATTTTTTTTTCAACGTTTATTTATTTTTGGGACAGAGAGAGACAGAGCATGAACGGGGGAGGGGCAGAGAGAGAGGGAGACACAGAATCGGAAACAGGCTCCAGGCTCTGAGCCATCAGCCCAGAGCCTGACGCGGGGCTCGAACTCCCGGACCGCGAGATCGTGACCTGGCTGAAGTCGGACGCCCAACCGACTGCGCCACCCAGGCGCCCCGATATTACGATTTAAAATAATAGCAACAACACCTCCAGCCCTGTTTCTCCCTTCTTCCTATCTTTCTATCCTGAAGGTGAGGTTTTAAAAGAAGACAGCAGCAAGGATATAGATGCCCTTCGAATAAGCAGCTTCCTGCCCCCCCTGCTGATCTTGTGCCTCTGCTATAGATCAGGGCCTGTTCTGCCCTTGTCCTTGACACCTGGCCTCTTCTCTGTCTTTGTCCTTGGAAATAATGCCTCTGTCCTGGCCTCTGTCCTCAAGTGACTCTTCTCTGTTCATGTTCTGCAACCACTGCTTCTGCAACCTTTTGAGAAAAGAAAAATTGATAAACTCAGTTTTATTTTTTTACCCTGTACAAATTTCAAATAAAAAGGCAAGAAAAATATCAGCTATTCTTAATCACAATTGCAATAAATTGACATTTAGGTTGTTCATCGTTATTTGTCTAATATGTCAGTGTATCAGGCTTAACTGGGTTGGCAGAATACCTGAACGCCTGACTACCGGGATGAGGAATATGAAAGACTGAGAAGAGATTTTTTTTTTCTCCTTTGGAAGAAGTGGTTTGCTAAGCAAATTAATAATGTAAAAGTTCTTCAGAGCTAATTGCAATTCTTTCTTACTTGATCATTAAAGCAGTTTCCCTCTGCTAGGCAATATTTTGTTAGCCTAGTTTAGCCATAGTGTGCAGTAATAAAGCTGAATTTTTAAAAAATATGGCCTATTATTCTGTCATTGTTTTTTTAACTAGGAATAAACCTTGCTAAAATTAGAAAAATTAAATTAGACTTTCATTAATTTAATTACTTAGACCTGACGTTTGTAAAAAGCTAGTTCTTTAAAAAATAACTAAGAATAAAATCTCAAGTTATAAGTTTTTTAAGATCAAAATTTGACTACCTTGTCCTGGAGTATAGCCTGAGGTTTGTGCAAAATGTGCCTTCAAGATACATCTGTAGTCTTAATAATTAAGATTTAAATGTATTTTTACCATAATAGATAATGTAAAGAAATGTGACTCTGGACTAACATGCATTTTTCTGGATTTTTCTTTTCCGGCTATAATCCAGACCAATATGCAAAATGCATATATAAAATATGAAATTATCACATTTCAATGCATTCAATAATTTCTGCTGTTATAATTGCTAATCCTGAAATAATTTTGGCAGCCAGAAGGAGTCATGCTAGAGTCTCCCCAAATTGCTCAGAATACAATCATTTGAAAATGGAGAGCTACAGAGAAGCATAAGAAACTGATCTGAGCATGAAATTCCCTGACATGACTCAAATCAGTCTAGTAATTTAGCAGTGAGGGCTGGCCTAGAGCTGAAGGAAGAGGCGTCACGCCAGGTGGCATAGGAAAAGACCGGCTGCCATGGGACGCATCGCACTCTCAGGCGCAGCGTGCTACAAGGACATGCGAACCTGTCAAAGCAATTATTGCAGAGTTCAACCGCAAGAAGATGACAGTTCTATGGGTGGTGGAATCATGCGCCTGAGGAACCAGTCTCTTCCAAATCGGAGAGCTCCCTAAAGTAAAGTAGGAGAATAGGACTCAGTCCCGAGGGGAACTGGCTGGCAGATAATGGACAGGCAGGTTGCTTGAGTACTGTCCAAGTTCACAACTGTCCACTCCTTACCCACTGGCTTGGCTTGACCACACTTCAGTTGGGCCTTTCTCCTTCCCACGGGCCTCTGAATTTTGGCTCACCTCAAAACTTTGGCTTGTAAGCAAGCACTAAGGTGCAGAAGATTCACTCCAAGAACTGGCTGGGCACAGCGACATTTGCTGCAGAACTGCTCCGTCGGGCTGTCTGCTGGCCCCTCCTGAATGGTCCAGCTTCCCCTCAAAGGCCCTGCCATCCTTGCTTATGCTTCCCTATGAAAGATGTCTCTTTCTGGTTTGTTTTGTTTCATTTGTGATCTTTGCCAATGCTAAGATCAGAGTATTCTCCCTACTTCAATAGTCTTGGAATGAAGGAAGCTTCACTTTTCTTATTCTGGACTTATTTTTCTTTGACACTCCTAAAAATGGATCTGCATTATCTTTCTTACCCCCCATGAATCTCTTGTCTCACTTGCCTTCTTGTCAAATTCCATAACCACTTTAAATAAGTAGCAAATCCAAGAATAGCAGTGTTTCCCAAACATTTCTATTACTGCACATACTTTCAAGAATGACTGGAAAGCCCGCGAATTCATTTCTCCTTTTTTTCCAAATAATTCCTCCTACAACACATCTCAGCTCATACTTGGGAGTCCTCTGATGCCTTGATCGGATCAGATATCTGCTTCGTTGTTGGTATTGTTGTTCCCATTGCTTTTGATGCTCAGCCCTGCTAGAGTTATTCTCACACCACAATACAAATGCCTGTTTCCTGATAGCTGCCATCCTAATCTCCTTAAGGGCCAGGTCAGTGTCCCGTTCAGCATCACCTCCCAGCACCCAGCACAGAGGATACCACATAGTAGTTGCTCATTAATATTTTCATAATAAGTTACCCAATAAACGAAACGGTGAATGCTCACAAGCCCCCGTTCATTAGGAAACCAGCATGCCTCCATTAATCAAAGCAGAAGATGAATTTTATAAGAAAAACCTGCATAACAATGGCCAGGAACCTGCAAAAGTAGCACAGGAGAGTGAGTGCTCACAGGTCCAGAGCCGCAAGACTGTGCTGAGATAAACCCTGAAGTGTAATATGACTAGGGCTATGTAAGCCCAGTAAGTCACTCCCCAGCTTCATCTTGGCTTAGAAACTAAGCAGAAACTCAATGTCATGGTGGTAGCAGGAGAGGAGGAAGTCAGAGGAAGAAGACACAGAAACTGGGAAGGTGAGTCCTGCTTATTTTCATTAGTAACTTAACACTGTGGTTCATGCTATTTTTACCAACCTAAATACCACTCTCAAGCTATTTCATACCTGTTCATTGTAAATCCCTATTTTCATCTCCCCAGTTTTCCATCTGCTTTCCTCTGATCGGTTCAAACGTTTGTGAACGATTCTCCATCCTTAGTGTATTCATTTTTGTTCCTCTCTAAATGGAATCCTCAGACTGTGCCTTTTTTTTTTCTTTTTTAAATTAGTTTAATGGAAATCTAGTGTTGAGAGACGTTGATATTCTAACCTTCAGAATAAGAACTTATAAACTTTACACGAACTTCACCACCCAAGAGACTGCTTTTATTACAGTATCAAAGTAATGCAGATCGCAAAGCTGTGTAACGTTGAGACTGGCAAAAGGTGTTGAATGAGTTCCTTCAGCTGATGAAACTTGACCACATGGTTTATGAAGTTCACTGAGCATTGGTATGTGTTTCATTTAGCCAGGTAACAATTGCCTCATTTAATTGCATCACTGTGTGATTCTTCTGATGAAGGCAAATAGGATATGCCTTCAGACAGAAAAAAAAAAAAAATCTCACTATGTTAATCCAGTGAAAGGCAATACATGTAAACCATAAATATAATGACCATTGAAGGTTTTTTTTCCAAAAATAACTGTAGATATTAACTTATTATTATAGTTAATAAACTATGTTTTGTTGAAATTAACATTAAAATATTATAAAAATGAACACAAACTATAGAACAATAATAAAATTCCAAAAGGGAGAGTATGTTTAAAATAGGTTTTTGAATCTCAAGTCATAAATTAAGTTACTATTTTGTTCTAGTAGACTTTTGCTGTATTTTTATTGCCGTTACTGCCATTTGGAGATAAAATGATCTTCTCATAAAGAAATGTGATTATTCATGTTTACTATGAAATAATTTTATGATCTGGCTTTACTATAATGCATCATAGTATGAATATCAGTTATTGGTATTATAAATATTTTTTCTTCTTTCTTTCTTCCTAATCACTGTATCAGCCTGTCAGTTTGCAAACTGGCCCCGTACAGGCATGGCAGTAAGGGACTGAAGAAAGAGGCAGGTCACTCTAGATTGGTAGATGGCAGGTTTTAATAAGGAGACTTCTATACGGAGCTTATCTTGGACAGCTGCAAGACCAGTATATTTCCACACCCACCCACCAAAATCTTAAAAGTTGATATAGAGGCCTTAACTGGTCTCAGTCCTGTTTACCATCCACATGGTCTCAGCAACACATTGTTCTCTCAAGGTTGTGTCCTTGGGTTGTGTCCTGCTAGTGCACGAAAGACAAGGGTGCCACATGTTCTGGGCACAGGGGAAGGGTGAAGGAGACACCTATCGTATGGGTCCAGCTCGAGTGTCAGCTGCTGGTCCTGTCCTTTCAATTATCTTCTCCAACACAAACATGTTCAGATTTTGTTTAAAAGAATACTGCGTGTGGGGTGCCTGGGTGGCTTCGTCAGGTGAGTGTCTGACTCCAGCTCAGGTCATGATTTCACGGTAAGTTTGAGCCCCACAATTGGGCTCTCTGCTGTTAGCACAGAGCCTGCTTTGGATCCTCTGTTCCCCTCTCTCTCTCCCCTCCCTTGCTCACACCCTCTCTCTCAAAAAAATGAATAAACATTAAAAACAATACTGCATGATAGCTACTGTGCTCTTTTGAAGATCCCTCCAGGGGATAAATACTGTGCAGTGAAATGGGAAGGAAATTAAAAAATGTTGGCAACTCTGGGGCACCTGGGTGGCTCAGTTGGTTGAGAATCTGACTTTTGTTTTGGCTCAGGTCATGATCCCAGGGTTTCAGGATAGACCCTGTGTTGGACTCCACACTGAGTATGGAGACTGCTTAAGATTCTCTCCGTCTTCCCCTTCCCCTCCCCTGCTTGTGTTTTTGCTCTCTCTGTCTCTTTCTCAAAAAAAAAAAAAAAAAAATGTAGGCAGTTCTGATTCCTTCTTTAGCTTGTGTCTGGCTGTCAAAACTAATACACAAGCACAGTCCTGGGCTAGATGAGAGGCAGTGCTTTGAGGAAAGCACTGCAGGCAGGGCTATGGAGATACTGCTGAAGAGAGAGCATTGTGGATCATACTTTGCTGTCCATTACTCTAGCCAGTCATTACTCTAGCCAGAACTAAAGAGAATGGGTTGATGATGTACTTATTTATTAAACCAGTATGTACTGATTGCAACTGTAGAGAAAACATTGGCCTAAGCATTAGGAATGTATTTTAAAAACTAGAAAAATGACTTCTGTTGCATAAATATTAGATTTTTCCCATCAGCACAACTAAAGCTTTTAAAGCAGCAAGTCCCCTTGATCCAGTCCCAAAGCTGGACTGTGACAGAAACAAGGAATACATAGCTTCAGTCCATGAGGCCTTATGTTTTCGTTGTGGTTCTGCGGCACGATAAGCAGTTCATCCACGACCAATAAGCCTATTTTATGTATGTATAATATATTATAAACATTTATGCTACATATTCCCTCTATGTAATTCCAAATTCTAAATCATGGTAAGAGGACCTGATTCCTAGCCCTGCTTTCAGCTGCTTGACATAATTGCTTTTTCGTTTCTGTGCCCATAAAATGTGAATGGTAATACAGTAAGAATCAATTTTTACTGAGTGGGTCAAGATGAAGATCGTTCCGTAAAAACGGATCTTCCCCAAGGGTGGTGATACATATGGACCATTTAACTTTATAATTGTTCAGGGGAGGGAGTGGGAAGGGGCAGTTGTCTACTTTAATAATAAAGGGGACAATATCTATATTTTTAAATTTATTATAATTTTTGTGAATGAATGATGATGCAAAACGACTCCATTAAAATAACTAAATTAAAAAAAAATAAACTAAATTAAAGGTCCATAGTGAATTTTGCTGTCTGATCACACACGTATTGTCAAGCTGTTATTTCCTTTATGAGAGCAGACAGGCATGTAAGCTCCAGTTCTACTCTTTCTCCTTTCCCTCCTTCTTTTCTCCATCAGTATTCTACTTTCTCTACATACTGCAGGCTCTTGAGAGACCTCAAGCTTGCTGAGCCAAATTTCATGAGACACCTGTTAAAAGGTTTCTCCTTCACATCTCTTTGAAAGTGAAAAAGCCCCACAGGCCACATTCTGTTGTAATTCAACTGTGTCTGACACCTAGAAAGATTTAAAAATATTTTTAAAACCCAATTTAAAAAAAATTAATGAATATATAAAAAAGTTTTCTTGTGGAAGAATACTCTTTTATTATAAGTGAAGGCTAATGCATCTTCAATTTTAATTGATTAACAATGCAAGGGGAGGCTGTTTTTTACTGGGGTCTCAAATCAAAACTGATTTGCTAAATCTTCTAAAAGTGCCAACATTCTTGGGGAAGTCTGTTCTCTTTTGGATTTCTGGCCTAGCACTTTATGGGAAAGCGAAAAGTAGGAAGAGGAAAATAGATCAGATTACCATGAAAGGACATGTTAGTATATAAAGGAGAATAATACACACACACACACACACACACACACACACACACACACACAAAACACACACACTGTTAGAAAGTTATGTGAAGATCAAGAAACAAAAATCACATTCTAAGCATGCTGATGAATATCAATTGTAAAGAAAGGTAATCTGATGACAGAACTGGCGATTCAGGTAAAAAAAAAAAAGTACCTGTATGTTTCTGTAACTGCTGTGCAAGTAACAGATATTAAGAATATTTACAAAATTTGGAAAGTATATGAAACGTTGATCCTCAGCTCTTCTGATAAGGGAAGGGAGAGCTTAAGCATGCCAAAAGATTAGAAATTCAGTAGCCTTGGGGCGCCTGGGTGGCGCAGTCGGTTAAGCGTCCGACTTCAACCAGGTCACGATCTCGCGGTCCGTGAGTTCGAGCCCCGCGTCAGGCTCTGGGCTGATGGCTCAGAGCCTGGAGCCTGTTTCCGATTCTGTGTCTCCCTCTCTCTCTGCCCCTCCCCCGTTCATGCTCTGTCTCTCTCTGTCCCAAAAATAAAAATAAAAACGTTGAAAAAAAATTACAAAAAAAAAAAAAGAAATTCAGTAACCTTATCCTTATTATCCTGTGATAATAAGCTTACTTCATAACCACTTGTGTGTGGATAAGTGATTTGGAAATAAGGGTACTTTCTTCATTTATTCCACATGGTTTCTTAGACATACCATTTAGATATGGGTAGTGTAAACCAAATGAAGTTTGATTTGAAGATTCTGTTTAAATGCTCATCTTGAAGAGGTAAAAGTTACAGGTTATAATATGACAATGTATTCTACTTGTAATTATCATAATGAATATGTACTAGTAGAACTAGTGTTAATAAGAACTTGTACTTATTTCTACTTGATAACTTATTAGGTGTCATGTCTAAAGCTATATTGAGTGTTCCTTAAAATACAAAATAGTCATTACCCACTCATAAAGTAAGAGATTGACTAAGGAAAATGATGTTGTCTTTACTTGTTTTTGGTCCTTAAATACTTGTCTAGGGCACTACTTCAGGAAAGAAAAATTTGGACCTGACTAAACTGTAACGCAAACTATTTAAATATTACCATGCTCAAAATGTTTTCTAGTGGAATCTTAAATGTGCCTTTGTATTTTAGCTTCTAAAAAATTCCAACTTAAATTCAATCAATATTTCTGTTGGATTTTTAAAAATCAATTTCTTTTTATTACACTCTCTATTGTGTTTAGATAACTGAAGGAAAAAAACTACTTTGTGTTACAGAACTTGGATTACAGGAAGAAAATCGACCTCTTACAGAACCAGATCTGTTTAGAATGTTTTCTCCTGCCATGTTCGTGTGTGTGTGTGTGTGTGTGTGTGTGTGTGTGTGTGTGTGTTGGGCATCTTTCTGTAAGGTTATAAGCACTTTTTAAAAAACATCATTTGACTTCTTCATGGACTTAATAAAGAACCCAGGACTGATAGATGCCCATTACAAGTATTTGACCAACATAAGTGCACTTGATTTCTCAAAAAATCCTGGACTTTATTCAAAACTGGAGACACAGAAAATATAGCACAGTTGTAAACAAATTTCGTTAAAGTATATCATATCGTTTATTTCAAAGAGAGCTCTTAGGATTGTAATAGCCTTTTTGTTTTGGGTTTTGGTTTTGTTTTTTTGGTAACCATCTGGTCTTTTTATCTGTTCCTATTTTTCAATTTCCCATTAAATGCTAGGTCAGGAATCCAAAGACAGCAGCCTTCTTCAATTAGAACAGCCTACTTAATTTTATGCATACATTTATTCATTCACAACATTAAATACCTGGAATGTAATTTTTTGCTATACATATGTTAATGAATATATTTGTGTGCTTATATGTTTGCATACATGGTATACATGTAATACACTTGTATATATACACATGTATTATACATATATATTATACATACACATAATAAAATATTCCTCCTTTTTAAAGATATTTTCCCTTTATTTTAATGAAGGAACCATTCAATACTCCAAAATACTCATTTTTAAAACTTCATTGAAATTCTACTGTTTCTTATTACTCTCATTTCTCTATGCCAAAGAACATTTTTAATTAAGGTTATATGCATCCAGGGTCATTAATAATCTGCAGATTAATTGCCACCACATGATTGTAAGATGGTTACTCCGGAAAGATTATAAATTATATTTAAGTTTGAAATGCTAGTCCATTCAAACTGAATAAAAACACAGTGGGGGCTGATTCGCTGAGTAAATGGAGGGAAAGTGAGGTCAAGAAAATAAATAGTTAAAAAAAGCAATAAAGAATGCTAGGGTAACAATTTCATTTTACCTATTTTGGTGAGCTTATAGTTATGAAAAATTTAGTAAATATAAAAATGTCAACTCAGTTGACTTTAGAAATGTTTAAAAATGCAGATAAATGTAATATTGTGGCATTTTATTTAATTTTTCATAAAGTCTTATGGATTATAAGACTATATTATCATTTTAAATGTAAGAATCAATTATATAAGAAATATCTGTAATTTCATATTTTCCTATGCTTTCCATTATAATGGAAAATAACACCAGCACTTTTAAATTACTAATTAGAATTTCTCCATAAATCATAACTTGTCAAAGAAAACTTCTTTAAATGTTACCTTCTATTTCTGTCAGCTACACAACATTATATGTGAAATTTTGTTATATACAACTTGTTTTAACACTTCCATTATTAACTCATATATTTCAAGATCAGCTTTACTTGAGTAATATTACTATGCACATCTGAAATTTGCTACCTATGGGCTTATATCATAAGAATGCTCTTTAAATGATCCTGGGGGTTATAACAGAATTTCAGAACAGGCTATAATAACCCAGTAGTAACTGGATATGTATTTTTTAATTCCATTCTACTTACATATTATTTTTAGTTAAACTAAACAAAGAATGTAATTATACAAAAACACAAAACAACAACAACAACAAAGTATTCACCTAAGAGGACTAAAGGACCATATCTAAAAAGTTTATGGGATAGTGGTGAGAATAGGAACTAAGTTATAAGTGACTAAGTCAGTTAAATGTGAAATTTTATTTTATATAAACACACACACATACACACTGAGGGAAGAAAAGGGTATATTGTTAAAAAGCCATAAGAGAAAATAAACCAATTTTTTAATAGCCCTAACAATGACATTTTTTTAGCTTTATTGAGATATATTTAGCATACACGAAATTTATCCAGTTAAGGTGTGCATACAGATCAATGCTTTTTAGTATGTTTACAGATTTGCACAAACATCACCATAATCTAATTTTAGAATATTTTAAAACCTCCAAAAGAAATCTTACACATTTTAGCAGTCATTCCTCATTCTCATTCCCCTCTCTGACCCCTCTTCCTACATACCACCAGTTCAAAGGAAACGCTAATGTCTGTCTCCGTGCATCTGCCTGCTCTGAAAATTCTATACAAATGGTGTAATATAGTATGTGATCATTTGTGATTCACTTCTTTCATTTAATGGAATGCTTTCCATGTTAACGTGAGGTAACACATAGTAATATTTTGTTATTGATTTCTTTGTAACTGCTAAATAACATTTCCTTATATGTATATACTAAAGCTTGCTTATCCATTCATTAATTAATAAGAATTTAGTTTTTTTTTCACATTTTGTCTATTGTAAATAATGCAGTTATAAATATTCTCGTACATGTATCTGTATAGACATATATTTCCATTTCTCTTGGATATACATGTAGTAATTGAATTGTTAGATCATATATGGTAATCCACATTTAGCATTTTGAGAGACTGCCAAACTGTTTGCAATGTGGCTGCCCCATTTTAAATTCCCATCAAGCATGTATAAGTTAATCAACAATGTGCAAGTTTTCTAAAATTTGTTATTGTCTGTATTTTTGATTATAGCCTTGTGAGTGTGAAGTGCTCTCATCATGGTTCAGATCTGCATTTATCTAATGGCTAATGAGGTTGAACATCTATCCTTGTGCTTATTGGCCATTTATATATATCTTATTTAGATAAAAGTTCTATTTAAATAACCTACTACTTTTTAAATTCAGCCATTTGACTATTTTGCTGAGTTGTAAGAGTGTTTTATAAATTCTCAGTACAAGTCCTTTGCTATCTATATGACTTAGAAATATTTTGCCTAGTTCTGTGGACCGTTTTTGCACTTTCTTGATGGTGCCCTTTTATGCACAGAAGTTTTTAATTTTACAAAATCTAATTTATCTGTTTTTTTATTGCTTGTCGTTTGGTTTTCACATCCAAGAAACCTTGCCTGACCCACGGTCAGGATGACACATTCCTGTTTTCTTCTAGGAGTTTTATTGTTTTAGCACTTCCATTTAGATTTGTGATCCATTTTGAATTAACTTGTGGGCATTCTGTAAGGAAAGGATCCAATTTCATACTTTTTCATTGGACATCCAGTGATTTCAGCACCTATTGAATTGTCTTGGCACCTATATTGAAAATAAACTCACTATAAACAAGAAGGTTAATGTCTGGACTCTCAATTCTATTACATTTACCCATATGTCTATCTTTACATCAGTACTATACTGTCTTTATTATTGTAGTTTTGTAGTAAGTTTTGAAAGCAGGAACTTTGGGTCATCCACTTTTGTTCTTGATTTTCAAGATTATTTTGGCTATTCTAAACCCAGAATAACATTTTAGTCATAATGCTATTTCTAAATGTCTAGATATTCTTCATTAGAGATTGCATTTCTTGTTCAGTTTTATCATTAACAAAATATATATTTTGACTGCATCACAGTATCTATGTGGGGATCAAGTGAAATAAAGTACATAACAATTTGAAATCATAGAGTGCTAGATCAATATAATTGGTTTTGATTAATATTGCTAATAATATATCACTGTTTTGTTTATCCCCAAATATTCTAGAATTATCATCAATTGAATGTGAACAATAACCAAAAAAGACATTAAAAGATAGTTGCTAGAAAGGAAGGTCTCATACTATTAGACTTAATGAATTCATTAATCTCCCCAGATTTTGAAGGCATCCATGGGAATAGCCTAAGAACTGAGTGGAGGAAAACACAGTCCTAGGATATAATATATGTGATATTAAATTTATATTATATGAAAATAAGGATTTTTTCCAAAGCAGACAAGTTATTATCATGTCTCTACCAAATATAACATACATCTGGAGTTATTCTCATCAATATTTGTAACTTTTTTCCCTATTTAATTTGTTATCAATTGGTTGATTCAAGTCATTGCTACCACATATCTCCACAGTTTAGATATGGTTACATGGCATATTCAATGAACCTATACAGATCCAAACCACATATATCTTCTGAAATCTGATAAATTCTTAGTTATAATAAAGCCAGTCTTGCCGTGTGTGTGTGTGTGTGTGTGTGTGTGTGTGATCACTTTGAATGTAAAAACTAGGATTGATATCAGTACCAATAAAAGTGTCAGTAACATAGTCCTCTTCCTTGAATAGTTCTGGTGAACATTAGTCTATACGTATACTCGTAAGACACTGGGAAAATGGAAGTGAAACAGTAGTGGTCATTGCATCATGAAAGTGTAGGTATATCGTTGTAGTGACAGATAGACACGGGGCACCTCTACTCTGCAACCAGCTCTTCTGATTGCTGACTCTGATAACTGACAATAGCTCCAACCAAACACTTGACTCTGAATCCATAGATTCATCCTGTGGATTTTTCTAGAAACATTGGAGCTATACTGTTGTGCTGGTCATGCTTAGCTTCTCAGAATGAGTGGCTGGTGATTCTTTTAAGCCTTTCAGACCTTTACAATTTTATCTCTCACAGTTGTGCATAGGCTAATTTCTATTTTTTAAAAAGTTCATTACATTTAGCTTATAGAGTTTCTGCTTCCCTACTTGAGCCCTAAATGACACTGTTTTCTTCTTCCTTCCTTCCTTCCTTCCTTCCTTCCTTCCTTCCTTCCTTCCTTCCTCTTTCCTTCCTTCTGTTATTTCTTCCTTGCTTGCTTTTCTCACTGCTTTAGCAGCTTTTACTCTCATTGTTTGCCTACGTCTCTTTCTCTTTATACACTCTGAGTACAAATGAATTTTGGCTCATTGTTCCTCTTTACCTTTTCCTCCTCAAGGAACTCATCCAACCCCTGAGTTTCAAGTTTCAATTTTTTAAATTTTATTTATTGAAAAATTTTATTTTTATCTGAGTATAGTCGAAGCACAATGTTATATTAGTTTCAAGTGTACAATATAGGGATTCAACAAGTTTATGTTATGCTATGCTCACCACAAGTGTAGCTATCATTTGTCACCATATAACACTATTTAACACTATTACAGTATCACTGACAGTATTCCCTACCATGTAGCTTTTATTCCCATGAATTATCCATTCCATAACTGGAAACCTGTATCCTTCACTGCCCTTCACCCATTTAGCCTTTCCCCCACTCCCCCCCCGCCACACTGCAACCATAAGTTTGTTCTCTGTTTTTATAGGTCTGCTTCTGCTTTTTGTTTGCTTGTTTATTCTTTGTTTTTCTGAATGTTAATTTTCAAATCCAAATGAGCTCTAGTTTCATATTTCAAACTTCTTTCATATTTCAGGCATCACTACTTGGATGTTGCACAATTCCAACACAGCACTGTGAAATGAAGCAAATTTGTGCCCTCTCTCTTTCATTAGTACAACACTCCTTCCACCTTTTCTTTTCCCAATTCAAGATATTAATTGTGTCCATCATTGTATTCCATTCATCTTATCTTTATTACTCTTGTTAACCCTCAGCATGGAGACTATTATAGTAAGCTCATAGTTTCCTTAATTCTGTTTCTTCTCTTTGCTTTGTTTAATTATAAACAAAAATGTATTTCATGTTCCTGCTCAGAAATATTTTTTTATGTTTTCTTTCTTAATATAGTCTGTACCTACAGCTCTCCAAATTTAGCAGTAATCCCCAGAACTCTCCAGAACTGATCTTGGACATGGGCACTGCAATATCCTTTCCGACCTTGTCATTTATTCCTACCTTTCGATATTTACTCAGGCTGCCTCCCTCTACCAAGATTAATTTGTTTTCTTTTTTTGTATTCCATTGCTTACTCATTCACCACAAGTTTTTTTCTACTATAGCTTTACCATTCCAGACTTTAACATTTTTAAAAATATTTTTCTTATTCTGTCATATTTGGCTATGTTTAATTGGTAAGTATTACTTGTTTCTGTTTAAAGAACTTGTAGATTTTTTATTCTTGAGTGTTTTCAAATTTCAGAATGTCTGCCTTTTTATTTGAATGTCAACTTTTAAGGCATAATATTCTTGGACTTTTTTTGGTCTTTATAATTTTGTTGACTCTTCTGTTATCTTTTGTATTGGGTTTCTACAAAGAATCCTAGAGAAAGCAAGTGTCTATCTTACTTTCTTTCTGTCTTTTTCTTCTATTCTTTTTTCCCTCTGGCTGGCTGTCCCATTTTTTTGTTTATGTTTGGTAAAATCTTAACAATAATGTATTCTGATGTTTGGAGCTTTGCTTTGAATCTTGCCCTGCAAGAAGAGCTCTCTGTTGTCAGCCACAGTTCACTCTTCATTATGTTATCGGTGATTTCCTTTTGATTTGTTACATAATTTAGGCCAAGGATATATCTGTTTACTTAGAACTATGTGTATCCTACTCAAATATGCATTTCCAGGCTTTGGATTTGAAACAACTCAATCCGTGGCACTAGAATTTTGACTTAGAAGATTGATTAGTCCCAGCTATTCACTTTTCGTGTTTTACCAGTTTTTTTCTACACAGCTGTTTCAACTGCCTAATGATATCCATGAAGACTATTGATTTTCAGGTTGGAGTCTATTCATGAGAATTTTTGCTATGTACCAATGTGACTTCTAGGTATGGGAATATGATTAGAAGCTTTTCCATGGTGTTAATTATTGCCTCATTTTTCTCTTGGTCTCTGACACACACGCACGCACGCACACACACACACACACACACACACAGTTACCACCACTTACTGAAGTTGATGTGGTCCTTTGCTTAGGTACTAGGCATTAAAAAGTGTATATGTATGTGGTGTGCACACATGTGTGAAATAATTAGTTCATTAATTATCAAATTACCATTTGATTCTGTACTCTCTGTAGTTCCATCCTTTTCCCTTAAGTAAGAATATTCACACCTTATGTTAATCATTACTTGTATATTAAAGTGTTTTTCAAGTATGTCTGAATATATATTTTAACAAGTACATTTGTTGATATCAGTCATAGACAACTACCTTAACAATATAGCTGTCATGCTTTAGATTTGTATGCAACATTTAAAGTGAGTTTGAAACGGTTTACTTTTTATCTTGTAATAGGCTATGTTATGTTTTGGTAGCCAGAAATACTAGATCTCAGTGGCTTTACAACCTAAATGTATTTCTTGCTTGTGCTATCCCATGTCAAGTTTGAGTGACTCTTCAGGACAGCTGACCTCCATTTTATGGCCCAGCATTCTGAACTGTTTGAACCTTGTGGCCACTCTCTATCAAGAGGTGCTATCTTGACCACGGCAAAAGGGGTCGAGAGAAGGCTGTTACTGGTAGGAAGACTTCAGTGCCCAAAGGAAAATGTGTGACAGTACTTATTCCAAGGGTGTGAGGGCATGTAATACCCACTTGTGCCCAAGAAGAGACGGGAATATAAATTAACGTTGTGCCACATGAAGTACCATGTATGTAACATAACTAAATGTCAAAAGGTAGTCATATTATTTTGATATTATAATTGAGACCACAAAGCAAATGCAATAGGATTATACAACTTTCAAATAAACACCTGTTCTCTGAAGAGAAAGAACAGGACCATTCAGACTTCTCTCTAATACATTCCCTTGTAAAGATGGAAGTTCAAAGTATTGACGTGTGTTTTACTACTCCTAAAAAAGCCAACATACCTTTCTCAAATGAAAACGCACTAGCAGAAGCTACCTTGTTAAAAAAAAAAACAGACTTATATTGTTTCAGTAACTATTTTGTTTTAAATTTTCCTCGTTTAGTACAATGAAGTTCAATAGATGCTACAGACAGAATTTTTTCCCAGTTTCAAAAGCTAATCGTCTCTTAGTTAATAAACCACAAAGAAAACATAAGGCATGATTTAGAAAATGTTTAGGCAATGAACAAAAACCTTAAATTAAAGCTCTATAATTTGCTGTTAAATATAAATAGAGAAACCTGACAAAATACGCAAGATTATAAGTAAATTGAAACAAACTAACAAAAACAATAGTAACTTTTCAGGAGAAGTGGATATTTTATTTAAAAATCTCAAACATGTATATTTGTGTGTTCTTTGGGCTTTCTGACATGGTGCTCAAGCATAAACTGATGATCTAAGCACCACACTGAAAAAGAGAATAGAAATAGAAAGATACATGGAAAAGAAAGGGAGGAAAGCGAAGATAATCTCTGGGGTAGCATGATATGCCAGATGTCATTTTCAGTGCTGCCTTAAAGGCTATAACTTTTTTTGGTTTTCTTTGTTTTAGAAAACGTCATGTGCCATGAGCTGCAGCTTTACTCCAGTTTGGCTGTCTGTCATAGTCACTGTCAACAAAGCCAATCTTTTTCCCACCAGTCTGAGTTCAACTACACTGCTGACTTCCTCACAGAGTGTGGAAAATTTATTGCAAAGCAAGGTGCACTTCATGCTTACAGCTATTGCAGCAATGCTGGTAATAATATACTGGCATAACCCCAAGCAGCTGCTGTGTGTGACAGAGGAGAGTCGATTCCTAAAGCACGATACATCCCATATTGTATGTGAGAGTGTGCATTAGGAAATAGTCCTCTATTGCAATTGAAATCCTCCATTTGCAGCCGTAATGCCCAATGCTTATATTATTTATTACTGATTCCTTTCAACAGCAAAGCAAGCAAAGATTTTGTGCATGCATGATTTGGAATGTAGATCTAGATATTAAAAACATCATTATAGTAAAAGGGACTTCCAAGATGTGGGGCTTGCACAGTAAACGAGAATATATCTTTCAGGTTTCAGTTTGGGGAAAAAGAATTTTTTAATAGAAGGCAGTGAAACTTCTTTTTGTAATTTTAATATTTTTGAGTCTTTATTAGCAAAAACAAAGGTAGGTTAAAGTTTCTTTCCAACGCCGCAAGGGGCAATATTCAAAGGTACAATGTGTTCAATCAGATACCAGGTGGTTAAATCCCATCTCTAAAGTTTGCTGCCTGTATAACCTTGACCCGGTTGCTCTTCAGCTCTGCCCTAAATTCCGCAATCAGTAAAATGGAAGAAATAATGACACATATTACCTGGGGTTGTGGCAAGAATGAAATGAACAGATATGGGTAAAATAATTGAAAAAAAGGATGTCATGTAGTAAATGCCAAGTAAGCTTAGCTATTGCGATTAGAATAATGTCATCTCTTCTTTTGTCTAATCATTTTTTAATGCCCTGCAAAGTTTGACCTTATATTTCCTATTTGAGTCCAAGTCCCTTATTCTGGCACTTAACATTCTCTATAGCTTGACCCGTATTAGCTTTTGAACACTGAGGAATTGAACTACCTTTGGTATTTTCGAGATCAGTCCCAAACTCATCTTCTGTTTGCACACCACATCACTAAGGAAAGAAAAGCACAATCTCCTCTTTCTTCTATCTACTATTAATATCCTAATCTCACCACCAGACTGTTCTGATTCACTCAATCCTGGTTCATTGACCATTGATACTCATTCCTATCCCCTTTTGCTATGCCCTCTGGAAACTTCATGACATTGCCAATAAAGTAATTTATTATTTTTTTAAGTGTTTTTATTTATTTTTGAGACAGAGAGAGACAGAGCATGAGCAGCGGAGGGGCAGAGAGAGAGGGAGACACAGAATCTGAAGTAGGCTCCAGTCTCTGAGCTGTCAGCACAGAGCCTGGCGCGGGGCTCGAACTCACAAACTGTGAGATCATGACCTGAGCTGAAGTCGGACACTTAATCGACTGAGCCACCCAGGCGCCCCAAGGAATTTGAATCCTCAACAATTTCATTGAAGGCTTTCTCCACTTTATGGATGTAACTGAAACTTAGTCACCCGGGAACAGACCATTCAGATATCCTTCTTCTATACTGATTCCTCCTTCTCCAGTAGATCCTAACCTAATTCCCATAGGAACGTCAGTGATATGCTTCTATCTTCCTCTTCAGCCCCATCCCCACCAGAAACTACCTCACAGATTATAGGTTAGTATCAAAACATGTCTTCAAGTTTTCTGCAGATGCTGTCACTTCATTGATCTATTTGTCCATCCATGTAGGACTTCATCCATCACACATTAATTATCTATTATGTAGATACCATTATGGAACATGTCAGCTACTTAGCCAGGAGCAAAGTCAGATTCTTATCCTGAATTCCTGTTGCTCCTAAAGTATGCGGTTTCCTTTTCTTGTTTTATGTTTTATGTTTTTTGTTTTGTTTTGTTTTTTATCAACGAGAAAAAATGTAAACATCTTTTAAAATTTGGTTGAGAAATCAATTCAGTTGGGAAAATTTCTCAAGCTAATTTCTCTACCCTTAATCTGAGATAGATATCCTTACTCCTTATGCAAAGATCATGTTCCCTCTATGTCTTATTATGTTTATCGGCATATGTGGAATTCTCTGATGCAAGATTAAGATTTTCTATAAGTAGGGATCACATTCATATTCACATCTCCAGCTCCTAACACAATGTCTGGTATATATAGAAACTCGGGAAGTGATTGATTCCAAATTATATATATCACTTAAGGAGACATCTAATACTTTAGTTTTAGTTTTCTTTTTCTTAATCACAGAGACCCATTTAGACTGAAGTATCTCATATTTGACTCTCTTCATCTATCACAACATCTAACTCTGGAGTTCAATACTCAACAAGTTTTGAATAATTACATATTAGTCTTATTTTCGGGCACACTTAAAATCTTACAAGAAAAGGTCAGTATAAGATAGAGACTTACCATCATTTAATATTCCTTAGTGGCCTATATTAGTGCTGGAAACAAAAAAGGTACCCTTTCTGTCTAAAAATATAAGATGTCAGGCCTCAAACCTGATGCTTTGTAAATTTCAAATTAAAGATACTTGAAGGTACTTTTATTGAAGATGACTATTTATAATCATAAATGCAACTGGGACTATTTGTAGTCATAAATTAATGTAAAATACAAAGTTAGGGTTTGACATGGTTAACGTTTTTTTAATTATTTGATAATATATCTCTCCGATCTAATATTATTATGTCAAATCTAAATATTAAAATACAAGCATGGCTTAATTTAGAGTAAAATCTTACCCACATATGGAATAACATATTAATTTATCTTTGAGATCCCTTTGTGTATGATATCTATCTTAGCATCCCTTTGTAGAGTGTTACCGTTTTTTATTTATAAATTGCTTATTTTCAAAACTTACGAAAGCTTAAGTTTGTGTTAGTGAAATATGTGTGCTGTGTTTTCTTGAAAAATAGTTTTATCATGAGAGGGTCACTATAGGGTGTCTTTATATTTCACATCCATTCATAAGCACAACCACCTGGTAATAAAGAATAGAGGATACTACTGAAGTTTGTATAGGCAGGGTGAGAAAAAGATGATTTGGGAGCTTAAAAAGGGAAGCTATTTTCAGAGAGGGTCACAGAATATGGATAGAGTTAAAATGATATAAAATGTTAATAGTTCTTGAACTGAGTGTGATTATATGATTATTTGTATTCATTGACCCTCTCTTCTGATTTTTCTGGTCCATTAGTGAAGAAAGGTGAGGCAATGTAGACTCATAAATGTTTAGTTTATTATGTAATCATACTTCTAGAAGGTCTGACCAAGATGGTCTTACAGTTCCATGGCCTATGCTCAATTTCAGGCAAGCTTTGCTTTTCTTAGAGAATTTGCTTTAGAAAATTTTAAGTCATAAATTATTTCTCTGCCTCTTTGAGATGTGTATCATTTGTGATCCAGAAATGTCTTTCTTAAGGACCTAGGATAAGACCTATGAACTGTCCCTTTTAAATGTACTCATAATGAAAGACAGAGTCCTTACACCCTAGACTCTGGGAGAGCGGGACCTAACTTGAATAAAGATCATTTGGCAAACACAAATGGCCTCAGCACATTGACTAACCTCCCACCTAATAGTCTCCAGTACTCTTCCATTATCTTATCCCATCTTTTAAAAACAATATTTGTGTGTGTGTGGAGTTGAATTCCATCTCTCTCCCTGATTGTGATAGTCTTGAATAAAGGCTTCCTTTTCTGTTAGTTGGTCTGATACATTTTTTCTTTCAGAATTCTTAGGAGGTGCAAAGCCAGTAGTCCAAGAAATATAAAAAATCTGTCACCATTCTTATTCTTTTTCTCACTTGTATTACCTGACTTCATATTTTCCTAATTTGGGGTGATTAGTATTCATATTGTCTAATTTCAGTTTCAAGTAAAATATATGGAACAACTGTCTTCTTTTTTTTTTTTTTTTACTTCATCATTATTTTAAACCAAGTTCTTAAAAAATTTTTTTTTTGATCTTTAAATAAGGCTATGGGAACTGTAAGTTTATCGGAAATACATATGAGTACATGCCTGAAGGCAGTTTAAATGAGGAAAGCAATTTGAGTTTCTCAGACTTGACCTAAAATGTGTTGCATAAAATACAAATTAGTTAACCCACTTAGAAAAGAACTTATTCAAACCGTGAGTCAGAGGGGCACAAATCTGGAAGTGAACTTAAGTGAAGCCTGGACTCAGAGGCGGATCTTGGTCAGAGAGCTACCAACCAAATCTGTGTCCTTCTCTAGGCTAAATTGTGAAGTTATGAAGGCAGACTTCAGGGTCTTTTATTTCAACATTATTGCCTCAACTCCTCTCCTTTTTCATGACTCCTCACATAAACACCTTAATTGAATTTACCTCCTCAAGAAGTCACCATTTTATTCTTACCAAGCCTCTCTACTCCATTCTATTCTTCCTAGGTTCTGTTCACTGATGGGTCAGTCTGTTGAGTTATGTGAATAAGTGAGCTTATTACGTTGCCTTTACAGGTACCATATTTGTGTTTTAACAGGGACCTCTAGACAGAGAAACTTAATCCTAGGGCAACCGTACCAAACATCTTGATTTTTCCAGTGTATTTAATAGGTCCAGTTGTGCCAGTGTAATTACATAATGAGCCCTTTTACTCTCAACAGTGCCCCCGTCCAACCGTAAATTTAAATGGGCACCTTCTGTATTCCAAAAAGCGCTTCTAATGATGGAAGTTTCAAATACAATAGCAAATGGTTGAGGGAGAAGACTGCCAAATTCTTGGGCATTAAAAAAATCATAACACAAGGGGTTTTTTCCAGGATTGTTCATATCTACATGATTTATGATCCCAGGAAATCCAAATGCTCAGATAGTTGATGGCCTTAAAGTTATCAGACCCTCAGCAACATTATTTGTTACCTGACATGACTGTGCAGGCAGCAGATTTAAGAGAACTTGTCACAAATACTATGAAATTCTAAATATGTAGGGGAATATAAAAATTAGAAGCTGGAAAAACAAATGGAAAAAAACTGCACAAAATAATAATTATAATTTTAATTTTTATAATACTTATAATTGCCAGGTGTTATTCTAAATATTTTACTAATATTAACTCATTAACTCATTAAAGCAACAACTTTATGAGTATGATATTCTACCCATTTTATAGATGAGAAAACCAAGGCAAAGAGAGGCTATGCATTTACCCAAGTCTCTAAGAAGTAGTGAAACTGGAAGACAAACACAGATAGTTTTGTTCTAAATTTGCATTATCTAAAACAATTCTATACTTCCTCTTGGGAAAAGAAGAGTGAGACAGAGAAAGAGGCGGAGGGAGAGAGGTTGATTCTGCTTTCATCATTGATATCCACTGTGTTTACTTGCTACCTGTCTTCTCCCACCCCTGAGATCACCAATGTAGTCTGTTCTTGAATTGCCTTCTCCCATTCTTTACCCAACTTCACTTTTCATCTTATCTCATTCTCTATCTCCAGGGAAGGTAGTCAAGACTGCCAATTCCTTTATATTTTACTGTTGGTTGGGACTCACTGATTCCAAGTCCTAAGGAGGAAGAAAGAGAGAGGAAATCATCATAAGCTTATGTTCTCATAGTAGACTATCAAATTATGATAAGTGGATGCTAATTATCAATATTTCCATGCATTATTTTAATTAGAATTTTGTCATCTCCTCTGCCATAAGTTCCATTTTCAAAGCTTTTTCTCTAGATCTATCTTGAGAATCTGGAGGCTTTGGGGAGAGTGGGGTTTACATGAGGAAGGGAGCTGGTACACAAGAATCTACAGTGAAGACATTCAGAATAAGCATATCACAAATGCAAACGATTGGAAACCACTTTATAAACTGTAATTGTTTCTATTGAGTCAAGTTATAATAATCTGTACCTTCTTATAGACTGGGTGAACTGGTCACATGCCATCCCTTTCTGGTACTTCTATTATATTTTCAGTATATATTAGTGCTCCATTCTTTTAATATACTACCAAAATATCTTGATCTATCTGAGATAATGCAACTGCTGTGCTCTAGGAACAAAATGAAACTAAGGAAAACTCAAGTAAAATATTCCTAAAAATATATTTCTATAAATCACACATACTGGCTTATATTTCTCTAATTTGACATAGTTCTAAAAATAGATGTGTCAGATCATTTATTGGCATCCTTGCTCCTTAATTAATCACCTAAATGCAAACTGTAAAGGCAGAGAATTTTTGCCCTCTTGTACCTAATCACACCTGACACCAGAATTTCCAAGCCAAGAGGATCATGACTGGCACAGCATGTAACCACTACGAAAGTTGTCAAGTTCTTCAAGATGCCATGGCGATACTGGGAGATTTTCAGGGTAAATACCCATTAGAAAGGAGGTCACCTTCAGAAGGATGAAAGTTATTTGAAGTCTCTCCCTCTCTAATCTTAAAAAGTAGAAATATAATAAAATCTAAAACAAAGAGATTGGAAACATAAACGAGTCCAAGAAGACCATCATGAGAGAAAATTAAGCCACAAGGAAAGACATTATCAATATATACACCCAAAATAAACACAAAAATCCTGATGACTTCATGACATTTTTGTGTCTAAAATAATTAGACTGCACCAATATGATGTGATTCAATAACAATGGTGTTTTATTGAAACAACAAATAGAAATTAATTAGGATTCGATACTTTTTGCCTTTGAATTTTAAGGTCATCATAATTTTTTTTTTTTGAATGGGGTTTAGTGCACAGGCAGTAAAGTAGGGGTTAAGAATACAGGCTCTGAAAATGTGACACACTTGTGGGGGGATTAGAGTGTACTTCCATCATCTACTAGCTCAGCTCATTAAACACTATATTTTGTGTTTGAAGAATGGAGTCAATAATAGAGTCTCTTGCACAGGATTTTTGCAAGGGTTGCATTACATACTACATTCAGCCAAGAACAATATAAATAGTATTATTTTTCTTATTATAATAAAGCATTTAAGTATTTCAATGAATGATTTTAAATGTTAATAAAGTAATATTATTACTGTTGCTATAAAAATTTAGGCTTGGTGCCTGGATGGCTAAGTCAGTTAAGCAGCTGACTCTTGATTTCCGCTCAGGTCAAGATCTCACAGTTCATGAGACTGAGCCCCAAGTTGGGCTGTGCACTGACTGAAACAGGGAGCCTGCTTGTGGTTTCTCTCTCCCTCTCTTTGCCCCTTCCCTATTCATATTGTGTGTCTCTCTCTCAAAATAACTAATAAAACAAACATTTAAAAAATAAGCTTAAAAAGCATGGCCATCAACCAGAAAATAGACTCTTCACTATAGAAAACAAACTGAGGGTTACCAGAAAGAAGGTAGGTGGAGGGATGGGTGAAATAGATGACGAGGATTAAGGAGCGTGCTTGTCATGATGAACACTGAATGCTGTATGTAAGTGATGAATCACCAGATTCTACTCCTGAAATGAACATTACACTGTATGTTAACTAACTGGAATTTAAATAAAAACTTGAAAAAAAAACCCACAAGATTGCCATCGATTCAGCCTCAAGGGAGTAATTTGTTCTTTATATTCCTATCAATTCTTCCTGCTCCCCTTGAAAATTACACCTTTTCTACACTGTGGTAGTTTTATATTCATTTTATATTATCACTCTACAAGGAACTTATTGTACTTGTTTCCCTAACTTCCATGCCCGTCTTTTATCACTACTGATTTATTCAGCATTTTTCTAAAATGATAATTATATTGCTTTTGACTAGAAGACATCTTTGGTTTATAACTGTGCTAGCATTTACTATGCAATTATTAGTGGCACTTACCCACCTTTCTGGTAGAAATCAAATATGGTATTTCAATTTCTTTCTCAGAACAATCTCAGGAGTTTTATAATACTATCTCCAATAACAGATGATAATGCTTAATTTGCAAGTAACACCATGACAGCGAAGTTCATCAAAATCTATTCTAACCACTGATTATTCCAGATCTTGCTACTAATTCCTTCCTTCATTTTCCCCCCAGAAAAGTACTTGCATTGGACATATGTAATATCTTGCATCTCCTACGATCTCTTGTGTCTTTCACGTTTTTGTGTCTTTGAACAAATTCTTTCTGCTCAGAAAGACCATTTCTAATTTCTCGCTGGAAGATGTCACCATGGGTTAGAACAAGACGGGTTCTCAACGCATAGCATAAGGTTCATACTTTAGTACACAGGCAGTGTGTATGTGTGTGTGTGTCATGTCTGTATCTGTGTATATTTTATTTGTTTATTTTTCTAGACCACTAGATGAAAATCTCTTCAAATAAAGAATCAAAGTTCTTTATTTTTATTAATTTTTAAATTTTTGTTTGTAGTTCCTAACACAGTGTTAGGCACATTACAGATGCTCACAAATGTCTGCTTTCATTAATGAGTGAATGATTAACGTTTCATGATGTTGATATTTGGTACAATGAAGTCAAAATACCATACAAATTATTGCCATTAGAAAAGATCGTTGTGTTTATATCTAGCCATTGTTACATAGTAATCACTGGTTTAATTTGATGTTTTAATGACCTGACAATAAAAAAAATAATTCAGAACTGTGTTTTCTAGGTTGATATTTTAAATTTGACTTTTAATACACAAAGTGGGAAATATTAAAGTAAAAGATTTTCTTAATAGATTCTATGTCTATTTTTCATAACATTACATTTTTGGCAGCTGATCCTTATAGAATAAAAATGATGTGAATCTAATAATAAAATGTAAGCTAGCCAACTCTATTTCCTACAGAATACTTTATAAAATAAATTACAAGAAACCAAACTCTTCTAGACAGTAAAGATGGATAATTCCAATTTATCTTATTTCATGAATAAAAATATACCTATCATAAATCCTTTCTTTTAACATAAATGGCTACTGTTAAATTTCTGATGAGGCTACCTCCCACAAATTATCACCTAAGAATCCTTAAAAAGAAGCTGAAATATATTATAGATGAGTTCATTCTGCGCATTCATATTGATCCATATACTACATTTGACTTATTGCATTCAATTGTCCTTCTAAAACATATTTTATGTAATGATCATAATACTTCCTATTAATTCATCATCATGTTGCAAATGCCAAGTGTATTTAAATATAAAAGATCTGTATTCATCCTAAAGCAATAAACATCTATTGGTCTTGCCAGTATAGAAAGTGTGTGCCCAAACTATAAGAGCAAGAAAAGCTTATTTTGGTTGACACCAAAATCAACAATTGTATTTCTCTTTTTTCCTTTATTTTTCTCTGTTTTACCATTTTGTATTTTATATCCCTTAACTTTCTGGTCACTCATATAATTTTCTGTTCTACCACTGGTCAGAACATATAATATAAAAAAAAAAGGTGAAAGCTCTCTTTGTCAGTATTCAATATATGAAAGGAGCTGTACTTTGCAATTTACATAAATTGTTCCATTTGTAATATAGGTCTTATTTCCCCATCTAATTTTTTTCAGATGAGGAAACAGACATGTGATAAACATGTGCATGATGCCTATAGTAATACTAAGAAATGGCATAGTAACTCAAAGGAAAAGCCATTGTAAAAGTCAGAAATGCTTCATGACAAAAGTAAAGTGTTGGGAAAGTATGTCATGTTTGAATTTACGTATGGTAATAACCAGTGGAGAATTTGTTTAAAGGAAAAGCTGGTGATAATTTTGATTTAATTATACATGGCTCATGAAGAGTATCAAATGCCAGATGGAAGTATGGAATTTATTCTATTATAAATGGTATGCTTTATTGGTTTTACATGATGCTTTAATGTGTGTTAAGCTGCGTCTTAAGAATATTATCCTAAGAACCCTAGAGAATCTATTGGAAAAAGAAGAGATGGCTGGCATCAGTTGGAAATTTTTGCAATAGTCCACAGAGACAGTTAAGGATGGACTATAGCTGTGACTATGAGAATAGAAAGAAAATGTAAGTAAATCTGAGAAAATGAGAAGCCTTGAAAATGATAGAATATATAAAGAAATTATCTAGAAATGGGAAAAGAAGCAGGTAGGGTCAGAGATGTTTTAAGTTTCAGAAAAGGAGGACAGAAAGAATGGTACTACTGTCTTTGACTTAACTGGGAAGGCAACAAGGTTTATAGAGGAAGATGGAGAACTTGTTTGCAGTATGATAAATGTCCAATCATAAAGCAATCTTTAGAATCAGATACTTTGTGGTTGATTAGAGATGCTCTCTCTATAGAGGGGAGAGTCAAAGCTGTGAAACTACCTAAATTCTCTGAGAGAGAAAGAACAAAATGTGATGCCTAGTCCCTCTCACCACACCCTAATTTAGAAAGTGAGAAAGTGATAAAAAGGGGAAAAATGAAGATGCATCCAAGATATGGATCTAGAAGCAAGCAGTATATCATTACAGAAACCAAAGGCCCCAGTTTTTTTTTTTTAATTAACTACAATAATCATAGCCACTTGCCAACATTTTCAGAATTCTTTCTATTATTCTTTAAAAAACAATTTTATTGAGACACCTATGACATGCAAAAATTATATACATATTTAAAGTACACAACTTGATATTTAGATACATATATATACATTATTCAAAGATCACCGTAATTAAGCTAAATGACTTATGCATCATCTGTACATTGTTACTGTGTGTATGTGCACACGTGTGTGTGTGTGTGTGTGTGTGTGTGTGTCTGTGTGTTTTGGTCAGAAAATTTAAGATCCAGCCTGTTAGCAAATCCCACATATACAGTAGTGTTAACTATTATCACCATGCCATATATTGGATCTCCAGAACGCATTCATCTGCATAACTGAAACTTTCAACCCTTTGACCAACATCTAATTTCCTACCCGAATCTCTCCCCTAGCAAACACCACTCTACTCTGCTTGTGTTTCTGTGTCAGGCTTATTCCACTTAGCATGATATCATCTAAGTATATTCATTTTATCACAAATGGTAGAATTTCCTTTTTTTTTCTGCCGAATAATATCCCATTGTGCATATATATATATATATATATATATACATACATATACCAGATTTTCTTTAGCTGTTGGTACATTGGCAGGCGTGTAGGCTATTTCTATGTCTTGATTATTGCAAATAACAAAAGTACCCCTTTGAGATCCAGTTTCCTTTGGCTGTATGCTCAGAAGTGAGATTATTGGCATGAACTTTTATATGCATTATATTTATTTAATACAAGACTTCATGAGGTAAATGATATTTGTTATTGTCTCCATTGCAAGTACAGGAAATCAAGACACAGAATATGTACAGAATATGTACATAACTTGACCAAAATAAAAAAAAAATAGTTATGATAATGCAAACCCCTAAATTCATATATGAATGATTCTAATTATTACTGATAATGATTCGGATGTTAGATTAATCTTCATTGTGTAGGTATCGATATAACTAAAATTCTTGGCTTGTCTTCTCACTACTTACTTTAATTTCATTTAATTTAATTTATTTTTTTTAATTTAAATATAGTTGACACACAACGTTACATGAGTTTCAGGTGTGCAACATAGTGATTCAACAACTCTAAGCATTATGTTATGTTCACCACAGCATAGCTACCATCTGTCACCATATAACAGTATCACAATACTGTTCACTATATCCTCTATGCTGTGTCTTTCACCTCCGTGATTCATTCATTCTATAACTGCACCTGTATCTCCCACTCCCCTTCACCCGTATGTCCATGTGCCCATCTCCCAGTCCCTTCCCCTCTGTGCTGTTTGTATTTATATGTCTGATTCTGTTTGTTTGTTTGTTTGTTTGTTTGTTTGTTTATTCATTTGTCTCATTACTTACCCTTAATTCCTTCATACCGTGGAGAGACAGGTGTATTCACTTATTGGTCAGATGAAAAAGGCAACTTCCCAGTACTTTTTCTGCTTACATGCAGAGATGAAACAGGCTGGTCAGCTTCGCTGGCATGCAGTAAATTTAGCAGGACTAAATGGGTGAGGGCTGCAACTTCTGGGGAGGACTAAGTCCAATTCAGGTCATGTCAGCCATCCCACCTGGTTTAAAACTAACCTTTTTTCTAAGTAATTTTTAACAACAAAAACAACAAGTAAAAAATTTGATCTCATTTGCCTGAAACATACATTTATCTCTCAGTTTTTTTTCAACTTGGGCAGAGAAGAGAGGAAATATGTCTGCTGAGCCTTCTATCTCCAATGTACGATAGGCTATGATGAACATGCCCCTTGCTTGAAAATAATGCAGAAGTCACTTCCCTTGGAAAAACCTACTGTCTTGTTCAGGGCAAAGGAATTTACTTGGTCCTCAAATATAGAAGGTCAAACTAAGGTGACCCTAATGAGTTATAGCCTAGTGAATCCTTCCCCCAAATGCACGTGGAACCACTGACTTACCCCTTTCTAAAAGACCGTTACAAAAATGATAAACTGTCATGCTCTTGATTAGCTCATGCTCCACAGCAAAGTTTAAGGAATGTCACTCCTAATTTATCAAACTGAAAAGAGAGAGACATTCTTGCTAAATTTGAAGAAGTTAGCTACAATGTTATAAGAGGGTCTATGAAGAGGGTTACATGGCCAGGAACTATGGGTCTCCTCTAGGTGCTAAGATTATCCCTTGAAAACAACCAACAAGAAAACAAGAAACTAAGTCCTAAACCACAAGGTGATGAATTTTGCCAATAACCTCAGGGAACTTGGAAGTGGATTATTTCCCATCCAAGCTCCTAGATGTGAATATAGTATGATCTGCATCTGGACAACAGCCTCGTGAGACCCGTGAACTAAGTATCTTTTTCCAGAATACTAACCCATGAAGGGCACCTGGGTGGCTCCAGCGGCTAGGCGTCTGACTGCTGATTTCAGCTCAAGTCATGATCTCATGGTTCATGAGTTTGAGCCCCATGTCAGGCTCTGCCCTGACAGCACAGAACCTGCTTGGGATTCTCTCTCTGCCCCTCCATCACTCTCTGACTCAAAATACATAAATAAACTTAAAAAAAACAACAAAAAAACCCCCAGAATACTAACCCACGAAAAGTATGAGACAATAAATATGTGTTACATTAAATCACTGTTTATGGTAATTTGTTATGCAATAATAAGAAATTAACATACAAAATATATAATTAGGATAATCACACCTGTGATTTGGCAGAACTCCCAAACTACCATTAGATCATTTTCTTGTTGTGTAAAGGCTAGGATAGTGGTGAAAGTGAGTGACAGCCTCAGAAATGGCTCCCTTCAGCAGCCAAGATAGTAAATAAGAAAACAAAAATCATATCATGGTGGTGTGGTGGGAAAGTTGTAAAACTAAATGTAATCATGAAGTATGTAGAGAATGAAAGGCTGGGGATCCCTATGGTTTCCCCACTTAATTCACCAGATGGGTTCCTGCAGTAGAGTTACGAATTTTGGATGCCGCTAACCTATTAACTTAGTAACTTAGTAACTTAGTAAATTAGTAACATGAATTTCACTCACCTTGCTGGATGGGATAACTGCCAAAGTAGATTTTTA
The DNA here is from genome assembly GCF_028749965.1 of Puma concolor. Classification (NCBI taxonomy): domain Eukaryota; kingdom Metazoa; phylum Chordata; class Mammalia; order Carnivora; family Felidae; genus Puma; species Puma concolor. The sequence goes on along the minus strand of NC_141670.1, from coordinate 179,188,818 downwards.
TGATCTCTAGGACATGGTTATGTGGACATTGATTTTGTGAATGCATTCTTTTCTATCCTTATCATAAAAAAGGATAAGTCACTGTTTGCACTCACATGGAACAGAAAACAACGTATATTTCCAACCTAGCACAGAGGAGTATATTAACTTTATACTCTAATACCAATTATAACAATATTGACCAAAGAGATCGAGACCATCTAGACATCCTGCAGATCATTAAAATGACCCATTCCCGGGGCGCCTGGGTGGCTCAGTCGGTAAAGCCGCCGACTTCGGCTCAGGTCATGATCTCGCGGTCCGTGAGTTCGAACCCCGTGTCAGGCTCTGTGCTGAAAGCTCAGAGCCTGGAGCCTGTTTCAGATTCTGTGTCTCCCTCTCTCTGACCCTCCCCCATTCATGCTCTGTCTCTCTCTGTCTCAAAAATAAATAAACATTAAAAAAAATTAAAAAAAATAGAAAAATAAAATGACCCATTCCCTTAATGACATCATGCTAATTTGGTTACATGAGCAAGAAATGCCTTGCATGTTAAAGGCTTTGGTTGATACATCCAATCTAGAGGGTAAAGGATGAACCCTATGAAAATCATCACATCACATTAACACTTAATTTACTTCTTTAGGAATTCTATGGTAAGGGGCATTTTGGCACATGATGTCTAAAATAAAAGACAGGGGCACATGGGTGGCTCAGTTGGTTAAGCGTCCAACTGTTGATTTCAGCTTGGGTCATGATCTCATGGTTCATGAGATCGTTCACTGTGACTCGTCGGGCTCGGCCCTAATAGCACGGAGCCAGCCTGAGACTCCCTTTCCCTCTCTCTCTGCCCATCCCCTGCTTATGCTTTCTCTCTATATAAAAATAAATAACATTTTTTAAAAAATAAAGTAAAAGACCAATTATAGCATCTTTGCCCATAATTATAAAGAAGTGTGTATAACTCCCTGCAGGACTTTTCACATCATAAAGGTAATATATTTTACATCTCAGAATATTGCTCAGTCCAAAGGCACCTGGATGGCTAAGTCTGTTAAGCATCCAGCTTTTGATCTCAGCTCAAGTCTTGATCTCAGAGTGTGAGTTCAAGTCCTGTGATGGGCCCCATACTGGGTGTGTGAAGACTACATTAAAAAAAAAAAAAAAAAGAATATTGCTCAGGTCCATTTTTTGATGCAAGCAGCCCCCCTACTTGGGACTTGTGATTTGCCCAAATCTGTATGAGTAGATATATCAGTGGTGGAAAAATATATGTGACATTTATGGCAAGCCTAGTGACAGAACACTGATGCAGGACCCCAGAGATCTGGAGTAAGTTTGTACCATCTTGTAAAAAACAACCCTTGACATGTTTTGGGCTTTAGTGTAAATGTAGCACATGAACATAGTGTTTAAGTGACCATAACTTTGGAATTCTAGCTATGAGCTAAATTATTTCTGTTCATCAAGTCATTACGTTTGGGAAAGACAAGCAGTAGTCCCTTATCGGATGGAATCAGTACCTCTGGGATAGCTCAAGCAAGACCAGACAGCAAAAGCAGTCTGTGTAAATAAGTTGCTTTGAACCCATTCGCACCTACCATATCCTCTCCTTTAGCTCACACTCGTGGCTCTGTAGAAAATCACATATGATCAGCTAACAGAGGAAGCAAAGGCTGTTATTTACATATTGGTTAGCTCATAGTCTGTGTAAGCTGAACATGGAAGGCAGCTGTGTTACTCACGATGGCTCTGAAAGACATAGATGAAAGAATACTTTCCAAAACAGGCAGTTTCATGGTGGTCCTCATCACCTACTGTACGTATAAAGGGGCATGGAAAATGTTGAATATATATGGAATCATAAAGGATTCCATAAAGAACCATGAAGTTCTCAAAGAAGGAAAACCTATGCCTGAGAATAAAGCCATAGTTCCACAGAACGGTCGGCTTTGGCTGCCACCTAGACTTGGTAGGTGACTCATATGCAGAGACCAGTGGCCATGAAGAGGAGCTAGTGTGACAGGAGGAGGTGACTGCCACTCTTATATGTCAGAGAGCAGGAAAGTATAGGCCAAAACCCCACAATCCTTTTGTGTTTCTCCTGATATTCTCTTATCTGATTGTGATGGTATTTAAGTGAACCAACCTTAAGACTATGTGTCCAAGGGCTCAGACACCTTGAAGATTCTCTTAGTGTCATCCCCCAAGGTAAGCTGAAACTAACAGAGGTGTTCACAGATGGTGAGGGGAATCTAGAATGGATAGCGGGGAGGGGGGGGAAGGTGATAAATATAAGCTGTATTCCAGAGATCAACTGCAGAGTTGAGACTTGTAGCGCATTCCTCAACCCTTCCTTTTCTAAGTTTTTTCTAGAATCCTAGAGGAACTGCACTGGGAAAAAGAGAAGTGGATCTAAATGGCAGAAGAGATTGACTGATGGGCCAGGAGATCTCCATTCAGTGTTGGACTTGTTGCCTCTATTGCTGTTGTGCTGCAGCAGACAGCTTCCGTGCTTAGCCTCTTTGGGGATGCTTCAGTATCAGAGATCTCAGATCTCAGATCTCATGAGAGATATGCCTGTCTCACAGTGACATTTTTCTCGGTTGGCCAATAGATGGAAACAAGGATACAAAATATCTTGGCATTTTAGCTCAATGTGGGGCTACTCTGGAAGGCTATTTAACACCAGTTGACTGAGTCTTTGGAGTCCATCTCACAACTCTTTTCCCTGATCACATTGGCTTCCTTCCTCTCCTTCTGCTGTGTACTCTAGTAAAATCCCTGCCGCCCCCCCCCCCTTCGCTTCCTCTTAATCTTCTTTCTGGAACACCCAAACAGCTATAATTGCCATGATATAAGCCATATATATTATCAGAAGTATGACCCTCCCACAGAATGACCACACTGTAGAAAATATTTATTTACATTTTTTTCACGAATGTCATCATTTTGTGTAATGTTACTGTTATTTTTAAATTTATTTATTTTGAGAGAGCAAGACAGCATGAGTGTGGGAGGGGCAGAGAAAGAGGGAGAGAGTGAGAATCCCAAGCAGGTTCCACACTATCAACATGGAGACTGATGTGGGGCTTGACCTCACAAACCGTAAGATCGTGACCTGGGTCTAAATCAAGAATTGGACAGAACTGACTGAGCCACCCAGATGCCCAGTATAATATTTCTAAATCACACTTTTCTTGATGTCATTTCTTTGTTTAGCACTTTTAAGTAACCATCGCCCCCAATAACTGTTTCCCAACACTGCTTTCAAGAAAAAATTAGTGTGTTAGCTTCCTACCTATACCACACACGAGTTACTTAATGTCCCTGGATTCAGCTTTGTTATCTAAGAAGTGGTGAACCAATGATATAAAATTAAATCTGTGCTAAAAAATGGTAATAGTCCATCCATATGACCGATGAAGTAATTTTGAATTCAAGTCTGTGATTTGGATAAGCCGCTAGGGTGGGTTGGAGGTCTTAGTTTCTAAGCCAGATTTTTTTGAGATGAGTAATTTTTATCCAGTATTCTCTAATAATGAGACCATTAATTTACCTGCAGTGTTAAATAAAACAAAGGCACTACAACTAGTCATATTTATATTTATTGGCAAAACCAAAGTAAATCTTGGCTTCATTCTTACCAGAATAGTCTTTCTTTGTTCAGTTTAGGTTAGGCAAACTTCCATTTTTTTTTCATTGCAGGCTACAAAGAGTGATAGTCGCTTCTAAAAATTAAATGAGGTTGAGATTATTTAAAGATCTTTTATGTGAAGTTTAGCAGCTTAAGATACTGCATGTGCCCTGAAGAAATCTCATCATTAGATGCCTTTGAAAGCCCTTATTTGTGTTTCACTCAGTCTTGATATGTCTTTAGCTTCTTTAATCAATGAACACAACTGCTCCACATAGCCCCTAAGGCAGGAGTTGCCATAAATAGTCAGTTTTCAGTGTAAGAAAAAAGCAAACTGAAAAGGGTGTTCCAGAATATGTTTACTGGTGTCTCTGACAGAGGTACTCAATCACCCTACAGCTACCACACGCTGAGAATGGCAAATGCATCTTGTCAATGAAATCAGTGTCCTCCCTATTCCCTTGTAATTACATTTCAGTGTCAATAGTCTAAAAGTGAATAATTGAAGCATTCGTGATATTTGATTGGTTAGGCAAATATGACGACAAAACTCCTAAGGACGGAGAGGCCTTTAAAAATTATTCCCGATTTGTGTAGGTTTTCTCTATCCATTGCTTAAATGTAAAACAAATAATTGCATAAATTTCCTGTGTCTTTAGCCTATCAAATGAAGCCTATGAAAGGTGGAGAAAGAACTGGTATGGAAGACATAACTATAGACTGAAGAGTAATTCTATGTGTGGCAATGCATTCCTGACATTACACCACGGAACTTAAGAATACAGGCTTTTTGGTTAGGCAATTCGGGGTAATGTCTGAGGGCTGTCATTCACAAATCATGTAACTCGGTTAATCACTAAACTCTACTTACTTTGGTTTTCTCTTTTATACAATGGGGATATTAACTAACAGTACTTACCTCCCAGGATTGCTTAAAGTATAAAAATAAAATGTACATAAAGGAGTTGGCTGGCATACAGTGTGGATGTAATACATTTTAACACTTTTCCTTTCTCTCCTTTTTCCTCTCCTCTCATTCCTTCTTAGTGCTAGGTGTTTTTGTTTTTTTTTGTTTGTTTGTTTGTTTTTTTGTTTTTTTATGTTTATTTTTGAGAGAGAGAGCACAAGAGAGAGAGAGAGAGAGAGTAGGGGAGGGGCAGAGAGAGAGGGAGACACAGAATCTGAAGCAGGCTCCAGGCTCTGAGCTGTCAGCCCAAAGCCTGATGAGGGGCTTGAACCCGCAAACCACGAGATCATGACCTGAGCCGAAGTTGGACATTTAACCGACTGAGCCACCTGGATGCTAAACCGACTTAGCCACCTAGGCACCCCTGCTAGGGTTTTATGATAGAACTAGAAATCTGAAAATGCTGCCACCTTTTTTTTTGTTTTGTTTTGTTTTGTTTTTTTTAATTTCCCTGGACCTTTCTTTTCATTCTCGTGTATGATCTCCCTGAAGAAGTCCTCCTGTATTACCAATCTAAATTAGTCCCAACAAGTAATTCTATCTAAGTACACTCTTTTACTCTTCTCCTACTCACATCACTGTATTATATACCTACTTATTTACTGTTTTATAAGTAATTTCCAATTCCAACACCGGTGCCTGAGAGAACAGACTTTGTCTTGCCACGCTCTATCTGTCCTGACATCTAATAGGCCCAGTGTAAATATTTGTTGAATTAAGCACGAATTCCTTTCTCTTCCTGCTTGTTGATCAGAAGTGCCAATTGTTTATTCCAGAGAAGACCACCAGAAAATCTGTCGATGAAATATCATACAATTTATTAGACTTATCGTAGGAAGGGAGAATCATACCTAAGGTTTTCTTAGAAAGGAAAATTGGGACATGGTAAAGTTAAGGTTTTACGGCTTGCATTGAGTGACTTTGAGGTGACTCTTACAGGATTGGCAAGTAGCTGGATTACTATTATGATGCAATGGTTTTGGATTTGTGGGCACAGCAAGATGAGGAACTTGAAATGAGTCATGATAAGTAAGCTATTCAGTTGTGTTGGTGTCTTATTTTCTAGGAACTGATATTTCCTGCAGTAAGCATCTGAGTTATTTTTTGCTTATTCCCAGTATTGCTTAGTAAAGAACAGGAAATTGTGCTTCATCCAAGAATCGTTTAACACAGAGACTGGGAAGTGTTATGAGAGCCAATCTTAACACAGGGACAGAAAATTATTTGGTGTTAGTCATTAAGGCTTTGTTTGCTTTTGACACATGGATTCCTTTCTTATTTTTGCTCTATCATTACATCTGTATATTACAGCTTCACTCAATTCTGATTTCAGTTTTCATTTGTTTTTGCATTACATCATTCTAGAGCTCTTATTACTTGTATTTTTTTCTATATCCTTTACCAAATAAAGTTATATGGTTCCCATATGTTCAATACATATCAAAATTCAATCCTAAGCTGCCTTAATATTTCATCTGCCCTTATTCACTCATGTATAACATGCATTGTCACATCCTCAAGCATAAGCTGTTTTCAGTTGACTCCTGAATATTAAATTTTTAGGATGACCTTATCCTAAGGTTTAATCCAGTCTCAAATACAAACTAGTCCACACTTATAAGGTATTACTCTATTTTCATATCCTTGTCTGTATTTCTAAATATTGACCAGTGGGCATCATCTTATAGTATTTCTTAAAAGTTCCATTAAAGATTCTATTATTTGGATGGGCTGATGCTTTGGAAATAAATTTAACTTTGTTATCTCTGGCAACCCCTCACCTTCATCCCATTATAGTTTTTAGCTGCAATTCGCAACACCAGTTGAAGTGTCTCCCATGATAACCTTTCTGTTTCATTCCCATGCCTGACAATATAGTTTAATCTATTAACTGAAGTCTGATTTTTATAAATATATTTTTCTATGGTCTCTTAGATGCTTCTCTTCACCTTCACAAGATACACCAGGAGTTCGAGTTCCACACCTGGTTCTCTGCTGTCAGCACAGAGCCCTCTTCGGATCCTCTGTCCCCCTGTCTCTCTGCCCCTCCCCAGCTTGTTCTCTCTCTTCTTCTTTCAAAACAAATAAATAAGCTTAAAAAAATTAAAAAAATAAATAAACTTCATTCCTGATCATATATTGTCCCTTCTTAGCATACTATTTCTCTCAGTTCTGTTAATCTTTTAAATCCCAGTTCAAATTCCTCTTCCCTGATACCTTCCCCAAAGTATATAATCCTCAGGGTGAGTTAACTCTTGAAGGCAACAGAGTCAGGGACAATGGTCAGCTGTGATGAACAATATGTATTACCTTGACATTGACTGTCATTTCTGTTTTTATTTGTATTTACTTTCTACCCCATACTAGATATGCAAAATCTCATGACTAGTTTGTCACACACATTTTTAGATACTCTGAAAACTACTGTGTACATATACAGCTCACAACAAATATCTTGTTTGTTGAGTGCCATCATTTTAGAAATTTGACATTCCATAAGGCACTGGCATGGTTTATAGAAAGCTCTCTGAAGAGCTAGGGCTGTGAGGGAGAAACAGAGTAATTTGGTTCACTGGGAGTTAACAGGCAGGTGAAGGAAATCAACAAGCTAGAGCACCAGAGAATTGTTCTAAGATAAAAAGTACCTTCAGGCCCTTCCAGCACCACTGAAAATGTCCTTATTCAATAGGCTTTAGTACTGCTCAGCTTTTCTCTTACATGATGTATTATCTTTGTTTCTATCCTATTAAATGTATGAAATATATTGAAGTCCATTTGTTTCTAGTCTTTTCATGAAAAAAATATACAGTTTATCATCTTCTAGGACTCTTCAAAGTTGTAAAAGACAAAAAAAAAAAAAACCTACATTTTCAAATATTTTCCACATAAAACTATTTCCAAAGTAACACCATGAATATTTTCCATTAGCAACTGAGTTTCCTTGAGGGAAGCTATAATTATGTTTATTGCTTCAATTGTTGCTTCTTGAATAGATGCGGCTTCCGAGTAGAAAATAGCACATAGTAAGTCTTCAAGAAGCCCATGTTCATTGATTGTAAAGGTACAGGGTACTCAAGTTCAGTTTTTTGTCTTATGTATTTTCATATCTAGCTTATGATCTAGTTAACTGAATGGAACTTTTTTCTAGTATCTAATTGTCTCTCTAGAAAATGAAATTCACAGGGGATTTCTGGAAAATGCTTACTTCATGTCTATGTACTAACTAAAAAGACATTTCTCATGCACCTGTTAATTAATTTTGAAAAATATTTCCCATATGTTCTGAGGACTCCTAGTCTCATGAGATCATAAAATGTGGTGTAAAAAAAAACACAAAAATTGAAAAATTAAAAGCCTGAGCTCAAACACACGGGGAAAAACTGCTCAACTTTTATTTGGAGATTCACACTGCACATTTCAATTTTAAAAGTTCTGAAGATTCCCAAAGGAAATAAACTTGTTTCTTTTGTATTTATAACTTCCCTAGCATTTTATTTATATTTCTTTAGAGTAGTATTTTTCAGTATATTTCTTTACAGTAGTATTTTTCAGTATTTTCAGTTCTTCTGTTGAAGAACAGGTTCTTTTTGTTTTTTGTTTTTTTTATTTTATCTCTAAGCCATCATGGTATAATGCTTTTTTTAAAAAAAATACTATGAAATATAACATTGTAAACATAAAATTAAAATATGGATGTATATATATATATATATATATATATATATATATACATATATATATATATATATATATATATATATATAAAGTCAGACTTTCATTTCTAGCTTCAATAGGGATAAAACAATACTTCCACATTTCTAGAAAATTCATAATAGTTACACTCATTTTCTCATTGTGGACTGACCCAGGCTCACAGATCATACTTTTATTAGCACAGTTATAGAATGCATTGGTTTCCAGGGTTCTAGAGGATTCTCTAGGTTAGCTAAAGATTACTAGTAACATAAAATATAAAATTATTAACTTTAAATGTTTTCAGTAAACTCCACTCACTTGTGATATATCTTATTTATTATTTTCCACATTAAGAAGAAAATAACCCCTGGTCTAGTTGGTTTCATACATTTTCTCCAGTCTACTTTCCTTTAGATTGCCTTTTCTTACATGTAAGTTTATTTGTGGAAGGTAACAGAGCTCATGCTTTGTTGTTGTTCCTTCTGCAACTCACAGATTGACCTTCTTGTGCACTGCAGTTCATTAAGCTGCTTTTGGTCTAAATTGTTATTGGAAGGTCAATTGGCATTGGACATAAAGGATTAAGGATCTGACAGGAGAGGGCAGAGGATCAGGGATTAGCTAAGGTGAAAGAACAGTGACTATAATAATGTCTTGTGTATCTTTTTAAAGGACTTCCAATGTTCACTTAATGATCATCACATAATGACTGTTTAAAGATAGTGACACTGAGATCCTAAAACTGAGTTCACTTAATGTCAGAATCCTCAGTGTCTTGCCAGAATTTGATTTGTGGCCAGTCCTTAGCCTTGCCTAATTCTCTTGCCATGAATCAGAGGAGTTAGATGGTTACCTCATTGGTTCCTAAATTCTGGATTGCAGCATGTGATTTAACTCACTTTTTGTGGGATATATGAAATATATAGATAAAATATATAAATGTACACAGTCCATATATAAATTACATTCCTTAGACATCACACAAAACCATCCTAGTTCAAGAATCTGAAACAGAGCTGAGTTTTGCGTCACTACAAATCCCCAATGCCATTCTGATAGGTAGTAATTTTGGTAAACTAATTCACCATTGGATGAACCTTTTGATAAGTAGGATGATTTGGCACAAGGCACCTTTTCTCAAGCTGGCCTTCATAATCACGAAGAGGATTTGGGTGTAAAAAGACATTGGAATGTCCAGATGTAGTGAACATAGTGGCATGCCAACCAGATTTAATTCTTCTGTGTGTAGAAGGATTTCTGAAGGTTCGGGTGACCACATATATGACTGTGGCCCATAAAATTCTCCCAAAGATTGTAGTAAGAGCTACTATATTTAAATATAAAAATTGATGCAGGCTTGTGTGCAGATTATCGAATGCTTCCAGATACAAACTACAAATCTTTCACTTCCACGTTTCTTTGTCTCTGCTTCCTCTAGTATCTCTAAACTGCTTTTAGTTTTATTTATTTATTTTTTGTTCTTAATCGTTGCCATCTTAGCTATATCTGCCACTGGTTTAGTGAGTTATTGGTATCTCTTCTACCAAAACTGATTTCTGGAGCCGGTCACCATGCTGGTCCCTAGTTGGTCGAGCCTTTGCCACAGACCGCCCTCTGGCCTGCTGACACTCTCTAATACGCTGTCAAAGTTGCTGTTGATTTCCTGCAACTTTCCTAAAGATGCACCTCTCTGTACAACAATAAGGGATTCCTGAAGAAAAAATTAACACTTTCTTACTATCTGGACTCACCAAGAAGGCCTTAAGTTTCTTTTTTATTTAAAAAAAAAAATAGTGTTTATTTATTTTATTTTATTTTTTTTTTTATTTTCAAAGGGATGGGGAGAGGCAGAGAGAGAGAGAGAGAGGGACAGAGAGAATCCCAAGCAGGTTCTGTGCTCTCAGCACAGCCCGACATGGGGCTCCATCTCATGAGCCATGAGATGATGAGGTGATGACGTAAGCTGAAATCAAGTGTCTGAGCTCAACCAACTGAGCCACTCAGGAGCTGGGGTCTCAAGTTTCTGCTCAACTTGACTAAACTTTAGAGAGCCTTCTGTGTATCTCCAGGCCTCTGATCCCCCTTTTCTCTGAGCATTTATTTTAGAAAGCTTGTAGTTGCAAAATTCCCTGTCCCTTTGAGATTTAAAACTTTTTAAAAGTCTCTTGGCAGTTTTACAACCCAGAACTGTCTTTTCCAAGGACCTCTGAGCCATCTGTTTGAAATGTAATCAAGGAAGATGGCACCCTATCTCCCAGGCTGTGTGGGAGGGTAGGAGCCTAACTTCAGTGGGTGCTGTGATCCAAGTTGTGGAACAATCTTAAGAAAGTTTACTTTTCCTTTGGATAAGACCTATTAGCACACATAAATGCCTATGGCCCACCCACCACATTACAATAGCTTGAATAAAGTCTTCCTTGCCTGTTTGACTTCGTCCTGCACAATTTTTGTTTTGATTCTACTAACATTTTTGTCAAATGTCCATCTAAAGGATATTCCAGCAGTAATTTAAGGATTACTAAAAAATATGTCTTTTCCTTAAAATCATTGCTGATTTTATACTGTTGTAATATTATTTTGTATCTGATAATATCAGACCATCCAGCATCACTTAAATAACAGTAAACATATTCTTCATAATAATTTATATCAAATTATAGAATATTATTTTATAACCTCAACCATTCTTACTATACACATGATGAAATATAATTAAATTTGTATGCCATTCAAACAATATTCCAGATATTTTTCCAAGCACCTATTCTCCCTTTTCTATATTCACTTAATAAAAATGTTCTGATTTTTTCCATTTCACATTTGCCATATTATATTGTATTAGTTGTTGCTATATGAGTCTTCTGGAATGATGTCCATCATTATTCTCTTCTGTGCTATAATTTTATAAATATCTCTGGCCGTTTCAATTTTTAACAGCCCTGGCTCAAATGATAAGGACTTAACTCTCTGAGTGTTTTTTTGACATTTTTACTTGCTTTTATAATATTTTCTAAAGTGAGAATTGGAAAAAAAAGTCAGCCATGTATTTTACCCACTTCTTGTTGATTTTTTTTCTTTGTGAAAATTAATAATTTTTATTGGCTATAATTTTCAAAAAAGTATTCATTATAAAATAAAGTAGAATTATATAATAATTATGGACTCTGACATAATCACATAGTGAATAATAGATTTTTATAATCAAGAAAAATTACAATTGAGTATTCATCATCTTAACGTATTCTTACTGATTGGCCACCAGAATGCTTTAAGATTATCTTTTACTTTTACTTCAAAATGGTAAGATTTAAATGCTATATTTTAAAGCATTAAGACTATATTATTTAATGTAATTTTCTGAGCTTTTTCTTTTCTTTTCCCTTCATATTCACCAGCTAGCTGTAGTTTGATCCATGGCAATGAGCTCTTGTCAATGTACCTGTACCAAGTTTATCACAAATAAAATAAAAGTTTTGGTTTAAAAAGTAGACAGGTAGGATGAGGAATTTTAACTGTCTTTTGCCATAAATGACAACTCAATCAAGTCTGATGCTTAGGTTAAAGAGCAAAGGGAGGTCAAGTAAGTTGCCCAAAGTTGCAATGTTTTATTTTATTTTATTTTAACATTTATTCATTTTTGGGAGTGTGAGAGACAGAGCATAAGCAGGGGAGGGGCAGAGAGAGAGGGAGACACAGAATCCGAAGCAGGCTCCAGGCTCTGAGCTGTCAGCACAGGGCCCAGATGCAGGGCTCAAACTCACAGACTGCGAGATCACGACCTGAGCTGAAGTTGGATGCTTAACCAACTGAGCCACCCAAGTGCCCCCAAAGTTGCAATGTTAGACCGTGGCATATCAAGGACCCGACTCAGCATCCCTGTGCACCGGGGTCCAAGCTTCTAACACTAGGCAGAGCTCCCTCCTTACTAAGCTGCTTGGAAGTGAGTATGCATTTCCCTCCTATACTCACTAGAGCATTATCTGGCGTATTCATATGTTCAAGGTCCAATTCGCTCTATTCTCATGATCATGCCCCACAACTAAAAGCCTTTGATCTTAGGAAAATCACCCTGTGTGGTAGACAGTGCTGTAACTTAACGTGAAGTGTCGGGATTCAGTAGTCTGTAATCAAAATCAGATCTTCGGTTTTAAACTTTAAAATGTTGACGTGTTCAGAGGTCTATATGGCTGGAATTTGAAGGAATAGACTTCATGTATTTTGAAAACTGTTTTCCTCTATTCCCAATTTCCCCTTAATTTTACTTGCTTGATGTGCTTTCCGCAGCTCTCACCCCATCTCAACATAGAGTGGAGGGTAAGCAGCCCCTGGAGCTGGTGGTATTCCCTTTCTTTAAATTAGCTGATTATGGGCTGAGGTAGATGTCATTCTCTCTGAGGTGTGGAACTTCTCTCTCTAAAATGACCAGTCTCTACAGACCAATTAAGCAAAAGAATGCTGAGCCGGCTTCTGACAGGTAAAGCTCTCAAAACACACAGCAACTGTCAGGCTATGTACCTCTAAGCAATTTCTGTGAGAGAATTTTCTGAAAGGTTGAGCTAATGGGTTTGAGTACAGCTGTGCGCACAGTTTTGCAGAGCCAGCAAAACTAAAGAAATGTAAGTTTTTGCCAGTTTCCTAGAACAGCGATTCTCTGCTTTCATAAACAAGACCTTATAGAAATGCAAAGGATTCCTCTATTTCCAAAGACTGCTTTTCATTTGGGGTAAGCGGCGGTTTTGAACTCAGACCACCGCGTGGCCTTCAGATGCTTCAACATAAAAGTGCAAGTCAATTTTATTGAGTAGATTTGGGCTAAGCTTATCCTTTTATCCTTTTTCCCAAGCTTGTATTTGCTTTTCAGGGGACATTCTCAGGAGCCTTTTCTGCATAATGATACCTGAAATGCTGTCACCACTGATCGATCTCAGACTTTTGTGAAGAACTATTATGTATTACTTGGGAGTCAAACCACATACGTCTTCTTACTTAACATTAACTTTATTTAAGTATGGTAAGTGGATTGAACCTAGGTTTCCAATTCCAACAGACTTGAATTACAGCCCTGAGTTCAGCCCCCTAATACTTGAGTGTCCCCAGCTAAGTTAGTCAGCCCCTTCCTATTAGCCCTATTATGCTTAATTCTCACTCACAGATTGTGCTAACCACATCTGCTCATGTGCCTGCAATGTATCTAAGGAGCTCCTGGCACATTGTGCATGTTTAGTGAGTGAGTCTCTCTTATCCAATATCTCTGCATACTTCTGCACCATAAAATCAGTTTTGAAATGTTTTTAAAAGATTATACTTTTTTTACAAGATTTTTTAAGTTTATTTATTTTGAGAAAGAAAGACAGAGACAGATGACATGTGAGCAGGAGAGGGGCAGAGAGAGAGGGAGAGAGAAAGAATCCCAAGCAGGCTCTGCACCGTCAGCACAGAACTGGATGCGGGGCTCAAATTCACGAGCCATGAGATCATGACCTGAGCCGAAACCAAGAGTCAGACGCTTAACCCACTTAGCCACCCAGGTGTCCCCTTAAAATTATATTTTTAATGGAAGACGCCACTGAGTTTTCCAACCACACCCCAATTTTCACCAATATATGACTGTCTTTCACTCAGGGAAGAACATTGTTCTGGACCAATCTGATCCATGAACTGATTTTCTATGGCCCATGACCGTAGAATGAGTTTTACATTTTCTTTTTCTTTTTTTTTTTTTTTTCAACGTTTATTTATTTTTGGGACAGAGAGAGACAGAGCATGAATGGGGGAGGGGCAGAGAGAGAGGGAGACACAGAATCGGAAACAGGCTCCAGGCTCCGAGCCATCAGCTCAGAGCCCGACGCGGGGCTCGAACTCCCGGAACGCGAGATCGTGACCTGGCTGAAGTCGGACGCTTAACCGACTGCGCCACCCAGGCGCCCCGAGTTTTACATTTTCTAATGCAGATTTTTTTAAGGGATAATAAACTCCTTAAGACACATGAAATGATAGGAAATTGAAATTGGAGTGTCCATAAATAAAATTGGAGCACAGACACGCTCATGAGTGTAGGTATTGTGTATGGCTGCTTTAGTGCCACAATGGTCTGGTTGAATAGTTGTAGTAGAAATCATATAGACTGCAAAGACTAAAATATATACTACCTCGCCTTCCACAGATAGAGTTTACACACCCATGGTCTGGAATATGAGGTAAAATCGTGTCAGTATGTTCTAACGACTTCATTGAGTAAGTCACTGCCCAAAAAATATCAACTCTGATATTAAAATTTAATATGGAACTAAATAATGTCCACAATGGCTTTGTTTATTGTTGCTTATTGTTTGTTTATTTTCTTGGATGTGAATTACAGAGATAGAGGAATAAAGTCCAACCACATACTTCATTGCAAAGAACACATTCTGAACTCCGGAGGCTCGGAAGCCCTAGTTTTTTCCCATAAACTTCTCTTGTCACTTTTGCAACTCATTTTCTTGCCCAGGAAATCAAGTTTGCTATGTATGATCAAATAACCACTAGCTTGAATCACATTTAAGATTCTAAAATTCACTACCCTTTATGAGAAGTTCCCTTACCCCCCTGAAGATATTTTATTTAATACCAAAATAAAAAAGTATGTTAATCAGTATATAAATACTTTTTTGAAAAGCACACTCTCTTTTAAAAAAAATTAACTACATAGTATACATTGTTATATTAGGCTCAGACGTATAGCATACTGATTCAATAATCCTATACGTGACTCGGTGCTCATGACAGAAACTGTACTCTTAATCCCCTTCACCTATTTTACCCACCCTATACCTACTTCCTCTCCATCATCACCAGTTGGGTGTCTATACTTAAGGGTCTGGTTTTTTGGGATACATGGTGGCTCAGTCAGTTAAGCATCCGACTCTTAATTTCAGCTCAGGTCATGATCTCACCATTCGTGGGTTCGAGCCCTACATTGCGCTCTACACTGATGGTGTGGAGCCTCTCTCCCCACCTCCTCTCTCTCTGCCCCTCCCCTGTTCATGTGTTCTTTCTCTCTCTTCCTCCCTCTCTCAAAATAAATAAATAAACATAAAAAAGTCTGGTTTCTGCCTTTTTTTCTTTGTTTTGTTTTAAAAAGCACACACTTGAACTCTTTAAAATGGCCTTATACCTTTTAAATTCAGTTGGCCAGAGTTTGCCTTCAGAAATAACAGAAATTTTTTGAAACTGTGGCCTCTTGACCAATAAAATAATTAAAAAGCGTATCTTTTTTCCTTTGTATTTCAATCTTGCCTTTAAAAGTCTACATATTTCTAAAGATACTGTATTTTATTTGAAAGCTCTAGAATAGTGCATTTCATTTAAATAAGTAAAACTGAAAAAAATGTTGAGAATAAAAATAGAGGAAAGGGACACATTATCTTATGTTTCCTTGTGTCCTTGTAAACATTTCATATTCTTTTCAATTTGGGATCCCAAAATAAATTTGTCCATGCACCTACACTTTCAAATGAAAAGATGGATGAAGGACGAAAGGATTCAGATCCAAAGAAGCAGGACAGTAAAATAAGCTGTTAAAAATTAGGGCAGCATGATAGGCAGGAAACAATTAGGGCACTGCAATTCAGAGATAGGGAGAGGTAGAGGGCAAGGAATAACATAATATGACAGGTGAAGAATGAGCTGGGTCTTTATGTTATAAAGGAGGAAGATGGAACGTTTGGATACAGAAGGAAAATTAAATGAACATCTGCTGCCTCAAAATAAAGTGTCAACACCCCAAAGGTGAGATATGAAACTAAACAGGAAAAGCAGTAGTTAAAAGGCTCCAGATTGTTTATGAGAAATTAAAGAGATTCCATGAAGATGAAAGAGATTTATCTGTTCCTGTAAAAGTAGACATATTTTGTCTTTGGGTGTTTCCTCCTTCAATATGTATCCAAGAGACTAATTTATTTTGTAAAGTTGTAATAGATTTAAAAAACTTCTCGTATACTGTGCACAATGGATTTCATTTTTAAATACCATAACTGAAGTAATCCTACTTCTATTTTACATAAGCATTATTTAAAAAGAAACTCACAAAGGGGTGCCCAGGTGGGTCAGTCGGTGAAGCGTCAGACTTCAGCTCAGGTCATCGTCTTGTGGTTTGTGGGTCTGAGCCCAAAGTCGGGCTCTGTGCTGACAGCTCAGAGCCTGGAGCCTGATTTAGATTCTGCACCCCCCACTCTTACTCCCCCTCCCCCTCTCATGCTCTGTCTTCTCTCTCAAAATAAATAAACATAAACAATTTTTAATTAAAAATAAATAAATAAAAAGACATTCACATAGTGTCTTATAGGGCTGAATACTTTAAAACCTAAATAATCCATTGTCATTCTTCCATATAATTAAAGATTCAAATATTTACAGTATCATAGTGTAAGCTTTTTCATACAGTAATATACAAGATCCATAATTAATATTTATATTATTCCAATTTCATTTCTGATTTGTTTTCCTAAAACTTGTATTTCAAGATGTATTGACCTAATTAAACAAACGAGCAAAGGACAATCATTCCTTCCCCCAAAGCCAAGAACAGAAGTAGGAATAAGAACAATAACAACAATAAAAAGAAGGGGCGGATGAACTAGATATTGTAGGGTTTTTTTTTTAACAGTAATTTCCATCTAAATGATAGGAACAGTAGCGTGAAGGAATATGCATTTTCTCAGTATGAGACAAATTATCATTTACCAAACCCTAACTGACTTTTATAGCTCTTAAAAAGAAAACCAATAGAAACCAGAAAATGTCATCCAATGTCATACCCTGTGTGAGTACTGTGTGCCCTGAGTGCTGTTATTTACTTAGAAATAGTTTATGCCTATATCTCTGTGAGCCAACCAATGATAGCAGTAAGGCGGTGCTTTTTTCTGCTAATTTAGAGAAGATGCAATTTCTTTACTAACTCCTCAAGGTATTTTGACAGAGTTTAACTGTGCAAACTGACTCCAAATATTTAGACTCAATTACCCATGTGTGGAGAGGCACATTTTAAAAAAGAACTAATAACAATCACAAAGATATTATGTGGCTAAGATCAAAGAATAATTTACTATGATAGGAAAAAAAAAGGAGATAACAAGGAGATTTTGTAGTGTCTCTGTGGAAATGGAAATTCACTCCTTGTTTGTTGTTCAAGCATAAGCCCAGAGGGAAATTTACCAGTATTATTTTCTCAGGTGAATCTATCAAATACATTTTGTAATTAGTAAAAGTAGGTTTGTTTTCAAAGTTTCTTGGTCTGCCTGGGTGGCTCAGTCAGTTGAGTTTCCAACTCTTGATTTCGGCTCATGTCATGATCCCAGGGTTGTGGAACTGAGTCCCATGTTGGGCTCCACACTGTGCTTGGAACCTGCTTAAGATTCTCTCTCTCTCTCTCTCTCTCTCTCTCTCTCTCTGTCTCTCTCTCTCTCCCCCCCCTTTCCCTTTGCCCCTCCCCCACTCAAATGCATGTGCACACTCTCTAAAATAAAAAAAATGAAAAATAAAAAATAAATTTTCTTAACGGCCATTGGTATCTATTGTTTAATGTAAGCTCTCCTTCCCACCTCTGCAGGATTCATCTTTGTAATTCCGTCAAGGCCACGGACTCTCTTTCCATGTACTCACAACTTGGGCAAATTTTATTTTATTTTACTTTTTATTTTATTTTATTTTTTAAAATGTTTTTTTATTTATTTTTTGAAGGAGAGGTAGTGATAGCAGGCTCTGCACTGGCTGCATTGGCAACATGGATGCAGGGCTCAATCCCAGCAACTGTGAGATCATGCCCTGAGCCAAAATCAAGAGTAGGACACTCAACTGACTGAGCAAAATTTATTTTAAAATCCAATCTTAATTGCCTCTCAGAGGATCAAAAATCTTAAGACAGTACCAACATTACTTAACAGTTTGTAACCGTTGGAGAATTATGGTGCTCCTCATATACTTAAAACTCCCCGTGGATTTAAAAGTTAAACCTATTGGTGGTAAATGTGGGCAAAATTATCATGAATCACCAAACTCATATGTACAAGAAAGCAAGGAGATTGTATTGTAAGAAAATTAATTCTATTTTTCTCTAGGACTTGAAATGCATTTTAAATCAGATATTCTGTTTTCACTATTTATGATCAATCATTTGTAGATTATGGATACCAAATGACAACGTAAAATTCCCTTTAAAAAGGAACTGTCACAATGATAAATATGCACTTACATTTCTTTGGTGGCTAAATTTCATGCAATCGCTCCCAAGAATATTTATGTCTTTATATCCCAGAAGTCTGGCTATATTCTGAACAAAACCACATACTCCTTACTAGATCCCTAGGCTCAGCTCTGTATTCTTTTCCTTGACAAGAAGCTATCCTTCATCTCCTCTTTTGATCAAGATTTCACAATCATTGTAATTATCATAAGCACACATTCCTTCTTGGTCCTGAACCAGGTATCAAAGAACAGAGTAAGCAAAATTATGATATTGCTGAATTTGTTCTCAATTTGGAATCACTGCTTTGGGCAACAAAGACCTTTGGTGCTGCTCTCGGGAAAATGGACACACTGGCATGGATCTTCAAGAAAGAAATATTACCTTCACCTTCAGTGTCTGATGCTTTAATGATTTCTGGGCTGGAGTTTCAGGTCTGACGTCATTCATTCATTGCTTGTTCAATTAAGAGAACTATTTTAGTGCCCACTATGTGCTAAACACATTCAAGGGTCCACAGATAATAACAGCCAGTTTTATTCGGTGCTCACTATTATGCAATGAAGTAAAAGCCTGACACTTGTTTGTTAGGATATAGCTTGCAAAATCAGACGAGGTATGTGCTAATATTAGGCCTACTGTCAAGGAAAGAAAACAGTGTTAAGTAAGTTAAATAACTTACTTAAGTAGGGTTACACAGCTAATCAGGGACATAGCACAATTTGAATTCAACCAGAACCCTAGAGACTACATTAAAAATTAATGCTCCTGATGCAAACATTCTCATAATATAGTAGCAGAAGTCAAGAATTAAACAAATAGTTGGACCATAATCAGACATAGAACTCTGTATATGTTGTCATGATGAGATACAGAAGGTGCAACAGCACGTTCAGAGGGAAAATATTTTTAGATTAGTCACCTTCATTCATTACCATGTTGATTCCAGTGGCTTTAAGTAGTTCTTATGCAAGATAATAAATTGAAAGTCTTCAGCGTATCCTTTAACTTACATATGTGAAGTGATGTTTGTTCGTTTGTTTTTCCATTTCTATCTACACTCGTGGCTGGCATTTTCCACCACATACTCATTTCCCTTTTTATAACAGAGTAAAGGAATTTGGTGTCATTTATTAATTAATTTTGGTTAAATAAAATTAACTTCTTCCAGGTTTACGTGATTTAAAATGTGTAATTATTGTGAAACTAAGATGTAAGTCCTATTAACTTATCTCTCTCTCTCTCTCTCTCTCTCTCTCTCTCTCTCTCGCCACTTCTCTTTATTATATCGACCTTCAGGTACGTGTCCTATTTATTTTTTCACACAGAAAAAGTTTGTAATAGTCTATTTTACCTTTCTTAATTTCTCTTTTCGTGCTGAACTTCTGCGCCAGCCCTCCTGTGAAGCTGTTCATGTATCCACCATCACCGACCTGTTTGTTTTAAAGAACAATGGTCCTGAGTCTCTCCTCACCTTACAGACTCTCTCAGAAGCATTAAAAAAAAATCAAACAGCCTCTTCTTCAAACCTCAACTTCTCTGGGTCTTCTGTGATGCGTATTGACTCGTGTTGCTCCTTCTGTCTTCCTGAATTCTGAATTCTGAATTCTGAATTCTGTCTTACTGAATTCTGTCTTACTGAATGTCCTTCTGAATTCAAAAATTTTTTATTCTATTTCTTTTTTTTAACTTCTAAATGTAGTGTGTCTCAGAGATTCATTGTTCCTTGGATGCTGCTGCTTTTTTTTTTTTTTTTTTTTGTAATTTTGCACTTTTATACTCTCTATCCTGGTAATCTCATCCGGGATGTAAATATGAATCTTTCTATCTGTCTGTCTCTAATGGACACAACGTTCTATAACCTATAGCCCTAAATGGTGCCCTGAATTTTAAAGTCACGCATAAACATTCTCTTGATTAATTCATCTCTCCATTCACAGTATCAATCTCTCATCAAACAATTTATTTTTACGTTTAAATCGCTTTTGTAAATGCAGAAAATTTAATTTCGAACCAGCCAGAGAAGATCCCACACACATGTTGTTATTTTTTTTCTGAAATATTTTTTAGGGAAGGAATCTTTTTTTTTTGATTCTTAGCACATTTAACTACAATATGAAACTTCAGGCATTAAAACATACTAAACTCTCTGAAGGGCACTTCTAATTCAAGGTTGCTGTAGTCTTCTTTTAGGAAACTGTTTAAAATACTGCAAATAAAAAATTGGTAATTTAATTACTATTTTACTCAAAGACACTTCTTTGTGGGATGTATTTTTATGGTTCGGGTACCTAAAATATGTATATCGTTGCTAATGCTAATTATTGCTAATCTATAATATATAAAACATATATATTAATGCTACATATAATATATATTATGCTACATAATACATGCTATGCTATATATTATTCTAGTATACATACTAGCCATTACATTTGTTTCACTCCAGATACAGGAGATAATTCAGTTAAAATAAGATTGATAAGCAACTGATGTTTCCATTTCATGTATTTTACACACTGCAAAGCAATGCACAGAGCAACAAAAATAAGCATGATTTTATCTTCAATGAGCATATATAATACAAAATCTTACCATCCACACTGAGAGATAAAAAAGAAAGGGGGGTACCATGGCAGCACACATGTTAAACACAAACATGAATGGAATACTGCATGGAGAGATACACACATAATATCTGTGTACATGTTTAAGCATGGAAGCTGTGCATTTGAAGGATGAGGGGCCCAGAGGAATTTGCTGTTAAAATGATAGCCCCAAACACTACCTGTCTGTTCTGTTTTGATAACTTTCTGAGCGTAATCATATAAATAAATTTAATATATGGGGTCCAATAGTGACTACAACTTTTAATCCTCACATGCCTTCTGGCTTTCAATCATTCTTAAAAACACATTTCAGTGCTGGCTGTCCCAGACAGCATCCATCTAGTCTACTGTATGCAGCATAGAATCTGCAAACTTTTCATCACTCTAATAATGAGCTATAATACTCCATGATAAACGAGGCCAAATCTGACTTACATATCTTTATACTCTTATCCCCTGTATATCCACTGATAATCAATTCACACATTCATGTTTACTCAGTGACAATAAAGCAGCCCCCTTTCAACTGATAAAATGAGTAGCAAGAGAAGGAACATTTGATTTCAGGTCTCTCTTCAGAGTTTAATACACAAAGGATCTGTGTCAGCTTGAGATTCCAAAATTTAGAGCAACTCTTCTCATTCCTGATATAGCATGGAGAAACTTAAAAAATATATCTATGTATAAGTAGCTCTAGATATTCTGATTTATTTTTTTTTTAATTTTTTAAATGTTTTTATTTATTTTTGAGACAGAGAGACACAGAGCATGAGTAGGGGAGGGGCAGAGAGAGAGGGAGACACAGAATCTGAGGCAGGCTCCAGGCTCTGAGCTGTCAGCACAGAGCCCGACGCGAGGCTCGAACTCACGGAGTGTGAGTTCATGACCTGAGCTGAAGTCTGACACTCAACTGACTGAGCCACCCAGGCGCCCCTAGATATTCTGATTTAATTGCTCTGGGAGTAAGAAGTGTTGATTTTTTAATATATATTTTAAGATCTGCGTTATTTCAAAGCTTCTAAAGTGTTTCAAATAACAGCTGTATTTAGGGAATCACTGATCCAAGTATCTATCAAGATACTGATGGGAAATAGATGGAACATTTAATAGCAGATATCTTTTAACAGAGATGTGTGCAGCGTTCAGAAAATCAAAACTGATGGGATCAGCAACATCAGGAAATTGTTAGTCCCTCAAGTTGTCAGAGCAGGAGGAGGGAGTGCTATTAATATCACCTGGCAAGCACTGAGGCCAGGAGAGGGCCTTCAAGAGAGACACCTTGGCCACATCAAAAAGTAAGACCATATTGGGAGGAAAGACATGGGCATGGAGGTAAAGAGGGATTGGTATCAAGGTTCTCCTCTCTCTTTATCTGCTTTGCAATCTCTGGCCAGTGCCTCCCTTCAGTAGAATCTACCTGCAAATCCAAGGGCAAGCAAACTTAAGAATCTGGTCAGAGCAGTCAGTTGGAAACAGACTAGGCTGTGATCATGGAAAACATCAAGCACTTGAAGGACTCCTCAATTCAATTTTTAGTTTAACCTTTCTTTTTTCCTAGTCATGATTTCATATTGGTGTTACACCTTGTTCTTTCCTGCATTCAAATTTGCATACAATATGCTCTGTCTTTATACAAAGCACAGAGATAGATAGATAGATAGATATAGATATAGATAGATATAGATACAGATATAGATATAGTTATCGATATGTATTACAAAGCAAAATTTGAAGCATTTATTTATTTTAAAAACTACCACAGTAATTATCTGAAATCAAAACTGAAAAAAAGGAGTGTTATAAATTCTGTGATTATCTGATAAGAGCAATAAAGTTCTAGACACCTCATACATTGATGCCGAAAGTGATCAGATTCATACATACTTTAAAATGTTTTTATACAAAAATATTGCCAACATGGAAACAAATAACATGGTAATAATTAATAATAAAACCCTTTCACGTTGGGGCACCTGGGTGGCTCAGTCAGTTAAGCATCTGACTCTTGATTTTGGCTCAGGTCATGATCCCACAGTTCGTGGGTTTGACCCTTGAGTGGGTCTCTGCATTGACAGTACGGAGCCTGCTTGGGATTCTCTCTCTTTTCCTGTCTGCCCTCCTTCTCTCTCCCTCTCTCTAAAAATAAATAAACTTGAAAAATTAAAAAAAAAAAAAATAAAGCCCTTTCACATTATTTAAGTGATCCCTAAACAGTTTTGTAAGCTTAAAATCACTTAAATTCCAATGAAAAATGAGAAATCTAAAGTTAAGAACTACCAGTCACTTGACTTGTGTTTACACTATTGGTGAGATTTAGCTTATATAATTTAACAATTATGTATGATTTTGCATCCATTCCAGATAGCACAAGCTAATATTTCTCCTCAGAGCATATAATTGATGAGAAATTCAACTCTCCCAAAAAATTCTCAACAAATGGCCAATTGAATAAAATAATTTATACTGATTGTCTGGGGCAAGACAACATGTGATCCTGATGATAACAAAAAAAAAAAAAAAAAAAAAGACTTTCAGATAAAAGATTCAGATAACTTTGTCTCCAGCTCCGCTCTCAAAATTTTGAGCATTTCAGACCTATTTAAAAAATAAAATAAAATAAAAGCTTTGTATTGCTAAAAACTTCGGAGATCCCAGAATTTCCTGCAAATGACCATTTTTTTCTATATTCTCTCTTCTGTATTCTGTCTTCAAGTTTCTGGTTAGGTTCTATGATGGGGCTTTTCATTTATTTTGTTATCTAGTGCCGTCTTATGCTAAAAAAATAATGCACAAATATTTTGGGCCAACTATCCTCTCCCCCCAACCCTCCACCCGCCCCCCCCACCTTCACCTGCAAGTTCCTTATTATTTTCCATATTGGCTGTTATTTTCATCCATGGCGGCCTTATTATTCTTCAAATATGTCTCAAGCCTCAAGATCTATGCACTGCTTTTATTTGACTGAAAAGACTTTTGCTCCTATAACCAAATGGCTTATTCTGTCATCTTCATAGATCTTATCACCTTCTCAACAAGGTCTGCTCTGAGTACAGTAATTATAACCCATCTTCTTGGCCAACATGCTTGACCCACTCACCTTGTCTGTTTATTTACCTCATAAAAGGTATCATCTTCTAACAAGATATATTTTATTCCTGGTAGTGTTTTTATTTTATATCTCTCTTCATTATAATAATCCCATGAGTGCAGGGATCATTGTCCTCCAATGTTGGTTCATTGTTGTAGCTCAGAACCTTAGTCCATTATAGGCACTGTAAATGTTTGGTGAATGAATTAGACATATTCACCATGATAGCAAAATGTTTTCACATCTACTGTGATTGATTTAGAAATAAATGATAGCAATTATTGTAACTGATTTATATTTGAATGCTAAAAATCACAATAGTTATTACAACCTGTGGGATGCAGCTGAAACATTATATATGGAGTTTTATAACCTTAAATACTCAATTTTAAAAGAAGAAAGGATGAAGATAACTAGCTAAACCTTTGAGTTACAAAGTTCAAATGAGTAAGGCAGAATATGCTGACAGAAAGTGGAAAGGAAAAAAATAATAAAAATTAAGCGAAAATTCAGTAATTTTATTAAAGGATTTATAGAGGCAAACCCCTCAAAGTGTTTGAAGGAGAGAAAACAGACATACAACTTTTATGAACAAAAAAGGGGATATGACTACAGATGCTACCAAAACTAAATAGAAAAGCAAATATTATGAACCATTATATAGACAATGAATTTTATTTCATTTTATTATTTAATATTTATTTACTTTTTGAGAGAGAGAGAGAGAGGCAGAACACAAGCAGGGGAGGGGCAGAAAGAGAGGGAGAAACAGAATCTGAAGCAGGCTTCAGTCTATGAGCTGTCAGCCCAGTGCCAAACCTGGGGCTTGAACTCATGAACCATGAGATCATGACCTGAGCCAAAGCTGGACGTTCAACTGACTGAGCCACCCAGGTGCCCCTAGGCAACAAATTTTAAAATGTAAGTAAAATAGATGGAGAAATTGTTAATATTACAATTTAATAAACTTAAGAAAATTTCAGAATCTGAACAAGCTTAAAATAATTAAACAAATAGAATTAGTAGTTAAAAACTCTCTATTAAAAAAAAAATCAAGGTTCCAGAAGGATTTATAAGCATATTTCATCAAATATTTAAGGAACTGCTAATTCTAGTTGCATACAAACTCTTACAAAGGAAAACAATGCATCTTCTCAAGTTACTTTATGAGGGTAGCATGCCTAGTATCAAAGCCATTAGAGGACATTATGGGAAAGAAATATTTAAAATTAAATGTACTTAAACACGGACGTTCAAATCCTGAACAAGCTTTTTAACCAAAATAACAATACAAAAATACAGTATATCTTAAACATATATAGATTTTCTCCTAGTATGTAATGGTATTTCAGCACTAGAAAATCTATTATTATAATCACTACATTATCTTTAGTTTTGTTACATAGGATTAAAATTTTTGACAAAATTCAACAACCTATCATAATAATTATTATTAATAAACAAAAATCAATCAAACAAAGTTTATCCATAAAACTCCTACATAATAGCGTACTTAAAGGAAATGTACAAAACACATTCTTAAGATTTCAAAAAAGATAATGATCCATTAAATCAGCACCCATATTTATGTTTTGGCTCAAATTTGGGCCAGTACACTGTAATAATAGAATAAAAATGTTAATAATTGAAAAGATAAATAAATATATACTCATTATTTACATTTGATAAACTACATAAACAACTAAAAAGAAAAACACCTTTAAAAAACTGGAACTAATCAGAATGTTTAGTGTATTGCTGAATACAAAATCTATAATTAAATACAGATTGAGTAGGGGCACCTCGGTCACTCAGTTGGTTGAACATCCTACTTCAGCTCAGATCATGATCTCACAGTTTGTGAGTTCAAACACCACATTCAGCTCACTGCTCTCATCAGAGAGTCGGCTTCAGATCCTCTGTTCCCCTCTCTCTGCCCCTCCCCACTCATGCTCTCTCTCAAAAATAAACATTTTTTTTTAAAAAAGTAGATTGAGTAGACTTGCAATTCTATATGCCAGTAACCATTAGTAAGTAAAGTTTATAAAATACCATTTGAAAAACATATTTAGATAGATACATACCTACTTACATTATATAAATATATTAGAAATATATATATATATTATATATCTTAACCTTAGAAAAAATGTTACTAAATATGTATAAAAAAGTGTAACTCAACATGTGCAAAATTATTATGGAAAACGTGATCATTAAAAATTTTGCAAAGGCAGCAATATACCATTTCTGGATTAGAAGTTTCAATATTATTAAATGTCTGTCCAGAAAAGCAAAATCAAGAATATTTTTTGACAAATTCCTAAAGAAGATGGATAGACTTTCCTTGTAGCTATTAAAACTCATCACAAATAATTAGTGGTGAAGACTGTATGCTCTTTTTCCAGGATTAACAAATAGACAAATGAAACTTAATAAATATTCCAAAATCATTCCCTGGTCCTGGTATGTACGGGAACTTGAATTGTGAAAGAGGGCACCCCAGGTCCTTGGGTAGACTAAATATTCAAAAAAGGATTCTAGAATTTTGGTTAACAATATGAAAAAAATGAAATTGAAACCCCACATCATACCATACTCAAAAACCAATTCCAGGAGGATTATAGTCTTAAATATAAAATTCAAATCTATAAAACATTTGGAAGGTAATGTGGGGGGATATCTTTATGATTGTACAGTAAAGTAAAATTTCTTCAACTAGACACAGTGCGAATGATGAGAAAAACAATTGATTTATTAAAATAAGATTTCACGCTGATCAAAAGTAAAGCAAGCATCACTGGGAGATGGATGAAAGTATCTGTGCCTATAACTTTAAGGGATAACATGCAAAAGATATGGGGGAAAAACCCTCTTGTAATAAGCAGAATATATAATAAAACAAAAGCACAATGATTAATATGACATTTGACAGAAGAGAAAAAACAAATTGTTCATTAATACTTGAATTTCACTGAAACTTATACTGAGAAAACACAAACCAAATCTACAATGTCCTGCCATTTCACAACCATAAAACAGGTAAATATAATTTCCAACACCAATAGAAGCTGTATAGGATGTAGAATAACTACAAATTGCATCCACATTTTGGCAATAACTAGTAAGGTTGAAAATGTTGAATCCTATGATCCTATTAAATTCTTAGATTGTTTCTTCACCAAAAGATGGGAGAGCGGCCATGCTTAGAGAGAAGTGGGGGAAAAGTCCAAATATATATGTACCGTAAAATGGATAACAGTGTTAGACTAGGCAGTTAGCTAGGCTTTAACAGGATGCCTAGAGGCCAGCCGTGGGGAAGTCATGGCCCACTATAAGGGAGAATTAGAGACCTGTCCTGACAGCACTTCCAAAACAAAGCTACAAGAAGCCAGAGCAAACCAGACCCAAGAGAAAGAGGGCCAGAGACTCTGACCAGGTAAGGTAACAAAGGTATGAAACCCTCCTCCTGATAAATCCCCTCCCCATGTCATAAAGCTTCCACCCCTTGGTTAACAACTGTCAATAGTAGATAGAGACCCAAATCCCAGGGACAGTACTCCCTTTGGCTCACTCATTCTCACATCTCAAGAGTACGCTCATTTTTTTTTTTTTTTAATTTTTTTTTCAACGTTTATTTATTTTTTTAGGGACAGAGAGAGACAGAGCATGAACGGGGGAGGGGCAGAGAGAGAGGGAGACACAGAATCGGAAACAGGCTCCAGGCTCCGAGCCATCAGCCCAGAGCCTGACGCGGGGCTCGAACTCACGGACCGCGAGATCGTGACCTGGCTGAAGCCGGACGCTTAACCGACTGCGCCACCCAGGCGCCCCAAGAGCACGCTCATTTTAATAAACTTTCCTATTGCACCACTCAACCCTTGTTTCTGGTCTGTACTTGAATCCTCTCTTGCAATAAGACCAAGGACATCTGGCGACATCCTGGGAATGTGCTGGGTAGAGGCCTCAGGGCCCTGGATAAGTGGCCTCAGTCTACCTGACAACAAAAGTATTGTATATACATGTATAATAAAATAAAATACAATGGTTAAAACAAATGACCAAAGTTATATTCATCAATATGGATGAATCTCTTAAATGTGAAAGTCGATGTTGATGGAATATATAGTAAAACCATGGTTTGTGAGCATAATTCGTTCCAGAAACATGCTTGTAATACGAAGAATTGTATATCAAAGTGAATTTCAAGAACCCTTGGCTCAGTTGTGATCATGTGATATTTGGCATCATGTCCTACTCGTGTATTGCAAGACATCATTTATCAAGTTAAAATTTATTAGAAATGTTTGCTCACCTTGCAGAACATTCGCAGAACAAGTTACTTGCAATCCAAGGTTTTGCCTTGTGTGTGTGTGTGTGTGTGTGTGTGTGTGTGTGTGTGTACCATGTGTGTATATGTATATATACATATAGTGGTTTCTTTTACAAAGAAACACAAGAAATAATTTGGCACATTTAGAAATTACTTCCCCTGCCCACTTATTGTAGAAAACAGTAAGGTTGCCTGGTTTTTTTTAGTGATCATAGAGTTGAAAAAGTCTCTCCATTTGTCCTGTCTGCATAACCGGCAACTCTGTCACTTGGCATTTGAGTCAACATGTGGCAAATTCCAATGTTCTATATAGTTGGTAGCAAGGTTTAATTAAAGAATTACAGGGTCAGGTCATGATCTCAGCGTTCGTGGGTTTGAGCCCTGTGTCAGGCTTTGTGCTGACAGTGCAGACCCTGCTTCAGATTCTCTTTCTTTCTCTCTGCCCCTCTCATGATCATGCTCTCTCTCTCTCTCTCTCTCTCTCTCTCTCTCAAAAGTAAATAAACATTAAAAAATAAAAAAAAATAAAGAATTACACTGAAGACTGCCATGGTTTTGGAGCACAAACCTGCCCCTTTCCTCAAATAATTATTTTCCCTTTGAGGATCACTGTCTTCCTCTTTGACGGCTTTCTATAAGGCCTGAACGTCCGAGCTGCTCTTCATAAACTGCATTTCTTTGGACCTTTAAGCCATAAAGTTATGTGTGCCCATCAACATTCCTTCCATCATCAAGCAGAAGTGCTAGAGCTATATATAGTGTGGGGCTCCTAGGGTTCCTGAATACACAGTACCTAGCCTGACCTTGCCAGTGACCTTTCTTCTGCTGATATTGCCACCTCGCTCTCAGCTGGCATCCACGGCTGTCTCCATATTTCCCAATGAACAATCTGAATGACTAAGAAAAGCTCAAGTTTAATTGGCTCGGCAAGATATGTTGGCACCTGCCAAGATTGCTGCGGTAGACAACTCCCTCAGGAGCAGTCTGAAGGAAAAGGAGAAAGGGAAATCGTTCCAATTACTAAAACTTTGTGTCTTCCTGTTTACTTTGCGCAGAAGGAGAGACAAGAGGTATGGATATGTGTCCATCTATGGGCAGCAACTAACCATATGGCTGGATGATGTAAAGATTGGTGACAAGGAGTTCTACTTGTATACAAGAGCATACGTTGTCATAGAGTACTCTACAAAGGTCTACAATTAGGAAATTTTTAAAACACTATTTGTTTGTTGCCATTTGCATACTCAAAGATCCCAGTGAGGAAGATGGAGAAGAAAATTACAAGTCATTCAGCCTCTTTCTGCAATGATCGTATTGTTTTCCCTTGAGAGCTTTTGGAAAAAAACAAAAACAAAAACAAAAATGGCCCTGAAATCATAGAAGGAGGTATTTGGGGGCTCATTCATATAAATATCCCCTCATTGAGGCTGAATTTTCTAAACAATGCATAATCCTTTCAGAACTCACTAAAATGCTTTTGGGAAAGCAAAACAAACCAACAAACAAAAGACCGAGGTGAACCAAAACAAAACAAAAACTGGAAACCAACCCAAGAAACAAAAACTATGTAAAAATCAAGCAATGCAAAACCCCAAACAAACTGCTATTTGATGCAAGATTGAAAATAGATCTCTGGCAATAAACGAAGTTCCAGGAAATGCCATCTTCACTCAGTTCTCAGGAGCCTGCCTAGAGAAATTTTAAAAACTCAAAGCATAAAAAAGTCTGGGAGAGAAAGATAAACTGGCTTACACACATGGCTTCTCAGGGAACTGTTCCACCCATTAAATACTAAAATATCTGAGTAGTTAGTTGATTCTCAGGTGCTTTAGTTCTCATTTGTAGCGTTACTAGGAAGGGTTTTTGAACTCAATAAGTGAAGAGGCAGAGATGACCTCAACTGCTGCATTAGTCAAGGTTTCCCAGAGAAACAGAACAAATAGAAGATATATGATATATTTGATTTTTGATAAACATAATATACATGGTATGTATATGTACATAAGTCCCAGGACAAAGGCAGAAAACCAATGTCCCTGCTCAAGTAGGCAGGCTGGAAGCAGAATCCTTTTCCTTTCTTTTTGTTCTATTCAGGCCCTCAAGGAATTTGATGATACCCATCCATGCCAGGGAAGATAATTTATAATAGCAATTCAAATGCTAATCTCATTTGGAAACACCCTTACAGACACGTACAGAAATAATGTATAATCTGCGCACCATGTGGCTTAGTTGAGTGGACCTATAAAATTAACCATCACAACTATTATACTCTTAACCTAACTTCTGACTATTTTCCAGAGTTATTGATCCACTTCTATATGGATAGATATATATGATGTGCAGAAAGGAGAAGCTAGGTTGAGCAATGAAATTAATAATGAATCGGCTTGAGTAAATTGCTTAAATGAAGAGGAGATTCTATTTGTTTGATTTGTTTATATATAATATGCATGAGCAAAATTGCTCAAATAACAATTATTTGCCCAAATTGATTGTGTGTAATCTGCAAAATAATATATAAATAGGAGATATTATAGACATTTACCTTGCAATATTGCATTCTTTTAATAGAGAGAGAGAGAGAGAGAGAGAGTTTGTGTAAGCAAGGGAAAGGCAGAGGGAAAGGGAGAAAGAGAGAATCCCAAACAGGTTCCACACTCAGCACGGACCCAATGCGGGGCTCAGTCCCAGGACCCGGAGATCATGACCTGAGCTGAAACCAAGAGTCAGATGCTCAACCAACTGAGTCACTTAGGTACCCTGTATTTTTAAAAATCTGAGTATAGCTGACATACAAATTTCCATTAGTTTCAGGTGTACAACATAGTGATTTAAGTTCTCTATACATTATACTATGAACAATTATTTTATTTGTATTGCAATTATGATATTTGTTTTGGGAAAACCATTTTACTGTGGTGGGTGGATTTTTTAACAATAGCCACAAAATTTTTTTAAAAATGGTGGATTTTTAAAAAGTGTATTCATGCCCCTTTGCAAAGTGACTTCACAGTTTCATCCATCAAGATAAGGAGCCTCATCTCTCGACTGTGAGCTGCTCAAGTGGCATGCTTTCTCCAGTAGGATGTTAGCAAAGACGGTGCCAACATGGGATCCAGATGTTGAGCACTTGCAATTGTCCTCTGTTGCTGTGGCAAACTCTGAGACCATCACTCTGTGAACAAATCCAGCTAGTCATTTTAAAGTACACAATTCAGTGGCCTTTAGTGTATTCACAGAATTGTACAATCACCTCCTCTATCAAGTTCCCAAACTTTGTCACTGGCCTCCAGAGAAAATCTTACCCATTAAACAGTCACTCACCAATTCCCCCTTTCCCGAGCTTCTGACAACGTGCTGCTTTCTGTCTCTACAGATTTAAGTATGTTGAATATTTATATAATGATATGATAGGTACTCATTTATGTCTCTTTTTTTGAGATTAACAAAATGTTTTCAGAACTCGTGTACATTTTTTGCAGGTATCCATGCTTCATTCCTTTTTACAGTGAATGATATTTCGTGGCATGCCTTTACCACATTTTCTTTCTTTTTTTTTTAATGTTTATTTATTTTTGAGAGGGGGTGGGAACCAGAGTGTGATCAGGGAAGGAGCAGAGAGAGAGGGAGACACAGAATGCAAAGCAGGCGCAAGGCTCTGAGCTGTCCTCACAGAGCCCGATGAAAGGCTCGAATTCACAGAAGGAGAGATCATGACCTGAGCTGACGTTGGAAGCTTAACCAATGCAGCCATCCAGGTGCCCCAATTACCACATTTTCTTTATCTGTTTATCTGTTGATGCAGATTTGCATTGTTTTCACCTTTTGGCTACAGCAAATAGTGCTGCTATGAACATTCGTGTATTTGTTTTTAATTCTTCTTTTTAATATTTTAATGTTTACTAATTTTTGAGAGAGAGAGAGACAGACAGAGAGCCAGTGGGGGAGGAAGAGAGAGAGAGGGAGACACAGAATCTGAAGCAGGCCTCAGGCTCGGAGCTGTCAGCACAGAGCCCCACGCTGAGCTCGAACTCATGAACGGCGAGATCATGACCTGAGCTGAAGTCGGACACTTAACAGACTGAGCTACCCAGATGCCCCTTTAATTCGTTTTTAGTTGTAGAATGGCAGAGGTAGATGTAATACTATGTTTATTTTAATTTTTTTAAGTGCCGTCGAACTGTTTCAACAGTGTTTGTGATGAGGTTTTGGGGATGATAGTGGAGTTCATAGGGTCCAAAGCTCACAGCCCAAGGAAGAATCCCTGAAAACGTCTTTGGTGCAGAATGGTGATTTTTATTAAAGCACGAGGGACAGGACTGATGGGCAGAAAGAGCTGCCTCCGCACCATCAGGAGAGACTGGTTACAGACACTGGAGTTGGGGGAGGTAAAGTCCAGGGGAAATTTCCCATGAAATTTTCATATGCTGAAGGAGACTCACAGAATCCCGGAGGCCTAGCTATTGTCAAGCTAGGGTTATTTTTCCCTCTAGCAAAGTATTAGCATTAAGACAGTAGGGAGTTCCAGGAGAAAGGTTTTACTCTGCCTGCCTCAAGTATTTGTCAATGCCCTGCAGGTAATAAGGAAATTTAATTTTATCTGCCATTTCCTTCTGCCTTTGTTTCCAACATCACTATGGAGGGGTGATATTGGGCCTCCTGGAAACTGAGTCTACAGGTTTCTGGAGATTAGGCTATTGATAAGATTGCCTTTTTCTTGTAATTTACTAGGATATTTGCAAGTAGATGGAGACTCAGGTACTGCAGGACTACGACCCCTGTCAGTTAACCCTTTGTTTTTCCCCTTTCCACTGTTCTTGGGCAGCCAGGAGTGCGGGAAGAACATCACACATCCCACCTGGGGATGGGGGGTGTTTGCGGCCTATCAGCTTGCGTTATGCTCCCTCGTCATTTACACCATTTTATACTGGTACATACTAGGTTGCAATCAGTTCCTCCACATCCTTGCCATGTTTGTCATTTTCCACTTAAATTACTGTTATTATTAAATAGTTACTCAAGTGGATGTAAAGGAGTATCTCGCTGCCATTTTGACTTTCATTTCACTAACGATTAATGATGCCAAGAATCTTTTTCTTGTTCTTGTTGGCTATTTGTATGTTTTCTTTGAAAAATATCTATACAAGTTCTCTGCCCATTTTTTAATTGCTTTATGTGTATTTTCTGTTGAGTTGTAAGAGTTCTTTATATATTCTGGATAATAGAGCCCTATCATATATATAATTTTCAAATGTTCCTGCCAATATGTAGGTTGTCTTTTCACTTTCTTTTATATGAGGCAAACAGAGTCATTATACGTTGCTGTTTGGAATGCAAAATTGTACAGCCATTTTCTAAAAAATGTTGGTTTATTTATTATTATTTTTTAATGCTTATTTATTTTTGAGAGAGAGAGAGAGAGAGAGGGTGAGGGGGAGAGAGTCAAAGAGAGCGAGGTACGGAATCTGAAGCAGGATCCAGGTTCTGAGCTGTCAGCACTGAGCCCCACACAGAGCTCGAACGCACAAACTGCAAGATCATGACATGAGCTGAACTCAGACGCTTAACTGACTGAGCCACCCAGGTGCCCCGTATTTATTTATTTTGAAAGACAGCATGAGCAAGAGAAGGATAGAGAGACAGGGAGAGAGAGGATCCCAAACAGACTCCTCACTGTCACTATAGAGCCCAACATGAGGCTCAGTCTCAAGAAAAGTGAGATCATGACCTGAGCTGAAAGTGAGTCAGACACTTAACCAACAAAGCCACACAGGCTTCCCCGTACAGTCACTTTGAAAGTACCTTGGCAGAGTATTTTGATGTTAAACAATTATTTATTATACAGCTCAACATTCTCACTGTTAGGACATTTTCAAAGAGAAATTAAAGCCTATTTCAACACAGAGACTTTTACGTGAATGCTTGTAGAAACAATATTCATAATTGTTAAGAGTTGAAATTAATGTGATGTTCATCAAGTAGTGAATAAACAAAATAAACTGTGCTATTCACATATTCTGGAATGCTTCTTGGCAATATAAAACCATGGACTATTGATACAGCAACAATATTGCTGAATCTCAACAATATTATGCTAAGTGAAAGTGGTCAAACCCAAAGACTACATAACATTATTCCATTTATACATAATTTATTAAATTTATTAAAAGGCAATAGAGGGGCGCCTGGGTGGCTCAGTCGGTTACGCGGCCGACTTCGGCTCAGGTCATGATCTCACGGTCGGTGAGTTCGAGCCCCACGTCGGGCTCTGGGCTGATGGCTCGGAGCCTGGAGCCTGCTTCCGATTCTGTGTCTCCCTCTCTCTCTGCCCCTCCCCCGTTCATGCTCTGTCTCTCTCTGTCTCAAAAATAAATAAACGTTAAAAATAAATTATAAAAAAAAAGGCAATAGAGAAGAGATTGATGGCAAAGCATCAAAAGAAAGATTTTGTGTCATTTGGTGAAGGTTATGCAATTTTATACGATTGCTAAAATTTATCAAACAACATTCTTAAAATCAGTGAATTTTATTTTATGTAAGTCGTACCTTAATAAGTTTGGAGAAAATAAATAATTTATTAGAACCAAAAAAAACGAAGAGCTAATTAGGTATCAGCTTGGCTATATCTGTAAAATATTTTATCTGTGGGACGGTAACTTTGTTAGAGAAAAGATGCTGATTTGTTTCAAGTATAAATTCTTAGGTGTTAATTATTACATTTGGGGGGAAGATTCTCATATATAATTTTTTCTTTTATATTTTTCAAATCCCAGTGCTTAGCTATGGTTAAGCAGCTATTTTTACTTTAGGGCAAGATATCAGAAGCACACTTGCACCTGGAAGATTTGTATTATTAGCCCAATAATTAGAAATAAACTGAACAGTAGGGGAACAATTTATTATTTTATTATTTCAAATCCTGGAACGGTGGTAACCCTGGAACCTTTAAGAAATCGGATATCACTGTGTCTTGTCTTCTGAATGTACTAGTCAAGTGAATTACCCAGTAAATGAAATGAACCTATGCACTGAACATCAGGTATATTTTTATGTTTCTTATTTCTCAAGTTTTTCATTTGTTCTGTAACTAATTAAAATTATCTCTAACATGGATACTTTCCATAGATTTTTTTTTTGCCTAATAATCTCTTATGTTCCTAAAAGTACCTACATAAATGACATACAGTAAAGAAGAACTGCCTGGAGGACCCCTTTTTGTCTCTTACTAGATTGGTTTTTAAAATCATATCTTGGGGCGCCTGGGTGGCTCAGTCGGTTGGGCGGCCGACTTCGGCTCAGGTCACGATCTCATGATCTGTGAGTTCGAGCCCCGTGTCGGGCTCTGTGCTGACAGTTCAGAGCCTGGAGCCTGCTTCGGTTTCTGTGTCTCCCTCTCTCTCTGCTCCTCCCCTGTTCATGCTCTGTCTCTGTCTGTCTCAAAAATAAATAAACGTTAAAAAAATTAAAAAATAAAATCATATCTTATTACCATAATTAATAATCCACCTTTATTATGCAAAATTTGAGGGATCCAGTGGAATGACAGCTGGCTAATAATCTAGAAGTTACTTAATTTGTTTTATAATCGATAACCTATCTTTTTAAATATACATATAAATATTAAAAGTGAAGTGAAAACCTGTAGCTTTGTGTTTAGGTTTCAGATTTTCATTCTTCTAGCTCTCCCTTTATCACATGGGTAAGGCAAATTTTCTCTTTCTTTGGCATTTCAAGTGGAGACAATCTTCAGGTTTGAGAAGTTTCTCTACACTGGAAATCAGAGTAATTAAAGTTTGTCAGATATTGGTATAATCAGTACTTTCTTATAGTAAGAGCTGCCTATCCTATTATTATTTCGCTTTCACATTTGAAAGAAATTTCATACACCAGAGCGATTGCTGATAAAATGATGGCATTTTACAACGTAATATTTGATACTATGTTCCAAAGTGACAAAAAAAAAAAAAAATGTTATCTTGCATTAGGAACTAGTAAGCTAAATTTGTAGAAGTTTAGACTTAGAAATCAATTATAGTGATCTAAGTCACTATATATTTTATTTTGTACTTTTCTTTTTGGTTATCCCAAGCATTGAGATGATTAATAAAAACAATGTTTATTGTTATTCTAAATCATGTTTAATAAAAACAGTTGTTCCCTTTGCCCTCTGGTCGTTTTTTTAAAAACATTCTGTCATCTCACTTTTTGTCTCACTTCCTGTCACATTGTTCCATTAGAAGAAAGAGGTAGAATTTCTGAATTTTCTATAAACCATGGTACAAATTCTAACTAATAATTGCTAGATCTAGATTTTGACCAAAGTTGATTTTCCCTACGTTCTGTTACCTAGTCGCTTAATTGAAATTCTTCTATATTTTTTAAGCCAGACTAAAATTGCTTCATAAAAATCAGTATTGTCAATCAAATTCTGAAATTTGATGCTCAATTTAAATAAACACACGCAAACACACACACAAAACAAATGCCACTTGTGAGTCAAATATCGCAGCTCAAAAGGCACTTCAGTATTAAAATAACAGTTTATTTTGTGCTATATAAATAAAATGCCTAATCACTCGTTTTGATGACTTCTTGGCTGGACCCAAATGATTTAGATATGCCTTACTTTTAGAAAAAAAGGGGGAAATTGGGGTGCCTGGGTGGCTCAGTGGTTTAAGCATCTGACTCTTGATTTCAGCTCAGGTTATGATGTCACAGTTCTTGAGATGCAACACAGCATTGGAGTTTCTGCTGTCAGCACAGAGCTGGGTTTGGATCCCCTGTCCCTCTCTCTTTCCTTCCTCTGCTTGCACAGGTGTGCATGCTCTCTTTCTCTCAAAAAATAAATAAACATTTTTTTTTTTAAATCTTTGACTCTGCTCTTAAATTCTGAGAACAAACTGAGGGTTGATGGGGGGTGGGAGGGAAGGGAGGGTGGGTGATGGGCATTGACGAGGGCACCTGTTGGGATGAGCACTGGGTGTTGTATGGAAACCTTTGACAATAAATTTCATATTAAATAAATAAATAAAAATAAAAACACTTAAAAAAAGTCTTTGACTCTGTGAAATGAGCATTAGGAAGGGCTAAGATGTTTAGACATATTGCACTTTCTAAGTATCTGTATAAAGAGAGGGGGAGTACCTGCATTTAATAAAGGTATTCATTTTCTGATTTTTTTGAATTCTTACCACTTCTAGAAAATATGTCAGGAGTGTGCAATACAATCATGTATAACAGACAATAATAAGCACCATATGGAAATATCCAGGACACAAAACCATAATTATTTATATATTATTGATTCACAGTGGCATTTCAAAATTATTTATGTAAGCCAACTTAGACAACAACTCTTGCAATTTAACTAGGACATCGTTTCAAAACTAAATTTTAAAATTTGTATTTCATTTTGTTAAGCAACAAGTATTCTATTATTCCATATTTGATGCTTTGTTTACTTCTATTCCAAAAAATTCAATGACATATTATAAATAATTGCAGAGAAATGAGGCAAATGCAGTATAATTTTTTTCATCTTAAGCTTATTCCTTGTAAAAAAAAAAAAAAGGTTTGATGTGTTTTAATCATTTCAAAAGCTGACTAGTAGCATTTAAAAAAAAGCCTATAGTCTTAAAAAGACAATTTTATGTCATGCTGTCATTTATGTAGTCATGGATTCACTTTAGCTTTCTGATTTCTGACAATACTTTTCTAAGAAAACATTTTAATGACAAATTATTAAAACCAAAGTCAGCATTTTAAAACAGTCATTGACAAGAAGATGACAAATCCAATCATAACAGTTTTATAAAAAGAAAAACCCTTTTTTGAGTCAATCAGAAAATTAAATAAAAACATGATTATAGCAGTTACTCATTAATCTGCTCTAGTTAGGTTACAATTGCCTTTACAAAAAGTATTTTTTTGGCATCAAATGACTTAAATGTATTTTAATTAAACTAATTTAGTAATAATAGTAAATACTTCTATATAGCTTGCTACATTTCACACACTATTGTATTTGCATTATGTACATTAAATCCATACAACAACCTCAGTCAGAAGTACTATTATTGCTCGTATTTTAGAGGCCAGGAAATTGAAGTGTAAGAACATGATTTGTAGATATTTATCCAAAGAATATGTGGTGCAGCTTCCACTCAAATCTGAAGGGCCTAATTCAGAGATTTTGCTTTTTTTTTCCCCCAAAGAACATGCTCTCCTGCCTCCCTTAAGATTAAAATATTAATTTTAGGGGTGCCTGGGTGGCTCAGTTGGTTGAGCATCTGATTCTTGATTTTGGCTCACGTCATGATCTCATAGTTCATGGGATTAATCCCTGCCTCAGGCTCTGTGTTGACAACACTGAGCCACCTTGGGATTCTCTCCCTCTCTTTCTGCCCCTCTTTTGCTCCCATCATCTCTCTCTCTCAAAATTAATAAACTTAAAAAAATAAAATATAAACTTTAATAACAAGCAGTAATAGCTGTATTTGAACCATTATGTCTGTGAGGAAATTCCACCTGCAGAAGAAACTCTCTTTGAGTTATTACTGGCTTCACAAATGTACATGGGTCTTCCAACTGTCATAAAACATCAGTTTGAATTACTGAAGGAAGAGCCAGGTTTAGTTCAGAAGAATTCCCTTGAAGTGAGCAGTATAGCCCAGAGAGCAAAGCCTAGGGACAGAAGGGAGGTGGAGAATTACACCCTCGTCCATCCATGTGAAGTTAGGAACCACAAGCGCAGCTAAGTGGCTCTTGCGAAGTGCACAATGTCCTTTCTGAGATGCTGTTTTCTTATTTCTTGCTTGTATGCCAGTCATAGGTACTACATTTGGGATAATTCACCATATTGAATGCCTCTGATTTGTGTATTTTTTCCCAGTATTTTTTTCTGTTTTACACCAATAAAAAAGAAAGAAGGGAGGGAGGGAGGAGAGAGAGAAAGAGATGAGAGGGAGAAAGACAGAGAATGGAAAGAAAAAAAAAGTAACATACAGAAAGACACAGAAAAGGGAATTTTTAAATTAAAAAATGGTTCTTTAGGGGCATCTGGATGGCTCAGTTGGTTAAGCGTCTGAATTCAGCTCAGGTCACGATCTGGTGATTTGTGAATTTGAGCACCCCGTTGGGCTCTGTGCTGACAGCTCAGAGTCTGGAGTCTTTGGATTGTGTGTCTCTCTCTCTGCCCCTCCCCTGCTCTGTATCTCTCTCTCTCTCTCTCTCTCTCTCTCTCTCTCTCTCTCTCTCATTAAATAAATAAATAAATAAATAAATAAATAAATAAATATTAAACAAATTAAAAATTGGTTCTTTGAAGACAAAATATTTACAAGTTGATCAAGAAAAGGAGAGTGTGGCACCCATACACAATATAGCAGGGATAAAACACACTGGATTCAAATCTTATGCAAGAATTTAACATACCATACTACGAACAACACAAAACTAATTTTTTAAAACCTAGAAAAAATAGTCATCCTAAATACAATAGAAACTATCACAGTGACTCCAAGAAAAATTTTAAAAACCTGGAAAACCTTTTAGCTATTAAAAAAATTCCACTACAAATATAATCTACATTTCTAAAACAGTAACCCATAGTATAAAAATTAGAATTGGAGGCACCTGGGTGACTCAGTCAGTTGACCATCTGACTTGGTCTCAGGTTGTGATCTCACAGCTCATGAATTACAGCCCCACATTGGGCTCTCTGCTGACAGCTCAGAGCCTGGATTCTGCTTCGGATTCTGTACGTCTCTCTCTCTACCCCTCCCCTGCTCATGCTCTCTCTCTCTTTCTCTCTCTCTCTTAAATAAACATTAACATTTTTTTAATAAATAAATAAAAATTAGAATTTTAAATAACACTAGTGACATTAGCAATGACATTTAAATGAGAATAAAAATGACAGCATATATGAAAAACCTCTGTGCATCAATCTGTAAAACTTTATTGAGAACTTTAAATAAGGACTGAATTAAAGAAGAATATCCCATATTTACTCACATGAAATGTCAGCATCATACAGACATCTGAGCTCTTCAAACTGGCTTCTAGATTTATTATAATTTCAAACAAAATTTCAATAGGGTTATATAAGAAATATGACAACTGAGACTAATAATGAATGACAAGGGGCAATTTTTCCAGCATGCAATCAAGTCTTACTGTAAAAAGACAATAATAAATTAGTGTGATAGAAGGAAAAACATAGAAAAACAAATTGACATACATATATATAATTATACACACACACACACACACACACACACACACACACACACACACAGAAAAGTATGCTCTCCTGCATAAGGAAACAGAAAAGACAAATTAAGAACAAAATGAGACAATATATTTTACTGATCCATCGGCAGAAATGTTGGATTGGATGTGGATTATACGCAACTATTACACTTTGCTGATGGCAATGGACATTTATTAAAAAAAAAGTTGGAAACCCATTTGGTATTGTTGTGTAGGATTGAACATTAAAATCATTTATGACTGAGGTACCTGAGATACTCAGTTGGTTGGGTGTCTGACTTCAGCTCAAGTCATGATCCCTTTCTCTCTCTCTCAAAAATAAATAAACATTAAAAAATTAACAAGTAAATAAATAAAATAAAATCCTCCATGACCTATCTGTTCCTCTTCTCAGTATAATCCTTGGAGAAACTTTTGAACTTGGGTTCAAGAAAGTACAAGAATGTTCATAGAAGTTTTATTTGTTTTCATTTTTTAAAAATGGGCAAAAACTGTCTATCTGCATCACAATGGACCAATAAGTTGTTATATAGTCACCATATTCTGTAGTTTGAACACACTTTAGTGAAA
This sequence comes from Puma concolor, assembly GCF_028749965.1. Lineage (NCBI taxonomy): Eukaryota > Metazoa > Chordata > Mammalia > Carnivora > Felidae > Puma > Puma concolor. The sequence goes on along the minus strand of NC_141670.1, from coordinate 179,147,441 downwards.
ACCCATACCTAAATTTTTGCAACCGAAATTTAAATTATACTTTGTCTGATTTTAATTTATAAAACAAATTTTCAAGGTGGATATATGGATTATTTTAACTGATTCATGTACATTTAAATAAAAATAAAACTCAACCAGTTTAAAGAAATAAGAGGAATCTGTTGTTTTAGCTCTGACTACCTCTGGGTTAGCATCTTTTTAAGGTAAGTTTATTATATAATGTGTAGGATTTCTACAAGTAGATTGAAAATTACATGGTCTTTACCTCTGCTATTGTGCAAATAAAGATTAAAAAAGAAAATAGGACTGTCAATGTTCTTTACAATCTGCATTCTCGTGGTTGGAATAGTTTTCCCTATTGCATTTAGTGTATTTATTGTATTTAGTGTTCTCAGAACTGTATGTGTGTGTGTGTGTGTGTGTGTGTGTGTTATTTATTTATTCTGGTAGATAGGCTTTGGTTGGACAGAGATATCATGTGAAATAAGTGAGGCTGGGCACTGGTATCTGATTGAATGGAGACTGTGCATTTGTCTAGCCAAGAAGGAGTGAGTGATCTCTTTGCAGCTAATCTCACAGAAATAGACACCTTTGCTCTATCCTCATGGATACATTGAAGGTAATCAAAAATCTTTGGCCCCAGCAGAACACTGCTGAATCATAAAGAGCTGTTTCTTTAGAGGTATGCGATTGGAGCCAGATTGCAGATCCAAGACTGCATAGGAGGAACTAAGGGCACAGAACATTTGAGTCTACTCTTTCAAGGGAAGTGGAACAGAAGAGAAGACTTAATTTTAGAGAGCGATGTGAGTTTAGACATTACTGAAAGAAAAAAAAAAAGGGAAGTTCATATTGGAAATGATATATTTCTTGAGACATCAAACTACTAATTTCTGTGGGTGTACCCAGAGATTCTTAGTCAGTTAGAAATTAGAAGGGACAACTAGATACCGAATTGATTTTGGGGTCGGGTCAGCAAAGCGCATATGACTATTAAAAAAAAATCAAGAAGTCAATGGACTTGAGTCTTTTGTCCAGAGAGGTATGAGCTATGGATTTCAGGTTCTTGGGTTAAGAGTTCAACAAAGATAGAAGGTAAATGAGATACCAAAAAACAGTATGAAGTTTAAGAGATTAAGTTATAGCAATTATACAAGTATTCTAAGATAGGTATTTTTTTCTTTAATCATTAGTTAAAGTAAATGTGCCATAGGTGAATGGCATGATCTTCACAGGAGGAGGAAGGTGAGATAAGCAATTAATTGCCAACTGGTTGAATGATAATTAGAAAATGAAGGCTCTTCGTTTTCCCTGTGTTTCCTTTTTCATCTTCTAATAGAGTATGAACAAAATTAGTAGCTTACAGATAACAGTGCTTCAGGTAAATAATGTCCTCAAAGAAATGTTTATGTTAAGTTACAAAGATGTGGGTTGTAGCAGAAGGGGTTGTTTTTTTCTTTAAATATTCTCTGATATTATCAACATTCTATCCTAGACTCTCTTCTCACTTCTTCCATCATCTTGGTAGAAATCATTCCCTTCCGTGGCAATATTTGTAATCTCTATATTGTAACTCTCAGATAATTTTCTCAGCCCCGATTTCTCTCCTGAAGTCTGGGCCTATGTTTACAAATATCTTCTTGGTATTTGAACAGGTGGAATAGGCACCTGAAGCTCAACAGTTACAATACTAAATTCATAATATTGTATTTTCCCTAAAGGTTCCCCTGTCTTTTATCACAGTCGTGGTGATTGCTAACCCTCACTTTGAGTGAATCAGATATGTGTGTGTCTTTCCTGACTTCTCCATTTTCCTTCTTTCTCATGTCTCTAAAACCTATTAATTATGTATATTAATATCTTATAAATCATATATTCCCATCTTCATTGGCATTAGCTGTATTTAAGTCATAATTTTTCATCTAGTTTATGATACAGTTTGACTCTTGGTGGGTGTTTCTGCTTCCCCTTTCTCCCCCTGTGGTCTAATTCTACACTGAAGTTAAAGCCATACTACAAAACTCAGTTGTAATTAATTACCTTCAGTCTACGTTCCTACAATAACTTTTGATTATCCTCGGGATAAATCCAAGACCCTGCACCATGGCAAGAGAGAAAATCCACTTCTATTCTCTGCTTGCTTCAATTCTTCAAATTCCTATTCATTTACATTCCTTACTCAAGATTCCGCTCTCCTATACAAATCGAGTTTTCAGAACATTTCTTAATATCTCGTAGTTTACACATTCTGCTCTCTCTGTCAGAATCCCTTGCAAGCATTTATTTATCATAATTGTTCAGGTTTCCATATCATAGTATTTCTCACTCTACTTTTGCACTTATCTTTGTGTGTGTGTGTGTTTGTGTGTGTGTGTGTGCATAAATGTTGAATACATATTGCCACAGAATTACAATCTTAAAAAGTATATTCCCATTGTATTCGCAATGTCTAAGATATTGATGATTTATTGGCATTTATTTATAGTGGACCTACATCTTTAAAAACAGTGAAAACATTTAGGATAGGAGGAAAACCAGTAAAGAAGCCCAAAGATATGTCAGAATGAGATTACTGAAAATGAGAGAGAATAGGAGACTTTCCAGTCTTGTAATTAGGCCATTGTTGAATATATACATCTGGTTTTTGTTTCTTGTTTTGTTTCCTGATAGAGAGTCCAAGATACAAATCTGATGAAGCTAGGAATTTATATAAGCTTTATTTAATATTAAAAATATGTAAATATCATGTTTTTTCCTTAAAGAAAAACATGTCTGGAGTGTGAGAGAGATAGCATTAAGCTAGCTGTGAAAATACTGACCACTCATGGGAACCATACAGCACAAATGCTGAATATTATTGAAATTGCCAAATGAGGAGGTAAATTCAAATTAAGACCTGATTTATACCTTGAATAGCTGGCTAGAGAGCAGTACTCAAGTATAGATGAGGAGAAAGAGAGGAAAAATGAAGGAGGATTCCTTCAGTTGCCAAATGAAAACAGAGTTGGGTGCCGTGAAAGCTGACTTTGAAGTGGAGTGTGTGAGGAGTAGACAACAGACTACTGAAAACACAGGGATTTGCCAGAACAAGTCATTACTGAGGATTTACATTTGGGAAACACGTGTTCAAAATGATTATTGACACCAGAGACTATAAAAAACTGACTGAAGGATTTTTCTAGGTTTCATCTCTCACTTCCATTCACAAAAAGTACATGGTGGCAGCTCTTCAAATTCTTTTTAGAAGCAGGTACCTCCAGCATGCGCTCTTTCTTATAATAATCTAGGTATTGTGAGATTAAAAATGAAGCAAATGCTATGCATACAATTGCGTCATTATCAAATAAATTATATTTTGAATAGATGTCATATGTTGGGCATGTGCTCACTACTTTCCATGTTTTGCCTTGTTTAATCCTCCTGAGTCATAATGACCCTAGAAGGTATCCGGGCACAGAAAATAAACTGAATACATGTCTGCCGAAATGAACCTGGGGAGTGGTGACGTGACAATTTGAACCTGGGTAAAGTAACTCTAAAGTTGCTGATACAACCATGCAAACAGTGAAATGCCACTTGTGGACACCACTTCTTCTACATCTGCATAGGTTGCTTCCACTGGACCTGGATATCATGAATGGAACAGGGAAGGCAATGATATATTCTCTTAGATACTAAGTATCTGGGAGAAGAATTACCATGGAGACACAGAACACATTTCATCCAAAGAAATCACAGGAATTTCTGTAGAAGAAAATAATTTAACAAACAACTAAAACAAATGTTTTCAACTTTTAAATACTCTCCCCCAACAGAATTGTGTTATTGACTCCGATCTTCAAAAAGTATAAGGTGAATCCTTAAGAGTTGTATTAACAATAAGATTGACAAGAGTTGGAGCAAAATAAACCCAGGGAAGGGATTTTAAAATAATTTCACTAGAACACACACACATGGAAAAATAGGTGTATTTTTTTTTTTAATCTAAAATAATCAATGGCAGGCTCAGGACACTCATTGTTTTCATTAGATGCTTATTTTTCTTAAAAAAAAAGTATTGATTAAATAAGAATATCTCTATAATAGCATTTATCACGTTGCTTCAGAATTTCTATATTTAGTGGTAAGGCTGTCCAGTTATAAACTCTTTGAGGCTAATCTGTGTCTTCTTCAGATTTAGGTCAACAAACGTAACACAACTGACAGGGCCTGATAATTCTGTGATTAAGTCTACATTGAAAAGTAGAAAGCTACTTGAATATAATTTGTTGGCTAATTTGTGTTGATAAGAGACAGCCCTACATTTTTGTAATTGTACATTCTTTATTTATAATTCTTAGAAGTTACTAGTTTAATAAAAGATATTGTAAATTGAATATTTTGTAAACTTAATATTTTTCTTACCAGAATTTCTAATATGTCATGTATAACAAAGTATTAAGCTTTATAATTTTTCCTCTTTTTTCTTGGCCATAGGCAAGATGAACACGTTTTTATTTCCACTATTGTCTTAAATTCCATGAAGTATGGTAACATTTCCCTAGACACAAAGATGCAAAACGTAATAAAAATTAGTCCTTTTCAAATTTAGAGAATGTAATTAAAAGTTAATTTTCTTTATAATTTCAACAATAATAACAATACATAAAATATCTTAGAATAAACCTTAGAAAGAATGTGTAAGACATAGTTAGGTCAACAACAAAATTTTACTGAAAGATATTTTTTTAAATTTTTTTTTTCAACGTTTATTTATTTTTGGGACAGAGAGAGACAGAGCATGAACGGGGGAGGGGCAGAGAGAGAGGGAGACACAGAATCGGAAACAGGCTCCAGGCTCCGAGCCATCAGCCCAGAGCCGGACGCGGGGCTCGAACTCACGGACCGCGAGATCGTGACCTGGCCGAAGTCGGACGCTTAACCGACTGCGCCACCCAGAAGCCCCTGAAAGATATTTTTTTAAAACAGCTCAAATATAAATGAAATTTACCATTTTCCTGTATGGCATGCTTCACAAATACTTGCTAAGTAAATATGTGTTAAACAAATGGATAAATTAACCTGTGTTTCTTTTCAAAAGAAAGAAATTAGCATCTTGTCCTTCTCCTTGGAAGCTTTCTATGGCAGAATCAGAGTTCCTTTGTGAACAGGTAGGTGCACCAAGAACAGAACTAAGTGCTGGGAAGTCCATATAATACAATATATTTATAAGGCTGTAGCAGTGAGAGCAATGAATCTGTTTAATGACAATGCAATGTCCCATTTCTCTGAAATCCTCAAAAGGAGGCAAAAGCAAGTGTCACTGGATAGGTTCCTTGTTAAAGTTGCATGAAAAAGAAAAGACTCCATGGGGCCAAATATAACTGTGATTTCATTAATGATAGAGAAAGTCATCCTACATCCTTCTCTCTCTGGTCTCTCTCACACCAGCCACAAAGGTTTTCAAAGGAAATAAAGGTTAATTTGCTTATTTTTCTTTTTATTTTGTATTTTATTTATTATTTTGTATTATATTACAGTATTGTAATCATTTTTATATGAATATTTTTGGGCTGTGGAATGAATCATCTGAGCTTCTATTATTTCTCATGGGAAAATTTGCTTTGATATACAAGTGCTTTGGACTACAACCATATTTCCAGAACGTATTATGCTTGCAAACCGAAGTTTTATGGTATGTTTAGGCTTAGATATATACACTTAGAATACTTGTCACATGGATTGTTTGTGGAGATTAAATCATACCATGCGTGAACTACTAGTGGGATTCCCTATCACATAGTAAATTCACATTAAATAGTATTGTTGCTATCGACATTATTATCTTAAATTGCATCTTCTGATCTAAAAGCCATTAATTTTGCCAACATCCAAAGTCCTCGGTTTGAGTCTAGGCTCTCCACACACATTATGGCATTGACAAAGCCCTTAGTCTCCCTAAGCCTCAGTTTACTCATTCCAGATGGAGAAAAGTTGTTTACCTCTTAGTATTATTGGAAATGCATTTTAATCTAGAAAGAAGTATACAAGAGTTAAAGTGGCATCATTATTTTATCATCATTACCATTTTTCAGGAAGCAGTTCCAGCAAAAGTTAAGAGCAAGACAAGGAACCGGGTTCAACTGCAAAGAAGGTGGTACTCTTTTCCAGTTGCCCAATACTTCTTAAGTCACAACTGTATACTCTCAGTAAAGATAGGTTTGAAATAGTATGGTGAGAATAAATTCATTGTCCCAGTGGTCTTGGAAATCACTTAATTCTTTTTAAAAATTCAAGAAGAGGGGATCCTAGCTGGCTCAGTCGGTTAAGCATCAGACACCGACTCTGCTCATAATCTCACAGTTGGTGAGTTCGAGGCCTGCCTTGGGCTCCGTGCTGAGAGCTTGGAGCCTGGAGCCCGCTTCAGATTCTGTGTCTCCCTCTCTCTCTCTCTGCCCCTCCTCTGTTTGTGGTCTCTCTCTCTCTCTCAAAAATAAATAAATAAACATTAAAAAACTAGTTATTAAAAATTCAAGAAGAAATGTGACTAAATCCTGCATACTCTTTCTGGATCATCTCTAAGAATGCTTCTTAGTAATGTTTGATCATTTGAAAGCTTATTACAAAAGTTTGTATCAGAAAAGGTTCTTCAGTATTCAGCCATCACAGGAATATGTAGTTAGTAGCTCTCTATAGTTTCAGTTGTACCCAAGTAGTTGTACTAAAGAATAGTTGTTGTAAGGAGAACTGAGTCTTTTATGGAAGTGTGGAATGACCGAACTGTATACCTAAAACTAATATTACACAGTATGTTGACTCACTGGAATTTAAATAAAAACTTAAAGCAAAATATATCGGTCTCTGGTTTTCACTGCTTAAGTTTCATGCTCATGTATGAATGGGGATAGTTGATGGTACTCACAACCTCTCCATTGCTTAAAAGGCTTCTTGTTGCCACAAGATAACAGGTAGGAGAAATTGCTTTATCCCCACTGGTAATGGAGGTAAGAAAGTGTAAGTTTTAATTCAGTGTAAAATATTCAATAATTTTCATTAGTTGTGGATACTTTGAATCAAAAATTCATTTATAGACGTGGATCTGAGACCAAGAAAAAAATGAAGACAATCTCACCCTGCCAATTCTTCTTTTACCTTAGGTCCTCAAACCTTAAATGAAATATTGATATGAAAATCATGTTGTAAAGCACTATCAAAATAAAAGTCATAAAAGTGGGAACAAATTCAATTGTATAAACTTTTCTTTAGGAAACAGTCTAAAATTTAATTTATTATGATTGAGTAAACATTTTCATCATCTATAAAATTATTAGGACTCTTTTATTATTGTAACATGTGTAATTTGCCCAAATCTGCCAATCATCCTTACTTAAAAAATTGTTTGTCAGAATATTGTTAAGACAAATACATAACTTGGAACAAATTCAATGACATCTTCACTGAACAGAAAACTCCTATTATGAGGATGATTGCATTATAGCATCGTCTGGGAAGAAATTTCAGATATCCTAGGTTGATTTTTTTTTTCTTGTTGATTTTTAAATAAGATGTCTTAGAACATGATAAAACCAGTCCTTCATATGTGGGCCGCTGATTTCTCCTCGATAATTAAAATTTTTTCTACAGGTAGCTATCACTTTATGTGGCTGTGTCTTAGCAGGAATAATGAGATGAGGTGATATGCCATGGGACAAGCAATAGGTAGGGTATGAGTGGATATAAATAAGAGGTATTGGTGAATATTAAGGTAGATAGAAAATAAGGTGGTGGATTTTTTAGTCAGGGTCCTGTTAGGGGACAGAAATCACATCAGTAATTTGAACTCAAGATTTTTAACTCAAAAAACTACAAACTAATATCTACTAATTAAAAAGAGTTAAAGAGCATGCTAGAGGGGAAAAAAAAAATAATAGATCTAAGGATCAATCACTGAGACTGAGTCAGAGTACCCAAGAAAAGGACAAACTTGGGAGAATCTTCCCTCTCACCAAGTCTGAGATGCAAACTTCATTGGAAAGCATGTGTTTTTTACTCCACTACCGGATGGCGAAGTTCACTGAGGTGCCATAGTCAAGGATTGAAAATCAGGGAACTGCCCAATGGGACACTGGTAGTTCTTGATGAGGAGATTTCTAGGGTGCTGGGAAGAAGCACTGAGAAACCTCTCACTAATGTGTCAGCAGGACCTACCAGGAAGCTGCCCACTGACATAATACTGAAGCTCACAGGAGAGCTGTCTGCTGGAGTGCCTCTAGAGTTCTCTGGAGGGTGAGAACCATATGGTGGATTTCAGCCACATTCTGGCACTGATGCCAGAGCAGGGAAGAAAAGCTTGCTGGAAACAGGAAGACAGGTCCCTTCTTCCAGCAGTATCTTTCCAATACTTTCCACTGACAAATTTAACATTGTGCCAACTGGCTAAGGAGAGACGTTTACAGGTTTACTTAGAAAAGTGACATCTGGTGTGGTGGTATTCCGAAAATTTCAAAAACTTTTCCCATGAAGGTAACAGAAAACTCATTGAGGACAGAAAAATAGCATGATGAGTCTAGTTGAAAGGGATTAATAGTGTACAACATCCTTATTAAAACTCACTATCTTACCTCAAAATATAAGGTACAATTAACCTTTCGTCCTTACAGTTACCGCTAAGGTGCCACCCACACAGTAACCTCTTCCAGGATGCCCAGTGGAAAATGTTTAGCAAACTTTTCTGTTATGGTTGGCCTTCAACTCCAGTGTTTACCTGCCTACGGTGATGAGCCTTTCAATGACTGTGCACAGCTGCTGCGCCTTGTGACCCAGGCAATTTATGCTTTGGCAAAATCTTTCTCTGAGAGAAAGCCAGCCTAGATGGTTGGCTTCATATCTATGCACTTTGCTTCTCCCTGGTATCTTAACTTCTCAAGTTCTGATGCATTGGTTATCCTAAATTTCAACTCCTGTTTTCCAACACCATGGAAAGAATTGTTAAGATTCTATGCCTCCTAAAATATAGTTCTTGCTCAGGATCTCCATATTAATACATCCTTTATGAGCAGTGTTTGTTTTGGTTCTGACTTGTCCCCTAATCTTATACTCCTATTAACCTTACTATCTCTCTCATGCCATTAAAGAGGAGATGCCTTTGTTTTATAATTTAGTTTGTTTCTCCTTTCTAGTTGTTCTCAATAGAAGTACTGTTCTGCTGTATGCTAATTCACCATAGCTGGAAGTGAAATACAAGAACATATTTTAAAAAATTAATTATATGACTTACATAGAGTCTATGATTCACAGTAAAAATTATTTGTGAGAAGGACAAAATTCAACCTCTAAAAAGTTTATTTTTTTCCTTCTTCTTTATCTCTGTTGATACTAAGGCAGAGTTTCCATCCATGTGGTTTTATAATTTCTGGGAGTAAACGTGTTGTGTAGCATTCAACCAAAAGTCCTAAATTCAAAGATAATATCATTTATAATTCTGTTAGTATCTCTTCTGAAGATCCAATCTGTTCATGTGCTGAGGCAAAATGTTAGCCTTTACTGAAATACAGCAGTAGTGACTTACACTATTTCTTTAGTGACTTCAGTCTCAAGAGATTTGAGTAAATCAAAACTGCTTAAGTCAGGCTAGTCTGTCATAAGGGCAAAAAGACATAAACCACTGTGTTTTAACTTATTTTAGAGTTTCTGCTTTCTGAGTGAGATATTATTGAATTTCAAGGTTGCTTTTCAATTAAGTGTGACATGTAGAATATAGTCAAGCATCCATTTAACAATGTGTCCCTTATGCCAATGGGCGTCTCTCTTTTTATGAGTTGCACTAGGGTTTCTAATAAAGTATGCGAAGGATTTTTGTTCTCAGGTTGCTACATATTGAGACAAGGAAGTAAATTCAATGCAAATGAAACACAGAGAGAATAATTAAAGACAACATATAAAGAAGGTCCTGAAAGCATAAGTGATATTATATGTGTGCTGACAATATGGCCAAAATGGGCTCCCGTGAAGACAGGTTCTTATAGCAAGCACATGGATTTACATTTCCATACATTGTGAGTCTGCATTATCTTCTTAAAAACACAAACTGGGGGGGCGCCTGGGTGGCGCAGTCGGTTAAGCGTCCGACTTCAGCCAGGTCACGATCTCGCGGTCCGTGAGTTCGAGCCCCGCGTCGGGCTCTGGGCTGATGGCTCAGAGCCTGGAGCCTGTTTCCGATTCTGTGTCTCCCTCTCTCTCTGCCCCTCCCCCGTTCATGCTCTGTCTCTCTCTGTCCCAAAAATAAATAAACGTTGAAAAAAAAATTAAAAAAACAAAAAAAAACAAAAAAACACAAACTGGGAATCCTGGCTAAAATATTTTCAAGAGATTTCAAATAAAACAAATAGCAACATTAATTTATTCTACAGATATTTTCATGATTTTACTCCCTAGAAGGCTATATTGGCCTCTCAGGACACAATGGTAAGGAAAAACAGTATTTGCCCTTATTGTTTAGTAGAGGAAATTAGTTTTCATCACTTTTTCACAGGAATATATTATTTCAAATCATAAGTGATAAAAGGAAACTAAGCAGCATTTTAGAAGCATATATAAGAGGAATAGCTGATCCTACCTGGGAATTGGGAAAGGCTTTCTTGGGTGAGTGCTTTGGGGTGTGGGAGGGAGGGGAAAGTGGGTGATGGGCATTGAGGAGGGCACCTGTTGGGATGACCACTGGGTGTTGTATGGAAACCAATTTGACAATAAATTTCATATTAAAAAAAAGAAATAAGAACAAATGCCATGTGTATAATGGAGGAACTTGAGGTGGTGATAGCACTCTGGGCAGCAGAAAGTAGGATGCAGAAATGAAATAAAAGAACAACCTGTCTGGAATGAAGAAACTGCAGAGTGAAATCTGCTTCATCTAACTCTATATCCTGTAATCTCTAACCATCCCACATGAACTATGGTCAAAAGAAAATAATGGGAGAATGCAGGTGGCAGGGTCATACAGTCTCATTATTGATAAAAACCTATGTGATCCAAGTCAACTTTCTCAACTCCTCAAGACTCCATTTTTCCAAAATGTAAGTGTGGCCACTTGGCCCCTCCCATCCTGGGATCCAATTAGTCTCATTATATTTAGGTTTCCCTATTCCGTGACCAGAGTTTCCACGGTAAGATTTGCCTTACAGTGGTTTATTCAGCCTGTTTCATTGAGAGTCAAAAGGCAACATTAGAGGACACAAACATGCTCCAGGAGCAATGAACAGACTGTCACATCACCCACAATGACTGCACAGTGTCTCTTCCTCAACATACACATACAGTCCCACTGTGGACCCTTTATGACATCCTGACAAAAGAGAAAAAGATCCGAGCTTAGTTCATGGACAGATTATCTCAGTATATATGCAGCTGAAAATGGATGATGCCTGCATTACACCTCCACTCAGAGATGGCTCTGAAACACAATGATGTGAGGAAATTCTTCAGAGGACAAGTCTTTGTATATGACATCTCTTACCTGCTTTGTGTGGCAAATGAGGTAGCCCATATTTAGAATATATGCAGAGTTATAGACAGTTGTAGATGTGTGGCCTATTTTTCAAGACCTAGAAGAAAAAAGTCAAAATACAGGAAATGAAGATATGGTATATAATTTTGTGAAAGGTCGTGCCAGTGATGGTCACAAAACATGAGGGCTGTATTCTTACTATATTCTTAATGCCTACCAGAGCCCATCGGTCTCGGAAGAGACATTAAATTACCAAATAGACAGGATGACTCAACCAGTTGATATCAGTCTTTGTCACAGACCACTCCAGAGCAGGCATTGGAGGTACATGAATGGAGCACCCAAAGGACCAGAGCTGTAGGCTACAAATGGGTTTCTGTTCACTAAGCCTTATCACATTGCTGACATTTTTGAGTGTTCAGTCTTCTATAATGAGAAACTAACATCGAACAACTAGTATAGCACTCTTCCTCAAGGATACCAACTCGACCTTAGGTGTAAATTGATTAAATTGGAACTCTTCCACAATGAAATGGGGAAGCGATATATTTTCATAGCAATCATTATTTATTCTGCCCTTGAGTTTGCCTTTCTTCCCCCACTGCCCCAGTACAAACCACTGAAGGCTCAGAATGTTCCATTCACCGAAACCTCATCCCATATGATATTGCCTCAGATTCAGGCACCCTTTTTATATAAAGTAGATACTATCAGTGGTCCATGATCATAGAATTCATGGATCAACTAAAGACTGGTGGAACAGCCTTGCGAAAGCATAGCTGAGGTACCAGGTTGGGAATAGTGTTGTAAGAGGTTGGTCACCCTTTTTCAAAATTCTGGAAAAATACATGCTAATTCAGTTACCATTATATGCTCTGCTCCTGTTTTCCCAACAGGTATATGCAGAGATCTATAACTAAGGGACAGAAGCAAGAGTATCGCACTTTACCATCACTTCCCATGACTTGCTGGAGGAATTTGTGATTCCATTCTCATAACTCTTTGCTCTGTAGAATTAGATTCTTATTTCTCAAAAGAGGAATATTTCCACTAAGGCACAAGGCAAGAGAAATTCCCATGGTACTTTAAGTTACAGCTGTTGTCTGGGCATTTCATGTTTATGCATCTAGTGCTGAGGAATCAGCAGGCAAGTAATGAATCATCATACTGATAGTGTCAATTAATTTTTGCCATTAGGAGGAAGTATGGTAGGGATAAATATATTTGGTAACCAGGTGATTAACTTGGGAACCACTTAATACTACCTTGCCAAATCATGATGGTAGGTAAAGGGATAAGTGCAGCACCCATGGCCTGATCAGGACTTGGCAAAGAGAAGCTTGAACCTCTCTGGGATGGGTCTTGATCACCCCACCAGGTGACCCACCTGTGCTTCTAGATAAGCGTTAAGGAATTTAGTAAGGTAGAGAATGGAGTTATGTGTTGCCTCTAGTCCAGCTGTGCTGCCTTTGTCCCATTAATATTTCTTTTATATTTTCCCCTGGGAAAAGAGGCCCCACTGCACTGAAGTAGCTGTTGCCAGGACTCAAACTAAGCAAGTGGGTCTAAGTAGCATAAAGAGAGGACACTCATGTCCTACTCTGCTGTTCAAGCTGCATAGCACAACCTCCTCCCATATTGGACAGATTTGCTCAGAAAGTTGTCATCTGAGAGCTCATTCCTCTTCAGGAGAGCTCAGTCATCCCCTTTGTTTATGCCTCCTTCTCCAGTCAACCTATGTTGAGTGATGATCAACACAGGAGTATAGAGTCTTAGCTTTCTCCCTAAAACTCAGAGCAGTTCTGAATGGCTCCTCTACTCTCAAACATTCTGTAACAGTTGGCATAGATATTGGTCTGAAGGCACTGCTGTCCAATATCTCCTTCTGATCAATCTTGTTTCTACTGTTTTCCCCCAAACACTGATCATAAAAGTGTTCCCTAATAAATTTCCTTCACACACCTCCATCTCAGTACTTGCTTCTAGGAGAACATGTGACATTTTTCAAATTAATATCTTTTTTTTTTTTTTTTTGATCAGATACCACAGACTGCATCAAAATACATGCTTATTATTCTGGAATGTGTGCTGAAAGCTTATCCATATAGCATGGCATGGGGATCAATGCAGGGATTTATCTATCTGTACTGACAGTAAAGAAGCAGAAGCCAAAAGTCTGCAACCTGGACAGGCCCCACCTTGACAAGTATGAGAGATGCATTGTAAGTGATGCATCCTGAACTAACTCATTGAGAACTATTTCAATACAGACACATTACAACTTTCCTTACTAATATACTATTTTCTTGCTTTAACTAACATTTGAATCATTAGATAATGAAATTAATAATATTCTACCTAGAATAGAATGCATTTTGAGGAACTGTTAATTCTTGTCTACTATTGTTATTTATCAATTGTGTTACTCTGGCAATTCTATGTTAATATAAAATTTCTTTAATAAATAAATGATATCTTACTACGATGTATGTTTATATTTGAGTAATTTACATAGAAAGGCAGTCATAATTTTTTAATAAAGCTTAAATTAAACTCCAATGGATAATTATTCTTTGATCAGTTTATAGAGTGCTATTTGAAATGACATTTGGTCCCACAATATTTGTGATGAACACTTGAATTTATGCTAAATATTTTCTACCTGACTTCATTTATTCGAAATCTAACCAAACATTTAAAGTATTTAATATTTATTTTGAACAAAACTGTTGCCTCAAAATTTTCTCACTTTGAATTTTCATTTTATGTTAATATTTAAGTGACTGTGTATCACAAAACACATTTCATAAGGAGCACATGCAAAGGAGCTCTTTTCCTAGGTGTTGGAATTTGTAGGGCTTATTTTGAATAGAGTTTGTATTTGAAGAAACTACCCAGAAGACAGTGAATAACAATTATTTAGTTTATCATTAACATTCAAAATCATTTGAAAGACCATAAGCTTACTGTATAGGTAATTTAATTATTAGTTTGAAATAGTATTAAAATAATATTTGTGGGGCGCCTGGGTGGCGCAGTCGGTTGGGCGTCCGACTTCAGCCAGGTCACGATCTCTCGGTCCGTGAGTTCGAGCCCCGCGTCAGGCTCTGGGCTGATGGCTCAGAGCCTGGAGCCTGTTTCCGATTCTGTGTCTCCCTCTCTCTATGCCCCTCCCCCGTTCATGCTCTGTCTCTCTCTGTCCCAAAGATAAATAAAAAACGTTGAAAAAAAAAATAATATTTGTATATATTTTCCCTTTCTTTATAACTATATCCTTTTTGCTAACCTCAGATGTTTGCGTGATAAAGACAAAGGGGTAAATAAACCTCTTAAACTTCTGCTGCATGTGACAAAAGCCATCAGGGCAGTCTACAATGGAGGCAGTATAGAGCTTTTTGAGAGTATATTTTTTACAGAGGAAACTTTTCCAGGTCAAGAATTTGTGGAGGAATGCAAATATTGGGAGTATTTAATATCAAAACAGAAAAAAAATATCTAATTTACCTATGTACCAGTGTTTTATATAAATTATTTACATCTTTTCTAATATAAAAATAAGTTAGGTACTCTAAATGTCTCCATTTTACAAATGGGGAAAATGAAGTTTAGAAGTATTATAAGGTGCCCTGCCAAGGTCTCTCTCTGTCCAAATGGCTGTATGGAGAAATGTGTGCAGCTACTCTGACTTCAAACCCATGCTCTATTCTATACTGCATAGTAAGTAAAAACATAACTGTGTATATAATACTCGTTGAATGGGTAGGAAAATAATGGAAATGGAGAGTAAGAGAAAGAGAGAAGAGAAAGAAGAAGATGGGAACAAGA
Source organism: Puma concolor (assembly GCF_028749965.1). Lineage (NCBI taxonomy): Eukaryota > Metazoa > Chordata > Mammalia > Carnivora > Felidae > Puma > Puma concolor. Next base: position 179,132,134 of record NC_141670.1, on the reverse strand, counting down.
GAGTGAGGGAGAGAAAAATATATGATTATACAATCAAAATTTCAGACAAATGAGGGGCGCCTGGGTGGCTCAGTTGGCTGAGCGTCTGACTTTGGTTCACGTCATGATCTCATGGTTGGTGGGTTCAAGCCCCGCATCGGGTTCTGTGCTGACAGCTTCGGATTCTCTGTTGCCCTCTCTCTGCCCCTACCCCATTTGTGCTTTCTCTCTCTCTCTCTCTCTCTCTCTCTCTCTCTCAAAAATAAATAAACATTCAAAAAATTTTTAAAAATTATCAAATGATCCTTTTAAGGGCTTATAAATGTTTTGTGAGGACACTTGTGAAGTAATAATTTGAGTTATTTTTTTTTCATAATCTGAGTGCATTTTAAAACATGTATAGGATGCTTATGGTTATATTTAACTTGTTCTTTCATCACTTTCCATTGATTATGAAAACACATATTTCACAAGTTCCTAAGACTCTCCATTAATTTTGGCCATTTTGTTGAGTGTAATTTTCATAAATTATTTTTGATGTTATGTATTTATAAAAACACAGGACCTCAGAGTTGGAGGGTCACATATTTAACCACCTATTTGCTGCTATGTTCTCTCTTCCAACTATTCCAGAAATATTTGTACAATTGTCTTGACCCATAGGAAATCCTCATTCATATTGTCACATGCTGAATATTTGAAATTATGTATTATGTTTCACTTGAATAATCTCTTAAATCTAGCTTAAACTTTAAACCCTTTTTCTTATAAATTTCTTTTTTCTTGGGAGCTTCCAACAAACATAAAAACCTCTCTGCTTAAATCACAGGAAATGTTGGACAAAATTTTTTAGAAAGTTATGTCTCTGCTCAAATGCATGATACATCATTATGGGATAGTTCAAATTCTTCAGATTAAGAGGAACTGTATTTGAGGAGCTGTATTTAAATAACTACTCTAGAGGAAATTTATCTACAGTGGGACCTGATTTAAATGACACAATTCTAGACCCTGAACTGATATAAAAATGGATTAGAATTTAGGTATGCTTGCAAAGGCGAGTATATTTTTATGTGGAAGAGATGTTATTTTGGGGCTCAGAAAGCAGACTATGGTAGTCAGTCTCCAAGATGACCCCAATGATCTCTTCTTGGTATTTATGCCCTTGAGTAATCCCATCTCACATTGTATCAGATACATTGTACTCTATGTGACCAAAAGAATTAACAGAAGAGGTGATGCATGAATCCCAAGGCTAAGTCATATGTAAAAATATTGTGGCTTCTCCAACACCTTCTCTTGGATCATCCATGTTGGTGAAAGACAGCTACCATGTCAGGAGAATACTCAGGCAACCTATGGAGAGCCCCATGTAACTAGGTATTAACACCTCCTGATCACAACTGGAACTAAGTTTGCCAGCAGTGTAAATTGGTAAATTTCATGGGCATGGATTCCAGTCTCAGTTCGGCTTTCAGATGATTTCAGCTCTGGCTAACTAACATCTTGACTGCAAATTTCTGAAAGACCCCAATCCCAAACTACCTAGCTTACCCCTCTCAGATTCCTGACCCTAAGAAATAATAAATGAAGTGATAAATGCTTGATGTTTTAAACTGCTAAGGTTTAGAATAATGTATTGTGCAGCAATAGGTAACTGAAGTAGATGTGGAAGGTCTAAAAAGGCTGAGTAAGTGGGAATGCTGGTTTGGATACAGTAGGTAAGGTGAGAATATGTCCTTCACTTCAGTCATCAGGAATACACCAGTGAGAGATACCTCACTTCTTAGCATCGCTAAGAAATTCAGTACTGGGGCGCCTGGGTGGCTCAGTTGGTTAAGCATCTGACTTTGGCTCAGGTCATAATCTCAGTCCGTGAGTTCGAGCCCCACGTGGGGCTCTGTGCTGACAGCTCAGAGCCTGGAGCCTGCTTCCAATTCTGTGTCTCCTTCTCTCTCTGCTCCTCCCCGGCTCGTGCTCTCCCTTTCTCTCTCTCTCTCTCTCTCTCTCTCTCTCTCTCTCTCTCTCAAAAATAAATAAACATTAAAAATTAAAAAAAAAAGAAGTTCAGTGCTGTAACTTCTCTCAAGTCAAGGCTGACAGGAGGTCACAAATATTGACTTGTTCATATCCATGAATAATTATGGACCTCCTCCTCCTTTACTCCAGAGGTAATAGCAGCCAAGTGCAGGTCTTAAATGCCAAAAGACAGGAGGTGGCAATGATCATAGAGATTGGTGAGACTAGAGGAGCAGCCAAAACATCCTGATCCACAAAGAGATTTAATTTTTTTTAACATTTATTCAATATTGAGAGACAGAGCATGAGCATGGGAGGGACAGAGAGAGGAGTAGACACAGAATCCGAAGCAGGCTCCAGGCTCTGAGACATCAGCACAGAGCCCGACATGGGGGTTGAATCCATGAGCAGTGAGATCATGACCTGAGCCAAAGTCAGACACCCAGGTGCCACCCAGGTGCCCTGATCCACAAGGAGATTTAAAGCTGAGTATTAGAGCATGATACGTTTAAGGGGGAAAAAAAGTGCCAATAAGGTTTATGCTTAGCATCTATAACCAGGAAAAAATAATGTAGAGTCAAGAGTCTGATGGTAGTCATCCAAATGACAAATTATGATCCCTTGCTCAGTTCCTAGACTTGAGCCAATTTTTAGGTGCAGTATCTATTGATGGAAGAAGAGATCATGTGCCTAGGAAGTAGGACCCAGCAGTACCATGGTTAGTACCATTTCACTGTGTAAAATACCCTAGACACTTCTCCAAAGTGATTTACAACCATTTACATTGGGGAAAAGAAAATACTTAGAGAATTTTGAGTCAGTTGCACACAGGGCACACAGGGTCTATGCTGATTTGGAAACTCAAAGAACCTAAGTGTCATCTTGATACATATCCTCCATTAGAGTAGTGGCTTACCAGAGTAGGTAATAATGGAATTATGGGTAAAGGTTGGCTCATCGTGCTTGCATAGCATGAGTAAAATCACCCAGTGGTTTATGTAATTGGGGTTGATATACTTTTTAATTGGAGTAACTTCCACATTGGGTCCCTAGACTATGAAGCAATGGAGATACAAAAGTGACAACTCAAACATCATTTCTCAAGCCAATATGAAAATGAAAACAAAAGATCTTGGTAGTGGGAGGATGATGCTTGTGAACTATTAATTACCTAAAGATTGCAGGTGTGATTATGCCTAACCTATCCAAAGTTCATCAGGTGAGACCCTGAAGAAACAGGAGGGATACTGGATAATGACTAAAGACCCACGAACTTGACCAAGTGATAGTTATGTTCACATTTGCTACATTGAACATGGTATTGTCTCTAAAAGAAATTAACAAGGCCTTTGGAATATGGTATACAGTCATTTTCTATTTCACTCTGACTAGAAAAAAAGAAGCAGAAATAGATACATTTATGGATAATAGACAATAATATTTATTCATGTCTTTACATTGTTGCCATCCTCTGTCAAAATATAGTCTGAAGATATAGATCTGTCTATCCCGTAGAACATCACATTGATTCAATCAATGACAGATTGTGTATCAATGACAGATTGTTGATTAAACAGGATGAGGAGCAGGGGGAGGATAGTATAACCCTGACCTTTGCAAGCATTATCATGGAAAGAGTAACAAACCACCAACTAGACAAAATGACCTGGGCAGTGGTCTTTGGTTATTTGTTATCATTGGCTACTCTGAAATGAGAATGGAGGGCCCATAAACAAAGTCTAAAAGATTGTAGAAGTGGACACTATCCATGAGCCGAACACCATAAACTCCTACTTTGTAAGACTTACCTGCTACTTAATATTAAATAATCCAACAATAGAGAGCAACTCATATACTTCAACTATACTTTGGGACACTGATTACCTAATAAGTTGACTATACTGGTACCCTTCTATCCTGGAAAGCCCAGCAATTCATCTTGATACGGAGACATATTTATACCTGGTGAGGACCAAACTTCCTGTACACAAAGTGTCATTCAATACCACTATCTACGTGCTTACAGAATGAATAACTGATCGACAGGCATAGAATTCCACACCACAAAGCATCAGACCACTAGATCCTCTTCACAGTGAACCCTGGGATCCACCTGCTATATCAATTACCATACCACTCAGAAGCATCTGGTCTCATAGAGTATTGGAATGGACTTCTAGAGGCATAACTGATATGCCAACCGGGGATATAATATTCTGCAAGAGTGGGGTGGCATTCTCCATGATGCAGTCTTTGCATTAAATCAGATACTGGTCTATGGAACTGTGTGCCTAATGGAAACCAAACCGAACCAACCAACCAACAAACAGAAATCATTGGTTCAGGCACAAAGAGGGAACTGGGAGTGGATCTACTTACTACCTCTCCCAATAGCCAATTGAGAGACTTTTTGTATCAGGTCCCTGTAACTCTGGGATATGGATGATTTGAGTTTGCAGTCCACAAAGCAAAAGTAGTCGTGGCAGAGGATGTAGCATGTGACACTGATACCTTCGAAAATAACATGCATTAAACCATAGGCTATGGCTGTTTTCAGGGCCATTTGTGGATCTCGTGATTATGATCCAGCAGGCAAGAATAAGAGCCACTATTTTGGTAAGGCCATTGGCTGTGAGGAGCAAGAAGAGCGAAAGCTGCTTATGACAACAAGAGTAGGGAGGAGTATGTGCGGAACCCTGGTAATCCACTTTTCCGTGTCTTTTTAAACAGTGTTTATTTATTTCTGAGAGAGAGAAAGTGGGGGAGGGTCAGAGAGAGGGCAACAGAGGATCTGAAGCTGGCTCTGTGATGACAGCAAAGAGCCTGATGTGGAGCTCAAACCCACGAATCGTGAGATCAGGACCTGAGCCAAAGTCTGAGACTTAACCGACTAAGCCACCCAGGCACTCCCACTTTCCCATGTCTTAATACTCCCTTCCGCTACTGCAATTTCAAGTGAACTCATGTGGCAAATCAGTCCTGAGACGTGGAGTCCTCTAGTAAGTTATTTTGACTTGAGGACTAGCCATAGGCATGGCTAAAACATTTTGGCAACTTCACTGCCATATGAATTTCTTCCTATTCCCTATTCTTCCAACTCTTGTTTCTCAAGTGTCAGACCTGCACTGTAGTTTGAAGGTTCTATCTGGCTTCTAGTAATTTACTTTTTAAACAATGTATCAGGAGCACAGCATCCCTCCCCGGTCACTACTTTTGTGAAATCTTACGGGAGAACCTATCCAGACCTCTCCTTTCACAATTATCAAGTATTGTCTCCTAGTTTTATATCAATGAATTTTTATGCAAATATCCTCTCTTCAATTTGATTATAATTGTGGTAAAGAAGGGAAAAAAACATTCAAACTAGTTCTCTAGGTATAGTAGTTAGGCCAGTAATGTTTTTTGGTACTGCAACTGAGTATACATATTTGAATAAGAATACTGGCTTTGCGCAGTGGTTGTATCATAGCCCATGAGGTTTATCTGAGATGTGATTATTGCTAAATGAAAGGAATATTATACATAATTACCTTATATTAACCTCCAAAAACAAACTTGAACTGTGCCTGTGTTTATGCATATTATAAAATACCAACTTTAATAATACACATACAAAAAAACTGATACATTTTAAAACAGCATGCATTATTAATCCCACAGACATCATCCAGAAAGTTCTTGGTAATAAAATCAACTTATTAGTTATTTACATTGAACACAATATTATGAGCCATAAGAAAATGGATGAAAGAGACATGGGTAATATGGATGTCTACTCAGGAAACCATGTTTTATGATGACTGTTGAAACCCTTGAAGAACATATTTATATAAGGCAATAAAATAAAGAATTTAGAGCTTGGAAGAACAGGATCTTTATAATAATCTTGTCATTTAGTTTTATTTTGCAGATATCTATAAAATTAAAAACTTACCACAGTCATAATGCTGACATATATCCCAATATCATGTCCAATGTTCTACCTCACAGATAATCCATCAGCCATGACCAAGGTCTTAATGATACATCTTGACCACTTTCACAAACTAATACTTAGCATATTAATGGAAAGAAGATAGACTTTCAAGCCAGACCAACCTGAAACTCACTTCATGCTAATTTCATGACCTTGGGTAAGGCAAATAAACTTTCTCAAGCTCATAGCCATCATCTGTAAGATAATAGGAATGCCCATCATAGACAGCTGGGTGAGGAATAAGTATAATGTTCCTGGCATGCAGCAAACACTTAATAGTGATTATCATTTATCTCTATTGCTCTTGCCAAGCCAGCCATAAACAATAATGTAGAAATGATGTTTACAGTACCTAATAAAAGTTCATTCTTTAAGAAAACAATACCAACGGACGATCTACATTTACCTTTAGAGAATTAAGGGTTTGAAAGAGATTATGTTAAATATGCAATGATATGACACTAAACCTTTTTTTTTTTTGGTAAACAATTCAAGTTTAACTTTTAAAGAAGAAAGCTATATTGTAGCTTTATTTGTCCCAGGTATTTATGAGAAAGCTTATAGTAAAATATAATTTTGTTCATCCATGAACCTTTAGGACTTCTCGCAAACCATCAATAAACTTCTATTAACATAGAACTAGCGGTACTTGATCTCTGGGATCAACTATCTTTGGCTTTTTTGAAAAGAATGAGAAAGTTTGGGGCGCCTGGGTGGCTCGGTCAGTTAAGCGTCTGACTTCTGACTTCGGCCCAGGTCATGATCTCGCAGTCCGTGAGTTCGAGCCCCGCGTCGGGCTCTGTGCTGACTGCTCAGAGCCTGGAGCCTGTTTCCGATTCTGTGTCTCCCTCTCTCTCTGCCCCTCCCCTGTTCATGCTCTGTCTCTCTCTGTCTCAAAAATAAATAAACGTTAAAAAAAAAAAAAATTTAAAAAAAAAAAAAAAAAGAATGAGAAAGTTTAATAAAGATAATTTTCAAGTACTAGATAATGAGAGAAATAGGAAATGCGTTCCAATGGAATTATGCATTCCACATTTTTTCTTGTTTAAATAAAATAGGTATATAATTTTGTAAATATATTCCTATGAATAATACATCTAACATGAGGCAAGATTGGCTAAAAAGCACTGGAGGATTATTAAAACCACTAGCTCACAAACACACAGCATATGTTCTGTGATACCTCTTAGGAGAATGTTTCAAAGTGTTCTTATTTGATTTGTGTATCATCATTTCTCTTTGGAAAAATGGTGCTATTCTGCATATGTTTAGCTTTGCTTTAGTAATTTATGATTACAAAATGCAACTTTTGACTTGGAACAAAAACAAATAAGTACAAAGCATTTTTTTTTCTTGTGTCATTCTAGTTTTCTTTCATCTCTTCAGAAGCTAGAATGACCTGGACAATAATAGCACATTTTAATTATTTGAAAATGTTTGAACACAAGCAGGTGTGACAGGCAATGACAATGTGAAAAACACACTGACAATCCACTTGTTGTTAGAGACATCAATGTTTATTATGTGATCATTTATCAATGAAATGATGCCAAAATTCACACTTTTATATTCCACGATTTTGCACATTGCAACTTTCATGTCACAGAATAGTTTTGTGTGAAAAAAATAAAAAAAAGAATAGCTGTGTGTGTTACTTTTCCAATTAGAATGTTTAGTTACAACACGATTTATTAGAATTATTTTCGAGTACTGTGCTACTTTTTATGTATTTCTATGTATGCAGGTAATAGAGCCCAATATTTAAAGTCAGACAGAGTGCACTTGAATTCTGGCAATGATTTTTAAAATTGAAACTGTGTGGATGTCAGGAAGTTATAGTTATTTTACTACATGTACTCACAAACAGAACCAATGCATTCAGTGAAAAGATTATCTTAAGAGGGAATCCATGTTTACATGCATGAGAAATGCTGATGTAATGTAGCTTAACAAACTTATCAAAATTAATACTCATACAATTTTATATATATGGCATGGGAGAGACTAGAATAAATTAATACTATTTAAAAGTTAGAAAAAGTTTAGAAGATGATACAGTAGAGTTTTCTAATTTGAGCTGACCAGGCTCTTTGTAATTTTAAAACCCATGCCAGGAGGAGAAACTAATTCTTTAAATGTATGAAAAGCTTATACTATATAGCATATTTTCAAAAGTATGCTTCATTGAATTAAGTCATTTGCATTTAACTGAAATATTATTGAAATATAATGGAAAAAATATATTTTATGTGTGTGCATTTGCATATGTGTATAAATTTATTCCTAAGCTTCATGTATTCAGCCACTGTGTAGAAAAATAATATACACTAATTTTTGCTTCTGAAAACAAAAACAAAAAAATTGTTTTTTATTAAATAGAGAAATGAAGTATCAATTTACTATGGCTTGTATACAAAGAGAATCTCACAGAATCAAGGGAGATAAAAATAGATCCAACGTTTGGAAAGACATCCATGCTGTGTGTGCAGTATCAGTTTCGTAGAAAGAAAAATGTAATTATACTTCAGTATTAGTAAAGTGTTCACAATAAAATTTAGTTACAAAATTAAAATTTAATGACCTATATTTGATACTTACTGTAGTTGAACAAACAAGAGGAAAAAGGGTTTAACTTACCAACATATATAAGATCCAGGGAGGTTGAGTTCATCAAGCTCTTTTTTGAAGGACTCATTTATGATTAAAGGCTAGGGAAATGAGTGGAAGGCCGTGGATTTTTCATAGCTGTCTGCTCAGAATGGTAAGGGCCATCTTTCACTAATCTACGTCTACTTAGGAAATTATCTGTTAGCTCCCATTTATTCTGTTTAATGTCTTTGGTAGATGTTTAAAGACAGAAACAGATGAGAAAATATACATTATTAACTCCTGTAAATCTGCACATAGTAGTAGAAGTAATTTCACTATATCTTAAATATTTGCCAAAAGAATCTCAGAAGACCTCACAAGACCTCAGAGGTAGTTTTATTTTTTTTCCTTTAAATTCAATATTTTCCTCTTTCTTTTTTCTTTTTCCCTATTGCTACACAACAATTGGGGTCTGTTGAGCACTCTCAGAAACCACTCTTTTAAATACTTCCATGTAAAAAGTTTTTCATCGTTACACTTTCTTCTGATAACTATGAAACGTTGCAGTATTTTCCAAAGGCAACATTTTAGTTAGCTATGTATTCCATTTCTATTTCAAATGGCTTATGAGTGAATATCTCCGTAATCTGTATGTTTATATAAATCATTAATAACCTATCCAAAGAATACACTGGATACCTAAAGACCTCTCTATTGAACACTATTTGTTTGCTTGGCTTGATTTAGTGATTTTTTTTCTTTTTTTTTTTTTTTTTGCTACACTCAATTCTTTTGAAAGGAGAATTGAAAATGGTATCAAAATGATTAATCCAAAAATCATGTTTCCTCACGTATCAGCTCATCTCTAAACTCATCTCTGTGCTTTAGAATAACCTCTTCAACATCTAGATAATTGCCTTAACTACTCACAATATTTTGCATGTTTTTCAAAGATACCATGTTCTTTAAATACTTAAGATGATCCCCAGAAAAACAAATGCTATAATGTTAATTTTATAATAATAACTAGATGTGATGATTCTTTTTAAATCATTTCTCTGGTTAAATTCCAAGAAAATTTAAATATATTAAGAACTGCGTTGTGGCAACATGAAGCTGCTCACCCCTGTGGAGCTCACACAAGCAGAGGGTCTAGATTCCCTCTGAGCTTCCAGGCCACCGAGGTCCACATGCACCCCGGGGGGAGTTCACCCCCAACTTTGTGACATGTATGATTCCCAAGGTGGAGTGGGCAGCTTTCCTGGATGTGGGGGATACCATGTATCTGGCCAATGTACCCAAAAGGCCATTTGAAGGGTACAAGGGTGATGAGAAATTTCTGAGGAAGATGGCCACTTGCTGCTGGAGGTGGATGTGTTGGGGGGGCACCCCGCAATGCCCGGGGCCTGTTCCTCATCAGCCATGGGATCCCCAACATGGTGCTGCGTGATGAGGAAAGTGAAACCTAATCCTACTGGGCACTGCTAGGTTTTCATTCTGTAACAGTGTATATCTTTGTTTCTGTCTATCCTGTTTGCTAGTTCTGTCATGAGTATCTTCAACCCTTGACCCAGTGACATGCCAAATGCAGTGTTCATGAGAGTGATATGTTTTTTTTTTGTTTATTAAAGATTCAATCACCCCCCCAAATAATTGCATTTACTTAATATATTTATGATTGTTGTTTGAATAATCAATTGAAAAAAGAGACCATAGCTTATGTATATTATGTATATTTCTCTCCAGCCCTGACAATTCAACAAAAAATATTAACTAAAAGTTATGTTAAAAACAGTGGTACTGTAACACTTTAAATTAATACCTGGATCATTCTAGAGATTAAAGAAAATTAATTTTAAAATTTAATTCATCTTGGGACTATTGATGTAATTTAAATATCTGCTTGTTTTTATAAATTGCATTAAAGTATATACCTTGAATGTTTTCCTCAGTAGTTACTTCAAGGCTTATATACTATCTAACTCTCAAAATATAATATGTCGTATCTTAAAGCTCTTTATGTGTATCACATCATATTACATTTAATCAGGAAGTATGTAGCTGACAACTATTCTTTTGACTTTTTCTAATACTCACACTTAGGAGTACTAAAAGGAGAATTCAGGTTATAAAACCTAAAATAGTAACTTAGAATTTGGGAACTTAGTGTTTGTTTTCCACCATTTACAATTCAAAGACACCTTTCTGCCTTTCCCACTCCCCCTGTCACCAGTAACGCATAACAATATTAGAATGTTCTAGGAAAAGATTTACACTTTTCTTCAATCTACCCATAACTGTCTCTTTGGAAGCACAAAACCCTAATAGTTTATGAAATTATATGTCTGTGTCAAGAATAAAAAGACATAAGATAAAATTTCTTGTACCTCAGAGAGCATTAGATATAAAACAATAAAATAAAGACAAGGCAAGCGCCAGAGGACTCTTGTCATCCACAATGTCTTGAAATAATCAAGAGGCTTAGATTAAATCCTATGACAATGGTGCTCTAATCAGGCTTCATGTACTCAAATACATATTGTAAACCTAGTCACTAAGGTATTGGGATATATAGCATTGTGTATTCTTTTTTTTAAATGTTTTCCTAATTAAAAGATAAAGACAAAAAGCTAAGATACAATAATAACATACTGCAGAGTATAAAATTTATTTATTAAATATCATCAGATAAAGTAGGTCAAATGTTTAAATAAAGATCCTCATGGACGCTTTAAGTTAAGAAATCCATAAGAACCTGCCCTTGTCCCTATCAACTTTGTTTTTAGAACGATGATAATCAAATTATGAAGGAGAGAATCTGTACTATCCATTAATGATTATCATCTCAGAGCAGGTAAAATTACATCACATAAGTTGCCTTTTTATATTTGTCAACACTCTTTGAATATACTTCATCATTATTCTTGGAAATGACCTAAATGTCTTTTATAAAAATAAACACATACCCACAGTCACGCTTAAGGAAAACTTGTAAGCTATACATTCTGTTGCAGTTTTAGTACATATATCAGTACCGGTGTGACTAAAATATGATATAAATATCATTCTAATTATATATTATTTGTTAATTTCATACTACCATGAAAAAAAGCTCAGCCAAATTATTACCTCCAAATTGCTTAATTTACTTAAAAGAAAATATCATTCGTATCAAATATTCTTTATTTTAGTTATATTTTATATGAATATCAAATATTCTTTACTTTGGTAGTTTTAAATTTTTTTAATAAAAGTTTATCTGGTTTCAGAATACTTTTTTATTTCTCTACATCATTCTTCATTTATCATATTTGGACAGGAAGTTCTTAGGATGGTAAATTTATAAACTAATGCTCTTAACTATAGAAATGACAACCATTTCAACACACTTTTTGCCAATATAAAAACTTCCAAATATTGATTTTATTATATCTCTCAACTAGGAACATACACAATATCATCTTCAACCTTAAGAAAAACATTGTTCCTTGAAAGAATTCAAGATACAATTCAAACACTAAGAAAAAGCAACAAAGCCTGACCTAAATCTGTAGTATTCATTCCACTTTTTCTTATGGGTACCCTTGATTCTTCTTCTCATGGGCACCATTTTATTTATTTAAAATAAATTCAAAAAACATAACTATCCTGACATTGTTACTCTTTTATTTTTCCATCTGATATTTTATTCCAATGACAAGACTTTATTTAATGTTCCCTCAGCTGGCCTATGTAATTGCCCTCTTGTGTCCCATTTTTATTCTTGGAGATTCCTACACTGGACAAACGATCAAATGTTAACTCTGCAGAAAATGTGAAATCCTTTATGAGAACCTCAAGAGTTTCTAGGTGGCTCTGACTACCTCTTTAAAGGGGTAATGAGTGTCTTATGTCTAGACCTGCATAAGCCCACACATGCCAATAATCTGATAATTGATCCACAGACTCCCATCCACAGATGACAAACAATATTTTAAAAATTAAACTTTGGGTGCCATGTAAAGTATTAGTTGGCTATTGTATTTCAATAAAATTTTATTCACTTCTCAAAGCTAATATGAGAACCAAGCTTAGCTCAAAAAACATTAAATATCTTAATGATTTTGTATATACTGGGTTCAAGCTAGTACCAAGTTTAAGTTCAGTCAAGGTCAACTCAAAACAGTAATCTATCCCTAAAATTGTTTAAGATTAACCTTAACTATCATGATCATACCTTCTCCAACACTGTCCTAATTCTGTTTTCCTGCCTGTCCTCACAACAACCAATAGGCTTCTTCCTATAATAAGAAAGTAGTACCCTTAATAAATGTTTTAAAAGGCAAGGGGAAATCTTAGGTATGGAATGTTTTCCTCCAGTCCTTCTTGAGGGAAGGAATATATATAGAATAAAGGGATGTTAAATCCACTGACCAAAGAGGATCAAGAACATACTGATAATCAAAACTTAGGTTAAAGTTTTAAGTGATTTACATGTATTGTCTCATTGTCTCACACCCGCTATATGGCATTTTTTAATAAAGAAAAAAAGGCATAGAATAGTGGTCAAAACTGTCCAGAGTACTATAGGTAATAAATGACACAGACAGAGAGAGAGACAAACTTAGGCATTTGGCTTGTTAGGCAACATATTTTTAACCATTAAGACAACCTGCCTGTTAAGATCCATTTATTCATTCAATTTGCGCCACTTATAACGTGCCAGTTACTGTACGAGACAATGGATATAGGTAAGTGAATAGGAAGAATTTTGCAACAAATGAAAATAAACAAACCAAAAACCCTGCCTCATTGATCCTAAATTTTATTTTTAGGAGTGAATCAATACACCATTAGAAGTAATATATATATTCTATTTTGGATCAAGACAAATGTGGGAAGGAAAATAAACCACAGAAAGAGAATACAATGTGCTTAAGATATGTATGTTGGAGGTTTAAACAAATAGATAGTAGAAAAGTCACATTGATCATATTTGTGTTTTAGGAGAACTACTGTGTCAGCAACTTATAAAATGATTCAGAGGAAAGAGTGAGAATTTGATTCAGAATAGAAAGTTTGCATACAGAAATATTGTAAGAAAAAAATGAAATTTTTGGAGCAGCTTTCGAAGAAATTAGTCAGCTGAGAATCCTGAAGGCAATATTAAAGACTAGCCAGAGGATATCATGTTTGTCTTAAAAAAAAATCTCAGGATCTACAGACTAAGAACTGGAAAAGTTTATTTTGGAATATTGTGTGGCTTCTACTACTTTATTTAAAAAAAAAAAAAAACAGTTAAGCTTCTTTACTTATATGCACAATGTCTCCAGAAAATGTGTAGGAATGTAAAATGTGCAGAATTTGAATAATGAAATTATAACATAATAAGTCATGCTGAGAGAAAAATGATAAAACCAGTGACTCTGAAATAATACCAATGCATGAGAGCTCAGAAGGTTACTAATCGCCTTCACACATCACGTGTATGCAGTTTGCTTCATGAATGGTGCAATGTTAAGAACGATAAAAATTGAAGGTTGAATCTCTGAATTCAAAAATTGATGATCATAGCAATCTATGGTTAGAGTCTTTTAATGTTTTTCGATTGTTTGTATTTGCTTTTTGTCATACTGTGGCCTGCATTCTTTATGGGCTGTTGATATAATCTACTGCACTGTTGAGAGAAAAGGTTTTCATCAGCTTTCCAGATAGTACATGAAGCTACCACACGAGCTGAATCATTATTCATAGCGTTAGATCTGTGATACATACATGTGACCTGAAGATCAAGTGGCCTTCTTGCTTATGTTTAAAGAACTAGTACATTAAAATTCACTCCATAGGGCACCTGGGTGGTTCAGTCAGTTAAGCGTCCAACTCTTGGTTTTGGCTCAGGTCATGATCTCATGATTTGTGGGATCAAACCCCGTGTTAGGCTTTGCACTGACAGCATGAAGCTTGTTTGGGATTCTCTCTCTCCCTCCCTGCTCCTCCCCTGTTCATGCTCTTTATCGACACAAACACACATTTTTTTAAAAATTCACTCTACAATCGTTAACCAAAGTCACTCAATTTATTTGGGTCTTCTGCACCAAAGTTTCATCTATCATCTTCTTTTATAAATCATATATCTTGGAAAGAAATATGTTTATTTCTTTAAATTAAAGAATATTTGTTTACATATAACATTTTCATCAACTATGTTTTTGTTTTTAGAAATGAAGGGAGAAAAATCTGTGAAGGTGATTGATTTAAGATGTAAGCAAATAATATGCATTCCCTTTCCTCAGAAAATGTTTCCATGATTTCATATAAAGTTAATGTAGTTGGGTATATAATCAAAGTTAATGGTAATGCAGGCTTATTACATTGTGTGACCAATAGTGGGACAATAAGAATGTGTATTCTTATTAACCAGCATAACTTCATGGCACTCTAAGCATGTTTTATCATTCACTTAGCCAATTAGCGATTTGTATTTTTCTGAGTGGCTCTAAAATTTTTGAAGCAGTAAAATAACATCATGCTGAGTGTTCTGGCTCAAAATACTTTATACATGTTTTATATATTCTGAGACTATAGTAGTTCAGAATAAAGTTCTATATTTTAGATTACACAAAACAATGTTCCTTTATTTACATTGCTCTCCATAAAAGTTGTCAATATATATTCTCCCTGTAAACACGTCTAAATGTTCTTATTTCTTTTCATCTACAATAACATTATATATTTTCTTCTTTAAAAACAAGTTTAAAATTAAACTTTGTTTCAATGGCATAGCTTCTCTCTTTTAGATCCCACACATCCTAACAACAACTTCATGGTTCCTTTTCTCCACGGATCCATCTTTTTCCATGTAAAGGGGGCACAACGATGAACAGAAACAGCATTTTCTAACATGCTGACTTACTTGGGAGGTAGTAAGAAACTCACAAAAGAACAGATGCTGTGAAAGTAGCCGGAGATTGTTATACATTATATTCATGATAAACTTAAGTATAGGAGAGAGGAAAGGCAAGTGATTTTCATTGTGAGTCTGTGTAGGAGGTTACGGAAAGATAGCAATTTGAATTTTTTCACCTACTTAAAAGAAACGATGCAGAATATTCTGAAATTGCTCCTGTGTTGGAGAAAATAAGAAAAATATTTTAAATATTAATAGTCATTATCTTGGCTTAGCAAGGACACACAAGACTGTCAAGAGTAGCAATCACAAACTTAAAATTGTTTGGGTCATATCACTGCAGAGTGCATAGAATCAGTTTATCATTTTCCTCTGTTTTTAAGGCTTTTCCACATTCATATTGTCACTATTGTTTAACATTTAAGAAGTTTTCTGAGTGGGTTAAATATAACTCTACATATGTAAAAAGCATGCCATCTGCTCTAACACACTGTACTGTAAGGAAACCCATGTAAATGCAAGTTTATCTTCAATGCTGAATGCATATTCATCTCTCAGGGTATACTACTGACTCTTCTTTCGTCTACCATACAGATTCTGTGAAGTTGTAGATGATTTCTCGGTCTTGAAAGTCAGCCTACCCCATAGCGCCAAGAAGCTTTATCCGAATACACATAGGTGATGAACTTGTTTTTACTCTTTGCTGGGGTCAGGCAGGGATTGATACTAGCTTAGTGGCATTTATAAAAATCTTTCAATCAGTTTTATAGTAGATACATATTCCTATCCTTCTTCTTTCATGGTACTGATTAGGATTTTATTTCATGCAAGTCTTTATATCAGGCTTGGGATACGGAGAATAAGGCCCTCGAAGACCTTATTGATGCCTACAGAGACAATCACATGTATGCGTATACCACACAGTGTAGAAAGAGGAAATCGTCAAAGCTGTTGGTGGGTGAATAATAGGAAAATTTCACACAGTGGGATGTGTGTATGTTGGTTAGACAAAAGTAGAATGGATACTCCAGGCAGAGGTTAAGAATGACTGAAAAGGTATGTTCTGCTGGAGACAGCTAAGTGATCCTACAGAGATTAGACTGAAGAAAAGGGGTAATGACTTACAGAGATGTGCATCAGAAATGCCAGGATAAAGAACCGAACAAAGGCAACAATCAAGAAGGATTAAGAATTTACTCTGTGCAGGGCGTCTGGGTGGCTCATTCTGTTAAGCGACCGACTTCCGCTCAGGTCATGATCTCATGGTTAGTGAGTTCCAGCCCTGTGTCGGGCTCTGTGCTGACAGCTCCGAGCCTGGAGCCTGCTTCAGATTCTGTGTCTCCCTGTCTCTCTGCCCCTCCTATGTTCGTGTTCTGTCTCTGTCTCTCTCTGTTTCTCAATAATAAATAAAAAGTTAAAAGAAAAAAAAAGAATTTACTCTGTGCAAGGAACCAAAATGAAGTTACATGTATCATGATTCTTGCCTTTCCTATGCATTGATGAGTCGTAAAGAAAGTGCATGCTTACAAATAGAAGAGGTGGATTTTTGAATAAATAAAAGATCGCAGGCATATATAAAATAATTGGCAATTTTAATGACCCATTTTTGTCCCGAGCAGAATAAATCACTGCTTAAATTCTATAAAATTTGTGTTTAACAAGGAAAAGATGCATGCCCTCAAATACACCTATTTTTTTTATTTCCAAATTAATGCCTAAAGTATTTCTGGGAACATTACATGGGTAGGAAATCTACCCTGAAGATAATAAACCCATGAATATATGCTAGATAGTAGAGCACATTTCAATGAATTTTCATTTGTGTCAGATAGCATCTTATTTCAACATTTCCCATGTTCTGAAAAGGACAAGTACATAAGAGGTAGCATCTCTGTGGACCTAAATAAAAGAGCAGATTTAAATCTCCGTAGCTCATGTTTAGAATTATACAATGCACAAATTATTTAGCAACAGATTATAAATAAGTTATTTAGGTTTTTCCTTTGTCCTCCTGTTCTTCACATGAAAGTAAATGTACATCTTTTTAATTATGGGGGAAAACGTGTTCTCCGTTTAATTTCAAAGACGGTCTATGTGACATAAATGCATCATAGGAGTGAAGCAGAAAGGTAATCTACTGGAAGATATCTCTCTTAGTTTTAGATTATGAATCAGCACAGGGCCTGACCTCTGGAGCAGTAAATATATTTTTTTCCTAAAATGTCTAATATCCTCCCTTAATTTTGGTCTAATTTCTATGCCGGTATTTATGGTCACATAGTTTGAAGTTATTGATATATATTCTAATATGAAACTAGAAGGCTGATAGAATATATGATAGAATATACATATGTATGTATATACATATGTTTACATGCTATCATGAGACTAGAAGGCAGTAACAATCCCATACTCACTATGAATACCAGCACAGTAGAATTTTGGGAAAATTCTGCCTCAGTAAGGCTTGATACTGATACCTATACTGTTCTATTCTATAATAAACTTTCTAGCGTACTTTTAATATACATATTTTTCCATCTCTCTTTCTCCCTTTTATTTAAATCTTCCTCTACTTTCGTGTGTGTGTGTGTGTGTGTGTGTGTGTAGAAAAATACCAACTCTTACAATAAACCTAGTAAAGAGCAACAGAGGCCAAACATACAGGCATGAGAGAGGGAGAGAAAACAATATAAGGAAATGTCTCACTTGCATAATTGCATTCAATATTTGTACTCATTTTGGTGAATTTCAGGATAGAAAGTGTCATAAATACACATTTTACCCTATTTCCTCTTAAATCTTAACATCCTTTGCCCAAATTTGGTGAATCCTCTTTTGGTGGGAACTTCTCACTAAAACTTCCTGTTTAGGTAACCCCTGCTGCTGGTTAAGACCATGTACATCACCAATATTTCCATTCCATTGTTACCATTTTATATGCATCTTTTCTTTTGTCTGTTGCATATTGTTATGACTGATAGGAAGGTTCTCTTTCTCTAGGAAAAAAGTATGTATTCAAGTATTTTCTTTCTTTCTTTCTTTCTTTCTTTCTTTCTTTCTTTCTTTCTTTCTTTCTTTCTCTCTCTCTCTCTCTCTCTTTCTTTCTTTCTTTCTTTCTTTCTTTCTTTCTTTCTTTCTTTCTTCACCAAAGATGATTTTCTTAAATGATTCCATCATTTATTTAATATTTGTCTCTGTATTTTTATACTTCATTCAGAAATATTTTCATTTCCTAAGTCTATATTAGCCACTATGCTAAGAAATTGCAAAATATTGCTAAGAAAGAGAGACATCATACTGGCCCTGATTCAACTTAGGGTCCAGTCATACATATTCTACCCCTTCAGCAGTAGCACCTGATGAAATGTGCTTGCCACAGTGCTCTTAGTGGAACGGCCGTCACTCTTTGCCTCTACTGTGCGTCCTGGTGCCTAGAATAAAGTATGCAGTGCCTGCCTATTTCTAAGCTGCTCTGTACAATATGGCGTCTATTAGACACAAGGTTCATTAAATTTAAATTCAAATTAGTTTAACATAAATGATATTAAATATTATTTCCTTAGCAACACGAGCCCAATTTCCAGTGCTCAATAGCCACAGGGATTAGTGGTTACCACACTGGACAGAAAGTAAGTAATCTCTACACCCATCATGGGGTTCAAACCCACCAACCTGAGATCAAGAGCCACATGCTCTACTGACTGATCCAACCAGGCCTCCCTCATCTAGAGACTTATTATGGAGACAATCAATGTCAGGACAGAGCATAAGTAGATCATCTCCATCACAATAGACAATTTATTGGACAGCACTGTTCTCTAATGTATGTGCCAAAGATTGAGGGTATCATCTCATGATTTTATAAAGCTTTTATCTTTTCTCTCCTATGAGTGGAGATTAATGAATCCTTCCAAAGCCTTTTAGAGAATTGAATAAACCAATTTTTCCATCAAATTCTAGGTGACATGTTTTTCTTTGTTCTCTATTCTTTCTGTTGTTGTTGTTGTTGTTGTTATACAAAGAATCATTTTCTGATGCAGGAAGTTTGTTTTGTTTTTTGTTTTTTTTTTCCTCTTAGGTGGTTGTCAAAATGGTCTTCTCCCACATGTCAGTGTCCAGTTTAATTTGCCTATATTGTATGTTTTTTAATTAAAGCATATTGTGGATTAAAGCATAATTTGTGCTTACAGCTTTCTTTAAAATTCAATACTACTAAAAAATAAAAGTGAAAGTTAATTCTTTTCATTATTGAATTCAAAATAATTTTATTTATTAAGCTCTACTTACACCAGGAGAACTGTATTTGTTTGTATACCAGGTATTCAATTTCCAAATCTACAGAAAATAAATGACAGTCTCTGCCACCTTCTAGAGATATTTTTTCTTCTAAGATTTTATATATGTACGTATGTATGTGTGTATGTATTTATGTGTGTATTTATTTATTTTTAAATGTTTATTTTGAGAGAGAGAGCATGAGCAGGGGAAGGGCGGAGAGAGAGAGAGGGGGGATCTGAAATGGGATTTGCACAGATAACAGAGAGGCTGATGTGGAGATCAAACTCAGGAACTGCCAGATCATGACCTGAGCCAAAGTCTGACACTCAACCAACTAAGCCACCCAGGCGCCTCCCGAGATTTTATTTAAATTCTAGTACTTTACATATAGTATAGTATTGGTTTCAGAAGGAGAATTTAGTTATTCATCACTTAAATAAAATACCCAGTGCTCCTCACAAGTGCCCTCCTTGCTCCCCATCACCCATTTAGCCCATTACACCACCCACCTCTCCTCCAGCAACCCTCTATAGTTAAGTGTCTCTTACGGTTTGCCTCCCTCTCTGTTTTTATCTTATTTTATTTTTCCTTTCCGTCCCATATGTTCATCTTTTTTTTTCCTAAAATTCACTTGTGAGTGAAATCATATGGTATTTGTCATTTTGGCTGATTTATTTCACTTAGCATAATACACTCTTAATCCCACCCATGTCATTGCAAATGGCAAGATTTCATTCTTTTTGATTGCTGGGTAATATTCCATTGTATATATGCACCACATATTCTTTATCCATTCATCAGTCTATGGACACTTGGGCTCTTCCATAATTTGGCTATTGTTGATACTGTTGCTAGAAACATTGGGGTGCATGTGTCCATTTGAATCAGTATTTGTGTATACTTTGGGTAAATACTTAGTAGCACAATTGCTGGGTTATAGGATAGTTCTATTTTTAACTTTTTGAGGGACCTCCATACTGTTTTCCAGAGTGCACCAGTTTGCATTCCCACTAACAGTGTAAGAGGGCTCTTCTTTCTCTACACCCTCGCCAACATCTGTTGTTTCCTGAGTTGTTCATTTTAGCCATTCTGACAGGTGTGAGGTGGTATTTCATTGTGGTTTTGACTGGTACTTTCCTAATGATGTTGGGCATTTTTTCATGTGTTGTTAGCCATTTATATATATTCTTTGGAGAAATGCCTGTTCATGTAGACATTTGAAGAATTGTTTTACTTTAAGACAAAATTTGAAACTTATATAAAACATTGAACTCTTGGTCAATTAAAAAAAAAAAAAAGTCTTTAGGTTGGAAACAGGACCATAAATACAAAGAAGAAGTTAATGGTTGCCAGAGAGTAAGGGTGTAGAGGGATGGGCAAAATGGTTGAAGCAGAGTGGGAGATACAGGCTTCCAATTATGGAATGAATAAGTCCGTATGAATGAATGAAAGGAACAGCATAGGGAATACCACCCATGGTATTGTAATAGTGTTGTATGGTAGCTGTACTTGTGATGAGCATACCATAACGTAATGACTTGTTGAATCATTATGTTTTACAACAGAAATTAATGTTATACTGTGTATCAACTATACTTAAAAAATATTTAGCCAAAGACAATAATCAAAAGGGTTGTAATAAAAATATTAGTAATCAAATTATTGAACTTTACATATATCAGTCACTATGTGCTGAGCACTAATCTAAGGTTTTTCCACAATTAGCATGTGTAGTCATCTCAGTAACCTTCTGATATGAATGTTATTATTCTTAATTTTATCTCTCAGTGAGAAAACTAAGGAAGAAATAGAGTAAGATACTATAGTCAACCATAAAACGGTTAGAAATGCTGTAAGTACAGAGAGCAAAGGAGTGAAACAACTGTTTGAAATGAGAACAAAAGACGTGAACCCAAGCTCTCCTGTTGCAACACAATCATAATTACTTTGTTGCTGCCACATATGACCTTGGCCAAGACACTTAACTTCTTTTATTTATTTTTTTTTTAATTTTTTTTTTTCAACATTTATTTATTTTTGGGACAGAGAGAGACAGAGCATGAACAGGGGAGGGGCAGAGAGAGAGGGAGACACAGAATCGGAAACAGGCTCCAGGCTCTGAGCCATCAGCCCAGAGCCTGACGCGGGGCTCGAACTCCCGGACCGCGAGATCGTGACCTGGCTGAAGTCGGATGCTTAACCGACTGCGCCACCCAGGCGCCCCAAGACACTTAACTTCTAAATTTCATGTTTATCTTTTAATGGACGCATATGACTATCAAATGTTTTTGATAGATTTAAAATGGTGAAGAAACCAAAAAGATATATTAATCTTGATTAACCCTTTATCCTACTCACCAATTGATCTGTTGTATTAAGAAACTGTCTTAATAATTGTTTCCTCACATGTCTTACTTTGTCTTTAAGTATTAAAATCTTAACCTGTCCACCAGCCAATATGTTCAGAAAATAGAGTTACTACCTGTATTTATTTTCAAGGAATTCCTTTATTTGCAAACCTCTTATATGTTTACTGATACAACTACATAGGTCAGGCTCTGTACAATTCCAGGGAATGCTATTCACAGAAACTATAACCATATGCTGTGGCTGGGATTTATATCATTGTCTGGAAACATTTTTTTAAGTAATCTCCTCTCTCAATAATTCCAGTTGTGAAGTAGAGATAACAACTTACAGCATGTGTTTGGAAGAAATGTTCTTGGATCTGGTTACACAGAAACCATGACTGTCAAAATTAGAGCACATTTTCTTTCACTGTAATTTGGATAGTTTTTGTCTTCATTCATTAAGTTCCCAGGCATCTGCAAACAACTTCACACTTTATCTAAGTGTAAAAATAAAATAAAATTTTGAACTGGAGTGAAGATGATACATTATGACAGGACACTAAACACTTTTATGTAAATAATATGTTTTAGGTAAACCAATAAATTAATTAATACTAATTTGCATTTTATTTCTTTTTAATTTTTTTAATGTTTAATTTTGAGAGAGAGAGACAAAGCGCGACCCGGGGAGGGGCAGAGAGAGAGAGAGAGGGAGACACAGAATCCAAAGCAGGCTCCAGGCTCTGAACTGTCAGCACAGAGCCCGATGTGGGGCTCAAACTCACAGACTATGAGACCATGACCTGAGCCAAAGTCCGACTCTTAACTGACTGAGCCACCCAGGCGCCCCTACTGATTTGCATTTTATAGTTACCTTCATTTTTACCAACTGATAGGACATGCATTTAAATACCACCCCTTTTTTCTTAAAATCTGCCATACCGGACATAAAACAAAGAAATAAGAACAAGTTTCTTAACATTTCATTAGAGTGATTAATATTCCTAGGTGTAATTGTACTTACGAGCTGTGAGAAACAGGAGGCAAAATGGCACCTTCGCACAACTAGAAATAGTCAAGATTCTTTGCAAAACATGCTTTTCTATGTCTTTTCTATTATTGCAGACATTCAGTTGATTGTGGCATATTTAAATTGAAAGGAAAAATGGAGGTGAAATGATTCGTTGCTTTTGTTGTTCAGATAGATAAACGAGGGTCCAAACCATTTAGTGAAATCATCAGAAGTAGGACAAACACGAGAATCCATGTCTCTAAAATCCTGTTTTTTGGCTGTTCTTGCTTATATATGATACCTCCCAGTTCCAAAAGGAAATATAAGGTGCCTGGAGTTCTGGCCCTTTCTATACCTCTCATTGCATTTACAAACAGTAAAAATAGTTTTTCTTAGCTGTACCAGGAAAACAGTGGGCTAATTATATAATATAATTAATTCTATTTTTATCCAGGGCATCCACAAAACTGAGGGGTTACTTTGAATATAATAGAAATACCTACCACCATATTTACTTGTAAATTTATTTCACCTAAGATAATTTTCTCCAGACACATAACTCTATATGCAATTTACCACAAAATGATCATATAGTTTTTAAAATGTCTTTCAATGCCTAAGTTCTCTGTTTTTACTTTCCATCTGTATTTAAAAAGCAATAACATTTCTTACAAAGAAATATATCTGTATTTTACATAAGGATAAACTTCTTGTCTTCACATAAGGAAAATTCAGGGGTCTTAAATAGTCCATTTGGAAATATATAAATGAAAGAATTCGTCTTGTATGTGGAAATGTTTACTGTTACTTTATGGTGTTAAGAGTTATAAAATTCAATTATGTGTAAGTTTTAATATGATGTTTCCAGAGAGGTAGTACTATATGGTAGGTAAAAGCATGAACTCTGAAGTCAATTTTGTAAAACTGAAATCCTGGCCCTACCACTTACAAATTATTTGAACTTGGGCAAGAAATATAACCTCGATAGGCCTCAGTTTCCTCTTGGTAAAATGGAAATAATGATGATTTTCTGTGGATGTGCATCTATATAATGTTCATCTCTGTGAGTTATTCTATATAATGCTCTCGAAAAAGTCCAGTTCAGAATAAAGGATTCACTAAGCTTTTATTTATAATTATTATTACTGTATGCTTGTCACAATAGCCAAAGTACAAAGTACGTGGCCCTCTTCATATATATATATATATATATATATATATATATATATGTATATATATGTGTATATATGTATATGTATATATATATTTATATGCATTTTATGTTTTTAAAATATATTTTAAGTTTATATAAATTTAAAATATAAATATATTTTAAATTATATATTATATATTTACATGTTTTATAAATATTATATATTTATATATGAAAACACATGTGTGATAAAATATATGAAAATATTAAATATAGCATATTACTTAACATAGATACTTATTTAATTACATTAAATATTATTGTTATTTAAATTATATTTTAATTATTTATTTTTATTTTTATTTTTATTTTTATTTTTTGGTATCACAAGTCTTGTCCTAGAGAGAGACATGTAGTTAGTGAGGACAGGAAAGTGATACATTGGATAGAAAGAAACTTGCTAAGTTTGAGCCTGGTCACACCAGGGAATCTAGTGAAACCAAATGGAATTTTTGTACATGCTTTATGATGAAAATCTAAATATCAATTGATTTGTCAACCAGAAAGAATATTTTGTGTGGACATTCAAGTTGACATAGTCTCTTCATGTACTAAGTCAGATCCAGAATAAAGCCTCTGCAGGTTTGTTCATTTCTCATCAGATAAGAACTTTGATTAATCTAATAGGTCTCTGATTCCATTCAAATGCTCACAGACTATTCTTTCTCAGGAAAGAGGAGAAATCCACTCTCTCTAGATTCTTGACATTGAGTAATCAATGCTTGTCTGCCTTCTGTATTTTAGAGAGCAGATAAGGCACTAGGGATTCCAAACATTTAGTACCCTTAACTACAATCAAAAGGTCATCATGACTCAAAGCCATCTATAATTTGATTTTATATATGTCTGAAGAGAACAATAAAATGTTAGGCAGTTAATAATCTCACAAAACTTACAAAACCTTTGCAACAAAGCTATCAAAAGAAGTGAGTAGTGGGACGCCTGGTGGCTCAGTCGGTTGAGTGCCCCGACTCTTGGTTTTGGCTCAGGTCATGATCTCACCATTTGGGGAGTTTCGAGCCCTGCATCAGGCTCTGTGTTGACAGCATGGAGCCTGCTAGGGCTCTCTCTCCTTCTCTCTCTAGGCCTCCCCACTCACACTGTCTCTGTCTCCCTCAAAATAAATAAATAAACTTAAAAAAAAAGTGAGTAGTGATCTATTTTAATCACCTTAAAAAGGAACAAAACAAGACACCTTAACCTATGTGTGTGACTACTTAGCTTTGTGACTCCTTGTATGACAGAAGTGAAGATAGCAGATTAGAGACTGTATATTTTTATAATAGGCTTTTAGTTAAGTTATGCTACAAGTCCATACAAATTTGCAGTTTTATGAGGAGATTGAAACTTGAAAAAAAAACCTTAATTTTTAAAACTCTGGTTGTGAGTTAGACAGGGAAGAGGCAAGGAAAACAATACCTTAGGAAGACAATCTTTACATATTGGGATATTTAATGTGATACTTTAATGTTATCTCAGAGTTTCAGCAGAGATCCTGGGTGCAGAAATTAATCCAATAGGAACCAAATATTCCAGATTCTAAGTATAGTAGTGCACTACCCATGCATGCCATGTTAAGAGACTATACTTCTGATTCTGTCAGATTTAGAAGTCACTCACCTGTAATCATTTAGAACAGTTAGGGAACAGCTATGTCTTTGGAGGGAGTTGTCAGTACTATGTGCACTACCAATCTATTTTAGGCTAAAGGACAAGACAGGTTTTCAAGGTGATTTCTCAGAGATTAATGTATATCCTATCAAGTTTGGGAAGCATGAGGACTCTATGAATGTCTGGGCTAGATGGTCATTAGATCAGAATGGCAGGAGATCAGAGTTTCATAGTGGTCATAAGCTGCGACCCATGTTTCAATATAAATGGCAATTTGAAAAAGCTTGTATTCTATGAATCAAAAGTAGGCCATACAGGAAGAAGTTGGTTGGAGAGTTCTTAAAAGAGAATCTACTCAAGAGTCTAGCCAGGAGTTGTAATTGACCCAGAATCACAGGGACCATGGGAAGCCAAGGCCTCAGTGATAGAGTCATAAAATACCAGCTGGAGGAGATATAGCTGTAATACTAAGAACTGTAGTTTCCCATCAAGGGGGAGGGTGGAAATGTGATATCTAACTAACACATAAAAGCATCCCCTCAGAGAGAGGGTGGAGGATTATACGCCTAACAAAGCACAGGACATGCAGTTTTTCTATCTATTCCTTTTTTTTTGTTTTTGTTTTTCGCTTCATTGAGATGTCTAGAAATTGGGTGAGGGACAAGGAGAAGAAAAGTGTAGTGGAGAAGAGAAGGTAAATACCCAACGCCCCAGTGTAAGCTTCCCAGCCTACAGCTGACTCAAGATGATGAAGGGAGGCAATTTACTTTTGTACTGACGTAAAGTATTTTATTATTACAGTAGACTGGGTGGAGCTTTAGTTAATGAAAATGAGATAGTTTGTATTTTTTAAAACCTAACTAAAATATCATCTATGCACAGGGAAAGAACTCAACCCCAGATCATTTGAAGGGGACAGATGAAGAAAAGTCAGCTGCTTCAGTTTACCAATTGCATGTTGTAGTAGTTTCATGCAGCTGTCATAACAAATCGCCACTGTCTTACTGGTGGAAAACAACAGAAATCAACTCTTTCACGACTCTGGAGCCAAAAGTCCAAAGTCAAAGTATCAGCAGGGTTTGGATCTTTTTGGAGGCTTAGTAGGATGCTCTTTTAGCACTTGGTGGTTGCCAGTAATCCTTGGTGTTACCTAGTTTGTAGTAGCATAATGCCGAACTCTGACTCTATCATGTTCTTCCTGTGTTGTTCTTTGTCCAGATTGCTCCTCTTCTTGTAGGGACACCACTTACTGGATTAGGGCATGCTTTAATCCAGTGCGGCTTCTTTTGAACTTGGTTATATTTGCAAAGATCCCGTTTCTAAATAAGGTCACATTCACAGGTTCCTGGTAGCCATGGATAGTTGAGGGCAACTATTCAGCCCAGTGTACAAGCCAGATATTTATTGATAAGAGTTTTGAATTAAACATACTAAATTTCATAATTTTAGCATTAACTTCATTCTCCAATCTATAAAATTATATTTTCTTCCTTTTGATTTAGCCAGGTTTCCTCATTATCTCAATGAACAATTAATCGGGTGTCTGAAATTGGCAGAGGGAGAAGAGCAAAGGACTTACCTCCCAAGACTCTAAAATGGAAGTTAAGTCAATACAATGAGAAAATTAAATAATACATGTGTAAAATTTTAGAAAAATGTTTAGAACATAAACATATCCAACTTAAAAAATACTTAATGAGCAAAGCAGAAGATTATTTTTACTAATTTCAAAGTATCTAGGAATTTTTTTAGAGAAAGATAAAGAATTATTCATTATTTATCATTCTGCTTTCTGTCAGTTTACATTGAGCACTATAAGGTTATTCTACTTAGAAATCCCCATTTAATTGATGTGATTGTAATAACATTTTTATGAAATTAAAATTATGGATATGTGAAAGATACTTATAATCCTTTATTATATTCTATAAAGAGCTTGTTTTAATTCATTGGAAAAGAGGGAAATAATGCTATGATGGTTTGCTGTCCCATTATTCTCTAGAAGCAGTAGGATCATTTCAAACCTCAGTGTTCTTCTTGCATATGAATAAGTAAAACAACAACAAGAATATTTAGTCCTTGGCCATTTCAAAACAAATAAGATGTTATTTTCTGTACTTTCATGTGAAACTTGTATGTTTTCCAAAGATAGAATACATTATTTTATATTCAAACTTAGAAAAGTACACAGAAACATCGAAGGGATCCGTTACATCTAAAAAGCCTTAGGGGCGCCTGGGTGGCGCAGTCGGTTAAGCGTCCGACTTCAGCCAGGTCACGATCTCGCGGTCCGTGAGTTTGAGCCCCGCGTCAGGCTCTGGGCTGATGGCTCAGAGCCTGGAGCCTGTTTCCGATTCTGTGTCTCCCTCTCTCTCTGCCCCTCCCCCGTTCATGCTCTGTCTCTCTCTGTCCCAAAAATAAATAAAAAACGTTGAAAAAAAAATAAAAAAAAATAAAAAGCCTTATATTTATTTATTGTGGATCTATGAGTGTGCAGAAAGAATTTTTTTTAAACACATACACACACACGCGCGCGCACACACACACACACACACACACACACACACACGAAGTCCATGGCTTATCACTGATGTGTTTTTATCAAATGGAGTTAGGAAAGAAAACACCAGTACGAAAAGTAGGGAATAATATAACTTAATGCTCTGCTATGGAATTTTCCTCCTCTTATACATCTTTGTCTCCCAATAATGTCTCCCAAGTTTTATTCAAAACTTTCTTGAATAAAAATCATTGGCTACAAACAACAGTGATCTTGCCAGGCTTAGCATAACATTTAAAACTCAAAGGGGAGTAGTTTAAGGCATAACTGAACCATTTGAAAATAAACATAACAAATTGACTTTCAGGAGCCTAAGCTAAAAGCTGGTCTAGTGAAATATGTTTTTCATATATATTTTCTGTTTTGTTTTTTTTTTTTTCCCTGGGGGAGGTGATAGATTGTTTTGTTTAATTCCACTTTATTTCTGTCAAAGTGAATTTTGGTGGTATTCCCACCCGTATATACTGTAAACTATGCCTCTTATGTTTCTGTTTCTAATAGAGCTAAATACATTTTTTTCCACACTGTTTTGTGAATATCTTGTTAAACATGGGTTCACTAGTGTGATTGCATGTCAGGACCACAATGGAAATTAAGTTAAAAAAAGAGCAGCTACATTTCATAGTGGTATGGCAATGTGGCACATGCTAATATATCTGTGTTTCCTCTTCAGTTTTTTTTAATGTTTATTTATTCTTGAGAGAGAGAGACAGAGTGTGAGCAGGGAAGGGCAGAGAGAGAGGGAGACACAGAATCCGAAGCAGGCTCCAGGCTCTGAGCTATCAGCACAGAGCCCATCGCGTGGCCTGAAGTCATGAACTGGGAGATCATGACCTGAGCTGAAGTCAGATGCTTAACCAACTGAGCCACCCAGGTACCCTAGTGTTTCCTCTTCAAAATGCACTTACCCATACAACATTTACCCATATCACAGTAGATGTTCAGTAAATATTTATTAGGAAAAGAAAGAATCATTAATTTAATCAGATAAATTCAGTCTTGAAGAAATCATCATCTTTCTATAAGAATGGGCCTTGTAGAAGAATAACATAAAATACAGTTATGTTTTTAAAAATTATTTTATGGACCTATTCATTTGGAACATGTATTTAATTGCGTAAGAAATTAAATTTATAATGAAACATTGATTATAAAGTCATTTAGGTATGCTTCCCTCATTTTCCATTCAATTAATACTAATCAAAGCAAAGTAGAAATATCATAGAATATAATTTTGAGTAAGTTATATTGGGATAATGCATAGTGCACACAGTCATTTGCTTCAAGCAAGCACTCACTGGGAGGGGGTGGGGTGGATGTGGGAAGGAAACATAATGCAAAAAGGATCAGCATATGCCAGGCTAAGAAAAAAAGAGAGTACACAGAGATTATTAATATCAGAAATGAAAAGGTGGCATCATTACAGATCTACAGACATTAGAAAAACAATATAGTAATATGAACAACTGTGTGCCCACAAATTTAATAACTTAGATGTAATGGACCAATTCTTTGAAAAAAATTATTTGGAGCACCTTATTTATTATTAAATAAATACAATAGAATAGAATACTTAGGTATAAATCTAACAAAATATGTCCAAGATCTATATGAAGAAAACTACAAAACTCTAATGAGAAAAATCAGAGAAGATTTAAATAAATAGAGATATATCCATGTTTAAGGATAGGAAGACTCAATATTGTCACAATGTCAGTTCTTCCCAGTTTAATCTATGTATTCAATGCAACCCAAATCAAAACCATATCAAGTTACTTTATGGATGCTATATTCTAAAGTTTATATAGAGAAGCAAAAATTCTAGAAAAAAGAACATGATATTGAAGAGCAAGAACAAAGTTAGAGAACTGGTATTACCTGCTGCCTGACTTCAAGCCTAACAATAAAGCTGCAGTAATGAACAGTGTAGTATTGGTGAAAGAATAGACAAATTGATCAATGAAACAGAATAGAAAGCCCTGAAATAGATCTCTATAAATACCACCAACTGATATTTCACAAACAAGCAAAGGTGTTACAGTGGAAAAAATAGCCTTTTCAACCAATGGTATTGTAACACACATACATCCACAGACAAAAAGGAAAAAAAAAAATCTAGTCAGAGGTCTTACACCCTTCAATAAAATTAACTCAAAATGGATCATAGACCTAAATGGAAAATGCAAACTGTAAGACTCCTAGACAATAACCTCGAAGAAAATCTATATGATGTTGGGTATGATGATGACTTTTAGATACACCAAAGACACAATTCATGAAGGAAATAATGGATAATCTGGACTTCCCTTAAAATTAAAAACTTCTGCTCTAGGGAAGACACTGTCCAGAGAATGAAGAGATAAGCCACAGAATGGGAGGAAATACTTGCAAAAGACACATCTGATAAAAGACTGTTACCCTTGGGGCACCTGGGTGGCTCAGTCAGTTAAGCATCCAACTCTTGGTTTCGGCTCAGGTTATGATCTCAGTTTGTGAGTTCGAGCCCTTCCTTAGGCTCCATTCTGGCAGCACAGAGCTTGCTTGGGATTCTCTATGCCCCTATTCTCTGCCCCTCTCCTGTGCACTATGTATCTCTTTCTCAAAATAAATAAACTTAATTTTTTTGTAAAAAGCACTGTTACCCCAAATATGCAAAGAATACTTAAAATTCAATGATAAGAAAATAAAATCCCATCAAAAACTGGTACAAAGATTTTAAAAGACACCTTACCAAAGAAGATATATAAATGGCAAACAAGCATAGAAAAGATGGTTTAGGAGTGCCTGGGTGGCTCAGTCAGTTAAGTGTCAGATTATTGATCTTAGCTCAAGTCTTGATCTCAGGGTCTTCAGTTCTAGCCTTGCATTGGGTTCCACATGCTGGACATGGAACCTACTTAAAAACAAAAAAATGGTCTTCCTTATATGATCTCAGGGAAATTCAAATTAAAACAATAATGAGATACCACTACACTCTTATTAAAATGGTCAGAATTCAGAAATGGTGCTAGGGATGTGAGGCAATAGGAACTCTCAATCATTGTTGATGGAAGTGAAAAATGGTACAACTACTTTGGAAGATAGTGACAGCTTCTTACAAAACTAAAAATACTTTAACCAATATGATCTAGCAATTGAACTCCCTAGTATTTACCTAAAGTAGTTGAAAACTTATGGCCACAGAAGTTTATAACAGCTTTACTGTTAATTGAAAAAACTTTGAAACAATTGAGATGTCCTCCAATAGGTAAATGGATAAATAAACTGTGGTACTTCCAGACAATGAAAGATTATTAGTGCTTAAAAAACACTAAGCTAATAAATAATGAAAAACATGGAGGAAATTTAAATGCATATTGCTAAGTGAAAGAAGCCAATCTTTAAAGGTTACATAGTATTTGAGTCCAACATTCTGGAAAGGGCAAAACTATGAAAACAATAAAATAGTCAGTGTTAGCCATGGTTGAGGGTGAGCATAGGACGAACAGACAAAGCACAGATGATTTTTAAGATGATGAAAATACTCTGTATGCTACTATAACGATGGATACAAGGGGCTATAAATTTGTCTAAACTAATAGAATGTGCAACACCAAGAGTGAAACCTAATATAAGGTGTGGACTTTGGATAATAATGCCAATGTAGGTTCATCAATTATAACAAATGTATTCTCTGCTGGAGGTTGCTGATAATGGGGAGGCTATACATGTGTTGAGGCAGGGAGTATGTGATATTATAATTTGTAAGAAATATGTATTTAGTCATTCAGGTGACCAAAATATATTTCTTATGTATATTTAGTTTTTGTCCACAGTTCCGGGCTCGCAGTTCCCAAAGCCCTTGGCATTTCACAATTGTTGGAAAGATAAGGGTGTGTTTTCTTATGTTAAAGGAGATTTTTGGACCCCATGCAAGGGCAGGAGCTGGTTGCCAGGAGGACCAGCCATGTAATTAGAGGGTTGAAACTTACAGTCCCGCCCCTGGACCTCCAGAGAAGGGAAAGGGGCTAGAAGTTGAATCAGCCAAAAGCCAAGGACAGTCAATCATCACTATGCAGTGGAGCCTCAGTGAAAACCTAAGAAGACTGGGTTCAGAGAACTTCTGGGTGGGTGAACGTGTGGAGATGGGTGTTGGGGGCAGGGTAGCGGTGAGTAGAGCACCTGGAGGACGCCTTTCCCACAGACCTTGCCTATGCATCTCTTTCCTCTGGCTGTCCCTGAGTTACATCCTTTTACATAAAACTGGTGATCTAGTAATTAAAATGTTTCTCAGTTCTGTGAGTTCCTGTAGCAAATTAATTGAACATGAGGAGGAAGTACTGACAACCTCTGATTTATAGCCAGTTGGTCAGAAGTACAGGTACCAACCTAGATTTGCAACCGGTGTCTGAAACCCCAGGAGGGGGTCACTGAAGCCTCCACTCTATAGCTGGTTGGTCAGAAGCATGAGTACCAGTCTGGGGCTTGCTATTGGCAACTGGCAATGGGGGGTCGGGGCTAGTCTTATAGGACCAAACCCTTAACCTGTGGAATCTAATACTATGTCTGTGTAGAAAGTGTCAGAATTGAGTTAAATTCCTGGACGTCCAAACAGTGTCCAAGAATTGCTTGGTTTCTTGTGGGCGGGAATCTCCATCCCACAGGTTGGAATTGGGAACCTTAACAGAGGGTAGGTATATGAGAAATCCCTGCACCTTCTGCTCACTATTGCCATGATCCTAGAACTGCTCTAAAAATTGTCTATTAAAAACTTCATTATATAAGTTTTTTGATGATTGTCAAAGAATGGGAACATTTCTGGATAACTGTTCTATTTCACACAGTGCCCCCCCTCCCCCGCCTCAGGAATTACTATTTTTAGTAATTGATTTCAGCGTTATCTCAAGTTCTTTTCATGGAACATTCAAATATACCTTGAATTTTATTTTTTAATTCGTTATCCACAAATTAGTGAATATAACTTTGTATATCTCAATAACATTTTGTTCAGAAAGATAGTTTAAGTAAAATAATAATGGTATGCCATCTTTATTGTGTATTTTTGAAACTTTATAGCTACATCATTATAGATAAAAAGCTCAGAAATAGAGTGGCTGTTCTCAGAAATAGAGTTAAAATTTTAAGGAACAAACTGCCATTTTTTAAAACAATGAATCATCACTGAGATATAATCCTCCGTCAAGTAATTAGTAGTTCCTATTATATCATAGGTCTTATCAACATTTTTCTAAAGAAGAAAAACTCACAATTGGACTTTGGAAATATCTGTCTTTAGTTCGATATATTTGAACATTAGCAGCCTGGTCTCTGCACATATCATTAGCAACTATCTCAGCGGATACAGTTAATTATCACAATTTCGTTCAGATGATGAATACTAAGTAGAATACTTGCTCTGTTATGAGTTGGGAAACTATGCTTTTGATATGAAAAAGATACCACTAAAAGTACAATGAAGTGGCATCTTTATGCTTTGCTAATGCCTGCCTGAAATTTTGCTCAATATTTTTATCTGTCTAGAGACTATGTTTCTCTCCCTTCCTCTCTCTCTCTCTCTCTCTCTGTTTCAGTAATTATGGCCGTACTACTAATGATTCCAAAAGACATTAGTGGAATTTTTAAATTGATGCTCTCATTTAAACAAGACAACTTTCAAATTGATCTTCTGTGACATACTGAGCTAGAACATTTTAATGGACCCTTATTGAAGGTTACCTTTCTTCTTTCTTAAATGCACTGTGGTAAAGATATTTCCAACTTGATTATCATTGAAAGTTAAAACAGGGAAATAGGGTGACTAGGACATCATGGTGGACTCTATTTAATACCACCTTAGAAAAGAAAGAAAGAATTATTTCTTGTTTAAAATAAAAAAATGGATAAGCAAATTGGAATTATAATGTCACTTGGATGTGCAATCTGATTATCAGTGAAAGTTCTATATACAGAATGAGAGTTTTGGAAGACATTTCTTTCCATCAAGAGGGTTTTTGTAGGTCTCACATGACATACATATGTATATATATGTATATGTATAAGTATACTCTATGTATGTATATATATCTGTGTATATATATAGTTGTCATATTTTATTCAACTATATATATACATATATATACATATATTCATATATTGTATTCATATATATGTATATGTATCTACATGTATATATATGTATATATATGAATGTGTATATATATATGTGAATATATATGTATATATATGAATATATGTATATATATATATATATATATGAAGATATACAAAGGGAACACATTTCCACATTGCAGAGTTGTGCATTCAACAAAAAGCAGTAAATATAATTTTCTTATTGTCTCATAGTCCACACACTGAGATTGAAGTAAAAAAAAAAGAAAAATGCATTGTAGACTAACTTGACCTCTTCTAAAGAAATAAAGGCAAAGCACACATTTTATTAAAATTAAAACTGGAAAATATTAGCAAATATCTTCAGTCCTTTTTTTTCTCTTTATGAAAGTTACTGAGGGGTGCCTGGGTGGCTCAGCTGGTTAAGCATCTGACTCTGTTTCAGTTCAGTTCATGATCTCACGGTTTATGAGTTCAAGACCACATCGGGCTCTGTGCTGATAGTGTGGAGCCTTCTTGGGATTTTCCTCCTCCCTCTCTCTTTTCCCCTCCAGAGATTGCAGGCTGAAAAATGCTTTGCATTATCACTGACTGGCTAAAATATTAAAGAAAAAAAAGATATAAAAATATATAGATATCCATGTGAAGCTGACCAAGCATGAAATGCAATCTAAATTTTTTTTAATGTTTATTTATTTTTGACAGAGAGAGACAGAGCATGAGCGGGGGAGGGGCAGAGAGAGAGGGAAACACAGAATCCCAAGCAGGCTCTAGGCTCTGAGCTGTCAGCACAGAGCCTGATGCAGGGCTCAAACTCACAGAGTGGGAGATCATGACACGAGCCGAAGTCGGACACTCAACCGACTGATCCACCCAGGCACCCCATGAAATGCAATATAATATAATATAGGGGGGGATAAGGTTAAGTGTTAATATCCACATTAGATTATTATTTTCTATTTATTGTACCTCTAGTTGGATCAGAGTATATAAGGAATTGTTCATAATTTCTTCTCTCTTCCTAGGAAAAAATGTTTATTTCCACTTCAAATAATTATACATGAAATGTTATTACAACTTTCCAAGTACCATTTTCCAATGTTTGTAAGTGTAATATATCACAAATGATGATAAAGGGGTTCATTTTAGACCCCTAATAAATAATAAAATTATATTATCTTATGCTCAGATATTGCCCTAGAGTTTTCAAAGCACTCTCACTTACATTACCTCATTTGGTCCTCAAAGCAACTCTGTTAAGCTAGCAGAATTGTTTTTAGGACTGTCATGATACAGGAAACAGAACAGCTTCATGAGGTTAATCTATTTTTTTAATCTTTATTTATTTTATTTTTGAGAGAGAGAGAGGAAGCATGAGCAGGGGAGGGGCAGAGGCAGAGGGAGACAGAGGATTCCAAGCAGGCTCCATGCTATCAGCGCAGACCCCAACATGTTATTAAACAGAGAATGGTATACAAATCAGACACTCACTGGAGACAATGGCAGTGGAGTTATGAAGAAATGAACAATGCATGGCGATAATAAAGGATAAAAGATTATGGGAAGAAAGAATGAAAATGAGAAAAGTGGGTGGAAATAGTTGACGTAACAGTGAGTAAGAGAAGTTGTGGTCCAAAGGAATGCACAAGCCTTCTAGAAAGTAGGGAATCTGAGATAATTGTTTCACATTCTTCTCACACAGATCCTTATGCATTCATCAACTCTGCACTGACAGCTCTGCTCCTCCTATAACTGAGAGGAGGCATCTGGCAGAAATCAAGCTGGCAACAAATAACGGGAGACTGAGGTTTTGTAGTCAGATTGAGAAATCAAGATTTTAATGTTGGGATTCTTTACTGAGGTATAAATAGGATTAAAGAAATCAAAAAGAGAACCAGTAAGAGATGTCAAGGTACTCAAAGACTAACAGCGGCAGAAAACTACCACCTTTTGGCTGAGGTTGTAGAGAAAAGATCATGTTACTGGAGCCCAATGAGCACTGGAGTTTTTGTAAAGGGTCCACTTGGTGGAAATGGTGTTCCTGGAAGAGTGCAGCTCTTTATACAATTGCAGAATTACAGCAGGAAGGGAGTGGGGGAAATTTCTTCACCTCTGTTTCATTTTTGCCCTTGAAACTAGCTGCTGTTGTACCCTAGTGGTTGAACCTGACCAGAAGTGAAAAGCGAGAGGGTCCAGTTGATGGAGTTCTTGGGGCTAGCCTAATGGGTTACAGAACTGGGAGCATACAGAGCTGGATAGATTAGGTTAGTCCTTTGTAAATTTCTTAACATGGAAAGTGAAGTTTGACATTCTTGGGCTCCCACCTCCAGACAGCTCTCTCTTTCCTTGGACACTGGGCACTCGTTACAGGTATCATAGCCCCATCCCACTCTGTGTGTCTTCACTACGGTCTGTTAACCTAAATGGACTTCCATTATCTAATTAAGTCATTCTTAGTAGAAGACAACAATGAGAATTAACTCTCTAGGGGGCACAGACAACACAAAAGAGGAATTTTTAGGGTAAACACATCTATTACTGGTAGAGTGTGTTGGAGGAGGAAGAAAGTATATTAGAGAAAAATATGATTTCTATGTTCCTTGCCAATGTACTGCCTCTCTTTGAAGGAGATGACCCACAGCTAAGAACAGAATTAGTACTGCCATTCAAATCCATTTCCTCACTTCTGAATGCTCTGGTATTACACCCACTTTATACATTTGAAAGTTCTGCTCTATCTTTCTAAGACAGCTTTGGGCTTTCACAAGAAGATGTGTATTGTGAGGGCAGACAAGA
The DNA here is from genome assembly GCF_028749965.1 of Puma concolor. Classification (NCBI taxonomy): domain Eukaryota; kingdom Metazoa; phylum Chordata; class Mammalia; order Carnivora; family Felidae; genus Puma; species Puma concolor. The sequence continues at coordinate 179,094,753 of NC_141670.1, read as the reverse complement.
GGACTTAATTTCCAGGCCACTACTTAGTACTTTTATTGTTCACTAACATGTCCTTATTTTTATAGCTTCACTATTGATTTTCATAAGTAATGGATATATGTGTCTCTGGCAGCTTTTGACGAAATTGTAGCCAGAATGGTTGTAAGTGTTGGTAGCTCTTCTAACCTGCACTATCCGCCTCGTACGGCTGTATGGATCAAACAAGATAAGGTATGTAATATGTCTCAATAACTATGAAGTAAAATATAGTTTTGATGTTTCAACTTATTACTTTTCTCCGAGATGAAATGCATACGTGAAATACCTAAATGGTAACACAAAAATACGACTGTCATATGGTCATGAACTACTGGTGATCATAAATATTTTTGGCTCACAAATAAAAAAAGAAAAATATTGTCATGTTCAGGTTCCCTCAAGAAATCATTTTAAAGAGATCATTTCAGGATGAATGCACATTAGTCCAGAATCGATGAAGATATTGCTTAATGGTTCTGAAAAGTCACTTTATTGATTTATCAATCTATAAATTTTTAAATATTGCTTGTTAGATGCTTTGCTCTTATAAGTTCTGGAATCAGCAAAGCAGAAATCACACATGCAGCATCTGACAAGATTACATGTGAACTGAGTATCTCACATGAAGTAAAAAAGTCCAATAAGGCAGCTGCCATTATGAGACACCTCATAATAATGGAAAACAAAGTTATGAAGACACGGGTCCAATAATACTAAAGACGATATAATATAAAAGTGTACTCCCAACACAGAGAGTTAAACACGAGACATAATCATAGCTAGCTTATTGGTATGAAGGAATAGGATGGTGGAAAATTTTCTCATTAAAGATCACATTGCACTAAGCTTAGAGAGAAAATATCAATGTTCATGGCAATGCTGATTATTGGCCAAAAGGGTAAAAAGTATCAGAATTTTGGCAAAAATGGAAGGGGGGATATAAATGAAGTTCTAAAAATTCCTCATTTTTGTTTTTGTTTTTGTTTTTGGTTGGTAGCTATCAGCAGTTACTCTTAATTAAAATTTATTAGTAATTGGTTATGATTGTCACAAAGGAAATTTTGTTGACCTAAGTAAAGGAGAAAAATTATGAGATCCTATGAAGAAAGTTGCACAAGAAGCCTTAAGAGAAACAGACATCCTTAGCTACTCTAAGGAGTCACAAAGAAGGAAAATCCCATATGTAATAAGAGGTTTAGAAATTAAATATTCTGTACAATACTATTTCTTGACTGACTGACAGAATTCAGTGCCAGCTCTCTGTGAAGCTCATGTTCAGTGGTTTCTATGCCTTGGAAAGAGAAAAGATTTATGAAGAACCCCTTTACACAACAACTTAGAAGACAGAAAGAATAGATCCTAAACAGAGAAGAAAACACTAAGAAAAGTGAACCAGGAATTACAACATGCTCAAGATTTTAAAAGAAATTAAACTATGAATGGCTTTGGACTGGAATGTGAAAAGAATAACGTGGAAGAAAAAATTCCATAATACTGAATAAATAATATCTGGTAGCTTTTTCCTCATGCACTGATTCTAAGAGTTTTGGAAAAAATGCATCCAGGGACTCTAATAAACTGCTGATATGAATGTAAAACTGTATAACCTTTTGGGAAATAGTTATCGGCTTCTTAAAAAATTAAACACAGACCTATCATTTGACCTAACCATTCCACTCCTAGGTTTCTCCAAAAAGATAAAGGAAATATATGTCCATTTAAAGACTGGCACACAATTGTTAATTGCAGCCTTATTTCTGATAGCCAAAAACTGGAAACAGATCAAATGTGTATGTCAAGATAATAAATAACCAATGTATCCATTGATCATCCAATGGATATCAGAATGATGGTTATCCAAGGGCACCTACATGGCTCAGTTGGTTAGGCATCTATTGGTTTCAGCTCAGGTCATGATCTCAGTTTCATGAATTTGAGCCCCTCAACAGGCTCCACACTGGCAGTGTGGAGCCCGTTTGAGATTCTGTCTCTCCCTCTCTCTCTGCCCCTCCCCACTCATGCTATCTCTGTCTATAAATAAGTAAATAAATAAATAAATAAAAATAATGCTTATCCAAATGATACCATGATATGCAAATTACTCAAATGATAATCAACTGCCTATGAATGGGTAAACAGTTAGTGTATACCCATAAAATAAAATACTATTAACAACAACAACAAACAAAAGATCCCTTGGCACATGCAAAAAGATGGATGAATTTCAAACTAATGCTACTATGTGAAATAAGCCAGACCAAAAAAAAAAAAGAATATATACTGTTAATTAATTATATGTAAATATCAAGAAAATTAATACCAATATATAGAGATATAAAATGCATCAGTGGTTTGCTGGAGATAATGGGGTTGGCAGAAATGTGAGAGAGAGATTAGCAGAGGCATGAGCAAGCTTGTGGAGGTGATGGGCATATTCTCATAATTGTAGTATTTATATCTATTGTGTATGCATACGTCAAAGTGCGCACTTTTAACATGGCTTATATATGGGCAATTCATTGACTACCAATTATACCTTAATAATACTAATTAAGATATAATTGCGAGGCTTTTTACTCATGGGGTGATTCTGAGACATTTGGAGAGGCTGCACTATAGTATCCCATACTCTGCAACCAAAGATAAGGCAGCCACCAAAAACTATGTTTACCTTGCTAAACAATCTCAGTTAATCTGTGGCCTTGACTGGCTAAAAACATCTTCCACTGAAGCATTTCACATTCATTCATTCGTTCATGTATCCTGTCACTTATTACCTCGCTAACACATATTTATTTATCTAAGTCAGGCTCTGTCTCGGAGACTCCAAACTTAGTTAGTCTTACATTCAGCCTGTTATTATTTTCCCATATTCCTCACAAACCTCGTCTTCACAGCCTCTTAATCCCAGTCAATTGCACCATCACTTCACAATTTGCCATAAAAACTACTTTTTCCCCCAGCAAATCTTCATGAGGAGATATAGCATAAGGCAAGAACTGAATATAAGAAGATATCGAAATTCGACTCAGGTTCTCAAGGATGTTAAAGTCACGTGGAAAATTAATGTGCAAAGAAAATGTAGTAATATAATGTCGTGGTATTTACAGGCAATGGGATACACCAGCCTATTTTGTCAGCAGGGGTCCAAGACGTTTTAAAGAAATATAATCTTTAAAGTACAACTTAGGAAATTAATATGAACTCATTTTCCAAACAAGGGGGAAGGGATGGTATCTCAGTAAAACAACATCACGGACAAGAGTATGGGAGTCTAAAGCCCTGATGTATTCAGACAAAGGTGAATACTCTGGTTACTTTCAGGGAGACAATACAGAATGTTGCTTTGGCTCAAGTTCAGCTCAAGATTTTAAAAAGTGATAAAGTGGGAACATCCTCTGAATAGAATGCTTTAGGGAGAAGGCTCTAAGTGCACCACAGTCTGAAGACTTAATGAGACCAGAGCTTTTTAGGCTCTCAGGGAATATGGGGTGATGTTCATAACATGCATGAAGAATCCATTTCAACCTTCCTATCTCCCTAAGACATTGCATTTCTTCCCAGAGATTCAAGCCAGGGACATTTCGCCATCTTGTGGTAGACAGATAGATGGTGACACCCTGATTCTCCTTCTGGGCCACTCACCTTTCCCTTCAGGGAAGGAACTACTTCCATTTAAAGAGAGGTCAGAAGACAGCCCGCTGCTGCCGGCTCCTTCAGCATCTACCTTGGTTGCAGGAAGTGGTTTCTCCCAAGGCCGCATCCTTCCTGAGGCAGCTCACATTCTCTATCTAAGTAGAGACAGTTTCAACTATTATGGGTCCCTGCAGGAAAGCTCGGGATGGAATTCTTCTAAACTTCCCACCACTGACTTGACTGAGAATTTGTCAGGACAGTATTTGTATTTTTCTTTGTATTTGTATTTTAGTCCTTTCCTCTATACAATCAATTTCCTCCTTCATTTCACAGCGATTGAACCTTAAGAAACATATCGCGCCTCAAACTCCATCTCAGCTTCTGTTTCCAGAAAACCCAACCTGCAACACGTCTCAGCCTCATTGATTATTTGACATTGGCAAGGCTGGCTTTCAGTCAACCCCCAAATAAACAGTAGAGCCACTACAGCTGCCCGAACTGACACATTCCATTAAAATGTGTCTCCATATCAATTCATTATCTCCATCTTTGGATATATTAGGCTTCCTTGAGTTAACTTCCTCAGATCTATTCCCAAATAAATTGTATCGGTTATATACTTCTATAAATTAGCAAATCTTACTAATATTTTCATGCAAAAATTATTCATGTGGGTCTGGTTTTGCTATCTAATGCTAAAATGGGATTGTAATTGTAGAACTCGAAAAACAAGATATAGTGAGGTTGGGTCTTGGGAGAAATGGCATCCTCTTATAAGACAACTGCCCTGAGTAATGTTATCAAGCAAGGAAAGTTTGTCTCCTCAACCACAGATAGAGGTGCTATTTCCATTGGGAAGAAAATCTCAAAGCAAGTTGCATATTCAAGGATTTCAACTTCTATCAAGGACATGAAAATTTTCATATTCCACAATCACAATTCCACTCCTCATTTTTAGATAAATTATAGGAAGGTGGGAATTCAGCTTGCATGATTAATTTGTATTCAGCACAATTAAATTTGGGATATAATTTTCATTGCTATCTGCTCAGCCATTTTAAGATATAAGTGATTATTTTTAAGACCATAGTAGTACGTCTCTGATCATCTGATTGGGATTGATCAAAGAGTTTATGGCCCTGAGCTCTTCATTTTCTTTGTGTAAACTGTTGAGGATAATCCCAAGGTGGCCTTCCACTCCTAGTTCTTAATATCATCATTAATATGATAATGGTCAATTACTATAGTCACTTGATATTCTAAAGCTTGGTGTAAAACAGTTTTATTCAGAGGAATAACAAGTGTTAATTTAAGTAATTTTGATATCACTCCATGCCCCAGATTTCCAGTTTCCAATAAATATTTTCATCATCCCAACCATTCCAAGGGTCCTCATTTAAGGGTATGGTCCCTGTGACCAAACTTGGTGCCTCTTATAGCATCAGTTAGGGACACAACAAGAAAATAGAAACCATCGTTGGTATTGAATTATAGAAGTTCTTTTTTTTCATTTTCTATTAAAAAATGGACAACAATGAGAGATAACTGAGTTAGATCTTAATATATTGACAGTACTGTTCAAGTTGCAGTTAAGATGGTATAAAGTAATTCAGTGATCTATTTGTAGTATCCTGGTAAATGACGTAAATGACACACTTACAGGAACTACTGAATGATGGAATTGATCATGGTGTACCCACAATTCTGGGAGCAGTATTACATGATTGTATTTAGAAAATAGCTATCTGTTTACTATTCTGATCCACTCAGTCACTGGGTTTTGATGTGGCCTATATGCCACATATACATGGAATTGTAACTTTCAATGATGGCTTATGTAGTTGGTCCACAACTTCTCCTCTGTGACAAATAGCCTGAGCCTTAGATCAGGAGCTGGATACAAAACAGGCAGGATTAGCTCTGAGCTCACTGGAGGCACTGTTGCTTTTTACAACCTTACAATTGGCAGTCACATCATTTAGAGTAGAGAATAGAATCCTCATCATGTCTTTACATTATGCATTTAACAAACATTTGTCAGCAAACTTTCCTATGATTAATTTGATTTCACCCCCTAGGGAAAGATTGCCTTAAAAACATTTATGGTATGATTAATTGAATTTTAGAAATTTGATTAATACTTCAACTTCAGAGCTTTTAAAATACATTATTAAAATGAATTTTACTTGAGTTTTAATAATTCCATGACTGTTCCTTTTGAGCCACTGTTACTTGCGTCAGATTGTAAAATTCAGTAAGAAGAGAATTCACATTCAATAGAACTGGGCGGCTTTGGGCTTTTAGTCTGGCAATGAATAACAAGACTGTGTAGAGGTGACAGTGATTTAAGGCTGTGAGAACAGGTCTTTATTTACCTGCTATTGAAATCAGACACAGTCTCTGGTCTGGATGCAGTAAATATTTTGTAATTTTATTGGAAACTGTAACATCCTTGCACTCACAAAAGCCAGTTTTCTATACAGTATTACATGACATCTCCACAGTAATGATAAATTAGATTCCACCTCCAAAATATCCAAACTTAACCATTTATAAGGAAAATGGAACTGAAGCAATCTACTTCACAATTCTGGTCTGCTGCCAGAGTAATTCTCTAAGGAATATATTGTTTGCTTGAGAGAAGAAAGAATATAACTCCATATTATTTATTGAGTGCCTACTATGTTTCAAACACTGTGCCACACTGTGGTATGCATTTTAATTGTGCTATCTCATGTGCCCTGACAATAGCCCATGAGTTAGATCGTGCTATCCCCACACTGCTCCTGAAGAGATAGGCTCCATAGATATGACAGTGTCCCAAGATCACACAACTAGTATGTGGCTTTCAACTCAGATCACATTGCTCTCCTGCCAACAAGACAAATCTTAATGAAAACACCAAAACATTTTTCCACGGGAACACAAAATCTATATAAAAATTATGTGTATACACACACACATATTCAGTTGTGATTGCATGCAGCAAGTTATATATCTCCAAAATGAGTGGAAGATTTATGCATGTCCAATGATTAAAAGCACAATGCATGCACACACACACACACACGCACACACACCACATTGTTAATCATCTTAGACAGAAGAGGGAAACTTGTATTTTACTTAAGCCTTCCTGTTCTGTTCTGGAATGTGCATGAAAACTGCCAAGATTATTTTTTTAATAAGCAATGTGCTTTGTATTACTTTTCTGTGACTACTGTAACAAAAAGTGACTTATAACAGCAGAGAAGTTTATTCTCTCACAATTCTATAGGCCAGAAATTCAAATCCAGATCGTTTGGCCAAAATCAAGGTATTGGCAAGGCTGCACCAGCTCTACGAGAGAATGTATTCCTTGTTTCTCCCAGCCTCTAGTGGCTAATGGACCTAATCTCCGCCTCTGTCTTCACATCATATCTTCTGTGTGTGTGTGTGTGTGTGTGTGTGTGTGCACGCGCACGCACATGTGTGTTTGTGTATATGTTGGCATAGATGTATTTGTATATCAAATCTCCTCAGCCTCCTACCTGTAAGGATTCATGTAATGATATTTTGAGCCCATCATATAATCCAGGATAATCAGTCTTTTTTAGATCCTGAATTTAATCACATATACAAAGATCCTTTTTTCAAATAAGGTGACATTCACATGTTCCAGAGATTAGGACATGATACGTTTGAGGGTCATTATCAGCCTACTACATATATCTTGCTATTTCTGTAATTATTTTGTTTACTCCTTTGCCTTTGGCATGGGGAAAATCCAGTTATCCTTTACATTTTCATTGTTAGCTTCATCTCACTACTTCATAACTTCCCACAATGGGTCTTTGATTAGGAAATCCCCACAATGGCAAAGTGTTGCAATTTGTTGGGCAGTGACACAAAGCAGTGGATTGAGATGATAGTGGCAAAGTGATAATTATATCAGTTTCTGCTAAAAACAAAAACAGACAATCCTGGAAAATGCTGCATACAACTTCACTCAGATTTAATTGCCCCTAGTCCATAAAGACAAAATGGAGAACTAGTTACATTCACTTTTTCCAAATCCTGCATAAAACAGGTTGTTGTATATTTACAATTTATATTTTCACCAAAATGGACGATAATTTTCCTTGCCCAGTTTCATTTACATATTCTTTTAGTAACTACACCGATATTTAATGTGAAATATCTAGTTCACTTATTTTTTTTATTTTTGTTAATTTTTTTTTCAATATTTATTTATTTTTGAGACAGAGAGAGACAGAGCATGAACGGGGTAGGGTCAGAGACAGAGGGAGACAAGAATCTGAAACAGGCTCCAGTCTCTGAGCTGTCAGCACAGAGCCCGACACGGGGCTCGAACTCACAGACCGCGAGATCATGACCTGAGCCGAAGTCGGACGCTTAACCGACTGAGCCACCCAGGCGCTCCTCTAGGTCACATATTTAAAATGGCATTGAATTGACCTCTGGCCACACTGGCCATCATGCAGCATTTGTGTAATCTAAAATTATTCCAAATATAAAGTTTACTGGAAAAAATACCAAGGAAAAGTAATACCTGTGAAAGACAAAGAGAGACAACAAATATATAACTGATTTCTTTGAAGAAGAAGAGCAATATAAAAAGAAAAAAAAAGGTAGATAAAATTTAAGAAAAATTGACAGATATAAGGGAAATTTGAATCTACAGATTTAAAGAGAACAAGATGTTCCATGAAACATTGACACAAGATAATAAAATATATGTAAAATAGATATGTCAAATAGATATTCCACTAAAGATGGATAAATCTTAAAGGCAAAGAAAGAATTCCCATTGGTTATCTAGACAAAAATATCAAGTAACTCTTAAAGACAAAAAATCAGTCTGTCTTCCCATACCTCCTTCATAACAATGGAATACTGCATATAATTTTTTTTAATAAAAACCAAGCATGACTCCAAAGCTCTATATCCAGGCAAGCTGACGCTCAGATCAGTTTTGAACCTGGAAGCCACTTTTAATATGAAAAATCAACTCAAGGTTTAGATCAGCCCTTCTCAAAGAAACTACCACAGGACAAGTTTTTGCTAAGAGATTAATGGAGAAACTTGGTAAGAGAACTATTATGGAGCAACATGCCCATTTTATTTGTTGGCTTAAACTAAAACTCATGTGAGCATTATAAATATGGACAAGAATGTGATGTTAGAAAGTATGGAGGTGTGGAAATGGCGTACTATACAGAAATTTGAAAAGAATAGGGAAAAGGTGGTTATAACAGCAGTTTTCTCTTTTGTGGACAGAATCAAAATATTTAAAATTAATAGATTAGGTAAGACAGCGTAAGTAATGTAAGGTTATAAAGCTGATAAATAACAAAATAATAAAATCAATGAACACCTGGGGAAAAAAAGTAGAGAAAAGCAAAAATCAGTTTCTTCATTGTTCACAGTCAGAATCAGTAGATATTGAAGAAATAAATGATTAAGAATATTATGTAAAAACATAGTTACAAAGTAACTCCTTGAATAAAAATACAGGGATTTCCTAAAAGAACATACTTCAAAAAGCAAGGCAAACGTTAAGTTAAAAAATAAAAAAAAGATAAATTTAGACCAGTACATAGAAAATGATATCGTTTATATAAAATAAATATACATGAAGATGATTATAGCTGCACAGATTGAAAAACCAGACAAAAACCATGTCAAAATGATTGCATCTAAAAGAGATAACTAGCAAGGCCAGAAAAAAAAGTGGGAGAGAGATTTTTACTTCATTTCCTACCGTATCTTTTAAATATTTTATAAGGAATATATTTTCCCTACTAACATTTAATAAGCCCATAGTAAACAACAACAAAGTAGCAAAGGATTTGTATGTGGAATGAGTGTGTATTGGGGAAATAGCCCATATACTTTGTCTTGGTTCGAACAATATTCCACAAACAACTCTGCATGCTCACCCTTATTTAGATGATCCTGTAAAATGTAGGTATTGGGTAACTGAACAAATATCCTAAAATATCTGGAGTTTTGAATGCTCATCAATCTTCTGTTTACTAAAAACTTTTATTGGCCACATTAAAAAACATATTCTCTTCTCAATCAACCTGTGCTCTAGCATTTTCAAATCGAGAAAAAGAAATAATAAGAGAGGAGCAGGAATCGTGAGGACCTGATGAGACTTCCAGAGGGTAAACAGATGATGTAATAGAGAAAGCAGAAACGCTACTGCCACTGAGGCCAAAGGGGACAGTGTAGATTCATGAAAGGCATCCATGCTTGAAGCTGCTCTCACTTTCAACTGTTTGCTACTCTCCTAAAGAAACTCTGGTGGACCAACATAGTTATGGGTGATAAATGACATCTGTGAGCATATCAGAAAGAAATACCTAAATGCAGAAGAAATACTAATTTATTGAGAATCGATATTATAGTAAGAGATAGTCAAGTAGATCAGTTTTTACTATGAAGAATTGGGCAGTATTACTTCAAATTTGGAACTACAGATCTTCCTTGACTTACAATGAGGCAATGTCCTGGTAAAGCCATCATACGTTGAAAATATTAAAAGTTGAAAGTGCATTTAATATACCTAACCTACCGCGTATCACAGCTTAGCCCAGCCTACCTCAAACATACTCAGCACACTTCAATTAGCCTACAGTTGGGCAAAATCATCTAACACAAAGCCAATTTCACAATGAAATTTTCATTAGCTCATGCACTTTATTTAATACCATATTGACAGTCAAGCACAAAATGACTATATAGCTACAGAGTGGTTGTTAGCCTATCAGTTTTTCCCCCTTGTGATCTCCAGGCTGACTGGGAACGGCGGTTCAGCGCCCACCTGGCATCACAGACAAGTAGCATACCGCATGCAGCATGTTGCTAGCCCAGGAAAAGTTCAAAATTCAAAATTCAACATATGGTTTCTATTGAATCTATATCACTTTCACACCATCGCAAAGATGAAAAATTTTAAGTCAAACCACTGGAAGTTGGGGACTATCTTAAATGTCGTAATATCCTGACTCAAAATAATGATTATGTGAGATCCTCAAAAATTAAAGTTGCATAGACGTGGTCATCTCTCTAAGAAATTCTATGTAAAAAGCCTCTTGACCTCTTATATGGTAATGTGGTCCAGTAAGATCATTGGACCTAAAGCTGAGGCTCCATTTTAGTTCCCTGATTTCCCCCATTGGTTGTACTGAGGTTGTACGGAGATTCCATTTGGGTTTTCATCTCTGCCTTCACCATCTACAATCTGATATCTGTTTCAGTCACACAGAAGTCACTCTATGTGTTTTGAAGAGAAAATGATTGAATTCCCATAATTGGTTTTTGTATATAGAAGCACTAGAAAAAGTGAGGTAATATAGGTTAAGAAACTGGTGCTAGCTAATCTCACTGTAGATTTATTCATGAGAGGAAAATTAGTTATAAGCACCAACAATCAGTTGATAAATCAAGAGCCCAGTTTACTGCTTTTAAATTCCTCGTTTGTGGGGCTCCTGGATGGCTCAATCGGTTAAGCATTCGACTTCGGCTCAGGTCATGATCTCAGGGTTTGTGGGTTTGATCTCTGCCTTGGGCTCTGTGCTGAGGAGACTGGAGCCTGCTTCAGATTCTGTGCCTCCCTCTCTCTCTCTCTGCCCCTCCCCACTTGTGTTCTCTGTCTCTCTCTCTCTCTCTCTCTCTCTCTCTCTCTCTCTGTCTCTCTCTCTCTCAAAAATAAATAAACATTAAAAAAAATTAAGTAAAAATAAATTCCTCAGAGTGCCTGTGTGGCTCAGTTGGTTAAGCATCTGACTTTAGCTTAGGTCATGATCTCACGGTTCGTGGGTTTGAGCCCTGCATCGGACTCTGTGCTGACAGCTCAGAGCTTGGAGCCTGCTTCGGATTCTGTGTCTCCATCCTTCTACTCCTCCCTTGCTCAACTCTGTCTATCTCTCTCTCAAAAATAAATAAGCATTTAAAAAAATTAAAAGAAATAAAGAAATAAATTCCTCATTTGTGTACATGTAGGATGCCACAAGACCAGCACCACAGAAGTTTATGTTCATACTCCTGTCTCAGAGAAATTCTCTGGACGCCTCTAATTGTCTGTTGTTCTTGATATTTAGGAGCATAGTTATACGGTAGCCTTCAACGGCCTCTTATTTTGATTTTTTTTGACTCAAACAAATCCTTTAAATAAATTGATTTTAATTTGATTTCTCCTTAAATTATCTTATCTCAGATCCACCACATAGGATATGCCCTAAAACCTAAGTATCTGATTGTTCTCATCCCAGTATGCTGGTATTTTGTTTTTGCAAGGGAAACCAGACTATAGGCATTTAAAGAAACACAAGATAGTAGTTTCTCTCTTGATAGAATTTATTAATTTTATGTGACTTTATAAAAGAAATACTAAGTGAAGAGACAAAAATTATCTTATGTATTCTCTGTACCTTTTTAAAACATAATGCAGTGATTAAAAATAGAAAACCTTAAATTAGTAAATTCTTGACACTGAATTATACATGAAAAATGATTAATTAAATGTAAATTATCATCTGAAAATGGACATTAATTTGTACTAATATCCTTCAAAATGTCTGTGAGTTATACATAAGACCTAGATTAATCTTATGATGATCTATCACTCTGAAATGTTTCCACAAAGCATAAGAAATTAATTATCATAAAATTATTTTATTAGACCATTAGACCAAGGAATAGATCACTAGATCAATAACCAATCCTCACCAAATGAGTACACAAACACAGATTAAGAGGTATCTACCTATCAGTCTCTATTCTGGTAAAATCTTTTGACAAATTTAAAGCTACAGTTTGTCCCCAAAGTATTTTCTTGAAAAAGGAATTGCTATGTACCCAGTCTGGCAGATCGTGGACGTTATGCAATGCTTGTAGAGTTGGAATAGACATTTAAAAAAAACATTGTCTTCCATTTTTACACATATGGTGATGGTGTTAATACTCAGAGAGAATGGAAATACTAACTTAAAGTCATAAAGTTTCTTCACTATAGGAGAATTACACAAGTCTCCTGAAATCTGATCCATTTATTTTTTAACACCCAACTTTAGGAAAAGAAAATTTTACTTGTGAAATATGGCTGGAAGTAGAGAATGTCCTAACCATTACCTCCTGTTCCATGTCAATGTATATGAAAAATCTTATTTTAGATAGGTTACGTGTTAAAAATAATGCATGATCTGATAGAGATTTCAAAGGAAATGTGATTTTTATTAATTAATTGAATTACAGTTAAATATTAATCTCCATGTATAAAATAATTATGGCTACTGATACAATCTTCTACATGAATCACATTTTTATTTGGAACAAGTTTGGTTATTACAGTGTATGGTGGAAATATTTGCGACTCTTTGGTCTAAAGATGTGAAGGTAATGTTTGTTAGTTTGTACACAGTTTCAGAAATATCAAAGTAAATACAAAGACATGTTTATGTCAAGTTATTCACTAACAGCTCTACCTACCTACACAGAATGCTCACCAAGTACCTCAACTTGAATGCTAGTAAGATTTTAATTATACAAGAGAAAACCAAAGATATACTTTTAGTTATAGATATGAATTGTTCTTGTACTCTAAGTAATAATGGAGTAGGATATTTTGAAGTCTAAGATATTTTATTGGCAACTGGTGCAGAAAATTTCCTTATAGGGGTAGGAATCAGAACAGAGGTCACTGCAGATAGAGGATCCAGGGTGAACTGAGAAGAAGTATGGAGGAATGTATTTATTGTATACTAACAATTGAGTAAAAAAATAATAATGCTAAAGTGTGATCCCGTTTCTTCAATAATGATACTAATAGACATCATGTTGGTAAGATACATCAAAATTGTATCAGTGGTTTTCTCTCTTGGAATTTAGGGTAATTAAAATTTGTATCAAGTTTCCTTTAATTATTTTTTAATATTTCTATTAAATAATAATATATTACTTGGCAATGTCATCAAAGGAAAAAACAAAGGACTTGGATAAATTGCAAGATGGTGAAAATTTTCCTTTATTTTTTGTAATATTGAGCAGTACTTTAAAAAATCCACAGACTTTGACAGAATATAAAACATGATTAGATTTTCACCAGCAGCTCATGTGGCTGTGAATAACACACAGGCATAATTGACCTTCAGAGTAGAACTGAATGCCAGAAGAAATGTTCATCAAAGAAGAAATTCTATAAGGAGAAATATCCTAGACCACTAGACAAAGAAAACTTTCGTTATCAAAATATTCTAGTCTGTTCTTATTCCAGAAGTAGAAATAATTATATCTTGAAATAAAACTGTAGCCTTCATTTTCTCTTGTATAATTAAATCTTTATCAACATTGTCATTGCTTTTAAATTAAATATTAAATAGGTGTAAAACATAGACCCTAGCTTTTTATACCATTGATACCATTGTCTCTTCTCTCTCCCTCAACCCCTCTATCATCTATATATCTATCATCTATCTCTCTTCTAATGTCTCTCTCTTCTCGCTCTATCATCTATCAATCATTTATTCTTTTCTCCCTCTAGAGAAGAGGATTAAAGTGATAAACAAAGAGGGATAAGTTGTGCAAAATAGGCTTTTATTATGCATATTTACAGCCTCTATTAGACATTATCTGTGTGTGTGTGTGTGTGTGTGTGTGTGTGTGTGTGTGTGTGTAAGCATTCACATGTTTGTCTAAAATCCACCAATGTAAACTTTTATCCATTGCCATTGTGAGCAGTAGACCTGAGCTGGTGGAACAGATCCAAAGCGGAACATATGGTGCCTGTAGTTGACCTGAATAGTGAGAGGGGTATACTGAGAATGGCTGACTTTCTGCTACCAAGTGAGCTTACAGGTGCAGCAAAAGAAGTTCCACAAAAAGTTGGTTGATTGTGTCAGTTAATGTTGACTGCATTTGTCAAATTACCACAAGGACTGTCTTATAATAAAGAAGGATAAAACAATAAAAAACAGAATAAAAGAGTACAAAAATTTGGAGACTTGCAAGTTTGGAAGGAGTAATTGCTTCTCATCTGCAGCCAGGAAAAAAAAAAAAATCAAATTGAGAAGACCTTTGAGCAATAAAGTCTGATTAGACTCACTCCTGCAGCAAGAATCAAGTCAGGGCACAGCTGTCACATTCCTTCTTAAAAGCTCTGACTCGATTTTGGAGTGTCAGATCAAAGACTCAATTCATGTTTGACTCCCAATAAATTCTCTCTTTGGGACATAGTGACTCAGGAAAAATGGAGTACAAATATATTTCTCCAAAGAAACTTGATATAGTTATGATACTAGCTATTAAAAAAGGAGAGCACATAGATTCAAAAAAGCAAAGATATGTCACAAATCAAAGAAATATGTATAGAAAAGAAATGTAGGTGAGGCTCGTGGCACATGTTGCTGACTGAATTGAATTGATGGAAATTCTACTATGTTTGGAAAATACTTGCACTATCAATAAAATCATGACTTAAAGAAATATCTGTGACTGTTCAAGACCAGACTATGCCAGAAATACCAGAACTCTGATTGTTCAAGATCTCCAATCTTCTAAGGGTGAAAAGCAGATTAGGGAAAAGCTCTTAGGTTTCCCAAGGAGGGTATATTTTCTATTTCTCCTTTCACTTGAAACTTACTAGAAAAAAGGAGAAGAGAGAATTATTCAGGAGAATGGAGATTAGAAGCACAGGGGACAATTAATTGACTGAACATCCCCTCACAGTAACTGTGCAGATATTTTTCAAAATTGACATGCAAACATGCAATTTTTCCTTTTTCTGAATGCAGGTGTTTGCTGAAATTATCCAGTTCCCTGGATATACTGTATAATTAGTCTATTCAGTTCATAAATGTCTGTATCAAGAATAAACACATAGGGTTTTTGGTTTGTTTTTTTGTTGTTGTTGTTTTTTAAAGATTTTTAAAGTTTATCTATTCTGAGAGATAAAGAGAGAATGGAGGAGAGTTAGAGAGAGAGAGGGAGAGAGAAAGAATCCCAAACAGACTTCGCATTATCAGCACAGAGCCTGACACGGGGCTTGAAATCATGACCTTGAGATCATGACCTGAGTCAGAATCAAGAGTCAAGTTCTTAACCAACTAAGCCACCTAGGAGTCCCCAACTTGGGATTTTTATTAAAGTGTCTGATATAAATAATATCTTGATATAGATATCAACAATCAATATATAGATCTTAAATGTAAAACTGGATGCCAGGAGCAGATGGCAATTCAATGATAGCTCTCTTGGAAGGAGATAACTGCCTTTTGTGTATACAGTGAAAGATGAACCAAATATTTGGTGACCAGAAGGTGAATTGTTGAAAAAAGGATTTTGTTCACAAATCAATAGTCCCAAATCTGTTAATAGGTGGCATTATACTTCTGGGCCCAGTTGTAGTTGAGTGAAACCAAGTGACAAGTTCTTCCTAATAAGTTGTGAGCAGAAAAATGTCAGGCGTCAAAACCACAAGACATCATCTAATTGCTAGATCAAGACTTTTCAGATTTCCCTTTCCTTTTGGCATAGTGACAAGCATTTGACATAATTGTATCAATTTGAGTCTGTAAGTACCTAAATTAAGCAGAGCACACTTCATGACAGTCCCTGATTGCCCCTTAATGTGTGAGAACTAAGCTTTGTGGGTTTGGAGTCTGTGAGTGTGTTTTTTAATGCACCTTCACTATTTCTACTGATAGGTTTATAATGGCATTATTTCCTACTTTACACACAAAAAGAACAAAGGCGACAGAGGGAAATGTGATTTGCCTAAGAGCATTCAGTCATGTGGGGGCTACACATAGAGAATTGCTAGTTGCTATTTGAACTCCTAACTGCTTCTAGATGTTTTGTTTTTGTTTTTGTTTTTTGTTGTTGTTGTTGTTTTGTTTTGTTTTGTTTTTTTTTTTTGCTTTTAACTTCATTTTGAGAGATGTTGAATGATCTTCAATACTTAAGGACAACAATCTGGGTGTCATACATCTATTATTCATTCTGAAGGCCATTGTCTTGCTACAATCACATTATTTTAAAAACCGCCATTAGCCACAATTCTTTTATGGATGAGTAGACTTCTAATCCAAGCAAGGGAAATCATTCTTGTTTACCCTTATCCTATTGTAGTCTAGAGGTACACTCGAGACATTCAGTGCCTCACCACAATTTTATTTCTTACCAACTGGAATGGTTAATAAGTCATTCTTCAGAGGCAAGAGCAATGTAGACCTGTTTGCAGTTTCACTTCCCTCTTGTTGAGACAACTTGACTTCAGTGAGACAGGTGGAGGACACTGTGACGAGAACACCAAGTGTGACAAATGGAGGGAGAATGCTAGTGAGGCTGAAGCCTTGTCTCAGTTCTTCTTGCGGCCCAGGTATACTCTTTCTTGCAACTTGAAATTATCTTTGGCTTCTGTACATTAGTGAAATTCCTTCTCTAAGATAGTTATGGCTTTGATTAGGTCAGTAATCCCAAAGAATTACAACATTGTGCCTACAAAAGCCAACGCAAAACACCTGGATGTTTCAGTTGGTTGAACAACAGACTCTTGATTTCAGCTCCGGTCATGATACCATGATCGTGGGATTGAGCCCTGTGTGGGGCTCTGCACTGAACGTGGAGCCAGCTTGAGATTCTCTCTCTCCCAATGGGAACCCTCTTGCACTGTTGATGGGAATGCAAACTGGTGCAGCCACTCTGGAAAACAGTGTGGAGGCTCCTCAAAAAATTAAAAATAGAACTGCCCTATGACCCAGCAGCAGCACTGCTAAGAATTTACCCAAGGGATACAAGAGTGCTGATGCATAGAGGCACTTGTACCCCAATGTTTATAACAGCACTTTCAACAAGAGCCAAATTATGGAAAGAGCCTAAATGTCCATCAATTGATGAATGGATAAAGAAGATGTGGTTTATATATACAATGGAATACTACATAGCAATGAGAAAGAATGAAATCTGGCCATTTGCAGCAACATGGATGGAACTGGAGGGTGTTATGCTAAATGAAATAAGTCAATCAGAGAAAGACAGATATCATATGTTTTCACTCATATGTGGATCTTGAGAAACCTAACAGAAGACCATGGGGGAAGGGAAGGGGAAAAATAGTTACAAACAGAGAGAGAGGGAGGCAAACCATAAGAGACCCTTAAATACAGAGAACAACCTAAGGGTTTATAGGGGGGTGGGGGGAGAGGGAAAAATGGGTGATGGGCATTGAAGAGGGCACTTGTTGGGATGAGCACTGGGTATTCTGTGTAAGCAATGAGCCACACGAATCCACTCCCCCCAAAAAAAACAAGAGCACACTTCACACACTGTATATTAGCCAATTTGATAATAAATTATATTTTTAAAAATTTTAAGAGAAAAAGAAAAACAAAATTCTCTCTGCCTCTGCCCCTGCCCCTGCTTGTTTTCTCTATCTAAAAAGTAAATAAATAAAAATTTTAAAAAGCCAATGCTATTACATTTCCAAACTTTTCTGTGTTTTCTATATATTTTTTATTTAACTGTTAAGTGTATAGCACTTAATCAGCAAAATTCATGTTTTGTTACTTCCTATTAAATTTAGAATAGAGTACCAAGTGGCCACTCAGAGAAGCTACTGAAATGCTGACCTTTAAAGAGTCACATGACAAAAATAGGGGAGAATGGACAAGTTTATGAAATCATGAGTCTTTTCCAATTATGGCCAGGTCAAAAGGTTAGATCCCTACATTTTTTTTATTGGACTATTTTATTAAAAGTGCACTATCAAATAGGGCTTTTGAAAATACATATTTTCATTTATGTGCCAAATCATTTAATGTGCCATTCATAAAATTGTCATTGTCAACAGGGTGGAACAGGTTAAAAGGAAGAAGGAAAACTAACTGTATTTGTAGTTGTATTACAACTTGAGGACGCACCATTTTTTTTTAGAGAGAGTGTAAAACATCACAAATTCCTTGCAGATTTCAGCTAAGATAGTATGAATAAAATAATAACTTCCAGTTTATGAGGAGTTTACTACTTAAAAATTAAAAAAAAATTCAATACTCTGAACCTGGAAAATTTGAATTCAATTGATTTCTTTTCTCCCTCACTCTCCTGTATGGTAAAATAAAACCATCCAAGAAACACTCTGACCCAAGCAGAAAAATCTTTATTTCATTTCCAGAAAGGAAAAGGGTATTATACTTCAGATATAATTGTACCTGAACTATGTTCAAACTAAGTTTTAGTTACTTTGATTTTGGAAAAGATTTTGCAAATTTCTTGTGTGTCTGAGTGTGTGCTTGTGTGTGTGTGCAAAAATGGAAATAAGTCTATTTCTGAAATAAATGTTGTGTGCCTTTTAGTTTGAAAGTTTAAACCCAGAAGAGATGTTACATTAGTTAAGCCTAAATTTATTTGACTAGTAAAATCTCTCTGGTTACAAATTTATCTATTAATATTCTTACCTTGGTTTATATTACTATCTTTTATTATCCTGTGATGGTCAGTCTTTGGACATGTATATAAGGTATTATATTATATATTATATATACATTATTGTTCTTATCCTTCACTGAAGAATCTCTATTAATTTTGAGATGTCTCATTCTTGATTGCATAATTACCATCGTGTACTATATAATAGCTAACACATAAAACACACGAAATAAAACTTAATAGTGACAGAGATTATGCTAAAAATCATATTGTAGGGGGTAATTTCTAAAACAATTATAAATGACATACTCAAGGACTATACTGAAATGGTCAAATAATCAGATACGCTAACAGTGAATAAAGTATTCTCTGAAAGAAAGACAGTAAACTCCGATGTTGCATATCCTGGAAATCTGCACTCGACATTTGAGGTCGTAAAGACCGAGACATTGTATGAAGACAGTCAGATCTCAAGGAAGATAAACATGAATAAGTGAATAAAGTTTGCAAATTACATAAAGAATTTCAAAACTTAACCCAACTGTCCTTTTCTAGCAAATAATCACTGGCTAGAGGTGAGTTCACACCTCTCTTAAAGGGACATGTTATTACCCATAATGGGCACAGTGTGAGCTTCAACAAATCATTAACTACTTGTGGAATACCTTCTTTTCTCCATCTATAAATTCTCTTATCAAACCAGGCTTGTAATGAATCAAGGAGCTAATTATTAGCAGCTGCATTGCAGCTGTGATGTTACTGGTTTTGGAGGAACAAAGAGAGCAAGGACTTCTCAAGGATCCAGAAATAGAACTTTTTATCAGTTTGGCACTGAACAAGAGAGGGGCAATCAGCTCAGGATTGCTTTTATAATACTGACTGTGCAGCTTGCATTATGTGCATTTATAGATCTCAGACTACTTAGACCATGGTTGGTAATTTAGAGCATATTCTTCAACACAAAAATAGGGGAAATAAAGATAAGAGAAGTTAAGTAAATTTCCCATTATCATACAGTTAACCATTGCAGACTCCAAACTTGAACGAGCACTTTCTGAATCTGAGATCAGGAGTCATTGTCATAGATCTTGTTATCTTTGAGAGCCTTTAACATATTGATGCACCAACCCAATCCTTTCATTCAGTATTTATTTATTCAGTGAATAATATTTGAATATCACTGTGTGTCTCTCAATTCTGTTTATCTTTTTCAATTTACTTCAGAACATATAGTTAAGCTATAATCAAGGAAATATGTATTTTGTTAGATTTTTCTAATTTATCAAAATCCCTGGGATGTATGCAAATGTTTGTATACAATTTATTCATATGTAGACATATATGTAATTATGAATACATAAGATATAGGTAAGTAGAGAGGTTGATAGATAGTATTAGCCTTATCATGATTGGTAATACTCTAGTCATATATTTTATGTGTCATTTATTCATTCAATATGAATGTCTAGTATGTTCCTACATCTGTGATAATTCTATAAGCATTTTATTATTGTTATTATTATGCATACCATCTACAATTTGTAATAAAATGTCTCTTTAAGGCCTTCATAGTTTATTGATGCAATTTACCACACACACACACACACACACAGATAGACCAGTAAGTGCTAGAGATGTGTACCAAGTGTGAGAATACTAAGCTGTTGAAATAAGGTGTACATAGAAAAAAATACATACTGGTCAAAAGAGATACTAAACATCACATTCTAATAGTATATTTTTCCTTATTTAATAGCCTTTTTAGAACTCATGACAGTATAGCCATTTTACTAATTAGATCAATAGGATCACATTGATTTCAGCGCTACAATAGCTAGGGGAGAAATGAAAGTGTATAAGCCAGTAGGAATTATCCATTTAAAACAGAAACTTTAAAAGGATAGCATGATTCATACACTCTTAATCTCCTCTCCCAAAATAAAGCGATGATTAGATCATTTGGGAACGTTTGAACATGGGGGGTGGGGGGGTGGGGGAGAGACTAGACAGTTGGAGTCTGCTCACTGCACCGCTATGTAGCAGCAGGGATGCTCCCAGGCTGCTCATGGGGATAATTATCACCTCCGAGGGAGCAGTATTTCCGGAAATGATGTTCATCATCAGATAAAAGGGGAGGGCCCCTCACACACATCCTATTTCAAGCTATAAAGTACTTTTGTTTTCAGAAGAAGCGGTTATGAATTAAGGCCCACTGCTGTTCAAATAATTAGGATTTGTGGTGTTTAAGAATTACCTCCATTAAAGAAGTAAAATGGTATTAATAGTGTGGCAGCAAGCTGTGAAATATAGAAACATTACTTCCGAAGACAGCTGTTCCACTGCTGTTAAAATATGCAAACTTCCCTGGGAAAAAAAATTGCTTTTTTCTAGTCAATCAGTGCCTGGCTAGCAAACAGCAATAAATGAGAGAAATAATAGCCCCTTAGAATTGAGAGTTCTTTTGAGCTATTGACACAATTATGGCACAATCTAAATCACTAAAGGAGCAAAGAATCATTTTGGGATCAAGGAATCAAAGAGTGGAAATAAAGTGATCAACACACAAAGGTGTATTAACAGAATGAAAAGAAAATAGCAATTCACAAGGTAAGTTCACCTGGGACCCAAAGTCTTCTGATTTACTGGATAAACAGCAAGTTTTAATGTGATTCATATAGGGATAATACTTGTATAAACGAAAGTAAGTTTTTTTTATTCAGCCATCAGTAACATTAACTGGGCTCCACATATGAAGTTTTGAGCTTACGAAATTAATGTGAAGATATGGGAATCCCTTAAATTGAGAATTATGCTTTGGCATAAGTTGTGATGATGACAAATTGAGGCAACATTGGGGGAGAAATACCTACAGATTCTAACAACTTCTTTTTGCCTATCTTCCACCTTTCAAGATACTTAATAAAATCAATACATAATTTCCAAAGAATGTTTTCTACGGCTATAGTGCTTCGTCAAGGGAATCAGATTATCAGCCGTATTATAAGATTTGAAGATTTTTATGTGACATTTCAAATCACATATAAAGATAAAATAGTATGTTTTCTTGCAAAAGGACTTCAGTGAAAGATAGTGTAAGTTTTGCATTGTTAGTGATCAGCAAATCCCAATCTATATAAATCCCTTAGAATAAAATTCTTAAAAAAAGACTTTAAAAATATGTGTGGATAATGAAAACAGGAAAAAAGGGAGGCTGAGAGGAAATTATATAAAGAAAGAGAATGAGGGCACAGGCAGCTTAAATAAAGGCAAAGAAAATAATAGCACAATAGAAGTTTAACACATTGAGCAAAGGGCTGTGTAAGAAAAGTCTAGATAGATCATGCTAGGCTCTGAGGAGGACATGAAGAGGCAGTAAGTAATGTATATTTTGAGGAGAGCCCAGCGTCTATTTCGTGCTCTAGATGATGAACTTGGTGTTACAGCACCGAGTATAAAAACCTCTTCCATAATTTTAAACTAACTAATGGCAGAGAGGCTGAACTTTATGTCTGAGGACACGAATGGGCTGGCATCCCTACAATGCCAAACCTGTTCTATTTTCCTTAGGCAATTCTGTGTCCGTTTCTGCATCTGAAAATGAGAAATTTGAAGAAGATGACCAAGGAAGTGGTATGCTTGTAGGTGGATACTTTCTATTGCCATCAGAAAGTGATTTCTGACACAAAGGATAATAATTCTTTTTCCCTAAACAAGGTCTAATTTATTAATATTACTGACTTGGTGCATCTACAAATATAGTTCATACATAACTGAGTAAAATAAACCAATCTACATGACTAGGAATATTTTCAGACACAGTAACCTTCAGCGAATATGACTTAAGTAACAGACGAGATCGAATATTTGCAGTGCTATTTGTAAAGAACTAAATGTTTATAAAGTAAATATACATTCCAAGTATCTTAAGAGAAAAAGAGGAGTATATTCTCAGTAAGACTTCACTGGAAAGTGATATGGTATATCACCTCTAAACTACATTTTGGTATTTGAACATTCCTAAAGTACTTTTTTTGTTGATCCCAAAATTATATTTTACGTAGAATTTTGGAAAAAAATGCCAAAAAATTAGATTTGCCATTATTTATTCTGTTTTCTTTAGTTCCACGCCACATTACATTTGAGAGATTTTATTATTTTATTTCCCATTTTATTATCCTCTTTCAGACCATGGCTACTTAAACTTTCATTTCCATAGTCCTTATAAAATATTACTTAAATTGAACCCATTTCTATGCCCTGATTCTTTTGCCTCATGAAACCACTTCTTTTTTATCTATTTACTATTTTGATTTTTCAGAAACCGTTATAACTGGGACAGAAGAATCTTTGATTATAGATGTTAAGAGTCTGATCAAAAAATATCGGACCATAAATGATTAAGTCAACATTCTTTTATGTATATCAAACTTTTGTGAATCTGATTTTGTTAATTCTACTACCTGACCCATATCTTGGTGAAAAGAAAAATGTAAATAATTTCTGGACCCATAAAACTCTATATTTACAACATCAGCCTCTAAATTAGGTATAGTAACCTAACCAGCCTGATTGTCTTATTTTAAATATCAGAATATATTCATTTTATTTCTTTGAATGTTAATTTCTCAGATAATTGGTTTTAAGTTTTGAGTCTTTTTATTTAAATGTGCACACTCAACACACATGCAGACCTTCAATTGGACTGGTGCCCATCACTTGGCTTGTACTTGGTGCTATAACCTGTACTTTGCTAATTGAGCCAGTCTAATCTGATTGGTTAGATTAGAAAGTCTGTGCCTTTCAGGTTGCTGAAGACCATGATGATTTTCCACTTGAAGAAATTAGATTGTAAATAGGATTTCTAAAGGCATAATTCACATGTAGGGATATATTTTCTTTCTTTTATTTCCTAAAGTAACACGTGAAGTATATGGTCAGTAATATTTACTTAGAAGAGTTTACTGCTCTTGAATATGTGAATGTGTTTATTGACATTGTTTGTATGCCAAGCTTCCTAATGGGTGAAAATAAGTCTGAGGCAGTCTTCTTTTTTTTTTTTTTTTTTTTTTTTTTTAAATCTTACTCTTTTTAGACCTATGTGCTGAAGCATGAGCTTAATTAAGAATGTATAATATAGAGTCTCAATTTATATTACGCCTGCCAGCTTTGGTCTGCAAATCAGGATATTGGATTTATTTTTGCTCTTGTTTCTCTGATGTTCTTTACTTGGTCACAAAGTTTAGATAGATCCACTCCCTCTCCATTCTCAACATGATGCACAGTACGTTGTTATATGTGGGAAAAAAATAATCTTCTCAGCCATGACTTTCTACCTGCATTAGGAGAAAGTATTCCTTATTCCTGACCTTATGACCTCTTGGAAGACTATTAAATTCCACAAAACTACAAAAATTAGTTCTAAAACACACACATTAGTCAGTTCACTTGAGGATACCCATGTTGACTCATGTATATGTTACTAAATAATCCCCTAAACATTCTTAGTAGAAGTTACCCTCTCTGTGTCTGAATGAAATAAGTCAAGAAAAATCATTCAAGAACTTGCAAAAGTACAAAGAGAAATAAGGAGTAATTAGAAAATAAACCGGTTTCTTCCCCTAACATTTTTTAAACATCCTTGTGAATTTTTAACCAACATTGTATCTAAAGTCACAGTATGTAAAAGCACAGTGTTTGTTTTCAGTCAGAAGCATTGGAAATATTTTTTTTTCTTAAAAAATTTTTTTCTTAAAAATGGAAATCCAACATGGAAACTCTATCTGATGATATTTAGGATTTTTCAAGCCCTTTGTTTTTCTTTGTGCTTTACTCTCAAGAAGCATTAATAATTACACAGAGTATTTTCATTTTAACTTTATAATTTCACTGCTTGTGCTTCTTACTATTGATTTTATTCACACTCACATGCAACAGTAACCTTACTTCAAAAATATATGAAATTCAAAATCCCAGCCTTCGTTTTTCAATCTGTTTTAAAGACTTCTTAATTTCTATTACTATTTTAAAAGATCAGATTAACTTAAAATTTTTATTTCATAAAATATCTACAGTGCTTATATTTGGCATCATAAAATTGCAGAAAAAAATAGTTAAATAATTTAATACGTGAAAAAGGTCAATAAAATATTGATGAAACAAATTGCAATAACTTCAAAGTTTAAAAAGTAATTCCAGGAAATGATATGTTACTAAGAATTCCTTAAACTTGTTAATTGAAAAATCTATGATTGGTCTAGTTACTTGCTTTAGCTGCTGACTGAATCCTTCTATAGCAAACATAGACTCATGAAGCATACATTTTAATTTTTAATTGATCTCTATGATTTTAAACTCTTCAAATAAAAAGGTATCTTTATAATCTCTCTTTCACCATTTAAACAGGATACTGCAGAGTTCTTCAGGTAAGATTCTTAGCAAAATATTAGTATCTTACTAAACAACTATATTATTTGTTTACAAAGTAGTATTTTCATTAATTTACCTTCCTAAAATTTCGCAAGTTTTGTCATTAATATTGTAATACACAATGTAAAGTCCTTGCTACTCATCTCCTTTCAAACCTACATGTCCCTAAAATTATCAACATGTTCTTTTCCTTTTGCTTTCTGATTACAAATTGGTCAGTCATTTTCTGACCTCATAATTTCCTGTTACTACAAAGACATCCAACTTCATTCAGCATACCAAATTATCACTGTTTTCTGAACTCTACTTTTAGCTGGAAATTCATTTGTTCAAGTGACTGCAAGCTCAAATTTCACTAAATATTTTGTTATTCTCTAAAATGGTAACCATTTTGTCAGTCTCTGACAAATTTCCATCTGGTCACCCCTGCCCATGTTGCTAGTATCTCATATTTTAGATCACACATGTAGGTTATGGCAGGCAGCACACCAATTCTAGTACAAAATTTTATAACAGTGAGGTTCATGTAAGTTATGCTGCATTGACTCTCAACCCAAGTCACTGTGGCTAAAACAATATTTCATTTCCTGCTCCCTATATAACCAACATTAGCAAAGGGGCTCTGTTCATCTTAAAGAATCAAGGCTGACGTAGATATCATGTGTCAGTGATGCTTCCGTAATTATCATAAAAAAGAGAAAAGAGTGCGGTTAATGGTAAACAAATCCTGAAAGTTTCTATCTAGAAGTGCAAAATGTCACTCCTGCTACTGTTTTATTAACTAAAACCACAGAAAACATTGTCACACCTAACTACAAAGGACAGGTAAGCACAATTCAGCTCTGAGCCCATTAAGAAGGGAGAACTGGAATGTTTAAGAACATCTTTAATGTTCATCACAAAAAATAATAATAATAAATAATAATATCTTCGGAGGAGGGTCAGGGAAGTTTTCTATGAAGAAGTCATAATTAAATGGATATTTGAAAAGTATGCTAATTAAGATAAGAAAAAAGTGGGGAAAGAAAGTATTTTACAGAGGAAAACTATTGACAAAACTCTGTGGGAAGGAATATGCTGCTTTGGAACAAAAGAAACCAAGTGTGGCTATGAGGCAAAAAGAGAAATGTCCAAATGGAAGTCATGTTAAGGGTTTTTGTCTTAAGAAGAAAAGGAGGTTATTGAAGTGCAACCGTAATGACAAAAAGAATGAAATATTTAGGAATAAACTTAACCAAGGATAGAAAAGACTTGTATGCTGAAAATAACAAAATACTGCTGAAGAAAAGTAAAGAAGACACAAGTAAATAGAAAGACATCCATGTTCATGGATTGGAGAACTTAATATTGGTAAGATGCCAATATTACCCAAACTGATCTACAAATTCCACACAATCTTTATCACAATCCCAAAGGCATTTTTACAGAATAGAAAATTTTATTCTAAAATTTACATGGAACCTAAGGGATGCTGAATAGCCAAAACAATCTTGAAAAATAACAACAAAATTGTATGTCTCACCCTTCCTGATTTCAAAATTTATTACAAAGTCATGGTGATCCAAATGGTACTGGCATTAAGCCAGACATATAGACCAGTAGAATAGAATAAAGAGCTCAGAAGTAAACTATTAAAATGGTCAAGGGGTTTTTGACAAGGGTATGAGACCATTCAATGGAGAAAGGATTGTCTTTCCAACAAATGGTGCTGAGAAAACCGGATATCCACATACACGAAAATGAAATTATACACCTATTGTACACCAGATAGAAAAATTAACTCAAAATGGATCAAAAACCTAATTGTCAGAGCTAAACCTATAAAACTCTTAAAAACAGAGGCAACAACTCAATTTAAAACTGAGCACAGGTCTTGAGTAGAGATTTATCTAAAGAAGATATGCAAATGGCCAATAAACACATGGAGAGATACTTAACATCAAAAATCACTAAGGAAATACAAAACTAAACCAAAATGAGATACTACTTCATGCCCATTAGAATAGTTATTAGAAAAAAAAAGTCAGAAAATAACAAGTATTGACACAGATGTGGAAAAATTGGAAATCTTGTACATTGCTGATATGAAATGTAGCAGTTACTATGGAATACTATGTGGCAATTCCACAAAAAAATGCAAACATAGAAATATCATATGATCCAGCAATTCCACTTCCAGGTATATACCCAAAATAATTGAAAGCAGGAACACAAACAAATATTTGTATACTCTTGATCATATTAAGACTATTCAAAATAGCCAAGATGTAGAAGCAACCCAAGTGTCTATTGATGGATGAATGGGCAAACAAAATATGGCATATATACAATGGAATATTATTCAGCTTAAAAAGGAAGAAGATTTTGATACTACAACACAAATGAATCTTGAAGATATAGGTGATAGGAATAAAGCCAGACACTAAAGCACAGATATTTTGTGATTCTATGTAGATGAGTTAAGTAGAGTCTGTATATTCATAAAGACAAAATGTGGAATGGTGGCTCCTGGAAGCTTTGCGGAGGAGAATGAAGAATTGGAATTTATTTTAATAACTTCTTTTATTATTATTATTATTATTATTATTATTATTTATTTTGAGAGATAGAGAACAAGCAGGGGAGGGGCAGAGAGAGAGGGAGACAGAATCCCAAGCAGGCTCTGTGCTGACAGCTCAATGCGGCGCTTGAATTAACGAACCACAAGATGGTGACCTGAGGCAAAATCAAGAGTGGGACGCTTAACTGACTGAGCCACTCAGGTGCCCTGAGGAATTGAAATTTAATGAGTACAGAGTTTCAGCTGGGAAAGATAGAAAAGTTGTGGAGATGGATGGTGGTGATAGTTGTGCAATAATGTGAATGTAATGTCACAAAACTTTATGTTTAAAAATGGTCAAAAGGATAAATTTTATGCTATGTATATGTAACCATAATTATTATTTAAAAATGAGAGCAGCATATCTTACTTTCCTACTTCTAAATAATTATTGACACTATGTTTTTAAAAACATTTTATATGAAAATTATATTTCTTTTGTTTAATTACTTTATGGATGTATGATTGACGTACAAAAAGCTATACATATTTACTATATACAACTTGATGAGTTTGGATATAAGTGGACATCATTGAGGCCACCACCACACTTTATGCCATAAACACATCCATCACCTCTAAGTTTTCACCTGCCCCCTTTATCTGTTATCATTATTATTATCTGTATGTGTGTGTATGTGTGTGTGAAAGAGAGAGCATGGTAATGAGAGAGAGAAGTAGAGGAAGAGAGAGAGAGGAGGACACTCAACATAAGATCTACTCTCGGCAAATGTTTATATAAAATACAGCATTATTAACTACCGGCATTATGCTCTACAGTAGGTCTTTAGGGTCTATTCATCTCGCATAACTGAAACCTTGTGCCCTTTGACTCCTATCTTCTTGTTTCCCCTCTCTCAGCCCCTGGAAACCACTAGGGGCTGGGAAATTCACTGCTCTTATGAATTTGACCATTTTAATTTCTTTCTCTGCCCTCAGAATTTATATATCAAAATATATGTCCAATTTAGATATTTTTATTTATTTTTAGTCATGATTTGTCTTCATTATTTTGTAAGTTCTGCCTCTGGAAGACAATTCTGAAAATACTCAGGCAAAATGATACATGTGTGCATCCCACACGCAATCATGCACGCACACACACACACACACACGTGCACGTGCACAGTAAGTTAGGGTATTGAGGCCAACAAAATTGTTTTGGTTGACTAACTCATTTTTATATATAAGTACAACATATTTTGATGAATACTTAGCATATTGATTTTACAGAATCCTCAACTATTTGATGCAAAGTATAATTTAAAAAAAATGTTTGTGCCTCTGAAATCACTTTTTTATGACAGAAGAGAAGTGTACATACCTTCAGATCAAATGGCACTAAAATATTACATATTTTATGAATTAAGGTCACTGCTATTGCTGACTATTTGATTTCTCCATTGAGCCCTATAAAATGTCAGTTTATGAAATGAAATGGAATTACTACAAATGGACAATGACAATCTAGCAATCAGAAGACACAAGGCTTGGGGCCATTGCATACATTCATCAGGAGAATAGCTCTGAATATTTTTCAAACAATTATTTATATTTAGGAAAAGACAGAAATGTTATTTAGTATACCATGATAACACACCAGAGAATTTATAATTAGTTTTAGGAACGTTCCACAAGAAATTATGTATTTTTTTAAAGATTATAATTTAAAATTTTCACCTTTTCTAATTAGGAAAATTTGCTCATTCCAGAAATAGGCATGTACATATGATACCAAGGAAGTCATATGTTTTTCTATTTTATGTTGCAAGTTTTAGCTTAATGCTTAGGGTAAAATATCAAAGTTAAACACATAAACAAGTAAAAGAAAAAGTTTCACTTCAGTAAGGCAGGAAACAAATCTATGAAACTTTGTAACAGTATTGTGTGAGTATATTAAAAAGTTGAGACACATTTGTAAATTTGGCCTACCCTCTCATCTGATTCTTGCATGTCTCTGGTGCAAGCACATTACATTAAAACAAAGTAACATGGAAATAAACAAGGAAAAATATTGTTGCAGTTTTGTATTTGATTTCTATTTCTGCCATAACAAATTAAAACTAATTTAGTGGCTTAAAGTAACGCAAATCAATTATTATCTTACAGTTCTGTTAGAAGTCTGACCTGTGGGTTAAAACTATTGTGTCAGTAGTGTTGAATTCCTTTGTGGAGGCTCTTTGAGATCCATTTAAATGCCTTGTCTAGGTCAATAGGCTTCCCACATTCCTGGGTTAGTGGCCTTCTTTCTCCATCATGAAGCCAGCTATGCTGAATCTGTGAATTTAGTCAGGAAAGGTCTTCCTATTTTAAGGAGTCATGTGATTAGTTTGGGCTTATCTAGATAATCCAGGATAATTGTCCCATCTCAAGGACTTTAACCACAGCACACTCGCAAAGAGACTTTTGCCATGTAAGGTAAGATATCCCCTGATTTCATGGATAAGAGTGTGGGCATCATAAGGAGCCATTATTTTGCCAACCTCAAGTTGTTTCTTAATTATATTTTTATGAAAAAAAAGCACAATATGTTGAGAATGGTAATTTTGTCCTAATTAACTAGAATTATATGTAATATGTGTTATTTATTATATTTGTTTCCCCTTCCATCTTCTACTTCAGTGACTTTTTTAAAATTTTCTTTAACGTTTATTCATTTTTGAGAGACAGAGACAGAGTGCAAGTGGGGGAGGGGCAGAGAGAGAGGGAGACGTAGAATCTGAAGCAGGCTCCAGGCTCTGAGCTATCAGCACAGAGCCCTATGAGGGGCTCCAACCCACAGACCGGGAGATCATGACCCAAGCTGAAGTTGTCTGCTTAACTGATTGAGCCACCCAGGCGCCCCTACTTCAATGATTCTTAAGCAATAGCAAGTTAATAATATGCACACATATTCCTATGTTTAAAGCACTTGTACAAAAAGAGTAAAAGTCCATCTTACTGCAAAAGAAGATTCCTTGGTATATCTGTATCAGTGGTTAATATTCTATTTTTTATATAAAAATGTTAGTCGTCTTTATACTACCTTACATGTCAGTCTATGTTCTGTAGTACAACCCCCCCCCCACACACACCCAGCTTTTCTAGACATGATGAAGCAACCACCAGGACATTACACATGGATACAAATCAATCTATGGCATCAACACCTCTGTATGATCGAAATTAACTTGCATAGAATATTGTAAGATGAAAAATACTATAGAAAGGAAAGAACATGACAAAGACAAAAGAAACCAGGAGTCAATGGCCAGGAAAAGGAAATAGGTTTTCAATAGGTGGTCAGGACAAGATGTATTAAAATGTAAATGATTCAGCAAAGTCTTAGAGGGAAAGGAATTAACCTGGAGGATAGGAAGGGGAGGGAAATATCAACAGTAGGATGATGAATTTTGGGAGCAAAGAGTGCTTGCCTTTTCAGTAAAACCAATCAGTTGGAACATCCAGGTATCATTGATCAATAACAATGTGATATTGAAATCAGAACTGTTTAAGGTATAAATTTTAAAAGCTGCCTATGTAGACTGCTTCCTATAAATCAGGAAAGCTGGATTAAACATTCCTTAAAAAGAGAAAATTATGGTGCATGGCTGACTCAGTAGGTAGAGCATGCAACTTGAGATCTTGGGGTTGTAAATTTGAGCCCCACGTTGTGGGTGGAGTTTACTTAAAAAAAAGATAGTAGTACATCTTTTAAAGTAAATACATAAATTTGTGATTTAGTTCATCTCTAATAAATATAGGCCTTTTACTTTTCTGTTTCTGAATGTTGGATTTTTAAGATCTTTCATATCTAAAATGTTATAATACACCTTTTTCTCAGCTGCTCAGAATCTACTCAAGATATATACTGTACACTTAAGAGAAGTCATTAATAGCTCATGGTCAATGAGGAATAAGTTTTCATTTTTTTTAATGGAGTTCCCTCAAATTGAGCACAACGCTTTCTTATCAGAGCAGAGAAATATAGGGCAATGTCTTTTTGGGAAGAGAAGTGAATATAAATTCAATATATGTTTATTAAATATCTACTACATATAAAATATCATCAATCCATTACATATAATATAAACAAAGAGCAGTCCATCAAACATCCTGTTTTTACAGAACATATTTTATAAAGATATTATGTTGATAGTTTTCACTTACATTTCTGGTGCCTGACATGCTTTTTCAATAAAGGTTGCTCAAATGTATTCATGATACACTTCAGTGATTGTAATGACTTAGCAATTTTATTGTTTTCTCACCACCCCCACCTTAGGCAAGTTGTGGCAGGTTGAAGTCTAATGATATATAAAGACAAATCTAGGATCAGTTGTCTCTTGAGGCCCCTTTCCAATCAAGTACAGTAATAATAATTACTTTGGTCTTAATTACAATGTTCTTTCCAGCCTACATAATTCATAGACAAATGAAGGGTTAAAATTTCTAGAACACTTACGTGCAAAGATTTTACTTGGCCCCCATAAATTGCAAAAGCTGTGTCATTAGATGTTATTGCCAAAGTCACCTCCTCATGCAAAATATGAATGAAAATAAAAGGCAAATTTGTTTTCATTGCATGAATGTATCTCTGGCATTTCTCTAAGGTCTCCAGATGCCATTACTAATAAAGAGATGTTAAAGAATAATGAGATCAAGGCCCTCATATTTTGAATGGTGAATAAAATTTATGTCTCAGAGATCACACAGGGCCAAAATTGTGTAAATACACACAAATCATTGCACAAACCATGTTTGTAATCCCTATTCTCATGCATGACCTGTGCACATAAATTTTCAATCTTTTACTGGTATGAAGAAATCAATATTTGACAAGACTCTTTCCATGACAACTAAATCTTCTTATTTATTTTTCCCTGAATTGGAATGTATTATTAAAGTTTTAAGTGCTAAGTCCTTGAAAGATTTCTTTTATTTCTACAGATTTCTGAAAGGTTTTTGGCAAGCACACTAGTTTTAGTTGATTTCTAAACACAGCATTAATGCTGTTGCTGACTTAGAAAATATTTCCTTAGATACATTTTAGAAAATAATTTTACAGTTAGGTAATCTAATTGGCAAAAATAATATGGTAATATTGTACATTTATGATGAAACAGTGTAGCTGCAAACAATTTTAAGAATAAATACTCTCGTGGGGCGCCTGGGTGGCGCAGTCGGTTAAGCGTCCGACTTCAGCCAGGTCACGATCTCGCGGTCCGTGAGTTCGAGCCCCGCGTCAGGCTCTGGGCTGATGGCTCGGAGCCTGGAGCCTGTTTCCGATTCTGTGTCTCCCTCTCTCTCTGCCCCTCCCCCGTTCATGCTCTGTCTCTCTCTGTCCCCAAAATAAATAAAAAACGTTGAAAAAAAAATAAAAAAAAAAAAAAGAATAAATACTCTTGGGGTGCCTGGGTGGCTCAGTTGGTTAAGCGGCCGACTTCAGCTCAGGTCATGATCTCACGGTCTGTGAGTTCGAGCCCCGCGTCGGGCTCTGTGCTGACAGCTCAGAGCCTGGAGCCTGTTTCAGATTCTGTGTCTCCCTCTCTCTGACCCTCCCCCGTTCATGCTCTGTTTCTCTCTGTGTCAAAAATAAATAAACGTTAAAAAAAAAAAGAGAATAAATACTCTCAATTTTAAAGGATAAATACTATAGCAGTGGTCCAATCTTTGGAGCGCTCCCTAAAGTGTCTTGCATAGTGTGTCTAATAAGCAGCTTTATCTGGAAACACCAATCCTCTTTACATGCATGTGTCTATATACAGAAGAACTCACACACATGTGAAGGCAAATTATTGTGTTTTAATAATCTTAGGTGAACAGAAGGAAAAAAGTAATCAGATAACTCACTTTTTCCTATTATGTATATATCTGTGTGTAAGAACAAAGATGAACATTTACTTCCTTCCAGATATATATAGAAGCAGTCATGTAAAAACAAATTTCAGTAGCTGTGCATTCCTTCCTTGTATTTTGTGAATGTTACTGTTTTTCCTTGAGCAAAAACCACATACATGAATGTCTCATCACTGATCACACAGAATTGAATAGATTACACAAACCAGGAAATCACAATGTCTGCACTGTGACAACAGTAAAAATCCTTCTCTTGGTTACAGAGTGCCAGTAATATATGAGATTTATGCCACAATGCTACTGATTTAAGTTTAATATCATTTATGCGTCTACAAAATTATAACATCTTTCTGGTCATTCTCCTTGGTGCTAATGTAGTAGATCTACAGATAATTGGGAAAAATTTTTAGTAGAATTATTCATATAATATATTGCTTCATTAAAAAAGAAATAGGTAAATGATAAATAGCATGAATTTTATCGAGGTATTTGAACATGTTTAAAAAAGAATAATAGAAAATGCCAACAGCACATACTAACATTTCAAAGTGTGAATTACATACTTACACATATTCTTATGTCAATATATTTTGAAAGAATCCCTCTTGTCTCCCTGTCCAAAACACTGTTCCTTATGTCACAGAATCCACAGGATTTTCTAATTCTTTAGACGATTTTGATTTAGGGAAGTTGGGTAGGATGTTGGATACAAAAGCCAAAGTTCAGATTATGTAATTTGAATTGGTTTTACTTTCATGATTATATTGTCATCTATATTTGGCACAAGGACAACATGTTTGGCAAAAACACAAGTAGCCATGAAAGCAGAGATATTTTTCATAAACATAAAAAGATTCCTTATTAAAATTTGAGCTTAAACCTCAGCAAAGATATTTTCATCAAGTATCATTTCATTTCTTATTGCCCTAAATTAAAAAAAAAAATAAATGATTTTATTTTATTTTTGAGAGAGACAGAGACAGGTACAAGAGGGGAAGGGGTAAAGAGAGAGGGAGACACAGAATCTGAAGCAGGCTTCAGGCCCTGAGCTGTTGGTACAGATCCTGACACGGAGCTCAAACTCACAGAGTGTAAGATCATGACCTGAGCCAAAGTCAGACACTAAACTGACTGAGCCACCCAGGTACCCCAACCCTAAACATTTTTTAAAGCAACCAAATAAGCTACTGACTTTGGCTCAGGTCATGATCTCATGGTTCGTGGGTTTGAGCCCCACATCTGGCTCTGTGCTAACTGACAATTCAGGGCCTGGAGCCTGCTTCTGATTCTGTGTCTCTCTTTCTCTGCCCCTGCTCACATTCTGTCTGTCTCTCTCTCTCCCAAAAATAAACATTACAATTTTTTTTAATTAACTAAACACTTTGTATAACATTTCTTTATAAGACGGTTTGAAGATATGGTGTATAGATTCTCGTGGAATCCTAAAATTTAGTCACCTTACAGGTTGATAAATCTCTACCTTATTTTTTAAATTTAAATCAGTCACTCATTTTTAAAAAATAAACTATACATAATCATACAAGTTAAAACAATAAAAATACATATAATCATTCAGAAGAAAATTGACATCATTTGTAGTTCTACCAATTGTTATCTAATCTAACAATGTTACTGAGGAAAAATATGATGATTCCATAGTATTCAATACACATAATCATTAAAATGTTATAAATTTTCTTTAAATACTCCTCAGTTCTTGTAACTATTGATAGATATGAACACCTGACAAAAAACTAAAGAAATAATCCTTATTTATAAAATTGGAAAACTGTGAAATTTGTATAAATGCAATTGATGACATTTTAATTTATATAATATATATGAAAAGATAAATTTTCATTTTTCATGAATTTTGCATATCTATGTTCATATACTGTATATTCTATTTTAAAAATGTTAAGTTGGAATATTATTAAGCATTAACTATGTAGATTATATTAAAAACCAACTGGTGAAAACCTGAAGTTAATACAGTAGGTCTCCTTTATCTTTCTTCAGAGAGAAAAGGTGTAATATTTTGCTATAAATTTTATCTTATTGAGTTCTTAAAATTTCTTCTCGTGCTTGTATTGTATACTCCATTAGGGAAATATAAATGGAATAAACAACAAAAAATGTGTCAAAATACTTTAAGCTACATATATTGAATAAGATTTGTTTATACATTGGTGGGTTATTGTTGATTTTTTTCTTTCCTCTTAAAATGAAATAGCAACCCTAACCAGTTATGACCAATATCACTGACTATTCTAAAATACTTTTATAGGCTCATTAGATACATAATCATTAAACTATTTTCATTATATCCTTCATTTATTCATTCACACAGCATTTATCAAATGTTTATCATAACCAAAGTAGGGTTAAAGAAGAATAAAATCATAATATGTACATAATTTTAACTATTTTTATTATTTTAAACATGGATGAGATATGCACTATGTTTATAAATATAAATATTTAAGACAACTAATTAAGACAATCAACTATGTCTTTCAATATCTGTCTGCTACTATAAATTGCTAAATTTATTCAGATTTAACTTTGAGGGACAGTATATATTATGAAAATATATGAAGGAAAACAATAAAGACTTGGTGCTCAGTGATCATTATGATACCTGAATTATTGTTGCTGTCTTGCCCACTCTTTTAGGTCAGATGGGGTTCAATATCTTATGGACGGATGACTAAAAGTGACTGATAACTATGTATATGTAGCAATATCCTACCATGGACATAGAACACATATTTATTAAAGGCTTACCATGCTGCAAGAGCTTTATAGAATTTATTCCTTTTCCTCTCACAGTTTATATTTGCACTGTGACATATATTATTAGAAGTCTGTACAAATAAGAAATGTGAGATTTCATGAATATCTGTAACTTGTTCAGAATCTCACAGGAAAGGAAAGAATTGGAACTTAAGCTAAAAATTAACTCCTTGCTTTTTTCACCCTACTCAGCTACTTTTGAGTAGCTGCTTTGTTCAACAATGCCATACATATTAAAATGAATACAGACTCAAATATCCTAGAGTCTATTTATAAAATCTCTGTGTAGATATCTGTTAATGCCCCATCACTATCCTACCCATTACCCACTTCTATATTATTTAATTAATTACTCAATTTTATTGCTTAAGCTACGTTATTTATGATATTCATAAGAATACATGCACCCACCTGTGCACACATATCACAAAAAAACACTAATATAGTTAATCTATTACTCATTTTTTTCTAATCTAAAACATTTTTGGACATTTGTTTCAGTAAAAATATGTTTCAGTTTATTCACAGTCTTTGATTTTTATTATTTAGGTGGGAGTTACAGCTTGAAAGCGCGCTTGGTTTATATAAACACTGGTAAAATTAGTGTTCCCAGTGAAATGTCTAACAGATAATGGAATAGAGTCGAAGCTCTGGTTATAAAATTTAAGCCTATAAATGGAGGCCAAACCAACAGCTACATCCATTTTGTCTGATTTGCTTTTGCTTCTATAATTAGGCTCCATACTGTGCTGTGTGTTCACTCACACAAAAATAAGTATAGATTCAATGAAGTGGAACTTCCTTTTTCAGGTATGGTCTCACTAAGGTATTTTCTTGCTCCATGTCAATAAATATATATTTTGTTTATAATAGTAACAGAGGCATATCAAGGGAGGAAATAAGTTACTAGAATTTAATTTTGGCAATTTAACTATCAGGAGTATCATCTTCAGTAAAAGCTGGATGTTTCTTTTCTTCTTCTCTTCTTTACATGCTAGTATAAGCTGGTGGGCAGGAAATTCTGGTGCGTTGTGTGTGGGGACATAGGTGCAAATT
This sequence comes from Puma concolor, assembly GCF_028749965.1. Taxonomy (NCBI): domain Eukaryota; kingdom Metazoa; phylum Chordata; class Mammalia; order Carnivora; family Felidae; genus Puma; species Puma concolor. The sequence continues at coordinate 179,056,955 of NC_141670.1, read as the reverse complement.
AATTAACAGCCAAGAAGTCTCCTGAAGATTCAAATATCTAAATGTAGAAATTATTGATTTAACCTAAATTAGGACCTAAGCTTCCACAAAGGATAACCTCAAAACAAAACTAATAAAAATATGGTTAATAAAATTGTTTCATGGGCACCTGGGTGACTCAGTCAGTTGAGTATCTGACTTCAACTCAGGTCATGATCCCAGGACTTGTGAGTTTGAGCCCCACATCAGGCTCACTGCTGTCAGCATGGAGCCTGTTTGGGATCCTCTGTATCCCTCTCTCTCTGCTGCTCCTCAGCTCACCTGCTCTCTCAAAAATAAAAAAAAAATAAATAAACATTAATAAAAATACATAAATAAATAAATAAATAAATAAATAGATAGATAAATAGATAGATAAATAGATAGATAAATAAATAAATAATTCCACCTCCAACCAAGTTGACATGCTCGTTAGCTGCATGGCTGGTTCATATTTCAACATGATATCTCTTTAATTGACATACATTTAATGTAACTAACTATGCAGTTGTCTAAATTGGCCTTCAGGTAGATTTGGAACACCTAAGCAATCAGTGAGCTTTGGTCAACTAAATTAATGGGAGTCTGGAGTTGTAGTTTACCCTATACCCTTACATTAATAATTCTAGTTAATATTGAAGTAACTCTGTGATGTAATATACATCCTGAGTAGTTATTAGTGGATTTTTAAAATTTTACTCCTGATGTTTCAAAATTCACTGTGAATTTTTATATTTTCAATGTAATTAAAGTAATTTGTATTTGATTTTAAAACTTCATATGGGAGCTTAATTATGCCTTAACATCTATAGAGCTCCATTTGTTTCTTCTTAAGTAACTCTAAATGAATTCACCTATTGAGTTCATTATAATTAAACATTATACAAATGACAAGAGCAATGTGACTTTTTCTGGAGGTGACTTCAATGTATAAAGGACAATATAATTATACACTAGTTTTCTCTTTCTAGGGATTGCTAAATTTTTTTCTGTGTTAATTTTGAAAGATTATTGAAGAAAAAGGTCGAACTAGTACACATTATGAGAAAACAAGAAAAGGTACTTTTGGAATATTCCTAGTTAAATATTGCCAAAATTATTCATGCTTGAATTTAAGTTTATCCCTTCTTTTCTTCACATAAGAAGAACTGTATAGGAGCTTTTCTCTTTATGTTTTAAATCATTTAATTTATATAAAATAATAAAATTTAAGATATTTTTGAAAATTAATTTTACTTTCTTAATTCCTTTTTCACTGTTTTATGTTTGTCAAAGCCAAATGATTCACACTATTGAAACATTCTAGTTTCAAAATAAAAGGTTAAATATTACATAACAAATCAAGAAACCAACATAGAGAAAAATGATGTTTACTATCTTAAATTACAGTTTTTTATTCTATGCCATAATTCTGGAAAACAAAATAATTATAAGCATTATAAAATAAATAATTATAATTGATTCAATAATCAACAATAGCAATATTAATATTTATATTCATAGTATCTTTATTTAGCAGGATAGCATCATTGTGATGAGTTCTTTGCATGATTTACTCCATTTATTCCTTTACCACAGATTTATGAAGAGTATGATAATATCTAAGGTTTATATATAAACAAAAAACTAACATGAACAGTGATTAACAGTCCAAAAATAAACTGATTACGTGGCTGAGTCAATATTCTAGCATAGCCTTTTGGACTCCAAAGCCAAATCTCAATCTCAGAAATATATTGATATGCAATTCCTACATCTATTGAATGAGAAACTTGAAAGAGTCTTTTAGATCTCATTCCTATCTCAAAACCAACATTTAAAAGTATTTATATTTTATTTATTTCATTAGTTATTAGGAATTTTGCTATGTACATAAAGTATAAGAAAATCATCAAGGCAGAGTGTTTATTTTTGGTGATCTCATAATATTTTTTTAAGGTATGAAAAATAGAGTAAGCATAGGGTTACTTTTGAAGAAAGCTATTCTTTAGAGCTGATTCTACCATCTCTGTAGAAATTATACCAGTAGATAGGAAAACAAAATGAATTTTAAAATATATAATTTCATACGTTCTGTAAAGTCTATCAATAGATTTTTAAGGATCTGTGGACTGTGGAAAAAAAACCTTAGATGATTTGTGTGCACTGATGACACAGAAGACATATGTGAGAGTATTCACAAACACTTTGTTCATGAGAGTCTCTTCATTAGAATGTAAGCTATGTGAGGAAAGAGGTTTTTAGATACTTTCATTGCTTTATCTCACTTAACTAGAAGAAAGCCTTGTACAATTAGTTGTTAATACATATTTTTGAATGATTAAATAATCAATAGCCAAAAGTCTAAACAACCCAAATGCTTGTTGATACGGTGGTGATAAACAGCATATGTGAGTAAAAATGATAAACTACAACTCAACTTAGAAAGTAGATGAAAATAGGGGCGCCTGGGTGGCGCAGTCGGTTAAGCGTCCGACCTCAGCCAGGTCACGATCTCGCGGTCCGTGAGTTCGAGCCCCGCGTCGGGCTCTGGGCTGATGGCTCAGAGCCTGGAGCCTGTTTCCGATTCTGTGTCTCCCTCTCTCTCTGCCCCTCCCCGTTCATGCTCTGTCTCTCTCTGTCCCAAAAATAAATAAACGTTGAAAAAAAAAATTAAAAAAAAAAAAAGTAGATGAAAATAAATAAAACATAACCACAAAAAAAGGTTAAATTTCAGAAAATGACAAATAGTACTATAACATTTTACAAACCTTAAAAATAAGAAAACAAATGTAATTTAGGACTCCATGTTGTCAGCACAGTCAAAAATAAATTAATAAACATGTTTAAAAAGTCTCACCTTAATGTTTCCTTCTCTCATCATATATACTTATGCAGTCAGTTTTTAATTTGAAATTGAACCTCCCAGCAGGATAGAATTTATCTTTTTTAAGTTCAATAAAGTGAAAGTCTTTGCTAATGCAATAAGACAAAAAAAAAATAAAAGTATATGCAAGGTATACAGATTAGTAAGAAAGACATGAAACCATCTTCATTCACAAATAACATGAATGCCTGTGTAGAATATTTGAAAGAACTGACAAAAAACTAGAACTAGTAAGCAATTAGAGAAAGGTTGCAAGATGCAAGGTTAATATACAAAAGCCAAATGTTTTTCTATGTGCTAACAATGAACAAGTGGATTTGAAATGTAAAAACACAATACCATTCACGTTAGCAGCCCCCAAAATGAAATACTTAGGTATAAATCTAACAAAACATATACAAGATCTACACAAGAAAAACTAGAAAACTCCATTGAACAAAATCAAAAACTAAGTAAATGGAGAGACAGTCTATGTTCATGGATAGGAAGATTCAATAATGTCCAGATGTCAATTATTACATATATATTAGAATGGCCAAAATCCAGAGCACTGACAAGACCAAATTCTGGTGAGGATGTGGATTAATAAAAACTCGCTTACATTACTTATGGAAATGTAAAATGGTACAAGCAGTTTGGTGGATAATTTGACACTTTCTTACAGAATTAAATATACTCTTACCATAGTATCTAACAACTATATTCTTTGGTATTTACCCAAATAAATTGAGAACTTATTCCTACACAAAAAATTGTACATGAATGTTTATAGCAGCTCCATAATTACCAAAACTTGGAGCCAATCAAGTTGTTTCTCAGTAGGTATGGATAAAGAAACCGTGGTACATCCAAACAATGAAATATTATTCATCATTGAAAAGGGATGAAATATTAAAAAGACATAGAAGACTTTATTTTTTTTTCAGTATATGAAGTTTATTGTCAAATTGGTTTCCATACAACACTCAGTGCTCATCCCAAACGGTGCCCTCCTCAATACCCATCACCCACCCTCCCTTCCCTCCCACCCCCCATCAACCCTCAGTTTGTTCTCAGTTTTTAAGAGTCTCTTACACTTTGGCTGTCTTCCACTCTAACCTCTTTTTTTTTTTTTTTCTTCCCCTCCCCCATGGGTTTCTGTTAACTTTCTCAGGATCCACATAAGAGTGAAACCATATGGTATCTGTCTTTCTCTGTATGGCTTATTTCACTTAGCATCACACTCTCCAGTTCCATCCATGTTGCTACAAAGGGCCATATTTCATTCTTTATCATTGCCACGTAGTACTCCATTGTGTATATAAACCACAATTTCTTTATCCATTCATCAGTTGATGGACATTTAGGCTCTTTCCATAATTTGGCTATTGTTGAGAGTGCTGCTATAAACTATTGGGGTACAAGTGCCCCTATGCATCAGTACTCCTGTATCCCCGGGGTAAATTCCTAGCAGTGCTATTGCTGGATCATAGGGTAGGTCTATTTTTAATTTTTTGAGGAACCTCCACACTGTTTGCAGAGTGGCTGCACCAGTTTGCATTCCCACCAACAGTGCAAGAGGGTTCCCGTTTCTCCACATCCTCTCCAGTATCTATAGTCTCCTGATTTGTTCATTTTGGCCACTCTGACTGGCGTGAGGTGATATCTGAGTGTGGTTTTGATTTGTATTTCCCTGATGAGGAGCGATGTTGAGCATCTTTTCATGTGCCTGTTGGCCATCTGGATGTCTTCTTTAGAGAAGTGTCTATTCATGTTTTCTGCCCATTTCTTCACTGGATTATTTGTTTTTCGGGTGTGGAGTTTGGTGCGTTCTTTATAGATTTTGGAAGACATGGAAGACTTTAAAGTACATATTACTAACTGAAAAGCAATCTGAAAAAGCTACCTGGTATATGATTCTGAATATATGACATTTGGAAAGGACAAAACTATGGAAGCAATAAACAGATCAGTGGTTGCCAGAAGTGGGAGGGTGTGTGGGGGGGAAATGCACAGACACAGCACAGAGGATTTTTTTAGGTCAGTGAAAATATCCTATATACTATTACAATTATGGATATATGTTATTATACATTTGCCCAAACCCATAGAATGCACAATGCCAAGAGTGAACCTTTAGGTAACCTATAGACTGTGGGTGATTAGAAGGTGTCAATATAGGTTTACTTTTATTAAAAAAAAAGTACCACTTTGGTCAGTGATGTTGATAATGGGGGAAGCTGTGCATGTGTAAGAAAAAGAAATATATGTGAAACCTCTATGCCTCCCTCTCAATTTTGTTGCAAACCTAAAACTGTTTTAAAAAACCAAAGTTTAAAAAATCCAATAAAATCACATTGTATTAGAAACTAGTTGTGAAATACACTAGTTCCTAACAATCACATTCTAGCCACATAGTTCTAAGTCCTATTAGAACCGTTGCCCTAATTAACAGTCCATTTTTGGAGAGGGGAGGTTCTTCACAAAATCATAATGAAATGTATAGATAACTGCATCTATCTATAAACACAATTTCAAAAATAATTAATATCATAATGTATTAAAATTATAAAATCAAACCAATTTATAATAAATTATTTATATTAGTTATTGCACATGACTAAAAAGATGTAATGATAATGAAGTAGTCATGTGTTTTCATCTAAAAAGGAGAGTATAGTGGTGGAAACTAGAATAAAATGTAAGTTTAGAATAAATAATTTCAATGAGATATTTTTGTATATAGTAAGAAAGAAGGAGTAATTAAAGGAAAAGAGAAATAGGGAAATCATGTCAAGACAAATTACGTACAAAGGAACTATAGAAAATGAGAAAATACGCTATTCTGGGAAATAGCCCTTATTATAAATGTAGTGATTATGATAGAGAACAGAGCTGACAAATTATCACAGAGCACATATCACCTATCTTGAAATCTCACCTTATCTGAGAGAGATTTAACCTCAGGTCCTTAAAAAGAATTTGGATAGCAGATCTTCCAACAGGCAAAAGTGAGCAGAAAATGGTTGCAAAAATCAACTAGGAATCATGAGGATGTAAAAGGTGGTAAATGTCTGAATTGCCTCAGACATTTATATATATAATATATATATAGATATATATATAGATATATATATTTCAATATATAATATATATAGATATATATAGATATATATATTTCAATATATAATATATATATAGATATATATATAGATAGATATATATATTTCAATATATATATATTTCTATATATATATATTTCAAAAGATATATAAATTCAACTTGTAATTTTAACGATACACATTCCTATCAGTGTACTATACATTTTTAAAAATCTATGTAGGGGCGCCTGGGTGGCGCAGTGGGTTAAGCGTCTGACTTCAGCCAGGTCACGATCTCGCGGTCTGTGAGTTCGAGCCCCGCGTCGGGCTCTGGGCGGATGGCTCAGAGCCTGGAGCCTGTTTCCGATTCTGTGTCTCCCTCTCTCTCTGCCCCTCCCCTGTTCATGCTCTGTCTCTCTCTGTCCCCAAAAAAATAAATAAACGTTGAAAAAAAAATTAAAAAAAAATAAATAAAAATCTATGGAATAAAAACAATAAAAACTTCTTTAAAAGATTTAAAAATAAAATTTAGGGTAATATCTGAACTTTGTAATGCTCAACACATTTAGTATTTACACAGGTTAGTATTTAATCAAGTGCTCTCTATTCAGACAGTGCCTTATCTGTAAATTCTTCAATCTGTTATTCCAGGCCAATGATAATAATTTTGCGTAAGCCTTGACATGTTGGTATTATTTGACTCATCATTAATTACATCTTTTTAACTTAGAGAAAAATTCTATCTGAAAGATAATAAATCAGAAAATAGAATTGGAAACATTTTTTAAAAATCCATAGTTCTCTTTTTTTAGTGGTGTCTTTCTATGGTTTTGGTGTCAGGGTAATATTGGCTTCATAGAGTGATTTTGGGCATTTTCCTTTCTTTTCTGCTTTGGAATAGTTTGAAAAGAGTAGGTATTAATTTTTATTTAAATATTTGGTAAAATTCACTTGTGAAGTCATCTGGTTCTGGACTTTGCTTTGTTGGGAGTTTTTGATTACTGATTCCGTTTATTTGAAGGTTATTGGTCTGTACAAGTTTCTATTTCTTCCTGTTTCATTTTTGGTAGTTTATATGTTTCTAGGAATTTATCCATTTCTTCCAAGTTGTCCATTTGTTGACAATACTTTTTCATAATATTCTAATTATTTGTATTTCTCTAGTGTTGGTTGGGATCTCTCATCTCTCATTTGTGATTTTATTTGGGTCCTTTCTCTTTCCTTTTTGGTAAGTCTGGCTAGAGGTTTATCAATTTTACTGATTTTTTTTCAAAGAACAAGCTCCTGGTTTCATTTGTCTATTGTTTTTCTTAGTTTCATTTTTATTTATTACTGCTGTAATCCTCATTATTTCCTTCCTTATGGTGGCTTTAGATTTCATTTGTTCTTTTTCTAGCTCCTTTTTCTTATTCTTAGGTGTAAAATTAAGTTGTTTATTTGATATTTTTCTTACTACTTGAGGTAGGCCTGTATTGCTATAAACTTCCCTGTTAGGACTCTTTTTGCTACATCCCAAAAGTTTTGGGTCATTGTGTTTTCATTTTCATTTGTTTCCATGTGTTTATTTTTTCTTTGATTTTCTGGTTGACCCACTCATTTTTTACTAGCATATTTTTAACATCCATGTATTTGTAATATTTCCAACTGTTTTTCTTGTGGCTGACTTCTTGTTTCACAGTGTTGTGATCAGAAAAGGTGAATTCTATGAATTCAGTCTTTTTGTATTTGTTGAGGTCTGTTTTGTAACCTAATATGTGATCTTTTCTGGAGACTGTTCCATGTGCACTTGAGAAAAATGTGTATTCTGCTCTTTTAGGATGGAATGTTCTGAATATTTCTATAAAGCTCATCTGGTCCAGTGTATCATTCAAAGCCATTGTTTCCTTGTTTATTTTCTGTTTAGATGATCTGTCCATTGTTGTAAATGGGGTGTTAAATTAGCCTACTTTTATTGTATTATTATAAACTAGTTCCTTCATTGTTGTTATTGTTTTATATATTTGGGTGCCTCCCCATTGGGTGCAATATTCTTTTTTTTAATGTCTTTTTATTTTTGAGAGAGAGAGACAGAGTGCAAGCAGGGGAGGAGCAGAGATAGAGGGAGACACAGAATCCGAAGCAGGCTCCAGACTCTGAGCTGTCAACACAGAGTCAGATGCAGGGCTTGAACTCACCAACTGTGAGACCGTGACCTGAACCAAAGTCGGATGCTTAAACAATTGAGCCACCCAGGCGCCCCTGCATGCAATACTCTTATTGGGTTGTCTCCTTTATGATTATTTGGTGCCCCTTTTTCCTTGTTATAGTCTTCGTTTTATAGTCTAGTTTGTCCAATATAAGTATAGCTATTCCAGCTTTCTTTTGACATCCATTTGCATAATTATCTCTCCATCTCCTCACTTTTTTTTTTTAAATTTTTTTTTTCAATGTTTATTTATTTTTTTTGGGACAGAGAGAGACAGAGCATGAACGGGGGAGGGGCAGAGAGAGAGGGAGACACAGAATCGGAAACAGGCTCCAGGCTCCGAGCCATCAGCCCAGAGCCTGACGCGGGGCTCGAACTCACGGACCGCGAGATCGTGACCTGGCTGAAGTCGGACGCTTAACCGACTGTGCCACCCAGGCGCCCCTCCATCTCCTCACTTTTAATCTGCAGGTGTATTTATGTCTAAAATGAGTTTCTTGTAGGCAAAATATAGATGGGTCTTGTTTTGTTTTGTTTTATACATTTGTACATCCTGCATTTGTATTGGATTGTTTAAACCATTTATATTCAAAGTAATTATTGACAGATATGTATTTATTGACATTTTATCATTTATTTCATTGTTGTTCTGGAAATTTTCTCTGAACCTTTCTAATCTTTGTCATTTTTAGTCTCTGTTTTCCACTCAAAGAGTCACCTTTAATATTTCTTACAGATCTGGCTTAGTGGTCACGAACTCCTTTAGTTTTTGTTTGTCTTGGAAACTCTTTATCTCTCATTTTATTCTGAATGATAGTCTTGCTGACTAGACTATTCTTGGCTACAGATTTTCCCATTCAGCATTTTGAATATATATATCCTTCTGGCTTGCCAAATTTCTGTTAAGAAGTCTCCAGTTAGCCTTATGGGTTTTCTCTTGTAAGTTAAGTTCTTCTTTGGTCTTGCTACTTATAAGATTTTTTTTTCTTTATCACTATATTTTGCAAATTTAATTATAATTCTTCACATATTTCAGATTTTTATAGACATTTTAAACATAACATAATCAAAAATGATTCTTGACACCCACCCCACTCAAATACCTATTCTAGGCTTTCTTATCCTGGTAAATGGAACTATATCTACTCAGTTATAGAAGCCACAAACTTGTAAGTCAGCTTTAACTTTTTATCATGAACACTCAGAGAAGAAAATCTTATGTTTTTTTTTTTTCCTCCAAAGTATATGTTGATTTTTTATTCTTTCTTTCACCACTATTATTATCTTATTTAACTCTAGAACAATTCAGGAGCTGGCCACATCTGTAAAGTCATTAGGGACCTAATGATCTGGTATATAAGGGGACATCCTTTCCAAAGTTAAAGACAAGTGTTTCCATCTTTCAATTCCTTTTTTTTTTTTTAATTTTTTTAAGTTTGTTTTGAGAGAGACAGAGACAGGGTGAGTGGGGAAGGGGCAGGGAGAGAGGGAGAGAGAGAATCCCAAGCAGGCTCCACACTGTCAGCACAGAGTCTGATGCAGGGTTTGAACTCATAAAATCATGAGATCATGACCTGAGCCGAAACCAAGAGTCAGGTGCTTAACAAACTAAGCCACCCAGGTGACCCCCATCTTTCAATTCCTAACCAAAGAAAGAAGCATACTGCCTGGAGGACCATTTTGAATTCTGAAAGCAGTATATTCCACAAGGAGGAATTCTCTACTAAGAAACAGATGATGTGAAAGGCAGCCAACTTTGCGAGGACCCTGAGGAAGAAAAGACCCTATCACATGCCTAGACTGTGTTAGAAGTAGTTCTCATGCTTGGACCATATGATCCAGCAGACCCTCAGCTGCGGGAGAGGATGCCATGTCAGTTTATATTAAGCTCCAGTGGGAAAATCACAGGAGTTGATCACTAATAACTGAAAACTATCTCTCATTGTTTGTATCTTGAAACTCCCATCTGTGTCAACAATCTATTAAGTTGGCATAAAATCTAGATACTTAACAAATATTTGTTAAAAAAATGGATGCATCAATGAATGAATAACACTGGTTTGATGATTTTGTGATTTGTCAACATAGCTAAGCAAAACTACATTATCTGAATTCTCTTTCTTGTATGTTTCTAGTTCAGGTGGACCACAAGACATTCTTGGGGAGAGCAGAATGAGTGAAGCAGCCCTTTTACAGTCGTCATATAGTGCTCCTGATTAGCTGACATACTTTGCTCCAGGAGGCAGCGTCTGGAACTGCAGGTGTTCTGCTTGCCCTGGATTCTTTCTCAGTTTTTTGGATTACTGGGCTGGATGTGGATGGGTATCAAATTGAAAAAGGTCATGTTCTTCTGCAGAATATTTTTCACCAAGGTTAGAAACACCAAAGACACACACAAATTTCCATCTATCTTCTTAGGCTCCCAGGTAGTGCTTGCAGATTTCCAACAAGCTACTAATCCCATCTTCCGTATATACGCACATGCACACACACACACACACACACACACACACACATACATACATACATATATAATGTGTATCCATTTGATTCTACTTTTCTGTTTGAGCCCCAAAGGATACAATCAAAACATCAACATTAGAAATGTTTCAAATATATGGAACTTCTTGCACAATGTTAATAGGGTAATTCGTAAAATTTTTAACAATATAAACATATTACACTATTCTTTTCCACTCAGAGTACAAGTCTTCATAGTGACTTACCATCTATGATCTAATCCCCTCTACCTCTCTTACCTCACCTTCCCCACTCTTCCATACTCCAGGTCACTCCTAGTCATAATGACCTCCTTCATCTTCTTCAAATATAGCACATACTCCTGGCTCAGAGCCTTTGCATCTGATGTTCCTTACTTCTAGAACACAGTTCTCCCAGATACCTATCCTATCCTCAGGGCTCCCTCTCTCCCCCCCTTTCGAAGCAGCTCAAATGTCATCTATCTGGGAAGAATTCTCTGACCATCTGTATGAAATAGCAACTCTACCATCATTTTTTTCCCATAGCATTTATATCCATTTTAAAAATTATATGTTTATTTTTTTGTCTAACTAGAATGAAAACTCCATGAAAATGTGGATATTGTGTTTTGATTTTTGTTTTATCTTCAGTGGCTATAGCAGGATCTAGTATATAGTAAATGTTTAGTGATTACTTTATTGAACAAATGAATGAATAACAATATGAATAAGAAATAAAAATGAAGATATTTGCTTTGAGGCTACAATTTTGCCACTACAACTTTGATTTAAAATATCAAAGTCTTAATATAATATATATAAATATAAAATTTAAAAGTCTCAAAATTTACCCACAAGGATGTAATTACAGCACAATTTGTAATAGTAAAAGTAAAAAAAAAAAAACAATAAATATTAATCGATGAAGTATAGTGCATCTGATCAGCCTATGATGAAATTTAAGTGGTTTTAATGACAGCAACATTTTCTTGCTATCTTGTTTAGTGAAGAAAACAATTTATATCAAAATGTGTAAGGGTATTAAGAATGTGAAGTAAATTTTTTTTGTTCATTTTGTACAATTCTCTCCCGGTTATGCTCTCATATTGCTTTTACAGCGGAATTCTTCATGTAGGTTTACTTAAAACACACAAACCCAGACACATTCACACACACACCCCAACTTTATATCTATTGGCATAACATGAATGCCCGTAATAGTAGTGCTGAAGATAATTATGAGATGAGCTCCCTGAGAGCAAGACAATGTTTTATTCTCTGCCCTACCTCCAGCACTCAGAATTCCAGCATTTTGTCACAGACTTGGTATCTAACAAATGTTTGTTGACTGAATTATTGAAAGATGAGTCCCACATATTCTGTAATATCACAGAAAGTTTCTTCTCATATTTATACTTTGCTTTACTCTCTTTTTCATTAAAATACACACACACACACACACACACACACACACACACACACACACACACACAGAGACACACACAAAAACCACAGACACAATGGTCGTTCTCTTCTCTAGATAAGAAAATCACTAGCTGTGGAGAAGTCCCAGGAGATGAAATGCAGTGACTACAAACACAGCAAAGCTCCCAGGGGAACTTTTGACTCAATTTTCCAAGAGTGGCAGTGAAAAAAGAACTGAGGTCTGTCAAGTTCCAGAAACGAACCATCCTAGCCAGTCCCTGGAGAAACGCTGTGGAGAAGGGGCATTACTTTTGTAGTTTTTGAAGCCCACCTCCCCCAACGTACTACCGCTGGCACTGCCCATTTAACTGCTCCGTGACCTGCTTTGAAGGAAGAAATTCAGGAAAGGTGAACACCAGCTTGAAGTCTCCAAATGCAGCATTCGTGTGGACCTGATCAAAAAAGAAAGATCGTTTCAGGTTTGAGGGACTTTCGCTGAGTTACCGAGACTAGAGGAGTCTAAAAGGACAGTGGGTTTAAATAGCAGAAGTCAGTTTCTTTCTGTTATCTTTGCAGGAAAATTCATTTCAAGACTGTGCAAAATATTTCACACCTTATAGGTCCTTAAAGGGTTTTACAATCAGATTTTATTCTTTGAGGGCCCTACACTCTTGTACCAGGCTTCTGTTTTCTCCTGGGTCTACACTGTAACCATTTTGATAGAATAAAATGATGAAATTATTTGCGGTCACATCATCAGAGAAATTACAGAAATTTGCTATATTTATAACTATATAATATGTACTTACTATATTATAAACTGAATTAAAACTATATAAAAACATTTTAATAAATCAAATATTAAGTAATATATTACTTTTTTTCTATTTTTTTAATAGGGATTATCAATGATCTTATATTTCTTTAACAGAATTAATACTTCCTCTGGGTAAATAAAGAACATAATGACTAAAACTTCTAAAATTTACTACGTTTTGTATGAATAATTACAAACATTTGCAAATTTTTGAAATTAAAATGGCAGACATTATTTACTTGCTGCAATATATCTTAAAAATCTAAGTATTTTAAAGAATTCTATTGGCTATCCAATATTTTGAGAGAACATGTACTATTTCACTATTACTGACTAACGTTAGAAAAATTATGGTCTCTTAGTTTATTATAATTTCAAGGTGATTTTATATTAAAATCAAATTACATGTAATAGAAATATTTTTAAATGTTTATTATCATTATCATATATTTATGTTTTATTGTATTGTATTGAATTACTGGCGTCCATAGCCAATACATGTTTTCATCGGAAAAACTATTAATGATGAAATTGTTTCATTTGTCAGTATGATCTCTTTTTGAGTCCCTTTTTGTGCCATGCCATGCCGTTTCCATTTCATCTCTTTATGATAATTTTTTTTCTGTTGCTAATAAAGATTATGAATTTGAATAAGTTAAAGGCAATATGAATAATCCAAGCTACAGCATTTTTTCTAATGATGTCAATTTTCCTACATCTTGACTTATAATCTCATTATGGGCATTCAAATTCCAAATCACATACTCATTTCTAATTGATAATAAAGTAAAATATAATTTTAAATAGGGTTATAAGCAGTGTACAGTCATTTAATATCAATAAAGACAATTTATAAAATTGATATTTAAAAGTAATAATTAAAGGTCAATCAAAAGGGAGGCAACACATTTTAGAATTTATACACAAAATCTATCACTATTTTATAGGATATACTTATTCTAAAACTGAGGAAACTAGAGGCTTATCAAAATATCTGATGTTTGGTTTAAAATTATCAATAACAGTCTAAATCTTTGTATTAATCCACTTCTTTATTAAAAACAAAACAAAACAAACAGAATTAACCCAAATTTCAAAATTTGGTAGTAAATTTAATTATAATATAAATTTCACACACTTTCTATTCCCTCAAAAAATTATTGATAGTCCTGAAATGTACCATTTATAGGCAAACTTTAGGTGAGGTTGAATGGATCTCTGTGACAATAAAGCCAAACAAAATGATTTATGAGTGATGGAAACGTGGTTACTATTTTATAATTTCATTGCCATTCAGCAGGTACATTTGGGCTGAAGTCAAGTTGCTTTGGGTAAAGAAATATATACATCCTAAAGATGATACCTCTCTGGTCTGATGGCTTCCTAACACTTCTCATTTTATCACTTGGCCCTTTATCATTAGCATCAGTCTCTCCAACCAGGATGAGGTTTGGAAACATCTCACACTCATCTTTGTAACAATCCTCTCTTATAGTGAGAACATATGGATTGCACACGCTCAATAAAACAATTTAAATCAGTGCTAGTCAAAATGAGATAAGGGTGTTGGGGAAAGTTCCTGGGAAACAGACTACCTCCAAAGGGAACACAGATAATAATAAAATGTGTGTAGTTACAAGAAACAGGACTAGCTTATGTTTCCTGTCAAGATGGTAAAGTAGCATTGCTCCTGCTTTCTTTTCCAAAATCCTCTCTTGGCCAGAAAAAAATAACAAACTCTGAGAAATCGTTAGGGAGATTGAGAACAGACGTTTACTCTTGCCAGCCAGAGTTAGGGGGTGGCGATGGCAATGCCACTAGAAGCAATGCATTATTCTGTTCATGCTTTCCTAATGATCATGTGAGAATCATTCCTGACCTTTTGACAGAGAAGTCAGGGAGAACCAGACCACAGATTTCAGTGGGATTCGGGATACTGCAAGAGCTCTTACACAAGGAGAAATTGATGAAACATTTTGGACTTGGCAACTTGGCAATGACTAATGAAAACTAGTCCACCTCCGTTTTGTCAATTTCCTAAGGTAGGCAGATTAGGAACTGGAAAGGATGTCACTTTCCAGCGCGACTTGTAATTTAAGAGTTTACAGGTAATACATCCTTCTGGCCTTTACAGAGTAACAGGGACCAAACTTACCTCTCATCCTTTCTCCATAAACAACAACCAGAAAAACATATATATAATATATAAAAACGTGATTTTCAGACATTTCAGAGTAGGCGTGATTTCTGAAAACAGAAACAAACAAGTACCAGTTTATGATGTGGAGAGAGTCTCAGGACTGTAGCACAGGGAGATGAAACCAAATAAAGCCCGAAGCCTCCTTAAGTAGATAGTAGTGAAGGAAGGAGACAGAAGTGAAGGAAGTTCAAAAAAACTTCAAAGGTCAGAATCCTGGAGAGGACAGAGCTGCAGAAAGAACGGCTCTGGAGAGCTTTCGAGGGTTTCCTTCAAGTCTTAGGTTGAGTACTTATTTTATTCAATTTTGTTAACAACTACCAAAGCCAGGGAAAGAACCAACAGAAAGGGGCAGTGAGTTGACCTTAAAGTTCACCCAAGGCCTCGAATAGTTTGGGGTTCCACCAGCCAGAGTGGAAAAAGACACCAAGGAAAATGAAAATATATGTCCACATAGAGACTTACACTTAAATGTTCAAAGCAGCTTTTTTTCTAATATTCCCAAATGAGAAATAACCCAATATCCATCAATGGGTGCATAGATAAAAAATTGTGTTATATCCATAAAATGAAATGCTAATCAGCTATAAAAATGAACAAAATATCAATATACATTACCACATGGACGAAACTTAAAGTCATTATCCTGAGTGAAAGCAACCAGACATAATGTAAGATTTCATTAATATGAAGCTCTGGAAAGTGCAAACTAATCTATACTGATAGAAAACAATCATCAGTTGTGTTAACCTAACTATGTTGATATGTTTAAATTGTATATATACATTAATATTCAGTTATATTCATTTTAAATATATGCAGCTCATTTTATATTACTTATTGTATTTATAATTTTATTAATTATGCCTAAAATTATACTTGAAACAGCTGCAAAATATAATAGATGTAAAAGAGAAAGGCTATGTTTTACTTTACGTCTACTTATAAATTTCTGATGAGAAAGGTTAAGATTATTTTGTTAATATAGTTGCTACCACACTGGTAATACGCATTTGTCAATTTCTATTCACAGATGTTTTTACAATTTGTCATACTTTGATGAGGTTCCAGAATCAATCAGGATAGTAGGCATGATGACCCACAAAATAGAAAATATATCATTTAACCTGCTAGTAATGAGATTTCACAAGCACATTTAATTTGCAAACATGGATTTTAGGGAGAAAAAAAAGCATATTTCTTTCTAATGGTTTTGTGAAAAATTATTTTTTCTAAATATCTGTCACATCCTTGCCTTGAATATTTTGTATAAAATACAATATACAATTGCTGTTTTATGTTCCACTAAGCAAATGTACTGGCAACTTTTCTGTTAATATTATTCTAACTTTGCAAAGATAATGCTTTCTAACCTAGATGATTTTTCTGCTGACAGATATGCAATTCCAGTTAACAATTTTTGCCTGATTAATATTTTATGTCTAATAAAAATGTAGCGACTTGATAAATTATAAGTAAATAAAAGTGCAAAATATGATTTTACTTGAATTTAATTTCCTTCACATTTTTTTAAGGAAGTCATTGTACGTGGTAAACATTGCTACCAATATTCTGAATTATAATGATTGTAATTATGATAGTGCTGATGGGACAAAACTTCTAGAAAGGGTTTCCTAATGTACTGAGTTACATAAAAGGATACATATGACTGATTAAACTATTCATATTTTAATAAGATTTGGCCAAAATGAGTAAAAAGTAAAATAAAGTTAACAGAAATTTAGAAACATTAGTAGCAGAATTGGATCATTTCATGTCTACTAGGAGAAGCAAGATCTTTACTGTCTTATTTCTCTTTTCAAGCAATTCGAATTGTTTCCAAATCAGCATTTAAAAATCAAACAATTAGCCTTTCCATAAAACAGCATCAAAAAGGACACAAACGAAGGATTAAAGTGTAACCAATTTGAAAGAAAACAAGTTGTTTTCTTCACTGTGGTCTGAATTTATTAATAAACACAAAATTCATATTTTTAGCTGCAACTTCATTTACAATATTTGATTATATGTCAGGTTTTTTTTCTTCCTAATTTGTATCTTACCTATATAAATGATTTAGGTCAATAACACATCTCTCAAATGACCCAGAGCCAGACAAACTCGTGTGGGAATGTACACGAGTCCGTTCTTCTTAAGGGGCTTCCGTTCCCAGAGATTTCATCCGTTTTTCCCTCCCTGTAGAATCACAGCGCCATTCTGCATTCGACAGCTCCATCTTGTGACATGCAGTTATTTAAAGTCACTTTTTTTTTTTTTTCTGAGCTGGATAATTATATTTCTGCTCTTTGAGGACACTGAACGATGACAAGGTGGGCTAAATGTAAATACTTGGACAAATACTCTGAACAAGTGTTAATAACAGCCAGATGGGAGCTGCAACTAACATGCAATGCATGTGCGGCTCTTTTCAATCAAGCTCACTGCTAAGCGGCTTCTCAGGGAGACACTGGCATAACCTTGACTGCATCTCCTTCTCTCCCAGTTCATGTGTGACAAGCACCATCAACAGTGCATTACACTGGCCAGCTGCTTTGGTAAGCAGCTGCAGACAGCACTAATTCTTTCTCTGTGTATTCATTCTTTTAAAACAAAATTGGTCTAGACAGTGGATCTTTATAATCAGCATTGTCTATCTTTTGTGTTTTTAATTTTTTTGTACATGACATGATGGTTAACATGAGAAATCAATATTGTTTAGATATTTTTGGGTTTTGCTAGTGTGTTTACCAAGTTAAGATTAAAAGGTGTATACAATTTAGAAAACATCCTGAAAATCCTTGAGACAGGGCCACTTCAGAGAAGAGGAGAAAGCACAGATTTTTGTCAGTGGAGCATGAAGATGACTAAGAAAATGACCTCAATCCAGCATCTTAAGTAACCCAAATGCAATAACAATAGAAAGTGCAATAGGCAAATTGTATGCTCTTTCCTTAATATTTCAATTTTCTTTTAATTGCATATTATAGCATTTGTGTTCCTTAGAAAGTCATTCACTGACAATTATACATCTATAGAATGAACTTTTTATAAACATCGTATATTATTAACAGTTAAAGTATGAACGTTGCTACCAAAATTCAAATAAATTTTGTACGATTTAAAGCACATTCTGAATACTATTTTTTTAATATAAAGCAATTGTTATATTATATAGCTAATATCAACTGGTAGGAGAAAAACAAGTCATTCCAATAACATTTAATTGCTTGTCAGGTAGGTAGTGCTATTATTTAAATGGGCTTGTATGTCTTATAAGAGAAGACGTCTAATGGTTTTGTTTAATTCCTGAAAGGATAATGGATTAACCCAGATAAGAAATATTACTTGTTGTTATATTTTTCTGTACTTCAAAGTCTGAGGTGTATTAAAAGATAACTCTTGGCATATAAATATTTCATGTAATCATCTATTTACCTTTTCATTCCATCATTAACAAATTACAAAATAATCACAGAACACAGTGTGTGGGGGTGCATGTGGTTGTGGTAGGTATGGACATAGAATAAGTGTGTGGATGTGTGTTTATGTGTGAGTGTATGATTCTTGTGAGAAGACAATAAATTCTTTATTTTCTCTGATAAATTGTTGCCTTAACAAACAATTTATTATAAATTACTACCTATAACTTTAGCACAAACTATTGAATGAATACTCCTAAATTTCCTTCAAATTTTCAATGTTCATGGTACCATTCCCATTGTTTGGAAATTACTTCCAATAAATACTGCTTGTACTGTAATTAGTTTTCTCTACATAAGGTTATGTTGTGTAAGATACTAACGAAAATTTAGAAATATATGTCCCATTCTACGTAAGCAGTGCCTAGTAAGAGTATTAAGGCAATGACATACTTCAGTGATTTATTTCTGATTTAAAATTTGTCCCTCATCAATATGCAAAAGCAATTGAAGCAACTCACATTAAATTATAGTGCTAGATGATCCCATTAAATAGTAAAACAGAACAGATACCATTTCTCCAAAGAAATACTAGTTATCAAGAATTACCAATAAATGAAATGCTGTTTTACTTTGTGAGAAAGAAAGGTTTAATCTGCTTCTATAGGAATAGATGCATTAATTTTGTGAGCATATATATTTCTCACTCTTGTCTTAAATTCGCTATACATTTCTAGGAAACTTACAATGATAACCATAACAAAAAATTTACATTAAAATTTTGAAGTGTGGAGAAAATGGCATTAAACTAGTAAAAACTTTTATATCTGGCCAAAGCAGCTGTACATATGAAAGAAACAGATTCTTGCACAAGTGGACAAAGTAGATCTGACTCTGTTCTCTGCAATTTGACAAGAGCTCAGGAAAGCAGTACCCCCTATTCCATTTAAATATACACCTCCAAAATAACCCCACCCTTTTTCATATCATGACGGACCCTTACTAATATTTTATAGCAATGTAATGTTGATAATACCCATTGGATTTGATTTTCATCTTCAGATTTCGCAGCGAAATAACACAACTTTAAGAAAGAACAAATAATCCTGTTTTTCTGATACTTTTGTTTCTAAACTTATTCTTATTTCTAAATCTAAGGAAGCGAAGCAAGCCAATTATGCAATTTATTCCCAGAAAACCTCACATTGGAACGCACACATGTAGGTCACGTGATTCTCGGTAGCGCATGCTGAGCGTGTTCCTTAGACCTACCATCCTCAAGTTCTTTCGGGGCTAGAACTCCTCCCAACCTTACCTTATTGTGCAGAACAATGAATAATACTTCGTTTCTTCTTATAACACTGTTATTTTTCTGAAATAATTCAGGTTTCTCATCTTGCACCTATTGTTTTAAAGGTTACCCATTTTACAGAGAGATGACCTGGGAATAATTGTACAGTCTGTTACACACTTAAACAAGTTAGAGTAACTCCACAGTGCACATAAGTGAAGTCATCAAACATGCCACAATTCCTTCTCTGTCTCTTTTTCTTAATTATTATTTTTCAAATAACATGTTTTAGTGCCTCCTATGTTAGAAACATTGTAAGAAACAATCAAAACAAATATTTAATACAAACTCTGTGTTCAGGGATTCATAATCTATTGGGAAAGAAAGATATACATACATGCACAACAATACAGATACTTGGAGATTTTTTAAACTATAATGTGATTAAATAATATACTAGGCTCAGAAAATAAGCAAAGTTCTGGGTAAAGATAATCAGAAAGACTCTTTTAATTCTATAGAGATCTCATTTGAAGTTAGGTCCTTTATGTCTTTTTAAGGATTTAAGGGAATTCATCTCCTGCTGATGCAAAACATTCTCAAATGTAAACAGATTGAATTATAGATTTGTTGATTACTAATTTGTTTATTAATAAAGAGCCTTTTTTCCAGTTCTCCTTTAACTTAAGGTGCAGTATTACCATACAATTCATACTGATTCCTCTCTCTATCCATTCAGGTATGTTAGAAATACCCCAGGTAAACAGGAGACTGTTTAATAATCTATCTGTAATCAACAAAAACTCACAAATGCACACACACATTTATTATTAGCCTTGAAAATTCAATGTATTCAATGGTTGGAAACAGATTTCCTGTAGAACATGATTTAAAAAAATAAAGTTTATATTTGGTAGCAAAGAATCACTTTCTAGTGATACTTTTATTTACATAGCCAGAGCATTTTGAACTAAATTCTTAGTTTAAAAAAATATGGCTTGTGTATTACTTTAGAGGCTGTAGGACTTAATTACCCTTTTCAGTTTTCACTAGAAAATGTCTCTATGTGGGTTGTAAAAGTTTCAGCTAAACAACTGCTGAATCATTTTCCTCTTTAAGTGGTGAGCCTTTTAGTTTTCTCTTGTATACAACAGCATTTTCTTCAGAGGTTGAGTAAAATTTTTATTCCATGTAGACATTTTAGGTTATTACTGCTTTAAAAAAAAATAAGAATAGAATAATAAACTAAAATTGCTTTGTTGTTTTATTGTATCAGCCATATCTCTTTGGTTTTCTTTATATTTTAAACTACTTTAAATTGATGTTCTAAAAAAAGCCCATTTCTTTTAAAATACACATTTAAGTGTTATTAAAATATAGCCCTTGTTGTTTTTCAAAACATAGGTATAACAATCTGATTTAATGGAATAATTTACTTAGAGTAACTTAATTTTATTTTTAATATTTTTAAAGTAACTTAATTTTAAAAATATGTGTAACATAAAGGGACACAGATTGCTCAACACATTTTGGAAATTTGCCTTAAAAATATCTACTATACAGATTAAATATAACACCAAGATTACATTAAAAAAATTTTATGTTTATTTATTTTGAGAGAGAGAGAGAGAGAGAGAGAGAGAGAGAGATCATAAGCAAGGAAGGGACAGAGAGAGAGAGGGACACAGAATCCAAAGCAGGCTTCAGGCTTCCAAGCTGTTAGCACAGAGTCGGACATGGGCTCAAAGTCACAAACTGTAAGATCAAGACCTGAGCCGAAGTCAGATGCTTAACCGACTGAGCCACCCAGGTGACCCAAGGTAACATTTAAAAAATATTTACTACATTACAAAAATAATTTGCAACATAAGCTTAGCTTTGACAAAAAAAGGATCTGGATCTAATATGAAAACCTATTATTTGATTTGAAATATGAAACTGTGAACAAAATTTTTTGTTTTGTTTTGTTTTTAGAATTAAGGATTTTTTTTTCTCCACTGGAGAACTTTATATGACCACCTAGCAAGTTACTTTCATTTCTTCTTTGCCTTTTCTTTCTTTTTTTTCTTTTTCTTTCTTTCTTTCTTTCTTTCTTTCTTTCTTTCTTTCTTTCTTTCTTTCTTTCTTTCTTTCCTTTCTCTTTCTTTCTCTTTCTTTCTTTCTCTCTTTCTTTCTCTTTCTTTTCTTTCTTTTCTTTTCTTTCTTTCTTTCTTTCTTTCTTTCTTTCTTTCTTTCTTCCTATTTTAGAAAGAGAGTGAGCATGAGCAGGGGAGAGGAGCAGAGGTAGAAAGAGAGAGAGAGAGGGAGAATCTTAAGCAGGCTCCACACTCAGTACAGAGCCCAATGTGGGGCTCAATCCCACAACCCCTGGATCATGACTTGAGCCAAAATCAAGAGTTGGACACCCAAGCGCCCCTCTTCTTTACCTTTTCACACAGCCTAAAATACAGTAGCTATTCAGTGTCTCTTGATTACATGAAAAAAAAAGAATGAATTTAAATACATAAATACATACTTTAACAAACTTAATCTTTGAGAAGTTTCAGGTTTATAGAAGAATTGAGCAGAATATAGTAAGTTCCCCCAAATTCCCTTCTATTGCCTCACCCCTAATGTCCCCTATTATTACAATCTTGCTTCAATGTAGTACATTTGTTTGAATTCATAAGCCAATACTGAAATATTAGCGAAAGTCCATAGTTTACATTAGGGTTTACTCTTTGTGTTGTACATGCTATGTGTCTTGAAAAATGTATAATCCCAAGTGTCTACCATTGCAGTATTATACAGAATAGTTTCGCTGCCATATAAAATCCCCTGTGTTCCACTTATTTATATTCTCCTCCCTCCTCTTAAGCCCCT
The DNA here is from genome assembly GCF_028749965.1 of Puma concolor. Taxonomy (NCBI): domain Eukaryota; kingdom Metazoa; phylum Chordata; class Mammalia; order Carnivora; family Felidae; genus Puma; species Puma concolor. Next base: position 179,034,315 of record NC_141670.1, on the reverse strand, counting down.
GACTACCACTTCCAGAGTTTCATATAGTTGAAATCCTACAGTAGGTAGGATCATCTTCTTTCTCTTAGCGAAATGCATTTACGTTTCCTCTATGTTTTGTTGTTGTTGTTTTATGGCTTCATAGCTCATTTTATTTTTTTGGTAAATAACATTCCATTGGATGCATGTATCAGAGTTTATCCATTCACCTATTGAGAGACAACTTGCTCGCTTCTAGTTTCCAGCAATTACAAATAAGGCTGTTATAATGATTCTTGTGCAGGTTTGTGTAGATGTACGTTTTCAACTGATTTGGGAAGATACTGAGGGACATGACTGCTCGATCATAAGGTAAGAGCATGTTTTGTTGCTGAAGAAACTTCCAACTGGCTTTCATAGTGGATGCACTATTTTGCATTTCCACTATTTGCATTTAAGAGACTCTGTGGCTCCAAAATTGTTTAGAAAAGTCATAGGTAAAAGAAAAAAAAAGGTAATTTTGATGTTTATTAAGGAAATGGGAATTTTAAAAAAGGTTTTGTTGTATAGCTGAAATTTTTCCTTCATGTCACTTAAAAAATGGGACTCGCTTATGATTCTTTCCAATTCACTTCTGTCTTCTTTACTGATAGATATTAACATACTGGACACAAACAGCCACAGAATAATCTACATTGTTTATACATTTATATTATTACATTTTTAACTATAAAGATATTTTTTATGAAATCTTGGTCATGTCCAGAATTCTATCTCTCTTTTCTATATTATATCAACTTTTCTGTATAGAAGAAAAAAATCAATAGCAATTTTACCTAAACAATAAATGTCCCCCCCCAAAAAAAAAGATAGCTATGATTCTCACATGTCTTAATTGTACATTAGTTTCTAGTTTTCTTTTTTTGTTAATATTAAGGAATCCAAAGATTCATGTTTTTTTGTTTTGTTTTTAATTTTCAGCTATTTGTAAGCTGACAAATGAAATGAGTTTTTTTTAATCATATTTCATTCATACTTTGAGAGAGTGTGCTCTTATTTTTAGAACTCGATCATTTTGTTACAACCGAAATAAAAATGTGTGGCAAAAGTCCTCCCACTCAATTTTTTGGAAGTTATGGAGATATATATGTATATATGTGGGTACATACACATATTTCTAAAGTGCACTTATAGAGGAAGTCACAAATTCTGGCATTGTAATAACAGATATTTTCTTTTAAATTTTTGAAGAAGATACACCAAATGTCCTCAACTTGCTAAAGTAAGCTTTTTCACCAAAGAGTAAATAACACTTCACTGGAGTCCCTATGAAGACACAGACACATAATTATATTGCCAGAAAGAATTTGTCTTCGAATTGCAAAATATTCTGCATTTTCACAATTTTATGTTGCCATGCGGTTCAAACTTTCACATAGAGCTTGCATTACTGGCTTTATCTGAACGTCCAATTAGAGATAATGTCACTCTGAGTGATAGGCTGAGTGTGAAGAAAGGCAATGAAAGAAATTGTAGAAGACATACAAAAAAATAATAAACTCTTAAAAAGCAGATCCTCAATTACCAAAAGAACTTGAGTTTTGAACTTCAAGCAAAGAGCATATCATTTGGAATTCCTAGTATAAAACATGACATACTATTTTAGTCAGCTCAAGCTATCATACAGAATACCATAGACAGTGGAATTTAAGCAAAACAAATTTTTTTCTTACAGTCCTGGAGGCTGGAATGTCCAAGATCAAGGGGCTGGAAAGCTGGGTTTCATTCTGAAGCCTCTTCTCTTGATTTTATAAGCAGTCTCCATCTCACTGTTTGCTCACCTGAACTTTTCTTAGTGTGCTCCTGGAGAAAGAGCTTTCTGGTGTGTCTTCTTATAAACACACTCATCCTGTCAGGTCAGGGCCCCACCCTTGGGACCTAATTTAACCTTAGTCCCCTGCAAAATATCCTATCTCCAAATATTGTTACACTGGGAATTGCGACTTCAACATACGAATTATTATTTTTTATGAATAATGAATTTGGGGAGACACAATTTAATCCGTAGAACATATTAAATGCTAAATTAGGATAAAGCATGAGGAAGTTGTGATTTGTTCATCCAGGGTCTACACAGATGGCTGTCTACATAACTTAGAGCCCACTTGTTAGAGCATATAGACCCCAGCGGTCCCCATGGAAGACAAAGTGAACTTATAAAGATGTTCTCTCCTTCTGAGCTGCTTGGGTTTAACAGTTGTCCTCATAACTACTTCCATCTTAGTGAAGCTGGACCATGGGAATCATCCCTGGTAGAGTGAAATACAGAAAAACTGATGTAGTAGCAGTTTTCTAGAAGTTAATCTCCCTCTTACGTTGTATCTCCCTCTATAAAGAGGTACAAGAAAGAATTTTGAATGACATTTGCTCTATTTTTGAAGCTGCCACACGGTTTACCGCGCTGCCAGTAAACTATGATCCAGACAAGCTAAACATCCAAGATGTGCTTTCAGTAATGCCTCAAACAAAGGAACCCAGGTGTGGTTTCCAAGTGAAGGACAGTCTGCATTTTGAGCAAGATTCCCACATCTACTCCAGAGAAGAAAGAAATCCTACCCAAAACTAGAACAATGCCAATAGATATTTTCTTTATCAAGAGCAAAACATTTTACTTGTATTTTAATTAATTTGTTTTGTAGGCTCTTACTTGCTATGTATGAAAAAGTCGAGTAACTGAGATGTGGTGTATATAATTTTACAGCTGTGGCAATATCTTTCTGCCTTTCCAGTGAGCTATTACTCTTCTGAGTTTAGTGTGTAGAAAAATAATTCTGATAATACCGCTTAGCATTTTTCCTTAACTGAAATTAATTAACTTCTAAAAGACTAAGGTATGGTATGCACGTAGTCTGAAAAGTTTAAATGATTACTAATCACATAATGAATCATTTTCAACATGTCAAATTTTACTATATACATATTACAGCACATTTACTTAGTATCTAATAAGTAGCAGAACTATGCCATATACTTTTATATGCATTATTCCATCTAATCCATTCAAAAGCATATTTAATAGATATTGCCTCCCATAATTTAGTTTACATAAGACATCAATGTTTTTATTATATTAAATTATTAGATATTTTTAAGCATATGTATATATTTTCAAAGTGGGATACATATTTATATATGCAAATAATATGTATAATTAGAATATGTATATATTCCACTTAGAAAAATCAGAAACAGACAATTAAAATATTAGAAAGCCACCTATAATCTATTATCTCATTATTATTAACATTTACTCATATATAGATCAGTCTGATCCGCTTGTTTAATAGAGTTGTTGCTTACATGCAGCTTAAAATTATACAGCCCAGTGAGTGGAGCATCTGACTTCGGCTCAGGTCATGACCTCATGGTTCGTTGGCTCGAGCCCCGCATCAGGCTTTGTGCTGACAGCTCGGAACCTGGAGCCTACTTCGGATTCTGTGTCTCCCCCTCTCTCTGTCCCTACCTTGCTTGTGCTCTGTCTCTCTCTGTCAAAAATGAATAAATGTTAAAAAGAATTTTAAAAAGTGTACAGCCCTATCCAGTCTGGTATTTATCCAACTTTTCAACTTAACACTTAGGAATATATTTCCACACCATTATTATAATGGACATTATCATTTTTAACGCACTTTTTATTTGTACTTTTAATATTTATTTATTTTGGGGAGAGCACAAATGGGAGAGGGGCAGAGGCAGAAGACAGAGGATCCAAAGAGGGCTCTGCACTGACAGGCTGATAGCAGCAAGCCTGACGTGGGGCTCAAACTCATGAACCATGAGATCATGATCTGAGCCAAAGTTGGAAGCTCAACCTACCGAGCCATCCAGGAGCCTTTCTTTTTTAGATGCTAAGTAGCTATTCAAGGATGTACCACAGTTTATATAACCAACGCTCATTGGGAGAATTCAGATTCTTTCAATTTGCCATCATAAAAAATCTCTATGATAATTGCATTATTCTAATTCATTTCCTGTGGTCAATTTGGAAATGGTATTAATAAACCAAGGAAGCATCACATTTGAATTATAATGCATATATTCTAATTGTTCTTCAAAATGGCCACCCGTTTTTGTTTTTGTTTTTTTCCATCAGGAGTCACGAACACTTGTTGATATGATATCCCACTGACCACCACACTAGCACAGAATTCCCTTGATCTTAGAAGGAATTTGCAAAATGAAGCATAATGGATCTCACATCATAGTGGAATATATATAGTCACTGCTGGCTACCACATCCTGGTCAGCATCTCTTTAATTCTGCAATGCAGAGAAACCCAGAAAGCTAAATATAATAGGCCATGTCTTCATAAAACAAAGGAAATACTAAACCCCATCGATGCTCTGGGATATATTAAGCAATGTAGAAACAAACAGGAAAAATGTTATTCTACTTCTTCATGTATCTTTTTTTGAAGTCAAGGTAATTAAAATGATATTAGTACATAATTTAGGAGCAAATTTTCCACTTGTATGTAGAAATGTGTGACGATGTTGAAATGTGTGAATCCACTGAATTGGGTTCAGGGTTTTCTAACCAGAAAACTGATTTGTTCTTTTCCTGGGCTGCTGGTGGAAACTGTGTAGGGTCATTCTTCTTCTATGCTTCCATAGTATGTGCACTGAAACTATCCCTTCCCATGGCAGTCCCACTGAGTGCAATGTAGCTTCAGGGAAAATGTTAGTAGTATTTTTCTTGAGTGTCTCTAATGCCCAGTGCTGGAAAATGATCAATAAATGACAAATGATTGTGCATTCTCTCCTTGCTTTACTTTTCCCCACATAACTCATTATGTCTGATATTTTTATAGTTTTCTTCATGATTGCTCTAGCCACTGTACTCCATTCTGGATCATAAACTCTGTAAGGATATGAATTTTTGTTCATTTTTCACTACTCTAACAAGACTTAGAATAATGCCAAGCACATAGACATGCAATGGATATTTTAAAACTAATTGCAAAAAAAATAAAAAAATAAATTTAATGATTAAATAAATGTGTGTGATCTGGCATTTTAAAAGAATATAAAGAAATATAATACTATGCAGATTTTTTTAAATTCAATTTATTTATTTATTCAAGTTTATTTATTTATTTTGAGAGAGAGAGAGAGAGAGAGAGATAAGGAATGGGGGGGTATGTGCTCACAGGAGGGACAGAGGGAAAGAGAAAAAGAGAAACCCAAGCAGGCTCTGCACTGTGAGTGCAGAACCCAACGTGGGACTCCATCTCACAAATCATGAGATCATGACCTGAGCCAAAAAATCAAGAGTCAGATGCTTAACCAACTGAGCCACCCAGATGCACTACAATTCAATTTATTTAAACTACATAAAAACAAAAACAATTCACCCATTTCTCTCACACCCCTACCCTTCACCTCTGACAACCATCCAATTGTTCTATCTATGAGCTTGGTTTATTTTTATTTGTTTATTCATTTATTCATAGATCCTACCTATGAGAAAGATGATATGGTATCTGTCTTTCTCTGCCTGATTTATTTCATATAGCATAATGGCCTCAAGTTCCACCCATGTTGACATAAATGGCAAGATTTCATTCCTTTTTATGTCTGATAGATATTCCTGTGTATATATATCACAATTTTTTATCTACTCAACCATCGATCAACATTCCGGCCTTTTCCTACCTTGACTGTTGTAAATAATGCTGTGATGATTTTTTTTTGAGGTAGTATTTTGTTTCTTTTTCTTTGGATAAATACCCACAGGTGTAATTGCTGGATCATATGTTATTTTTATTTTAGAATTTAAAATTTTAGAATTTAAATTTTAATTTTATAATTTAAAAATTCTATTTTTAATTTCTTGAGAACTTCTGTACTGTTTTCTATAGTGAGTGCACCAATTTACATTCCCATCAACAGTGTACAACTATTTACTTTTCTTTATTTCCTCACCAACATTTATTACTTCTAGTCTTTTTGATGATAGCCATTCTAACAGGATGAAGTGATATCTCATTGTGATTTTGATTTGCCTTTCCCTGATTAATGTTGTTAGAGCAGCTTTGCAGGTACCTGTTGGCCATCTATATGTCTTCTTTGGAAAAGAGTCAATTCAGATTTTCTTCCCATTTTTACTTCACTATACTAAAATAATACAATGTAGGCTTAAATATCCTTGAATATAAAAATAAGTATGGTTTTGATAATTATATCAGTCATTTAAGTAGATACCATTATATACTACCATATAATAAACTCTTTTCAAATCTTATACTTACCAATCCAGTTATTACTATATTCATTTTATAGATAGTTAAACTGATAGACAGGCATATTAAATATTTTAAAAAAAGGTTACACTAGTCATCAAATTATTGTTCTAGGACTGAAACTAGGTCTTTTTAGTCATTGGTGTACACATTCCTTTCCTTATGCAACAATGCCTCAATAATATAGCCCTAAGAACTAATAATATGGAAAGAGTAATTTTGGACATATACATATACATATGTTTTAAACATGTATGAAATGTTTATAAATGCTTTCTGTGAGAAAAAGAACACAGTAAATTGTGACACAATTTTGTAGAATTAAAAAAAAAATTTGCATTTATTTATTTTTGATAGACAGAGCACAAGTGGGGGAGGGGCAGAGAGAGAAGGAGACACAGAATCCAAAGCAGGCTCCAGGCTCTGAGCTGTCAGCACAGAGCCCGACGCGGGGCTCGAACCCACGAACCGCGAGATCATGACCTGAGCCGAAGTCGGACGCTTAACTGACTGAGCCACCCAGGTGCCCCAATTTTATAGAATTTTTAATTGCCACATACCAGTTAATTACATTTATGTTGCTAAATAAGCAAGAAAAAAATTTTTTTGACACAAAACTCTCTTCATATAACTTCTTATCATGTGGACTAAGGTGAAAATCTCTGTGATGTAAGACTCCAGTGTGGCGCTAATATCCTCCACCTTCTGGTGGTAATGCCATTGTGCTCTTCCTTAAATGTACCCTTAAGTGATGGATATGGGCCTATGTGATTGCATGTACATGATGACATTATATGAGATTGAAACCTGTCTCGCTAGAAGACTTTCTTACTGGTTTTGAAGAAACAAACTTCCATGTTGTGCGTGAGCTGTCACTTGGAAAAGGCCACACAGTAAGAAACTTGTGTGGCCACCACACACAGCCAGCCAGAAACTGAGGCCTTGAGTCCAGCAGTCTTTAAGGTACTCACTGAATGATGTTAAGAACCACATGAGCTTGGGGCATCTGAGTGACTCAGTTGGTTAAGCGTCAGACTTTGGCTCAGGTAATGATCTCATGCTTTGTGGGTTCGAGCCCTGCATCGGGGTCTGTGCTGACAGCTCAGAGCCTGGAGCCTGCTTCAGATTCTGTGTCTCCCTCTCTCTCTGCCCCTCCCCTGCTTGTGCTCTCTTGCTCTCTCTCGCTCTCTCTCTCTCTAAAAAATAAACATTAAAAAAGCTAAAAAATAAACTAAAAAAAAAATCACTTAAGCTTGGGCAAGGACACATTTTCCAGTTAAGCCTCAAATGAGACCTCAGTCCTGGCCAACACTTTGATTTCTGCTTTATAGGATCCTGATGCAAAAAACTCAGCTAAATCCTGCCCAGGTTCCTGACCCATAGAAAATAAGAAATAATAACTCTGTCTTATTTTAGCCAAAAAGTTTGTGCTCATATTATTATTTCAATAGACAAGTATTACTCTTTACGCCTTATGGGTTTTTGACTTAACAAATTTTAATTAAAAAAATAAGAGACTTACCTACACACATACACATTCACATACATGTGTGCACACACCCACACAGACATATCCGTATGCTCATATAACAATGTTTGATTCAGAAAGACATATTTGACACTTAAGTAAAATACTTGTTTTAAATATGCATTATTCAAATAATGCATGGTAGGATTTTGTGTTTAAGATTCTGGGCTCAGAAAATGAACTGAATTTTTATAAGTAATGAAAAACCTGGGTACGGCTCTCTAGTAGATTGGTCAAAAATTGAGGGCCTGAGGCTTTGGCAATTATGAGCTTCCAGAAAATGCCAACTTCAGAGGTCAGTATTGTTATTACAAACTATGAAAATATAAAAATGTTTTAAAATTCCTTCTGTGTGATGAAAGGTTAAAAGCTGAAGTATGCGTTGCCATGGCAATAATGTTTTGTTTACAGAACTTGTCGTTTCTAGAATTTGTACTTTAAATGGTAGAAAAGCACTGCTTCAGTCTTAACGTCATATGATAGTGGTAGCTTTCATTAGTGAAATAATATTCGTTCATTTTTTGACTAAGAAGCATGAAATGTTCCATTGCTCATTTTGTTCATTCATTTAATGGCATTGGTAGGCTTGTTACCTAAATTAAATGCATCTAGAGAAAATGAACATGTACTGATTAATCCAACCGAATCCATGTAGGTACAGTATTTCTGCTCTAAACATTGGCAAAGGTAACAAATTTTCACTAATATAGAGGATTGAATGTTTTAGATAATATTCTGCTTCATAGCCTTTTACTATGCTACAAGGAGTATTTTATTTTCCTGTTTTTCCTACTTTCTGATAAACTATGTTATTCAGGATCGGACAGGCTTTGCAGATGTAACAAGTGACTTTAACATTGCAGTGGCTTAAAACATCATTAATTCTTGCTCTCACAAAATCACCTAAGATCCACATTTTCCAATATATTTAGGCGCCATGAAATACTTCAGTGATTGAGGTTGTTTATTTCTGTGGTTCTACCATCTTGACACAAAGCCTTATGGTTTCCCTCTGGCAAAGGAGGTGATTCCTGGAGTGTTTTGTAAAGGGGCACACATCTACCTTTGGCTACAACTTATTTCATGGCCCTGACTCATTGCAAGAATGCTGCCACACTAGGCAGGTACTGACTACACCTGCCAGGCATTAGTAACCCTCCCACATTTATCATCCAGGTAAAAGATTCATTTACACCCTGTGCCTTCATATCATGGGAGGATTCTTTTTCTCTTTGTTAAACCACCCACAAGCTTCTCCTCTTAAGCAATGCCAATCTCATCAATCTTGAATCTGCAATATCCAACTCATCAATCATAGACTAGAGCCAATATTTTTACTACAATAGTCTAACACCCGCAAGTACCATTAACTCAATCCAATCTTCTGGATTAATAAAAATCATATGCATTTTTAGAATGCTAAATATGAATAAATAATTAAGAGCAATATTGCATTAGTTAGTTATTTAGTGAAACAATATTTTTTGGTCTCCAGGCCTGTAATCCAAGGCTGTGTTTCTTTCTAGTATCGTTATTATTACAGGTATCATCTCAATTCTTGTGGCCATTATTGAGTGATGTCTTCACATGATGTGCTAATAGGCAATGCACAAAGATATTAAGTACTCAGGGTTTCTGAATTTTATCTAATGTATACGTCGAATGTTTGTTAGTACTCTCTTGTAGTTGTTTCATAAGTCAGCAACCACCCCCCAATAAGAATAATTTTACCACCTTTTTTCTGGTTATCTTTTTTTTCCCATATTCCTGGAAATGGAAGATATTACTCATTTCATAATTTTGCGAACTTTTACAACTATTTCCTTCCTTGGGTTTAGATTTCCCTTTTGTGAGGACTCAAATCTGAGCCATTTTAAAACTCTAGTCAATGTTTTAATGCCACGTAAGTGGAAAGGCTCTTCTGGCCCACCAGTCCCTTGCCTGTGCTGCCATAGTACCATGTGCATGATGACATAATTTATCAGACTGCATTATTCCCACTTTTACTCTGATCTCTCTCTCTCTCTTTCACCCTCTCACCTCCTCGGTTTTAAACCTTCCCCTGCTATAAAGAACATTAAACTTGAAGACTAACTGTGCTTCAGAGACCATTCAGTTTGCAGTACTGAAACTTTAATTGTGATCGCTAAAGAGTTGTCATAGTGTTTATGTGTATTTAAGTGCTCATAAGTGCTACCTTTCATTACTGCTAAAATAAAATCATAATATTTGGAAATGGAAAACATTACCACCTGCAATGGTATAGACTTTATCACTCATGTATATTCTCACCTACTCACAGGGCCTATCTTTTAAACACTATACCACTTCGTTAGATAGTTCTTACAACATTAAAACACTAACCATGACAAATACAAAATTCTAGGCTTGGGATTACTTGCTTCTGATGATTTGTGTGGGAGGTGAGATAAACACTGAATGGAGGCAGGAAATTAGAACAGGAAATTCTGTTCTAGTGGACACGTTAAGAACTTGGGAGAAAAGAATGTGTGATGTGAAATCATTGCAAATAGTAGCTTACTTCTGTAAGTAGTAGGTAAATTATTTTGAGCCTTTTTTTTTAATTGGTAGGTTGCTACCAAAGCTGCAAGAGCATCAACAAAATATTTCCTCAAAATACAGAGCTTACAAGTTTTCTGAGCTCCCTGATGTTTGCAATCTATTCCAGTCTCAATGTTCTTTAATTTTACATCAATCATCTAATGATATAGATTGCCCATTGCTTCCAGCCCTCTTTTCATGTTTTATTTGGTTAAAGGAAAATCAGCTTTACATTGTGAAAATGCATACTGTTAGTGAATTGTGAAATTGTAAGGAATTGTGCTGTAATTACTGCGTATTGGCTTTCCACGAACATGTTGCTTCAATGTGGGGAGATCTGTCAGGGAAATTAAGTTTCTCTCCTCAGTAGTCCATCGTTACGGCAACAATTGTGGAAATCAAGTGAAATGTGGAGCCATTTTTGATTGCCTTAAATGGCACATTTATACACGCCAGCAAGAATCTATGCCTCTATATAAATTGAAAAAGGAAAATGAAACAGTCTGTGGATGTAGAGTCTCTCGGGTTGAATGTAGGTGGATCAGCTTGTACTTAACATCTGTTCAGGCTGGAAATGCAGGGGAAGCTTAATATGTTTACTCAATCATACTGATTTCCTGGGTGCCAAGGCAGAAAATCTAAAACATATGACTTCTGTTCACACTATGAGGGAGCTGTTTAGAACAAAGGTGATGATCCTGGAAGAAAATGTGGAGATGCTATCTCGGGTGCCAGCACACTTGGAATTCTTTGCTGCCAGTAATCAACAGCCCTTACACATCAACACTGTGAGATTTTTGTCAACTAGTGACAGGGCAACCTCTAAAAACATTTAAGAAGGAATAGGAAACAAAACTGGCATATTTCTTAACATATCAAAAGAATATCAACATATGGTCTCCAAACCCTTTCAATTACCCCCCCCAACTCAATGCAAAATTATGAGCATTTAATGTAGCATTCCAACCCAGGTAACTGTAAAAGTAAATTTCAGACTCCTTTTTTGAAAAATTTCCTGCACCCATGAACACTATAGTTAGTTAACATGCTGCTAATGGCATCAAAAGAGGGAGTCACAAGGAATGCAGTTTGTATATAATCATGTTTCCACCAAAATGTTGTAAAATTATCATAAAATAAAAATTAATATTAAAAGAAAGTCTTACCAAATTTCATGTATGTGTGTGTGTATGTGTGTATTTTTTTTTTTTTTTACAAATACACTTTGTCTCTGATTGGTTAAAAGTAAGGTTGCACATTGCCCAGGGTTTCTTTCTTGTCGTTGTTATTCAATTTAAATTTCACACTCTCCAAATTGCTCTTATTTTGGTTGGTAAAACAAGATGGTGGGTAGTTACAATTCAGTGGGATTAAGTGCTTCATTATATTCCACCAATTATACTGAGAGAGACAAGAGAGAGGGGCAAGTGATTCTGCTTGGAAGAATATGGAAAGGTGTCGCAGACTCAGCCTTGGAATTGGATCTTAAGAATACATGGAGATTCACTAGCTGGAGAGGGCAAGAATAATAGACTGATGGGGAGGGCCTTTGGAAATGTGAAGGATGCATTAAAAGACATGGGAATTTCAATAATGGTATTCAGTTGGAATTAAATCTAAGTTTGGTACAGAGCTAACATTGAAAATACAATTGGTTGAAAAGTTAGATCAAACATTTATTGTCAAAGGCTATTGACATCAAACTAAGATTGCATTTTGTTGAAGGGGTCTGTGGTTGGCCAATTGCCAAGTGGAGTATACGTAACCTTCTCCTCTTACCCCTCCTGTTGCCTTCATTTTTTTTTTAAGTTTTATTTATATATTTTGAGAGAGAGAGAGAGAGAGAGAGAGAGAGAGAGAGAGAGAGCACGCATATGCAAGAGAAAGAGAAAACAGGGAAGGGGCAGAGAGAGAGGGGGAGAGAGAGAATCTCACGCAAGCACCGTGCTGTCAGCATGGAGCCCAACACGGAGTTGAACTTGGGAATAGCAAGATCATGACTTGAGCCCAAATCAAGAATTGGGTGCTTAACTGGCTGAGCAGCCACCCCCATCCTATTGCCTTCTATATCCTCTTCCTCCTTATGAAAAATTCCACAACCCTTGTCTACCTTTTTTCCCCCCATATCAACAGTATCCTTCACACTTTCACCAGTGAAGAACATTAGATGAGAACATTCTGAAAAGTACATTCAAGATAAATATTACATATGTTGTATTTTAAATGGGAAAGCATGAATGGATACCTTTAGAAAGTAATATAATAACTTTAATAGGTGAGTATATGGTAGGTGGTACATAGGTAGGAAAAAGAGGGTTTGGGCTTCTTCTACACAGTATTCAAACTACTTAGATGATATATTTAGTAATATGCTGCTAGGTCTGATAGAGTGACATAACTGGGCAATGTATTTTAAGAACATGGCTTATAGAATACTGGTTAAGATAGATATAATGTATAAATAAAATGCAATATAAATATAAGACAGCGTTACATATCGCATAGAAGCTCTATATAACAATGATATTCATAAAAGCCTACCTAACATTTTAGGTATTCAATTGATGGTTTGATAAAAATCGTAAAGAAGAATAACATCCTTTAAGGACATACCTGATATTAGCATACTGTTTTCGTATTTACATATATAAATATCACATGAATTTGTTTAATAAACTGATAGAAAAAAATAACATCTGTGATATGTGATATCTATATATTTCCCTCTTTCAGAGTGGATGCAGTTATTTATTTCAAACAGGCTATAATGGGATAAAGAAAATTAGTTACAGAAAAAATGGAATCTATAAATGATATGAAATTATTTCTTTCTCTGTCATTGTATATTATGGGTGCATCTCATATTTAGATAGTCAAGGGATTATACTGGTTTTATATATCTGGGAAATACTGATCACAATGTTTAAGATTCAAATTAAGCAGGATTTTCCTAAAGGTGTTTCTGTTGGAAATCTGACCTCACTTGGACTTAATCTCAGTGAAAGACAGGCATATAATCACTCAAATTAAAAAGTAACAGTGAGAGGGAGGAGCCAAGATGGCAGAACGGCATGGAAGCTTTTTGTGTGTCTCGCATCCATGAAATACAGCCAGACCAACACTGAACCATCCTACACCCCTAGAAAACTGACTGGAAGATTAACACAACAATGAGCACAACCTGAACCACAGAATTCAGCAGGTACGCGGCGCGGAGAAGTGAACTTGGGGAGTGAGAGGCGCGGGGAGGAGGTGATTTTGCGAGCGGAGAGAGGACGGAGGCTGGGGGTGGGGGGAGAATACGGGAAAAGCACCCCGCCCCAAAAGCAGCTGGAGAGAAAGTGGAAAATTGGAAACAGCTGCAGGGACTAAACTAAAAAAGAGAGAAAGGAGAGGGTTTAAATTCCATTAAGACTGTAAACAAGGGTAGCGCAAAGGCTGCAACTCCGCAGCTCCATACCTGGAGGTGCTCTGGTGGGAAGGGCGAATCCCCAGGAGCAGAGTGGCGTCCGGGAGGATCTCGGGTCACACGGGGAAAAGCGGTTCCGCTGCTGGAAGGACATTTGGTAGAGACTGTTGAAGCCACCTGGTCGCAGCAGACCCCAGAAAACGGCCACATTCGCTGGTGCTGGAAGAAGGTCATTAAGGGTGAAGCCTGGTGCCAGATGTGTGTTGTGATTTTCCATAATCCCTGAAACGCTGCTGCTACACTGTCTTGCGAACTTTTTCTGGGGCGGGCTGGCAACCTGGCCGTAGTCTCGGGGCAGCGGCAGCAGCAGGGTCAAACAAGTGTTTCTGGGTACAGCCGAAATTCGGCCCATGCTCATTCGGCCATTGCTCGGTGAGAAACTCCCGCAGAGGGGCGGAGCGGGTCAAAGCCGCAGTCCTTTGGAAGTAAGGGGCTGGGGAAAACCGCCGCCTCTGAGACAAAACTCGGGAGAGAGATACTGTCTGAGGCCTGGTCATGGAGCATGAGAAAGCAGGGAGTGGACGAAAGCTGAAGACAAAGGACAGGTGCACAATTGCTGATCCGGAAGAACAGAGTGGGTAGTTGGGTGGTACCATTTTCACCACGCATGTGCCTAGGCATCTATGAGCACTGCAACAATCCACCTCAGTAGGCTAGCAGCGCCATCTAGTGGAAAGCGGAGCCGTTGCACTGAGTCCTGCCCAACTGGGCCAACCTCGCTCTTCAAGAACACAAGTCTCACCGCCGGCTTAGTTTATGGACTATAAAGTGCTACATAGACTGACTTCTAGGGGAAAACGAAGTAATTTCATTCCTACTTCAATGTGTTAGCAGGTCCATCTATAATTTTCTTTCTTTCTTTCTCTCTTTGTTTCTTTCTCTTTTACACTTCTTTTTCTTGAATAAAGAGAAAAATTCATTTTTCTTTTCAACTTTTATTAAAAATATGTTTCTTTACTTTTCATTACTATATTTTTTACTTTTGTGTAAATTTTTTTCAAGTTCTATTCTACTTCCATCATTTTATTTTAGTCTACTTAGTGTATTCACCTTTTCAAATTTTCAAACAATCGCCTTTTTTTCTTTTCTTTTTTCTTTTCCTTTTTTCTCTTTGTCGTTTCTTTTCTTTTTCTTGAATGCAGAAAGAGAAGAACTTCATTTTTACCTTCACTTTCTATTGAAAATATTTTTCTTTTTTTTACTATATATTTTGCTTTTATGTAATTTTTTTTCAAATTCTACTTTACTTCCATCATTTTATTTTAGTCTCCTACAGTGTATTCACTTTTTCCAATTTTCAAACGATTTCCTTTTTTCCTTTTTTTTTTCTTTTTTCTCTTTTTTCTCTTTTTCTTTTATTTTTCTTGAATATAGAAAAAGAAAAAATTCATTTTTTTTAATTTTTAATGAAAATATTTTCTGTAATTTTTTCTACTATATTCTTTACTTCTGTGTATATTTTTTTCAAATTCTATTTTACCTCCATCATCTCATTTTAATCTACTTGAATGTATTCATTTTTTCAAATTCTCAGACAGTTTCTTCTTTTTTTCTGTTTCTTTCCCCATGCCCTTTTTTCCCTCTAATCTGTCAAACCACTTTTAACACCCACCAAAACACCTAGGATCTAGCATCATTTATTCGATTTGTGTGTGTGAGTGTGTTTTTAATTTTTTAACTTAAATATTTTTTTTAATTTTAATTTTTTATTTTAATTTTTCTACCTCACTAATTCCTTTTCTCCCTTCAAAATGACAAAATGAAGGAATTCACCCCAAAATAAAGAGCTTGAAGAAACAACAGCCAGGGATTTAACCAACAGAGATACAAGCAAGATGTCTGGACCGGAATTTAGAATCATGAGAATAATAATACTAGCTTCAGTCGAAAATAGATTAGAATCCCTTTCTGCAGTGATAAAAGAAGTAAAAAAATATGCAGAATGAAATTAAAAATGTTGTAACTGAGCTGCAATCACGGATGGATACAGCGGTGGCAAGGATGGATGAGGCAGAACGGAGAATCAGTGACACAGGGGACAAACTTACAGAAAATAATGAAGCAGAAAAGAAGAGGGAGATGAAGGCAAAAGAGCACGATTAAAGAATTAGAGAAATCAGTGACTCACTAAAAAGGAATAGCATCAGAATTATAGGTGTCCCAGAAGAGGAAGAAAGAGAAACAGGGGTAGAAAAGTTATGTGAGAAAATCAAAGGGGAAAACTTTCCTAACCTGGGGAAAGACACAGACATCAAAATCCAGGAAGCACAGAGGACCCCATTAGATTCAACAAAAACCAACCATCAACAAGGCATATCATAGTCAAATTCACAAAATATTCAGGCAAGGAGAGAATCATGAAAGCAGCAAGGGGAAAAAAGTCCCTAACCTACAAGGGAGGACAGATCAGGTTTGCAGCAGACCTATCCACAGAAACTTGGCAGGCCAGAAAGGAGTGGCAGGATATATTCAGTGTGCTGAATCAGAAAACTATGCAGCCAAGAATTATTTATCCAGCAAGGCTGTCATTCAAAATAGAAGGAGAGATAAGTTTTCCCAGATAAAAAGTGTCTCCCAAAGGAGAGATAAAAAGTTTAATTTTTTAAACAAAAATTAAAGGAGTTTGTGACCACTAAACCAGCCCTGCAAGAAATTTTAAGGGGGACTCTTTGAGGGGGAAAAAAGATGAAGATATAAATAAATACATACATACACACATACATACATACATACAGAAATACCAAAAGCAACAAAGATTAGAAAGGACCAGAGAACACCACCAGAAACTCCAACTCTACAAGCAACATAATGGCAATAAATTCATATCTTTCAGTACTCACTCTAAACGTGAATGGACTCAATGCTCCAATCAAAAGACATAGGATAACAGAATGGGTAAGAAAACAAGACCCATTTACATGCTGTTTACAAGAGACTCACTTTAGACCTAAAGACACCTTCAAATTGAAAATAAGGGGATGGAGAACCATCTATCAGGCTAATGGTCAACAAAAGAAAGCTGGAGTAGCCATACTTATATCAGACAATCTAGACATTAAAATAAAGACTGTATCAAAGGATGCAGAAGGGCATTATATCATAATCAAGGGGTCTATCCACCAAGAAGACCTAACAATTGTAAACATTTATGTGCCAAATGTGAGAGAACCCAAATATATCAATCAATTAATCACAAACATAAAGAAACTCATTGATAGTAATACCATAATAGTAGGAGACTTCAACACCCCACTCACAGCAATGGATAGATCATCTAATCAAAAAATCAACAAGGAAACAATGGCTTTGAATGACAACACTGGGCCAGATGGACTTAACAGATATATTCACAACATTTCATCATAAAGCAGCAAAATATACATTCTTCTCCAGTGTACATGGAATGTTCTCCAGAATAGACCATATACTGTGACACAAATCAGCCCTACGTAAGTACAAAAAGATCGAGATCATACCGTGCATATTTTCAAACCACAACACTATGAAATTCGAAATCAACCACAAGAAAAAATTTGGAAAGGTAACAAATACTTGGAGACTGAAGAACATCCTACTAAAGAATGGATGGGCTAACCAAGCAGTTAAAAAGGAAATTCAAAAGTATATGGAAGTCAATGAAAATGATAGCACCACAACCCAAAACCTCTGGCATGCAGCAAAGGCGGTCATAAGAGGAAAGTATATAGCAATCTAGGCCTTCCTAAAGAAGGAAGAAAGATCTCAGATACACAACCTAAACTTACGCCTTAAGGAGCTGGAAAAAGAACAGCAAATAAAACCCAAAACCAACAGAAGTCAGGAAATAATAAAGATTACAGCAGAAATCAATGCTATCGATGGGGCGCCTGGGTGGCGCAGTCGGTTAAGTGTCCGACTTCAGCCAGGTCACGATCTCGCGGTCCGTGAGTTCGAGCCCCGCGTCAGGCTCTGGGCTGATGGCTCAGAGTCTGGAGCCTGTTTCCGATTCTGTGTCTCCCTCTCTCTCTGCCCCTCCCCCGTTCATGCTCTGTCTCTCTCTGTCCCAAAAATAAATAAACGTTGAAAAAAAAAATTTTTAAAAGAAATCAATGCTATCGAAACCAAAAAAAACAAAAAAACAAAAAAAAAACAAAAACAAAAAAAACAAAAAAACAAACAAAAAAACAGAACAGATTAATGAAACCAGAAGCTGGTTCTTTGAAAGAATTAACAAAATTGATAAACCACTAGCCAGTTTGAGCAAAAAGAAAAAGGAAAGGACCCAAATAAATAAAATAAAGAATGAAAGAGGAGAGATCACAACCAACACAGTGGAAATAAAAACAATAATAAGAGAATATTATGAGCAATTATATAGCAATAAAATGGACAATCTGGAAGAAATGGGCAAATTCCTAGAAACATATACACTACCAAAACTGAAACAGGAAGAAATAAAAAATTTCAACAGACCCATAATCAGTAAAGAAATCGAATTAGTAATCAAAAATCTGCCAAAAAACAAGAGTCCAGGGACAGATGGCTTTCCAGGAGAATTCTACCAAACATTTAAGGAAGAGCTAACACCTTTTCTCTTGAAGCTGTTCCAAAAAAATAGAAATGGAAGGAAAATTTCCAAACTCTTTCTATGAAGCCAGCATTACCTTGATTCAAAACCAGACAGGGACCCCACTAAAAAAGGAGAACTATGACCAATTTCCCTGATGAACATGGATGCAAAAGTCCTCAACAAGATATTAGCCAACCAGCTCCAACAATACATTAAAAAAATTATTTACTACTACCAAGTGGGATTTTACCTGGGATGCAGGGTTGGTTCAATATCCACAAAACAATTAACATGATTCATCACATCAATAAAAGAAAGGACAAGAACCATATGATCCTCTCAACAGATGCAGAGAAAGCATTTGACAAAATACAGCATATTTTGTCAATATTTCCTCAAGAAAGTAGGGATAGAAGGAGCATACCTCGAGATCATAAAAGCCATATACGAATGACCCAATGCTAATATCATCCTCAATGGGGAAAAACTGAGAGTTTTCCCCCTGGGGTCAGGAACAAGACAGGGATGTCCACTCTCGCCACTGTTATTCAACATAGTATTGGAAATCTTAGCCTCTGCCATCAGACAACACAAAGAAATAAAAGGCATCCAAATTGGCCAGGAGGATATCAAACTTTCACTCTTTGCAGATGACGTGATACTCTATATGGAAAACCCAAAAGATTCCACCAAAAAACTGCTAGAATTCATTCATGAAATCAGCAAAGTTGCAGGATATAAAATCAATGCACAGAGATCGGTTGCATTACTATACACCAACAGTGAAGCAACAGAAAGAGAAATCAGGGAATCGATCCTATTTGCAATTGCACCAAAACCTATAAAATACCTAGGAATAAATCTAACCAAAGAGGTGAAAAATTGAAAAATCTATACACTGAAAACTATAGAAAGCTTATGAAAGAAATTGAAGACAACACAAAAAAATGGAAAGACATTCCATGCTTCTGGATAGGAAGAACAAATATTGTTAAAATGTCAATGCTACCCAAAGCAATCTTTATAGTCAATGCAATCCCTATCAAAATAACACCAGCATTCTTCACAGAGTTAGAACAAATAATCCTAAATTTGTATGGAACTAGAAAAGACCCCGAATAGCCAAAGCAACCTTGAAAAAGAAAACCAAAGCAGGAGGCATCACAATCCCCAGACTTCAAGCTATACTACAAAGCTTTAATCATCAAGACAGTATGGTCCTGGCACAAAAACAGACACTTAGATCAATGGAACAGAATAGAGAACCCAGAAATGGATCCACAAACGTATGGCTAACTAATCTTTGACAAAGCAGGAAAGAGTACCCAATGGAATAAAGACAGTCTGTTCAGCAAGTGGAACTGGGAAAACTGGACAGCAACATGCAGAAGAATGAACCTGGACCACTTTCTTACACCATACACAAAAATAAACTCAAATGGATGAAAGACCTAAATGTAAAACAGGAAGCCTCAAAATCCTCGAGGAGAAAGCAGGCAGAAACCCTTTGACCTTGGCCACAACAACTTCTTACTCAACATGTCTCCGGAGGCAAGGAAAACAAAAGCAAAAATGAACCACTGGGACCTCATCAAAATAAAAACCTTCTGCACGGCGAAGGAAACAATCACGAAAACCAAAAGGCAACCGACAGAATGCGAGAAGATATTTGCAAATGGCATATCACACAAACGGTTAATATCCAAAATCTACAAAGAACTTATTAAACTCAAAACCCAAAAAACAAATAATCTAGTAAAGAAATGGGCAAAAGACATGAATAGACATTTCTCCAAGGAAGACATCCAGATGGCCACCCGACACATGAAAAAATTCTCCACATCACTCATCATCAGGGTAATACAAATCAAAACCGCAATGAGATATCACCTTATACCTGTCAGAATGGCTAACATTAACAACTCAGGCAACAACAGATGTTGGCGAGGATGTGGAGAAAGAAGATCTCTTTTGCATTGTTGGTGGGAATGTAAGCTGGTGCAGCCACTCTGGAAATCAGTATGGAGGTTCCTCAAAAAACTAAAAATAGAACTACCCTATGACCCAGCAATTGCACTACTAGGCATTTGTCCAAGGGATACAGGTGTGCTGTTTCAAAGGGACACATGCACCCCCATGTTTATAGCAGCACTATCAACAATAGCTGAAGTATGGAAAGAGCCCAAATGTCCATCGATGGATGAATGGATAAAGAAGATGTGGTATATATATACAATGGAGTATTACTCAGCAATCAAAGAATGAAATCTTGCCATTTGCAACTACGTGGATGGAACTGGAGGGTATTATGCTAAGTGAAATAGTCAAAGAAAGACAAAAAATCATATAACTTCACTCATATGAGGATTTTAAGAGACAAAACAGATGAACATAAGGTAAGGAAAACAAAAATACTATAAAAACATGGAGGGAGACAAAACAGAAGAGACTCATAAAATATGGAGAACAAACTGAGTGTTGCTGGAGGGGTTGTGAGGGGGAGGATGGGCTAAATGGGTAAGGGGCACTAAGGTGTCTACTCCTGAAATCATTCTTGCACTATATGCTAACTGATTTGGGAGTAAAGTTTAAAAAATAAAAAAAAAAATTTTTCAAAAGTAACAGTGAAACATTAATTGCATGTTTTTAACAGATTTGAGAGTTAAAATGTATTGAGGTAGGCTCAAATTAGCTTAATCCTGATTTTTTCCCCCACAAACTTCATGTAAAATTAAGGTAGTATCTCTAGACTATACATAAGCCTCTGCTATGGTCAATGTCTTTAAAATCTTAAATGATTGTTGTATTTTATAGAAATTTTAAACAGTAAAAAAAGCCTTTTTAACAATTTTATCCACTGTTGGGTTAATCTGCAGTCTAAAACTGCCATAGCATACACAGGACCCATGTATTCTGATACTAGACCAAAATATGTCCTAATAAATAATAGTGTTCGAGATATCAAGGTGGGAGCAGGGGAATTTCAGGAGTAACTGTTGTGCTTGTAAGACTTCAGTTTGTTGCAACAAGAAAGAGACAAAACATCCTGTGGCAACAAAACAGGATGCACTTGAGGCTTCCACCCAGGTACAAAGAAATGTACACAGGCAAATCACAATTGAAGTAGCACACATATGCATCAGGTTTAAGTGTTTTCACTTAACATTATAAGGTCAG
The DNA here is from genome assembly GCF_028749965.1 of Puma concolor. Classification (NCBI taxonomy): domain Eukaryota; kingdom Metazoa; phylum Chordata; class Mammalia; order Carnivora; family Felidae; genus Puma; species Puma concolor. Next base: position 179,012,770 of record NC_141670.1, on the reverse strand, counting down.
TTAGATCTCCAGGCTAAGTACAGATGATATTTCTTCCTTTTTCTACCCTTTGAAACAAGATTTTTTTTTGACATTCACATGTTTCAATCGATAAACTTGTACCAAATTTTTAATAAAATGAGTTTCATTTTAAATGAATTCTATTTTAAATGCAATTTCTTTGGATTCATAAAATCCATCTGTTTGAAGTCTAATTTTGAAAATGCGTCCAATTTTTAATTAAGAAAAATGTTCTATATACTTAATCTGCAATTGTATATTGTGATAGTTATATATTTCTTGGAAAATGTGTTTCTTTATGCAACAAATAAGTTATACTTGCAAGTGTGCTCCTAGAAGGGATTCTTGATAACTCAAAATTAACAGGAATAGAGAATTTGAGAGAGAGAGAGAGAGACACAGAAAGAGACAAGATGTCAGAGAGAGGGAAACAGAGACAGAGAAAGAGAGATTTCCATTGAAATACTTCAGAGTGAAAAGCTGAATTTTATGCCCTTCTTACCAACATAGCGTGTTGCCTCTGTATAATTGCAAATGGGGAACTACAGGCTATGTCCTAAATCCAATAAATTCAGTGATTGATTGAAAGGTAAATTTTAGACCCACTAGTATGATATCTCTACATAATACTTAGGCTGAAATTTGGCATAAAAATGACCTGTTAAACAGGATTTAGAGTGGCATAACCATTTTCTGATTAAAATTTAAATGTTAATTTGATTTCTTTATTCACATAAGAACAGAAGATTTCCCCAAACATTTCTGTTCTTCTGTGTAAGTAGTGAAGTCGAAAACATGGACTTTTCTTAACCAACTTCTCTCAAATTATCAGCATTTTTTTAAGGATATTCTTTTCAACCCTTATACCATAGAGATTTGCACTATTTTGACAAAATCCTGACTAATTTAAACCCATGGCAGGAAGCAGGTTAAGGTCAGTGAAACAGCATTATCATATATTGCCTTGTTCAGTGAAGTAACACTTAAAGAAGAAACTGCTGAAAGCCAACCAAATCACTGTCGACCCCAGAACTATCAGGCAATTGCCAGTCTTCCAGGCTATTATTCAAGTTCCCCTTTGTATCCAGGGATTTGCAGGCTAAGTAAATGCCTTTCAGAATAAGTCAAATTTAAGAGTATTGTCCAGCTCAATGTTTCCATTGCATGGGATAATCATGGTTCAGTGCATAGTAGCAAAATCAGAAGTGAACAAGTGCTCTATATGGTTAGGCCTGTCCAGATTTCAGCCTCTTGACACTGTCGTGGATGGAGCTTTTCCAAGGAGGTTTAATTACCTCCCCTATAAACTGGGAGCAGTGAAATTTACTCTTCCTTCCCAGCAAGGGTGTTTTAGGAATCAAACTAAACACATTTTTGAAAGCACTTTTGAAATAATTTATGACAGCATTGTTTTAATTCTCATAAAATCTCTGAAGACTGTCAGTTAAGCATGTCATTAATTATAATCTTCAACTTTGATCTAACAAAATTCATAAGAAAATAGTGTTTGGCATCACTCATTCATTCAATCACTCTACAAGTTATTCAACCATTTGTTGAGTAACTACAATGTATAAGTGAATATCCTTACGACTATGAATCTAGAATGAGACTAAGGGTCATATGAAGTCATGTTGTAATATGGATAATTGCCTTAAAGGAAATAAATAGAAAGTTTTACTTGGTTTAGAAGATAATATGCTTTTGTCAGACCAAGACAGTTTTAAGCAACAAGGATACATTTGAAAATCAAATCATTTTATTCCTCAATCACTTTAGAAATCTAAGAATGGTTTGCAATTACCTTTAGAATAACATCCCAAATCCTTTGTCCTCCAAGGCTTTGCATGATATGGTCCCCAGCCTGCCTTGTCAGACTTCCCTGACATCACCCTTCCCTCAACACGTGTCCCTCTGAATCTCATTATGACATTTTGAGATTTCAGTACTTTATTTTTGCTAGGGAAGGGGCTGCACACAGAGATCTCTGACAAAAACTTGAGTAAACACTTCTACATATAAACTGTCTATTTTAAAATCAGATAAATATTTGGTAAGGTTCACCTTCCTTTTTGATAGTAGAGAAGTCTCAGTGCTGCTCTTATATACATGAACAACTAACCAAACTTCCCAGGAAAGTGGAAAACGTTGGATATATTTTTGATAAGTGAAGATTGAACAAGGTTCAGCAACAAGGTGTTATGAAGCCATGCAACATTTCCTCTGAGCATTTAACACAACCAGTCAGTCAAAAGTATCAAATGGTTTCATTTTATTACTTTCTTTTCCTGGTGTAACTATAAAACAATCAAAGGACATGAAAAACCTGAGAATCAGATTATATTTATCGTTAACCATTCTAGCTTCTATTTTTTACCCGTCACACCTTTCTTTTTTCTGGTTTTTCAGTTTTTAACTTTTTTTTTGTTTTTAACTCCTTGCATGTATCTTCCTCCATGCTAAACTTTATTACTTCTGTGGATCCCATGAATCTAATTGGGGTCAGTCCTTGATATGTTCTTCCCTACCTGGATTTATGTACCTATTCCACTTCTCTGACTTCCAACATTTTGGTTCTTGGCTAACGCCACCTACTTTCAAACTAAGTTAAGTACTATCTGAGACCGCATGATTATTTCCCTATTGTACCATTTGATTGTTGGACAGATCTGTCATTAACCTCTCCAATCAAGTATTTGGGTTGTTGTTTTAAAGGTAATTGGAAACCATTTTTAGATTTCTAAAGTGATTGAGGGATAAAATAATTTGCATTTCAAATTTATTCTTGTTGCTGAAAACTGTCTTGGTCTGACAAAAGGATATTGTCTTCTAAACCAAGTAAAACATTCTATGTATTTCCTCTTAAGGCAATTAACCATGTTCCAGTGAAGAGATGACACAAATACTCTAAGAAGTCCTTGTTTTCTTATTTTTATTCATATTTATTCAGTAATTTTATTCAGATATTTATTCAGGATTTTTAACCAACATTCTTTTTTTTTTTTTCAACGTTTATTTATTTTTGGGACAGAGAGAGACAGAGCATGAACGGGGGAGGGGCAGAGAGAGAGGGAGACACAGAATCGGAAACAGGCTCCAGGCTCTGAGCCATCAGCCCAGAGCCCGACGTGGGGCTCGAACTCACGGACCGCGAGATCGTGACCTGGCTGAAGTCGGACACTTAACTGACTACGCCACCCAGGCGCCCCTAACCAACATTCTTAAACTTTGATGTCATCTTGGACACTTGTGGGGTTTTGGTGTTTTTTTTTCTCTTCAATTTGAACCATCATGATTTCTCTTTTATCCCCCCAATGCATGCCCATTCAGGTCTTTATGAACTAACTACTAGATTTGAGCAATGGTTCCCTGCTGTTGTAGCATTTGAGGATCTGCCTTTATAATCAATCAAAACCATCCAAAATCAGACTCACTTTCAGAAATGCAACCCTGATGATATCTCTGACTTTTTAAAGCCTTTCAGTTTGTGAGCTCCACTTATGATTCAAGGCATAACCTCCTTTGTTAGGCACTGAAAGTTCGGTCTAGCCACCATGACCCTTTACAGTCTTATTTCTCATATGTTCCAGGAGATATTTGACTTCCCTTATAATAAATTGCTCACTGTCTTCTAGGTATGTCTTCACATTCTTTCTTCTTTGTACCTGTCTATGTTTCCCTGGAATTCATTTTTCACTTTCGCCTTTTAAGAATTTTTACTTCTTTTTCAAGGGTCATTTAATATCAAATTTTCAATGAGAAGTTCTGCTTAATCACTTCATGGGGTGCCCAGTCATGTGAAAGAGAAAGTTTTATAAGTAACAAATAAGGTCACAGTTAAATGAATGCTGGGGTAGATTTGCTACGAGGAAACTGGAATACCACCAAGTTACTCTTGCTATTTGGGCCTTCCTCATCTATAGTAGAATTCCTTAAAGTCACAGATCATATCATGATCCCCTTCTTCCTCACCATTTTTATTATTCTCTATAAATCTTCCAAATAAAATATGTTCCACATTATATTATTACTTTTTTGCTTAAGTATGGAGGTGTGCTCTATAAAGGCAATGCCTTGGCAGATTTTTTTTTTTTTTTTTTTTTTTTTTGGTCCAATCCAGTGATTCCAGAAAGCCTTCCAAGACTACATAAGAAACTCCAACTTTATGTTCTCTTGTCATCATTAATTAATTATACAAATAATTACTGAGGTATTTAGAATATCAGGTATTCTTTTTTTATTTGAGCCATAGACAATTTATTTTAGTTACCTATTATTTTAAATGGCTACATGTACAGTGTAAAAAGCAACAATCTAGAGATCAAGAATTAATGTCTTAGGGGCACCTGGGTGGTTCAGTCGGTTAAGCCTCCAACTTTGGCCCAGATCATGATCTCACAGTTCATGGGTTCAAGCCCCACGTCGGGCTCTGTGTTGATAGCTCAGAGCCTGGAGCCTGCTTCAGATTCTATGTCTTCCTCTCTCTCCCCTATTTGTGGTCTCTCTCTCTCTCTCTCTCTCTCTCTAAAAAATAAACATTAAAAAAAATAATGTCTTAGACTGAACTCCGCCACTTTCTAGATGTGTGAACCTGGAGAACAAAATCTGAGTCTCAGTTAATGCATCATTAAAAACAACTCTCATTGCTTGTTTTCAAGTATTCTCCTATGTGCTGAGATAATGTGAAAACAAAAACTCTGCTTTCAATAGATTATATACTATTGTCACCAATTAATATTTAAAATTATATTTGTTGGTCAATAGTCATAATATATAATTGTATTATAGTATATTGTTAAAATATTACTCCGTCTTTTATTTTCTATAGCTATATAATCTCTTCATCCTCAAGGCAGGTATTATTTTCTTCTTTCTCCAGTGGAGAGGTATTGCTAATCACAAAGCTTGTCACATAGTAGGCACTCAATAAATATAGTATTTATGAACACGAGGCATTCAATACTAAAATACCTATATTATAATAAATGCAATTTGCAAATTAGTCTGAAATCCAGTTGACTGCTGTCCTTTACATAAACAAACTTTTTTACTTAAAGTGAATGTTTTCTTTTTTTACCTTATTAGATAAATTTAAAGACAGAAAAAAAAAAGATCATTCAAGATTTTCAACTTCTCAGAATTCATATTGATCAAATATTTCCTGACCTTAAGAAACATCTTTTGAGTGAGTTACCACTTAAATAATTGAAGAATGTGTCTGAGACCATTTGTGTTTCCTAAAATCAGGTTGACTGGTATTAGTTTTTTTTTTTTCAATTTAATGTTTATTTATTTTTGAGAGAGAGAGAGTGCAAGCAGGGGAGGGGCAGAGAGAGGGAGAGACAGAATCTGAAGCAGGCTCCAGGCTCTGAGCTGTCTGCACAGAGCCTGACACAGGGCTCAAACCCACAAACTCTGGGATCATGACCTGAGTTGAAGTCAGACGCTTAACCAACTGAGCCACCCAGGTGCCCCTTGTATTAAAAAATTTTGGGGCGCCTGGGTGGCGCAGTCGGTTAAGCGTCCGACTTCAGCCAGGTCACGATCTCGCGGTCTGTGAGTTCGAGCCCGCGTCACGCTCTGGGCTGATGGCTCAGAGCCTGGAGCTTGTTTCCGATTCTGTCTCCCTCTCTCTGCCCCTCCCCCGTTCATGCTCTGTCTCTCTCTGTCCCAAAAATAAATAAACGTTGAAAAAAAATATTTAAAAAAAAAATTTTAACACAATTACTGAAATGATATTAAAAAAAAAAGTCACATGTTTCTGTTAGTCTATCAGTGATGACTACTGAATTATCTCTTTGATATCAGTTGCCTTTGAAAAATACAACAGAACATACTCAGTCCATGTGTCAGTAAATCTCATCATGAAAGGATAAGCAATATCAGCTTGCTTATAGGAGGGGAGATAATGTTTAGGTTATTTTGACTTCCAAGTCACTTTGACTGCTTTCCCTCCCCTACACTGTCAACCAGCACATCACCAAATCCTTTCAGCACAGACACTGTGTACAAATGTTCTCTCAGTCTCCACTACTCCAAGTCCAGATAAATGCACCATAATCCCTCATCTGGAACCACCCCCTCCCCCCCAAAAAAAGTCCTCTTACATGTCTCCTTCTTCAATACTTACAGCTTTCCTCCTTTGAAGAGACCATGATGACCTTTTTAGAAATCAGTCGTTGCTATGGTGCGGCTGATCCAAATGCTGTATGGGTTTTCATGGCACTCAGAATAAAGCCTATGCCGTCCCGCGTGGCCACTGTTATCTCTGATGTCATCTTTGACCTTTCTTGTCTTGTCCCAATGACATTAGCCTCCTCACCATGGATCCAAGGCTCGAAACATGCCTATGCGGGCCCTAAAGCATTGGAGCCTGACCTTCTCCTGGCCTCAGACACCCTTTGCACAGAAAGTCACACGGTTGGCTCCTTGGCTTCCTTCTGGGTGTATTGAAATGTCACATTTTCAGACGGAGGCCTTCTCGCGCTAAGTTCTATAAAATCCTCTTCACCCTCCTCTCCCATGTTTATTTGCCATCATACATGTATTTCCATCTCCTCTTTAAACTTTTTCTTTGATATTTTTATTTGGTACCTGCCATTTTCCTGCAATAGAACCTCTGTCAGGACAGGAATGTTGTTTGGTTCATGTCTATATAACCAAAGTCGAGAAGGACGGCATGGAAAATGTCAGTGATTAATGAATATTTCCTGAATTTTAAAATCTTTGTTATTAAAAAAGGGTGGGGATGTTTACTTTTTATTTTAATGATTCTAACTTGAAAGCTTTCTATATAATTTCAAGAATGGCATGTTTACATAAAACCATTGGAAGGAAATAGACATTTTTATATTCCATGTTTCCACCACTATGAAGAAATATGTTTCTTGAACTAGTGAACTAAATGAATGAATTAAATAAGATATGCACCATTACAGCCTAATTTTCAGTAGAATAAATACAACTCTGGATTTCTGGATCTGTCGTGAAATAGGAGATACAATTGTCTCAAAAGAATTCTAGAAAAGGAAAGTAACTTTTGATCAGGCATAGATGTTTTTCATAGTTTGAAAACAGCAACGGTAATTTATTAAAGTAAATTCCTGTGTTTGTATTATTTTATATTCTTTATTTGTTTTACATCCCATAGCTTAGGCATTTGAATATATACAGCTTTATAATGCCAAGTAATTGAAATGCTTAATAATGTTTTTGATTATCTCCAGCTAAGGGCGATGAACTTGTCCAGTACTTTTATTATGATCTTCTCTATGTTAAAGAAGGGGCATTATATTTAAAAATTTCTGAGTTGGCAGAATGTGGAAAGAAACTAAGTAAAACATAAACCTGCATTGCAAAATGTGCTTCTGTGTCAGTGTTCATGCACTGTGCTTCTGAGTGTGTGCAGAGAAAGAAAGAGAGTCGTTTTACTATTCATACAAAATAAAAGTTACAACATATATAGTATCTTAGGGAGTGTTTTATTGTTATCTTATTATAATCCAGTTGAGCTCTATAAAAAATGCTCAGAATGTGTAACATAAAAACCAGTATTATTTATGATTTCTACTTCTTCCACATTTACTGTCAAGATCCTTATGACAGAAAATCTATTTTCTATACTCCACTGTTTCTAATAATCTCTCTCCGTTTTTAATGGTATGTTCTTTTCTAAGGATGAACTTACTATTTCATTGTGTGAAGTGTCAAAGCTTTCTAGAAATCCAAGCCCGTTTCACTAGGAATAGATGCGAAAACAACAGGTTTCCTAGCTGTGCCCATACACATGCCTGATAAATGGAAATATCATGATTATCTTCCTCTGATATAAAATATTGAAAAGATTTTCTATTTCAATACTAACTTTAAATGGGATGGTGAAACAAATATATTATGTATAAAAGTAAATCTGGCAAATGAGGGAGTGTAGACCATACTGTTTCCGATATTATTCCAATCTCTCCTATTTTATGAATAGTTAACTCTGTACTACATTAACATTGGATTATGGGAAAATCACTGTGTCTGCATAATCTCGAATACGAATTGCTAATTTATGAGTGATATAGACTTGTCAGTGACATTGTGTTTTCCAGAACTTAAAAATTTTTTTAACGTTTATTTATTTTTGAGAGACAGAGAGAGACACACACACACACACAGAATCTGAGGTAGGCTCCAGGCTCTGAGCTGTCGATACAGAGCCCGACAGTGGGGCTCGAACTCACAAGCAGTGAAATCATGACCCGAGTCAAAGTTGGACGCTTAACCAATTGAGTCACCCAGGCACCCCGATGTTTTCTAGAATTTGGCCAGGGTTAAATACTTATGGATAAAGTAAAATGGAGAATTATTTTTTCTGAATTGTTGGAATTGATCTAATATTCTTTTTTTTTTTTTTTTTTTTTTTTTTTTTGATATATGAAGAGTAAAACCACCACTCCAATCATACAGTTACCTCGGTAATTGTATCCATTCAACATCTAAGATTCATTCAACATTCATTTCATAATTTTGTATCCAGTAATTGTTTAAAGGCATTGCAGGTAGAAGAAAATGTTTTGGAGGGTCCTGGGTGGCTCAGTTGGTTAAGCATCCAACTTCACCTCAGGTCATGATCTTATGGTTCATGAGTTCGAGCCCTGCATCAGGCTCTGTGCTGACAGCTCAGAGCGTAGATCTGGTTTCAGATTCTGTGTCTCCCTCTCTCTCTGCTCCCCCTGCTCATGCTCTGTCTTCTTCTGTCTCTCAAAAATAAATATACATAAAAATAAAGTAAATGTTACTACATAATACCAAAAATGCAACATTTTAAAATAATTACAAGAAATAAAAACATGTTGAAGTACTTTAAGCTCATATATCCCCAATATACATAACAATATTGCTTGCCAAAACACCAGCCAAAATGCAATATACATATTTTTTTCCCATTAAATAATATAAACTTCCAAATTTTCTTGGTATAGTTATGTAGAGCAATCATTTTCATTTTCATTTAGATTATGAACTGAATAGGATTTGTTGAGATGATAGGGCAAGTGAGAGAAGGAGAAAGAGATGTAGCACAGGGGCGCCTGCGTGGCTCAGTCAGTTAAGCGTCAACTTCAGCCGAGGTAGTGATCTCATGGTTAGTGAGTTCCAGCCCTGTGTTGGGCTCTGTGCTGACAGCTCAGAGCCTGGAGCCTGCTTCAGATTCTGTGTCTCCCTCTCACTCTGCCCCTCTCCTGCTCATGCTCTGTCTCTCTCTGTCTCAAAAATAAACGAAAACATTAAAAAATATATATAAAAAAAAGAGATGTAGCAGAAAAAAATATCAGAAAGAAAAAATGGGGACTTTCTTATATTGATCAAATTTAGAATATAGATACATAAGTATGTAGTGCTACTGGTAATAGAAATGATAGTGAGAATAGTTAGACAAATGTATTATGGCATCAGATTACACGAAATTGAGAACATCTTTCTTAAAGGAAAAGAATATCTCTTAATTCCTTGACAAGTGGTTTGTTTGATAATGGTTAATAGTTCTTAAATGCCATCCATTTTTTTAAAATTTTTTAAAAGTTTTTATTTATATATTTTGAGAGAGACAGAGATGGTGTAAGTGGGGGAGGGACAGAGAGAGAGGGAGAGAAAGACTCTCAAGCAGGCTCCTGGCTCCCAGCACAGAGTCCAATGCTGGGCTTGAACTCACAAAACTGTGAGATCATGACCTGAGCTGAAACCAAGAGTGAGATGTTTAACCTACTGAGCCCCCCAGGCACCCCCAGAAATACCATCCATTTCTGAGTACCTGTATGTGTAACAATACTGAGGAATGACATGAATGTGGAATCACATATGCAAAAATCTAGTTTTTCTATATAAAAAAACACTGTAATATAATTATTTTAAACACTAAAAGCATTATTTGCATTAAGTGAGGCCCTCTTATCAAATTAAGTACTTAAACTATAGATTATTCTTTCAGACAACGAAAGCATCTTTTCTTAGAAAATAGAACTGGCAAAATTACTAAAGGGTTTGACACACCATATCGGTCATGGCCAACAAAGTTATGACTGACAGCCTGCCTAGGGCCCCAGGGACAAATCTTTAAAAGAAGGGTAGTGTCCAAAGGCAGAGTTCAAGGAAAAGGTCTGGAACAGAGCAAGACTAATACCTCAGAGGGTAACAAAAGCTGCCAAGGTCAAATTAAAATCAATCCATCAGTTTGTAGGCACCTCATGTGGCAAAGACAAGGCCAGAGCTCTATGATTCCACTCCAGAAAACCAATGAAAAACCATTTTTATAAATTCTATAGAGAGGAGTGTGATATCTTGCAATAGTAATGGACAAGCTGTCAATCTATCTCAGGTGTTTGAGATGCTCTGTCTCTTCTTATCCAAGGAGGACATTCTTTTTGTAAAATCACATTTTGTGTAATATTCAGTGTCCCTTGGAGGTATTTTCACAGACATCTTTAAAAATGCATATCCCATGTTTTGTAATCTATACTATGTCATAAAGTTAGAACTGTATGAAGGATATCATTGACTTGAAGAAAAGGCTTTGGTTTGAATCACATCTTTGCCACTTACTAATTGAATGACCTTGAGCTGTTTATTTTACACCTCTGAGCTTCAGTTTTACTACCTCTAAAATGATGATGATAATAAATGGCTTGCAGTGTTGCTATGAAGATAAATTGAGAAAGTGAAGGTAAAACATTTAAAGAGAGCCTCGAAACGATAGCACTATAGTAACTATTATTTTATTGTACATTTCTCTGACAGCATAGTTCAGAGACTAACATATAGCCACCACAATTCATTCTGTTGGTGAGGATGAAAATTATAGAGTCAGAATGGCATAGAGTTTTCATCTCAGGTGTCAATGCCAATATATTCCTAATGGTTGCATAGTATACTGTGTCAAGAAAAGTTTGGGAATTCAACAAAGACTAACATGAAGCATGTTCTATAATTGGTGGAAAAGGGTGACAGTATAACTATACACACTAACCTGGATATAGAGACTTTGATTGAAATAATCTAATTATTTTTTTAAAATTCAATCTAAATTACCTTAATTTGTCAAGGATGTGGAGAAAAAGGAATCCTCTCACACTGTTGGTGGGAATGCAAATTGGTGCAGCCAGTGTGGAAAACAGTATAGCGATTCCTCAAAAAATTAAAAAATAGAACTACCTTATCACCCAGGAATCACAGTAGTGGGTATTTATCCAAAAAAGACTAATTTTTGTTTTTTGAGTACATACAAAAGGATGTATCCACCCCTATGTTTATAGCAGCATTATTTACAATAACCAAGACATGGAAGCAGGCCAAGTGTCCCATCAACTGATGAATGGATAAAGAGGTGATACATATATGCAATGGAATATCATTCAACCATAAAGAAAGAATGAAATATTGCCATTTGCAACAATATGGATGGAGCTAGAGAATATAACGCTAAGCAAAATAAGTCAGTCAGAGAAAGACAAATACAATATAATCTCACTCGTGGAATTTATAAAACAAAACAAATAAGTTTAAAAAAAGAGAGAGACAGAGAGAGACAGAGAGAGAGAGACAAACCAATAAACGGACTCTGAACTGTAGAGAGCAAACTGATGGTCACCGGAGGATGGTATGGGAAGATGAGGGAAATAAGGCAAGGGGATTAAAGAATACATTTATAATGTACTCCTTAATCAAATGAAATAAAAAAAAACAATAAATTCATGTGTAATGTTTATAATAATTTTTAAATAATTATGGAAGAGGAAAATTAGCTATGTATGGTGGAATCACTTAAGAACACAAAAGCAAAATAATCCAAATATTTTGGTGAAAACTGTCCAAATCATCAGCAATAAATTAAACATTCCAATTTTTCTTTTCTTTTTTTTTTTTAATTATGGAAGCAGGGGCGCCTGGGAGGTTCAGTTGGTTAAGCATTTGACTCTTGATTTTGACTCAGGTCATGATCTCGTGGTTTATGAGACTGAGACCCAAGTTGGGCTCTGTGCTGGCAGCACAAAGCCTGCTTGAGATTCACTGTTCCTTTCTCTCTGCCCCTCCTCTGCTTATGTTCTCTCTCTCCCCACTTGTGATCTCTCTTTCAAAATTAATAAACATTTTAAAATAAATAAATGAATAATAGAAGCAATTCCTTCACTACATAGCTTTGTATCTACTCTTAGAAATAAAAAAGGATCTGTCGAACAGTGGTTCTCAATTCAGACCAAACCAAAAGAGTGGTAAACTTCTTGAATATTAACACTGGAGAATTATCTCCCCACATAACCTGATTTCCTAGGTTAAAATGCAGCTCAGCCTGTGTGTATTTTTCAAAACCCTCAAAATCATTCTAAAATGAAGACTGGTTGACAAGCATTGCTTTATAGTGTTTGAAAACATACCATTTGTGTTTGGAAATTGATATATCACAAAAAATATCTGAAGTCATAATTTTCTTTCCTAATTTTGGTATTGACCAACTTCTTACACATTACAGCCATCAATAAAAATTAAGTTATAAAAATTAAGGTGTCATAAAGCTCCACTAAAATGACAAATTTTATTATATTTAATTATTTTATTTTATTCATTTTACAACTGCATTCAGCCTCTTTCTCTCTTGTGTTTAAGCAATGTATATACAAACTATTGGCCTTGTTGGTAAGGGATATTAAACCATAAAAGCTCAAAGTTGATACTTTTTAATGTATATGATTCAGTTTCAATTTTGTCCTTTTTTTCTCGTGTGTGATGCTAACATTAATTGAAATTATAATTATTTCATAAGGAGATGATGTCTTTATTCTGTATTCTTTAGTAGTCATACTATGTATTACATGATTACAGAATACTGTATTATTCTCTTTTTTCTTCCTAGATCAAAAGCATTAAGTTGCATATTAATTAGGCTCTAAACTTAAAATTTCTTGTTGGAAATGTTTAACATAGTTCAGTTTGGTATTCTATAACACTTTTGTTGCCACAAAGAAAATAATACATGTAATTTTAATTGTTTTTGTAGTGAATTCTTCTCAACATTTTTCTGACTATAGTGCAAATAGGATTGGGACAAATTTTGGACTAGTATTTTATAATGTTCCTCCATGTGTTTAATTCCTTTCACTTATTCCTAGATTTTTATTTGCTTCCCTTCTCAGAGATAAATACACACATGTATAAACATAATTAAATGTATTCATATATATGCACATATTTTTTTTATTTTAAATGTTTTTATTTATTTTCTAGAGAGAGAGAGAGACAGAGCATAAGTGAGGAAGGGGCAGAGAGAGAGGGAGACACAGAGCCAGATGTGAGGCTTAAACCCATAGACTGTGACATCATGACCTGGGCCAAAGTCAGACATTTAACCAACTGAGCCACCCAGGTGCCCCTATATATGTACATATTCATAAATATTCATAAACACATACATATATACACATAACTTGGGGATGCATTTTTTACTTCATAGTAATTCAATAAGTCACGCAATCACATCGCAGGTATAATAATAAAGCCCTTTGTAAATATCTAATTGACCAAATGACAGTTTACCATTTCTTCAGACATATTTGTAGTAAAATTTAAATATAAAATCATTTTGGTGACATATTTTTTACTTCACCAGCATAACTTTCTGACTCTAACACACACACAAAAAAAACTCAATATTTTAACATATAAATAAATGAAATCAGCTATATCTAATATCCAATTTCCATACTTGGTAAAATAACCAGGAGCTCCAATAAAAATGTGCTTAAAATGCCTTGGTGTTGGCATTGAATACTTTCTTTTTTTTTAATTTTGTTTTATGTTTATTTATTTTAGAGACAGAGAGATAGAGCAGAAGTAGGGGATGGGCAGAGAGAGCCAGAGAGAGAATCTGAAGCAGGCTGCAGGCTCTGAGCTGTCAGCACAGAGCCTGACATGGGTCTTGAACCCACAAACCATGAGATCATGACCTGAGCCGAAGTCGACGCTAAACCGACTGAGCCACCCAGGCGCCCCGGCATTGAATACTTAATGCATCAATTTTGTTCTTGTGGGTGGCAATAGAGGAATATTTTCCCAAGTAAATTATTTTTCTGGCCAGAGTTCACTGGACTATATTTTCTTTAAATAATGTTAAATTGTTCTTTTTCAAAAATACTCATTATTTAGAGAGAAAACTAACTTACAAATGGGTGATTTAAAACTTGATTATAATTATCTTTTTTTAATTTTAGAGCAGAGGAATATGTATTTTTATTTAACTTTTTGATAAGACATTTTTCTATAAAATCTTGAATATGCCTATCATATTTCCCATCCCCTACTATAACCATCCAAGTTGTATAAGTTTCCCCTATAGTGTATCAAGGGTTTTCCAAGGAGATCAATGATATAACAAAGACACTTAAATAATTAAAGCACTCATTTGAGTATAAACATCATCAAACTAGTCAAGTTCTCAGGGAAAACTTAAATGTTAAATTACATTGCAACCAATCAATGTAGCTTTGTATTATTCTCACCGATGATCTGGTTGTCTCAGAACCTCTGAGTTGAATTAGTTCCATGCCAAGTTTCTCATCTTTAAAGATATCAGGAGTCATAGATCACAGAAATTTTCATGACACTATCTCCACATCCTCCAAATTAAAAATACAGGCCAGAGGCACCTGGGTGGCTCAGTATGGTGAGCATCTGACTTCAGCTCAGATCATGATCTCGTGATTCATGAGTTGGAGCTCCACATCAGGTTCATTGCTGTCATCCCGTCAGCCCAGACCCCACTTTAGATCTTCTGTCTCCCTCCCCCTGCTTTTCTGCCCCTACCCGCGTGCGCTCTCCCCCCAAAAATAAAAAAAAACAAAAAAAAAAAAAAAAAACAAAAACAAAAACAAAAACAAGCCAATCCCCAAACTGGGGTTTTCCCAGCAAAACTTCTACTAAGTTCCAGCATGTAGTGTTGGCAGACAATAGCAGAAACTCGGTGTTATTTGAGAAAAGGAGGAGAGAAAGAAAAAGCTTTCCTGATTTGTTTTCTCACCTAGAAGCCACAGATTCCAGGCAGTTATCCAAAATCTTTGACCACTGAACTTTGATTCAATTGAGAGAAATCCCATAAAAAACCCACATGGTTTGGCATGATGGATTGCTATAACTAAAGGGGAGAACATCTTGTCCTACTCTTCCTCTCAGAGAGTGGCTTTTGTGATATTTCTGGCATATCTCAGATTTGGAATTGTGAAGTAGTCTTAGTTTTGGGCACCAGATGACATGCAAATTCCTTTCTCCTTCCTGTATATTCAAAATCTGTGAATAACTCTTTCTGCTTCGCAATTCCAATCTATGTTTGCCACCATAATTTTGAACTTAGAACACCACTTTTGTTCTGAAGTGCTTGTAACTCTATTGTTACCTAAGGTCAAGAAGCCACATCTCTAAACCACTAAATCCAAACAAGGAATCAAAAATAAAAAAAACAAGGCTATGACCTGTGTCTTGTAGCATCCTTTAAGTGTATCCCAAGTTTAAATCCACTCACTCTAACACAGCCAGAAGTTTCAATCGGTATGATTGTTCTATCCCAAAATTTTACTTTTCTGATTTCTCCAAATTTATAACCCAATGCATTAACATTGGGTTAACATCTTGAGGTTTTACAGTAATTCAGTTGAATAGAGATGGCCATGTAAAAACATACGACGGGTGAGTACAGAAGGAAATATGCATTATCTGCAAATACATTCCCCCCAAGAAAAACAGAGACAAGGCATGGATGGCACATTTTATGCTTCCATTCATATTGCTTCCCCTGAGGGAGTGTTCTGCTAAAGCATCTCCTTTCCATGAAAAGTAATATCTGCTATGGGGAAAGAACTTTTCATTCCCCTTTCAACAGTTAAGAACCATGATTGTGATTCCACTTTGGGGATGGTAGTGTGAAAATTCCATGTACCCACTCCTTGTAAAACTAGTATAACTGATTAGAAACATCCATGTAGAGTCTCTAGAAACTTTACTAAGGGTATAAATCGAATAAATATTTATTCAAGAAAATCTACTAAAACTTGGCAAGAACAGTTCGAGTCTATGGCATTCCAGCCATACTTAACTTGTTCTCTTCCTCTCCCTTCCCCACCCACAGCTCAGCATAAAAAAGTTTCACTCTGGATGAATGTGACCAATAAGATGAAGCTCCCTCTGTACTTATCTCACAATCAAAGGATACAGCATTTCATTGAAGGGAAGAAGCAAGGTATGAGTATTTCTAATCCTTTCTAATTCAAACTTGAGAGGCTAAATTACTAGAGAGTGTGACAAAAAGGTTGGATAATCTCTTCCTCAACCCAGTCCTCTATGACATAAATATACTTCAACTATTACAGGCTGAAAGTTCTGGGTCCCAAACTCGCTGGCATCAGCTTGCTAATAAGGCAGAGGTTCTAGGAATAAGAGGGAAGCTGAGAAGGCCAGAAGCCACCTCCACACCCAGAGACTTGTGTAGTGGTTCAGGGATTTGTTTGTTCTTGGGTTGAGACAGTCCACAAGAACAGAAAGAGCTCCAAGACAATGGTTCCATCTTTAAGAGCAATGCAGAGAAATTTAAGAGCCATGAAGTCCAATTTTTTCAACAGAAAGATCTGGGGAAATAAAACTTAAGAAAAGACTTCAGAGATTAAAACTACCCCTGCCCCAATTTAATTGGGTCAGACTCTAGACCAATTTGTGCCATAGAATGTTGTTAAAACAATAGCACAATCAGCATGCAATTAGTAGATTCCTTAGAGTGGGTGGAAAGCACATTAGGCAGACAACTTAACAGAGAGATCAAGGAAAAAGATGGCCAAAAAGAACCCTTCTAAAACTGCTGGTGTTCCAAGCTAACTCTGAGCATAACCAAGACTGTAACCTCCAAGGAGAAACATCAGCCTCAGTCTAGGGAACTAATGTCACTAAAATAGTCTAGCTAAATCACCAAACAAATAAACTAACTGGCCTCACTAAACAAATAAACAAACAGACAACTAAAACACGTCCTGGTGAGGAGGGAGATGAATCGCTACCCAGATTTGTGAAAATATGTTGTGTAAAATCTCCAGTTTTCAACAAGAAAAAATATGTGAACCATGCAAAAAAACATGATAATATGTCCCTTATATAGAAAAACAAAACAAAACAAAACAAAACAAAAACAAGAAACAGCCTGTAGGAACACCAAAATATTGGGTTTAACAGACAGATGCATCAAAGCAGTCATTCTAAATATGTTCAAAGAACTGAAGGAAACTATGTTTTAAGAGGTAGAAGAAGCTCTGGTGACAGTGACTCATCAAAAGGGAAGGATGGAGATGAGTAAAGGCAGTTTTATATGCTGTTGAGGATAAGTTGGCCTTAAATCAACTTAATGAGGTAGAACTTTAGGATGTTAATTATAATCCCCAGGATAATAACTAAGAAAATAACTTTAAAATATACAGAAAGGAAATGTGGAAGTAATTAAAAGAGTACACTAGAAAAAATACAACGAACCACAAAAGAAGGAAGTATTGGAGGAATTGAGGGAAAAAGCATGTATACAAAGTAGTAAAATGGCAGCAGTCAGTCCTTTCTTATTAGTAATTACATTAATTATAAACGAATTAAACTTACCACTTAAAAGGCAGAGGCTAGAAGAGTGGATAAAAAATATTATCTGTCTATATGCTATCTGCAAAGTCATTTTAAATCCAAAGACACAAATAATTTAAATAAAAGGATGGAAAAAAGATATGCCATATAATTACTCACCAAAAAAGAGTGTGTGTGGGGGGGTATTCTAGTATCAGTACAAAATAGAGTTGATGTCAAAAATTTTAAGATAAGGAAAACTATTATATATTGATTAAAGGGTCAGTTTATCATAGAGATAAAATAATTATAAACACACACACAGGTACAGAATCCTAATATAAAGGCTCACATCATGTCCTGGGAAGCACCAGAATTGATCAGGAGGCAGAGGGCGCTATAGAAATTGTGGTCAGGAGACTTTACTGTGGTTTCTGCAGGAAGGAACAGGAGAGGCAGGTTCATCAGGCTCGTTTGAATAATTTCAGCAGGCCCTCTAGCACAGGAACTGACCTTAGTTCTCTGGGATTGTTAGTGCATGTGGATAGGGCCTGGTATTTAAGAGCCCAGTAGAGAATCTACTTAAAGGGTAGGATCTGGAATGTTTGTTATGCACTTGAAGAAGCACCTAAAGGTGAGTTATTTAGCATAGCTAGGGATTGGCTCACCCTGGGAGGGACAATCTCTCCAGGGTCAGCAAGGCCCCAGATGTTAAAAAAACAGAATATAGGAAGTAAAAGACAGGGTTGATAGAACATTAGATTATAACCTAAAGTATAAAATCAATATCCATGAATATCTACTGATATAAGTAAATGATTGAATAGATAAATAGGGGAGAGGTCTCCCATGCACATAAATTCAAAATAATTTGTGTAAATACTCTGCTCTTAAGAAGGTAGAACACAATTCCCTACTCCTTAAGTGTGGACTGTGCATAGACTTTCTTCCAAAGAGTATAGTATGGTAAGGAAGAAAAAGAAAATGTAACTTTATGGTAGAGAAACATTACCTCAAGCTAGGAGTCATCAATAATGACAAGCCATAGAATTGATAGTATGTGCCTTTGATATGATGAGTTCAGAATGGCACTTTAGTTCTTTATTATTCCTTGCCCAAACATATTACTTATTTTGGTTCTTTTTTTCTTTTTTTTTTAAACAAAGTATAATTATCATACAGTGTTATATTATTTTCAGTGTATGGTATAATGATTCAACAATTCTATACATTTCTTAGTGTTCATCAAGGTAAGCATACTCTTGATTCCTTTTATCTATTTCACCCCTTCCCCCACTCACGGGCCCTCTGGCAAATACCAGTTTGTTTTCTGTATTTAAGAGTCTATTTTTTTATTTGTTTCTTTTCTTCTTTGTTCACTTGTTTCATTTCTTAAATTCCACATATAATGGAATCATATAGTATTTTTCTTTTTATGATTGACTTATTTCATTTAGCATTATACTTTCTAGCTCCATCCATATTGTTGCAAATGGCAAGTTTTCATTCTTTTTTATGGTAGAGTAATATTCCATTGTGTTTATATGTGTGTGTGTGTGTAGTGTATATATATACATATATATATATACACACACACACACACATATATATACACACACACATATATATATACATATATACACATATATGTGTGTGTGTGTGTATATATATGTACATCTTTATCCATTCATCTATGGATCAACATTTGGGTTGCTTCGATATCTTGGCTATTGTAAATAATGCTGCAATAAACATAGGGGCACATATTTCTTTTTGAATTAGTGTTTTCCTTTTCTTTGGGGAGATACCCAGCAGTGGATTTATTAGATCATGTGGTAATTCTAGTTTTAATTTTTTGAACACTCTTTGTACTGTTGTCCATAGTGGCTATACCGATTTGCATGTCTCCCACAGTGCTCAAAGTTTCCTTTTACTCTGTATTCTTCCTTTCTCAAATATACTATTCATATTTAGTCATGAGAAAAAATGTGAGACAAATTCCCATTGAATGACATTCTATAAAATGCCAAAACACCTGACTAACAGTCCTCAAAATTATCAAGGGCAGAAAAAGCAATGGTTACAGCCAAGCAGAACCTTAGGAGATTTGATCACTAAGCATGGTGTGGTATCCTGGATGGGATATTGGGAACACTGAATAAAAAATTTACTTTAACTAATAATTATATATCACTGTAAGCATTAACATGCAGGTCACAGACAGGGGTGGAAACCCCCGAACAACTGTGTGATTCCACTGATGACTAACTGTGTTTGAGGCAATCCTCTTTTTCATGCTCCCCAGGAAACCTATGTCCCCAGACCGCTTGGACCAAAGATTTCTGGGCCATAAGGCCATACTCACCAGAGCCTGAGTCTCTTTTTCTGGGGATGTGTTTCCTCAGAACAGCCAGAAAATTCTCCTCCATGTCCTAATCCCAGTAACATTTATTTAAATAAATGCTGTGAGAGAAAATGAGTTAGTTCTCACATTACCACATACTCTGAAGGATTGTCTCTGTTTCTCCTCATCAGCAATATTTATTCACAAATCTATTTCTTCTAAATAGAGAGCAGTATCTTCTGTCTTGTGATTTACTTTGAGGAGAGTTTAGGGAATTACAGGAACTTGGGTAGAGAAAACAAGAGTTCTTATTGAGAACCAGCCCTGGCTTCTTGAAGGTAATCAGGTTTGGGGAGGGACTTCGTTAGTGGCACTGCATACCACAACTATCCTGAGTTTCTTCACTTGTATCTGTGAAGATGTCCCATTTTTAAATGTGGTTATTATAATACCGCTATTATAAAACTTATGCACATGCGCAATGCCCTACTTTACAAACATTCAGACGGTTAAACAATGAGAAAATTCAATAAAGACCAAGCCCCGGGACCTGGACCAATCTGTCCACTGGACCAATCTCCCTCGTGCTCTTGAACAATACACAGCTATGGGGTCAGCAGTGTGCAGTTTACATGGGCATCAAAGGGCCAAGAATAACCCACCAAACTTCCAGGAAACCTCACATGCCCTCAGATACCCTTAAAATGGAACAGGAAGTTTAGGGGTTGTAAGGCCCTGAATTCAGCAGAATAAGGAAAAAAATCCCAGTGATCCTGAGTCTTTTGGAGGATAGCTTCCATCTGTCTTGAGAACCCCTTCCATTCCCGATGGAGGTTAGGGAGGTGAGCACTGCTTCCCAATGCTTTGCTTGGTCTTACTGCAAAGGTGTAGCTGATTGCCACCTCACCAATCCTCTCTCTGTGTGACAGGTTCTGGAAGCTGCAAAATGCAGAACTCCTGGCTCTGTCTGTGCTTTAGCAGGCAGCAATAGGAGAAGGCCAAAGAGAAAAGTAGAGCAACTCTAGAGTAAAAAGGGAGTACGCTATTTACAGCTTGGCAAGGAGATGTTCACAGATCTCCAAGCAGCACTCAGAAGAGTGCTCCAGACACTAGAAAGGAACTGGGTTTGAAGATAAGGACATGAAAACTGTGTTGTGGGCTGGCTCACCTTGCCCCTCCTCCCATCTTCCAGAAGACAACCTAGTTCTGTAAGGATTAAGGAAAAGAAAAATTTCTCAGCAGCAGTGGGATTTTCACGTTAGAAAACCTAGCCATTTTACAATGATATAGAGCTTTTAGGGGTGAGGGGTGTAGGGAATATTGCTGAGGGGGACCCTGGGATAGACAGGGCAAGGCCTAGGAACAAGGTGTGTACCACTTCTCTTTCATCTGACTTGAAACAAACTTTGAAGCAACCATGAATTGTTCCTGCTCTGTGTGTGTGTGTGTGTGTGTGTGTGTGTGTGTGTGTGTGTGTGTGTTAGAAGGGCGGTATCTTGGGAAAGGAAATACCCTCCCTGTGGACATGCTCCAAGGTACACTGTCAAAGTGAAAGCCCTGATTAACTTCTAGGAGGAATCCAGAATATGTTTTACGGTTTTACAAAGGGAGTACCTGCACAGACAGCACCTTGACAATCAAAGTCCTTGGTTCTTTGTGTTAAAGAAAAAATTCAGTTAATGGCAAAAGGTGGCTGATACGTTCTTCAGAGAAATATTCCGAGTATTTGAAATAAAGTTGGATCTATTAGAACAAGATAAAAGAGGGACAAAGGAGTGGCCTTGAAAAGAAGAGTAGCAAGGTAATCTTCCACTCCAGCTTCTGGGGATTTCAGCTCAAAGGAAACATGCTCAAAGTGAATTGCAAAGTGGGAAAACGGAAAAAAAAAAAAAAAAAAAAAAAAAAAGGAAACCTAGAGAGATGTTAGACAACATTAATTAGATAAGAGACAGAAGGAAGAAAAGACTAAAAAACATGGGGAATTTTCTTTTTAATCCACATACAAAACAATGACAAATCTGAAAAGGGGCAGAGGAGTTGATGTCAAATGCTGTAGGGGAGAGAAGGAAAAACAAAAACAGAGAGATGCTATCCAGAGTAAGACAACATTAGGTGAGATATCTTTCTACCATTAGTTGTCAAGTTAACAAGCCAACTGCTAACATAATAGCAGAAGCAGTTTCTAAGAAAGACTGACTAATAAATCAAAGAAAGAGAATGGAAAAGATAAATGGAATAGAATTACCTGGGTGTCTCTGAATCTTTGTCCCATGGTTTCTAGTTCAAGGAGTGAAATAAGAACCGATATTTTAATAATGTTTGCCTGAGCTTCCTGCTTACCAAAGCCTTATGACCTTCACCAGGGTTTAGGACATCCTTCAAAACATTTGGCCTTTATAAGCACTTCAAATCGATGGGCAAGTAAAACATACCCTATTTCATATTCAGTCACAACTCAAATATACCTTTTAACAGACACTAAATCATAGTACCTTAGAAACTTCTGATAGGAAACAGTCATTTGGACACAAACTACATGTGTAACTTCATTAATTTTGACTAATATATCCTACCAATAAAAGACGTTAATGATAGGGGAAATTGGGTCTAGGGTATATGGGATCTCTCTACATTTATGTTTGTAATAATTCTCTAAACGTGGTACTTCTTAAAAATAAAGCCCTTATTTATAAGTCAAACTAATGATTTGCAAGAAGTGAGAACTTTGTAACAGGTATAGAAGAGGATAGTTTGAAACAAAGGTATATTAACATTAAAATGGTATAATTATGGAGAAAAATAAGCTCCTATGTAAGGGGTTGGACTAGTGCAATGTCAATGTTTCTTATAATTTTAATATTTTTATCTTTTATTTCCACTTTTATCTATCATAAATACACTCATACATCCCCCCTCAGCACTCTTGCATTAATTTCAGCATTTAAATGTTTGGCTTAACTTTATTTTCCAATATTTCCAGGCTTCCAAAGAGTTAAATGCTTAAATATGATGGCTAGGTAGTAAGACACTACACATGTACATATAGATTCTATAAGCATACATTAATAAAAATTAATAACCACATAATATAGCCATATTTACAGAAAAATATAACATCAAGAATACTGTATATTACAAATAACAATAAAATACAATTGGGAGGAGATAGTTTGTAAAAAATTTATTACTTTAGTTTCTTCAATTGTATGTATTTTTTCTTCACAATCATCTCTCATTCTTCTAACAAAAATATTATGTGAGGTTTAGAGTGATTTTGTTGTATATATTCCTAATTTATGCAGGGTGGCTTTTTCCTTCTTTGATCTTTGTATCTTTCCCCCGCCTCTCAATCAAAGTGAGAACCCCCAAGCCATTTTTTTACATTTTAATTTATTTATTTGTTTTTATTTTGGAGAGAGAGAATGTGAGTGGGGGGCAGGGCAGAGGGAGAGAGAGAGAATCTTAAGCAGTCTCCACACTCAACATGGAGCCTGACATGGGGCTTGATCCCAAGACCCTGGCATCATGACCTGAGACAAAATCAAGAGTCTGACACTTAACCGACTGAGCTACCCAGGCAACTGCACCAAGTTATTTTGGTTAGAGAAATACTGTAGGTAATTGTTAAGTTTTTCACAATAAAACTATTTGCTGTCAAGTGTCAGTTCTTACCATTGCTTGTGTGACCATGCACAATCTCTTTATTTAATAATGTTAGGTATAATATGGGCATGAAATAATATTAATATGGTAAGGTTGTTGTGGGTGTAAAATTAGGCACTTGACGATGTGCTCGATCAACATTATGTACAACTATTTTTATTAAATATTTATTATCATTGATGAGTTTCCCCCCACTTGAGATAACCAACTATCTGATTAATTTTGGGATTAAATCTCCTGTTAAAGTCAAACCTGGATATAACTTCATCTCTGGTCAACAGCTTGACTGCAACCTTGTGAGAAATCCTGAGCCAGAAACACCCAGAAAAGCTTCTGTCAGATCGGACAGAAAGAAATTGCATGAGATAATAAAGTATTATTGTTTTAAACTGATAAATATTGGAATAATTGATTTTGTTGCGATAAGCACTTAGTATTTGTTTTTGTATGTGGAAGTGAGTTACTATTGTAAGAAAAAACAAAATGTTGGAATAGTTTTGAGCTGCCCAATGGACTTGGAGAAGAAAATTTTACAAATAAATAAATTAAATAAAGTCTAATGTGTGTTAAAGAAATTGTTAATAGACCCCCCATCTTGGGGAGCCTGCCTGGGTGGCTCAGTTGGTTAAGCGTCTGACTCTTGATTTCATCTCAGGTCATGATTCCAGGGCCATGGCATCCAGCCCTGCATTGGGCCCCACACTGAACATGAAGCCTGCTTAAGATTCTCTCTCACTCTCTCTCTCTCTTTCTCTCTCTCCCTCTTCCTCACAAATAAAATATAGTAAAAAAATAAATAAATAAAATAAAATAAAATAAAATAAAATAAAATAAAATAAAATAAAATAAATGTTTGTCACTTTAAGCAGCAAAATTTTGGGATAATTTGTTACACTGCAATAATCAGAATTGCAGTGTAAAACTAGATGCAGGAAGTCTCTGCAGCAGTATTCCCGATCGCTATTTTATTAACACTTACTATATTTAACGAGATTGCCCATTGATTATCATATTCCAAGAATTTAAGAGTATGGCTCTACCTTTTTCAGCCTTTCAAGAACTTCTGGATAGGCTGCAACACAAAAAATTGACTTCTAGACTAAAGTTGGACAAGCTATTAATCTATACTTGGCAAAAGCATAGCTCATTTGGGTTCTTGTACTTTATTCTTACGTAAGTCTATTTGGTAAGTTTACTGTACCTTACTTCACCCATCCATAAAATTGAGAAATAATTTCTACCTATACACCTCACAGGTGTGTAAAATTAATGAGGTAGTATGCATAAAGCTCTAGAAGCCTTTAGATAGTGCTATAAAACGAGTATTTTATCTCTGTGGAAGGGTCTTATCTATTTTTCTGAATGCTTCCAGCATGATGATAGAAGAGATAAGGGGTAGGTAAGTTGGTAGATAGGCAGATGGGAGGAAAAGTGAATGAAAGAGAGATAAAAATAGAATAATAAATTATAGTACATATTATCTTTTCCTTAATGAAAGTACCTTTTTTTTTTTTACTTCCTGACCACAAGTATCTTAAAGTACATGAAACCTTATATATGATGGCAATCTGGTTTCTTTTTAGTATTCTAAACTAAAGGAAGCTTAGTTGTATCTTCATATTTCATTTGACACTTATTTTTTTCACTTATATACAATTCTTCTTTTTTTAAGTTTATTAATATTGAGAGAGAGAGAGAGAGACAGAGAGACAGTGAGTGTAGGGAAAGGACAGAGAGAGAGGGAGAAAGAGAGAATTCCAAGCAGGCTCTGCACTATCAGCACAGAGCCCAACATGGGGCTCATGAACGATGAGATCATGACCTTATCTGAAACGAAGAGACGGCTGCTTAACCAACTGAGCCACCAAGGCACCCCGAAACCTATATATCGTTGTTTTTAAAGTGAAATGAAACAAAAAGTCGATTGAAAATAATCCAATTTTCTATCTATCAATGATGCTTTTGTATTTCTGTGTTATACAGTGTTTTATACATGAATGTGTGTATATAAATACAACAACATGTAGTAGGACATTAAAATGGAAACTTTTCTGGCTGATGTTAAATGACACACAAAGTAGCAAGAGCAGAGATAATGTGTCACACCAAATTTCCAAAAAGAGAGACAGACCCACCGCTGACTATACCTTCTTCCAAATCCAGTCCAATAAAGACTCTTAATAATGAAGGATATTGGAAATTTAGAGAGAGTCTTTGGTGAGCTTCAGGTTGTGGAGACCTTATAGGGCAGGTTAGGGGGAACTTCCTCCTCATAGCAAGGCTGGTGGGGAGAACACGGAGAGTTTGTGTATGTTCACCGGAACTTGGAGAAGACCGTGTTTGGCATGTGGTTCACACCTTGTCATTCCAAAGAATACAAAACTGCCTTGACTGCCTTGAAAGAGTGAGATAGAAGAAATGGATCAAAAGCAACTCTACTCAAAACAACCAGGACTTAAAGTTGAATTCTTCTTGCCGATGTGAACGTGGATTGTTTAAACAGTGTGCCTTAAAAGTTACCCGGAAGGGTACAAAGACTTTGAAATATAGAGGAAGATGAATATGGTTGAATCCTGGGGAGCCGAGCAAGCATCCTCGTAAACAACACACCAGGAGATACGCAGGACTGTCATGCATGAGCAGAGAGGCCTTCTCTGATGACAGCGCAAAAGGGCTCCCTCCAGAGTGAAATTGGCTCCACCATGTCTGCTCATTATTATATCACTGACCCCTCCGCTGACCACCGCCCACCTCACTTCACTGCCGAAGCCTGGTGGGGCCAAAGGCAGTCTCCTGGTGGGGGGGAGAGGGAAAAAGCTTCCTTTGGACACGCCCTTGCAGGCTTCTCAGCACTGAAGTAGTCAAGAGCCATGGAATGAGAGACGCTTTGAGTTTCGAATTGTGAATTTCCAAGGTTGTGGGCATTTTATTAAAATGAGTCTGTGTTTAGACTTGAAGTTATGTGAACATTTTTTAGTACCTGAGGACTGTAAGACAAGCTAAGGAATATGCCATAAATTTTATCCGAGGACAAAAAGGAACGGATCTCCTGAGTAGTTTGAACAGGATGCGGGAGGAATAAATCAAGTTGTTTGCTGTTGTAGCTGAGTCTCCACTGCACGCATACAAACACACACACACCTACACACGCAATACCAACACCTATATACATCTGTTCCTCAGTTTATATACAAATATATTCCTAATGCACATAGCATATTATATGCCAGCCTTGTTCTAAATACCTTTGTATTTTATGTATATTAGTAGCTTTAATCCCTCATAAAATGTATATTATATATTAGTACTATTACTCCCATTTTATAGATTAGAACATTGAATACCAGAGTAATTAAATCATATGTAAATGTTCACATAGCTGGAGATAGGGAGAGGGAGAATTAAGACACAAACATTCTGCCTTCAAATTCATGCTCTTAACTACTACACTCTATAGTGCATCTTTTTGTTCAAATATTTATGACTGCAAATTAATGTATATGCACATATCTACATTGGTATGTTTATACATATATTTTTATTCTTGTTAATCCTTTAAAGAGCAGTTTGGTTAGGTCTCCTGGGTGGCTTAGTCAGTTAAGTATCCAACTCTGGATTTCAGCTCAAGTCACAATCTCATGGTTGATTCATCACATGGAGCCCTGTGTCAGGTTTTGCACTGAAAACGAGGAGCCTGCTTGGGATTCTCTTTCTCCTTCTCTCTCTGCCCCTCCCCTGCTCATGCTCTCTCTCTGTCTCTCTCTGTGTCTCTCAAAATAAATAAACATTTAACCAAAATAAAGTAGTTCAATTATTTGGGGGAAATAATCATAGTGCATTAGCAATTCCACTTCTTATCTGAGACTATGCTCTGAATCAGAAGTTCCCATAAATTTTATAAGATTGACTTTTATTTGATCTAAATTGCTCTAGATGAATTTCATACACATAGAAACCTACTCCTTTCCTTTGAATTATTAAAAAAAAAGAATGAACATGCCTTTCATATGAGTATACAGTAGTAGGGGGTACTTAGGTGGTTTTTTTTTTTTGCCAAAATAGTGCACTAAGATCTCTCATTACCCTCTTGGGTGAGGCTATATGAGACATTTGTGCTATTTAAACTAGCTTTGGAATGACTTTCCTTCCTTACATATACTTTGCTTTTGGGGTATAATCACAGTCTCCATTTTTTAAATTTGTTGTTACAATGAATGTATTTATCAAAATGGAGAAATATGGCTGGAAGCAGCATATCATAGTGTTTCAAATAACGGACTTTGGAGCTAAATGACCTACGTTTGAATTCTGGCTCACTTTCTATCTTTGTGCCCTTGAACAAGTTACCTAACCTCTTTGTGATCTAATTTCTTCATGTTTATAATGGAAATAATAATAGCAATAACTCATAGGGCTGGGATAAGCACTAAATGAGTTGATATTTATGAGCTCTTAAAACAGCACCTAGAAGGTAATAGGCAAGAAAAAATACTTTGTTAAATAAAACGTTTTTTTGTTAGTTAAGTTGGAACTGAAGTATGTAATTTTTCTTGCTGTTTTTAATATAGTCTTCATTTATAACTCATATTTTATATATATCTCATAAAACATATTTAAATCTCAGACATTTCACTGAATCATTAACTTTTTTTAAGCTTAGAAGACATTAAAGAAGTATGTTGACCAACAAAATAAAACTAAATGACGCTCTAAAAACTGGAAATGTTCATATCGTCATTCATCAGGACTGTCACACAGAAAAAAGACTAGAATATACTATTTATGGATCATGCTATTTCTATAGTGTTCTGGAAGCCCTGGGGAGGACCTTTGGAATGAAACCAAGAGAAAGAAGGTATAATGTGGTAGGAGTGAAGTACAGAGGGAAGGGACCAGCAAGTAACTATGCATGAAGGCAGTAAATCATAGCCACACTACATGTATTCACACACACACACACATGTACCCACACATGCACACACACACACACAAATGACTATTAGTCATTACTTTTTTACATAGCAGTAACATTTGATCATAAGGTACAACTTATGCAATCAGAGAAATAGAATAGGAAAGAGACCTTTTAGCATATATTAGAAGTGGCCCACCTTCCCTTCTGCTTAAGTGACAAACAAGCTAGCTTATGCACGACACCCATATCACTCACTCTGTTTGTCACCAGATAATAGAGATTTCCTGTTCTGGACTCAGGATATCTCTTACTTCTCTGGCGGCACCAGTCTTATACACTCCCAACAGCTGAAGCTGTTTGAAACTCATTTTACATCAGATGTACTGCTCTCTCTCCACTTACTGGCAATAATAGGCTAAATATACCAGTTTCTCATAAAGCAGCAATTTTAATTGAATATGTCTGAAAGTCTGTAGAAAAAGACTTGTTGGGGCGCCTGGGTGGCGCAGTCGGTTGGGCGTCCGACTTCAGCCAGGTCACGATCTCGCGCTCCGTGAGTTCGAGCCCCGCGTCGGGCTCTGGGCTGATGGCTCAGAGCCTGGAGCCTGTTTCCGATTCTGTGTCTCCCTCTCTCTCTGCCCCTCCCCCTTCATGCTCTGTCTCTCTCTGTCCCAAAAATAAATAAACGTTGAAAAAAAAAAAATTTTATAAAAAAAAAAAGAAAAAGACTTGTTGAAGATATTTGTGGGTAGCTCCTTTTTTGCAGACATAGAGATGCAAACTTTAGTGAAGGAAACTCTTATCCTCCTTCTGGCTATGATCCAGAATTACAAAATATTCACACAGTGAGTTTATGTGTTGCAGTGACAAATATAAAACACCTAGAAAACCAGGACAGCCAGCCCAGGATGTCCTACACGTCAGTATATCACGTTACAATTATTCCAGAACACACACACACACACACACACACACACACACACACACACACACAGAGTTCTTGTCAAATTGAGTAAATTGGTCTTATTTAGTTAAAAAAGACCATTATTTTTCTAGTAACATATAGACATCCTTAAGCCTATATTCTTCCAGTGTAGGTAAAAAGGCTTTCAATTGAAGAAAAAAACACTCAAAATATCAACATATTTGGCTATAAAAAAGAGAAAGGTGTATAAATATGTGGGTTGGGGTTTGGAGACATTGATATTTGAATCCGGCGGGGGGTTGAAATCAATGGGTTCTAAAACACCTGAACATGACTATAGTTGATCATCAGATTATTTTAAAAATTTGTTCTTGGGGCGCCTGGGTGGCGCAGTCGGTTAAGCGTCCGACTTCAGCCAGGTCACGATCTCGCGGTCCGTGAGTTCGAGCCCCGCGTCGGGCTCTGAGCTGATGGCTCAGAGCCTGGAGCCTGTTTCCGATTCTGTGTCTCCCTCTCTCTCTGCCCCTCCCCCGTTCATGCTCTGTCTCTCTCTCTGTCCCAAAAATAAATAAACGTTGAAAAAAAAAATTAAAAAAAAAATTTGTTCTTATGTATAAATTCTGTTCCCTAATTAAGTTTTTTAATTGAAGAAATGCTGCTTCCTCAGTAAAATTCTTTATATTAAAAAAAGTTTGCTGAAGCTAAAAAAGAATTATCTTTCATTTTTCTTTGATTTCCAAGGCTGATAGCTAATTTATTCTTAAAAGAGTAACTCTGTCTCTCTCTTTTTCTCTCTCTCTGTCTCACACACACACACACACACACACACACACACCTTTTTCGTTTTAAGAAGCTGGTGAGTACACACCCATATTTGGAAACACAAAACTTTAAAATCATTTTAGGCTTATATTTTATGTGTGGGTATAGCTTTAAATAGTATTCTAGTTATTTTCCATGGATATTTTTATTCGGTGTTGGAATTACTCACAGGACCATCATCAGAAGAAATGTAAATTCATGGAACTAGAGTCATATCAATGAATACTCCCCAGCAATAAAAAGAATGAACCACTGACACATGAAACAACACAGATAAAACCCAAAATCATGTTGAGTGAAAGAAGCCAAATTCAAAACCAATCTATTATATAAGTTAAAAAAATGGCTACTTCTGGAAGAGGCTGAGCATTTGACTAAAAAGAACATGAGGGATTTTTCTGGCTTGATGAAAATTTTCTATATCCTGTTATGATTACACAAGCATATTCAATTATCAAAAACCCAACTGAAGACTTAAGATACCTGCAGGTTATTGCAAAAATAAATATATAAAAGTTTGGAAGGAAATGTGAAAATGTGCTTGTATGATCTATTATCACTAAGTTTTCATCTGTTTTTCTAACTTTTGATATTTTTTAAATTTTTATATGAAGAAACATCAATATTTATACATTTATAACCTTAAACATTTATGCACATACATATTTATAACTATACATTTGAAGCACATATTTGATTAGAGAAAGTAAGATATTCAGTTTTTACTGCTAGGAAAAAAATATATAAGAGCTCCCTAGAAGACATGAATAGAGAAAAGTGGAGGTATCTGAGTTTTCTTGGTCCTTGGAGTTTAATTTTGTTGTTGCTATTTGTTTGTTCAGTTTTTGCAAAAGGCTTCCTTCTAATCCTTTAATCTAACATCCAAATCTCTATTCAGCCCTCTTCTGTAGATAGATTCAAGACCAGATAACATAGTTCAGGTCATGGTCTCGTGGTTTGTGGGTTCAAGCCCTGCATCAGATTCTGTGCTGACAGCTCGGAGCCTGGAGTCTGTTTCAGATTCTGTTTCTCTTCTCTCTCTGCCCTTCCCTTGCTCGTGCTCTGTCTCTCTCTGTCTCAAAAATAAATAAACATTATTTTTTTTTTAAATGTTGAGAAAGAAAAAGAAAGAGAGATACATAGAGAGAGTGGAGAGATGATGAGTACTGGAAACCATAAATTATTTCAGAAGTTTGTTATATGAAACTACAGAGGTATAAGAGTATCAAAAGAAGGATGCAAAATCAAGAGAATATTTTCAGGTGTATGTTTTATTTTTAATGACAGTAACTATACAAACAACTATATTTTTCACCAGTACATTTTGAATAACAAGGATCAAATGAAAATTAGGGGATTTTCTAACTATCG
The DNA here is from genome assembly GCF_028749965.1 of Puma concolor. NCBI lineage: Eukaryota > Metazoa > Chordata > Mammalia > Carnivora > Felidae > Puma > Puma concolor. The sequence goes on along the minus strand of NC_141670.1, from coordinate 178,981,117 downwards.
AAAATTTTGTGAAATTACTAGAATTCAAAGCATTCTTAAAACTACTTCTGGATTATCAATAAGTACGTTATATTAAAAGTCAAAAGAAAATATTTGAGAATAAGATCTAGACTGGACTAGAATATACTATGATCTTTATTTTGAATAGTAAAGTGCAGATTTACCTTTTTATATTTAGGTATGTGAAGGATATATTCATCTTTTTGAAAATTAACAATAGGCTTCTAAATCAAACTTTGCAAAGTCAAAATTCTGTTTTCCATTATAATACAATAGCAGAGAAGAAAACAGAATTGTTTTTCTTTAAAAACCTGTTAAATGTTTTAAGGTAAAAATGATTTATTAAATATTATTTGGGTTATTTATGCATAACTAGACAACAATCCAAAAGATTAGATATAGGAGATCCAAAGATTACATATCTTACTTCAACCATTTATTTACTCAAGCTATGCAGTGTATCTCACTCAAATTATACTTCTCCTGAGATTCTCTTGGCCCCACCTGTTTTTTGGTCCTTAGCCATCTGCTCATTGGAAAGTCTGCCCACCACATTCATCCTGCTCATCACATTTGTCCTATCTCTAATAATCAGCTCTCTTAGCCTTCCCAGAGTTAGGGTTTTAACTCTGCTTATCTCTTTATACCCACAGCACAGCACCAGTGTCCAGTGCAACCCAAACTATGAAGGCCAGTTTCTTCCACCATGTCTGGGCTTGCACCACACTGTAGGATGTGGGATCTTGCTTCCCTAGCAGGTACTCAGAGATGCACACTCCAGAAGTGTAGAGGAATTTCTACTTCACAGAGTAAACTCTGTGTAATGGGTAAAAGGAATTAAGAAAGAAATGTCAGATTAATCCATTTTCCCTCTTTGCCCTGAGAGGTTTTTTCAAGGATCAGTAGTCTACATTGTAGTTCTTGAAGACGTCTTGCCAGACCAAGTAACCAGCTATGTTTTCTTTGGAAACTCAGTCCAGCTTCTTGATCAACTTCCCTTTTTTCTTATTCTCTTGCTATTGTATCACACAATAATGCTTAAGTGCATAAGCTTTGTCTCAGGCTTTGTTTTCTAAGGAAACTTGGTGAAGACATTTAGCAACAATAAATCCAGACTATAATAAGATGATATTAAGTCCCCTTACTAGTGACTGTTATGAAATAAACTTGTTTAGGGAGGAATCTCTGTAATATTAGAGGAGATTGAGCATAATAGGGATAAAATGTTGGCTCAGGTTTGGTTTTCTCTTTGAGTTGTGAAGAAGCTTGAGTGTCTATCACCATTGTAATGTAGCAATTATGTGATTTGCAACTAAATTTATATACATCTGACATCATATCACATATGTGATAATGTACATGTTAGACACTATATCTACTTGTGAAAATGGCTAAGATTAAAGTTGCTCTCACAAAACTCACAATTTTTATCAATTTTACATAATTAAGCCTAATTAATTATATGAAGAAAATATTAATTAAGGTACAATTGGTATTTATTTACTATACCAATATGTAAAATAACATGTTATATGTATTAACTGATGTATAACATCAAGAGATTTGAATTATATTCTCAATTCTTTTTTTGGCTTAGCTAGTAAATAACACCTTGAAGAAATCACCTAGCTTTCCCAGTTCTCATCAATTAATAAAATTAATGAATTGAACTATATACATAGAAAGGCCTAATGTTGTGAAAAGCAATATTAAGAAGCATTATTTGGGACAGTATAATAGAGTACACAGATGATGGCTAAAGATCAGAAAGCTTGTCCTATCTCAATGTAGCTGCCTGCTATAAAAGCATTGACTGCATTCAGAAATACTTTAAAGAATGCTCAATAAAATAAATGAGGTCAACGTTTATTACGCTCATTCTGGGTAATTCAGGGCATGAAGAATATAAACAAAATGTGAGATTTTTTCATTAAGTCATGCAACAAGTATTTGTTGAATATCTACTGTGAGATTACTTTTGTATTTGATACCAATAATACAGTAGCAAGAGAGAAAGAGGTGCCCTCGTCAGTTAAGCCACTCACACATATATGACCCAAAATGGCGGCAAACGCCCTTGAGAGTTGTTAGTTGTGTAAGGAACAAGAGAGCGAGAACTGCTCAGGCTAACAGTGGAATTTGTGGTTCTATAACCTCTTACAGAAAGGTTGAAAAATCAAGCTGTGGAAAAGGCAGTCTGGAATTCAAGAGTGACCCTCTCATTCTGTTCATCATCCCTTCTGCACACTGTGTTTTGGCATCCTTCTCCCTAACTGCATCTGGTTTACTCCACAAGGGAAGAAACATGACAATTGGGGGCTGATGAATTCCATCTCTTCCTGTTAAAGCCACTGGTGAGAGACTGATAAGCAGCATCTTTTTGTCTTTTGTCCCAGGCCAGATATCTTGGAAAAAGAGATAGTGTCACAGCTTGACTTAGGTCTACATCCAAGACTCATCAAATTCAGTCACACATTTATCAACTTGTTCCAGGGCTGGGTCTCTGACCAATCAGAATGGACACAGATAGTGCTGCAGAGGTTTCTGGAGAAGGTTTTACTCTCTAATTCCTAGCTCATGGTGCAGTCCAGGGGATCCACGAAAAGGGTCACATAAGCCAGGATCTAAGTAGAAAATGTTGGGAGCTTGAATTTCAACACTGCCTTCCAAAAAATGATCATACTGTTTTAGAAATTGGTATTAATAAAATAGTATTCTTTCTGGGATATAGAGTAATAATAGATTGAGAAAATATATTTCATTTGGTACCTAATAATAAGTATCAAATATACACAAATGAGTATTGGGTTTGCTAGGATTTTCACTTTCTTACATACAAGATTTGTTTATTTTTAATAGTCACTAGGTGGCAATTCTGGGGCCAAAAGGCACAGTATCAGATTATTAGTGTAGTTTTATGATCTATTAAATTTGCTGTTCATAATGGAAAGATAGCATTATCTGGGGAAATTAGCTATATGAGCTTTTTTTTTTCCCCCAAATATATCTGTTTTCATAAGGTTGACCGACTATACAATCCAAATGCAGATAACTTAGTGTTCTTTAAATGTTATTTGACTAATACTCATAATTATGAAAAGCTTCCTACATTTTATTTTATATTCTTCACTTCATGGGATTTCAACAGCTTCTTTTTGATCACTAGGAGTACTGCAGCATAGTTATAGAAAATGTTTGTCTCATTAAAATTTACCCTCCTGCAAGTTCAGAAGATTGTAAGTGTATGTATAATTTTATTTCCACTGGGTGATTTTTGTAATGTGTATGAGCCATTCTCTCTAATGGAAAGTGCAATCGTAAGGTACTTTAAATAGGCATTAATCCTCACAATACATTTGCAAGTTAGGTAAGCAACATGAAGCGTGGAGTCATAATAGGCATTATCCACATTCATCCACCTTCACAGCCTGCAAAGCTAGAAATCACATAGAACGATAAAAAAAAAAAAGACATTTGCAAAAGGAATAGCAAGGATAGTTGTAGTATATTTCCTTTCTGGTTGTCATAGACAGATGAAGTAAAAAAGGAGCACAAAACTGTATTTTTTTTAGAAAAAGAAGGAATAAATTAAAATCGCACAAAGCAATGCAAGATAACTGTCATGTAAAAGAAGAAATAAAGTCTTAGATAATTTATCCAGATAAGGGCATTTAGATATTGACACTATAAAAAATACCTCTTCCCATCCTCTTGCTACAAAGCCTCCTTTCCTCTGTACCTTCATTGACACAATAACTTGTTCTTACCAAATAAATCAATGGAGATAGAGCATTAATTTATTTGGGTGGAAGCTGAAAAACTAACAAACAAAAAAACCAAAACCAAAGCAAACAACAATAACAAGAAAATGTCTTTGAGACGGTCAATACTTCCATGAAGAAAGGATTCCTGCATATCTTACTTAGAAGATACAGAACCTCCCCTGAATCTCCTAAAACTGATGTCATCTTATTGAATAATTTATTTTGTCCACCTTGGTCACAGAACATATTCTATAAGCCTCATAGCAGATATTTGGAATCAGTTGGAACATAATCTGTTTAAAATATATATGGAATATAGATAGGCACACATTAATACTTAAATAATGAAAATAGAAATTTAGTAACTTAGGCTATATTTACACTAGTCAAATCACCAGGTTAAAAAAAATAACTTTATGGGTTTTTTTTTTCATTTTTTTCATATTTATTTATTTTTGAGAGAGAGACAGAGTGCGAGTGAGGGAGGGGCAGAGAGAGAGAGGGAGACACAGATCCCAAAGCAGGTTCGAAGCTGTCAGCACAGAGCCCTATGTGGGGCTCAAACCCATGAGCCATGAGATAATGACCTGAGCCAAAGTCAGACACTCAACCAACTGAGCCATTGGGTGCCCCTAACATTGTGGTTTTAAGCCATCTTCACTTCTCAACTGGATTAAGTGTTTGCCAGTATTCTTGATTACACAAAAAATGAGTCAGTAAGCCACTAAATTAATGTTCAACCTATATTTTTTTATCTACTCTGATGTGATTTCAGTTTATATGTTTATTAATGCCTGCCCTTAAACAGTAACCTTAGATTGTTTATGATATACTGTAAACAATATTAATTCTTATTATTTAAGGTGACTGTGCATTTATATCATTTATGATTAGCTCAGACATGAAATTTTGATCATTCCCACATTTTTTTCCATACTTCTTTACATAAAATAAGGAATAGACTTCCTGAATGTTTTTTTTTCTGTATTTTTCCATTATTAGAATGAAATGAATAAGTGCTTAGATAAACAGTATAAAAATTGTGAGTCAAAAAAAACCCTTCACTATCTGTACCTTGCCTTGGCATACTGCTCTTGCTGATCCAACAGAACTTTAATTTCAAAGACAAACTTTAAATTTCTATCAAATATTTCAAGGACAGGAAAGAAGACCTTTAAAATGTCATTCTTTTATAATAAGTATTTAAAGATTTATGCCCATACCAGAATATCAATTAAAATGTCATAATATATGCATATACGTCAGAGAAACTTTTTATCAGAGGGAAAAAACTTCTAGCAACAGGAATTGAATAATAAAGATAAAAGAGTCACAATCTTCCTAAAAAATATGTCTATTGACAGGTATGTAATTATTCACTTGTTGTCAATTTCCTCCTACGGTTTTTCTACTTATTCTTTTTACTATTGTAGAATTTTAAATCTCATCAAAATATTCCAAAAGTCTCAGTTTCCTTAATCGAAGACTAAAACGCATTCAAAATTTGCCAAATAAAATACCACACAACTTTTAATACCATCAGTATAAAATCTATGTGATAGATACAATCATACGGATTTTGTATGGTCCGTTTGGGAACTGTTTACATACATATACTGTTACTTCTGTTTGTCCCTCAAAAGTCTTATAGAACATTAACATAATTGTCCATGTTTAGTGCAAATTTGGTTTTGGAGCAGTAGAGTATATTGTGACAGGCAGAGACTGTCTGTTTCACTTAAATCTAAGAACCTTAATTCTGTACACATTGCTACTTGACTGCATGAAAAGGCAAAAGGTGGTCATACTATCTGAGGAATACCTGAGGAAGACCAATCAAGCTTCAAGTGCACTGCTGAATTCAGCCCTGAAGTGCCAGAGAACCTAACTGGAGCTTGATGGATGGGATCATGTCAAGTGGTAAGACTGCTGAGTGTTTGCGTAGCCAGAGGCCCAACCTCACTTCTCCAAGGGGACTTTAAGCACAAGCAACAGAGTTGCTTCAATGTTTGTCTTTTTCTGAGAAAAGAAAAAGCTCAGTGCATCTGAAAGCACATTTAGGTCTCCCTGAGCCTATGAGTTTGCACAATGGGTAGACAAGTCAAACAGAGGTGGCTGATCATAACTCTTTTAAATATGGATTCCAAAGCTGCCAACTGATGGCCCCCGGAAGGGGAATAGGGGGCGAAACGCAATCAGATTCGGTGCTAAAGAGGAGCTCTACCATAAGCTAGCTATTTTTAACTTGATGTTGTTCATTAAACAAACAAATAAAACAGTGTCTGGTGAGAACCAGGAGATCTAAAATTAACGTGATGGAACATAAATTGGAAAAAGAGAACATCTAACAACATATTGTGGAAAAGATGTTGTGAGATAGCGTTACTGAGATTTGTGCAGGCAAATAGATGAGTGAAATAAATAAGAATATGCCGAACATTTCCGTGAGGAGAACAAAGAATTATGTGCAAAACCATGGAGAATTTTGAATGCTATGTTCATGTGGAGTTTATTCCCACTTAAATAAATGTTCTAAGAACTCTATTTCTTTTCCTAGCCAAATTTGGCTCCTACATCCCTTGAGAGTTCCTACCTCGGAGTCTTAGCAGGCACACTACTCCTCTTTCCATGAAAATCAAATGCTTTCTGTCAGCTTACTCAAAGTCTATTCCTTAAGGTTTACTTCAAAATTGTCATTTGCATCAAGCCAACCCCAAACACTCCAGTCAACAGAAATCTACCTCTTTGAAAATTTTAATTGTTACTCTGTGCCCTCTCTCCGGAACTTATTTTCTTATTCCCCTTTGAGTTGTTGGTCATCTCAACAACTCAAAACATGTGAGTTCTGTTTCGGACATGTTGGCTTAAAGTGTTCGCATGCCATCCAGGTGAAGATGGCAGCTTCACAGCAGACAACCTCCCCTGTGACGATGAAACTGCGGAGGACGTTTAGAGTCAGAAAGCAGTCTGTGGCTCAAATTCAAGTCCTAACGAAAACTGAGTGGATTGAATGGATTGTAAGAAATAAATTCAGAGAGACGCAGCAGAAAGCTCATACTTTCTGTCCTTCAAAAGTGTTTTTTTCCTGAGATGGTAAGAATCAGCATAAGATTGCAGGAAGTCTGGGCCATGAACGATATTGGAAATCTTGCCTCAGGCACGAGAGCTCCTAGCCATTAGCCATGTGGAAATTCTGCCTTCACTGTGGGAGGGGTGTCAGGGGAACAGAACTTGATAAACTCCTTTGGGAACGCACAGCACCCATCCTCAAGAGATAATTTGCTTAAGTCTCGACAAGAGCAGGAATTAGACTTTAATCTTATTATCTGAAAATTTGTGCATATTTGTTACTTTGTAATATCTGTTAGAGGGTTGAAGAAATCAGCCTCCACTTCCCACGTGAGAAAAATAAACAGTGACAAGATTTTGTGCGTGGAACCTGCATGTGGAAGTTTCTGGAATTTTTTTCTTTGTTACCCCCCACTCAAACCAGGGTGGAGGTGGAGGAGGGAATGGCACTTACTTCTGCAGTTTCACTTTGAATTTTGAAACCATTCAAGAACAGGAATTTAATCAGCAAAAGTGATGAAACCAACATGGGCCATATGTGTTTCTTACTTAATATTATCTGAAGTGGAAAATAATAAAGAGGCTTTAAAAATGATTCTGACAACTATCTTTCTCACAAAGCTTAAACTTCGCATTTGCTCCCGACAAACAGGAGCACATAAATGCATATTGATGTGTTTAGGTTCTGACCGGTAATCAGATAGCTCCCTGGATAAGCATTGGCCTAAAACACCCCCTCAACCTAATATGCAAAATGGGCAAATATACCAGGTCCTGTGGTTTGTCCTGAGTGAGGGTAGAACGGGCTGGGCAAAAAGTGGAGAAGAAGAATAAATCTATCCGTTTTCTAAGTGCTGACTATTTGCCTGACGCTTCACTTGCATTATCTATAATGCTCATAACTACTCGGTGAAGTCGATAACATCCCGGATTTATGGATAAGAAAACCACAAGTCCGGAGGTTAATTAAGTTGTTGGAGGTCACATATGGAGTAATTAGCAGGACTTCAATTTGAACCCGGGTGAAGAAATAGATTTCATCCTGGTCTAAACCTGTTCTGCTGGAGCTTTGAAACATCACGAAGGCTGACCCGTAAGATCCTTTGATCCAGCCTCGGAGACATCTTTGCAAAACTTGTGCCTGGATTTTCATCATTATTCGTAATGGTGGAACAAGCAGGCACTTAACTAGATATTGCAGAAAACATGAAGGAAGCAGAAAGCTACTAAAACCAAAAGTGAAAATGTCCAGGTTGATTACGAAGCCGTGAATTATGCAGAGTGGCAGTGACAGCAAGCAGCACGCTGAGGATGTGAGGGCCAGGCTGCTCCTCTAGTGTTAAGCAGGCTTCAGAATTTCTGACGGGCACTGCCATCTCCAGGCACGTTGTCTTGACTTCCTTTGGCTTCCTCGGGTAGCACATTTCCTAAACTATTAGGAGCTGCATTTGTTTTCTGTAGCTACCACAACAAAGTACCCTGAGTTGGTACCTTAAAACAAAAGACACGTATTCTCTTACAGTTCTGGAGGCCAGAAGTCTGTATCAGTATCAACATCAGTATCACCACCTGTGGCCAAGATCAAGGTGTTGGAAGGGTCACATTTCCTCCAGGGACTCTAGGGGAGAATCTGCTCCAGCTTCTGGGGGCTGCAGTACTCTGATCTCTACTTCTGTCTTCCTACCACCTTGTCTTCTGTGTGTGTCTTTGTGTGTCTCCCTTGTATGGATGTGTTTGATGACGTGCGAGACTCACTGAGATCATTGAGGGTAAGCTCCTTTTTTTAAGATCCTTAACTTAGTTACGTCTTTTGCCCCAGAAGGTAATCGTCACAGGTTCATAGATGAGGGTGCAGACACATCTTTTAGGAGGACATCAATCTGTCCAATATAGCTACCAAAGGACAAATGGACACCTGGCCAGTTTGATTTGAATAACATATGATTTGCTTTGCCTTTTTGGCACCTACTGCATTCTTTTGACTGAAAAGTATGATGGTGATACAGGACTGGTGGACAGATATTTAAAATAGAATTTTAGAGTTTAGATATAATTCATTAGGAAATACAAGTTGAAGGTGGAAGACAAGTCTTCTTCAGATTACAGTTCTTGTCCTTGGAGAGCTAACCCTTCCAAGGGATGTGGACCAGTGTTTGAGTGGATTTTCATATGTGTGCATTATCCAACAGTAAGAAGAAAGTTACAATTAATGCTCTGTTAAATGAGTCTCAAAAGTAAGCACTTACGTGCTTTGGCTACAAAATAAAAGGTTCAGTCAAAATGAGTAAATGTAATTACTATATGCATCATGGAGAATATTATCCATGGATATTCGGAGAATATTCTCAGAAACCATGAAAAAAATCAAATTCAAAAAGTTTGGCAATCTACTCTCTACCCCCAGAGGGGGGATTTTAAATTTATAAACAGTTCATAATAATATTCGTTTCTACGTCTATCAAGAGTTCAGAAAAATCATTTCTCTAACACATATTTATTTGTGTATTTATGTATTTATTTATTTATGTTTATTTGTTTTTGAGAAAGAGAGAGAGAGTGGGTGAGTGAGTAAAGAAGGGAATGAGAGAGAGGGAGAGACAGGATCTGAACAGGCTCTGTGCTGACAGCAGAGAGCCCAATGCGGGGCTCAAACTCACAAAATGAGAGATCACGACCTGAGTAGAAACAAAGCGTCAGACACTTAACCCACTGAGCCACTCAGGTGCCCCTTTAACACATACTTTTATAAAATAGTTACTAACTTTTTAAGTCAATGCTACTTCTTTTGTTTTTGCCTGAATTTCAGCAGATGATTTGGCACAGAAATATCAACAATGAACAAAGATAGTGACAAGGGGATATGTGCAATCCCCAGAGCTTTGTAACTGTGAAAGCATAACTTGTTGGAGACAGACACAGAAGAAAGCGAAGTCTACAACCCGAAGGGTAGAGTTTACAGCTACAAGAGTTTACAGAGGGAAATTATGTAGATAACATCAACAGTGCTAATCTGGTAGAATATTTTATAAACATTAATTCAGACCCAACTCAGAACCAAAGTGGAAAGAACTGATTGGAACCAAAGCAGCACAATTCTGACGTTCCCACCATAAACATAGACAAGGGCTCACAGAAATTTCACTCTTCCTAGTATTTTGATTAATACACCTTTCAATCGTTTGAAGTGTTGCAAAAGATACTTCAAAATGCAAATTGTTATTCTGATTTTAGAATCCCAGGAGGAATATTATAAAAAACTTGTGTCTTATCCAACCTTACAGGGTAAGAGGAATAAAAATGAGGTCTGTTTAAGCTCTAAAGTAGAAAAACCACAAATACAAATTGGGACTCTCTTCCTTTAACATACTAGAGTTCTCTACATAAATTTACATTTCTACAGGCTTTTTCTGTTATATGCACATGCCCGCGAGGTTGGATCTTGAATTCTATATATTTGGAAGCATAGGATGTCAAGTTTTTCAATAAAATGTTTCTCTCTGTTGACAGTTTTATGTGGATGCCCGCTAGGATAGGCTTTGTATACTGTGTTCTGGAATTCAAATAATAGCAATAATAGTAACAATAGTAACAGTAATAAATTTAGCACATATAATGCTTTGAATGAACCAATGTTTGTTCTTATTTTTTTAAGTTTTTTTACTTATTATTTATTTTTGAGAAAGAGAGAGTGGGAGCAGGAGAGGCAGGGAGAGCGGGAGAATCTCAAGCAGGTTCTGTGCTGCCAGCACAGAGCCTGATGTGGGGCTCAAAATCACAAAACTGTGAAATCATGACCTGAGCCAAAATCAAGAGTCATATGCTTAACTGCCTGAGCCACCCAGGCATCCCAAACCAAAGTTTTGTTCTAAAACATTTACATCAAGGATTTAATCTTCAAAGTAGTCTATGAAGTATGACTATGCTATTTTATAACAGAGAAAATTGAGGCATGGATGCATATCTGAAGAAAAAATATAATTTATGAAAAATGGTTGCCAATATTTACTATAAAACCAAGTCAACTAATCTTTGCTAGTGTTATAGCTCTTGTCAAGCTTCAAGTTGTTCCAGATATTTTATTTTATTAAGTTTATTTAGTTATTTTGATAGAGAGAACATGAAGGGGAGGGGCAGAGAGAGAGGGAAAGAGGGAGAAAGGTGGTATCCTAGGCAGGCTCCATAAGGTCAGTGTGCAGAGCCCGACATGGGACTCAAACTATTGAAACTGTGAGATGATGACCTGAGCTGAAATCAAGAGTCAGACACTTAACCAAGTGAGCCACCCAAGCACCCCCCCCACCCCAGATATTTTAAAATAAATTAATGTAATAGCAGAATTGACTCATCTACAGTATATAATTTTAGTACATTATTGCTAGTGCCTGCTTGATTCTTGAATATTTTTAAATGTTTATTTATTTTTAAGAGGGGATAGGGGTAGATGGAGGGAGAGAGAGAGAATCCCAAACAGGTTCTGCACTGTCAGCACAGAGCCTGATGTGGGGATCTAATCTCATGAACCATTAAATCATGACCAGAGCCCAAATCAAGAGTTGAATGCTTAACCGACTGAGCCACCCAGGCACCCTGATTCTTGAACTTAGTTTTCCTTTAATAGAAACTTTGCAGCTTATACATTAATTGTAATAAACAATAGTCACTTAAGCAATTTTTCTCCAAGCATTGTTTAATATTTAAACAAATTCTAATAGCATTAAAGAGCTGAGTGTATTTTCATCTGTAAGGGATATGTTTATGTGTAGGTAGAAATATTATATCTACATCTCTATTTATATATCTAGACAGAGAAAAAGAAACAGAAAAATGAAAGACAAAGGGCAAAACTAGAGACAGGAACAAGGAGTCCAAGAGAGCTACCAATTCTTGAACTTTTAGAGCAAAAACCATTTTTAGCCAAAGCAAACAGTGAAATTGTTTCCTTGATTAACTAAAATGTCACAGAGAATGAGCCTCAACAAAAGCGATTCATGTATGTCTGATTTTCTTTTACTCAGCACATCAACATTCACTTGATAAACTTTTGATATAGGACCAACTGTTTCCCTTTGATGCTGAGTCACAAATTAAGGTTCTAAGTTGTCTTCCATTTATAAACTATACACATAAAAAATAACATAAAGTTTGGTTTGGAAATGGAATTCCAGTAGTGAAATAAAAACTTTAAAAGATAGGAAAAACAATTTAATGCTCTTAATGCTAAATTTGTATAGCATTTTATTATTATTCCCAATTTGTCAGCAGTTTTTTGAATTTATAGTTTAATATTATTATTTTAGTCATTGACTTTCATTTGGAAAAAATACAAGCCCCAAACATAAAAGTGTATAAACATATTAAAAGAAGGTAATTATTCCCTAAATGAACGTTCCTGGAAATCATACAGAAAGACTATAGAAAACAAACAAACAAACAAACAAACAAAACATTTCAGATCTTAGGTGCTTGAAACCTGTAAGGGCTCAAAGTTTTAAATTATTGGCTTAAATATTATGTTATATAATAAAAATTAACATTCTCCATAATTAATATGATAATACAGTATCAAGATAGTCAGCCTACACAAATAGGATATAAATTTACAAAGTACAGTATATGTTTAAAAATTTTCCAGTTAAAGAAATAATCTAAAAAAAATAGGAAAAAATGAAATCATGCAGGGTATAATTTTTTTTCAATATATGAAGTTTATTGTAGCAACATGGATGGAACTGGAGAGTGTTATGCTAAGTGAAATAAGCCATACAGAGAAAGACAGATACCATATGTTTTCACTCTTAGGTGGATCCAGAGTATAATTTAATACTCAAAAATATGAGCCCCCAGTCAGGCTGCTTGCATTCAATTCAAGATTAAAAACCTATCAGCTACAAGCATATGAAAAAACATGTTCACACTCACTGTTCATCAGAGAAATGCAAATTAAAACCCCAATGAGATATTACCTCCCACTCATTAGAACAGGTACTATCAAAAACCAAGGAAGAGAAAATAACAAGTGCTGGCTAGGATGTGGAGGAACTGGAATCCTCGTCCATTGCAGATGGGATTGTAAAATGGTGCAACCACTATGGAAAACAGTATGGAGATTCCTAAAGCAAAATAAAATAAAATTAGAACTACCACATGATCCAGCAGTCCCACTTCTGGTTAAATACTCAAAGAAACTGAAAGGAGGTCTGGAAGAAATACCTGCCTACCCATGTTCATAGCACCACTATTCACAATAGCGAAGAGGTAGAGGCAAAAAGTCCATAGATGGATGGCTGGATAAATGAAATTGGGTATATACATACAGTCGGTGGGGGGAGGGGCTTTTTCTCTACCTATCTCTTATGTTTTTGATGGGGGGGGGCTGAAAACCAAACTGACTAAAGACAATTAGCAAGAGAAGAAACAGACTTTTATTCATATATGTATCTAGGAGTTCAGAGAAAATGTGCCTCAAGAAAGTGGTTGGGACTGGGGTTTTCATACCATCCTTTTTTTTTTTTTCTTTGTAAGTTTATTTTTATTTATTTTGAGAGAGAGAGAAAAAGCATGAGCAGGGGAGGGGCAGAGAGAGGGAGAGAGAGAAAATCCCAAGGAGGCTCTGTACTTTCATCATGGAACCCAATGTTGAGCTCAAACTCATGAACCACAAGACCGTGACTTGAGCTAAAATCAAGAGTGGGGCACTCAACCTGACTGACTGAGTCACCCATGTGCTCTGATTCCAAACAATCTTAAAAAGGAAAAGGGAGGGGAAGAAAGACACTAGAAAATAAATGACTTCTTAAAAAGGGAAGAATGGGAGAGGGAGAAAGGGAGCTTATGGAAAAAACAAAACACTTTTGGCAAAGATGAATCAGCCCTTAGGAGAACAGAGTGGGGATGTGATAGTTTTATAACCATGTATGTCTGTTTAGGCTTGAAGCAGACTTCTCTTGGGTGATGAGTTGATCTTCTGTGGTTGGGAAACTTCTGTGGTTGGGTGATGATTCATGGCAAAGTGAGATCTATTGGAAGGTGTTATTTTCTAGATGAAGGAGTTCAGAAAAAAATAATCCTATTATCAAATGTCTTTAGCTCAAAATTTTTAAGCTGCCATGGTGATGTCTTCTGGAATGCTTTAATATAGTGGAATACTATTCAGCCTTAAAAGAAGGAAATCCTATCACATACTGTAACATGATGAACCTTGAGGACATTATGCTATGTGAAATCAGCCAGTCACAAAAAGACAAATACCATAGGATTCCATTTCTGTGAGGTAATCTAAAGTCATCAAATTTAGAGAAACAGACAGTAGAATGGTGGCCACCAGAGAACGAGAGAAAGAAAGAAAAGGCACATTGTCATTCAATGTATAAAACTTTCAGTTTTATGGGATGAAAAATTCTGGAGATCTGTTTTACAGCATGAATATACTTTATTGAACTGTACCCTTAAAAATGGTTAAGATGGTAAATTTCATGTTACGTGCTTTTTACCACAATTAAAACAAAAACCATATTGAGGAAGGCACCTTTTGGCATGAGCACTGGGTGTTGTATGGAAACCAATTTGACAATAAATTTCATATATTGAAAAAAAATAAAAAATAAAACAAACCCCAACCTTATCAACTAGATAACTTTGACTAAGACACGCTACTTCTATAAGCCTCAATTTTTGTTTCTGTAAAATGGTAATTATGGTAATAGCTCTGGCATATTAAGTAGAAAACTGATATGATAAATGTAAAAGACTTCATGCAAGCCCTGTTCTACATAAACATAAGAGAAAACAAAAAGAAATTATAGGAGGTGAGAGATCATGGGACAAGCTGACGGCAAAATACAGTTTGGCACTCTCTCCCCTCCCCCCCGCCCCCCCCCCCCGATGGAATATGTGTGATCTTCCTCAGACACTCCTGGCTACCCAAGACCAAAGGATAGGGGTTTAAGTGCTTGCCATGGTAGTGTGGGAAACTAAGGCAAATGAAAAATTAAATTCCGTTACTGCCTACAGCCCATTGACAAGTCATTGAAACCAGCAGAGTGACCTCCCTTTAGGAGTTCATCTGTTTTGATGACATTTTGCTAGGGACAAAAGGGAATCTTAACTTGACATTATCCCAACCTCGAGAATTCTGTAAGTCTACTTAGTTTATCTCAACTGCTCCAAGATATATGCTGGCAATCATACTCCAAGCTTATGGCCCCTGATACACATCTGAAGCATCTCATGACTGAGGTTTTATTAAATGGTAATAAATAGCATTCCCCCAGCAACAGCTAGCCCCTCAAGGTCCTAGAAACCTTGCTTCCAAAATACCTTAGAGACTTACACTATCCCTGACCCCCTCCCAACCTGAGGGTATATAACAAGCTACCCCTCATGACCCCGGTGCAGTTCTTCCTGCCCACGGTTCCTGTCCCCGTGCTTTAATAAAATCACCATTGTGCACCAAAGACGTCTTCAAGCATTCTTTTTTGGCCGTCAGTTCTGGACCACCCCCATGATCACACAAAACTTCATCATAGGCATAAAGGCAGAATAATTAAACAATAGTTTGTTTTAAAATGGAATTCATATGACACAAAAAGAGTTTACTCAGATCATAAGTGTGTTAATGATAACCTCGTTGCCTTCATGTGTTTGTTTACTTCTAGAATGAGAAGGCAATAAATCTTGGGACATTTCTAAAGAATTTCTTTTAATAGCCTTGCTATCATGAAGTTGAGATCTTGATTTCCACCAGGATGCATTCCGGCCTCTGAGCACATTGTCCTGCCTCTCACTTTTTTTTTTTTTTTCTTTACAATAAAGCAAACTTTGGCCTGAAGATTTTACCAGTATTTTGTGAAATAATCCAAAGCAAATGGGCAATGCTTTCCAGGATAGCCTGGATTTAGTTAATCAACATTGGAAATTGCCTTGTTCAGTAAGACTGAAATTCAAAGAAAAAATAATGTTTTGGGGTGGAGGGGGAGTATTAACCAGGAAAAAGAAATAGAAGATAAAAAGTCCTAAACTCTCCTTGCATAATGTGTCCATCTTCTCACCTGCTGTTTTTATCTTTTAATTTTTTATTTCCCTCATTATATCCTCATCAGGGAGCATTCCATGCTTCATTGCTTGATGCTATTAAAACTTAAGTTTAAAAAATAATTTTAAATCTCTTCCATCTGTATTTTTCTATTTTCCCATCAAGGATCCCAAGGTTGATTGATATTTGAAGACAGCAGTGCGTGTGTGTGTGTGTGTGTGTGTGTGTGTGTGTGTGTGTGTGAATGCATACACACACATGTGTGCATATGAGTTTTCAAAGCTCAGATTGTTTACCACATCTGGCCTCTCATTCCATAATGACACATCTGATACACTGGAGAATATGTTCTGAATTAAATTTTATCTCTTCAAATATTTGGGAATTGATTGGGAAGGCAATTCACTGGAGAGGGAGAAAGTCCCTTAGGAGTTGATCTCATTTACCTGGTACCTTCATTTCTCAGACCATTTGAGAGGCTAATTACAAATTGGTTTTGATTGTGCTGATGACCCAGGTAGTGACACAGTGGAAAGAAATCACCATTTGAATATATTTTGTTCTAATGAAGGTTACCGACTCAGGAACCCAGACAAGGAATAAATAGAGCAATATATAGGCTGTTTTTCTTTGTTTTCTTAGTATTTACATTGGTAAGCATAAAAAGGTAAAAAGGAACATAAAGCAATAACACTTAAACGATTTCACTTTTATGACTCCTTAGGTAGTAGATTTTCATAGATTACAAATAATTGCTGAAACAACAACATTTGGATATGTCACTTAAAATGACTCTTATTTTCAGAGTAAGAAGGTAAAAAGTATGGAACAGAAGTAGGTGAGTCAGACCATGTCTAGCCATGTTTTGAGTCTCCTACTGTTAATTTAATATTTTACTTTCAGTTTTGCTCACTAAAAACCTCTTAAATTCCTGAAACAACCAATCTTTCCATTGAAGTCCTAAAACATGAGTGCCTGATGTGGATTGAAGGGGTAACTTGAGTCTTGAGAAATCTTATTTATTAAACCCAAACCTCCCGCTGTGAAAGAAGTAGTTGATGTGTTTTTCCTGATGTCTCATTCATTTCCAGTTATCTTTTACCTACAGAAGCAACTGGCTAATCATCTAATATCCTTGATACCTGATGTGATAGTCTAATGTGTTTCTGCTTTCAAACATGAGAAGAAACCCTTCAAAACCAACAATAGGTAAGCAGATGTCCAATAAATCCTTTACACCTTTGGGCTTGAGAAAAAAGAAGCCTCATCTTCACTTCCCTTCTATCATTTTAATATGGCTGAACAAAGGAACAAAGGCTCAGCGGCTGACAGCACTGTCATCTTTCTCCAATTCAGTGAAAGCATACATTTTCCAGGTTTCCTGGCAGTGCATTAATGAGAGAATTGTCAGAGGGAAAGAAGGAGTGGGTTCATGGTTCTCAGTTCCATATGTCAATTCTTTAGCTACCAACCCACTGTATTATGGCTTCTAGAAAATATGCTTCGGTTATTAGTAAATGGTAATTTAGAGAACATTTATGCTTTCACCCTGTCATCTTAGTGACCCTCCTCAGCAATATTCATTTAGATTTTGGGCATGGAGTTACTTTCCTAATATTATCCGACAGCTTCCCTTCTCCTCAAATGCAGATATATATTGGCAATGAGCCACCTCTAATTATTTCTCATTACTTTCCTTCTTCTTTTAGCATGTTCTTACTCTGTGGAGCTTTGCCAATTGCTGACAAAAGCCAAATGAAAAAAAAAAAAGCAGAAGATACTTTGATGGGTAATCTGTTTCAGCAGCACAGTAGTGCCATTCAAAACTCCACTGGAGTTTTCTTGTTGCCAAAGATCATACCTGCTGCCTGCCATGTTAAACACAGGAAATCTGATGCTGCTTTGGCTTTTGCTGTTGCAAACTCTGGAGGCCATAGAGACACCTCAAGAAGACAAAAGTAAGGCAAAGATATACCCATTTATTTATGTGCATATATAATGAGAATATATTTCTCCATCCATTTCTGAGCTCTGCAGGCCTTAACCTGTTATGAAAATGAAAAATCTATTTTCCTTCATTCAACAACAAAAAAAAACATATTGAATGCCTTCTTTATGCAAAGCACTAGGTTAGACACTTGGAAGGGAACGACCTATTAAAAAGGTAACTAAATGTAGCTGGTGCTGAGAAAACTTTTACAGTATCATAGGAAGGATAATGGATAAATGATGATGATGTTGATGATGATGATGATATGGAGGAGAAGGATGAAAAAGAGGAGGAGGAGGAGAAAAAGATGAAGATAGAAGAAGAAGAAGAAGAAGAAGAAGAAGAAGAAGAAGAAGAAGAAGAAGGAGGAGGAGGAGGAGGAGGGGGAGGAGAAGTGGGGGAGGGGGTGGGGAAAATCATCAAACTAGTGTGTGCAATTATATACTTAGGAGTTCAAAGAGACAAGGAAAGTTTCTAGATAGTATTTGAGGAAACTGTTTTGTGAAATAAGTGGAATTTAAGGTCGATCTTGAAGGATAACTATACTTAAGTAAAAGAGAAAGGAAAAATACTTGCCAAACAAGAGAGTATGAAGGTGGATTCATAGAGGTTATATTAAACCTAGTCAGAATCAAGGTTGGTAGAAAAGATATATTATTGGAAGACAGAACTGGAGAAGTAGGTAAGGACCAGATTATAAAAGATATCTCTTACAATACCCAGGGGCATGGATTTTATTCAGAATACACAAAAGTTTACCTATAGGGTGGTACTATCTCTGATCACTACTTCAGGAGTATTAATAATGGAAAATAATGAACATATTGATGGTTATGGGGAGAGGCTCAGATATGCAAGACACTATTAGTAGTCTTAAGGAGAAAAGAAGTGTCTTAATTTGTTTCAGTCTACAACAACAGAATACTATAGCCCGTGTGGCTCAAACAGCAAGCATTTATTTTTCACAGTTCTGGATGGCTTTTGGCATCAAGGCAATAGCATATTAAGCGTCTGGTGACAGACCACCTCCTGATTCAAAGACATTGCTTGTTCACATAGGGTATGGGGTGAGGGAGCTCTCTGGGGTCCCTCTTAAAAGGGCGCTAAGCTCATTCATGAGGGCTCCACCCACCTTCATGGCCTAATCACCTCCCAAAGGCCCCACCTCCTTATGCCATCACATTGGGGGTTAGGAATTCAACAGTTAAATTTTGGGTTGAAGTAGAACAACTGATGGTTACCAAGGGGAAGGTGGGTGGGAGAATGGCTTACATAGGTGATCGTGATTGTGGGGTGCACTTGTTGTGATGAGCACTGGGTGTTTTATGTGGGTATTGAGTCACTGAATTATACATCTGAAAGTACTATTGCCCTGTGTGTTGGCTAACTGGAATTTAAAAAAGAAAGAAAGAAAAAAAACTACACTGTGTATAAATAAAATGTTTTTCAAGTGAAAAAAAAAATGGGTGGGCACAAACATTAAGTCCATAGCAAGAGATAAATGTTCATAATTGCTTG
Source organism: Puma concolor (assembly GCF_028749965.1). Classification (NCBI taxonomy): domain Eukaryota; kingdom Metazoa; phylum Chordata; class Mammalia; order Carnivora; family Felidae; genus Puma; species Puma concolor. Next base: position 178,961,745 of record NC_141670.1, on the reverse strand, counting down.
CGTCATGATGACAGCGATGGGAAAGCTGAAGCAGATGATATTCTGCATTACTGGAAACTTTGGAAAGGATGCAGACTCCCTTCTGTTATCTGATCCCGAAACCTCTTTGGGAATCTTTGTTTCTACTCCAAGAAACAGAGGAATAAGAGAGGGGTCAGGGCTGCTTCACAAGAATTCACACCAAAATTCTCTGCTGCACAGTTTATTTCCTACCCTCCAATTTGTGTAAGCAAAACAAATTTAAAACAACTTTATCTAACTTAAGTGATCCCAAAAATGATGCAGGGGAATAAGTAACTGTGATTGCATGTTTCGAATTTTATATTTATTTTATATTTATTCCTAGAACTCTACTTTGAAGGAAACCATCAATAGTTTGAATATGTCATGCAAATGATCTAGTTGCTACAATGGGTCACAGATAATTAGTACTTGGACAGGAGTCTAAGTGGGTGGGCAAGGGTTAACTAAAGACAGTGAACTCACGACCTTTTTTGTTTTAACGGCTTTGTAGAAGGAACTATTTTTGCTAGGTTATTCTTCATACATTTTTCTCTATCTCAATTTTGACTTTCAACCTTCTACCGCAGTCCTTCCACTGGTAACAGGAATCATGAAAATGATATACTGCAGTATTAGCAGGAAAACTCAAAACTTGGCCAGTTAAATTATGTGTAGCACTCCAGGTGTCCTTGCACGGTTTGGAGACGATCAGCCTCAGGGTCTAATCTTATAGTCTTTCATGTGAAGTCCGCACAGAAGAACTGTTCATAATGGAATATCGGTAGGGATTTTCTTATTACTGATGAAATAAACCAGAACTAGGACTCAAATTATTTCATGTATAATATGTTCCTTCCCTTTCATTTTATCTGTGGTCTGAGGATGTGTCCTTGCTGTTTTTTTTTTTTTTTTTTTTTTTTTCAGAAAATGTAAGGGCTTTCTGACCTGATATTCTTTTTTACTGATCTCCAAAAAGCAGCAAATGGTAAAAATTTATTACAGTGAGTGTTTTTAAGTGATATAGGATCCAAATTATGCACATAAGATGAGTTAACCAAAGCCAAACCATCATATGCTAATTGAACTTCTTAGAGGGAGATGAAAAAATAAATATCAAACATGTTAAAAGGAAGTGACATAAATAAGTGTAAATTTACCGGAAGAGCATTTTATTATAGCACCTTTCTGATATTTTAAAAAATGTCATGATGTTTCTTAAGAATTACAAAAATGTTTCCAATTATCTTATATAGCTTATATGCTTACTACAGGTCTCCTCATTCAGTTGTACTTACATTCATTTATTTTCAACAGATATTTTAGGTGTTTACAATATGCCACACAGTGTCCTGGGTGCTAGGGAACAAGATTGCATAAGCCCTAAAGGAGTGGAAAGATTGGTCAGAGAGAGAGAAATTGAGAGAGATCCAAACAAATAATTATTGTCAGTACAGTAATCAGGGAATACATAAGTATGATGCTAGTCAAAAGAGGGAGTGTTTTTGTTTTAACTCAATGAAATAAGAAAAGTTATTTCCAAAGAAGATGCCTGGATTGCATCTGGGAAGGCAGTTTAAGACATCACTAATTAGACAAGAATAATTCCACATGAAAAGAAGTGTCTACGCAATGGGGAAGGAGAGAGCTGGCAGAAGGAACTTATAGAAGTGTTAGGGTCTGATGCTGGGTAGAGTATAGAAAACAGTATTAGTTGTTTTTCCTTTTATTGTTTATCATTACTTGGGTATAATAAATGTTGCATCAACCATGACAAAGAGCAATTGGTTAGGTATTATAAAACACTACACTCAACACACGCACACACACGCGCGCGCACACACACACACACACACACACACACTCCTCAAAATGGCTGATGTTTATCATCCTTGATGAGAAACGCATGACTATCATGGACCTGTTACTTAGAGTTGAGAGAAACTGATCCTGAAATCATTTTATGGCTTATTTTTATCTGTTTTATCATTGCAAATAAAAGCTATCAAATCAAACAACACTTGAAAATCCAAGTTCAAAATTAGACCATTCATGAAGTTTCCATGTTATATTTTCAAATTATGACATAAAGTATAGTGTATTCCTTTCACCAGGGAAATAACATAGTTATAACAGTGTGCCATTAAGTTTACTTGGATACCTTTATTATTTGTGGTCTATTCTAGAATGTGATTACTTCAAATAGAAACAAGAAATTTGGAGAATTGCTGATGTCCTTTACATTATTACCCCCTTGTGTGTGTCTGGTATGTGTGAGTGTGCATGTGTTTAAGTGCAAGGGACTTTCTAGACCTTGGGACTCCAAGGTCTAGAAAAATTGGGCAGCCTAAACAGTTGTTTGGAGTGTACTTACATGTGAATAAAGGGGATCACTTTTAGCATAATTATCTATTACATCAAAAATATTCTGGTCAAGGAGAAACAATGTACTTAAGCATAATTTTAGAGAAAAAGGCTCCCGTTTACAAATGATAAGAGAAAAATCAACTTACTGACATGTAATATCAAGAGATTATTTCTGGGAAAAATTATGGCTCTTATTTTGGCAAAACTGGTTTTGCATTGCTAACGCATTGCATCGGTTAATTGTTAGCTAGTGCATTTGACACCTTTGGTTCCCCGTTTGAGGATAAGTTCCATGAATCCATGACTTTTCTTCATTTTTTTTTCGTATAAGTCATGTTTCCCAGCATAACTTTTTCCTTTACCCAAAAGGATTTTCCTGATGGGACTGTGGAAATTCCACTGACAGAAGACAAATTAACAAGAGAAAAGAAAGCATTTATTAACATGGGCAGTGCACATGCAAGTGAGAGAAACTGATGAGTGTCTCAAAGGGGTGGTTAGAATTTGGGACTTTCATAGCATCTTTGCAAAGAGCACATTTGTAGAAAAGTCACAAAACAAAGGAAAAGGTCTTAGGCTTTTAGAGGCAGCAAACTATGGGGAGGGGAAGGGAAGATAAGGGTTATTTTAATGAGGTTTGTTGTTGTGATTCTTCTCTCAGGACTGTCTCTGGGCTCATGAAGAGTCCAGAGTTGATTCTGGTCATTGGGATTCTAAGTCTGCTTTTAGGCAAATGGTGAGGGAAGACAGAGAGCTTTGGTGTTGGTTGTTTTTCTATTGTTTTCAGCTCAAAGTAATCCTTATGCCAAAGTGGCATATTTTGGGGTGGCATATTCTGCTCCCCTACACAAGGATTCCTCTTGGTGATAATTATTTAAAAAAAAACTATGATTTTTGTTTTCATGTTCATCATCATCATTGTCATCATAGAAAAAGACACTGAGGGAAAATTCACAAATCTGAAGTTGGCAAATAATACACAGATATTTAATACCATGGGAAATGAATTAATAAACAGGAGACTATTTTTCTTTATTTGCCTTTTGATTGAGTTCTCATGTTTCTCAATCTATTAGATGATTGCCTTTGAATTTGAGAAGACTGAAGCCTGGAGGACAAGGTAATTTGCATATTTGTTTACTACCTGAGACACAGTCGATTTAAAATGAACATTATGGAATGTTCTAGCATATTTCATTTTCTGATGTATTAACACTATGCCCTCCAAAGGGCACTTTTCCCAAAGGGTGTTAATAATTGTTACACACATTTGAGAATTTCCAGACTAAATACATTTGAACAGGTGTTGTTGTTGTTGTTGTTGTTGTTGTTGTTGTTGTTGTTTTTACTTGAAGAATTTTTCAGAGTTCAAGATCCTTAGCTTTCACAGGAGTCTATGCATTTTCCTCTGAAAGTAGATGACCATGAAATTTTTTTTTTTTGTCTTCCAAACAGCTTAAAAAATTAATACTAGTTTGGGAATTGATGTCTGAAACAAGAGTTTCATATGTAACTTTAATCAGATTCAACTTTTCGAGAAGTTTAAGCAACATATTTATTGAGAACAAAAAATGATCGGGACTTTTAAAAAAGTAAAAAGAAACACTTGTTTTTGTTTTGTTAGTTGAAGCATGATATTTAAGGATTTTTCCTATAGATACACTTACACATGTGTGAAGTGACATGTAAGAATATTTGTCGCTATATTTTTTATTGGAAAAAATATTAGAACCAACCTAAATATTCACCAATGAGGAAAACCTTGGACATAGTAGGACATAGTATGGTACTTCCATATAACAGAACACTATTATGGCTTGAAAAGAGTAATCTGTTTTTTTTTTATATTCATACTATTAATTCACTCTCTAAGTTGTGTATATATATGTGTGTGTGTGTGTATATATATATATATATATATATATATATACTTGATGAGACTTACATAATAATATGTTTTTATATAAAAATATATACATATTTATATATGTAGAAAAATGCATTAGAATGTCTGTCAAAAAATACTAATAGATAACAATAGTTGTCTGGGATGGGAAAACATTAATGGCTGATTCTCTGATTTTATCTTTTTTATTTTTTCAAATCTTATATTGATATGTTTACTCATCAAACAAACAAAAACATCAAATGATGCAAAAATTATTACAATGATAAAATCAAAATATACAGCAATTATTTTTTTTAAATTTGTTTTTAACATTTATTTTTGAGACAGAGAGAGACAGTCTGAGCATGAATGGGGGAGGGTCAGAGAGAGAGGGAGACACAGAATCTGAAACAGGCTCCAGGTTCTGAGCTGTCAGCACAGAGCCCGACGCGGGGCTTGAACTCACAACCGCTGAACCCCGAGATCATGACCTGAGCTGATGTCGGACGCTTAACTGACTGAGCCACCCAGGTGCCCCTACAGCAATTATTAAATTATAATAAAGCAACCGTATTATTTGGCTAATTCCTTATACCTAGTGCTGAAGCAAGAAGAAAGTCCCTCAAAGGTAAAGTGGAGGGTTGAACTTCTTACTGTTCATGATGGCTATGGTATAGGAAATGTTGAAGAGTTTGGATAATGGTTTTAAATTCCCTTATAAATGTTCTTCAGGACCAGAATCTAGAGATAATCTGTGATGTCACTTTTATTATTTTTTGTTTTTTGTTTTTAGGAATAAAGAATGAGGAGTGTTAGTGTGCTATATTAACAATCCCCTAATATTCTTTTTTAAATGTTTATTTATTTAGTTTTTGACAGAGAGAGGGAGGATGAGTGGGGGAGAAGCAGAGAGAGAGGGAGGGAGGGAGACAGAGAGAGAGAGAGAGACAGAGAGACAGAGAGAGAGGATCCCAAGCTGGCTCCATGCATGGAACCTGACACAGGAGGCTTGATCTCACGACCCCAAGACTATAACTTGAGCTGAAATCAAGAGTCAGGCACTTTACCCACTGAGACACCCAAGCTCTCCTTAACTATTCTTTCAGAAGAATAAATGCATCATCTTGGTTGTTCATATGTGTGGTCTTTTACTAAGATTGTTGCATTTTATTGTTCCTACTATACCAAGCAGAGTGCTGGGCACAGAGGAATTTGGAATTTTGAGATATTGCTGCTATACTAGAGTGATATTCTATGGAAGAAGAGTCTTCCTCCAAATACTCAAAGAATTGGGACAAATTTTAATTTAATTCTGAGCTGAATTCTGTTTTTGATTAAATTTCAAGATATTAGCTCTGATATTAGTGTCACACTACCTGGAAGATCAGATGAGACTAAATGGTGTAGAACTATGTGTAATTAAGGGGTGCAGTAGTGAGAGACAAGGGTTTGCAACACAGAAGAAGGATGATAGCAGGACAAAACCAATGGAGGTAAGATTGGTTTGGAGGGGATTGGAATATATTCCCAGGCTACTATAAAATAAATGATACACTGTCTGGGATTTATTTTAAAAACTGCATATAAACTTTAAGGACTATACTTGTATGCTACTTTAATCTACAATTTAGTAGTTCTTAGCCTACAATTGAAGTATCAAGTACAGTAAAACCTTAGTTTGCGAGCATAATTGGTTCCAGAAACAAGCTTGTAATAAAAAGCACTTGTATATCAAAGTGAATTTCAAGACCAATGGGCTCAGTTGTGATCATGTGACGTTCAGCATCACATACTATTCATATTGACAGACATCGCTTGTTTATCAAATGTTTGCTCTTCTTGCAGAACACTCCCAGAAGTTACTCGCAATCCAAGGTTTTTCTGTACTTCAAATAGTATCAAATATGACAACACCAGAAGATGTTCTAGGCAGAAGTTGGATTGGAATATTGTACACATGTTGTCTTCACTGCATCAACGTAGTGTAAGACTTTAGTCTTTTGAAATGGTGCTCTAAACCTAGGATTCCACACTGGTTCTAAGTTAAAATGCTGTATCCAAGAGTACTTCTTGACCGTAACTGGAAGGTTAGCTTGATGATGCCATTAGAACATTTGCCATAAATGAACCTTTTTTGCAAGGTTGCCAAAGAATATAAAGGGACAGATCACTAAGACTTCATGGCACAATTTACAATATACCAGCAGGTCTTCAGGTTGTAGGGAGGAGTTCAATATCAACACTCAGAGGTTGCTCTGAGTGCTCAATAACTATTGAAATTAATCTCATGTTTGTGAACTGCTTAGCACCATAGGTCAATTTGCAACAAATGAGTACAGATACTGATCTCTTCCCCTAAAATCCCATGTTCCAGGTTTAGTTAGATATTTTTCCAAGCAGAACCCCAAATTCAACCATTGCCAAGCCATTGTTATTCTTTCAAAAGCAAATCTTCCTCTAAATATCTCCATATCTGGAGATGGAATTTTTGTTTTTCTCACTATGTGGACTTAAAAAAAAAAAAAAAGTGGTATCACCAACTTCCTTCCCAGTAGCTAAATCCAAATGTTCATCTTTTGGGAGAAATTTCACATCCACCCACTTTACATCTGCACAACAAACACCCTGTTGCCTCTGTTACCCAGCACAGATGCTCTTGGAATTATATCCTGATTGATAACCCTTCCACTCTCATCTATCCTATTGAAAAAAAAATACTTTAAGGAACTACTGTTATCTACTCTACATATAGATTCATCAGTGCAAATATCTTGTTTGTTCAAAAGCTGGCTCTTCGCACTATTATTAGGACAAAAGCTTACTAGCATCAGGTAGTCTTGAGTGTGTCTACATACACAATATTAATTTCTTTTTCTAGTTATTTGTGAAAGGGATCCAGATATACCACTTAACATGCCATTTTGGCATAAAAATAATTTTGTGCTGATGGCATTTCAGTTCCTGAAATCCCTGGTCTGCCTGAAAGCAGTCTCCCCAAAGAACTCAAGTATCATAAACCCTCTCCCCAGATACAAGTCGGTCTAGTCCTCTCAGAGAGAAGTCAACACCACATCCAAACAGACATCAAAAAATGATCATATCTCACATCTTTTCTCCTAAGGGGCCATTTGTCTTTCCAAAAAGCCTTGACTTTTCCCTAGACACTCCTTCTCCATCCTCCTTTCACCTTACTAAGTTAGGTTTATAGACCCCAAATTCTAACTATCTCTGTGGAGTTACTCATCTCTGAGTACTCCCATGTGCATGCATGAGATGCATAGAAATAACCATTGTTTTTGTGTTGTGAGTCTCTCTTTAGTTAGTCCATGGTGCTCAGGCCAGTGAACCTAAGATGGGTAAAAGAAAAATATTTTTTTTCTCTTCTACACTAACATGACTTTCTCAATCATTTAATTCAGGGTTTCATCAAAGTACCCTAGCAGAGAAGCCTTCCTAATCACCCATAATATATAGCCTCAACCTCTATGTTTACTTACCCTACTTTATTTTTCTTCATAGTATATATCTATACAGTATATGAAGTAATTAGTAATTAACTAATTTAACTAAATCTTTACAGTATCTTTCCCATTCTTTGTGATTGCCTAGAATGATCCTTCTTAAATGGTAGATATTAAAAATATGTATTTGTTGAATAAATAAATTTTAAAAAGTAGTCATGTGGATCATAACTAGGTAATATAGTATATTACTGTAATATTTCATAATCCACTTATCTATGTAGTTTTTCTTATCTAGAATGTACTCATTTCAGAAATTTTGCCTTTCTGTATTTTAGTCTTTAAGATCCATTTCAAATATTACTCTTATAAAATATTTTAGTTATTACAACATGATCCTGTGTCTTCCTGTTATTAACACTCAAAATGCAGTTCTATATGTGTATTCCTGCTAAAATATATATATTCAGTCCTGTATTGGAGTTGTTTGTCTTTTGGCTTTAAAAACACAATGAAATTAGAAACTCCTTGAAGGCAAGCACTGTGTTTTATGTCCCTGAAAATAGACCATAGTAACTGTGACAAGAATCTGACAATAATTTTTGCACTGAATTGGCCATCTGTGGAAAATAAAACTTTCTTCTCAGTCTTCCTATAAAATGTTCTGCCATCCTAATCCACTGAAATGTATGTGTTATAAGAGTAGAGACTGTTTGCTTTCAATTGTCTTATAAATATTTTCACATATTATGAGAACTATATTGGCAGCCATTTTTCTAGTTAACTGCTCTCTGATCCAAAGACTAATAACACTTTTTTTTTTTTTTCATATCCCTCAGAGTGTCCAATGGCTACAGCCCAGACTTGGTCCTATGTTAAACCTCAAGGTGCCTAGGAGACTAGAACATTACCTCCCTAGGAACGTACATGCCAAAGGGATGAAGCCCCAGAACTTGAAAACAAGTTCAGGTCAGAAAATTCTTCTGGAGAGGGCTGGAGTAAGGAGGAAACACTTTCAGAAGCAGAGATAGATGGATGCATTTTCATTTTTATAAAAAGAGACAAATATTGTATGATTTCATGCATATGTGGAATTTAAGAAACAAAACAAATGAAGAAACAAAATTAAAAAGAAAAAAAGAGACAAACAAAAAACTCCAGACTCTTATACAGTGATTAAACTGGTGGTTGTCACAGGGAAGGTAAGTGGGAGGATGGGTGGAAAAAAAAAAAAAAGAAAAAGAAAAGAGAACAAAATAATATATTTTCTTTTTTAAAAATATCTATCTATCTATCTATTTACTTTAAATATATATGTATACACACACACACACACACACACACACACACACACACACACATATATATATTAAGAAAGAATGACCAGGGAGGCAGAGAGAAAAAGGGAGACAGAGCATCTGAAGTGGGCTCCACTCTAACAAAAGCAAGCCTGATACGGGGCTCAAACTCACAAACTGTGAGATTATGAACTGAGCTGAAGTTGGATGCTCAACCTACTGAGCCACCCAAGCACCCCTAAAGTTTATTTATTTTGAGAAAGAGGGGGAGAGCAAGCAGGAGGGCATAGAGAGAAAGAGAAGGAGAGAGAGAGAGAGAGAGAGAGAGCGAGAGAGAGAGAGAGAATCCCAATGAAAATGTGGATGTGGGGCCTGAACCCATGAACCATGAGATCATGGCCTGAGCCCAAACCAAGAGTCCGATGCTTCACTAACTGAGCCAACCACATACCCCCAAAATAATTTTTTTCTTGTCCCTCATTTCTGGAGTGTCTGGATACTCATATAGGAAAATTTCTCATCAGCTTTCATCATGTCATATTAAGGATAAAGACTAGGACTGGAGAAAGGACCAGCACACTTGCGTTCTATGAGGTAATAAGAAATCTCTAACCCAGAAAATATATCAAATGATGCCTTTTTCTTGCCTTTCCCTTGTATACCCTATTTCCTTATGGAATTCATTTTTTTATTTATTGGTTAACAATGAGCTTATAACTTGGTCACTAGGGATATATAAATGGGAAGGATCAGCAGTCACTGGTGAGGCATTTTTTAAAACAAGTGAGAAGTGTTTACTATCTATATAGTATGTGCGTTGGACATTAACAATCATCATGTGGTTATATTTTAGGAAATTAAAATTGGAAGCAATTAAAAATAAAATATTGACCCATACATTTTTATTGCTCATGCGTTATGTGCTTCTGTGGTCCTTGTAAGACTTAGTAGTGCTGTGACAATGAATACAATCATAGAAATGGTTCCATTAAATGCTTTAATCACTTCCCATCTTGAGTATTGCAATTAACTCCTTTATTGTCTTCCTAAATTCTTACTCTCTGAGCATCAGGGGGTCCAAAATGTTGTAGGAAAGAATGGCACTATTTCTAATTCTAGGGCATGGAATCACAACATTATTTTGCTTGTATCTGATTATTAATTCAGTGACAGAACTTGAACCTAAAGTTATCTCATTATATGACTTAAAGAAGCAACTCCTTTGAAGGAAAATTAGGGGGAGAAGTCAAGAGATTGAGAGAGTATCGAAAAGTCATAGCATCAAAGAATGAAAAGAACAAATATTAACAAAAATAAGTAAAAGGAAAGAAATGAAAACTTAAAGATTGTGAAATCTATACACATGATCAGACTTCTATACAAGAAATTCATAAAAAGGAAACTTCAACTTGTGAAGATAAAGGCAGAACATAGTCTTGCTTGGTATATTCTGTTATACCAGAACTTGAGGTTTGAAAAATAATGATTTATAAGAAAAATTAAAAAAAAAGATACTTAGAGTAAATGCATAAGATATTTAAAATATGGTATTTAATATATACTTGCAATGGACTATAATATATATTCATGAAATATTTCAGTATTTGTGAGCTCCAGTTTAGCAAAGTCCATGCAGTTATAAAAATTTATTGAATATTCAGAGGATAATCTTTATCTTTTGACTTTAGGAGCATAGAGGATAAGTATGAAGTTTGATCAGTCTGTTTTTCACTTTCAGTACAGTATTCAATAAGTGACATGAGATATTCAACATTGTTATAAAATAGGCTTTGTAGTAGCTGATTTTTTTTTTTTACAACTGTAGACTAATATAAGTATTCTGAGCACTCTTAAGGTAGGCTAAGCTAAACTACAGTGTTTAAACATTACGCATATTAAAAGTTTTTTTTTTTTTTTTAACATCTATTCATTTTTGAGAGACACAGAAAGACAGAGCATGAACGGGGGAAGGGTGGAGAGAGAGGGAGACACAGAATCTGAAGCAGGATCCAGGCTCTGAGCTGTCAGCACAGAACCTGATGTGGGGCTCAAACTCATGAACCATGAGATCATAACCTGAACTCAAGTCGGTCACTTAACTGACTGAGCCACCCAGGCACCCCAAATGTCAGGTGTATTAAATGCATTTTTGACTTACAATATTTTCAACTTGTGATGCATTTACTGAGACATAACCTCACCTTAAGTTGAGGAACACCTGTAGATGATTATAAACTCGCCTTCTAATGTGTGCATTTAGTATTTGGCACTGCTAATTCATTTGACTTTTTATTATGAATATCCTTCATATCCACCATTTAATGGATATGCATTACACAAAAATGTGGGGTTTTTTTTTGCTATACCTTCACACAGTAAGATAATTGATGTAAAACTTTTCAATTTACATCCAATATCATATTGTAAGATGTTTTGTATTTAATTATATTAATTGCTCTGTGGTTAGCACTTGCTATGGGCTTAGACTTACATCTTTGTCATCTGTTGTTCTGGTTAATTAATTTTTCAATTTTAGTAAATATTTAGAAATAAAATGTCCTCCCATTTTCTTTTTTTCTATAGGTAATATTTGAAATAATTACTTGGAAGATAGATAATTTAGTTTTACTATAGTGTGTGTGTGTGTGCGTGCACTTGTGTGTGCATATCTGTGGTATATAATTGAGAATTTGCATTTATGAAACCATTGTTAATTGAATTTTTGTTCTATACCAGAAGAATAGGGTTCATTCATAAAGTATTAGGTTTTGAAAAGCTGACTAGGAGTTTGGGGACATTTTTGGCTGTGATAATCTTGACGAATATTATTTGCTTCCCTTGTTCTCTGTTGCCTTGAAAAGTATTCAAATTGGCCTCATGCCATTTGAAAAAGCAAAAGGACCCAGTACATGAACCCTAGCCTGGAGCTATTCATTTAATTATTAACACTTCACACATAAACTCTACTTCGTTGAGGGTAAAAAACACAGGGAAGAAAAACATCTTAAGAACTTGTAATATATGTTAACAGTGCTGCCAGCAATTAATGACATTACTATGGACAAGGAGGGGAAGTCAGAAAAAATATGTCTAAAATAATTATTTAGACATTTGTGTTTGGGCAGGTTTTCATTTGGCCTTCTAGATAACAGCACAATTCTTGTTCAAAACATGTTCATTGTTCTCAGCTGCATGTCAGTGACTGGCAGTAATAAAAGATGCCACACAATATGGCTTGTGTCACTTTGTGCAAACTAATTTGTGGTCAAAGGAGAGTCACAAAGCATCCAGCTGGAATATAATTACTTGGTGATGATTATATAAAGAGTCAGTTAAGGCTGTGTCGATGCAACCCAAAGAGAAATGAAGATTTTATACGTATGAAGCTTATTAGTTTGATGTGAGGAGAAAAGAAAACCCAAATTGAATTGCTTTGGATGTAATTATCTTTTTTAGCAATTATCTAGTTTATCTGATCCATGCTCTATTATTTGTCTATTGTGCTCTAACAGCCTACCTTATATTCACATATAAAAAATGGGGGAGGCTATTTGCACTGACTTACCCAAACACTGCTTCTGATTTAAGATAGATGAGAAAAATATCTGGGAATTCACTGACACATATTAATTCATTCGGAAATAGATATTGAGTAAATAGTGTGTGCTGGTCCTGTTCTAAGTGTTAGAATATGGGATAAACAAAACTGAAAAAGTATGTATCAAGGTTATCATTCATCCTAGAATGATATGAATGATAATGAAGGAGTCAAGGTACTGTAGGAAGAGGCCAAAAAAAAAAAAAAATTAGAAAGAAATGTTTTTAAAGCTAGTGTCCACCACATGTCAATATAAATTTAGATATTGATAAATTAACCCTTTACTCTTTTAAATGGTATTTATCAAAAATTGCCATTATTTTCTTGGATCAGAGGGCCAGAATCTGGCTGGGACTGAACTTAGGCTGATTTCATCACATATTATCAGGCCAAATGGTATTTTTTTTTTTTTTTGAGATATTTATTTGAGACAGACACCATCCAGTTCTAGGAAAATGTGTCAGTTTCACTAAGACAATACATTACGAGATCATGGAGAGAGAAGCATAGCCCTTCCTCTATCAGAGATGAGAGAAGCAGAATGCAGAGAGGAGAGTGGTGGACAGTAACTCAAGTCAATTTTTGTTTTAATTAATGTATAATATTATGCCAAAAATTTTTGAGGATTTTACTCAAAAAGATGTTCTATTTTGGGGTGCCTAGGTGACTCGGTTAAGCATCCGACTTCAGATCAGGTTATGATCTCAGTTTGTGAGTTCAAGCCCCCATCAGGCTCTGTGCTGACAGCTCAGAGCTTGGAGCCTGCTTCTGATTCTGTGTCTCCCTCTCTCTCTGTCCCTCCCTGGTTCGCACTATGCCTCTGTCTCTCTCAAAAATAAATAAACATTTAAAAAAATTAATATATGTCTTTTCATTTAGTGTAGGATAAACCATGTACATTCTGAATCTCCAAATGATCATATAAAACAAATAATTTACTAAACTATTATTCAGTAAAAGATACTTTGGTAAATGCTAAACTACAGTAGTTTAGGATTCTCTATGGGCCCCATTTAATCCCTGTGTGGCATTGAAATCATTCTTCCAGCAGGTCACTCTAATTTTGTTGGGGAAGCTGAATCTGATCTGCTCTAAACTGCTGTCAAGATTCTGAAATATGTGAAAACCCTTAGCTCCTGCTACCCCTGGTTAGCACCTGTGTAGACATGAGCAAGCACTGAAACACTTTTGCTCACAAATAGCCTTCATTCTTATAAGAGGATGGAGCTGATAAATCAACCAAAGAAGCTGATAAATCAGCTCAAAGAAATAAAAATATTTGAAAGAATAATCTATAAAGATAATTAACAAAGGTGCTGTGGCAGAGTGACTGAGTTCTTACTCTAGATGAGGGTCACTTTTCTGAAGGGGTGGTTTGAAGATCAGGGTCCATCCAGGTACACAGAAACCACAATGGCTATTTTAACAGAAAGAATTCAATAAAAGGAATTGGTTAAGCAAGCATTGGTGAATGGTAATATCAGAAAAGGATCAGTGAGCTAACAGGGAATATAGTATAAGGAGCAACTCTCACCCTTAACGTTAGTGGAGTCAAGGGGAAATCTGGGACACTCCAAGTACACAAAGTTGGAGGAAGACCAGGGAGGCTGGAAATTCATTGAGAAGGGAGCACTGTGTAGCTCATTTTGATACCATGCGAGCTTAGGGGAAGGGTCTTTCAGAACTGGAACTCAGACCTCTGAAGGAGAAGATGTTGTATGGCTGCTACTGATACCTCCAAAGGGAATGTCTTCATTTTCTCTTTCTTTGTAACAAACTGCCACAAACTTGGTGACTTAAAACAAACTCATTTTTATTATTATTATTATTTTTTTTTTTATATCAAAGTCCTGTAAGTCAGAAGTCTGGGCAGGCTCATCTGCATTTTCAGCTCAGTGTCCCACAAGACTAAAATCAAAACATTGTCCAGAACAGGTCTCATCTGGAGGCACCGGGAAAGAATCACCTCCAAGCTCATTCCAAGCACACCCAGATACTCTCCTTTCTAAGGTCGACTGTTCCATATAACATAACACAATTACAGGAGTGTCAGGAGCTTGTGAATGTGGGGCGGAGAATCCTGGGGACTGTATTAGTTTCAAGGCCTGTGTAACAAAGTACCAAAATTGGGTGATTTAAAACAAGATAAATTTATTCTTTCACGGTTCTGGAGGCTAGAAGTCCAAAGGTAAGGTGTTGGCAAGGTTGGTTCCTTCTGGAAAGCTCAGAGGAAGAGTCTGTTCCATAGCTTTCTTTTAACTTCTAGTGTTGCTGGAAATCCCTGGTGTTACTTGGCTTGTGGCTGTATAATTTCAATCTCTGTTTTCGTTTTCAAATGGCTGTCTTCCCTCTGTGTGTCTGTGTCCTCATGTGGGAACCTGCTTTCCATGTGTGTCTATCTTTAGGTCTTTTCTCCTCTTCTTATTAGAATACCAGTCATGTTGGATTAAGGTCCCAACCTATTCCAGTATGACCTTATTTTAACCTGCACCTCAATTACATCTGCAAAAACCCTATTTTCAAATAAGGCCATATTTCACCAGCACCAGAGATTAGGACTTCAACATATCCTCCTGCTGATTATTTAACACACAACAGATCATCTTTGGAAATTCTGGGAAGAAGAAAGAGGCTTTATCTAGGGGTGGGAAAAGAAGCTGGAAACTGGAGGTGAAACAAAATAAAATTGCTGCTACAACAATTTTCCCACTAGCTTTAAGGGCCGTCCTGAAACAATAGCTAATGAGAATAAGAAGCCAACAGTAAGAGAGAAATATCTTCTTCTCCAGCACTCTAGTATTTGGATATTACCTGCTATTTTCAAAAACATAACAGGGATCCACCTGGAAAAAAAGAAATATACCTTACAGTTGCCCAAGTCCAGGATTGCATATGGGGCATGGAAGGATCAGTTTGGAGGGGAGAAACAAGCTTGATCACTGATGCAAGGAGGGGGAGCACATTGTATTAGTCAGGGTTTTTTACTGGATATACTTATCCCGTATTATATATAATTTAAGAATCGGTTCCTATAATAGTAATTTGTTCATTCAGTTATGGAGGCCAAGAAGTCTCACAGTCTGCCATCTGCAAGTTGGAGAAGCAGGAAAGTCAGTGATGTAATTCAATCTGAATCTGAAAGGATGAGAAGCAGGGAAGCCATTGGTAAACTCCCTACATTGAAACCAAAGACCTGAGAACCAGGAACTCTAATGTCTGAGGGCAGGAAAAGATGGGTGTCCCAGCTCAAGAAGAGAGAGAGAATTCACCCTTTCTTTGTCATTGTGCTCCTTTTGGGCCCTCAGTGGATTGGATAAAGCCTGCCTTCATTGGTAAAAATATATCTCTTTACTCAGTCTACTAAATCAAGTGCTAATCTCTTCCAGAAATACACACTCAGAAATAAGCTATGTGGGCACTTCCAACCCAGTCAAGTTGATAAATAAAATTAACTATCACCTATCTTGAGTTAAGGAAAGAGGTAATTTAAAGGCCCAACCACGAACATGCTTTGCCATGTTTAGGTAAGAAAATTAGAGTTTATAATGAGTGACTAAGAAATAGAAAAACAGACCACTCGGGACTTAGTAAGTGTGTTAAGTGCTATGAGAAGTGTTAGGAAGACTTTCAGCATGGGCTTTTCATAATTTTATATTTATATAAACTCTTTTACAACTATATGGGGAATAAAAGTGGATATTCACTATAAATATCATCTTCTTAGAAATAAATTCTAAATAGAAAAAAAAAAAAATCTATTTGTATTCCCCAATAGTGAACCTGGAAGGTAAAAGAGGAAGCGAGAAGCCTGCTTAGAAAAACATTTCAGTAGTCCAGGCAAAGGGTGACTGTACCTTTGTTTACAGTAATCATACCATTGATTAGATAGCCTTCCCCTAAGCCTGACTAAGCTTTAAACAGGCTTCTTGACTACAGGCCCCGACCTCACTTTGCTTAGAACATTTGTTTTTGGAAATTTGCATTTGTAAATCCCTTCTTAATCTCTTTGAGATATAATTTGTCCTCAATTCAGATCCACCCTCCCCCAAGAATCTGGGACCTATCTCTTTGAAATGTAATCAACAAAAAAGGGCTCTCCTTTCCCAGTCTCAGCGGGACTGTGGGGGTGGGACAGCAGGAACTTAACTTCTTTGTTAAGCTACAATTAGCAAACACAGATGGTCTAGTCACATTGACCAACTTCCTTAACAATGTCCCCCAGTACTTTTCCATTAGGTCATCCCAGCATTTAAAAATCTGTGTTCAGCAGAGTTGAATAGTTGAATGAATCTCTCTCCTTTTTCAATACTTTTGACTCCAATTTTCAATTTTGAATAAAGTCTTTCCTGTCTGTTTAACTGTTTCAGTGCAATTGACCTCTAGTTTATAGATGAAGAGATGTGATTAAACTTGGAATGCTATCTGGAGTTAGAGTTGTTAATAAATTGGATATGGGAATGAATCACAGAGAGGACTAAAAGCTATAACCCAGTTTGCTGAATGGCACAACTGAGTGAATGGTTGTCTATTTACTGTAATGAATAAAGCTTGAGGAATAAATTTAGACAAGATAATCAACAGTTCTTCATAGCTTATTTTAATTTTGAGATATTTATTAGCCTTCCAACTGTTTATATCAGATGGACAGTTGAATATATAAATCTTGATTTATGGGGAGGAGCCAAAGATGGTAATAAAATTCTTGAGTTACCAGCATAGAGATATTTGTACCAGGAGATGATATGAAGTCATTTAGGAAAAATGTTTAGAGTAAGTAAAATATAGAATAAGACAGAATACCTGTGGTATTTCTTTCAACCAAGGATTCTTAAATAGAGGACACACCTTTAAAATAGTCAGCAACAGGGGTGCCTGGGTGGCTCAGTCAGTTAAGTGTTCAAATTCGGCTCAGGTCATGATCTCATGGTTCGTGGGTTTAAGCCCTGCGTTGGGCTCTGTGCTGACAGATCAGATCCTGGACCCTGCTTTGGATTCTGTGTCTCCCTTTCTCTCTCTGCCCCTCTCCTGCTCACACTCTGTCTCTTTGTCTCTCAAAAATAATAAATAAACATTAAAAAAATTAAAAAAAAATAGTCAGCAACATTTTTCTCAAGTAGATGGAGAGTCCAAAGGGATAATATAATGGTTTTATAAATGCATCTATATCTTCATTTATGCCATCTTTATTCAATGCCTGGTAAGATGCCTTGTTCACAGGACCCAAGCATGAAGTGAGGAGATTATATCCCTTTGATGTGGCCTCATGATTTAATTCATATTTGGGATGGAGTGTTGTAAATGTTCTTATCTAGTTCATTTTTATATTAAAATGTCCAAAACCTGATGATAATTAATGGTTTTATCTACATATTTAAATGCATTAATGTTGCATCAGCCCCTCATTTTATCAAATAGCCTTTGAAGGGAATGAGACAGTACAGCATAGTCTCTCCTACAGAAGTTTGATTTGAAAGGCAGGAGATTGAGAAAGAGGGAATTTTCAATAAAAGTGGTTCTTTAGCACAAGCCAGCCCTAAGACAAGGAGTGCGGCAAAGTCATTAAAAAAGCAATAAACAGGGAAAATGTACATCAGATACATGGGACACTTATCAAGGAGTAAAAGGCTTATAAGTGTCCTCAGAAAGACAGGTGGGAGAAAAAAAATCAGCAGAACAAAGTCTCATTCTCCTGATTTCATGCAAGTATACCACACAGAAACTGGCACTTTGCTAACCCTGGGAGAGGTGAAAGAAAAGGTCTGTATTACCAGCAGGAGATGCCCTCAGCCTCTGCCTCCACATCCTTCTTTGTTTTAACATTCTAAGCTCAATTGACAGGACTCACCCCCCACTGTCCATCTCCTCTGTTCCTGTTCATGCTCTGTTGAGTGTTTCTGAGCAAACCAAACTTTAGACTGGACCCCTTAGAATAATTGCTTCTTTGCCTCTTAGTACAGGGAAAATTCTTTCTAAATGACGGTATTACCAGTAACCCAATAGAAAACCCCATCACCAGCAAGTTACTAAACCCCCAGCACACTGTATTTCATGCTTTATTCTTGCAGCGATTTTTATATTCAGTGTATTCATCTCCAAGGATGTTGATTGTCTTTCTTCATCTAATCCTTGCTATTCTCTACTTCTTTCCAAATTTAATTTCGCAGGGTATGCTATATTCGAAGTAGGAAATGTGTGTCCTGGCCTCAGTTTGAGTAATTTCATCCTCTTTGCTCAATAAAAAAATCTATGTTTTCTCCTTTGGTCTGAGAAACAATGTCTTATGAGCTGAATCGTGTCCTTTCAAAATTGGAAGTCCTAACCTCCAAGTATTCGAGAATGTGGCTCTATTTGGAAATGGGATATTTAAAGAGGTAATTAGCATAAAACGAGATCACATGAGTGGGCTTTAATCCAATATGACTGATGTTTTTATAAGAAAAGGAGATTAGGACATAGACACACACAAAGGAAAGACCATGTAAAGACAAACGGAGAAGAAGGTCATCTACAAGCCAGGAAGACAAGCCTGAGAAGGAAATTAACCCTGTTGGCATTTTGATCTTGAATTTCTAGTCTCCAGAATCATGAGAAAATACATTTCTGTTATTTAAGCCACTTACTTTCTCTGTGGCATTTTGTTAAGGCAGCTCTAGAAAACTCATGCACTGTAATACTACTTCTAGTATGGTGTATTTGCTAAGAATGTACACTCTTAAGTCATAGTGTCTTTATACACATCTTGGTTATCATTTAGTTACTATGTAATCATAGAAGAGTTTGTTAATATTTAACTCTTAAGCATTTAGAGAAATAATCTATGCAAAGTTTTTAGCCCTTATGAGAGCTAAACCAATTTTAGCTGTAATTATTATTAGACCCTTACTGTTATTTAGTAAAAATGTTTTTTTAATGGAAACCAAAAGGATTATATGCCTCAAAATGGATTGAAAGACTGGAACTTTCTAAAAATGTCAGGAGTTATGTTTTATAGTTCTATTTTCAAACTTTGCTTCTTGCAAAGTAACAAGCATTTCCAGTGTGCATTGATCTAACAAAAAATTTATGTCACTGAAATGTGAACAGAAACAGAGCAAAGGCAAGGCACTCTTTAAATCTGTTGTAGAATATAAAGGCTTATAGAAATCTCTATGGAATAGATTAAATTAAAAAAGAAAGAAAGAAAGAAAGAAAGAAAGAAAGAAAGAAAGAAAGAAAGAAAGAAAGAAAGAAAGAAAAAAATGATGGCAGAGGCCATGGTCTTCTGATTTGACTACTGTGTTCCCAGTGTCCATTATTCTAATAGGTAAAAACAGGTGGTAGGTCTTAAAATTCGTGAATGAACCAATGTGAATGAGTTTTACAGGGGTATGTAAGAGCATCATACTAAAGATTCAGATGAGAAACTTATTTCTGAAAATTATTTAGTATGTAAAAAATAAAAATAATTTGTAAAAAGTGTCACATATACAATAAGCATAATGGTATCATTTTATGAGAAAATTTATTCTTATATGTTGAGGCTGCCAAAATATCTTTCTTGGTACAGCCAATATTGATCCACATCAATGGACATCTTGTTCTCTCATGCGACATTCACCCAATAATATTTTTCAGAGGTTTGGTAAGACATTTGTCATGTGGTTGTTTCAATTTACTTTATTTGACTGGAATGATTCTGGAATGATAGAAAATAAATGTTTTAGTCTTCTTGCCTATGGATTCCTCTTGATATAGATTTATAAAAGTAATATCATGGTGTGATAGGCAAAATAATGACCATCCAAAGATACCTATGCCCTAATTACTGAAACCTATATTAGATTACATGGCAAAAGAAAATTCAGATTGCACATGGAATTAAGTTTGCTAATTAGCTGACCTTAGGGTAGGGAACCCTACCCTATATTAACCAGGTCCTTAAAATTGGAAAAATGAATCAGAAAATGAAACCAGAGAGGTGGTAACATGAGAAGCCCTTGGCCAGACATTGCTGGCTTTCAAGTTGGAAGAAGCAGGCCACGTGGTAAGGGATGTGGATAGCCCCTAGATGCTGAAAGGAACAGTAAAACCTTTATCTCCTACAGTTTCTAGAAAGGAACATAGCTCTATCAACACTGTGATTTAGTCACCACCCATATCAGACTTCTGAACTACAGTCTTGTAAGATAATAAGTATGTGTGGCTTCAAGCTACCAACTTTGTGGTAATTTTTTTTTTTTTTTTTACAATAGCAATATAAAACTGGTGCACATGACTTCCACTCCACATTAAAATACTTGCATTTTCTCCTCTAGAACACAAATTCATTTTTTAAACTGGCACTTGCTGGTATGAAATTTGATGCATTTTTTATAGAATCAAAATAACCCCAATTTTGTCAAATTCTGTGAAATAATTGATCTATTACATTCACATTAAATCAGCCTGATGCTGAATGATTAAGAGATGATTTAACAATTATGGTCAACTTGTTTAAGAATATTGTGAAAGATTCCTTCTGAAACTATGCAATTCTACGGTAGCTATTGCAAAAGAGAAACAATCAAACACTAATTAAAAGAGATTAGGAAAGATTTTATTTAGTACTATTGCAATAAAAAAGGGCTGAGCTCAATTTCAAATATAGCAAGGACACCTGGGGATTTATAATCAAAAAGCAGAGTGAGGGAATCAATGGATAAAAAACTAGTAGGTGGAGACATCAAGGATTGGGGATTCTTACTAAAGTGGCCTAACAGGATTGTTGCTAAAGGCAGACCAAGGACTTAGCCATCAAGCTGGGGGAAGGGAAACTTATATCAGATATGAAGAATGATCAGATATCAAGAGTAGGGAGATGATTGAGGATTCTTGCCAATACTGGGCTCACCAAGGACAGAGACAGAAGACAAAATTCAAGGCCTAGTGGAGAAGACAGGAACCTAACTAAAGTGTGGCCATGGGAAGAGTCTTTGACTATTATCAAATGTTCATCATGATAAACTTATTTGTCTTGAAAATAGATGTCATAAGAACTAGGAAAGAATTACATCTGTAACATACAGGCCAGCTCCGTTCAATAAAATATTATGTAATCCATTATTATGGATTGAAGGGCATGTGTTGAAATCTAATCTCAAATATGATGACATTTGGAGGCAGGGCCTTTGAGAGCGAATTAAGTGATGAAGATAGTGTCCTCATGAATGTAATCAATGCCCTTATAAAAAAAAAAAAACAAAACAAAAACAAACAAACAAAAAAACGCCAGAGAGATAGATAGCTTGCTGTCTTTTCCACCACAGGAGAATATGACAAGAAGTCAGCAGTCTGAAACCTGGAAGAGGATGCTCACCAGAACCTGATAATATAGGCACCTTGATCTTGAAATCCAGTCTTCCGAACTGAAAAATAACTTTCTGTTATTTATAAGCTGCCTAGTCTATGATACTTTGTTATAGCAGCCAGAACTGATTAATACAATCACAAATGTACATTTATATTTTATAGTATGAGCATTACAAATATAAACAGAAATTGATATATTATGATTAATAATATATTGTATTTAACATATATGATAAATGCTATAACATTTAACATATATGATATGTTTAACATATATGATGTTTAACATACATGATAAATGCTATAATTTATAATTTATAATCTGATCAACATTAATAAGTGTCACAGACTGAGTCTGGAGTTCTTTCTTGTCCAGGAAGAGAGAAGATACAGAAATGAATATGAGAGAGGCTAATATCTGGGAAGAGACAAGAGCTCCCAACAGGGGTCTTGTCTCCTTATTTACTGAGCTCTCAAAATCTTACACACGTGGTGAACGTGAAGAAAACAAGATCTTATATATGTGGTGAACATAAAGAAAACAATCAGAGAGTAATTGTTAACTTGTGTGTGTAAGAAGCAAAGGGTATGGGGGGCAAGTGGATTTTGTGATCAAAGCACAATAGTATATTGTATATATAGTAACAGTATTGGCACCAGACGGAAAGTAATTTCCTGTAAGGGATAAACAAGTTACTTGTGATCTCATTGTAATAACTAGCTAACTAACCTTGGGCGTTTTTGCCCCATTGGTGGCAGCTTCCCGCCCTAAGTTTTTTAGCCTATTTCCCCACAAATAAGACAACTAATGTTCTTTTTCCATTGTAAATCTCAAAATCCAATGTGTGTTTTACAATTATAGCACATTGAAATTCAGACAAGTCATGTTTTATGTGCTCTATAGCAACAAATGACTGATGGTTACATTAGACCGCATGGTTATAGTATTGCCAAACAAAAGTAATGGGTTTGTTATCTCATTCTCTCTTTATAGCTTTCAAATATATTGAGAAACATTGTCCCCTTCAAATAATCTAGAGAGAGGTACTATGCTGGCTAGGAGTTTAGACACAAAACCAGACCACCTGAGTTTAGAAGTCTACTCTACTTCTTACCATCTGTGTAACCTTGTGAAAGCTATTATTTCTGATTGAGTTTCTATATTTTTAAAATGAGAATAATAATAATATTAAGATTTCATAGCATTGCTATGAAGATAATTAGTGGTCTGGCACTGGGGGAGTGCTGTATGTATTAATCTGTTTGCATAGTTAAAGGATATCTAATAGATCTGGGCACTTTACTAGGGAATATACTTAATTTTTTTTTTTTTTTTCTAAGTAATGAACATTCGGGATACCTGGGCGGCTCAATCAGTTAGGCCTCCAACTCTTGATTTAGGTCCAGGTCATGATCTCATTTTTCATGCGTTTGAGCCCTGCATTGGGCTCTGTGCTGATAATGCAGAGTCTGCTTGGGATTCTCTCTCTCTGGCCCTCCTCCGCTCTCATTCTCTCTCTCTCTTTCTCCCTCTCTCTCTCTTTCAAAATAAATAATCTTAAAATAAAAAGAAAGGAACATTTCAAATTTCTCCATTTTTAGGCAACCTGAGCTATCTTCTTCACCCCAGTAGGTATTGAACATATCCTTTCTCAAACTCTCTCACCCTACATGCCAAAAGTAATATTTGGTTCAACTGCAATCTTTTTTTATGTGCAGAAAGTACAACCTCCAACTCAGGCATTGATACCATAGTATAACCATTGATTATTTTTATCTTTCCAATGTATTCTTTAAAACCTGATCAATTTTGATTGTTCTCTTCCTGATAACCTGACAAAAACATTAATTTTGCATCTTTTATATACCAGATGCTATGCCAGACACAAGAGTATAGCTGTGAATAATAAATGCACAAGTTATAGTATGAAAACTTAAGGCTTTGTTTATGTACAGAGTACTAAAGAGACAATTTCAGTATGTTCTGAGAAATGATCTGTTGGGCAAAATTTAAGAGGCTGTCTTCATCCGTTTGGGCCACTACAACAGAATATTGTAGACTGGAGGAGGCTTAGAAAACAAAATAAAATTATTTCTCACAGTTCTAAAGGCTGAGACTACCAAAATGAAAGAGCCAATAGATTTGGTGTCTGGAGAGTGCCTGCTTCCTGGTTTATAAATGACAGTCTTCTCACTGTGTCCTCACATGGAGGAAGGGCGAAGGGGCTCTTTGGGGTCTCTTTTTTAAGAACATTAATCCTATTCATGAGAGTTCTGTCTTCATGATACAACCACCTCCCAAAGGCCCTACATCCAAATACCTGCGTGGGGTGTTTCAGCACCTGATATTTGGAGGACACAAATGGTCTACAGCAGAAGTTAAGGGAGCCAATGACAAGGTCACCTAATCACTTTACAAAAAAATGAGACACACACACACACAAAGCACCTTTTACTTCTTTTCCTGAATCCACTTTCAATTCTTTTTAAAATGAGGAACAGAAAAAAGTCCATTTTCAAACAACCTCTCCCAACATTTATATCACCTCTATGTTTCCTAGTTTTATCAGAGAACCATTAATAGGTTCATAGCATTCTACTCTTCTCAGCTGATTTTTGAATGTCCCAAATATTTTAAATATATTAAGTAAAGTATGTCTACTTATAATTGTACTTCTTTAGAACTTAAAAACTGCATTTGCTCAAAATAATATATGAAGTATCTACTGTATATCCCAAATTATGGGTTGATAGGACACTTAGTGAGTTCAATGGCTATTATAAACATTGAACATAGTAACTCTTTCAGAACATAAAGTAGCTAGAGGTCTTTTCTCTTTCAGAAAAGGGATCATAATTGCCATGGACAAGAAGGAGGTCAAGAAAGTTGACCTCTGTTGTAGAGATGCATATCTTCTTCATGCCTAGAAGGCTAGGAAGCTTCATCTCAATCTGTAGAAAAGCAAGTGAATGTTTTCTTAGTCTTAGTATAACAGAATATTTTTTTTTACTGTGTTATCAGTAGGTGCTATTTGGATATGGAAAACACAGAAAAAGTAGAGAAAAGGCCTATTCTAGGAGAAAGATTCTCAATTGATGTGTGTATTTTATGTAAATATGAAAATTAGAATCACTGATAATGGGAGAATGGTTGTATGAATGGCCCTAATTAATTACCTCCCTGTAGCTACTCTCTTGGCCCTAAATAAATCTAGTCCCCTCTCAGTCTGACACTAGGCCTGGCCATGTGATTTACTTTGTTTAATGGGTTATTAGCACACGGTATAGCAGCTTAAAAATACATGTTTATTTCTGCTTTCACTTTTGTAAAATTTGGCCTGCTCACTCTTGTTTCTCACCACAGCTGTTAGGACATGGCTGGCCTAGCATGTTACGGGTGGAGACACCTGTAACTGAATTGACTTTCCCCAGTTTTCCTGGCCAAGACCATCCTAGATCACTTGACAGTTCACCGCCAAACTCATGAAAGTACACTGAAAGAACATGAAAGAACAGTGGCCAGTGGAACTTGAGCTGATATGCTAAACTCTCCCATTTATGCCCTAAAGTGATCTCAGATGAACACCCTACATGTAGATAAGCATGCACAGTGAAATATATTCCATTTTTGAGACTGATCAAGGCTTTTAGGCAGAAATATCTACCTTAGTTATAATAAAGGATAATTCCTTTCCTTATTACTATTTCCATCTTTTCCTCTGGGTCTGAAATATACTCTGAAAGATAAAACTCAAATTCAAAGTTTACTTTGAAACCCTAAAGGATTAGCTGGGTAGAGCTAGCTTTCTCAAAAGAGAACCAAACATGAACAGGTCCTGCAGCAAAGAGAGAAGAGTGCAATTTCACTCTTATTTGCCTTACTGTTTCCAGATCCTTGTTGTTATTTGTATAAGATCCTTGTTTGGAACAGCCTCCTGTGAGCATATCTCCCAGCTATACCTGGATATGTAATATCAGCCTAAGACTGGGAATTTGCAGGGATATAGCTTCACCATGGGCTTTTTGTGGAGGAGGGAATAATTCTCCTCCTTTGTCCATAATAAGCCGCACGTGAATCATAGTATGCCATTCCTAAACTCCCCACTTTAAAGAAGAAGAAGAGTACCAGCCTGAAAAGCAGAGGAGGACATTTATTTAATGTACATAAATAATTATAAGGTGAGAAGAAGTCTGCACTCTCTAAAGGGAAGATGACATATGGCTCATGGATGCCACAGTAGCACGTGCAAATGTCAAGGCATCACGCTGGAACGCTGGCCTATTTTCTCCACCTTTTGCATTTATCACTTCTTTAGAGATTTATAGTCTCTGAATTTCAGATTTTGGAAGTGTAATGGCTATCACCATGAATAAAATATACCGGTGTACAAGTTATTAATCTCGTGCTCTCCTGGCACTTGCGTGGGGTCTAGCTGAATTTAGACGATAGCATATTCATTCTCTACTGCCTTCACTTAAAACCCTTTTTCGCAACTTTGTAAAATAAGCTTTCTGGTTTGTTTGAATACCTGCTCTGGAATTTTAGTAAGTTGATTCCTTTTCTCAGTGATCTGAAAGATTGCAATGTGTGATGAGAAATGTTCACTCTTGGGGAAAAAAAAAAGAAAAAAACCTTTCTATTTAAAATGTTTACAAACTAGTGTTCATCTAAGATGGGGAAAAGGATTAGCATCAAATGTAACAAAATGCAATAGTACATATTAAGTCAATTTTAATATACGGCAGATGCGGAGATATAAATTCTAAATTATTTTAGGTGCAGTGCCTAAAACATAACATACTCATAGATTTCAAGTAAGATTAAATTTTAATAATATTTCTTTATAAATATGCAGAATCAAAGTGATTTAGATTCTGGCACCATCATAAAGATAGTCTCAAATTTTCAGTTCATCTCTGGTTATTGTCAGTTATGAACAGAATATATGAATTTCTCCATTCTAAGACATTTCATTATGCAAAGATAAATATACAATTATAATACTATAAGATAAATATAGAATTATATGCAAATTTCTTGGATATTTTAATAATATGATATATTCTTTAATAGAATTTTTAAAATGTGACATAAAGTTATCTTCCTAAAATGCTGTGTCCTCAAATTTTTTTAAATTTAAATATTCTAATATTTTGGTAAGCATAACTAACATACATCTATATAAAATAAAGTCTATAGACATGCAGGAGTTCATGAAAATATTGGTGTATGTTGTTTCTCGTTAAAAGTAAAATCTATTTACCAATGTGTTAATAGGTAATTTTAATTCTATGACTACGTGTATTATTTTTTTAACTGGAATTGGTCTTTTGCTGGTTGAATATTTATTTTCATCCCTCTTGAACACGCTTTTCAAACAGCCTTTGGAATAACCCTGCTTCACTTATTAAGAAAACTGAAATCATCAGATCAAAGTATGTTCCATTCTATTGTTGCTTTTGTTTAGAAGGTAAGAAAATTCAGAAATAGTATTGTGGGAAAACATCTGTATTGTGGACTTAAAAAACAAGCAACATACTCGCCACGAAATATTTCAAAACCTTTTGTCCTATTGTCTCGTATTTTCAAACTCATTTCAAACTGTATTCTGTTTTACGATGCACCATCAGGGCTCTAACCACATGTTTTCTTTGCCAGCTCTTAGGTTCCCTGCTGTAGGGAAGCCCAGAAGGGACTTGATCCTTTCTGTCTGCTTCATTTGGGGGCAGTGCTTCTTCAATTCAGCAGGGTACTTGTTACAGGAATAGAAGTTAACTTCAGTTTGTTCATTGTCCCCGTACTTGTAGAACGTGCCTTATCAAATTCCTTCTTGAAGCTACTAGCCAGCCAGCTCCTGTTCCTGAGAGGGCTGGTTGATTCCCAGCTCGTTGGCTCTTCATTTGAGCACCTGAAGTTCAAGCAGCTGAGGCTGGAGCTGAGCAAGACCCATGCCCCTTGGAGAGGTCTGAGTCCCTGTTTTGCAGGGTTCCTTCTCCAAGCTTTAATAATCCAAACCTCTTCCCTTTCTTTCCCTCAGTCCTGTCTCTTGTAGTTACTACCCCTGTAATGCCATAGTGTATCCTCTTTTCCTTTCCAGCTCCCTGACACCTAGTTAACAATACTTTAAATTTTTGGTTTGTATGACTGGGGTGGATTCTGTCTTCTGACCTTGCTGGAAGGTGCAGAAGCAAGAAACACAGTCATTCTGTTTTTCAACATTAATTTTAAAATTAAGGCCTCAATCTTAAGAGTTATGTTCATCCCGGTTTCTAAAACATTATTGTAAACACACCCATACTGTGAATATTGAGGGAGTACCACCTTAAAATAAATGAAAGGACAGAAATTAAAATATAATGAACTGTTCCTGTATGCTAGACCCTATGTTCTAGAAGTTTCCATCATTTACATATAATATCAAACTCAAGGGAAAAAAAGGATTACCCACAGATTATATATAAGAATATTTTTAAATTTTAAATTATTTTTTTATTTTTTAAAAGTTTTTTTTTATGTTTTTTTTAAGAGAGAGAGAGAGAGAGAGAGAGAGAGAGAGAGAGAATCCCAGTGCAGAGTTTGATGTGGGGCTCCAACTCACAAACCATGAGATCATGACCCGAGCTGAAATCAAGAGTCCGATGCTTAACCAACTGAGCCACCCAAGTGCCCCTATATAAGATTATTTTAGAAGTTTGAATTCTTTATACTCTTAAGCGTTCATAATTTAGATAAAAATAATTGCTTAACCTTTAACACAAGTAGAAATTCAATAACACTAGCAATAAATTCCAAAAATATTGCCAGCTACCATGTATTGAACATTTATTTCCTTGTAGGCATTCTATTAAGTGCTTTCCATACCTTATTTCATTTGATCTTCAAAAATCACTCAAGACAATAACAAACTTATTGTCATCACTGTTTTCAAAGGAGGTGTAGATATATCAAATAATTTACAGAAGATTACACGCTAATTGACTGAGAGGACAGGAATCCAGGTTTTGTTTTCTGTTATTTTTTTTAAACAGCAAAGTCTGTGGTTTTGAAAATCATATTTCAATTTACTTTCCAATTATATGGCTAAGGATAAATGAATTTTTACTTAGCTTTTAAAAACTTTTTGTGCTTATTGTTTAATCTGTTGTCAGTAGCTGCACTCATTTCCATAAATTGCCCAAAGTCTCTGGCAGAATGGTCCGCTACTAGTCCTCCTGCTCTTTATTTAGACCTGCTTTTAGTGTTTCTCTTTCTCCTGAACTCGAAGTCTATTCCTCATTTTCTAAAGCCGATATTCATGCAACAATTCTAAAAAAGTCCTATATTTGATTATGCCCCTACATTCAGAGAAGTTAACGGCTATCAAGAGCATCTACACTGTGCTGTGTGATCTAACCAAAAAACTGGAGTGCCATCCATTCATATTTTGGGTCCAAGGGTCATAGTAGTCCATATACTAAACCTAAGTCTTATTACCATTCCTGCACTTACATGAGAAGTGTGAGGTCTAGTGCTTATATAATTCTTTAGATGATTAATGATGCAAAAATAAATGTAATTGATGGTGCCAAAGGTTTCATAATGTTGCTTAGCATAGATTTGCTTGTGTATTAATTAAACCTATTCTATCCATTAGCTATCAATCTATCAATGCTAATTGATAGCTATCAATTAAATAGCTATAGGTACAGAGTTTTGTAGAGGATCAGAATATGCCTCCCCAAATATGCCATTTTGGTGTAAGGATTATTTTGAGCTAAAGACAGTTGGGAAACGGAAGATACCAAAAAGCTCTCTGTCCTCTAAAGGACAGAGGAGTCTTTGACTAAAAAGGAAACTTGCAACAACTCTACACTCTTATGTGCCTGGACACAGTACTGAGTAGAGGCTACTTGACAAATCTTACAAAATGACTCTTATCTTCCATTAGTTTCTTCTTCTATGTTTACCTCTGCACAATTTGCCCTTGTTAAAAGCCTAAACCCCAAGCCCCTTTTCCATTGTCTTTTCACTTTTCTGCAAATTCGTTGTTCTTTACGATGCTATATAAGCCCCAAGTTCTAACCACCCCTTTGCGATACTCACTGAACTTCAGTCACATGTATACATGATGCACATGTTAACAAACTGTTTTCTTGTTAATTTGCTTTCTATCAGTTTAATTTCCAGGCACCCAGCTAGAGAATGGAGGAAGGTAAAGGAAGTTTGGTTTTTTGCTTGTTTCCCCCCCCCCCCAAACTAGTAAAATTCTTTACTTAAGTAAAAAAGCTTGAGTTCATATTGTCTTCTGCCTGATTCTAGAGGAATATGTCTGACAATGGATGCCAGACATATTGTATAAAAAGAGAAAAGTGCTAATATTTGGAACCATCATTTGCTAAAATGTTAAATTGTCTTTGGTAATGGTCACAGAATCCTCCTAAGGAAAGTATTGAAAATGTATTTCAGAATATTTTTCTGGCTAATCTGTAGAACCTGTTCTGTAGAACAGGTGATCCTTCCTTACCAGGATAAAAATATCAAATGGCCCTTGGAAAAAACAAGTCCTGAGTTATTATAAGAATGAGTAGTGAATGAAAAAAAGTGATATTATTCCCCTTTATGGACACATCTTTCACAGGCAATGCAGATAAGGTCTGATTTCTAGACAGGTAGGTAAAGCAGGTGTTGTTGTGCCTGGAGCATGTCAATCCTTGGTGACTAACTCTATTACCAGAAAAGGAGGGGACAAAGTTGTCTCTGAGAACCAGAAGACAGGGATTAGGTGGGGTGGGTGAACACTATTTGAAAAGAATAGTAAGATTTGAAGAGTAAAGATCGCCTGTACTCATTTCATGGTGTTGTAGATAAGTTACAGAAAAGGAAACCACAAAATATCTGACTTCAAGGTTCAAGTATATGATGATATGGGCAATTGTGTCCTGCTGTTCATCATTTTCACAAGATTCAGTATAAGAAGAAATGGACTTTCATTGGAGCCAAGAGGGACTAGGTTTTCACTGAAGACAGAATGAATTGATAGCAAGTATTAAAACTTGATATATGTTGCGAGGGACATTGTGTAACTAAGTATGTCACAGACTCCATGTGGTAAAGAAGTTTAGTGAAAGAAAAATTACTTTGGATTGAAACAAGCAAGGAAGACTTTTTATGGGCCATAAAATGTGACCTGAATTCTATACTAACATCTGAGAATGTCACTGAAATCAAAGTGATCAGGGAATAAACAAGACAGGAAAACATTTAGAATTTGTTCTAACATTTATTTTTTATTTTTCATGTCTTATTAAGTCGGAGAGATTTTTATATGCTGGGCATTGTTCTAAATGTTTGATCTATATTATGTCATTAAATCCTCCCAACAGTGCTATGAACTCAGTCAGGCCCTGGTGTTATCATGACTTTGCAAATGAGGAAACTTGAGCACAAAGGACAAGGTCCCTGATTGTCATTTGGCTACTAAGTTGCTGAAGTGGGCTTTCTTTCCTGCTAGTTTGGATTCAGAGACCAAGGCCTTAACCATTGACAGGGCATGTTGTTCTCTTTCCCAAAACCACACATTACCACGTCCACATACCAAATTAAGACACACTGACATCCAGAATGTAGGGTCGCCTCGATGTTGATTTCCAATTTAAGAATGGCTTTGTTATAAAAAGAAAAAAAAGAATCGCTTTGAATACTGAAAGGTACGCTGAGGTTTTGTTTGTTTTCGTTTCCTTTTTGTAAAAAGCATCTCTTTGTTGGAAAAGGTCTTCAGAGATTAAGAAAGAACTGAAGCTGAATTAAAACTATTATTCTCACAACTAAAGCAGCAAGGTTTTGAAGACAATGAAAAAATGACATGAGCATGTTTTTCCCCTCCATTACTACCTTCTACCCTCCCATGCATACATGTATTATTTTGGTTCTTGATATACAGACATAGTTATTTTCAGCAGTTTACTTTTCTTTGTTTCACCTATTTTAAAAATATGGATTTAGAGCTTCCATGGTCATTTTCCTTTCAATCTGTCCTTCACTCTCGAACAGATATTTAACCTCTTGGTGTGCAGTTAATATTTGGTGCTAAAAAAAGGTCATTGACCTTATACATCATGTAGTGTTGTAAATATGCTTAGAGGGAAACAGCATTCGTTCACTACTTGCTACTGGCGCACTTTATATTTGGCCTCAACACTAATTCTGTTCCCTGCGTATCTGAACGTGGTTAACCGATATTGCCTTCACGTTCTACGGTTAGTTTTTCACCGCAAGTCTATTAACACAGCACTTCTGAGAGACTCTTTGGATTATCGTTTCTTTCTTGGCCTTGAACTTGCAATCACAAATTCCATTTAAAAGGAACGTGTTGCCCCAACGTCCACTACAACAGCCCTGCAAACTAGAAGCCCAGTAGTGAGTTGACAGAACAGATGATTCACACAAACACAAGCAATCATACATAAGAATGAAGCCCCCTAATGCATCCCTCAGCCCACCAAAACAAAACAAAACAAAACAAAACAAAACAAAACAAAACCTTTCTTATTAAGACCTTCCATTACGTCTTTGTCACTTGGTGCAAAGTCTTTAAAAAGTGAAACACTCACTTAACTCTTCATCCCAGCTAGATTGCAAAATTCCCTGGTGGAAAATTAGGTAGTTTGGAGAGTACATTGACTTGTGCAGATGAAAAGCCACCCTAATGGTCTGAAGAGTTAATACGCTCCAACACCCTCCTGCTGTAAATTGGTTGGAGGATGCCCTAGTGATCCAAAACAGTCCATGTTCAAGTGCATCTTTTAACACCTAGTGTGGGAAGGCTTATTTAGCCACTGAAGAAAATTTAAATCACAGACGGCCTGTTGTCTAAAGCATCCTCAAGGGGTGAACGACTACTCTGAAAGCTGCATTAACTCGGTAGAAAAACTTATAAAGCAATCCCCTAGTGGCCTGAAGGAGTTAATGCCCGAGTCTCTGCTAAAGTCAAGTCAATTCTTTAGGGTCAGGAACATAACAGGGTCTTTGCTTCCAGGCCAAAATGCACAAGGGCACTCAGTAACAGCAGAGGGGGAGGCGTTTGATTAGGAGAGGGGCTGACAGAAATGATGGTGTTTCTTTCAGCACTATCTTCGAGGCTGAAGTTGTTAAAGTATTATGATTTGGTGGCTTAAACATGTTGGGATGCTTAAGACTTTTAACTTCTAACCTAGAATAATTTGACACTGTGGGGAAAAGAACAAGTTTTCCTATTTTGAAATATGTAGAGACGAAACCAGCAACTCTGTTGATGCTACAGCTTATTAAAGATGCAAATTAAAAATATCAAAAAGCATGGAGATTTGCTTAACCTTTTACCAAGTGTAAATCTTTAATCTGATCTTAATATGAACTTCATTGATTTACTTAAGTTTAATAACACGGTGAACTTGTGAGGTGTTAACAGTACCTTTAGTGGTCAAGTATTGCATTTTAGAATTGCTAGAATTTTCTAGAATTGCTAGAAAAAGGTTAATTTGAAATCCAGTCAGGAAATCATATTATATTACACAACATATATCTGCTTTAGTGAAGAACTGACAAACTACAAATGCCTCAGAGGAAAAATTCTACTGAATTAAAAGCAAAAGATTAATGTACTTGGAAATGAATTTGCATTCAACTGTAAAACAATGCCATTATGCCATCCTTTCTTTCTTTTCTTCTTTTTTTTTTCTAATGTAAACAGTCATTTCTGAGGCTCCTGTTACTAAATTAGAAGGTTATATAATGCAAAATGCAATTGAAGACATTTGGATTAAAACAAAAAAAAAATCAGTAGAAAGTTTTATTATAAACACTAGCTTTCACTTAGTACTTTATTGTTGGGTTACTTTTGAACTTTTTTTTTTTCATTTTACAATAAACTTAAATTAGCCATGCTACATTAAAAATTTAAAATATACCATGCAGGAAAACAGCCACTGTTATAGCCTTTAGAATATGATTTAATTTAGCAATTTCAGAAGTAGCATTAATAAAAACAATATAATATCCAAATGACAAGAAAATAAGGCAGGCTTCCATGCTTATACAGGCCATTTCTTTCATCTTCTCAAAAAATTAGACTCACAAACATGTCATAATTACTTGAAATTGTCTGCAGTATCAGGAAGAATAGTTTAAAATCACTTTATCACATGCCAAACCACAGTCTATCTCTGACAATGTAAATTAGTCACTACTAAAAATAAGGGATGATGATTAATTACCCGAGAGCATACCTGCCAGAATTACCAGTCACTGGAACCGGATTTCTTGCTGAAACATACACTATAATAATTTAGCTACATGCTTCAACATTTCACCTAGTCTAAGACACAATCTTTATGGTCTGAAAATAAATAAAATATTCCTGAGGTAAATCTGTATGGTGCTAACAGAATAAACAGATAAGTAAACAATTCTGTTAGTGAATATCTACATATAACAAATGCTTATTTTATCCATGACTTGTGATGTCTCAAAAATGGCTGGTCAGGGCAGTTTATATCATTGTCAAATATGACTTCCATCTTGAAAACTCTAATTTGATCCCTATATCCCCAATCATTTTAAATTACTCTTTAGTCTTTTTTTCTTTTCCTTTTTTCTTTTTTGCATTCAGGGAGAACCAGTTCTTCCAGTGAGAAGATCATAATATACTCGTTGGGTTAATATACTCACATGCCTTGGATAGTATTTAGTGGCATGGCTGATTAATTTTCTAAAGATCACTCTTGAACTTCAAACAGGCTTTACATTTCTGACAATTGAGCCATTATGTATATTATATTATCAGATAAAATATGAAATCTTTGGTGATTCTGAGCTAATTGAATTTTGGTTTCCAATTCCTAATGCATTCAATTAATAAATATTTTATTTCACTAGATTTGCAGTTGTTTACTGTTTTCAGTAATAAAGAACTCTGCTAATAACAAAATGCTGCTTTTTGAAATCTCTCTGAAGAACAATGAAAAATTGTTGCAGGAAAGGCCTTTCTTCAGGAAATTATTTAGCTCCTATTGATGGAAATAGATTCCACTCTCCAGAGGTTTTCCTCTTCCCTTATCCCCATGAATTTTTCACAAAGCCCCTAGAGCAATTAATGAATAAATCAGATTAGTTCACTCCACCAATCAAAACTTTTCAAAATGGCCTCTGATTCAGTTTATAATGTTCTACAACATAGATTTGGTGGCCTAGAATGATCTTTGCTATGTCTACCTCTTAGACCTTATTTTTAGCACTATTTCCCCTAACTAACCAAATAAAAGCCAGCGGGTCTTTAATGTATACAAAATGCCAGTCCTCACAAGATATTTGGATGTGCGATTTATTTCTGACACTTGCACTGTTGAATTTGCTTCCAATATGCTTCCACTCTTGATCTGTATAATTAATACTTATTCCCGGTCTCCTTTCATTTTTTAATGTTCCTACCAATATTCCGCTACAACCGCCACCATCACCATCATCACTAAAATCCTTCTGTTATATGGTTGCAAAACATTTTTTTTAACACTTATTCATTTTTAAGAGACAGAGAGGGACAGGGTGTGAGTGGGGGAAGGCAGAAAGAGAGGAAGACACAGAATCCAAAGCAGGCTCCATGCTCTGAGCTGTCAGCACAGAGCCCGATGTGGGGCTTGAACCCACGAACTGTGAGATCATGACCTGAGCTGAAGTTGGATGCTTAACCAACTGAGCCACCCACGTGCCCCAAAACTGTCTTTTGATGTAAAACAGAAAAATGCAGGATGTATTTTTCCTGTATCAAACCTACAAATGCATGCAACATCCATGTTTATTTAGGTCTTTGTTCTGTGCATCATTTTTATAGATTTATCACCAAGTAAATATAATAAGAAAAGAGAAGGAAATATGAAAGAGAAATAGCATGTATAAAAACTTAGGGATCACTCACACAATAAGAGATAGATAATCTGAGTAGCCTTACATCTATTCAAGAAATTGAATCAATTATCAATAAACTTCCTAAACAGAAAACACCTGGCATGGATGAGGTAACTTGCAAATTCTACCAAATGTTTAAGAGAGAAGAGAAAAGCAGAAGGAATGCTTTTGAACTCATTCTATGAGGCCAACATTATCCTAATACCAAAACTCAGACAAAGACACCACCAGGAAAGGAAACTGCCAACCAATGTCTCTCATGAACATAGATGCAAGACCCCTCCACAAAATCTTAACAAATCAAGTCCAACAATGTATAAAAATAAATAGACATGATAACTAAGTGAGATTTATCCCAGGTATGCAGTTTGTTACAACATTTGAAAATAAACTAATATAATCTGTCACATCAATTAACTAAAGAAGAAAATACATGTGATCACATTAATAGAGGCAGAAAAAGTATGTGACCAAAATCCAGCAGTCGTTAATGATAAAAACTCTTAGAGAACTAGGAATGAAAGGAAAATCCCTCGACTTGATAGAGAATATCTACAAACAACAACAACAACAACAACAACAACAACCACACAGCTAACATCATGCTTAACGGGAGAAACTTGAAGTTTCCCAGTAAGCTTTATTTACAATTACCTAAACTTGGAAACAACTGACATGCTCATCAGTAAATGAATGGTAAAAACCAAACAAACAAACTCACAAAAAACCTGTGGTATATCTGTACAATATAATGTCATTCAACACTGAAGAGAAATGAGCTATCAAACTCTGAAAAGACAAGGAGGAAACTTAAATGCATATTACTAAGAGAAAGAAATGAGTCTGAAAAGGCTACATACTTTGGAGTCCAACTATATGACATTCTGAAAAGGTGAAACTATGGAGACAGTAAAAAGATCAGTGGAGATCTTCCCTATGACCCAGCAATAGCACTGCTAGGAATTTACCCAAGGGATACAGGAGTGCTGTACCCTAATGTTTATAGCAGCACTTTCAACAATAGTCAAATGATGGAAAGAACCTAAATGTCCACCAATGATGAATAGATAAAGAATTGTGGTTTATATACAC
This sequence comes from Puma concolor, assembly GCF_028749965.1. NCBI lineage: Eukaryota > Metazoa > Chordata > Mammalia > Carnivora > Felidae > Puma > Puma concolor. The sequence goes on along the minus strand of NC_141670.1, from coordinate 178,924,796 downwards.
AATGGAATACTATGTGACAATGAGAAAGAATGAAATATGGCCTTTTGTAGCGATGTGGATGGAACTGGAGAGTGTTATGCTACGCGAAATAAGTCAGGCAGAGAAAGACAGATACCATATGTTTTCACTCCTATGTGGATCCTGAGAAACTTAACAAAAGACCATGGGAGAGGGGGAGGAGAAAAAAAAAAAAAAGAAAAAAAGGTTAGAGAGGGAGGGAGCCAAAACATAAGAGACTCTTAAAAACTGAGAACAAACTGAGGGTTGATAGGGGGCGGGAGGGAAGGGAGGGTGGGTGATGGGTATTGAGGAGGGCACCTGTTGGGATGAGCGCTGGGTGTTGTATGGAAACCAATTTGACAATTAATTTCATATTAAAAAAAAAAAAAAGATCAGTGGAGCAGGCCTGGGGGCCTTAGTCCGTTAAGCTTCCGACTTTTGCTTAGGTCATGTTCTCATGCTTTGTGGGTTTGAGCCCCTCTAAGGCTCTGTGCTGACAGCTCAGAGCCTGGACCGTACTTCAGACTCTGTGTCTCCCTCTCTCTCAGCCCCTCCCCTGCTCACACTCTTGTCTCTCTCTCTCTCAAAAATAAAATAAATATTAAAAAAAAAAAAAAAGATCAGTGGTTTCCAGGGATTAAGGGGAGGGATAAATAAATAGGAGGAACACAGAGGCTATTTAGGGCACTTAAAGTAGTCAGTATAACACTATAATGGTAGAGGAATGTCATCCAACATTTTCCAAACCCATACAACACACAACACCAAGAGTGAACCCTAATGTAAAGTGGATTTTGGATGATGATGATGTGTCAATATAGGCTTATCAATTGTAACAAATGTAAACAAATGTACCACTCTGTATGGGATGCCAGAAGTCAACAGTAAGGGACGTCGTGCATATATAGGTATAGGGGGATATGCCAACTCTCAGTACTTTCTGTTCAGGTTTGCTGAGAACCTAAAACTGCTCTAAAAATTAAGTTTATTAATTACAATTATTACTTAAAAAGATAATTATAAAATTAATGAATAGAAAGTGTATTCATTGAAAAAAAAAAGACCACAATGTCTTTTTAAGAAGAACAAAAATATTTAAAAAGAGGAGCATGGGTGTGTGTCAGCAAGATACCTCCTTAATTTGCAAAATATGCAAATACAAAAAAAATAAAGGTAGACATCAATAACTGAACTCAGTTACTGAAGCAGATATTATAAACAAGGCAGTTCAAGAAGGTGAAAACTTGATGAAGAAACTGATGACATAAGATACATCAATGGAATTATAGAAACATAAGTGAATCAGGGAGTTAATCTCCCAATAAGCTGTTTTTTCTTGAAAATATTACCCAACTTTTATAGCCCAATAGGTAAAATAAAGGGATGAACTAAATAATCTCCCAGCCCTAAAATTACAAAATCTTAAGCAGGTATTCCTTAAAATTACTAAGTTCCAGAAGTTGTGAAACATAATAGAAATATGACTCAAAGTATAAGATAATATGGGAAGATAGTTCACAGAATAAAGGTTCTAAAGAAAATAAGATATGTGAAGTCTTTATTGAAAGAAAGAGGATGAAAGAGAGAAAAGCTTGGAAAAAAGATGAAAATAATGTCCTTAGACAATGAGAAATGGAAAGGTAGTTTGAGACGAGGCCAAAGAGAAAAGGGAAAGAGGAAAAATTAGAGAACAGTGCTGTTAAAGGTCAATTTAACCTTCACATCAAAGTTTAACTCAATTTCCTGGATACATTTTGAGGTTAGCAATGTCTTATTAACTTAGTTTTCTCTGACTGCAGCTGGAATCTAAATGTGATCCTTCTGACTGCTGAGCACAGGAACTGGCCCACAGATACTTGAAGGTTTACGGTGGTCACATTCTGCCTGCATTCACCACAGCAATCTCATCAGATCCGGAGGACAAGCACACACCTAAATAAAAGTCTATATGTCTGATATATTGGGATCCTTGATATGCTATGAAGAAGCCTCTCATTTGTAATACTTCCTTCCCCCTTGATTCACAGCTCAATGGGTTAGAAATTTTGGAGGGAACAACCGTGATTTCTTAGAAAGCATACTGGCTTAGAAACTTCAAGTTCAAGTCATGCATCATCTACTTATCAGCCATGCACATTTAAAAGATAATGTTATTTTATTAAATTTTTTTTAACATTTATTTATTTTTGAGACAGAGAGAGACAGAGCATGAACGGGGGAGGGGCAGAGAGAGAGGGAGACACAGAATCCAAATCAGGCTCCAGGCTCTGAGCCATCAGCCCAGAGCCTGACGCGGGGCTCGAACTCACGGACCACGAGATTGTGACCTGAGCTGAAGTCGGGCGCTCAACCGACTGAGCCACCCAGGCGCCCCCAAAATAATGTTATTTTAGAGGCACCTGGGCGGCTCAGTCGGCTAAACAACTGACTTTGGCTCAAGTTATGATCTCATAATTCTTGGGTTCGGGTCCCACGCTGTCAGTGCAGAGCCCGCTTGGGATTCTCTCTCTCCCTCTCTATGCCCGTCCCCCACTTACATGCTGGCTCTCTCTCTCAAAATAAATAAATAAATTTTTAAAATGGTTATTTTATTGTGGTAAAAATATAACATGAATTCTACCCTGTTAACATTTTTTTTAAGTGTGCAATAAATTATTGTGGACTCTGGGCACAATGTTACACAGAAGCTCTCTAGAGTTTATTCATCTTGTGTGACAAAGTGTATGCGCTTTCGTTGGTTGCCCCACCTTGGCCTCTTCCTCTAGTGCCTGGCAACCCCCACTCCACTGTTTGATTCTATGAATTTGACTATGTTACACACCTGATCTAAGTGGTATTATGTGTCTTTCTTTGACTGAACTTATTTCACTTACCACAATGTCCTCAAAGTTCTCCAGGACATGCCACATGATGGGGCAGAGAACAAGTCTTAAATTTAAAAAGGTTGAAATCATACCAAAGATCTTTTCTAATCATAATGGAATGAAACTACTATTTGTCGAAGGAAAGTTGAAAAATTCACAGATATGTGGAACTGAAGACACAGCTTTTTCTGAGTCACCTAAGCTTCCATGAACCTAAATTTCTTAATCTGTGGAACTCTGCCCTCTTATGGTTAAAGTCAGCTTGGGATCTCAGCTGACTTCTCTAAATGAAATGGAGCTGCTGAGAATGTAGTCACTACCTGGGTCATCTGTCCCAGGATATACACATAGTGTGACAATCACCCAGTCTGAGTCTTTTCCTAATAGCCACATCTTCATGAACAGACACTTTTTTAGTAATGAAGCGATTCAGGCAGTCACATGCATGACTGTACCAGAAACTTGTGAATTCACTAATGTCATTATTGCTTTGGCTGAAAGCTACATTCCTGAAGAGCAAATTAAAGTCTGAGGAGGACAGCATATAGAAACAAAGTAGTCGCACAGGCCCATATATGAATGAATTTCTTCAGATCTGCCAATAGCAGTTCTAAAGGTGGGACAAGCAGAGTAATTTCTGGGGGACAGGAACGGAGGGAGACTAAAGCGATTCATGTCATAAAGTCTGTGGGAGCCGAGACTGGCGACAGCGACAATACACATTCCCTACATCCAGTTTTGCTGGAGGCCTGCCTTGCCCTCTGCTTTCTTAGCCCCACCAGGATATGACAAGTTCAATGGAAATTGAAGTGTTTTAGAAAAATTCTAAAATAAACCTCAAATACTTGTTTAGAGGATCCAAGTGATTTAAGTAAGATGTGACAATGGATGAAAACTTGACCGTTAAAAGTAGTATAGCATTCCCCTATACGAGCTATTTGAAAGAGATTATTTTTATCTCAGGAAGCTACATTCTCATATTCGAGAATTTGAATCAAAATTGTTGAATCCTGGTTCACCAGCTTGGTTCCTAACGCAAGGTAATATGAAGAAGATCTAACCCAATTAAGTTTCAAGACGAATGTTTTCAGTTGCATTAATCATTGCTCTGGGAGCTTTGGTAGTTCCTTATATATATGTCAAGATATTAGGGAGTTTGGTTCTATTTTCTTGGGCCTGAAAAAAACTACTCTTTCTGTATTGTCGACATTTCATATTTTAGCCCATACTTTGAGGGTGTTTTCTGGTCACCGTGCCGATCTATTTGGTAATTTTGATAATTTGCCAAATCTGGACATGTTACTTATCACATGCTTCTTCTATATTAACTCCACCAGGCACTCAGGAAAACTATCTCAAAATTGCCTATCATGAAAAGCCATACAATTTGTAACAAACGCTCCGTCAATTTTATAACTTGTAAAAAGTGAAATGGGCACCGATGTGATGGCGGCCAAATGAAAAATCACGGCAAAACCTCACTACTACTGTGTGATTGCTTTCATAACCTCATCCGCTCCGTTTATCCATGAAAAGAATATTCACTATACATTGTTGATCTTCATATCATGTTTCAATCTCTCGTGCAAGCCTTGTCTGAGACCCAGTAATTGTAGGTGTTGTCCACTGCTTTGGAACTCCATTGGGCTGATGGTCAAGGATACAGAGCCACAGCTCTGTGACAGGTGCTAGTGTCCGTGGACATCTATGGTGACCCAGAAGGGGCCTTAGCAGCTGCTTGGATGCCTGGACATAATGAAGGTGAATTTGAACAATTTAACTGACACCATTTCTTCAAGTTGGTCTAAAAAGAAACCCTGATTGTAACACCAGTAACACTTGCTCTAAAAGAAGTAAAATTAGACACTGACGTACTCGTCCAGGTGACAAATACTATTGACTTCCTACTATGTGTCAAGCAGCGTGCCAAGCACTGGGGACAAATGTGAGACAAAGTTCTGTACCACAGGCAGTTGTAGTCTCCCAGAGGGAGATAAGAGACTGAAGAAAAACAAATAGGAAAGTATATTTCTTGGTACTGTTATGATTTATTTCTACATTCCTTCTATGTTCTGTATGTTTTATTTTTAATGTTATTTATTTATTTTGAGAGAGAGAGAAAGAGAATGAGAATGCAAGCAGGGAAGGGCCAGAGAGAGAGAGGGAGAGAGAATCCTGAGCAGTCTTCTCACTGTCAACACAGAGTCGGACGCGGGGCTCAATCCACAAAGTGGGAGATCATAACCTGAATCGGAATCAAGAATCAGACAGTAAACCAACTGAGCCACTCAAGTACTCTAATGTTTTGTATATTTTTTAAAGGGCGTCATCTCTAACAGAAGTCTGCTTTTTTCGGTTAAGTCGTAGCAGTCTTTTATTTCTGAATTGTTTTGATTAATGGTTCAGAAATAGACACACCGCATATATTTTCAAACATTTATTTACCACTAACAAATTATAGAAAAGAAGCTCTACACTCATTAATTATCATTTTCTTCTGGACCTTGCATTTTATTGACATAAACTCAATCAATTTACTTTTTATTCAAACGAAAATTTTGACATATAACCTACATGTAATAATCTGTTTGAAGCATCAAAGTTCAGTCAGCATTGCCAAACATACAACCACCACCACAATCAAAATGAAGAATATTTGCATCGAGACAAAATGTTCTTTTATACCACCAACCCCTGGTAACCATTGACCTGGGTTTTTGTTTGTTTTGTTTCGTTTTTGTCACTGTAGATTGGTATTGCCTTTCCTAGAATCACGTAAAAATGAAATCATCCAGTGAGTACTTATGGCATTTTTTCTCCAGCAGATTTCTGAGATTCATCCATTTTGTTATGTGAATATGTAGTTCATTCCTAATTATTTTTGGGCAGTCAACCAAGTTTGGATACAATAAAATCTGTTTACTCTTTTACCCAAACATTTGGGGTGCATCCAATTTCTATTATAAACAAAGTTGTCATAAACAGTTTTGTAGAAGTCTTTGCAAAGTCATATTTGTGTGTTTTCTTGGGTAAATAAGAGTGGAATCATTCGACTGCATGTTAAGTATGTAAGAAATTGCCAGACTATATTCAGAAGTGACCATAATCTATATTCCCACCAAAAACTAATGAAAATGTGAACTCTAGGTACTGTCAGTATTTAATTTTGAACATTCTAGTGGGCACATAGTAATATATCATTGTGGTTTTAATTTGTATTTTACTAATTCCTAATGCTCTTCTGAATATCTTTTCAGTTACTTGGGGTCATTAGTATATTTTACTTTATGAGGCATCTCTTCAACCATTTTCCCAATTTTATTCAAATTGACTGTCCTTTGATTATTGAGTTGTAAGATACACATGTATATTATATATATATATATATATATATATATATATATATATATATATATATAAACCCCTTACATGCAAACATGCAAACATGTGAGAGATCCATGGAGAATTATCTCTCAACATAAAATTGTATGAATATTAATAATGCAAAACTTAAAATCTGAATATAGATATATCTATAGCTATATATCTATATACCTATATCTCTCTCCATATATATCAGTTAGAAATATCTGTATCTATATCGATATTGATATATCCATATACCTAGATATCTATCTATAGATATTTATAGATACTTATGTATGTATATCTGTATATATATAAACCTGAATGTATATATTATGTATATATATGTATGTATATGTATACATATGTATGTATGTATATGTATATATATATGCATGTATGTATATGTGTGTATATATGTATATATATACAATGACAGATATAGATATTCCAACTGGGAATATTGATATCTATATGTATATCTACATGTATACATGTTTTTACCAACCTTACTATTCATTCTAAAATTACTGTCTCAATTCCTCCCTTTAAATTGTAGTCAAGCCTGAGGGGCCTAGTAGGTTAAGCCTCTGACTTCGGCTCAGGTCATGATCTTGTGGTTCATGAGTTTGAGCCCCATGTCAGGCTCTGTGCTGTCAGCACAGAGCCTGCAGTCTGCTTCAGATTCTGTGTTTCCTCCTCTCTCTGCCCCTCCCTTGCTCGTGTTCTGTCTTTTTCTTTCTCAAATAATAAATGAAACTTAAAAAAAAAAACTTTTAAACACGCAGTCAACTTGTGGACCATTTATGCCCAGTTGAGCATAAAATTTTGTCAGTTTTTTCTATAAGGATTCCCATAGGATTCCCTCAAATCCCATATTAAAAAAATGTTTATTTATTTTGAGAGGAAGGAGGGGGAGAGTCAGAGAGAGAAAGGGAGAGAGAATCCCAAGTAGGCTCCTTGCTATGAACACAGAACTCTACGTAGGACTCGATCTCATGAACCTGACCTGAGCTGAAATCGAGAGTCCAATGCTTAACCAGCTGAGCCACCCATCTCAAATCCAATGAATCAGCATGTAAGGGGGGCCCTCAATATTCCTCTTTCACAAAGTCATACCTCTGTCAGTATCATCATCACCAAAACTGTCAAAATTGTGAATGGTCTGAGATCTTACCTCACTTGCCAGCTACCAAGTTAGCCTGACATGGTCTAATGGATACTAGAAATAAGTAAGACTACTAGGTCAAAGGACATCATTACTCACAACAATAGCAGTCCTCACAGTATTAGATTTTTGTCATGAGGTTCTGTTAAAGAAAACAATATTTATTCAATGACATTTATTGCTGAATGGTAAAGCTGACTTTATTCCAGACCACTGCAGTATGTGTCGGGAGCATTACAGTGGAGTTCTGCAGTGGAGAGAGCTTGGGCTTAATTCCAAATGCAACAAAGAAAACTGGGAATTTATAGCTAAGGGATGAGAGGGGCAGTGGATACAAAATTACTAAGAGGAAACATCGGGGGTAAGAAAGAATTATGCTAAAGTGATCTAACAGGATTCTTACAGAAACTGGACAATGCAGAAATAAACACAGAGGCCCAAAAGTCAGAGAGAGCCTAGTTGAGAAGAGATTTCAGAAGAGCCCTACCTAGATTTTGGTCAAGGAGAAAATCTTTGTCAGTTGCCTACACACCATTACGTGGTGGGAAACGTGAAGAGAGCTATGTGACAGCACACATGCAGTGAGTTGCATTACAGGAGTCTGAATATTAGGAAACTTGAATCTTTCATAATGGAAGTTGACATGTCTATTCTTTGCTCTAGAGAGAGACACTATCTATTAGAATTGGAGAGTAAGTAAACCATCTTTTTGCTCCAGAGAGAGATACTATCCATTATCTAAAGTCATTTGCTGAACAAACATCTCTGAAAAGACAGAACAAAAGGCAGTCAGTGTTTTTGTTTGTAACAGATGCAAACATGGGAGAGATCCATGGAGAATTATCTCTCAACATAAAATTGTATGAATATTAATAATGAAAAACCTAAAATCTGAATTAGAAATAATGTAGCCTATTAGGCACTATACCTGAAATCACATTATTATAATGATAACATTCATTCCAAATATATATATTGGTTCATTACCATGTGCTGAGCATTGCTACAAATTTTTCAGGTCGAAACTTATATTTGGAAAAAGAAATCAGTGTTGCCTTTAGACTCAGACAAGAGGACAAATGATCCTCACATATCAGGAACACAAATATGGATCAATATATAAAAAAACAAATAGTTGACTTTTTTACTTGGAATCTGGAGCTCATTTGTGGTACAGAGAACACTATGACCGTACGTAGCCAGTCACCTTCATTAACACTCATTAGGCCTTAGTGAAATGATTCCCCTTAGCTATTATCCTGTATCCTCCAATAAAAGGGCAACTGTTACAAAACCTATGAAAGTGTTGTATATTGTGTTAGTTTGGAAGGTTCACACTGTTTCAGAGTGTAGAGGAGATTGAAAGCGGGAACCTCTTATATCAGAAAAAAATTAATTAATGCGTTTATTTTTACATAATAAAATAAATCACTTTCCAGTCGTGGAAGAATTTTTTTCCCCCTTTTCCTCTTCCTTTTTCCTCTCTTCCTCTTCTTTCTCCTTCTCTTTATGTTCTAATTCACAGTTCCTGAGGGAAATAACGAGTTATCTCCACATTTGCAATGGTCTCACAGAACACTGAAGTATATTTAAAACATTAACACTGAATAAATCATAACTTTTAAAAATATGTATTTATATTTTTCTAGGCAGAATATTTATAAGACATTATGCTGAATCTTTACATGGTCAACTAAAGAGATATTGGTCATTATAGTTTTATTTTATAGTTATTCAATAGGATTTTAATTAAATATTCAATAATTAATAAAACTTTGTTTAAGCAATTTACTTCAAAGATGGACATATTATAACTATAATCTTGACTTTAAATTTTAACAAAACTTAAAAAAAGAATAAAATATGTTAAACATAAAACCATTTTTAATATTTTCAATTTAACTTTGACTTTAATTTGACTTTTTGTTAAAATACTTAAATATTGTATATGTAGAATAAAATTACATTGAATTTTTTAAACTTTTACATCATCACTATCAATTGAATATAACTTATATGAGAATCTTTATTGTAACAAAATAATTTCAGACATTGCTAAAAAAGCAAAAAATAATATGCACAGATAAGAGCATAACATTTTGTAAGTTATTTATATCTTTATTGCCCATCCAAACATCACTAGCCAGTCAGCAAAGTACAAACACATGCAGAAGAAATATTAAATTCAAACTTTGATATTTTGTAACATTAAATCATACCAAAAAGGCTTTCCACATAGATTTATAAAGCTATAACTTTCAAGAAAAGAGGACAGAGTATATTTCATTTAATAGTTTGTTAGTTTTATTTAGAAACGTTAAATCTTCAGACACATCTTCTGTGGCCCTTCATATTTACTCTTGTCATTTACTGTGCAAATTTCGAGGTGGGCCTTCTGGTTGTAGCCCTTTCTCCTTGCAGGAAGGAAAACATTTCGCATGCCAATGGGAAGAAAATTGAAAGATGTGGATTTCAAAGCCTCTGCTATTTTTGTGATGCTAAATGAAAAACCCAAGGTGGATGGGACATTGTTCAGTAGATAGCATCACAAACATAGGCTGTGCAAAGTTGAGCAAGGATGCTAATATGTGCCACTGAGCTATCCTGTTCTAAATAATAAAAAGAGAACTGATTCTAGGAGGGAAGTTAATATATGGGGTGGAGGGAAGGCAATAACTCCAGTAAACACTTCTTCATGGAGAGTTGCCATATGTGAGTGTGAAGAGAAAAACAAGGAAAATAGGGTTTATCTTTGTAGGGTAATGGAGTCATAGCACCAAATAGTACATCGGTCATAAGACAATCATCTCTGAGCTAACATTTTGGAAGCTGAAGTTCAGATTACATATGCCGTGTAATAGGTGCTATACTAATTTCATTTAAACCTCTCAATATATGGCGCCTCACTTCAAAGTGTTACACAAATGTGAATAAGGCACAACCCCTGCTCTTAGGGAGTTTATAATCTATTAAAGAGAGGCATGTGCACAGATAACTTCAAGTGAGTTTTACAAGTGCTAAAGAAGAATTATATAGAGTTTTACAAAAGATAAGGGAGGATGTAAATAAAATCACCTCATATAATTAGTGAAGTCTCAAAAGGGTGATATTTCAGCTGGTAAACTGTTGATTAGACAGACTGAGGATATATTTTAGAAGGAACAACATCTACATAAGCATGAAGAACCAGATAAAGCTCAGGATGAGCAAGAAATGGCTAGTATTGTAGTTTGTCTAAAAGGTAGAACGTGTAAGGGAGACATTTTTGAAATTACTAAAATCTAAGGGAGAGTTTATTACAATTCATTTTTATAACTTCTAGAGGCATGTCATGCATTTTTTATAGTTTAAAAACGTGTTCCAACTCTATTATCTCCTATTTCCTCCTAACATTTCACTTCATTTTCCATTGAGATCTTTTTTAAACCAAGCCATATGATTGGAAGTAGGGAATTTCATAAGTCTAAATCTTGGACATTTCAGATTCCTGCCAGGATAGTGAGTTACTACAGGCTGCACAATCACTTCTCCAAAGGAAACTAAAAGAGTAACAACAAACAGGATTCTAGAAACTAATGGAGAAAAAAAAAATGATCAAGATCTCTATAAGATAGTTTAAGGATGTCTCATAGATGATTGTATTATGCATCTATATGTATTGCACCTGTCTTATATATTCTGTATGTCTTATATCTGTATGTATTATGTGTCTGTGTGTATTATGTCCTTGAACGGATTATGTAAGTCAGAGGAAAACCAGTGGATACGCATCAATATTATTGGATATGTGCACTATGTTGAAATGAGGCTTGTTGAGGTTTCACATTGTCTTACATTGCCCTCAGAAGATCACTGCATTCACCTTTACTGCTGAAATCAATTGCAATAGCCCAAATTGTGAACTAATAAAATATAATATTTAATATCAGGCAGCCTTATACGGGGGAAAAATAATGAAAATATGAAATATGTGTGACTACCCAGTTGCCTTCTGAATTCTCATCTGTTCTGGTCTCACTCTGTCTCTAAGGATTTTGAGATTATAAATGAAACTGTTGCTTCTAAGGTTTAAAGGTAAAAACCTAACTTGAAGAGTTACTTTCAGAGTGGCAACAAAATTCTCTCATGTGTGTTACACCTATGCCTCCGTATTCGCCATGTCTTTAAAACCACCATGACAGAGAGACTGGAGCCTGGGCTTTAAAATAAGCCCCATGCATGGAATAGCTGATTTCTCCAAGGACAATTGAACTTGCATCAAAATAACTAGATACCAGGAAAAAATCCTTTGATGAAAAATAGCAAATTGTACAATGCATTCCATCTGATGCAGAAATATTGAAACCAGTAGATCAGAATTCGAAATAAATAAAATCAATGCACTTAAACCAAAAAAGATTTTAGCAAAATGAAATAAGAATGAGAAATATAAAACAGAGCCAAGCAGGGAAGTCCTGTTTAAATTGCACAGCATTTGAAATTTGTGCTGGTTTCAATGGACATCTCAATAAACTCACCTTAAAAGAAAGACACGTAAGACAATGTTATCTGAAAACCAATATCACTAATATCCGATATAAGCCATCTTTACAGTTTATCATAAACTGCCATACATTGAACCAATTGTGAATAGGTAGATGACAGATAGAAAGATAGGTAAAGATAAAGATATATGCAAAATGGTAGGGTGTGTAAAACTGTAAAAAAATGTGAGTTTTAAGATTAGATTGTGGAAATTTTCAAGAACAACAGCAGGAAAAGTTAACATGATTGATACATAGAAAAAAATGTTGAGGAAAGATGTACTTATGTACAGATGATCCAACAAGATAAAGTAATTTTTAAAAAATGAGATAAAATGCTTTAAATATTAATAAACACAAACTCCCAAGAATGAAACACAAGAAAATTTATGAAATCAATAAAATTATTCATAAGCTCCAAACATGATAAAATTTACAATGTAAACAAACAAATCAAGAAATGGAGGATTATTTTTAAAGAAAAAATTTTAGATTTATCTTAAGCTGCATCTGTAGATATTATAAATAATAAGTTAATATTTACAAATCATTGAAGGAAAGAACTTCGAGTATAGAATGCTATATATAGCAATGTTTCATTAGTTTATAAAAGCACAAATATTATCATGTATAATTGTACTGAAAAAGTTTTCTAGGTGAAAAATTGGCCTTGACACATTAGAACAATAAATCAAACTGAGATTCTTCTAAGGACATGGAAGACATATGATCAAATAGCTTACTAAATCTTATCACTGCCTAAAATGAATAGTAAAAAATGGCTAAATCCAAAAACAGAGGAGAAATAATAAATTCAATAAGCAAATAACAAAATAGAAAGATATAGATAATATACACTAAATTGGGGAGGGAAAGTAACATGAAGGAATTCTAATATTTTTCTTACCATTTTATTAATTTTGTATTATGTAAAAGTTTTGTTTGTTTGTTTTTTTCTTACATATGCCTAACTGGAAAGTATTAAATACATGATTGCCTTGTGTATTAAATACATATCTGTTTTTATGTTTTCCTACTGGTTTCTGTTGAAAAAGAGAAATGTAGTATTTTTTCTACACTTCCTTCCATAGATAAGCCAATAGGTAGAATTCCAGGAATATTTTTTTCTGTAGCTATTCTTCTCTTTCTTATAACCAGAAATACTGAAACCAATAGATCAGAAATTAAAATAAGTAAAAACTTGTTTTTTAATTGTATATTGGGGAGCCTGGGTAGCTCAGTCGGTTGAGCATCTGACTTCGGCTCAGGTCATAATCTCACCGTCTGTGGGTTTGAGCCCCGCGTTGGGCTCTGTGCTGACAGCTCAGAGCCTGGAGCCTACTTCGGATTCTGTGTCTCCCTCTCTCTCTGCCCCTCCCCTGCTCATGATCTCTCTCTCTCTCTCTCTCTCTCTCTCTCTCTCTCTCTCTGTCAAAAATAAATAAACATTACAAAAAACTTAAAAAAAAAACAACAAAAACTGTATAACATCTTCACAAAAAAACAAAAACAAAAACAAAAAAAAAACCCTGGAAAGTGGCCAACTGCCTACAGATCTGTTTACTACAATAAAGGCAGAGCCTGTTTTGGATTCAGAAGACATCTTCTGAAATGCTTCCCTGGCCACTTCTTAATTGCCTGATTTAGGTACAATTTTCCATTTCCTTGGCCCTAGATATATTTATCTGTAAAATAACAATAAAGACAACTTCCCACCATGCATTCCAGAGTTCTTGTAGTAATATGTAATTCTAGTTTATGAACTAAAAAGATAGGTGAAGTTAGGTTACTAATTAAAGACATGTATGTAACTGTTGCAAATATTTCATTAGTTTATTTTATATACTAAATGTATCTTCCTAAGTGACGACACACCATATATTTAATAACTTTTTTTTACACCAAAAATGTCATTCCTGAAAATATCCAGTCCCCTAAAGAATCAGCGGTCATTTCTAGATTCTTTAAGAAATAGCTACTATTTATACTTAAGTTTATCCTTTAATTATCCCATGAGAAAAAATAAACCCTTGGATCAAATTTAGAAAGAAAGAATGTATATACAGAGATATATAGGAAAGGAAAGGGAAAGACAGAAAGAGAAAAGAAAGAAAAGCTGGTGGCTGTTACTAATACTCAGTGAGATTGTCTATGTATGAACTGGTAGGTGAGCAAAATTCAGAAACACTGAATTATTCCACAAACCACACTAGAATCAGAGCAGAGTCTTGAGAGATTCATCTGGCTGCCATTTGCTTGGGTATAGTTTCTATGCTCTTAATAACCCTTCGTTCCTTGTCAGCAGTGTGTCATAAACACACTGTATAAATCATTAATTGAGTGTTTCACCATTCTACTCTACATAGCCTATTAGCATTCACTGATTCTATAAAAAGTCCATTTTATTTTCCTTTCTCACATGAACCATTGTATTTTTCTATTCACTTCTTTGAGTTCCTGATGTTTATTCATTTATAGCTGACCTAGATTTTTTTTTTCAAATTTTTTAACATTTATTTATTTTTGAGAGAGAGAGAGAGAGAGAGAGAGAGCGAGCAAGCAGGCGAGAGGCAGAGAGAGAAGGAGACACAGAATCCAAAGCAGGCTCCAGGTTCCGAGCTATCAGCACAGAGCCTGTTGCGGGGCTCGAGCTCAAGGACTGTGAGATCATGACCTGAACTGAAGTCAGATGTTTAACCGAGACATCCAGACACCCCTGTAGCTGACCTAGCTTTGAATAAACACTGCAAATATTGCAAAAGAGTCGCATCTTCTTTTTCCTTGAGGAAAGGAAGGCACATACGAACCAGAGTCTATCAATATTGGTCTTCCTCGGTTTAAAATCTATTTTTTTAGGTTCATTTATTTATTTTGAGAGGGAGAGAAAGCATGAGTCAGAGAAGGGCTGATCTATTTTTTTAGGTTCATTTATTTATTTTGAGAGGGAGAGAGAGCGAGAAGCCCAAGCAGGCTCCATATTGTCAACACAGAGCCTCATGTGGAGTTTTAACTCATGGAGGATGAGATCATGACCTGAAGCGAAGTTGGAGGTTAACCAACTGAGCCACCCGGGTGCCCCTGGTCTTCTTCAATTTAAAATTAAACCATAGTTCACAAACTCATAAGTGCATTTCTTTACCTCCCGTTCCTTCACCACTCCTTTCTGAAGAAGATTCATTATGTAACATTATGTTAAGAAAGGGTATATGTATCTGTGGTCATATTTTAGAAACGCATATAAAATCTCAGATGGAGTGATTATATACTTACAGAATCCAATGCAAGAGCTAACACCTATCCCCAGAGGTGACTGGTTTCACTATAAAACTATAAGGACCCTTTGTAGAGTGCCAGTATTTGCCAAGTATTGGTTGGTCATTAAATTTGTTTGCTTGTTTATTTACTTTTTTTATCCCTGATAATATAATTAACACAATAGGGCATAAAGGACAGCTAAAAAGAAATTATATAGTTAAAACTTATATCATTCCATAAAGCAGAGAAGTTTATTGAATGCTTAGCAAATATTTATAAATATTATCTTGAAATTATCCATTGATATACTCATTTGCTTAACATTTATTATGTGACTATTATATAGTAGCAATTGCCCTAGGCTAAAGAGTTCAAACAATAAGAAAAAAAACAATACAAAAAAACCCTTCCCTCCAAAATTAGGTTCTAAACTCAATAAACTTATTATATACAAGTATATTAAATGTGTATATAGATATATACATATATGTAACACAGTAAAATGTCTGTATATAAGTGCATATATATAGTATATATACACACACACAAACATGTTCTAACAACTATAAAATATTAAAATTTTAAAATAAATATTTATAAAATGGGAGATTTAGGGAAAAAGTATTTGAGTGAGCCAGAAAGGTCTTCAGAAAGGCAAATCAGGAAGGTATTGAGGTAAAACTTAAATAATGAATAGGCACCCCACCCCTGAACTCAAGCAGTTAAGTGGGGGATGAGAACTTTCTGATAGAGGAAACAGCAAATGTATTGGCATGAAGGAAAGTTCAATGTATAATAAAGAGTGGCCAAATGCTAGAAAACAAAGAACAAGGACTAGACAACAAAGAGACATTTTTATGTGGGGAGGGAATTTAGATTTTACTTGTTAAGTAATTGTAAAACAATGAAGACTGTGGACTGGGATAGTTTTGTCTTAATTAGCTTTCCCCTTTAAGAGTGATAATTGTGGAGTCATTATAAAGGATAAATTGGAAAGGGGCAAAGTGATTTCCAATTTACTAAGAAGGATGTAATTTTGAATAGATGAAGTGATAACTAATAAATTCATAAGTAGACAGTAGCAATAGAAAGAAAAAAAGATGATATAAGAAAGTTCTTTCACAGAGAGTGGGGAAATAAGGAAACATCTAGGATAATGCCAGTTTGCATTCTTAAAAGAAAATTAGTAAGTCTTTATTGTCCAAATGTGATTGGGGGTAAGACGGATGCTTTCACCAGGGAAAGGATTAGAATATTGTCAATTTTGTGTTCAAATTTAGAGATACTATTAAAGTTGAAATTCTTATGAAGTAAACATTTGTACATCCAAATGAATGTATGGATTCAGTACTTAGCAGGGATCTTGGCTAGAGATACAAATCTAGAAGTCATCAGCATTGATAAAGTAACTTTCTTTGGTAATAAGAGCAATTTAATAATTCCTACAATATTACTACACGAATTCTGAGAGTAGAGGCCCCACGGTGACTTATTATCTCATGATTCATGAGATTGAGCCCCACGTAAGGATCTGCGCTCATAGCATGGAGCCTATTTGGGATTCTCTCTGTCCCCCAGCCCCCTCTCTCTCTGCCCTCCCCCTGCTCATGTGTGCTCTCTCTCTCTCTCTCTCTCAAAATAAATAAGAGTTTAAAGAATTCTGAGGCTATGTCTATTTTAATAATATTTCAAAGGAACAGAAATGGCTTTTAATATTCATTTGTATGATAATAATAGATTAGTGTCATGGAGTGCTGACCATGCTCCATGCAGTTTCTTTGTTTTAGGATAAAATGTATAAACTATGTCAGTTTCATTGAGAATTTAGAGTGCAACTATGAATTCTTTTCCTTTTGTTTCAGACTTCAGTTATACTTATTTATATATAATTTTTCTCTTGAATAGTAAAATTTTATAGATTCTTTATTAACTTTTTATATTTTCATATAATATTCAACACAATAATTAGAAGTCATAATACAATATTTTAAAAGTTAGAAGAAATTTTGTAGCTTGACATTTTTTAATCATATAAAAGGCATATAATATTATACTGAAGTTATTGCAGAAAACATTAGAACATTAGTTCTGGAGAACTAACTAGTCCTTCATGTAGACCTTAATAGAGGACAAAAGTGGGTTTTCTCTATTCATTCCTTGGTTAGAATTTCTACCTAGTCTATGAAGTGCTTTTAGACAATCAATCCAAGTATTTATAAGGAATCAGAAAAATAAATGCTGTCTAAAATTATTTAAAACAAAAAAGAAGACAGAATTTCTTTATGAGAATATTAAGCTACATAATACAAAGATCCACTCATGTGTGGAAGATGGTCACTCATCTATGCAGGTATTAGGCAGTAAGGTTGAGTGAATATGTGTAATGAGATATTTAAATCCCATAAAGACAGAAAATTTTATGGAGAGAGTATTCTCACATCAGTTTTCTTGAATTGTCAAATTCAAGTTCATGCAGCTAGTTATACAAGCCAGATATCTTGGTATCATCCTTGCCCTTCATCTCCTTTACTTCCTACAGCTAATAACCAAGAAAATTAGATCTCTACCTCCTTAATATGGGACAATAATTTTATGTCAATGTTTATCCCCACTGTTTCTACTTTATTTTAGGCAACCATCGTCCCTTGCCTGGATTGACACAACAGCTTCTTATACTTTTACCTGTCACCAACTCATACTCCACCCTGAATAAAGGTTATATTCAATTTCCCATCGCAATCAAAACAATGTCTAAACTCCTGACAACTGTTTTTAGGAGGCTTCGTATAATTTCACCGTCTTACAATGCTCAACACTTTGTGCCTTATGATTCAACCATTATGGATCTTGGCACATGTGTATGTCCTTATTTGCCTTATCTCCTCTCTTTCCTCCCTCGTACCACTTTACCTAGTTAATCACTGAGAGCTCTCTTTTAGTTGCCTTCTCTGAATTCCCAAATCCTACTAAGGTGCCCTTCCTAGAAGTCCCAGGTGCCCACAGACACCTGCTCAATATACTTATATCATGCTAGCAAGGCTGATTTACCCCAAACCCATGACTCAATTACTGCTTACATGAAGGTGAGAATTGTTTTAGATTCACTTTTATGTAATTATTTAGCCACACAACAACAATAAAAATGTAATTACTGGAGTCTGACAAGTAACAATTATTCAGGTATCTTTTGTACTATCTGAAATAATGTGTTATAGAACATAACTGCAGAAAATGTGAAATTGAATTTAGAAGCTTCTTTACAAATGCTTTACATTGGTTTTATAAACTTCATTTTCAATAATAAATAACATATAAATCAGAATATAAAATGTATTTAGATTTCAACATGCACCTATGTTAGACATTTGTCTTCTTTTTTCCCCCTACCTTCATACCTTTTTTCCCTACAAATACATTATAGTATTTAATTTAGTATATATATATATATATATATATATATATATATATATATATTATCTTACCTTCATGTGGCATCCCTCTCTGGCAAGATATCCTGGACTTCATTATAGGATGGTATCTGGGTTCCATGAGAGCAGAAAGAGAGGTATCAGAACTCTTAAGGTTTAGAAATGGAATTTCACATTTTCACTTCGCAGTTTTTTTGGTAAGAGAAAATCATAAATCCAGTCCAGATTCAATGAGAAGGAAAAATGAGAAGACTTAGTTTCTTGAAGGAAAGAGCTGCATGTGGGTACAGGGAGAAGAGAAATTGTGAGCTATTTTTGGAGACTATCTTCTATCACATCTAATATATTATACACATACATATGTGTTATATGTGTGAGTGTATATATAAAATATTAAATATACAATGTTATATATAACATACTGTTTTATATCATATAAGTTACATAAGTTATGTGTAATATAAAAGTTAAGTATACGTTATGTATTATATAGTTATAAGGTATATAAATTTTATATATATTATTTTATATTAGTTATATGTGTTTAGATACATGTTATATGTTATAATGTGACTGAGCATAATCATACACCAGGAATGGCTTTGGGTGTCTAAGCTGCAGATATGAACAAATTAGGCATCTGTCTTATCCTCCTAAGCAAATAATCCAGTGAAAAGAATATTTTATAATTAGGAAGAAAAAAAAGGAAGCCAATAAATACAAAGGGACTTAAATTATGAAAGATAAAATAGAGACGTTGTACTAGATAAGTTAATAAAGGAAAACCTTTATAAAGAGATAATATTTGAGAAGCAATCTGCTTAAGTTTATTAAAAGCTCTTTCTAATTTTTGCAATACAGTGAGTAGAAGTATATATTTGGAGAAGTATGTATATAAAGGAGAATGCATATAGAGTATGTATTTAGAGTAGGAGTACACATATATTACACATATAGAGGGTTTACAGACAACAGAACCTCAGGAGAAAGGGAGGGGCTGATCTGGGCTTGATTATCTAGCTTGCTTGTTGTTGAAGGCAATAGGAATCCAATTAATATTAAAAGGTACTGCCATTCTTGGCATGTAGTCATGGAATAGCAAAAGAAATTATTGCTAATGGACACTGAGAATGAAGTGTCCATTAAAGGCACAATTCTGGGGAACAAATGTCTATTGCCACAGGAAATAAAGGGTAGAGTTACTCAGGACTATGGGTCAGAGTGGCCACTTCTAAAAGATAAACACAGCTTTAAAACTACTGTGGACTGAAGCCTGCCGACATTCTATACCTGTGCTAACATAGTCTTCTGTCTCTTGCAGTTACAGGGTGATTAACCAAAATCCAAATGCATAATCTGTTCCTGCTTATCAGTGAATATAATCAGCTGAAGTCCCAGTCTAACCAGATAGTTGATGTAATGGGACATATATACTATCAGAGAGTGGGAAAGATTCTTAAAATCTGAATCATTTATTTGAGGGATTCAGAAGCCTTGGTATAGCCACACATTCCAAGGCATCTCTTATCCTTTATAAGTAATTATTTATTACCTAGTTGATCAGGCTGTATCTGTGTTTCTAGAAAACCCTTAAAAACCTATGTTTAAGTATCTACCCAGAAGACTTTGATTTAATTGGTTTGGGGTGTGGCTTTGCCATCAATAATTTTTACAAGCTCCTGAGATAATTATAATGTGCAGCCAAGGTTGAGATTCACTGGCTCAGAGTTTTCTGTGCTTTTGTTTTTTCTTTAATGAACAAATTGGAACAGCTGGGACTGGTTTTAATTGGTTGGTTGGTTGGTTGGTTGGTTGGTTGGTTGGTTGGTTGGTTGATTGGTTGGTTGGCTGGTTAGTAGGTTGGTTGACTGAAACCTAGATTCACCTAGGGCACCAAATAAGTTGAGATGACAAACATTCATGGATATTGGTAAAGAAAAGAATCTGAAGAGTATGGGAAGTGAAAGTGCTGGAGTGATTTTAACACATATGACCTTGACGTGTCCATTCATTTCTCAAATAGTAACTTTTTGCAAGTCATTTCATTTCCCCTTTATGAGTTTTTAACAGTAGTTTTCTCATAAGATAATTATGAGAATTAAATAATTTAAGATCACTAAAAAGGTAAGAAAATCCCTGATATGTATTTAGTTTTATATAATTATCAGTAATAATTATGCTGATACTCAGTGATAATGATGAAAAATCACAAGAGGGAAAGTGAACAATCTTTTGTGAAGATCCCAAGAAATATATAAGAGATGGAGTGTGTCAACAAATTTGAGAAGTTTTTAGGCAAGAGATTTCAATGGATAGGATAGAAAATCCTCAGGTGTTAAAAGGAAAGTAATAACATTAACTTGCTAGAGGTATGGTTTGAAGAATTACCAGAATAGGCAATTGAAACAGTCTAGTTAACTAAAGTCATGATCAACATTGATTTTTGGTTTGGGCTATTTACTCATGTAGACAATTAGAATAAAATAGATGGGCAGTCTAACAAAATCCTATATTATTTATAAAAACACACACAAGAAATCAGGAATGGAGATTGGATATGATTTGGAGCCATTATGGCAGCAAACTATGGCTCCTTACTCAAATCCCAGATCCAATTTCAGCCAGTTCACAGATACAGAATTATCTGAATGATGATGACTTATGGCTCTTTACTAGTTTCATTGTGAACTATGGATAGAAAATAGTCCAGGGCGCCTGGGTGGCTCAGTCGGTTGAGCCTCTGACTTCGGCTCATGCCATGATCTCGTGGTCTGTGGGTTCGAGCCCCCGTGTTGGGCTCTGTGCTGACAGCTCAGAGCCTGGAGCCTGCTTCAGATTCTGTGTCTCCCTCTCTCTCTGCCCCGCCCCCCCCCCCCCCCCCCCGCTCGTGCTCTCTCTCTCTCTCTCTCTCTGTCAAAAATAAATAAACATTAAAAAAATTTTTTTTGAAAAAGAAAATAGTTCAATCTTCCATTGGTTTTTTACTACTCTCTGATTCCTTCCCAAAATTATGTTTGTAAACAAGGGGCAAAAGGAAGATTTTCGATTGATTGATAAAAATTTGGGGAAGAGATGCATAAACTTACTTTTTGTATGGATACAGAGTATGAGAACATTTATTATTTGAATGATTACAAAACGATCCCCCATAAACAGGGTAAAAATAATCTCTCTTTAGATGCATGTCAATCTTCTTTCACAGCGATTTCATTTTTGTTCAGTGAACTCAATCACAATATGATTGTAATGGTACAGCTGGAGATTTTGAAGGAGCTGTAAGCATATATTTCCTTACCCTAAAGTAAAACTGGTTACCACTCTTAAAGTTACTTAAGTTTCTAGCAGCAGTGACCAAAGCTGGAAATGCAATATTATATTCCTCTACAAGGAAGTGATAGATTGATTGTATTAGACCCGTTCCATCATGAAGAGACTTTTCCATTCTATCATGTGGTCATGTGTGGGATACTTAATACATTATCATGATCTCCCATACGACAGCACCACTAAAAAGGAAAGTAACTGCAGGGAAAGAAGGCGATAGTTTATGACCATGGAATGCACTGTTCTTTTCACATTCTCATTCACCTAGTGAAGTTAACTCATGAAAAAAAATGGGATATCTAACTTAAGATTCCCCGTAAGCTTGAGATGCTGTCCTGCAGCATGAATTACATGCTCTGGGCAAACTGCTGTTGCTTTTCCCACATCTCAAATATGTGAGTACAAAACACAAAAGGTGGAAATGTAGATAATACATTTCACAACTTTGTCTAATGATCTTCTCCGAAAATATTGTCTTGTATCTAGCATTCAGGAGTGCTATTGAGTTAAATGTTTTAGTAATTAAGGTAAACGTTTCCGACAGGAACCGGTCAGATTCCACCCAGCTCTTCTGGGCTTCTCATCTCTTGAATATACATAAGGGAGAAGAAAAGGGAGGGAGGTGGGTGAGGGTTATTTCAGGGAACTTAGTCTGGCTAAAACAGCAACAGGAAGAAGTATGGATAGAATAAAAGGGGACCTCTGAAGTTTTTCACAATTTAGTCAATGACCAGTGTAAACTTTTATGAGAAGTCTCCTCATCCATACAAAACACAAGATATCAGCTGTTTCAGGAACAGAAGTTGGAGCACCTGGATGGCTCAATGTGTTAAGCATCCAATTCTTGATTTTGGCTTGTCACGATCTCAAAGTTCACGAGATCAAGCCCCGTGTTGGGCTCTCTGCTGACAGAGCAAAGCCTGCTTGGGATTCTCTTTCTCCATCTTTCTGCCTCTTCTCTACCCATGCATACTTACTCTCTCTCTCTCTCTCCCTCTCTCTCTCAAAATAAATAAACAAAAAAGAGAATATTATCTGACTAGGTAAATAACTGAGGCCTCCTGTGTGTTGCCTATAAACAAAGTAAGTATAGAAAGGTTTGAGAGGTTCAGTGTCATGAAGAAAGGCTGGGATCAAAAGCAGAAATGAGGGCTTTTTCACAGTCAGCTATCACCTTCCATTTAGTTTCATGTACATATTTACATCTTTGAGGCAATTCCTTTTCTTTCTTCCTTTAACTAGAAATAGAAAATGAGTAATTATCACCAAAAAATGTGGCATATGGAATTGGACACAGTTTCTGCTGAAACTTTAGGTGTTCTCCCTGAAAATGACAGGTGGAACATAATTGTATGTTGGTTGTGGGGAGCAGTATATTATGGACAGTAAGTTTTATTTTTACTCAGGAAGTGTCATTATAGGAAGAAGGATGTACTTGTATTTGAAGGTGGAAACGGGATGAAATGAACTGGATCACGTTTCTGCAGTTTTTGCGACGGGCTTAACGTTTTATACACACTGTACCTTTCAGCAATTTTGCATAGAATGAATACTGGTGAAAGAGAAGATATTGTCTACCACAAAAGCAAGAAGTCCAAAAAAAAAAAAAAAGAAGGTCTCCCAACTACACTTCTAGATAGACACACCAACAGAGTCAAAAGAGCTACAAACAAATAACTGACCAAATCTCTTGATTTTACTCAGGATTTTTAACTGGATGAAAAATTTAAAGAAGTAACTCCTTAAGTTCTGGGAACGATTCGGTCCAGGGCAAGGACAGTAATGGCATAACCGGTGTCCAGCAGTGGAAGTAGATGGTCATACAGATATCACAAACAGAGGCAAAGTTTTGCACAAGTGTGGTTCTTTAGGTGACTCTGTGGATTTTGTGACCTAGAGCCCAGATATTTGGGGCCATTATTTTTGGCTGTGTACTTTATCTCTTCAGTTATTTTGAAACCTACCCCAATAGCTTCCAAGCAATCATTTATACGCCTAAATTAGCTGAAGTCAAATCCTGAGGTCTGCCACAAAATTATTGGTTAATATATATACCTCCAAGGCTGAAATGAATTCGCGTCCTGGTAAAAGACACTGACAAAAGTGAAACCTAGCAAGAATGGTACAATACTTAAACCGATATTGACCTAAGAGATCAGACACTGGGCTTATTTATTTATTTATTTATTTTTGCTTTTCTAGGAGAAAGTTAAAGTTTAGTAGTGATGAAATTTACCTAAAACAAATAACAATAATGTATTGAGAATTTACAATATAATAAGAAGACACCCTGCCAGAGACTTTGAATACATATTCTCATTTAATTCTAAAACATATATTGGGAAAGGTAGTTTTTATAAAGAATTTTGCTTTCTTCTGGATTGAATTTGTTTCATTATCATATATTCTTTTTTTAAGTTTTTTTTTTTTTTTTTTTTAATGTTTATTTATTTCTGAGACAGAGGGAGACAGAGCATGAGCAGTGGAGGGGCATAGAGAGAGGCAGACAGAATCCGAAGCAGGCTCCAGGCTCTGAGCTGTCAATACAAAGCCCAACGTGGGGCTCGAACACACAGACCGGGAGATCATGACCTGAGCCGAAGTCGGTTGCTCAACCGACTGAGCCACCCAGGCACCCCTTAATTGGCTGGTCAGCTGCAACATTTCATTGTGCTATTTTGGTAGTTGGGCTGGAATTTATGTGATTCACCTTTAACTTATCATAGATGCCCACAAGTCATTTTATAGCACTTCATATAAAGTATGAGAACCTCACTTCACCTAAACTTTCATTTGTTTTTAAGCTTTGTTAGGTGAGCAATAATAAATTCCCATTTTTCTTTTCCTGGTGTCCGTGATATTGTTGTCACACATTTTATTTATACATATCTATAATTCCCATATTATATTATTTATACATTTAAAAAATCAGTGATTTTTGAGGCACCTGGACGGCTCAGTCGGTTAAGCATCTGACTTCAGTTCAAGACATGGTCTCACGTTCACGAGTTCCAACCCAGCATCTGGCTTTGTGCTGACAGCTCAGAGCCTGGAGCCTGCTTTAGTTTCTGTGTCTCCCTCTCTCTCTGACCTTTTCTCTGTCTCTCAAAAATAAATAAACATTAAAAAATTATAATTACAAAAATCAATGATCTTTGAAAAAACTTAAATACTAAGAAAAAGATCATATTCATTCATGTAGTCACTAATCTCTGGTGCCCTTTATTGCTTTTGCAAATACGGGTGTCGATCTTGCATCATTTTCATTGTGCCTTTAGGACTGCATTGAAGATTTCTTGTACTGTGGAAACATAGTTGATAAAGTCTTTCAGTCCTGTATGTCAGAAAATGTCTCTGCCTCATTTTTGAAAGACAGTTTTATTGATACAGAATTATTCTGGATTGACATACTTTTCAAATTTTAATCCCCTGAACTAAAGAATTTAACCTGGCTCAAAGAGAAATATGGCCTTTGCCCTCAGCTTCTAGGAGGTAATTGCTAAATCCTTGGAATATCCTGCCTGATAAGGGCGACTTTTTTTTTTTTTTTTTTTTTTTTTTTTTTTCACTTGAAGGTTTAGGGCAATGCCCAATAGTTAACAGTGTGATTTATGGGGAAGGCGTTGGGTCACAGTATCAGTTTTGACCTGTGGAGGAGTTGGGGACTGAAGTAAACCACGTGGGCTGTTAACCATGCCCACAAAACCAAATCCCAATAAAATCTCTGAGCACCGTAAGGTACTGGACACTTTCCTTATTGGCAATACTCTGCATAGGGTCACATATTATTGTCAGGAACCTTATCACTGTCTGCAAATCCCCTGGGAGAAGACAAGTGAACTTTCCATGTTTAAATTTTCTGGGACTCTGCCCCATCTATCTTTTTTTTTTTTTTTTTTTTTTGCTGATTTTAATCTGTAATCATTTAGATGTAATAAATAGTAGCTGTGAGTATAATAGCTTTCAGTGAATTTTGTACATCCTTCTAGCAAATTACTGAAACTGAAGGGGACCCCCACCGTTACAACTGGTGTCAGAAATGAGAGTGGTCTTGTAGAGCATTGCCAAACTTCACACCTATCTTCTAGTTTGCACTGTTCCCAATGGAAATTTCTTGTCATTCTTCTCTTTCATCCTCTGTACATCATATAATTTTTTCCTTTGGTTGCTTTTAAGATTTTCTCTCTTTTATTGTCTGTAAACAATATGATTATGTATTTTTCAATCTATGTTTCTTGGGCTTGGGATTATTTAACTTTTTGATACATGAGTTTATAGTTCTAATAAATTCGTATTATTTTATTTTCAGCCATTTTTATGAAATATATTTTTGTGTGTGTTTCCCCTCCTTCAAGGACTCCAATTAAGTGTATTAGGTCACTCAGAGTTGTCCCAGAAATAACTGAGGCTCTGTTGATTTTTGTAACTATTTTTCTTCTCTCTATATTCTCTTTTAGACAGCTTTTATAGCTCTTAATCCCTCTTAATCCTTCTGTATATTTTTATCTCAGACATTGCAGTTTTTACCCTTGAAATTTCATTTCAGCCTTTTTTAAATATGTTTCTTATCTCAACTTTCATGTAATCATTCCCCCCCGCCTAGTTTCTAGCACATATACAATACAGAGATATGACATACAATAGTTATATAACTGTTTAAATATCCTTATTAACTAATTGAATAATCTCTTTTATTTCTGGGTGAGTTTGGATTGGTTGTTTTTTCTTCTCATTAAAGGTTGTAATTTCTACTTTTTTGTAATTAAAGAAAACTTTTTTAGTGTTTATTTATTTTTGAGAGAGAGAGAGAGAGAGAGAGAGAGACAAGGGCAGAGAGAGAGAAAAGAGAGAATTCCAAGTAGGCTCCTTGCTGTCAGTACAGAGCGGGACACGGGGCCTGCCCCCATGAACTGTGAGATCATGACTTCAGCCGAAACCAAGAGTCAGTTGCTTAATGACTGAGCCACCCAGGCACCCTTGTAAATTTTTATTCAATATCAGACATTGTATTTTACCTTGTTGGATCAGAATATTTTTGAATTCTTATAAACATACTCAAAGAATTGCTCTGTAATACACCTAGTTTCTTGTAATGTTTGATCCTGTCATTTCTTGTTTTGAAGCTTTGTTAGGTGGTACAAGAAAATTGTTGAGAGTAGGACAATTTTACCCAGCTATTGAGGAAAACAATTCTGAACAGTCTAGCAAATGTCCCGTGACTTTTGAGAATTGTTACTATGGCTGGTGTAATAAGAACTAATCCAAGCCCTTATAATACAAGGGGAAAAAAAAAGAAAAAAACAAAAAAAAAACAAAACAAAAAAACAAAACCCATCAACAACTGCTGATGAGTATCCTGAAGACTGAAAAAAGATCTTGTGCAAATTTCTAGAACTTTGCAGCTCTCTTTTTTGTAATCCTAACTGCCAAGCTCCTAAATGTTAAACTTGATCTTAACTCAAGGAGTTTATTCATAGACTCCTCTCCCTGTTCCACAACCTGGAAACCCTCTCCACTCAGTAAGCTTTCAGAATCATAGTTCTCACCTTATTTTATTTCCATCTCCCAGAGACAACTTTATTTTGTTGCTTAATTTCTAATATATTGAAAAAACATAGATTTAATCTATTTTGTGTGGGGTGTTTCAGTTGCTAGAGGAGAGTAAATCCAGTCTCTATTATCTGATTTTGATAAGAAGCAAAATTCTCTATAACTTAGCATATTTTTTTGTAGACCATTTGTACATATTTTCGTGATGAGTTACCGATAGGTTGAATGGCTTATCCAAGATTATAGCACCAGAAAGAGGTTATAAGGTGTTCAAACCCAGGTTATAAGGTGTATCTGACCCACATCCAAATTCTTAAGGTTTGGTTTGTTAAAGTAAAGATTCCTGAAAAATACCATGGTATTCTTTCCTCTATATTACATCATATCTACTCTCCAAAATAACGTTGCCAGTGTTTTTAATGATACATAAAGGTACCATTTAATGAAATTTGCCTAATATTTATAGTAGGCACAGTGCTCGTTCAACAATCAAAAATCATTAATCCAAATTACAATCACCTTGGTGTAACAGGGTCTTCACTGGAAGTCAGTCTAAATTAAATAACTGATCATTCTATCAAATGCTTACCAGTTTTTCTGTCTTAGAGACAAATCTAGTAGTCAGGCTAGCAAGCAAATATTTGGCAAGCAGTGCATTTCCAATAATGAAACTGATAATTATACTTCTTTCACACAGCTGTAATTGAATAAATCTAATTGCCTCTTCTGCTTAACTTTAATGCTAGGTTTCAAACTGTTGTATGGACAGGAAAGCAACATTAGAGAAATTACTCTAGTGTCGCTGTCTTTCCTATACAGTGGTTTGAACTTCGGCAATAAAGTGAAATGGAAAAGGCTCTATACTCAATTTTCAATTATAGCAAAGGCAGGGAGCCACAATTATCCCTTTCATTACCGTGATGCTTTTCACTGCTGCCTGGGCGAAACCTCTTCACTGTTGTTTGATGCTGCCTTGACTCCAAGTAAGAGCACTTGAAATCAAAGGTTAAAAGTAAGGGACCGAATTAAAGTGATGTGACATATGTAAATGTAAAAATTTACATGAAAAAGAAGAAATGGTGAAGAGAAATACACTGAATGCTAGATTGACTTCCAGAAGCACTATGGAGGATGGAGTGCTTGGAAAAATGTAATCAATCTTTGTTTCAAATTTTAATCATGGCAATAATGCAACTTACTTAAAATTTAGAAGTCTTCCAATAAAGAATATTTGTGTCTTTACATTAGAATATTTTCATAAATTTTGTAATAAACATCTAGTATTTTCTACATTATATTTGCAACATTTCTCAAATAATTAATCCCAAGAGCCTTTACTTAACTGTTATTTCAGAAATATTTCACTGCCCAGCTTCATAATTTTATAATCAGTTGGTTTCCATTTTAGCCATACGTCAACTTTTTCCTTTTTGATATTTTCTTATTTTGAAATGCTAAATTACTAATTACTTGAAAATATCACTCTGGCATCTAAAAATGAATAATGCCGGGGCGCCTGGGTGGCGCAGTCGGTTAAGCGTCCGACTTCAGCCAGATCACGATCTCGCGGTCCCTGAGTTCGAGCTCCGCATCGGGCTCTGGGCGATGGCTCAGAGCCTGGAGCCTGTTTCCGATTCTGTGTCTCCCTCTCTCTCTGCCCCTCGCCCGTTCATGCTCTGTCTCTCTCTGTCCCAAAAATAAATAAATGTTGAAAAAAAAATTAAAAAAAAAAAATGAATAATGCCAACTGCTAATCACACTTTTGTTTGTTAAAGCAGCCACAGATAAACACAAATTTTAATGATAATCAAAGTTATTGAAGGTCAGTCTTGACTCCTAACTGTCCTTTTCCTAAGAAATCTGATAATTAGGTATATGGCTGTAAGTTTATTAAACCCAATGGGGCTGAATGGGGTGTGGTGAATTAACACAGACACCAACGTAGTCACGCTCGTGCACACACACACACACACACACACTTTACTAAGATGCTAAAAACAAAAATCACTTAAAGCTACCAAAGATTTCTTAGGACATGATCCTATTATTACCATTTAAAATACTTTTAGACTATTAAACTAGTGGTAATCCCAGAGAAATTTTCTATTTATTGAAATAATTTTTATAATTTTATTATACATATGGTTCACTTATATTTTTGGATTCTGGGTAGTCACCAATCGTTATATGTTTTAATAAGTTCTGAGAGGGTTTATCTGCTATTCTTAATCTTTAGTTTTAAATTAATTTTTACTTTCCTTTTATTTTTTATTTATTTTTTATTTTTTTTTCAACGTTTATTTATTTTTGGGACAGAGAGAGACAGAGCATGAACGGGGGAGGGGCAGAGACAGAGGGAGACACAGAATCGGAAACAGGCTCCAGGCTCTGAGCCATCGGCCCAGAGCCCGACGCGGGGCTCGAACTCACGGACCGCGAGATCGTGACCTGGCTGAAGTCGGACGCTTAACCGACTGCGCCACCCAGGCGCCCCTCCTTTTATATATAGTGTACGACTTTGTTTTACATAAGAATAATTTGTGATATTAGATTCTTCACCATCCTCAATAATTTGAAAAATTATGAAAAATATGATATTATGAAAAAAATATGAAAAATACCAAATTACTCATATTAATCATCTCAAATTTCTCAATTTGATATTTAATATTATTCAATCTTAAATATGAATATCCACTTAATATTTATTTTATTTGATCGCACTCATATACATTACTTACATAATAAAAATATGCAAATAACCTATCTAAAGATCAAAAGCTCATCTAACAACTTATAACATTTTTAGGCAAAATTGTGGGGACATTTGTATGAAGTAAATTTCTTTTGTACTCTAAAATGGATATTATTGACTGGCATCTATTATTCTTCTAAGTTCACAAATTATGATTCTCATATATTTTGAAGCTTTTATGAATATAAATTGGCACATTGTTTTATTAAAGATGGATATATTTTCCATCCCAAATGTTCTGTGCATTATGACCTTGGCATTCACCCAATAAAAGATGGAGTCCATTTCTCCTAAAAATATAGACAGGCCCACTGCTGACCCTTGGCCAATCAAATACAATGGAATTAAATCTGGGTTGGGCTTTTTAGAGCACTTCATAAGTCTTAAAACAACTGCTTCTTACCTTCTGGACACTGGAGCTGCCTTGTACAAAGTCTAGGCTCTTGTACAAGAGAGAAAAACTGTGTGGAGAGATCCTGAGACACCACATATGTTAATGAAAAAGTTACCTTGAATGTACATCCTTTGAATGATTCCATACAAGTTGCTCTGTAACTGTAAATGTCTGGAAGATCCCAAATAAGAACCACTCAGTATAGACCAGTTAATACACAAAATCCTGAGAGATAATAATAAATTATTATTTCAGCCATCAATTTTGGGGATTGTGATGGTATGTAACAGTAGTTAACAAAAATGGTTCATTTGTGATTTAATATCCAAAATAATAGCTAAACATAATAATAATAATGGTAAATAGTACATTGTACTTCACAGCAGTCTTATTAATTTTACATATTTTAACACATTTGTAGAATCATTATTAAATGTTTCTTCTGGTAATTCTGAATATTCAGAAGCCTAGTTTTGAGTCTATGAGCCAAACTGATTTACATGGAACCTAAGTTCCTGGTTTTCTAAGATTAATCTGTTAACTCCATAGAATTGTGGGAAATAAAGGAAATATAAAATAAAATTAGAGTGATTATTCAGGTATGTTTTATACACATTTTTTCTCAAGTAATATTGATTTACCTCTATTAAGCCCATATACTTTATGGTGAGGAATGCATTCAAATGCAGCAGAAATAAAATTATAGGTTATCACAGTTACACCAAACATATTGAGAACATGGGAATTACCATACCTTCTAAGCAGTTTCTAAACTTTCTAAACACTTTCTAAACACAGTTTCCAAGCAGTTTTTAAACACTTTCTAAGCAGTTTCACAATGAGGAATTATATGGTTGTTAGACCATAACTATACAACAATATTTAAAATCAGCTGTCATAAAATGATAATTTACTGAAATAATAGTTTTTAAAATACCTGCTGTTGGGCGCCTGGGTGGCACAGTCGGTTAAGCGTCCGACTTCGGCCAGGTCACGATCTCGCGGTCCGTGGGTTCGAGCCCCGCGTCGGGCTCTGGGCTGATGGCTCAGAGCCTGGAGCCTGTTTCCGATCCTGTGTCTCCCTCTCTCTCTGCCCCTCCCCCATTCATGCTCTGTCTCTCTCTATCCCAAAAATAAATAAACGTTAAAAAAAAAAAATAAAATACCTGCTGATAAAATTCTTTAAAAAATGCTATACAACTGAAGGCAGAACTGTATTAATTAGCAATGGCTGCATAAAAAAACTTACCCCAGAACTTAAAGGTTTAAATTATAATAAGACATCTTATTTCATAACTCCTGGAGACAGGTATTCAGGAGCAGTTTAGCTGGGAAATTCTCTTTCAGGGTCTGTTACAAAGCTGTTGTTAAACTGTCAGACAGGAGGACAGTAAACATAATGAAGGCTAGAGGAGGTGCTTCCAAGATGGCTCACTAAAATGGCCACCGAGCTTGTGCTGGCTGTTGGTGAGACCTTCAGTTTTGTTCCATACAAATCTCCTCAGTATTGTTTTAGTGTCTTCACCACAGGGTGGTGGGCCCCCAGAATACAACCAAGATTGGGAACAAGGAGAAGCAGCAAAGCCTTTTATATCCCGGCTGTGAAGGCCACACGCTATCATTTCTGCCACAATCTATTTGCTTAGAGACATTTAGGCCAGCCCACATTCAAGCTGAGGGTAACAAGTGCCTACATTTTGAACAGATATGTGCTGAAGAACTTTTGGACATGCTTTAAAACAACCAGAAGAGGTAACCGAATCTTATTTCATCATCACTTTCAAAAATTAATTGATTCAAAATGCTTGGCACATAGTTTATGAATGAGAAATTGAAGGCAAAGAGATTTAACAATGACTGTAGAATTTCTCTGAGATTTTTGGCTCTCTAGGAAGTTTTAATTAGAGATAGCTTGAAACTCAAGTAGTTCCCAATGTCATATTAATTTGATAACTAAAATATAAGGATTTTATTGGGAAAGCATACCACATGTGTTTATATAAACAAGGACCAGCACTGCTGATTGCCAAAGTTAGCCAGTTGATTTGTCTTTATTTTAACTAAACATAGATTGTTATTATCAAATTGAAATGTAAATTCTTTTTTTTTTTTGAAAAGTAAATTATTTCTAACTTTAACATTAATCTTAAACATTTTTTTTTAGGTTTATTCATTTATTTTGAGAGAGGGAGGCAGAAAGAGAGAATCTCAGGCAGGCTTTTCCCTGACAATGCAGAGCCTGAAGCGGGACTCCAACTCATGATCCATGAGATCATGACCTGAGCTGAATTTGTACACTTAACTGACTGAGCCACCCAGGCACCCCAAGCTTAAACGGTTCTGATACACGTTTTTAATAAAATAAACTGAAGCATTAGTAGAGAAGTCAAGTCGTTAAAGACTGAGGCTTGGTCATAAATTTGCTAGGGGTTGAATCTAGGCTTCATACTTGCAAAGTATTTGGCCTTGG
Source organism: Puma concolor (assembly GCF_028749965.1). Classification (NCBI taxonomy): domain Eukaryota; kingdom Metazoa; phylum Chordata; class Mammalia; order Carnivora; family Felidae; genus Puma; species Puma concolor. The sequence goes on along the minus strand of NC_141670.1, from coordinate 178,891,699 downwards.
GGTAGCTTAATTTCTCTTTATCCTAGTTTACCTAGCTCTACCTAATGAGGATAAACACAGAACCTACTGCGTGGGGTTATTGTGAGGCCTCACAATCTTAGAAGAGTGTAGTTATGCAGCAAGTAATCAATCAATAAATTCAACCTATTATAATTATTAAGAACAATAAGTATCCTGGGGCGCCTTGTTGGCTCTGTCAGTTAAGCGTCCGACTTCGCTCAGGTCATGAGCTCACTGTTCGTGGGTTTGGGCCCCGCATTGGGCTTTGTGCTGATAGCTCAGAGCCTGGAGCCTGCTGCGGATTCCGTGTCTCCCTCTCTCTCTGCCTCTCTGCTCGTGCTCTGTCCCTCCCTCTCTCAAAAATGAATAAACATTAAAAAAAAAAAAAAAAAGAAAGAACAAAAAGTATCCTTAGAGTAAGGCTTTTTAAATTATTTTGATTTTAAGGTAGTGAAATAACCTCAAATGCATGCTTTTTTTCTTATAAAACAAAATATTCAGTTAAAGAGAACAAAGAAGAAGAAAATCAAATTTCCTCTTGAATTTTCATGGCCTCTACATTCAATTTTCCAATGTTTTTTTTTTTTTAATCATCAGAAATCCACTTAACTGACCTACATTGCAGAGATGATTTTGTTTATTATGAAGGAAATCACAGGTAATGGATTAGAAATCACACTCTTATGAATTCTTCGTGATTACCTCCATTGTTTTTTTTTTTTAATCCTAAGCAGATGAGCATCCCCATAAGACCTATTAGTAAGTATTCATTACACTTTATAAAAGGTGTTCCTATGGTGAACTGAGACCAGTAGCCTTAGGTTCACAGGTAAGAATGAGAGGCCTCTGGAGGGAACATATATTTTGCATTTCACAGCTGTGATTGTTTTCCCATTTTATTTATATCCACTGCTTTCTTCTCTCCTATGGGAGAATTAAACAGCAATTTTACTCACTGGGGCAATTAGCACATCACTCACTTCATTTTAAATGAAACATTAAACAGGACCCTTTAGCCATTGTAATAACTGTAACTAGCATCTATATCGTTCTTGATAAAGCCTTCCTGTTCTCTCTGGAATGCTATCTTTATTACTTTTTAATTTTCTTTGGAGGAACCAGAATCAAGTGTTCTATTATAAAGTCGCTGTAAGTCTTGTTTTTATCATCCACTCTTTTTCTTCAACCCAGTTGCCTGTGGATGATTGATAGAAAAACACAAAATGGTAGAACTTATTTTTAATCCTAATATTTTTTTTGATGAAGTATTAATCGATAATCCTTATGCACACAAGGTATATGTAATCTAGTATCCTAGTAATTTTATTTTAATTTTTGTGCTAGAAGAATGCACATAGGAAAAGTATATCTAGTGAGAAATGTTGTCTAGGGAGAATTATTGTCCTGGAATGTCCTAATCCTTACTATGCTCTTTGTGAGGAAGGGCGCTTAATAGTTGTAATGCTTTAGACAGTGGGTGAGGTATTGAAGTCATTACAGGGGGCAAGGAAATTAACATTAATTGCATATATTTCCATTATTAATTAGCACACTGTTTCTATTTTCTATCTTGCCCTAAGTGTGTCACTGTATATTTGTGTTATTACATTAAAATCTATGTACTAGGAAAATCAACTGAAGAATTTTAGGCCACTAAATTAAATGTCATTAATTCTTTTTTATTGTTTTCTATTTTAATTTCAGCATAGTTAAGATACAGTGTTGTGTCAGTTTCAGGCATACAAGATAGTGATTCAAAAATTCTCTACATTACTTAGTGCTTAGCGTCATAAGTGCACTCGTTAAACCCCATCACCTATTTCACCCATCCCCCTTCCCAACTCCCCTCTGGTAACTGTTCTCTATAGTTGAGTCTATATTTTGGTCTCTCTTTTTTTTCTTTGTTCATTTGTTTCTTAAATTCCACATATGAATCAAATTATATGGTATATGTTTTTCTCTGACTGAAGTAGTTTTCTTAGTATTATACTCTCTAGGTACATCCATATTGTTGCAAATGGCGAAATGTCATTATTTTTATGGCTGCATAATAGTCCATTGTGTATGGAATACACAGCTTCTTTATTCATCAGTCAAGGGACACTTCGTCTGTTTCTATAATTTGGCTACTGTAAATCATTCTGAATAAACAGAGGAGTGCATGTATCCCTTTGAATAAGTGTGTGTGTGTGTGTGTGTGTGTGTGTGTGTGTGTGGTTTTTTTTTTGTAAATACTCAGTAGTGGGGTTATTAGATTGTAAGGTAGTTCTATTTTTAACTTTTTGAGAAACATCATACTATTTTCCACAGTTAGATGCCAATTAGTTCTAATAATTTTGGTAGAACTCTGATATTTTTGCATATTGTTTATTGATCAAATCATTCATATTTTCTGTGGCAATAAAAAATGCCAAAAACTTAGTCTTATTCTGTTATTCTCAATAAAATTTTTCATTTGTATTTGAGTGGATGTTTACCTTAGTTTTTTCAAATATTTTTAAATACTCAACAATGGAAATAACTACCATTCTGTATATTTCAATATAAATAACTATAGCAGACTTTATAGCAGTCTTCTCCTCTCTGATGAATCAGTTTTGATTACTTTTAATTAGATCATCTTTTGAGATATTTCTTCAAAATAGCTTAGAAAGTAATTCTTACTGTTTTTCCCCATAGCTAATGAAAGTTTAACCTGCTTATAATTACTCGCTGCATTATATGTCCCACTTTCTGAATAATCATGTTATGTTTGCTTGAAATTATTCACTAGAGTATTTCTAAAAATAACCAAAGAAAATGTATTAGTTTCCTTCTCATTTTTTCAAAGCCTTAGATCTATGAATTGGACATACCGTCATTAAATTTTAATAAATGTAAACTTTGGCTAACTTCGTATAGTTGTCCCTCAAGTCATACACTTTCACGTAAAGAACACAGTCCTACACACAAACTAATCTTGATCAAAGTCACAGAAACTTGTTTGTATTAAATTTCAAACAGTAACACAAACATTCTGATTAAAGGTCCAGTTATTTACCATGACAATCTGCTTAGTTTTCAGGTGCCCAACAAAACACAGACTTAAAATATTTAGCACCTCTAAGTATCTCCTCTAAATTATAAAAGCCAAATTTTACTAAAAGTAGTGATCAGCTCAGTTTTTCCTTCTTAAAGTTTTCACTGTAGCCCTCCATGTTATAAACCCTAAAGTCTGGGGTTTTTTAATATGAAATTTAGTGTCAAATTGGTTTCCATACAACACCCAGTGCTCATCCCAACATGTGCCCCCCTCAATGCCCATCACCCACTTGCCCCTCCCTCCCACCTCCCATAAAGCCTTAGTTTATTCTCAGTTTTTAAGAGTCTCTTATGGTTTGCCTCCTTCCCTATCTGTAACTTTTTTTCCCCCTTCACCTCCCCCATGATCTTCTGTTAAGTTTCTCAGGATCCACATAAGAGTGAAAACATATGGTATCTGTCTTTCTCTGTATGACTTATTTCACTGAGCATAACACTCTCCAGTTCCATCCACATTGCTACAAAAAGCCATATTTCATTCTTTCTCATTGCCAAGTAGTATTCCTAAAGTCTGGGTTCTAAAGTTAGGCCTACATTAAATGAAAGAAGAAAGTATTTATTATTATAAAATGAGAACTTCAATATACTGGCTGTTGATAGATTAGAATTATTGAGTGGAACTGCCCTATTTGTAGTAGAGATTACAAAGTAGTATAATGAAGAAGCTGTCTTCATTTGTATGTTCAACTGCCAACAGCTTTCAAACCCCACTTCACTCTCTGCCTATCTGGGCCCACTTCTAGGAAAGTGAAAAGATAGACTCAGTGTTCCCTCTTTTGGCTCTGGAAGGGAGTTCAAACCATATAATCCCTGGAGAAGGAACCCTCCCTTCAAGCAGACTCCCTAACCATTTGACCCACTTTGCTCTCTTAAACTATTCTTAGACAAGTTTGGGTGTCTGCCCTGCCCTTCATAGAAAACCTCATGATGTGAGCGATAAAAATTAATGTCATTCGTAGTGCATGTGTGGCATCATTACTGTTAATATTTAAATCAAATTTTGGGTAGGTTTTGATTCCACCCTTGAAGGACAAGCATAAAACAGTTAGCAAGTAAAAGGGCTGCTTTATCACATTTCTATATATCTGTGCCAGGGTTAGAAAAAAATCAGTAGACTCTCACAAGCATCACAAATTCAGATTTCTAGGGACACAAAGTTTTAGTAAACAAGTGAAATACATTAGAGGAAATCTGGTCATCTAAGAAACATCTGTGCACCTCCACTAAATTCCCATCATTCATGTATGGCCTTTAAAGTTAGATTTTATAATTTTCTCTCTAACTGATAAAAGCTGACAGAAAGGAAAGGAATATAAGACAAAAACACAGTATCATCAACTGGACTTAACTGACATTTGTATAACACTCCACTCAGTTCTAACAGAATAAACATATTTTAAAAAAAAGTTTTTTATTAGTTTTCTTTATTTTTGAGAGGCAGAGATAGAGGGTGTGTCGGGGAAGGGCAGAGAGAGCGGGAGACACAGAATCCGAAGCAGGCTGCAGGCTCTGAGCTGTCAGCACAGAGTCCAATGCGGGGCCCGAACTCACAAACCATGAGATCATGACCTGAGCCAAAGTCAGATGCTCAACCAACTGAGCGACCCAGGCGCCCCAGAATAAACATATTTTTAAGAATGCCCATGGAAATCTGAAAAACATAGACTGTATACTAGAATATAAAGAAGTCTTAATATATATATATATTTTTAATTTACATCATACAGAGTGTTTTTTTCTGAGCACAAAAAGATTAAGTTGAAAATAAATAAATTATCAACATCCACGGATATCTCATGGATCAAAGAAGAAATCAGAAGGGAAGTTAGAAAATAAAATAACAAAACCTCAAAATTTACATGAAGTAGTCAAAGAGGGGGCTCAAGGGAAAAGTATAGATTTAAAGTTTCATGTTAAAAAAGAATAAACTACATGATAAATGAACGTATTTTAATAAGCTACAAAACAAATGACAATGAATGAAACTTAAAGTAAGCAGAAGTAAAGAAATGAAAGATAAATGCAACTGAAAGCTGAAAATTACTAGAAAATATAGTGAAACCAGAATTTGTCTTTTTGAGATGAATAATTTGGATAAAATGAATATATATCTTGAATGACTCAAATTACTAAAACCAACTGGAATAGTTCAATTGTCCATTGAAAAAATACATATAAATGAAACATCTTTTCACAAAGAAAATTGTCCCAGCTGGTTTCTTTGGTGGATGCTTCCAAACACTTAAGGAAGAGATAAGACCAAAAAATAATCCTTAGGAATATATATCTAAAAATCCATATTTAACAGAATTTTAGTTCATCAAATCTACATTAGATACAATGGGTAATATACATTAAATAATATGTATTTATCCAATGATCGTTCAATAGGAAAAAAATCAGCAAATGTATTCTATCATATTAAAAATAAAAATAGGGACACCTACGTGGCTCAGTCAGTTTAGTGTCCTTTCTTGGTTTCTGCTCAGGTCATGATCGCATGGTTCATGAGTTCAAGCCCCATGTAGGGCAGTGCAGAGCCTGCTTGGGATTCTTTATCATTCCCTCTTTCTCAGCCCTCCCCTGCTTATGCAGGTACTCTCTCTCTCTCTCTCTCTCTCAAAATGAATTAATAAACCTTAAAAAACAATAAAAATAAAAACCATGTAATCAGTTCAGATGCAGAAAAAAACAACATTTGACACAATTCAACATGCCTTAATAATTAACTCTCAGGAAACAGAAAAAAAAAGGTGGTGGTGGAGGGAACCTCGTCAAACTGGTAAAGGGAATTTACTAACAATCTAAAGTTTAGGGGCGCCTGGGTGGCGCAGTCGGTTAAGTGTCCGACTTCAGCCAGGTCACGATCTCGCGGTCCGTGAGTTCGAGCCCCGCGTCGGCTCTGGGCTGATGGCTCAGAGCCTGGAGCCTGTTTCCGATTCTGTGTCTCCCTCTCTCTCTGCCCCTCCCCCGTTCATGCTCTGTCTCTCTCTGTCCCAAAAAAATAAAGTTTAATTTGTACTTCATTACAATACACTGAATATTTTCCCTTGACCCAGTCTGGATATCTAACCTCCCCCTTCTCTTCAGCATTGTACTTGAGTTCCTTGCCATTGCAGTAAAATAAGAGAAAGAAATACCTTTCACACATAGGTGAAAGGAAGCAGTGAAACTACATTTGATTACAAACATCATAGCTGTGTGTATAGAAAGTCCTAAACAATCTATAAATAAGCTTCTAGATCTTGTGAGTTAGTAATGTCACAGGTTAGAATGCTAGTGTACATGTTGGAGAACGTATATACGTAATTTCAAGATGACTTATATGAAGCTATATTAATCAGTAGAGTGAAATAAGTCTATACCTACAGGTCAGTGAAGTAGAAAAAAAAGAGTCTAATAAATAAATAAAACATATGTTACCTATTGAGTTTGGACCAAAGTGACAAGGTAATTTAACGGTAAAACGATAACTATTTCAACAAATTGTGCTGAAATAGCCAGATATCCACGTGAAAAACAAAAACAAAAACGAAAACATCAGTTTGAACCCTCACCTTGCAACCTGTATAAATTAACTTGCAATGTGTCATAAAACTAAATATAAAAGATAAAATTATAGATTCTTAATGAAAAAAAACTCAAGTTAGTCAAAAAAAATTTTAAATAGAAACCAAAAAGTATAAACCTATAAAAAAAATTGACAAAATAGTTTTTTTCAAAATTAAAAATTTCTGTTCCTCAAAAGTTATTTTAAAAGAATGTAAAGGTAAAGGAAATGTAAAGGTAAGCAATACACTTTTATAAAATGTTCGCAAAACACGTGTGACAAATGACTTGTAATGACAGTCAATGAAAACTACGTATATTTAATAATAAAGTTAAGTACATGAACCTGTAAACATAAAGGGAAAGTTTTTCATAGACACTTCAAAAGAAAAGCTATATGAGTAGCTAATAAGAAAGGATGCATAACATCACTAGTCGTCATTAATCGACCTGATTAAAACCATAATTAGATATTACTAATTACCCAATAGAATAGCTAGAATTAAAAAAACGACAAAAACAAGAATTGGCAACTTGTGGAGAAATGGAATTCTTATGATGGTTGTTGAGAATGTATAATGATACATCTGCTTTGGAAAAGAGTTTCATAGCTTAATATGAAGTTAAATCTGTATGTACCATATGACCCAGCTATTGCATTGGTAGGTATTTTATCAAAAGAAATGAAAGCATATGTCCACAGAGAAACTTGTACATAAATGCTCATAGCAGCTCTACTGTAGTATTCTCAAACTGAAAACAACCCAAAAGTCCACCAACAGGTAAATGGATAAATGCAGTCCAGTGTATACACACTTGCATGGATACACATACGGCATGTGGCTCAGCAGTAAAAAAGAAATGAACTATTGGTACATGCAGTGATGTCTATAACTCTCAAAATAAGTATAAAGTGAATTGAAAGTATGAAGAAGCAAAACAGAAAAGAGCTCCTGCCACGGGCACATGCAAACAATGTAAGAAATACAAGACGTAACTCGGCATATCCGCTCTCCAAGATTTTATTTATCATCCTCATGCTTTAATCAGACAAAATATCACTTGAGCTGACCAACAGGTAATGTTCTATTTAATTTTAACGTCACTACAGAATTGCCTTAAATTTTAATTAATTTTGATAGGTATTCGTAGATCCTAAAGCAGATATACTACTACTCTCTAAATTAATTAAAGGGAGTTTATTTCCACTGCCAAAGTATTGTTCAATCGACAAGAAACACAACATCAGTTCTACCTTTATTAAACTATGTCTTTAGTGTGTCAACTATAGGCAGGTAATAAAGTTTGCTTTTTACTATACTTTGTCCAATTTTTGGTACTTTTGGAATATGTAGCATTCTGAGCATCAAGGAATATATTGACAATCCTATCATGTGATACAGATATTCCTAATATTCTCCCGTCCAGTTATATGCAGAACTCCACTTATGGGTTGTTATTTCCCACCTTGTGGCCATCATATGTTTTTGTACTTACACCCATTTATGCCAGTCCTTCCAAGGAAGCCCTCCTTTATTATTTATGGCACCAGCACATCTTTATTTTAGTATTTGTTATATAAATCAAAATGGTATTTCACATTGATGCTATAATTTAGTTAGCTGAGTTACTTTTATTAATGCCCAAAGTAGTGAGATTGTATTTGAAATTATTTGTTGACTACACGTTGTCAATACACACACATATATATGCGGATGGATAGTAGTTGAGATTAAGTAACTGCAAAATAAGGAATACTCAATCTAAAGCATATTTATAAGTAAGTTTTATTTATTGTTTTGAAAAACAGAAGGTGCAAATTAATTTAGAATGGAAAGAGAAGTAAAAAGTAGTGAAAATTGGGGGGGGGGATAAGGGTTTAACACTAGACAATATAGAAGGCAAAATTTCCTGAATTTAATCCCTGTACTCTGATATCATCTATAAATCTAGCAGATGAATACCCTACTTTAATTGGGGCACCCGGGTGGCTCGGTCAGTTAAATATCTGACTCTTGGTTTTGGCTCAGGTCATGATCTCAAGGTTCAGGAGTTTGAGCCCCTTATCGGGCTCTCTATGCTGACAGTGGGGAACCTGCTTGGAATTTCTCTCTCTCTCTCTCTCTCTCTCTCTCTCTCTCTCTCCCCTCCCTTTTCTGCTCCCCAAAATAAATAAATACACTTAAAAAATACCCTACTTTAGTTAATCCACATTGAATGATGGATACCATGTGGATACACTGTGCTAAGCTCTTTTATGTAATAAAATTATGAAACCCTTAGGTTTCATATATATATATATATATATATATATATATATGTACAAATATATATATATATATATATATTTCCTTTACAGAGAAAACAATTCAAATTACAAATTATAACTCACCATAAGAAGATAGTGCTTTTCAAAAGTTCTATAGTACTTAATCACGTATAGTAAAAATAGATGAGAATCAATTATAGTAGTTAATTCATATCATTATTAGAGAATTACAGAAAACTGCTTACATAATTTAAAATCAGAAAGACAGGGGCACCTGGGTGGCTCAGTCGGTTAAGCATCCAACTTCAGCTGAGGTCATGATCTCCTGGTTTGTGAGTTTGAGCCCTGCATGGGGCTGTATGCTGACAACTCAGAGCCTGGAGCCTGCTTCAGATTCTGTGCTTCCCTCTCTCTCTGCCTCTCCCCTGCTTGTACTCTGTCTCTCTCAAAAATAAATTCACATTAAAAATATTTAAAGCAAAATTACAAGATAAATAGTTGCCAATAATGTCTTTGGTGTACTGATACTGAAAATATCTCTGTGTGTTTCAGTGTACAAGAAAGGAATTAAATAATTAGTCGTGAAACCAGGGCTTTAAGATCTCTCTATACTGAGCCAACGTATATGGATTATTTCATAAAGAACTTAACTGATGAGGATAGAGCAAACTATGGGCAGGTGAGCTCCTGCCTCTGAAAATGTCCCCCTTTGGGGCGCCTGGGTGGCTCAGTCGGTTAAGCGGCCGACTTCGGCTCAGGTCACGATCTCACACTCCGTGAGTTCGAGCCCCGCGTCGGGCTCTGTGCTGACCGCTCAGAGCCTGGAGCCTGTTTCAGATTCTGTGTCTCCCTCTCTCTGACCCTCCCCCATTCATGCTCTGTCTCAAAAATAAATAAACGTTAAAAAAAAATTTAAAAAAAAAAAAAAAAAAAAAAAAAAAAAGAAAATGTCCCCCTTTAGTTCCGTCCTACTGTCATGTCCATCATTAGTTAATGCAACAATCCTTCTCATCGCCAACAAGCAAACACAAAAATACCTTTCCCTAGGGTTGCCTGTTGCATGCTCCAAAGAATGCAAGGTGCTTATGAGACCAGGTGTGCACAACAGGAAGGAGTTAAGATAAAGCCGTCAGAATGATAACAATCGTGCCTTGATGAGTTCTTGTTATTTTAAGACACACCTGCTCCAAGTCAGCAGGATTTCTGAGGAAAATCAGAAATGTGTTGGATGTGTCCCAAGGCACATAAAAGATTGAATTCAATTCTGTCGAGCTGATGTTTAGAAATTTACAGCAGTGCTGACTGGGCTAAATGGCTTTCTTGCAGAATTCCAGAAGACACAGTGCTGTATTTGTCAGAGAAAATTACATAGCAGATCCCTTGTGAAAAATGTATAACCTCCTCCCTCACCTTTCCTTCCTCTTTCCTTGAGTAGGTGTGCCAGATTTGACCAACGTAGAAACGTGATAGGAAGTACACCATTATTTATAAAAAAAAAAAAAAAAGACTCACAGTATCAAGGTTGATTGATGATTGCCACAGTGATTGGTATTATATACCATAGAGACTAATCTAATTCTGTAAGTAAAGATATAAAATATGTGTGCATTTATATGTACATACACATATTTATATGCATTCACACACACAAAACTCACTGGATAAGAGAGTTAGATATACAGGTGCACTTTGTTTCATTCTGCTTGCAGATATTGTGTTTTTTATCCATTGAAGGTTTGTGGTGACCCTGCACCAAGCTATTCTACTGGTGCCATTTTTCCAACAGCATTTTTTCCCTTTGTGTCTCCGTTTCACATTTCAGTAATTCTTGCAGTATTTCAAACTTTTCATTTTTATTATATTTGTTTCAGTGATCTGTGATCTGTAAATACAACTTGCTGAAACTCAGATGATGGTTAGCATTTTTCAGCATTAAAGTATTTTTAATTAAGTTATATACATTGTTTCTTTAGACAAATAGACTTGAATATAGTGTAAACATAACTTCTATATGCACTAAGAAACCAAAATATTAGTTTGACTCACTATATTGTGATATTTGCTTCATTGCAGTGATCTGGAATGAACCGAGAACATCTCTGAGGTATGCCTGTGCATAAATATATAATCATTATTGTCGCCTTGTTCTTTGTACTTCCCACTATTTTCTTATTTTGTTCAAAGAAGGCCCACTGGTTTTATAATCAGAAGAAAAGGCAATAAATGTTTATTTCTATTTGTTGGGGAAATGTAGTATATAAAAATATAGAAACTAGAACAGTCCAAATGTATTTGGGAAATTCAAATAACATAATTCGTTGCCTATTGCGGTTTACTAAAATTTAAATGTGTGCTCCAATATCCCATATTTTGAATTACGATGTTCATGGAGAAGTATTGACATGATAATCATACGTCAGAGGCAACCATAAAATGGAATTTTATCTAATATCCTGACAGAAAAAATGTATGCATATCATGTGTCATTTCAAAGAACATTATAATGCTATTTTAGGAAATATATTTAACTCAACATGAATACATGAAGAAATGATATCAAATAGAACAAAAGGCAAAAACTTGAGAAAAAGATCAAACCCATGAGGAAGGTTTGAACAATAAAATATATGCCTTTAGTTCCTGTCTATTTTCTTTGTATGAGATGAAAATTCACACTGACATTTTCAGCAAAGATCACAAAGAGAAGGAAATGGAATCAATTACATGCTATAAAATGGCTATAAAATTAAAACAACAGCGACACAACTAAGTTGGTCTGTGGCCTAAGGGAAGCTCAGCTACTCTATCAGCAGGGCTTTAGGGAAACAATCATTTCCCCTTGGGCACACATACTTTAGATCAACTATTTTGTGTGATAAATATTATCTAAAAATACACTCATAATAAGTACAAAATAAAGGTGTGAAGAGATATTTCTTATGTTACTTAAAATAGATTGATGGGCAGGGTGGCGGGGGTGGGGGGGGAACTCAGCATATACTTTAGTTTCAGAAGCTCCCTTAACAAAGGGCAGGCAAGAAAGGGTCAGAAACCACAGGTTTTGGTGTTTTGTTGTTATTGTTGTCTTCAATTTTTAAAATAGAAATGGGAGTAGGACCTACTTATTAAGTTGTTCTAGAAATTAAATGAGATAATAAGCTTAGCTCAGAATCTGGCATACTAAGCAGTAAAATATATTGGTTATTTTTATTATTTATAAAATGATGAATTGTTATTTGTTCGTAAAACCATCCCAAAATATTATTTCTTTCAGTGATTCTCTCAAGATGTCTTGTTGGGCACTGTGTTCACAGGGATACTCATGAAATGATTAGATTAAATGTACCAATACTGTATGGTTACTAACTATATAAACACAGGCTTCCCCAAGGAAGTACCTACATCATGATCAGATTTAAACCTACTTCTGAAAAATGAGAAGCCCAATGCACCATGAGGGTGAATAGAAAGCCACATCTTTGTCTACAGTCGGTGACATGATGGGCCAAAGGAAACCCCCCTGGCAGGAACTAGTGTAAAAAAAGCAGGTCAGGGGGCGCCTGGGTGGCGCAGTCGGTTAAGCGTCCGACTTCAGCCAGGTCACGATCTCACGGTCCGTGAGTTCGAGCCCCGCGTCGGGCTCTGGGCTGATGGCTCGGAGCCTGGAGCCTGTTTCCGATTATGTGTCTCCCTCTCTCTGCCCCTCCCCCGTTCATGCTCTGTCTCTGTCCCATAAATAAATAAAAACGTTGAAAAAAAAAAATTAAAAAAAAAAAAAAAAAGCAGGTCAGAAGATAACATATATGAATGGACATCTAGTCTGTTATTCTGTGCAGAAAACATAGTCATATTCCTTAAGCCCAGAAAAAAATGAATCAATTATACTAAATGTTTCAGATAAAATAATATAATATGATGCAATGTATAATAATATATAATATAATATACTATAATATAATATAATATATAATATACAATATCTATATTTGAATCAGCCTCCAAACACCTCAAAACTCTAAAAGTGATTATGGAAAAAATTTACTCTTCAGATTCTGAAACACATATAAAGATTAAAGGAAAATAAAGAGTGTGTGTACTGACTGATAAAAAGTAAAAAAGAGTAATAAAGAGTAAAAGTGCAAAGTATGGTCCTCAGACTCCAGGGGGTAAGAAAACAATGTACTGTGATGAAGAAAGTGTTAACAATGTATATGTGTTTGAAAAAAAAAAAAAAAATGGGAGTGCCTGGGTGGCTCAGTCAGTTAAGCATGTGACTTTTGTATTCAGCTCAGGTCATGATCTCATAATTTGTAAATTCTAGTCCCACATCGAGCTTTGTGTTGACAGCACAGAACCTGCTTAGAATTCTCTGCCTCGCTCTTTCTTTGCCTCTCTCTCGCTCACTCTCTCTTTCTCTCAAAAATAAATAAATAAACATTGAAAAAAAAAAAGCTTTAATAATACTCTGAATTTTGGCAATAACATGACAGCTAGCATATGTGAGTTAACCTAAGGGAAGGGTGAATTATGAGTAGGATGCTTTTTCCTTTTAGCATTGAGAATCATGGGTATTTTAAATTTACACTAAAAGATACCACCACCGCCCTTAAAACAAAAACAAAAACAAAAACAAAAACAAAAACAAAAACAAAAACGACCATGGAAAAGAGACTTGAAAACAATCATTCTAAAGAAATTTGGGTTCAAATGTAATTCCACTTATATACACATAAGTGAAAAAATAGGAATAAATAGAGTTGACACTTATGATACACCTGTTATAAACCTACCATATACCAAATCATGAGGCAAGTGATAACCTAATCAGACCCAATAGGAAATAGGCTAAAATTTTCAATACTAAGACATCTTTTATAAATATGGATTTTCTGTAATATGATAAAAATGTAACTTTTCCTGAGTATATTATTCTGAAAATTTCACTGATTTCAGTAAGAGTAAAGTATTATTTTTCATCAGAATTTCAACTAAAAAAGTTCTGCATGTATGTTTTATATTCTAGTTAATACATAGATAAAAACAATTTTTACAAATAAACATACACTCATCACGCTGAAACAACAATATTTTACTGACTCGGATGTGTAATCACAAAACTGGGAGAGCACTGGTGCGCATGCTGGAGTGAATGACCAGCTCTGCGTGGAAATCCATGTCGTGGAGGAGGACGGTTTACAACCTGGCACATGAAGAACTGAGAGTGTTGCTTTGGTGTAGGGTGAACTATCCGACTGAGAACATGATGTGCAGAAGCAAAAACCTACTTTGTGTAGATAGAGATAGGAGATGCTTAGGCAGGCATGACCATAACAGATTGCATGAAAGACCATATATACATTGTTCTTTGTTATTTTTTAAATATTCATTTATTTATTTTGAGAGAGAGAGAGAGAAATAGCATGAGTGGGAGAGGGGCACAGAGAGAGAGAGAGAGAGAGAGAGAGAGAGAGAGAATCCCAAGCAGGCTTTGCCCTGTCATCGCAGATCTCTAAGCGGGGCCCCATCTCACAAACTGTGAGATCATGACCTGAACCAAGATCAAGATTCCAGTGCTCAACCCACTGAGCCACCTGGGTGTCCCATCCTGTTTTTATTTTATGATCATTTGTCATTCTGTCCCCCAAAAGCGGCTCAAACAGAACAATTAAGATGGAATCAAAAACTTTAAAGGTAGAAAAGTTCAAATGTTCATTGAAGAAGTTTTCAAACATTTGGGCTTTTGTCTTAAAGACTTTAATGAGATATAATCTACGCACAACACAATCCACATGTTTAAAGTGTACAGTTTAATGGGTTTTAGTATTTCTGCACATATGTGCCACCATCAGCAGGGTCAATGTTTTCTAAAGTTTAATTAATCAATTAATTAATTTATTTATTAATTTATTTATTTTTAAGTAACTTCTACTGCCCACATGGGGCTTGATCTCAGAGTCCAACCAACTGAGCCATCCAGGCACCCCTGTCGCAGTCAGTTTTAGAATATTTTCACCCCCAATTGTTTTCAGTAGAAATATTTCTTTAGAAAAAGTGACGCCCAATATGTCAATGGGCAAGAGAGACTTTTGGTTCCTGTTCTCAAGTAAGGAGCTTGGAAGTCACCACTCTGTCCTGACAAGTAAGGGCTGAACAGACCGAAAAAGCAACAACTCTTCCAGGATGTTTAAGAGATGGCATTTTTAACTGTTGACCTCAAGGTTGGAGAGATTGGCAAGTGAACACAGGAAAACTTAACTGAGCAGAGACTCTAGAGCAGAAACAGCCTAGGGAATCGGGCCCAAGGAAAGAAAACCTGTTATAACAGATTAATTTCTGGAGGCTCCATGTAGACAACTTTGAGAGTTAAGAACTCCAGGGGTATGCAGTAATAGGGGATTCCCACAATACTGCAAAATATATCTCAAGAAACTCCACTAGGTTCCCACAGTAAATATTGGAGAAACATCCCCTCATGGTTCTAGCAGACAGAGAGGGGACAGGAACCATTTTGAAATAAGCTAGAGCACTCTTGTTTTCAACAAGAGAAACTAGGAGAAACTAGTTAACCAGAGTCTAAACTTTGGGGAGTATTGTCAGGGCCTGACTGACCGCCCGGGGGGGGCGGGAAGGGAAATGTCAAACTCTACCCACCTCTGGCTATCCTGTCCCACCTAAAGGAAAAGAAAAAAAAAATCCCTGAGAAACACTTGTGAAGTTCACAGTCCAGAGGTACAGGCTCACTAAAAAAATGAGACCTAATCACAGAAATACAGATGCTTTCACTCCACCCACACCTCACCACTATATCCCCAAAGGCCTATTTATAACATTTACTTTTACCCAGTACATCATGTTTGGCTATCAAGAAAAAAATTACGGGGTATAGTAAAGAACGAGAAACACAATTTGAAGAGATAGAAATCATCAAAAGCAGACATGGCAGGGATATCGGAATTATCAGACAAGGATTTTATTTTTTTTTTTGTTAAGTTTTAATGTTTATTTGAGACAGAGAGAGAGAGAGAGAGAGAGAGAGAGAGAGGCACAGAAAGAGGGAGACAAAGAATCCAAAACAGGCTCCAGGCTCTGAGCTTTTAGCATAACAGAGCCCCATGGGGGTGGGGGAGAGCTTGAACTCATGAGCCATAAGATCATGACCTGAGCCAAAGTCAGGTGCTTACCTGACTGAGACACGCAGGCACCCCAGACAAAGATTTTAAAACAACCATGATTAATATGTGAGGGGCTCTAATGGATAAAGTAACAGCATTCAATGACAGATGGAAACAGATGTAAATCCTATGAAAGAACCAAATAGAAATGCTACAGATCAAGTACAACTGTAGCAGAAATGAAGAATGCTTTTGATGAGCTTAGTGTAGACTGGACACAGGTGAGGAAAAAAATCTCTGAGTTAGAAGATATATCAATAGAGGCTTCAAAAATTAAAAAGCAAAGAAAACCGGGACTGAAAAAAAATCAGAACAGAATATATCCAAAGAACTATGAGACAATTACAAAAGATACACAGATGTGTAATGGGATTACCAGGAAAAGAAAGAGAAAGGATCAGAATATTTGAAAGAATAATAAATGACATTCCTGCAAATTAATGACAGACACCAAAGCACGGACGCAGGAAGGTGAGAAAACACCAAACAGAATAATGCCAAAAAATGAAGTCGGTAAGAAGTCATGCATAATTTGAGACAGTGTAGACCGTCCAAATGAGTTCAGCCTCCATCACACCCGTTTCTCCTTTTACAGCTGAGAAAACTGGAAACCATATCTGTTATGTCATATGACTAAATTCTCCAACTTAACTACAGAATTAGAACTAGATACATAAGTCTTTCCTTGGATGGACCCTACACATCACTGTGTATAGAGGATGCCATGTCTTAATGATCAAGTAGATATGGTATTACTAATGTAATCATGGTATTCTACAAATTAAATATTCTTAGTAAAATAGCAAGAGCCTATGGAATACTTCAAGGTGCCATTTCATGACTATGGATTAGTTTTAAGTAATAAATAAAATTTCATGACATTTTTCAAATTGAGTTCACATTTTCTGATTTCATCAAGGTATCATTTGAGACCAAATGTGATTCTACATTAATGCATTTAAATACCTGGGATCATTTTATTTTTAGCAGTCAAATCCTTCATAGATGTATTTGCTAAACAGGACACTGAGTTTGATCTTGCTATTTTTTTTTTCTTTTTCATAAACACACTTGCAGAAGCTAATTATTTTCAATGTTTTCCCTGAAGGACAGATATTTGGTGGTGAGAACGGGCACAGTTTGTTTCTCATTGCTTCCTCTGATAACTCTCCCATGATAACTCTCCCATGCAAACAAGACAGGCTGAGAAACACATAATCATGAGGGCACAAGAATCCATATGTGAGAAATCCTCATTATATTTTGTAAGTGACAAAAAGAAAAGATTTTTTTGGTACGGTAGTACACTGTGACTCTGCTAGCTTTCCAGATTTAATCAAATGGGGTTCATGATGGTGGGAAAATAAGCATCCTTCAAATAAAAAGAATTTAAGTATGACATACACAGAAGGAATTTAGACTTTTGTGGTTTATGAAAATTGCATTTGTGCAATGTATTTTTGGGTATTTTCCAACATAGGAACATTTTAATGTGAACATTAGAAAATTTATGGGGCGCCTGGGTGGCGCAGTCGTTAAGCGTCCGACTTCAGCCAGGTCACGATCTCGCGGTCCGTGAGTTCGAGCCCCGCGTCAGGCTCTGGGCTGATGGCTCGGAGCCTGGAGCCTGTTTCCGATTCTGTGTCTCCCTCTCTCTCTGCCCCTCCCCCGTTCATGCTCTGTCTCTCTCTGTCCCAAAAATAAATAAACGTTGAAAAAAAAAATTTAAAAAAAAAAAGAAAATTTAAATAGCCAAAATGTAATTAGATAAACTTATAATAATAATTTAAAAGTTAAAATTTAATTTTACAAGTGAGGCTTAAATTTGCTCAAAATATCATTCGTGTTCATATGTGGTGAAAATATGTGTTCTATTCTTGTCCAAATCTATAAATGATTAAATTCTCTTTAATCTTTGATTTAATATAATTATATTCTATTGTTATTTGCTTTCAGAATTTGACAACTTTAATTAATGAAATTAAATCATTGTCATTATGAAATTTCATGGAGAATCATTGTTACAATTAAAAGACAATAATCATTTTTCAATTAAAAACTGCAAATAATGAAATTAAGGAAATCGATTGTACTTATATTTTGTATCATATGATACCAGCTAAAAATGATACTAACAAAAATATTTAAGGAAATAAGCATACATTCCACATATATTACTGGATATATTGTACAAAAATAAAGCTAATTAAGTGAACAGAAAAATCTATTTTACATACGTAGGCAAAACAAAGAAACTCACTTATGGAAACAACTCACAACTGAAGAAGTGGTTTGACTGAATGAGCTGATTCAACATGAAAAAAAGGTTCTTGCTGCCTTGTGCAGTCACTACAGAGAATTCTGATTTTGGTACAATGAGAAAATACTAAAGCACAAAAATAAGAATAAATTCCGAAGTTCACATGATACGTACGGTTCACGCTCAAATATGATTCCAACTGCTGTAGATAAACAGTAGTTGTGAAAAATAATGTGTAATTATTTTAATGAGAATAAAATTGTATGCACAGCAATATTTTGTAGCATATCTGAAACACATTTGTAGAAGTATAAATGTGCTGTTGAAAATAATTGGCTTTAAAATATTAATTTCCTTCCCTTATTTCCCTTCCACAATGAACTGAAAAGCCTAAATAGAGTAAAACATATTAAAAATACCTGGTGTTTCCTGAGGTTCTATTATATGCTAAATACCATTCTGTAAGGTCTGTATATTTGATCTCATTTTAATTATCATGATGTAGGTCAGCAGTTAACAAAATGCTGCCTGGAGGCCAATTCAGTTGGCCCCCTGCTTTTGTAAATAGAGTTTTATTGGACCTCCACCTTAATTTGTATTGTCTATAACTACTTTGAGTGATCGTAGAGTTCGGTAGGTGCAACTGATCAATGATTAGCTAAACCGAAAATATTTATTACCTACCCCTTAACAAAAGAAAATAAAAAGTCTGGCAGCTACTAATGTAGTTAGCATGACTTTAATTTTCAATGAAGCTTAATGTCAGGATGGAAGTCATACACTGTAAACCTTGAAGTCAGAAAGGATCCCAATTTTGATTGACTCTAGGTGGTTGTGTTTCTGATATTACACAACCCAAGAGTTCAGAAAATCAACTACACAAGGATAGGATGGCATAGATTTTTTTTTTTTTTTTTAAATCAGTTGTTCATGCATAAATGTCCTGGGGTTTTATTTGACTGAAACTCAAAAAAAAAGTTTATATAATCAAATGCTGAGTTTATAGAGTAGTGGAATACAGCCCCCCAACTTTATTACAAGTACTCCACCACTGTTCAGATACACTATCATATTTATTTCTCAGTACCTCATTCCTTTGTTCTTCCTTCCTTCCAGTTGCAAGTGTCCCTTTTATAATTTAAAGCTATTTCACTGACTCTACTTTGGATCCCCTATTTTCTGACACTCCCAAATCCTTCCTCTGTTTATTAGTCTCTTTCTTCACAGACAACGTTTTTGGTTAAAAAAAAAATGCATTCAATTACGGTGCCTATTTTTTCATCTTTACTCAACTCATTGTGGTCTGGCATCTGTCTCCTTCAATTCACTGAAATGGTTGTGGTCAAGATCCATAAAAATATCCTTATAACTGAGGTCATTAGACACTTTTAGATCCTCATCTAATTTAACTCATTATGTTTTACACTATTGGACACTGCACTGATACTGAAACTGAAATAGTCCATACCTTTGTTTTGTGAAGTCACTCTCTCATTGATCGTCCCTATTTTTCAAGCTACTGCTATTTTCTTTTTTCATTTTTATTTATTTTTGAGAGAGAGACAGAGGGTGAGCAGGGGAGGAGCAGAGAGAGAGAGGCAGACACAGAATCTGACACAGGCTCCAGGCTCTGAGCTGTCAGCACAGGGCCCGATGCAGGGCTTGAACTCATGAACCACAAGATTGTGACCTGAGCCGAAGCTCAATGCTCAACCGACTGAGCCACCAGGAACCCCATAGGTTGCTGCAGTTTTTATCTTCTGAGTGGATCTATTTTTCTCTTGATGCCACAAATGTTAGTGTTGTCAGTATTCCATAGGGGAACTTGTCTTTTTATTCTGTTTATATTTTCCATAAAGAAATAGGAAATATTTAAATTTCTGTTGCTTATGTATTGCTTCTAGTGTCTTTAATGAATATTTGTACAATTAATAAATGTAGAGTTCAGTCCATATTTTCTTCTAAATTCCAGAATGATATATGTAACTGCATTTGCTATGTATTTACCTAATACCCTAAGGCATCTCATGTACATCCCAGTCTAATGACATTTTGGTATTTGTCAAATGTATCTTCTTTTACCCCATGTGCTGTGTTCTCTATCACAGTAGATGTTATTTTCCTCTACTGTGACTCAGGATAGGAATATATCTTAATAACACAGTCAAGTCTGTGTAAAATTATAATAATAAACTATTAATTAAAAAGAGAAATATGCCATCAAACACGTTGTCATGTTACATTTCCTCATTGATGCCGTTGTCCTAAGATGAATAAAAATGACAAAATCAACATTCAAAAGTTGCTTGGGAGCACAAATTCATAGCCAAGTGTTTTTTAGGTCTTTATTCCACTGGGCAAACAACATATGAATAAATATCTGTACAAAACAACTCTAATATCAAAGAAAAAGTACAGGTTAAATAAGTTTCACAAAGATAGTTAAATATTCTAGTTATTTTATTTTATATATTTCATAATACTGATAGGGGAAATGCTCACAATTGCATAAAAATGAAGGATGCCTCAAAATGTTTTAGGATAGTATCTGTAGGACAGTCTCATATATATTATATTGTTATATATCTCTCTATAGGGCCAGATAGATATAGACATATCACAGATTATAACATGGATATAGATCAATGTGTTTAGAGGTATAATCAGACGCTAATAGAGGACAGCATAGCCTAACAGAATAACTAAATAATATACTACTTTTCACACTCTGGCCAATTTGCTTGGGAGAGTTATTCAACCATGAATGTTCTTGATTTTTCAGAGTTGTATCACCACCAATATACTGATAGGGTTGTAGTGACAGTTTGTTGAAAACATCAGATATATAAACTCATATATTATCCAACACAAGATAGGCACTCACACATTGAAGATGATCATTTTAAGAGTTAATATTTGTAAATGATGGGACTATAAATTCAACTATGGCTATAAAATCCTTTTACAGTAGAACTTACATGGTCTGAGTTGGGAAAAAAAATAAACAGATATGGACGATATAATTTCAGGTAGCAATAGAATATAGCAAGCTTGGGAGGGTAGTCCTTGAGAAACCTTTGTTATATATGGTAAGCAGTGATGACTTCTCCAAAGGGCTGAATGTGAGCTCAGATGTAAAGGATATCAGTTCTGGGGAAAGAGTATTTCAGCAGTGGGGCAGCAATAGCAAAGGCTCTGAAATAGGAGGGACGTACAGAAGTTGTGGCTGGAATATACTGAAGGAGGGAGAAGTACACGGAAAATAGTCAAAGATGTAGACAAGAAACAAAGCTCCATAAATATTTTCACATTCCTGTGTGGACAGGGCTTTTTGAGCAATGAGCACTGGAATAAAAGACGATTGAACAACAACTCTTAAGAGAGAGATCTCCAAAGAGATAGTAACTCTTGTCACTCATCAGGGTCACCTGTCTACTTTTCGGAGTAGTAAAGTTGTTGGTTATAGAAAAGATAAAATAACACATATTTTTAAGTAAAGTTGTTGGTTCTAGAAAAGATAAAATAAGACATATTTTTAAGACATATTTAAGACATATTAATCAGCTGGGTGTATGTAATGCCATATATAGATTTATGGAAGATCGTGGCAGGAACAGGTTTGAGAGGGAACTTACACTGACTCACACTATGACAAAAATGTGTATTTTTTAAATGTTAAAATATAGTAATAAAAATGTTTTAAGATGTAAATTCAGGAAATAAAATGTAAAGTTTTAGAAAGGACACCAATCGTGTGTTGAAAGGACATAAATTTCTGAGTTTAGAATTTCCCTACTACTCTAAGCTCTCTGAAATTCTCTAAGCTCTCTCCTCTGGTTTTCCTAGTTTCCATTCATTGGACTTTTACTCACATTGTCCTTTCCTGCCTAGGCTCATAAGGTGATGATTATTTACATCATTTCCCCAGTCTTTATCTTATTCCCTTTCTGAGAAATAATCTTGCAAGTTGAAACTCTTTGCTTTCTCCAAAAACAAAGTCTCAGGTCATGGCACCCACCCCCATAAAATGCCTCCATTATAATCTTTGCAAGAACACCATTGTTCTCTTATTCACTATTAAATGAGAACATCTATTGGCTAAGTTCCTTTTTGGATCCATAGAGGTATTTAAAATAAAAAGCATAATATTATAATTTAAGATGAACTGGTACACAGAAATACAATCTAATTGGAATTAATTTAGACAGTCAATCACAACTCTTGATGCTGCCAACAAGGGCTCAGATTAGCGCCAACATTGATTGTGGTTCTTTTCTGACAATTGTTTTATGGGTATTAAATGGAATGCATAATAGCATTGAGCTCAAAGGAATCCTGCTGCTTTCCTCTTTCAAACAGGACTTACCACTGCTTACTATAAATCTCTGCATCCATTCCTCTTCTAGCTTGTTACAGCATTGATTCAAATCCTTGATTTGTCCTTAGTTGCATCTTGTATAACAATTTATCAACTGTTTTGCTGAGATCTAGATAAAAGACTCCTACTGCCTTTGCCTCATTTACTTCACTACTCACTGCAAACACTTGATCAGATCTCTTGGGCCCTATCCTTCTATATCCTACAATGTTGGCAAACCCCACACTTGATGCTCCTCTCTTGAAAACTTGCATGCTTGTTTATTGTAATTGAAACGCTTACTAGTTGTATCAGTTTCCAGGAGGCTTTTCATTTTTAAAAAAATACAGGCAATTCAACACAAATCATTTTTTCTATTCAGGTTCTCAGAGGGATGACTGAAATAGTATGCTTCAGATTTTTGCATCCTTTTTGCCTATTTTCCCCTCATATCACTGTGAGGACTGCTGGCCCCTCTCTTTCTGAAACTCTGTCTTACACAGGCCCTTTCCATACCATTCTTTAATGATTTTCCTCCTATTTCTCTAACCACTTTCTCTTTTTCTTCCTTGTCTGTTTCTTCCTCCAAAAGTTATTTGAGCCCTGGTGTTCATCAAGGTTTTGTACTCAACTTATTCTCCTACTATATATATATATATATATATATATATATATATATATACACACACATATATATATGTATATATATACACACATATATATATGTATATATATACACACATATATTTTCCCCCCCCACTGGATGATCTAATTTCTTCTTGTCACAAACCCTGTTTACTCCCTTGAAACTTTGTTGTTCACATGTCTGATGGATTTTTCTAACTTGTCTTTCCATAGGAATGTTAAATTCAACATTTCTATAATTAGCCTCATTTTTCACTGTACAATAGCCTGTTCTTTTATTCCCTCTTCATTTAATGTTACTATCTTCTGCCTTGTTTCTCAGTCTAGAAAATTGAGTTATATTAAACCTCTCATTCTCTCTTTCCAAATGCAATTAATCACATCCTACTGATATTTATTGGTAAAAGTTTCTACATTCTGCTTCTTTTTCTTGGAGTTTCTCATATTATTGTATCAGGATTATGTCAAGATTCTCCTATGTATTCTTTCTTGCTATGGCGGGTCCTCTGAAAACCATCTGTACATTACAACTAGACCAATCCATTTCGCATCAACTGTTAAAATCTATCAACTGTTTTCCATATTGTAGGATGAACTTTAAGCTTCTAGCTTTGAGAATACAGTCCTACATATTGCAACCTAAGTATGCAGATACATTTTATATCTCTATCTATCTGAAAATCTCATTTCTGGCCATTTCAATAAGTTACAGTTCCTTTACATATTTGCCAATGCGGATCCTTTTGTCTAGAAACCATTTTCTTCCTCATCTGAACTACACTTTGAATTTCAAATATCAGCTTGGGCTTCCTCTTTAGTAGAAGCAATATGTCTTCTACTCTCTACTCTCATGGCATCCTGGGTACACAACTCCACCTCACTTGTCACCACATGTTGAAATTGACTATTTTAGTGAAACTCCTCCCACTAGTCTGTGAGTTAATGAAATAAGGCTTTAATGCCTTTTTCATCTTTTTGTAACTAGTATTTGGCACAGCATTTGGCTCATGAGAAGTGTTAAGTAGAATTTGCCTGAAGGAAGTTACTTTCTAGAGAATATTTCAGTTTTTACCCTCCTTGAACTTGAAAACATTTAGTACTCTTGACTGTTTTTTATCTTAAAAAAACAATCTCCATTTCCTATAATTCTGCAACTTATTAAGAGTTATCATGCCTCAAAATCTACTCATGCTTTATGATAGATACTTAGGGTATCTATGCTTTCTCTGTTCTCAACTCTACCTTCTTCGTAGGTGACTATATTTAGTTCTATGCATTAATTTAGTATGACTATGTTGACATCTTCTATGATAATACCCTTGGTTCCAGACCTGCATATCCCATTGTCAAAAAACATTTTCATTTAGTCTAATTGACATGTCAAACTCAATATATGCATGTTTAAACTATTATATTCTCTCCAAAATGCATTTCCAGTGGTCAATATTCACGTGATAAAAGTATTCCCACCTAGCTGCTTATGTCAGAACTTGGAATTCATACTCAACTCCCCCCTTTTATGTCACCACTCACCCTTAAGAAATCAATTACCCAAATCTACTGATTCTTTTTCTTAAACTCATCTTAAATCTAATATTTCTTTTCACTTAAGTTACACTCCCTAGACCAAACCACAGTCATCTTTTGTGCAACAACGTGAAAACCTCATAATTAGTACATGTCTATGCTAGCCTCCCTTCAATGCATTCAGAATGTAGTCAGAAACATTGCTTTTTTTAAAGTATAAGAATAATACCCCCCTTACCAATGTCCATATGTAAATCTCTGGGACCTGTGTATATATATTTAATTTTTTTAATGTTTATTTATTTTCATGAGAAAGAGACAGAGAGAGAGAGAGAAGATGGAACATGAGTGGGGGAGGTGCAAAGAGAGAGGGAGACACAGAATCTGCAGCAGGCTCCAGGCTCTGAGCTGTCAGCACAGAGTCCAATGCAGGGCTTGAACTCATGAACCAGGAGATCGTGGCCTGAGCTGAAGTCGGGCGATTAACCAACTGAGCCACCCAAGAGCCCCATGGAACCTGTGTATATTAATTTTCATCACAAAGGGGATGCAAATGGAATTAAGACTGCTAATTAGCTAAGCTTAAAATAGGGAGCTTATTCTGGATTATATGGGTAAACCCAATATAATCACAAGGGTCCTGAAAAGTGGAAGGAATAATCCAAAGGGAGAATCAGAGAGATGACATCATGAGAAAGAATAGGCTTGATGTTACTGCTTGGAAAGTGGAGAAAAATGACCATGAGTCAAGGAAAGCACACAGCCTCTAGAAGCTGGAAAAGACCAGAAAATGACTTATAACCTAGAGCCTCTAGAGAAGAGTTCAGCCCTGTTGACACTTTGATTTTAGTCCAGTAAAGACCTGTGTCAGACTTCTATCCACAGACCCAAAAAATAATACATTTGTATTGTTTTAACCACCAAGCTGGTGGTAATTTGTCACAGCAGCAATTGAGAACTAGGAGACAAATTGGTGCTCCGTCATGTCTTCCTCACATTGTGTCTTCTGTTCTCCGTATTTCATATCCATCCAACTGCTCATTAACTATCAGTTGCTGAACAAAATCGTCTCTGATCCAAATATTTATCCTGTAGCCTCCCAACTCCTGGTGTAAGTTGTCTGACACTTTAGCTAACTACTAGTATTGGTCACGATCTAAATTAACTGATTGTCATGTAATTATATATTAAATCTCTGCCTCTTTTTTTTTATATATTCTGATTTTCATAATTGTATGGTTTTGTGTTCTTTTATAATTAAAAACAAATTTAAGTACTCTCCATGCCCAATGTGGGGCTCAAACTCATAACCCCAAGGTCAACAGTCATTTACTCTTCCCAACTGAGCCAGCAAGGAGCCCTAAGGTCTCTGCCTCCTTAATGAGACTGTGAGTCCAGGAGGCAGATACCCCCCTACAGTCAACTTTTTTTTTTTAATCTTCAGAGCCAGCAGAGTATCATCCACTTAAACAGGCCCTTAATGGATATTTGTTAAATAGGAAATGCATTTATTCATTGTCTTCTGTGTAATATCAGTGTAAAACTTTTGATATGCCATATTTTTTGACTTCTCACAGTATCTCAATAGTATAACTATTATGTCTGTTTTACAGACAAGAAAATTAAAGGCTGAGTAGCTAGAAATTTCTCTATAGGCCATATGATTAGCAATGGCTTAGCCACAAGATGAAATCAAGTCTTTGAATATTCATTTACTGTGTTATTTTAATTATGCACAGTGGTCTTTTGAGAGATGCTACTATGGTCATCAGCAAACAACAATCAGGTCAGCTATCCTGCTTGAATACTGTTAGTATTTGAAGACATCTAGAAACACTAAAAGCTGAAATAAAAATCTATTAACTATCAATTTATATCTGTCACATAGTATGGTACAGAATATAAGTAACCCTGATTAAACACAGTTTGATTTAAAAAAATGAATCAGTGAACAAACTGATGAATGAGTAAACAAATATTTTAGGTGTTTGTCTAACTTTATTTGGAGTAGAAAGAATGTCTGGGTAGAGAAGCCGTGAAATAAATTAAAATCTTAGCAGATAAGTTTTTCAGTTATAGCTTTTTCTGAAGCTAGTCCAATAACGTCTCTCTTCCTCCCTAGTAGTAGTTCTAAGTTTATGGGATAAATAGGGGAAATAAGACCATTATGTCTGAGGATACTACATTGATATTATTATCCTGGACAACAGTGAAAGTGAACTTGAAGTGAACAGTCTGTCTAAATTAACGTGACTCTACTTACGTTAAACTTTATGGAAAAGAAAAGTGCAAGCAAGAGAGATACTTAGCATACATAGTAAAAATATCAAAAAAAGAATAATGATTAAAAATAGAAAAAGAAAGGAAAACAGCAATGTATACTCTCAGTTCAAAACAAATTGAACATTAGTTGATGAGGTTCACTTCCCTTAAGATTCTCAGGGCACATGCAGTGTCCCCACGATGCCCTCTTGCTCTAGTGATTTTATGTTTGGAGCAACGTGACAAAGTTCGTGTTGATTTCCTGATTCAGCTGAAACCCTTTGTGATTCTCTGGTTGCTTGAAGCCAGGTAGAAGTTATAACTGTTTGGAGAACATAATATCCTTTATTAAGTTCCTTCAAGAGTTCATCAAAGTGTGTAGTTGACACGAGCACACATGTAGCTGGCGTGTTATTTGCTCTATTTTTTTTTCCTTATTTCTTGGAAGAAATGCCAAGGCACTATAGCATAAAAGGTTAAAATATGGGTTCATAATTAGACAGGCATTGAAAATAAATCCCACTTCAAAATCCTCTTATCTCAGTTTCCTCGTCTGTTGAATGTGGAGAATAAAAAGACCCACTGCATAGAATTGGTTAGGGAGTAACAAGGTAACGCATACGAAGTTCGGTGTACCGTGTCTGACATATCTTAAGACCCAGATTTATTGAACATGAACTATCATTATTATATCATAATGCTAGTCATGATCTCATTACCAAATATAGAACATTCTAAAAAAGTCCTATTAAAAAATACTTAATGGTTTACTTACCAGTCAAATACTGAAACTCCTTTATAGAGCTTCAGTTTGTACTGTCCTGAACAAAGACTATAATCTTTTTATAGATTCTCAGTGATAGACTAGACACATGGCTGTGACCTCTCTGAAACATATATTATCAGTATCCCTTCAAATAGCCATTTTATGTTTTCTTATTTATGATATAAAGGTTTACTCTCCTATACCCTGCTGAGTGACACGAGGTCTCATCTTCTCTGTCTGGGAATCCTGAGGTGCTGCCTCCACTGCTGATCAAAAAATAAATCTTGGCAAGGTTTTGGGGTTTAGCTAAATATGTAAAAAAAAAAAAAAAGCCTGTAATTTGGATGTGTTAAAGAACGGGGATGGGATGGCTCCTCGCTAGTGAGCACTCTCCTCCTTTCCTGTAAAACAGTGCTAAAAAATTAAAAAAAAATAACTTTTTACATTTTGAATTTGTATTCCTTTATTTTCTATGACTAAATCTTCTCTTTATACATATTCACGTATTCTGAAATAAGAAGAAGCTAAATGGCAAAGCCAATATTCTTGGAGAAAAACTAGTACAAAGCGTTGATATTTCAGTGATCCATTCCAATTTTAGAACCACTCCATCCCATTCGTTTGGTCTTTTGTTCATTTATTCACAAAGATTTATTGAAAACTTACCATGTATTGTTATATTCATTGGAATAAAACTATTAAACCAGATGGAATCCCTGTTACTTGGTTCTTCTGATTTCCGATTATTATTAAATAGAATGACCTTGCTTCTTCTCAAACCACAAAGACAACTGTATTCATGATACAGCGGTTCAATTAAAATACATTAAAAAATTCCTGTGATAACATTAAGCATGATGGGTCAAGTCACCATTTCTTAGAATCTGTTTAATATTTTCTATGTATATTTGACTCTATTAAGATCTTCTCCAAAAAATGTGCTACCATTTAAAAAACAAGGAATCCCAAATATAAACACATGTATTTATTTGTCACATTCTATTTGTCATGAACTAAGTGTTATATAAACTTTGATGTTATTTGACTTATTGCAAAGTAAATGCTTATTATATCTTAAAAGTCTATTTAAAAATTATTTTGAAAGTTAGAGATTTTTTTTCCGCCCTACGAAGAAGTAGCATATTTTGGCTGGGACCAAAAAAAACCCCTATTTCTAGTACCTTTGTTTCCTTTCCATAAATCATTGTTCACAATGGTGAGCCAATTTACTATTAGTGTCATCGATCCTTTCCACTGATCTTACATGACCGTAAAGAATTTTGTCAAAGGCTTTCCAAACATCTAAGTTTAAAATCCTCTTTAACACCCTTCCCACATTTGTCTACCTGGAGTGAAATCCCTGAAGAATTTTACAAAAGTAGTGAGTGATTCCTTTTATTTCCTAAATGTGTGTTGTCTGTTCTTAATCAAGCTGAGCTTTTCAAAGTGGTCCCCATTTGATCTCCAAAAATAGTTTCTGAAAGTTTTCAACATAACAGAAGCTGAAGGAAACTCTCTGAAATGCCTAAGTGTGTTTCCAAGACTGGCCTTCAGTTAGTATTTTGTTTCTGTCATATATTTAAAGGAATGATATCTTTATAGAAAAAAATATATAAAATATTGTAATGCCAAAAGCTACATGCCTTCTTTGAAACTTAAATATATTGGCAAGAAAATTTTTCAAATCTATTAATTGGCTATCATACTGTATTATTTTTTCATTGATGTCAGGGAACAATATATTTTTCTCTCCTATCAGAATATTGGATCTATTCATGCAGTTCTGAATTTTGGTAGCATCTCTAAATGGAGAGGTAGGGAATAGCAATGTTTGTCAAAGGTTTATCTTGAAACTATTAAATTGTTATTATTGTTTCCTAGCAATTCACTGTAAGTCTCCATTTAGTATTGAATATAGACCACAAAAATCCTGTGTGATTTTGTTTTGAAATATCTGATAATAATGTAAAGTTCTAATGACTTCTTTGCTCAGGATAAATGTGTGATTTTGAATGAATGACTAATTTTCCAAACCTCAGATTCCTTCATAAAAACAGGTTGCCAGAAAAATTTAGAAAATGGTGCAAGACAGAGAAAATTAGATCATAAAGAATGTTTGCCTTGAAATCACTGTGTTTTTCCCTGTCCCGTGTGTTATAATGAACTTGGAAGTTCTTTGCAGACATGCAGTCACACCAGGTTCTCAGTTTTCATCTATTCAGAGATTAATCTGATCCCACTGAGGTGTCCCTGTGCCCCACTGCTACTCGAAACTGCCTAAACATATTCTCCAGTTTTTTTTTTTTTTTAAACTCAGTTTTTTGTAACTGCACTGGCGGATTACTTTATTGGATCTCCCCCATCTTGAGGTAACTTTTTTGTATCATATTCTTTATGTTAATAATGACCAAGAACCTGGGCTGGATCAGCCTGGATGGATCATTCAGTTAAGCGTCCACATCTCGATTTCGGCTCAAGTGATGATCTCACAGTTCATGGGATCAAGCCCCACCTCAGGTTCTGCACTAATAGTGTGGAGCCTTTTTTAGATGCTCTCTCTCCTTCTCTCTCTACTCCTCCCCCACTCGCTCTTTATCTCTGTCTCTCAAAAATAAATAAACATAAAAAGAAATGACTGGGGCACCTGGGTGGCTCAGTTAAGCGTCTGATTTCAGCTCAGGTCACGATCTCACGGTTTGTAGGTTCCACCCCGCATCTGGCTCTGTGCTGACACCTGAGTCTGCAGCCTGTTTCAGATTCTGTGTCCCCACTCTCTTTGCCCCTCCACCCATTGCGCACACACTCTCTCTCTCTCAAAAATAAACATTGAAAAAAATTAAAAAAAATTAAAAAGAAAAGACCAAGAGCCTTTCCTCCCATAACTAGCTTGTATTTTCAGCCCTTTTTCAATAAAGTTTGGTTCATTGAATCATAGGTACATACCTGGAGAGAAGAGGCACTGATTAAGCAGCTCTTCATGACATGACGATTTTCCATACTTTCAGCCAGTAATACTAAAATAGATTTTCTATTTAAGAAATTAATCAAGAAATTATTCTACTCCACTTAATCAGCACAATGTTTCAAAAAGGCGATAAAAGAAAATCTGATTTTTTTGTGGGTGGGATTTCTCAATTTAGGGTTCATAGGCACATAGAATTTTCAAAATAGGTTTCATCTGAAAACCACACTTTTGCTAACATTGTATGTAAAATCATAGGCACATGACCTCTTACATTCTCTGGGAAAGAATATTCAGGCTCAAATGAAATTTATCATGGATTTCACAATACACATATGCTTACATACTAATTACCAATTTCTTTTACCTATTATTAAAATGTGTGATTGCATTTAATTATCAACAAAAACTGGGGCGCCTGGGTGGCGCAGTCGGTTAAGCGTCCGACTTCAGCCAGGTCACGATCTCGCGGTCCATGAGTTCGAGCCCCGCGTCGGGCTCTGGCCTGATGGCTCAGAGCCTGGAGCCTGTTTCCGATTCTGTGTCTCCCTCTATCTCTGCCCCTCCCCCGTTCATGCTCTGTGTCTCTCTGTCCCAAAAATAAATAAACGTTGAAAAAAAAAAATTAAATTATCAACAAAAACTGAGAGAAAAGTAAAACAAATATAATTCTACATGTTTCATAAGTAAAAAAGGATTACTGGTAGTCTTGATTAACAAAAGTAAACACAGAGAAGTGGGAGGATCAGATTTTGAATAAGATTTCTGATCTCTGTCCCACCAGCTCATGCTTCCAATTGTTCCAAATACTTATTTGATTTTAAACCCTTACCTTAGGTACTGAAAAAAAAAATCATAATTCATCCAAATTGTTTGACTCTCCCCTACCAGGACACAATCTCATTAGGTCTGTTAATTGCCATATTGACCACTATTTCCCTCAGACATTTCATCACATTCCATTGTTTTCCTTCAGGCATCGACTTTTTTCAAGCCAATCAAAATCTGTGGTTGTCCATCAAGTTTTCCCCAACTTTCAGCTTTAAAATTTCGACCATTTATTCAATTAATCGTATTAGTCTCCTACCAATTGCCTAAGAATTATAGGTAACAAAAAAACAAAACAGGCTAGCTATCTAATCTTGTTCTCTCACATGTCAGTTTGTGAGTCTGTCTACTGAGCTGTAAGGGCATTTAGTATCGTTTTTTCCCCTTTTTCAATGGCTATTTCACTGGATAAGAGTTGAGTTACAGGCAGACACATTTGCCATATCAATGAATAGAGTGAAATGTACTGTTCATTGATTAGAATGCCAGCTTTTACATCCAGAATAAGCAAGTCTTTGGAGAATGACATGGGGAAAGTAGACTAAAAATTACAAAAGTATTCCACACTATTAAAGCTGGACAGGGGGAATTCATACACATGAGAGTGATAATGTGAATTCTAATTCTAACACTAAGGGCAGAAAGTTCAATAAATGAGGCACCCACTTGCCCAGTAACCACCTGTTCCTTTTAGTAGAGGAGCTACAAGGAACTATGGCTCTACCTTTGAAGAAGTCGAACTTTATTATTATCAAATTCTTTCATAAAATTGGAATCCACAACAGATGGTTATTACCTGTTGACTGAAAGCTGAGTGACTAGAAGTTCACTGTGAGGCAGCACAGACATCATTGGTAACTTAAATTGTGAGAAAGTTTTGCTTTACTTTGAGACTAAGTCGCTGTAATTTCCACACATTGGCTCTAGAAAGTAAACCATTTATGCCAACTTGCATGAGTCTAAACAGGTACAAGTCTTTGAGATGATGATTAGTAGACATGCTTTTCTGATAACTCTGGTCATTTTCCTCTTAGGCATTCTGGTGTGTATACTGCTTTCAAATATATTGTAATACCCAGACTGATTATGCTACATTATGCATACCATATGTATATACAGAAGAGTTAAATATAATATCATTTTAATGCCCAGAGTTGATATTATTTTAAAAGATTTCAAAGTTCTTTAAATCAATGATATGGTTTTGGAGTGGTGGGGGTGGGGTGGGGGTCCAGAACCAATAACCAAGAAAGAATTTTTGAGACTTTTTTGGTAAAAAAGGTCATTTTATTAAAACAAGGGGACAAGACCCATGGACAGAAAAAGCTACACTGGGGTTGTGGGGGGTTACTGATTACATACTATGGAGTTGGGGAGGAGAAGCCCAAAGGGAAGTTTCCTGAAGGACTTTCATGAGAACTCATAGGATACTGGAAGCCTAATTATTGTCAAGAGAAGGTTGATTTTCCCTCTAGCAAAGCATTACCATTAAGACAGTTGGGGAGTTCCTGGAGAAATGTTACATTCTATTAGCCTCAAGAATTTGTCAGTGGGCTGCAGATTCCGAGGAAATTCAATTTTATCTAAATTTTCTTCTTACCTTCATTCCCCACATCACTACAGATGGGAGGGTAAAGTTAGAGCTCTAAGAAACTTTTTTTCTTTTGGTAAATTATTAAAACAATTGCAGACTGTTGGAGACTCGTGCCCTGCATGACTATGACCTCTATCAATTAACCATTTGTTTTCCTCTTTCCTTCATTCTTGCCTTCTACTCCTTCATCGCTCTATATAGTCTAGATTTTCTACAGTCAAATAAAACAGCTTTTTCACAAATCTAAGCCAAAATATTATTATTTTATTATTTATAAATATTCTCTTGCACATTTTGATCTGTAGCCTGTTTCTTCTATCATTTTGATTATTACATTTTAATCTATGGTATTAGCTAACTATTTACCAACAAGAAGCAATTGGGGACTTATTAAAAAAAACACCTTATTAGGCAATAAAAATAATATGTAACATTTACTATAAACCAAGCATTTGTATGAGTTATTTTAATTTTTGCAAAAATTTTATAAAATATATACTACCACTATTCCTATTTAAAAGATGGAAAAAGAAGATGCCCGTATACAGGTAACTTGACCAAGGTTATAGCTAAATCACACATCTCTGGCCTACCTCATTGTCTTGAAGCCTGATTCAGTTCTCTTTTCCCATACAATAATTTCAAACTTTTAATACAAGACTCAGTCTCTGATCAAGGAAAAAGACC
Organism: Puma concolor; assembly: GCF_028749965.1. NCBI lineage: Eukaryota > Metazoa > Chordata > Mammalia > Carnivora > Felidae > Puma > Puma concolor. The sequence goes on along the minus strand of NC_141670.1, from coordinate 178,857,740 downwards.
AATATTAGATCTCCCTCAACAATCTTACAGACATTTTTATATAGACCTGAATTCAATATTTTATTTTTTAAGCAAGATATTAGAATATCCTTCCTCATCTACTGTGTCCTCGTAAGGAATTCCTGGAACATAATCTGCATATAGGTAATATAGGAATGAGTGATAAAATTGCAGGTAAGCATTAGAGCCCATTTTGGCCAATCTATAAGCCAGGTGATCAATAGCATGTGAGCCCTCTTGCATGAAGACTCTTCCCAGGAGTACCATGGAAACTATTTGATAAAGGAAATATTTCAAATTTAAAATAAAGGAATAGGGACTCGGGCAAATATAACAGAGACTAAAATAAAAATACCCACAGAGTGGTATACCATTCAGTGAAAACTGGAAACAAAAAAGTAAAAACAGGCTTACAAGTGTGGGTACACATGTTTTATATTTCTTCAATAGATTAGTCAATTAAAAAATTATATGGGGTGCCTGGGTGGTTCAGTCGGTTAAGCGTCTGACTTCGGCTCAGGTCATGATCTCACGGTTTGTGAGTTTGAGCCCTGCATCGGGCTCTGTGCTGACAGCTCACAGCCTGGATCCTGCTTCAGAATCTGTGTCTCCCTCTCTCTGCCCCTCCCCCACTGTACTCTGTCTCTGTCTCTGTCTCTCTTAAAAATAATAAACATGAAAAAAATTAAAAAAAATTTATAAGCATTCCTAAGGTGCCTGGGTAGCTCAGTCCATTAAGCATTCTACTCTTGATTTCGGCTCAGGTCATGACCTCATGGTCTTTTGGTTTGAGCCCTGCACCAGGCTCTGCACTGATGGTGCTGACCTTGCTTGGGATTCTATCTCCCTCTCTCTCTCTCCCCCTCCCCACTTATGCACACATGTGAGTCCTCTGTCTCTCAAAATAAATAGATAAACTTAAAAAATATATAAGCCCTCTTTATTTAAAGGACTTGAGTTCCATGGCCATAAAATTATATTCCAAATATTTAACAACTGGTAATGATGAGGATTTCCAGATTTAGTTCTGATAAGTAAAGAGCTTTGAATGTGTGGAGCGCCTGGGAGGCTTAAGTCAGTTAAGTGTCTGACTTCAGCTCAGGTCAGGATCTCAAGGTTCCTGAGTCTGAGACCTGTGTTGGGCTCTGAGCTGACAGCTCAGAGCTTGGAGCCTGCTTCAGATTCTGTGTGTGTCCCCCCAACCCCTCTCTCTCTCTGTTCCTCCCTTGGTCACATTATCTCTCTCTCTCTCTGTTTCTCAAAAATAAACATTAAAAAAATTTTCAGAAGAGCTTAGAATGTGTCATCCCTAACCTTATATCAAGAGAATACTAGTTGAACCGAAAACTTTGATTGGATATGTCAGAGAATTGAGGTCACAGGCGTAAGTACTGCCACCAAATACTGAATTAGGTATATTTTGAAAGATATAAAGAGATCCTCAAGATTTGGTTACCTAGAACACAAACTGGTAGACACCGTAAGCTGGTAGAAACACATAAATGGTGATTTGGATCAATTGTTGGAGGATGAGTAGGTCAAAAATGAGAGTAGAAGATCCTGGGGCAGTGTTGGTGTTAAGATACACTGCTTCAGATCTTTGTTCTTTTCACCAGGTTATGATGGAGGGAATGCAGAACTCCTAGAAAGCTCAACACATGACCCTGAGAGAGGGATGGAAAATGTAGCTGTCATAAAAAATACTCTTCTCTGGGGCGCCTGGGTGGCGCAGTCAGTTGAGCGTCCGACTTCAGCCAGGTCACGATCTCACGGTCCGTGGGTTCGAGCCCCGCGTCGGGCTCTGGGCTGATGGCTCAGAGCCTGGAGCCTGTTTCCGATTCTGTGTCTCCCTCTCTCTCTGCCCCTCCCCCGTTCATGCTCTGTCTCTCTCTGTCCCAAAGATGAATAAACGTTGAAAAAAAAAAAAAAATTTAAAGTTGCAATCCATTGTGGATGACACTTAAAAAAAAAAATAATACTCTTCTCCTTTTGTTAAAAAATTTATTAATTGATTTTGAGAGAGAGAGAGAGAGAGAGAGAGCAAGCAGGGGAGGGGCAGAGAGAAAGAGGGAGACAGAGAATCTCAAGCAGGCTCCCCACTGTCAGAACAGAGCCTGATGCAGGGCTCGAACTCACCAACCATGAGATCACGACCTGGGTCAAAACCAAGAGTTGGACGCTTAACTGATTGAGCCGCCCTGGTGTCCTTCAGACTCTTCCCCTTAACAAAAGCCTCATTTCTTCTTTTTAAAAAAATTTTATTTTATATTTGAATCTTTTTAATGTTTAATTAATTAATTAATTAATTTAATTTTTTGAGAAAGAGATAGAGACCAAGCAGGGGAGGGCCAGAGAGAAGACAGAGAATCCCAAGCAGGTTGCACGGTGTCAGCACAGAGCCCGATGTGGACTGCAAACTCACGAACCACAAGATCATGACTTGAGCTGAAATCAAGTATTGGACGCCCCACCCACTGAGCCACTCAGGTGTTCCACAAAGGCTTCATTTCTAGGTAGGAAGGACATCACCGGCTTCATTATCCAAGGTGGGGGAATTAAACTACAATCCAGATCTCTTGTCTCATTTAGTGAAAAAAAAATGAATAAAAGACATTATCAATAGAGGAGAGAACTTCAAGGAAATGGACTGTAGCAGGTGAGGGTTAGAGGACAGGAGAAAATGTGCCAGGGCAAGGCACACCCGGGAGACACAGTCCCAGTAAAACACTGGGAATTAATTAGAATATTTGAGATCATCCCCTTCCTCTATACTCTCCTGCCACACTAACAAACCTCCACTGATAATAATAGGGGCTTATAGCTGAAAGAACTGCAAGACCGACCCTCCCTGGGGAACAGAATACAGAGAAGCCCAAACACAAAAAAGGAGTCAATAAACAAGTGTCTGGAGGAATTTGAAATGTCTGGCAAATATAAACATATCACACATTAAACCTCCCATCCCTTGCCAGATTAACATAAATTCTTGCACTAGAGTTATATTTACTTCATTCCCTATTACCTAATATAACATGTCTGGCTTTCAGTAATAAATTACAAGGGGGGCACCTGGGTGGCTCACTCAGTTAAGCTTCCGACTTTGGCTCAGGTCATGATTTCACAGTTCATGAGTTTGAGTCCCGCATTGGGCTCTGTGCTGCTGGTGCAGAGCCTGCTTGGGATTCTCTCTCTTTCCCTCTGTCTCTCTCTCTGCCTCCCTCCTCTCTCTTTTTCTCAAAATGAATTAATAAATTAAAAAAAATAAAAATAAATAAAATTATAGACTACTGATACAACTTTGTACAAAAAAAATAGTAAACTGTATACTGTAAAAGGGTGGATTTTATGTAAATTACATCTTCATAAGGTTGTTAAAAAACAAAAGGGAAATAAAACTTTCATGTGATGGAATTAATTGCCAGAAGATCTCCTCTGAAAGTTCACAAGGAGATTTTCAGATATATGGAAAATGCTATAGGTCCTGAACTCAGGTCTACCTAGAGAGCACAAGAATACAAGAAAATGAACAAATAAATGTAGTATATATTACTTTGTTTTTTATAATTGATATAACAGATAACTGTACGTGTAAAGCAATAACAATGCAATGGATGTTTATAGCATAGAGATGTGTGCAAAGAATGACAGAAGTATCAAATGGATAGGAAAGACTAATTGGTAATGCCAGATGATAAGGTCACTGGACTACATAGAAAGCAGTATAGTTTCATTTAAGGTAGACTCAGATTATTTTAAGATGTATATTGCAAACCCCAGGGCCATGAAGTTAAAAAAATAAGTGAAAATGACCTATCAAGAAAGATGAAATGGAAATACAAAAGATGCTCAATTAAAACCAGAGAAGGCAGAAAATATATAAAACAAAGAGAACAGATAACAAGTAGGAAACAGTTATGATAGCAAATTGTTTTGGTCTTTGCCAACAATGTGTTTAAATAAACTCTGGTTCATTTTGCAAATATGACAAGTGAATAGTGTATAAGGCAATGTCTTTTAACTTACTAATAAGAAATAACACACTCCAAAGCAGATTTAGATTAATCACACCATTGTTCCAGGCAAGGGACATGAAAGGAATAAAGTTCAAATTCAGTTGATATGTACCTTTACAGGACTTGGTACTTGGAAGAGACAGCTTAGCCAAATGAAAAGGGATGTCCATCTGCTGGTGCAAAATTGGAAGGCCATTGGTGCTAGGGCACATTGCTAGGGAACAGGGGTACTGAGGAAGATGGGCAAGAAAGAATTTTTCCAGGGGTCATTGTCTGGCCTCATCACTGTTAGTAAAAGAGTCACCCGTACCGTGGCAGGAGCTAATTCTCCCAGGGTCCTCAAAGAGATCTTTTAGATCAACAAAGGATAGTCTCTTGCCCCACAATTTTGGATACTCATCACAACTCTCAGGATTTATTATTTGTATGTCTCCTTCTCACAGGTGCTTCTTCCTGTATTTGTGATAAGCCCCCTGTGGAGCCTCTCAGCAGCAGAGCCTTAGGTTCTTATGGGTGAGGACACATGAGATGATGACATCTTGACACAACTTACTTCATCCTTATATCAAAACAACTTTACTTCTAAACATAACGTTGTCCATCTTTGCCATAAACAAGGGGATTGGAAATTCCATCAAACCAACACTTAACAATGTGTCCTGTGATTCCCCATCACTAGTCTCTCATTCACAAACATTCATATATTTCAAGTATGCTTCTTTTGACACACATTCTTTTTTTCTTTTCTAATGTTTGTTTGTTTGTTTGTTTATTTATTTATTTTTGAGACAGAGAGAGACTGTGAGCTGGGGAAAGTCAGAGAAAGAGAGAGACAGAGAATCGCAAGCAGGCTCCCCACCATCAGCACGAAGCCCAATGTGGATTTTGAACTCACAAGTTGTGAAATCACGACCTGAGCCAATACCAAGAGTTGGACACTTAACCCACTGAGCCAGGTGCCCCTTGATGCACATTCTTTTTCACCATACTTTAATGATGTGTTTAAACAACCATATTCCTGGGGCGCCTGGGTGGCTCAATCGGTTAAGTGCCCCACTTCAGCTCAGGTCATGATCTCACCATTTGTGGGTCAAGCCCCTTATTGGGCTCTATGTTAACAGCTCAGGGCCCGGAGACTGCTTAAGATTCTGTGTCTCCTTCTTTCTTTGCCCCTTCCCCACTTGTGCTTTTTCTCTTTCAAAACAATAAACAAACAAACAAACATTAAAAGACACCATATTCCTAATGTTACCAATATAAGCATGATAAAGAACTCTTTAGTGTGGTACCATATCCAATCACCCAACGACCAAAAAAAAGTTAAGCTTGTTAAACCACTCAGTTCAACTTCCTTGACAATTACAGTTCCAAGGACAATTACAGTTCACTTTTATAAAGCTCCAGGGGTACAAACTTGCATAGCACTACCAAGCACGTGTTTGTTTGCCATGACATCAGAATTCAAGGTTGTCTTTAGTTTGGGAAATGCATGTTTTGTGTCTTTTCAACATCTGTGAAGTCATTTTGACTTTATTAGTATCATCTTCCAAATGTTCTTTTACTTATGTTTTCCAATATATGATTTATATTTATTAGATTAATCTCAGGATGTTTGATGTGAAATATTTCCTTGCTTATGTTAATACTTCCTTTATCTTCCATTCAACTCAAACATCTTTTTCCTTCCAGGATCATCTTCATTACCTGTTCTACTTATATCCATCCCAGCATTACATGCTTTTAAAAAATTTTTCCCTTGACTCCAGTAAATTAGGGTGAGATTTGGCTTAGAGAATATTTTCCTGGTCCAATTTCTCATATTATATGTAACAGGGTGAGGAGGCATCAAAGCCATAGTCAGAGGTGTTTGTCCCATAGATATAGACAAAGGTCCAGCAGTAAAAGGGTATTTTGCATTCATCCAACAAACATATCCTTAGGAACATATTGCCCTTTTATCATTAACGTGTTTTCTGAGGGCTGTGGGTTCCACTCTCCCTTTTGATAGTGTGGAATCAATCATAAGAAAGAGTGTGCTATCACAATGTCATGTTTCCTCCTGTAATGCTAACATAACCATTTCATCATTGCCCATGAAATCATAGCCTTTGGAATGGGTGGAGTAAATTTTGACCTAACACTATCAATAACCACTTTAAATCTTAAGTGGTCTAAATATTGGTTACAATAAATTATGAGATTCAATTTTAAAAATGCATAGTACTTTATAAATAAGAAGTGTTAAAATTGCATTTCATTTTCTAAATAAGAAAAACTGTACATAGTGTTAAAATCTGCAACAAATGATAGAAATGGCAGGACAAATTGTCAAATAGGCAAATTACTTGAATAGTTGAAATTTTTGATAATTATTAGAAGTGATGAAATTGTCTTTCTCTTATTTGCTTTTTTTTTTTTTTTTTGCATTTCTTTTTTCCTCTCAATCTCTACCCAAACTATGCTTCTGCCTCAGTCATGATTTAATAGCAACAAAATAAGCTCTTTCAATAACTTCCCTATTGAATAATTGGACACTATGTGACTTCCAAACCTAATAGGTAGAAACTTTTACTTATATATGTTTTTTTTTTTTGAAAAAAAAAAAAAAAAGAATGTTTATTTTTGAGAGAGAGAGTGCAAACAGGGGAAGGACAGAGAAACAGAGACACAGAATCGAAAGCAAGCTCCAGGCTCTGAGCTATCAGCACAGAGCCTGATGCAAGTTTGAACCCACAAACCAGGAGATCATGACCTGAGTCCAAGTTGGATGCTTAACCAACTGAGCCACCCAGGTGCCCCTTATATATAATGTTCTTAATGATTAAATATTTCCTCCCCATTTTTGTGGAATTAACGTTACTAACATTAAAACTTCTTCTAAGTGTTATAATACTGAGATTTTTATATACACTATTCAATAGTCTCATAATAAACTAAGACAAAAATTATCTTAGAATATCATATTTGGATTTAGTTTTATTGACATTCATTTTTAACATACAGAGTATTCTAAAAATCTTTTGGGAAAGTATTAAGTTTTCATAAATTTATTTATTTTTTTTTTAATTTTTTTTTTTCAACGTTTTTTATTTATTTTTGGGACAGAGAGAGAGACAGAGCATGAACGGGGGAGGGGCAGAGAGAGAGGGAGACACAGAATCGGAAACAGGCTCCAGGCTCTGAGCCATCAGCCCAGAGCCCGACGCGGGGCTCGAACTCACGGACCGCGAGATCGTGACCTGGCTGAAGTCGGACGCTTAACCGACTGCGCCACCCAGGCGCCCCAGTTTTCATAAATTTAAATACATTAAAATTCTTTATTTTCTTCATTTTTGTTAAAAAATAAACAATTTCATGTAATTTATAAGAAAATCCTGTGGTTTTCCTTTTGCAATAAGCATTATTTTGTTTTGTATAGCATCCATCTATTTGGTTGGGCTTTTTGGTTTTATTTTTCCTGTAGTGTTTCTGTTCTTTATTCCCTTTGGTTAGTTTTTATATGTGCAACTACTTTTGTTATTAATCAGTTTGTTTGATCAATTTTTTCTTTGAAATATAAAATATAATTGTTGCCTTTATTATATCATCATGTATTTTTTTTAGAGCTCACTTTTCAAGTTTCACCAGAATTTCCAAGCTGCAATTTCACTTTAGCAAAAATAAATAAATAAATTGCCAATAAGGACGTAAATAGTTTTCTGAGTTTCGTTATTTCAAATCTCAACTACACAGATAGGTTATTTATCTGTGATGATTGTGATTTATCATCATAAATAGAGAGTATATGGATGAATGATTTAAATGGACTTTAATTTAACTTTGTTATTTGATTGGATTCTTCATAAGTGGTTGCATCCTTGCCATTGAATATACCAAAGGAAGTCAAGTAGAAATCCAAAGAAAAAAATTTTCTGATACTCCAGGCTATTTTTCTACAAAGTTACTGATACTATCTGTGCAAAATTCAATATGGTTTATATATATTTTTTCTTTTATAATTTTTTTGTTTATTTATTTATTTTGAGAGAGACAGAGCGTGAGCAGGGGAGGAGCAGAGAGAAAGATAGATAGAGGAAAGAGAGAGAAAGAATCCAAAACAGGCTTCGTAGGGTCAGCACAGAGCCTAATGTGGGGCTTAAAAACATGAATCGGTGAGATCATGACTTGAGCCGAAACCAAGAGTCGAATGCTTAACCAAACCGAGCCACCCAGGTACCCCTCATATATTTTTTGAGGACACTTTTTTTTTCAAAAATAAATGGAAGTTTTGTACATCATTTTAGATGTCAATGTGTTCAGCTCCACGAACTTAACAACAACAAAAAAACACATTATTTTTAAAGTCTTGGAATTTTCATTACTGAACAACTTTTTAGGAAACATTAGAAACTTTGTCAACCATGACTAAAATCTTCATGTTTTTTCAGTGTCAGCCTATTGATAGTGATGCTGTTGGCCAGAAATGCCTGAGGCTTTCACCTGAGCCGGAATTACTTAAAACCTGCCACAAACATTTCACCTACCAGAACCAATACTGTGCCTGGACCAGCACTGTGGTTCTTATTATGATTGCAGGAGACACTTCAGCAAAAACCATCTGGGAACTTTAAGGAACAAGATTTACTTATTCCTAATCCTGGAGGGTACATGTCACACAGGAAGTCCACACAGCAAGGTCAGGGGTAGAGAGAGAAGGAGGTGTCAGGGACCTGGAGATTTGCAGTTACTAGTGCTCAAGGATGGGGTGCCTAGGGTTTCACTGGTTCACTCTTTACTGACAATTTTAAAGCCTAAGAACAGGAATTAGGTGGGGGAAGGGAGAAGTAGGGTCATTCAATCTGGTCAGTTATCTGTCGCCCAGGGCTCTCTAAAAGGGGAACTTCCTGGGTAGGACAGTTTGGTTCTTTAGAGTTGTTTTGCTAGTGTTATGCTGATGGATGTCTCCGAAATGAATGCTTTGGCAATGAAAAGCGTAATGACAGGCACTTACATTATAATCAGAAAGCTTAATTTTAGGCACTTGCATTACCCTGGATTTATTTATTTATTTAAAAAAAAATTTTTTTTTTTCAACGTTTATTTATTTTTGGGACAGAGAGAGACAGAGCATGAACGGGGGAGGGGCAGAGAGAGAGGGAGACACAGAATCAGGAAACAGGCTCCAGGCTCCGAGCCATCAGCCCAGAGCCTGATGCGGGGCTCGAACTCACGGTCCGCGAGATCGTGACCTGGCTGAAGTCGGACGCTTAACCGACTGCGCCACCCAGGCGCCCCTATTTATTTATTTTTTAATGTTTATTTGAGAGAGAGACAGAGCATGAGCAGGGAAGGGGGCAGAGAGAAGGGGAAGCACTGAATCCGAAGCAGGCTCCAGGCTCCAGCTGTCAGCACAGAACCCGACGTGGGGCTTGAGCTCACAAGCCATGAGACCACGAGACCACGAGACCTGAGGGGAAGTCAGATGCTTAAGTGACTGAGACACCCAGGCGTGTCCACACTACACTTGATTTATAACTCCCTAAAAAATATCTCTTAATTTCAGCTGACATGTTATATGTTATTACATGTACTAGATTATTCTGTTATGCCTATGTAAATATCATTTTATAATCTGAAAATCCTCAATTATTTTTAACGACACAGTAGATCTTTTTTTTTTTTTACAGTTCTGATTGTTTTATATTTTTTTCTTTATCAACGCTAATGAATAAAATATTTTCTGAGCTTTTCTTTCTGAATTCAATTGCTTTTTTGTGTGAAATTATTTCATGTCTCTTTTATTTATGATGGTAAATTTTCTTTGTTTCAAGCATGAGCTGAAAAGAATATAAATGACGTTTTAATAAGAAATATAAATTTTTAACACTTTCAACTTTTTTTTTTTTTTTTTTTTTTTTTTTTTTAATTTTTTTTTTTCAGCGTTTATTTTTATTTTTGGGACAGAGAGAGACAGAGCATGAACGGGGGAGGGGCAGAGAGAGAGGGAGACACAGAATCGGAAACAGGCTCCAGGCTCTGAGCCATCAGCCCAGAGCCCGACGCGGGGCTCGAACTCCCGGACCGCGAGATCGTGACCTGGCTGAAGTCGGACGCTTAACCGACTGCGCCACCCAGGCGCCCCTTCAACTTTTAACAATACAGCTTTTGAGCATAACTGGTAACAAACATTTTCATGATATGAATGTTACTCATTTTGGTTGAAATAATCAAGCTGTTTTTCAATCGAGAAATATAAATTTGTTATATTGGTATTAAAAGGTATTAAAAGGCTTTCTAGGTTCTTCTGATTTGTGCGAAATGTCAGTAAGTGCTGCAGACTCTTCATTATTAAACCTATTTATTCTTTATCACAGACTCAGAAGACTCATTTTAGTATTTTAATGGATATTTGACAAACATTTTATCTCTTTGTTTTTTTCATAATTCCCTGATTTTGAAAAATATTTATGCATAAATGTTTTTCTGTGCAAAGTATAACTTAAAATTACTGAAAATATTCTAAATTTGTGCTTTGTAAATGACCAATTTGGTTAATTTATATTCATTTCAATCTAAAGAGCCTATAAATAAAATAATACATAAAAAGATATTACCTCCACTGTTTCCACAGAAAATTTTGTATTAATATAATTTCAGGATCAGATTAAACAATATAATATGGGGATATACACTACTCATAATTTAATCAGGTAATTGAAGATAAAAGAATCAAGAAGAGATACTTTTTAACACATGCCAAGCCTACTTGTTCTAGAACCAAATATGCTTTGATTCAGAGACTATTCTAAGATCCTGCATAATTTTAGCATCGCCAACTTTCACCTTTCTTCCTTACAAACTCTATTTTCCAATTTGTAGCAAATGGAGAGGCATTGCAATCTAAATTATAAATTAGATGTTACTAATATTATTGTTAGAAACAACTATACAGAGAAGAAACAAAGGTAAAGCTGACTGCATAAACTCATTAACACCAAACTGATCTAATAGCAATTTCTATTTTTGAAAATTCCTTGTTCCTTTGTCTATCCAGGGACACTATCATGGATCCATATCAATTAACAATGGCCCACACCAGGGAGGATTATATCATTATGCATATGAGCAAGGTGATTCAGTTTCACAGTTTTATAAGTAACTGGTTTATGGTGGCCGATTTTTGGGAGTTTTACTATTATCTATTGTTCTATTTTATAGTTCACAATTCTCAAAGGAAAGTTAATTAAGCATGATTTTTTTAAGAGATAGGCTTCCTCTGGGGCAATGCAAAAGTCCTTTTCATATTTCAACAGTCACTTGCAACACACAAAATTGCCTTTTAAAAATGTCACTTGAAAATCACCACAATACAAAAAAAAAAAAAAAATCATCAGTTATAGCAAAGCCAGCCATGTAGCCACCTAAAGTTAATAAAGAACTCAGAGTGAAGCAAAAGATACCAATAAAGCAAACATTTAGTCATTCTAAATGTTCCTTATTATTAGTCTTATTGGAATAAAATTGGCATATATTTGTTTCAGGTGTACCACGTAATAGTTTGTTATTTGTATACACTACAAAATGAATATCGTAGTAAGTCTTGTTAGCATCCATGACCAAAAAATTGATCTCCTTCACCAATTTTGCCTGTTCCTCTCCCCTGTCCTTGTTCCCTTCTGATAACCACCAATCTATTTTCTGCATCTATGAGTTTGGATTTGCTTAGTTTTGCTTGCTCATTTATTTATTTATTTATTTATTTATTTATTTATTTATTTTTTTCAGATTCCATATATAATATAAATCGTATGATATTTGGTCTTTTTCTGTCTCTCTTATTTCACTTAGCATAACACCTGAAGATCCATTCATATTGTTGCTAATGACAAGATTTCCTTATTTTTCTTTTATGGTTGAGTAGTATCCCCTTGTGCATATACACTTGTGTGTGTGTGTGTGTGTGTGTGTGTGTGTGCGTGTTTTACACATGCACAGTAAGGTCAAGAAAAAGCATGGAAAGGGCACTCTGTGGCTTTAACGAGTCTTTGTCTGAAAGTACCCAGTGCCTTAGCAAGGCATAAGGAAAATGCAAAAAGGGCATTTACCAGCAAAGAAATCCCAAGTGGTCCCTACCTTTCTAGCAGATGCTTTAAGATTAGCCAATGAATATCTTTCTCATAGAATCCAGTTACCTTTCAAACTACTTCTGGATCTAGGACAAGTGAGTTTATGGGTAGCACCTCAGAATCCCCACAGTCCTTTCAGTCCCCTGGACATAATAAGGCCCATTGGTTTCCAAAGACACATGTTTTTGGAGTCTCATCTTTCTAAAGCAAGTCCCTGATATAGGGCACAAAGCCCTCACTCACTCCTCAGAGAGAAGCTCCACATCTGTGGGATCCCTTTCCGTGATGTGTCATGTGCTGGGGTGGGATTTTTGGTAAGACCATTATCTCTGTCTCTCCTGCCCTTCTCAACATGGCCTCTTCCCTCTGTTGTGGAGGGGGGTATTTAGCTATTTTTCCATTGTTTTTCAGCAGGAATTATTCAGTATGTACCTGTAGATCTCCTATATCCACGGGAAGAGGTGAGTTGAGGGTCTTCCTACACCCTGCCTCCCTAAATGTTCTTACACGCCCTAGATTTGAATTTCCATTCCTGCTGTTCCTGTTGTTTCCAAGCAACAACATTATTCCAAGTAACACCCAATCAGTTAATTTTTCTCCTATAATATTCTAGGGGAGCCTGGGTGGCTTAGTCGGTTAAGCATCTGACTTTGACTCAGGTCATGATCTTGTGGTTTGTGAGTTCAAGCCCCGCGTCAGGCTCTGTGCTGACAGCTTGGAGCCTGGAGCCTGCTTCGGATTCTCTCTCTCTCTCTCTCTCTCTCTCTGCCCCTCCCCTACTCATGCTCTGTCTCTCTCTGTCTCAAAAATAAATAAAACATTTAAAAAATTTAATATTCTAATTCTGCCTGTGGAATTGTCATTTTTATGTTTACAAATTGAAATTTTATATATAACTTATATATAATAAATTACAAATACATTACTAATGTTTCTGTACTCAGGCTTTTTATCTGTTCTTCACTTTTATAACTTAGTTTTCTCACAAGAGGAAAAGATAAAAATGTTCTGTATTTTCTCACATTCTTCTCATATGGGTCTAATCGTATTTTTGAACTCATGAAAATAATCTATTGATTGTAGAAAATTATTTACATAAAATCTAGTTCACTAATATCTTCATTTTGACTTAGAAGGAGACACATTGAATTTAAATGATTAATTGTTACGTTTTATCCTTTAAATTTTTTTTTCTAGATGACTTACAACAAATGTTGAACTTTAATTTGGTAAGGTTTCAAAAGTAAAAGTTTTTTCTGGTTCCATGAAGGATTTTTAAAAAATGGTTAAGGATCCAACTTTAAAACGTGTGAATGTTGTCTGAGAAAGGTTTGCTGATTTAGCCATTTTAATTCTCACTGAACACTTGTGAGACATACGGTTGGCAGCTATTATTATCCACTTTTTCCTCTCACACATTTGTGCTGCACTGTGATAGAACAATGGACAACAGTAGGACTTTTAAACACATGGTCATTTCATTGCTGTTTACAATTAGAGAAAAAAATGTGTATGTCTATGCAAACATGTCACACGTAGATATCTTTAGGTACTGTGTGCACAGTATCTTATGCACTTGGGTGGAAGATACTTTTGTTCGATGTCCCTCTGATTCGCTCTAGTTTTCTTCTAGTCCGTAGTATAGAGCCCAAACAATACCACTTCAGAGGATGTGCTGCTTATTAGTTAATTGTTAGAAGTAGCCCACTGTCCTAAGAAGATTTGGATTTATGGCAAGATCTAAAGGATTTAATCATTATACATAGAAATAAAACAAAAATAGCATACATTTAAAAACTATGTCTATAGTAGAGTACCGCATAGTCCATAATAACTTATTATAAAAATTTCAGAAAGAAAGATTTTTGGAGACCAACATTAATGTTTAGGAGATACAACATATCTTAAGAAAACACATCATTTAAATGGAATAGTAAAGATTAAAAACTTAATCACGGGGCGCCTGGGTGGCGCAGTCGGTTAAGCGTCCGACTTCAGCCAGGTCACGATCTCGCGGTCCCTGAGTTCGAGCCCCGCGTCAGGCTCTGGGCTGATGGCTCAGAGCCTGGAGCCTGTTTCCGATTCTGTGTCTCCCTCTCTCTCTGCCCCTCCCCCGTTCATGCTCTGTCTCTCTCTGTCCCAAAAAAAATAAATAAACACGTTGAAAAAAAAAAAAAAAATTAAAAAAAAAAACTTAATCAGATAGAACACAGCAAATAAATTAGTGAATAAAACCTACAGGTGGCTTTGGCCAACATGGCTAGCTGTTGCCAATGTTTTCCCTCTCTCTTCATTTTCAATGATAAAATAATTATTTTTAGCTGGGTGTATTATAGGGCCGCTTGCAACAAGGTTTGCATTTCCTGACTTCCCGAACAGAAAGGTTTGGCCAAGTGACCTTAGGATAAGATAAGCTGTGGGCCATTTTCAAGAAATGTCTTTGGGGTGCCTGGGTGGCTCAGTCAGTTAAGCATCTGACTTCGGCTCAGGTCATGATCTCACGGTTTGTGAGTTTGAGGCCCGCTTCGGGCTCTGTTGACAGCACAGAGCCTGGAGCCTGCTTCAGATTCTGTCTCCCTCTTTCTCTCTCCCTTCCTCGCTCTCTCTGTCTCTCTCTCCCTGTCAAAGTAAATAAACATTAAAAAATATTTTTAGAGAAATGTCTTTAATAGCCAGGTGCAAATCCTTCCCCTGCTATTTGGAAAATAGATATTACATCTAGGGATTAGTTCTTACACCAAGAGGCAGAGGATGATAATGTGATCACAAATGGGGGACCCATCCCTTTGGATGGTGCAGTTTCCATTATCAAACGTGGAGCAATATTGTGCAATGCTGGGTACGTGAAAGAGAACTTAACTGATCTTTCCCTTTAATTGCCCTTTGCCCCTGTTATAAAAGTTTCTTACCTCTGAAACTAAATAATCAAAACAGTTAAAAAGAATGAAATGGATAAGTGGGCCCAATTATAAATTAGATACAGAAAATGACATATTGTTAACACATATAAAGAGAAAATAAAAATATTGTAAGAAGTTTGTCAGTTATTTACTAATCCGCACGAATGTTTCCAACATATTTTTTACTTTCTTAAACAAAACCCAAAATTGATAAAATAAATGGAAATCAAAATTAACCAGTAATGATGATGATGATAATGGTCATTATAATAATACTAATTCTAATAATAATAAATATGTTTTCATCAAACAGTATGAATTATTTTAAAAAGCTCCATTACAGTAAATGATGAAAGTTACCCAAAACATGTTATAAGCAAACCTTTTTCTTTAAGAACATTGACATGAGTCATCATCATTATTATCCATATTTATAAAGTGTGAGGTTTCCTAGAGTGTTACTAAATGTCATCTTATTACTTAATCACAAACACAATAAAGCATTTATCATTTGACAGGTGAGAAAATTCCGATTTAAAAATATTAAATGATTTTTACAAAGTCATTAAGAATGGACATCATTGTGGCTTGAATACTGTGTGTGTTTTTTAATGCTTATTTATTTTGAGAGGGAGAGAGTGCTAGCCAGGGAGAGGGGCAGAGAGAGAGGGAGAGAGAAAAGCAGGTTCCATGGTCAGCATGCAGCCACATGTGGGGCTTGATCCCACAACTGTGAGATCATGACCTAAGCCAAAATCAAGAGTCAGAGGCTTATCAGACTGAGCCAGCCAGATGCCCCTGAATCCTGCCTATCTGACTCTGAAGGATGTATTCTTATCCACTACATGTACTATCCTTCCCAAAGATTTTCAAACTGGTCTAATTTTTAGGAATGTTTATAGATGTTACTTGGTGAGGGCAGTTCAGCAGGGGAATTTTGGTAAGTAATGATTAATCAGTTAATTTTCTCTAGGTCGCATTTTTTAAAAATTATTAAAATGCTAATGCACTTTTGGATTTCATGAAGGAGGCTATCATGCTAGGATTCTCAAACATATTTTGGTCATTAAATGGTTTTGAGGGTATAATTGGTAAACCTGTGTTCCACTTAACTGCTTTTGGAATATCACTATAGAATACTCACAGGCATCACCAGAGAAGTAAAATTTGTATATGGCAATAAATTTGTCACATTTTATCAATCACCATGTTTGAAAAAGGCTAGCATGGATTTTTTTTTCAAGGTCTCAGTCTTCAATATTGGTTTCACCTTTTTCCTCTATGTGTATCTTTTTCTGCAAATTTCCAAACTTCAAAATTAGCTATCTTTCTCTTATGCTTGTGAACTTTTGGGATTCAATCATTCATATCATCTCTCTTCCTATAACACTTGTTCTTTTCAACAAAGGTGAGAATCCACAAATGGTCCAATGTACCAACACCCTGTCGAATTCTCTTTCTCTCTTTTATTTTAGGTTAGGCATTGATTTGACTCCATTGAATAATATAAAATAATGAGTTTCATACCTTTTTTATGATATATTTAGTTTAGTATCTTTCTTCTTTTATTGCAGGATGTCAGACATTCAAATGGATGTGAACTCGTAGCCCTGTCCATTATGTTATTATTATTAAACTAATTGTTACTATTATTATGAGATAGATTGGATATATTCAAGGATATAAAAATATATAAAGAACACCTGTTAAACAACCTTATTTAAGAAATAAAATATTACAAATGAAGGTACTAAGGGACTGGTTTACAAGAACAGAGAAATCCACAGAAAGTTGGCTCCACAGAAAGTTACTGGACAAAATCGTAGGAAAACTATAGATGTAGTTTGTAATTTGTAGGGGTAAGTGACCGCATAAAGACTTGCAGTGAGACTGGAGTGTCTGCATTTATGTTTACTTACCAGAAAGGGCTCGCCTCCAAATGAAGTCCACTACCAGGGTCAAAGCAGATGAAGATGCCCGTATTTCAAAGAGGTGTCTTTCTGGCTTATCCACATACTAGCTTTCTTTTCTCTGTGTATGCTCAATTCCATCTCCTCTTGGTGCTCCATTACCTGACAATTACCTCACACTGGTTGTGGCTATGCCCACAACAGTCTAATAATTTTTCTCTTTGTGTTTCATCTATGAACTTCTTCCAGGGGATAAGAATTAGAATCCAGCATTCGTCTCCACCTCTAGGAATTTTGGTTGATCTGCCATTTTCCAGCATACCATTAAACTGCCTTTTTGCTTTAATATTGTATGTGAACATCCTATATTGCAATACCTCGTCTTCTTGCTGCATTGTATCATTTTCCCGACATTGGAAATTTGTTAAATTAAAAGTCAGTGTGACACATTCTGCTGCTTTCCAGCAAACATTTACACTGTTAGAGTCTTGCTCAGTGGAGTAAGTACAGTCTCCCTCCTTGTTAATAATGAATATATTGCTTGTTTTGGACCCAGGAATGCGATGGAAGTGATGTCATGTCCAAGCAGAGAATTTATAGGTGCTTGAGCAGTTGTCTTGGGCCCTGGTAGTCCTTTCAAACACCTTGAGAACATCAAGTGTCCTGGGAACACTGAAACTCACCTGCCTATCCGTGAGCAGGTAGTACATATTTGCTGTTGGAAATTACTGACATTTTGAAGTTGTTTTTAAGACAGAACTATTATAGCAAACTACAAACAGCATATCGTAAAGTAGAAGAGATCCAGATATCCTGGGTTTGACTCTCAGCAACTCCTACTTCTATGTGAACATCAAGTGAATTCCTGAAAATATTGTAGCAACTCACGTCAATGAGTGTGTGACAGAAGATCAAGTAAATCATGTGCGGATTTGGCTTTCCTTGAAAGCCATCTGCACTTCCATCCAATGTGGTATTAAGCTTTACTGTCTATATAGACAAAAAATTCATGACCTTAATGAATTCAGGTACTGTCCTTCCTTCAAACGTTACTTACGGTCCTAACATTCTGAAGTACTTCTAGTTGGCTATGATTTCTTTCCCATGATTTTTTACTTTGGAAATTCCAATCTTAATTTCTAAAATATTTCTTCCTATCATCCTCATCAAGCCACCTCTTGCTGACATTCACTATGCAGCTAAAACAACCACTCTTGGGGGAGGTTTTCGGTGGTCTATTTTTTTTTTTTTTTAAGTTTATTCGTTTTGAGAGAGAGAGAGAGAGAGAGAGACAGAATCCCAAGCAGGCTCCTCACTGTTAGCACAGAGCACAACACAGGGGCTCGAACTCATGTACTGTGAGCTCATGACCTGATCCAAAATCCAGAATCAGATGCTTAACTGACTGAGCCACCTAGGTGCCCTTCTGTGGTCTATTATTCTTAAGTAGATACCCTGCACTAAAGGGTTTCATTTTAAAATCACTTTACCTTGCCCTTTATTTGGCCAATAGCTCCTACAGATAAAGAATAATGCCATACCTCACATGCCACATTTTAAGAGTTTAATAAATATGGATATAAGATTATTATTATTCTCTTCTCTGATAATCTGTATTTTTTGTTTTTTTTTAATTCTAGCTACATTTTCCTTTGTATGATATTGATATAAAGCAGATGCTTATGTGTTTGTATCATACATAACATATTATTTATGTAGAGTCAAAAAAAGTATTTCAGGTTAAACACAAACCTCAAACTAAAATGCTGTGACAGAGGAATTTGAAAAATACAATGATATAGTCATATGGAGAAATAGGCTGATTCCTTTATAGATTGGATATTATAATTACTTTTTAAGTCATTTAAACTCATAGAACAAATGGAAACAAGATATGTGTCTAATTATAAAATAAAAAAGTAATATAGTCAGGAAAAGAACAGTTTTTTGGTAAGATCTAACAAATTTTTACACTGTATGTCCTTATACACATGATATGGAAGTAAAAATTGGATATAATTCTCAACAGAGATTTTCAGAAAATCATAAACAGCTTTCATTTGCTCATTTCTTGTCCTTAATAAAAGCCAAAAACATGCTATGAAGATTAATTGTAGTTCTCATTCCTACTGTCTTTGAATTGCTAAAGAAGAGGTATTATGATTTATTCATTTTAATTACCTTCAGGCCAAGTACTCTCCCATTTCACATAAGAAATGTCTTTAATTGGAACCCTTTGGCCCTTTTGCTAAGAGTTAAGTGAATATGATTTAGCTATAAAATATATGCTTTATATAACATGTTATGTATGTTATATATAGTATAAAATGTTATATGTAGGTTATATATAATATATATTTTTAAAAACCTTCCCAACTATATAGATACACCTTCTTTTACGAATGTTTCTAATTTGTCTTTTAGTACTCTGAAGTAAAGAACATTAAAGTTTTAACATTTTTTATTGAAGAGCGTATTTATGCTTTAAACAACAGACATACAGATGACAAGCTTGAGATTAAGCAATAAAAATAATACTTTTTTTTTTCATTTAATAAAGTCATTTCCCAAACCCGCACTTTCTACAAGTTTTGTCAGGAAACTACTGCTAATCCAAAAGCTCAAAATCTTTGTAATCATTAGTTAAGTAAACTGATACTAAAGTATACAAAATATTTTAAATGGTGTTGTTTGGAAATGGTTTACTTTTTAATCAACAAGACGAACACTCACAGTATTAAATTGATACAAATTAAATTGCCCATTAACACTTGGAAAATCTCAATTTTTAGTCATCTGCCAGGGGCTATAGAACACGTTATTTTGGCTATAACCATAATCTGTGTTCCCCACACATCCTTACCTCTCTCAAGATTTTGTTGTCAAATAGCTTGATAAATAAATTGTCATAGTTTTTGACCAGGACATGATAATCTTTCTAAGTCTCTCAGAAAATAAGTCAATGTATCATTCATGAGGAAAGCCAATATTTCTAGGGTCTTTCCAATTGTTATCCATTATTTTACATTAATGAAAAAGAATAAGTATAATTTAGCATATTTTGGAATGCTCTAATATCAGAAGTATAATTTTTTTTCTTTTGGAATTTAGATTTTAATCATTGTATTTTAAAATTATTATTCACGTACTACAACTGTTCATTTATAGGCCAGAATTTTACAGGCTTAGTCACAGAAAATGAGGAGCATAACATACGTTCCGGATCAGGCTCCATTCTATTGCTCCCATATCATGTCTGTGGAGAGCATACAATTGATGAGGAAGTCAGCAGGAGAGATTAATGTGACTGTTGGACGGAACAAGTATCTGTGATTCAAGAAGTAAATTTTGGTACTAAATTAGTTGAGAGATAAGAGATGTATTAGGAGCCCATGAATATGCTGACTACTTACATTACTCCTATTGTATATGCATATAAATTGCAATAAAACAGGGGAAGTGTCTTATTGGAAAGGTTGGGAAGCAAAGTTATTAAACTAGAGAACAGAGGTCTTTATTTGAAATCAATTATTCCTCAGCTAAATTGTCAATGACTCTAATATAAGGGAAATAAATTAGCAGAATCTACACAATAGTATAATTCTTCAGAAGCTCCGTATTTATATCTAGTGATAAAATAAATATATCAAATTTGATCACTAAATGATCAATACTTTATTCACTGAATACTGAAATGGTGTGTGATAAAAGAGGTGTCAAATATAAATCAAACAGATTCTCCTGCATAAAGCCTACAGTCAGGACAGGAAGATTACCTAGCAACAAAACCAACTACACTGCAAAGTTAAAATGGATAAATCATTTATTAAGATGGACTTTGAGAGTTTAGGAAAACTATAACATATTTCCATGAAAGTCTATTATCAAAGGAATTCAAGTAACATATCTGCATTCAGGGACTAAGAGAATAGGATTTATAATTTAAGAATGTAATTCTAAGGACAAATTGGAAGACCTAAATGTAGAATAATCATGAGTCTCTGCTGAGGTAACTAATAGAGGCTTTCTTTAGGTATAGGCAAAGCTATAACTAAAACTTATTATGTTATGATAATTGTGTGCCCCCCAAATTCACGAGTTGAAGCCCAAACCCTCAGTGTAGCTGAATTTAGAGATAGGGTTCTTTAAAGAGGTAATGAAAGTTAAGTGAGGTCATCAAGGTGCTTTCCCTAGTCCTTATTAGGGACTTGTGTCCTTATAAGAGGAAGAGACTGGAAATTACTGCCACCACCTTCAACACAACTACCCAAAGATGGCAAAATGCAGTAAGGGTCTGAGGGCCATCTGCTAGCAGAAGCCAGAATCCCCAGCCCAAATCTGGACCACACCCTCCTCTCCAATCACATCCTCCACCTGCCCACATTATTTAAACCAGAGGGGATGTTTCTAATCTGAGGATGTTTTGACAGGATGCAGCCCCTGCAAAGGATCTTGGTCATTTGGAAGAAGGTACAATGTCCCCTCTGGCCAGGGGAATGTGAGAGAAGGAATAGTGACGATTTTTATTTTCTTTGTTTAAGGAGCTTGCTTAGTTAATATAAATAATAAAAAAGCCTTAGTATATTTTCTGTAACATGGAATAATATTCTAATGTCATTAATTTTTCTTTTTTTGAGTTTCAGACCAAGCACAGATGCCATTTAGATTAATACATTTTTGAGGAGTGTTCCACAGGAGAATTTTATGACATAGTAGGTTTTTGGTGTCAGGCGAGCACCAGGAAGTCTTTTGTTGAGAGACTTTCTCTCAAAAGCTCAGAATCCTTGTTTTTCCTCTGACCTTTTAAACATAAAGACACAAGATTCCTCAGCAAGGGGGGCATTTTCTTTGTCTTGGGTCCTTGGGGATTTGCTCTGGGCTGAGATTGCTCAACTGAGGAAAGAACAGAAAAGTTCTGAAGACCTCCCCCACCAACAGGGGTAAAGGGTAAAGTGTCTCTTAGAAAGCTGATGTAAAAGCTTAGAAGTGCCCTCCTCACTCCTCTTCTTCCTACTCCCTTCTCAAGGACACAAGACAGAAAGGCTGCTCTGTCAGAAGGCAGCCATCTACAAGCCAAGGAGACCTCAGAATAAATCAAATCTGTCAAAACCTTGGTCTTTCCTCTCTCATTGTTTTTATTATTCATGGATCCTTAAAGAAAGATAAAATTTAGGTAGACAGAGTCACATTTTTGGGGGACACCAATCATTTTATGGAGTTAGCTTCCTTAATCGAAATATATAAGAATTACTTGGGGTTTTAATATCTAGAATGATGGATAGAGTAAAAACTTCTGAAAATCTGATCCTGTATAATAGTACCTACAGCAGTCCCCCCACCCCCAATTCTTATAAACATCCACAAAAAAGAGCTCTGTGTGGTCATACTTGGGGCCTTCCTCCTATGGCTCTTTCACTTTGTCCCATAGCTGATCCTTCTTGTTCTCCAAAGCTATGAACCATCTAACTACAAAATAAATCTGGCCGTGCCATTGCCCTTCTTAAAAATAAGCAAACAAACCCAACTCTCTTAGTCTATTTTCTGGCACTAACATCCAACAATGGCAAGATGGGTACAATGGCCACTCCTGCAAACTTAATCCTTTACAACTCTTTTGGAAAGCAATATTGACAATATTCCCATGTCACTCATGGGAATCTATTTTAAAGGATAAACATCTATGGGAAATAACAACAAAAGAATCAGTGGTGAAATATGTAACAGAGGAATTTTATTCTCATAGCCTCTTCTGAAATGGTGGTGGCAGCATATTATATACTACTCAGATAAAGAACTGAAACATGTATTCACTAGGTCCTTTCTTACTCTCCTGGTAGCTTACGTTAAAGCCTTTATGAAAGCTTTGATAATAACATCTCAGGAATTTTTAAGAGAAAAAGGACAGCCAGGGGGCGCCTGGGTGGCGCAGTCGGTTAAGCGTCTGACTTCAGCCAGGTCACGATCTCGCGGTCCGTGAGTTCGAGCCCCGCGTCGGGCTCTGGGCTGATGGCTCAGAGCCTGGAGCCTGTTTCCGATTCTGTGTCTCCCTCTCTCTCTGCCCCTCCCCTGTTCATGCTCTGTCTCTCTCTGTCCCAAAAAATAAATAAATGTTGAAAAAAAAATTAAAAAAAAAAAAAAAAAAAAAAAGGACAGCCAGAATAGACAGATCATTCTGTGTATTTTTCTATTCTGTGAGAATAAAGATACATTTCATCTTTTGTATTTTTACACACTTCTTCTAATTTCCTCAAAATATCATACTTATCATAATACTTAATAATAAGCCTAATTAGTTTACTTTGCAAAAAAGCCCTAACATTGTGTTATAGTATAATTCTCCATGTATTCTATCTAATGAAAAGGCCATGTGCCATACAAAATAATATATATACATTTACATGTGATAGTGATAGAATTGGGTCAAGTAAAGACATGCTAAAACTTGGATGACTTTATCTTATGAGGTACCTTGAAATACTAAACTAAGCAACATTATCACATGTAATACCCCATTGATGTCCACTGCTTCTGGTAAATCTTTTCAATTTCTACACAAATTGCCACATTAAAAAATTTTTTTGGGGGTGGCGCCTGGGTGACTCAGACAGTTGAGTGTCCAACTTCAACTCAGGTCATGATCTCACAGTCTGTGGGTTCGAGCCCTGCGTTCAGCTCTGTGCTGACAGCTCAGAGCCTGGAGCCTGCTTTAGATTCTGTGCCTCC
Source organism: Puma concolor (assembly GCF_028749965.1). Lineage (NCBI taxonomy): Eukaryota > Metazoa > Chordata > Mammalia > Carnivora > Felidae > Puma > Puma concolor. The sequence goes on along the minus strand of NC_141670.1, from coordinate 178,834,089 downwards.
CTCTCTCTACCCCTCCCCTGTTCATGCTCTGTCTCTCTCTGTCTCTCAAAAATAAATAACGTGAAAAAAAATTTAAAAAAGAAATATATTTTTTTTAAATCAACACTTCGAAAGACCTGAAGATGTTTTACATAATGAGAAATACTTAAAATATACGCATACTATGGTTTCTCATGTCCGGTCCTTTTCAGACACACCTAACTCTTGGAATGCTCCCTCTTTTCTGTCTACCTGACAAAAATTGTTTTATGTTTTAGACCAAGTCAGAAGCTTCCTACAGAGCATCTTTTTCCTAATACACAGAATAAACCAATTTCCTTTCTATGCTTTCTCATGATTACTGCATGGTACTGAGATTTTTTTCCCCTAAAAACCTGTCACTCACTTAATTATACTACTTATTATATAGTCATTGTTTTGAGGCCTTCCTGTGACTGAGGCTGGCCTGATGATAGTACTTTATTCCATTGGCTACCATGATTGATTCAAAGAGTTGGCACATAATCAATGTTAATTCTATTAACATTTTACATTATACATTATATGTGTATATAATATATGTATATATAATTATACATTATACATTAACATTATATTTTCCCTCTTCTCCTCCCCTCTCTCTTGTTAATTTTGAGTGGAAGAAGATAACCCATTTCCTCTTGTGTTACCAAGAGCTTTCACCATCTCCTTATTTCTATATGCTGGCAAACAGAAAACTCTAGTCAGAAATGGGAAGAAATGAATTTGCATGCACAGAAAAACTATTGCGAAGAGAGTAAAAAAACCTACTGAAGACATCAAGGCCCTTGTTTTAAGTATTTCAAATGTGCACTGCGCCCTTGGTCTTTATAATTGTGCAAGCCCATTAATCCACATTTATGCTGGAGCTAATTTGAGATGTGTTAATGTCACTTGCAACTGAAAGATTCCTGACTTACGTACATACCTACGTTAAGATTAAGATTTAGCTTTAGTACTGACAAAATTTAGTTCAACCAATTAACATCTGATTAAAAACATTTTAACCACATTTTCTCGATGATTACATTCTAAGGCACTAAAGCGGAGGGTGTTCTGTTTTGGGTTTCTTTGAATATTGAGTAGAAGATAAAATTATTTGAGTATTCATGAAAGAAAAAGCTAGAGGGAGAAATATATAGTTCAATGCTTAGCAATTAGGAGTTCAAATTCATGGAGGATAGAAACCTAAACACACACACACACACACACACACAAAGAAGGAAAAGAGAAAAGTCTTCATGTTTCTTCTGTGTACTCCCTTTCCCTCTGTAATTATGTACATAATAGGGAAGTCCCATTAAAAAAAAACAAAATGCCGACAAAGAATATATTAAAGTTGTTGGTGTTTTTAAATTTTTAATTAAAATGCCCTTGTTGTTGTAGTAGAAAGGCATTTTCAGTTTCTTTTATAAAAATAGTAGATAGGGAGTTACAAATGGTGATCAATTACATCTGGCTTCACCATATGGAAAACTAAGTCTTTTAGAATTAGTTTTTTTTCTGGCATATGCACCTTTGTATTTTACAAGGCATAAGGGGCCTATGCACTACGCAGGAATTTAAAAAGAGAAACTTTATTGTATTGTTCCCTAGTGTCTAGCTAATATGAATTCTCAATTGGGTTGGCATTTTCTTCTCGATCAGTTAACTGAAATCATATTGTCACAGAACAGAGACTCATCACTAAAGACTTACTTTCAGTGTAATTTTTACATTGAATGATTTCTCTCTTAAACATTTGGTTTGTCCTTTGTAATAGATTTTGCACACTGTAGTTGTCTAGGCAATAGGCAGTGGACAACAGAACTTCCTAAATAATTGGAGGGAAGTATAGGGGTAAATGCACTGAGAATTAAAATAAAACCACTGAGTAGAACTGCAGTGGCATAAGATTGGCATCTACATAAAATTCTCTTTCTTTTCAAGTTGACTTATCCTTTTGTCAGATCCAAACTATGTTGGCCATGTGAGCTGCCCTTCAGTCAGCCTGAGAGCTTGCTTCAGTTTTCATTTGAAAAGGAAAAGGGGGGAAATGGGGCACCTGGGTGGCTCAGTCCCTTGAGCTTCTGGCTTTGGCTCAGGTCATGATATCATGATCTCACGATCTCATGATTCATGGGTTTGAGCCCTGCATTGGGTTCTGCACTTATAGCTTGGAGCCTCAGATTCTGTGTCTCCTTTTCTCTCTGCCCCTCCCCTGCTTGTGCTCTCTCTCTTTCTCTCAAAAATAAACATATAAGCATATATATGTGTGTGTGTATATATATATATACACATATGTATGTGTATATATACACACACATATATATGCTTATTTATACATATGATATATATATATATATATATATATATATATATATATATATATGAAATGTATATACACATATGAAAAGGGAAGGGCAGATATACATATGAAAGGGAAGGAAGATTCATGAGCAAAATCATCATCTGGGACTATTATTGTCCTGATGCTGTATGCATGCCACACATTAAGAAAAAGTTTCTGGTGATTCACTACTACTCTCTTCTAAACTCTATTATCTATTTTGATCTTATAAATTCTAGCTTTATTAGTAACAGAGAAGGCATATAAGCAATTTCTGCTGTTCTTATTTTTCCAAGAGTTGTATTTAGCATGCACATCACTAGACTCCTTTTATATATCAATAATATGTTGATCTACTATACCACACCTGTAGGATGGGGATACATGTGGCACTTAATGATCTTGGGACATTGCAACCAGGTGAAATTTTTAAAAAGTAAAAGAAAAACTCTACTGAACTCTACTGAGTAATTTGGAACCTATCATGTTCAGATGCATTTTCTAGCCTTTTTTTTTTCTTTTTTCCATAGGAGAAAAGATGGCTGTTTTTAAAGACACATTTTTAAGAGCCAGACATATTAAGATACACTGGTTCAAGAGCCAGAGTTTGTAGGAGCTAAAGACTTGACAGTTTAGGTTCTGTGACAGAGATGAATCTACTATAACTCTTGAATCAACCATAAGGTTTTCAGGAGGTTTAAAGTTTGAGGCTCTGGTGTCTTTCAGTAATGACAGAATTCTGTAAAACAATCTGAACCTGCATATGTCAAGACAAAATAGATATATGTAGGATTCTGTAATTGACTGTGTGTACATTTGAACAAAGTTGTTCAAAGTTAAGTTTCTAAACAACAGCAAACTTTCCTCTTATATTCTCCTTTTGACCAAAATTAACACAAATTCCCAACTTCCACCACCAAATTCACTAAACACTTATTTTTAAAAGTATCCCACAGGGGCGCCTGGGTGGCGCAGTCGGTTGAGCGTCCGACTTCAGCCAGGTCACGATCTCGCACTCCGTGAGTTCAAGCCCCGCGTCAGGCTCTGAGCTGATGGCTCGGAGCCTGGAGCCTGTTTCCGATTCTGTGTCTCCCTCTCTCTCTGCCCCTCCCCCGTTCATGCTCTGTCTCTCTCTGTCCCAAAAATAAATAAAAACGTTGAAAAAAAAATAAATAAAAATAAAAAAAAAAATAAAAGTATCCCACAAATAAGAGTCTGTCAGATACTTGTTCCATAAAATGGGGGACAAAACCCAAAACCCAGCTCTGAGAATTTACATAATCTGCATCATGTTGAGTATATTTTCAGAGGAAAGTTTCAAAAGGAAACTTCCCCCCGGGAAAACGAGAAGTCTAGTTCAAACAGTCTCTTATACGGATGTTTTTGGCAGGAAACATGGTGGTTGTGTTACCAATGATGGAACCAAATCCACATGAGTAGTTTATTAATGGGATACTGGGTCAATTGACATTACAAGCATATAATCAACTTGAAAATGCTTATCTTTGGGGCGCCTGGGTGGCTCAGTCGGTTAAGCGGCCGACTTCGGCTCAGGTCACGATCTCACACTCCGTGAGTTCGAGCCCCGCGTCGGGCTCTGTGCTGACAGCTCAGAGCCTGGAGCCTGTTTCAGATTCTGTGTCTCCCTCTCTCTGACCCTCCCCCATTCATGCTCTGTCTCTCTCTGTCTCAAAAATAAATAAATGTTAAAAAAAAAAATTAAAAAAAAAAAATGCTTATCTTTTTCTGACACGGTTTGGTTGGTTGGCTGAATTCTTTCAGTCTTTTGTTCTAATTTGGCTGTAAATCAATTGGATTGTGTGGCATCAAAGGCTTTGCGTTTTGTGGGCTTGTAGTGATAATCATAAAAGTTACTGGAATTCCAACCTCATCCTCCTCATATTATATGAGCTGAAACAAGTCTAAGTATTAAAACATCCCAAGGCAATCTAATATGCACACCTCTCCCGTTGATCTAGTCCATTAAAAAGTCAGTATTTCTTATAGTACAATAACATTGAAGTGTGTTTCTAAAATAGAGGAAAATTAAGAAATACTATCATCAGGCATGAAAATAGAGTATATGTATTATCCATGATTAAATAAACCACAACAAATCATAATATTTAAGTAAAATTTACTTGACCAATTTTTTTTAAATCGGCCAAATATATACCTAAAGTATTAGTAAAATAAAGGGACAAATTCTTAGAGAATTAAGTGGCTTTACTCACTACTTCAAATTTTATTTAACCTTTCAAAACAAATCTATTTCTGGCCATCTGTACAATCCCAGACTGCTTTCATCACCTGAAGAAGGCTGTCTCAAATATAATCCATGCAGCAAATCCATAAAAATCGCTCTTTAGTGAACACCTTGGCTACTTAAAATGAGAAGCATACTACCAATGTGTATTTTTTCACAATTCCTTGAAATCTAGTTTCAAATTCTGAGAGTTTATGCCCATTGTAACATAAAGAATGAGTTAAATTTTGGCTAAAAATGATTTCCCTTGTAGGGACGCCTCAGTGGCTCAGTTAAATGTCTGACTCTTGATTTTGGCTCAGGTCATGATCTCCTGATTCCTAGGATGATGGAGCCCTGCATCTGGCTCTGTGCTGACAGTGTGGAGTCTGCTTGGGATTCTCTTTCTCCCTTCATCCCCTGTTCATGCTCACTCTCTGTCCAAATAAAGAAACATTTAAAAAGTAGCATTAAAAAATTATTTCCCCAATAATTTTAAAATATTTTCTTGATTTTTTGACATACATTTATTAGGTCTTTATGGATAAAATATTGGTTAAGATTGAATTCGGTTGTTAGCAACAGAATACCACCACATTAAGTGGTATGTTTTATTTTCTCTCTCTCTTGCTCTCTTCTCACTCTCTCTCTCTCTCACACATAAGCTTAGCTGAGGGAAAGACATTTTCTTTCAATTCTACTTTCTTCAATTGTTGCCTTTCATTTTCAAGGTTTCAGCCCGACTACTGCACCCCACGCACTGTACTTTCATTTCTAAATGGAGTAAGGAAGGAACTCAAAGCATAGATCTTAAGACATATTAATATGTGTGTGTGTGTGTGGTTTATTATTATTTAAGTTGATGTAAAATTCACATAAATAAAATCAATCACTTTAAAGTGTCTAGTTCAGTGGCATTTAGTACATTACTGATATTGTGCAACCATCATTTCTAGCTACGTGCATAAAATTTCCATCAGCACAAAAGAAAACCCCATATTCATTAAGCAATCACTATCTAGCCGTTGGTAAATACTAACCATTTTTCTGTCTCTATAGGTTTACCTAATTCTATATATTTCACATGTATGGAGCTATACAGTTTGTGACCTTTTGTGTTGGGGTTCTTTTATTTAGCCTAATGTTTTGGAGGTTGATTCACATTGTAGCGTGAATCAGTACTTCATACCCTTTTGTGATGAAAATCAGTTGTACAGATATACCACTTTTTGTTTTTGCATTCATCAGTTGATGTAAATTTGGATTATTTCCACTTTTAGCTATTGATACTATCGCAGCTATGAATATTCTTTTATAAGTATTCATTTGGATGCCTGTTTTCAGTTTCGAGGGGTACATAGTTAAAAGTAGAATTTCTGGCTTACATGAGAATTTTACATTTAACTGTTTGGGGACCTGCCAAACTTTTCCACAGAGACTATGGTATTTTACATACCCACAACCAATGAGCGGTCTTTGGTTTCCCCATATCCTTGCCAATACTTGTGAGTTTATTTTTCTATTTTATAGACATCTGACTGGGTATGAAGTATTATCATAAGTTATCACTGCACTATTGACTAATGATGTTGACCATCTTTTCAGGTGTTTTTTTTTTACCTTTTGCATATTTTCTTTGGAGACACATTGAGTCAAGTCCTTTGCTTACTTAATTTTTTTTATGTTTATTAATCTATTTTGAGGAAGAGAGAGACAGAGCACAAGCAGAGGAGGGGCGGAGAAAGAGGGAGAGAGAGAGAGAGAGAGAGAGAAGGAGAGGGGCAGAGAGAGAATCCTAAGTAGGCTACTCACTGATGCTGGGCTCAAACTCACCAACCTTGAGAACATGACTTGAGCCAAAGTCAAGAGTCAGATGCTTAATTGGTAATAAGAAGCCACCCAGGGGGCCCAAGTCCTTCAGTTTCTTTTTTACTGTGTTGTTTGTTGTTTGTGCTTTTATTGTTGAGTTGTAGCTTTTTATATATATATTCTGGATATTAGATACTCATTAAGAATATGTTTTTCAAATATTATTTTTCCATTCTATAGGTTGCATTTTCACTTCCTTGATATTTTCTCATGATGCACAAAAGTATTAATTTTTACTAAGTCAAATTTACTATTTTTTCTTTTGTTGCTTATGTTTTTTTTTAATTTTTTTTTTAACGTTTATTTATTTTTGAGACAGAGAGAGACAGAGCATGAACAGGGGAGGAGCAGAGAGAGAGGGAGACACAGAATCCGAAACAGGCTCCAGGCTCTGAGCTGTCAGCACAGAGCCCGACGCGGGGCTCGAACTCACGGACCGTGAGATCGTGACCTGAGCTGACGTCGGACACTTAACCCACTGAGCCACCCAGGCGCCCCATTGTTGCTTATGTTTTTGATGCCATATCTAAAAATCCATTGCCAAATCCAAGGCCATGAGGATTTCACCCTTTATTTTCTTCTATGAGTTGTACAGGTGTATCTCTTACATTTACGTCCTTAATCCCTTTTGAGTTGATTTCTGTCTATGATATAAAATAGAAGTCCAACTTCATTCTTTTGCATATGGATATCTAGTTTTTCAAACACCACTTGTTGAAAAGTTTATTTTTTCCTTATTGAACTGAATGATCATGGCATCCATATTGAAAACCAACTGACCATAGAGATATATTGGTTTATTCACAAACTCTCAAATCTCTTCTCTTGATCTATATGTCTATAAATAAGCCTATACTTTTGTTTAGATTGCTGTAGTTGTGTAGTAAATTTTGAAATTAATCCTCCAATTTTGCTTTTCTTTTAAAGATTGCTTTGAGTATTTTGAGTCTTTTCTAATTCTATATGAATGTTAGTATCCTTTTTTGTTTCTTAAAAATAAAACAAAGCAAAACAAAACAAAGAACTTTTGGGATTTTGTAGTGGTTACATTGACTTTTTAGGTCACTTTAAGTTGTATTGCCATCATAACAGTATTAAGTCTTCCAATCTATGAACACAGGATACCTTCCTGAGACACTAACCTTCTAAGCCCTTCATGTCTATGTAACATAAGCCACTTGTTATATCCCTATAACTAAAGAAAACCTTGAAGATTAATTTCAACCTTTTGCTGCCCTGAAAACACTGGAATTAATTTATAAAGGCAGAATGTGAAATGAATATTGGGGGAAGGGCAATTAACAGTGTCTCTGTACCTCATAACTAAATTCATGTAGAAATGATGTTTTTAGTTTCACAATCACTTTTTAAAGGCATTGAAAATTGGTAGAACCTTTAAGGATCAGATTAACTAAAATTATAGAAAACTAAGAACCACTCGGCCAAGGGCTATAATTGGAGCACTCACACGTGGGTTTCTCACGCCATGAAAGCCAGCTCTAAATAAGAAAAATATCAGGGGCACCTGGGTGGCTCAATCGGTGAAGCATCTGACTTCAGTTCAAGTCATGATCTCACAGTTCATGGGTTTAAGCCCTGCATTGGGCTTTGTGCTGACAGCTCAGAGCCTGGAGCCTGCTTCAGATTCTGTGTCTCCCTCTCTATTCCCCTCCCCACCCAGTTCATGCTCTCTCTCTCTCTCTCTCTCTCTCTCAAAAATTAATAAATGTCCAAAAAGAAAGCAGAATATCAAAGAATTTGTAGCTTTTTGCAGGCCACTAAAATCCACACCCCAGCCACGAATTATTTCCACTCCTGACACATAAAAAATACCCACTCCCATGACTTTCAAAGGTCTAATTCATTATAGGAACAAGATCAGGTTTGAAGTCCAAGACTTATCATTTAAGTCAAGTACAGGAATAAATGAGGTTTCTCAGGTATAGTTATTTTAAAGCTAAAGACTTGTGAACTAAAAAGACAGGCTATTGGCCTAAGATTTTTCTGAGGACATAACACAGGAAATCATACTCTCACAATGAATTTCATTTTATCTGTACATATTTCTTGTTTTAAGAATCATTTTCTAGAAGCGTCTAGAAATGAGAAAAAATTTCATTTGCAAATCCAGAATTCCCCACTCCTTGATTTATCCCCAAAATGGTACTCAAAATCATCATAGTTCTTTCTTTAATTTATCTCCCTCTCCCTGCATTTTATAACAGGCAGCTAGTAGAAGTCAGATATCACCGCCCAGATGTCACCACCTATGTCGCTCTGCAAAATCTTTCTGGCTAAATTGGATACTAAATTAGATACCCTTTATATTTTCCATATTTCTGCAGGAGACATTGTTGCCAAATTTGCCACCATTACATAACAATTACTCCTTTCCTCTGGTTTTCAACATTTTCTCACTATCCTTCAAGCCTATGAGTCATGAAGCCTCATCTTTCAATTAGAGTCTTCTCAAAGTCCTTCCAGCCTCTGCTTACTGCCTAGTCTGAAAGACAGTGTCCTGTGTCTTAGGCTTTTGGTATGTTATACTCCACTTCCAGATACCAAAATCCCTTCAAGTTCTATATCAGTCTGTAATAAACTGCTTTGTAACTTAGTGGCTTAAAACACCATTTTCTTTTGTGAGTCAGGAGTCTGAAAGGCTTTGGCTGGATATTTTTTCTCTAAACCACATGGTGTTAAGTGGGGTGTCTGGGGCTGGAGAATCCACTTTCCAGGTTGCTTTCTTGCATGTCTGGCACTTGGGTTGCGCTGCTAGTTAGTTGATGCTGGGAGCTCAACTTGGGCTGCTGAAAATGTGCCTACATGTGCCTTCTCCATATGTCCTGAGTCTCTCAAAGCTTTTGTGGCTGGTTCCCAGAGGGAATGAATGTAAACATTACCAAAGTGGATGCAGAAGTGGCCAGCCTCTATGGCCTTAGCCCAGGGACAGTACATCATTCTTCCATTTTTGCTTATTTAAGGAAGGCACAGAGCCTGCCCAGATTCAGCATGATGGGACAGAGTGGACCCCACTTCTAGATGGAAGGCAAGCCAAAGAGTTTATGGCTGTCCTCCATCTTTAATCTGGAACTGGTAAGATTTACTGAAGCTGAACACATACACATTTTGCCACTCAACAAGCTTTTTCATCCAGCATATTCCATTCAGTATATGCTCAACACATGCATGTGCATATGTTTCCAAAATACATGTTCTGGAAGGTTCATAATATCACTATTTGTAATTTAAAAAAAGGAAAATATTCAAATGTCCATTATGTACAACTCATAAGAAATTTTGGTATATTTGCAAAGATAGAATATATGGAATTGTACTTAATAATCTACAAATAAATATGGACAAAAATTATAAACATAATGTCGAGTAAAAGGCCAAAAGAAAAAAAATATATGTATATATCATTCCATTTACATAAAGAAAAAAATAAAAAGGCAAACTGAATCTATTTGGTCAGATATTGATATAACATGAATTAGGGGTTGAGATTCTGGTTTGTTGGGATATTAACTTTCTTGATCTTCTTTCTGGTTCTGAGTTATGATCAGTTTGTGATTATACACACACACACACACACACACACACACACACACACACACGTACATATTCAACTACAATAAGTTAACAAAAAAGAAAAGAAAAATTATGATCTCACACTGTATCAGCTTTTGTATTTGCTATTTTAGCAAATTACCAAAAATTAAAGTAGCTAAAGTAACACATTTATCATCTTTGAGTTCTGGAGGTCAGAAGTATGAAACAGGTCTTCCTGGGCTAAAATCAAACAAGGCTGCATTCCTTCCGAACGCTCTAGGGGAAAATCCATGTCTTTGCCTTATTCAGTTTCTAGAAGCACCCCGTATTCCTTGTTTCTTAGCCCCTTCCTCTGTCTTCAAAGACAGCAGCATGACACCTTTAAATCTCTGACTGTGAGTGTCTTGCCTTGTGATTAGTTGGGTCTACTCAGATCATTTAGGACAATCTTCCCATTTCAAGCTCCTTAACTTAGTCACATGTACAGAGTCCTACTGCTATGTAAAGTGACACATTCTCCGATTCCAGGAATTAGAACATGGAAATCTCTGGGGGAATCATTGTTCTGCCTACGATATGTTTTATTACCTCTAATCTACCTTCACACTTTCTTTCTTACTTTCCACCATTTCTTAGTTATATTCTCTTTCTTCCAAAGTGAAGAGTTTGGGTTCATTTATCAAACGGACCTATAAGAGCCTTTTCCTCATTCTTTGTGTAGTTAAACAAGAACATTTATGAGCAACTGGGGTAATTTTTAGATGAATTGGATAGTGAATGTTCATCAAATATCAGTTTATTTTATAGGCACTGTAAAATGTAGACCCTGTGTCACTGATATTCGGTGCAAGGAATAAACCAACATACACAAAAAAGTATGGTCTCACTATTTTAGTTACTTTTTTAAAATTAAAAAAAAATGTTTGTTAATGTTTATTTTTGAGAGAGAGAGAGACAGAGAGACAGAGAGCAAGCAGCGGGGGGACAGAGAGAGAGGGAGACACAGAATCCAAAGCAGGCTCCAAGCTCTGAGCTGTCATCACAGAGCCTGATGTGGACCCCCAACCCACAAACCATGAGATCACAACCCCAGACAAATTAGGATGCTTAACCAACTGAGCCTCCCAGATGCCCTTTGCTATTTTAAATAGGAAATGTGTAATGCATGAAATCAGGTACAGTATTTACATAATTATTTCAAGGAAAGTATGAGCAGGTCCTTGACTGAGCCTCATCAATGTATTCCCACAAAAACTGAGAGTGGATTAGTCAGAGTTACTACTCTGACTGGAGTAAAGTTAAATCAAACAGAAACATTCTACTGTTGTCTTGCTCTTCTCATGGTCTTGTTGCCAGTAACAGCACTGCCAAAAAAAAAGTCAGAAGAGGGTGTCTTCCTCACCTCGGCCTTCCATATCTTACACAGGAGCACATAATTGGCAAAATAGCTGCAAGTAAGTCTAGGAAATGGGCTTTTACTTCCAATACTTTTTATTTTATTTTATTTTTTATTTTTTTTTAAATTTACATCCAAATTAGTTAGCATCTAGTGCAACAATGATTTCAGGAGTAGATTCCTTAATGCCCCTACCCATTTAGCCCATCCTCCCTCCCACTACCCCCCCCCCAGTAATCCTCTGTCTGTTCTCCATATTTAAGAGTCTCTTATGTTTTGTCCCCCTCCCTGTTTTTATATTATTTTTGCTTCCGTTCCCTTATGTTCACCTGTTTTGTCTCTTAAAGTCCTCATATGAGTGAAGTCATATGATTTTTGTCTTTCTCTGACTAATTTCGCTTAGCATAATACCCTCCAGTTCCATCCACATAGTTGTAAATGGCAAGATTTCATTCTTTTTGATTGCCGAGTAATCCTCCATTGTGTGTGTGTGTGTGTGTGTGTGTGTGTGTGTGTGTATATATATATATATATATATATATATATATATACCACATCTTCTTTATCCATTCATCCATCGATGGACATTTGGGCTCTTTCCATACTTTGGCTATAGGACACAATTCTAAGATTTCTAAGATTTGCCACTGTGAGTCAACTTCGTGGGATTGTGCTCTTATTATATACAACCCACCATCTGAGTCGCTTAACCGTAACAAAGTTTTTCTTCTTGCTACCACTGCATGTCAATAGTAGCTCTTCTCTGGGACGGCTCCATCCACGGTCATCAGCTATGACCATTTCATTCTGCTTCTGTCTGCTCCCTGAACCCTTCTCATTCAAGGCTCCAGGCTAAAGCAGCAACCACTTTGGAACATGCTACTCTCTTCAGAGTGCTGCCCAAAATACAATTCACAGTTTCCACTCAGAATTTGCATGCATAAGGGGTGCCTGGGTGGCTCAGTTCGACTTTGGCTCAGGTCATGATCTCACAGTTTGTGTGTGAGTTCCAGCCCCACATTGGGATCTGTGCTGACAGCTGGGAGCCTGGAGCTGACTTCAGATTCTGTGTCTCCCTCTTTCTCTGCCCCTCCCCCGCTCACACTTTGTCTCTCTCTCTCTAAAAAATAAATAAAAATTTAAATAAAAAAGAATTTGCATGCGTTACTTATGCTCATATTCCACTGGTTAGGTAAATCATATGTCCCAGTGACAGTTCAATGGAGTGAGGAAATATACATCTCCTGCAACAAACACTGGCCTCAGGTAAGTACAATTCTACATTTCCTTCTTTTGAGAATTTTGGAATTTCCTCTTATTCTTCATAACAAATTCCCTCAAGTTAAGTTAGCTTGAATGAGTCTTTTTTTTTTTTTTTCTTACAAATAGATGTAGGTCAATCAAACAATTATACTTAAGGTTATCAAATATATGATTCATTATTTATACCCACTAAGTAATGTCTGATACCTGGTAAAAACTCAATAATAACTCTATAATACCACTTGCCAAAGAGAAATGATATCATTTTCATGTGGCAAAAATACATTGAGGCAGATCCTACTATTATGCTAATTTCAAACAAATGGATATTGAGGCTAAAGAACTTTTAAAAATGTTCTCAAAATCACATAGCCAAAGGCAGAGTCAGAGTTTGAAGTGAAGCAATCTGACTCAGAAACCACGTTTGTAACGAAATGCTATATACTTAACTGAAATAAACACTCTGTTTAGTTAGAATATGTTAACTACAATGATAATGATACATATTAGTTCCATTTAAGGTTTTACATGTAGTACATATAACTATGGTTGAAGTTAAATGTTCAAGGAATTGTTCAGGGTCTATTTGCATACATTACCTCTTTAACTGCATATTTTCTTGTAGTTGCTTTTAATATGACAGTTTCTAAGACTATAGGAATCTAAGTAGATTTTTTGCAAATATGGCTACAATAAAGTCTTCCTTACCAATGTTCATGACTCTTTAAGTGATTAGCTTTGACTCTCTTCCCATCAAGAGGCAATATCTGTTTTCACCCTTGAATTGGGGTTTGGGAAAAGTTAATCAATAGGTGTGTTATATCAACATTTCTAAAAATAACATCGTTAGTTCTATATACAAGTGAAAGCTAGTAATTAAAGGAAAAGAAAGACACACTTATACATTGCGATTTTGGGCGTTCAGACAACTACAGGTGCTACACAACAAACCAAGCATGTTTTCAACCAAAGGAATCAGAAGTAAAATGTTAACAAAGGGTGTTAATCTATTCTATTCTAAACTAAGTTTAAATGGTGTCCCCCAAATTTTGAATTTATCCAAAGTGTTTGTGTTTATATATCCTTTTACATGCAACAAAATATTTTTTCCAGTTTATGCTGTTTATATGAAATAAAAAAATAGTACATATTTGTTAATAATGAGCATATAGTCTGTTTTGTTTTGTTTTTGAAAGTGCAAATAATATGATCCCTCTTTCATCAATCACTCTTTTTGTTTCTTTGTTTCAAGTTTTTATTTAAATTCCAGTTGGCTAACATATAGTGTAATATTGGTTTCAGGAGTAGAATTTAGTGATTCATCATTTACATATAACACCCAGTGCTCACCACAGCATGGGCCCTCCTTAATTCCCACCACTCATTTAACCCGTCCCACTGCCAACCTCCCCTCCAGCAACCTTCAATTTGTTCTCTATAGTTAAGAGTCTGCTTTATGGTTTACCTGCCTCTGTCTTTTATCTCCCCTATGTTCATCTATTTTGTTTCTTAAATTCCATATATGAGTGAAATCAGATGATATTTGTCTTTCTCTGACTGACTTATTTTGCTTAGCATAATATACTCTAACACCATCCATGTTGTTGTAAATAAGCAAGATTTCATTCTTTTTATGGCTTAGTAATATTTCATTGTGTGTGTGTGTGTGTGTGTGTGTTAATGAACTAAGAAAATACATACAACAGAGTATAATATAACTGCAAAAAGGAATGTGAAATTTATCCACATTCTATATGAAGGGACAACCAGGATTAATTTTAAGTTATAAAAGGTGAAATACATATACTAACCTATGCCTCTTTGAGGTTCAGAACAATTGAAAAATGATAGGGAAAGAGGACCCCATATACATAAATACCTGTGTTGTATTCTTAAAAAGTCATGGAGGCATAACCATAACATTTTTGAAATATTTGCTGACAGACAAGGAAAGGAATAGATTAGAGAGGGTAAGATAAGCACCTAGCTTCTGTGGATATACACATTTTAAATGTGACTTTGGAAACATAAACTTTTGGCATAATTATAAAATAAAATTAAATACCAAGGAAACAATTCCTAAAAATTGAAATTGGAACAAATGAAACTGCATTCAGTTATAAACTTGTGACTTGACCACACAGAATGGAAATACTCCAAATAACATTTAAGCTCAATAATTTGATTATACATACTGGTGGGATATGGTCTAAAAATAAGAAACATTCAGCACAATGTTTATAGTGACATAATTATTATTTTTTTCACTAATTATATTGTTCAAATTTTTTGTTTATTTATTTTTGAGAGAAAGAGAGAGAGAGAGAGAGAGAGCAAGAGAGGGGCAGAGACAGGAAGACACAGAATCTGAGACAGACTCAAGGCTCTGAGCCGTCAGCCCAGAGCCCAACGTGGGGCTTGAACTCATGAGCTGCAAGATCATGACTGAGCCAAAGTCAGATGCTTCCCTAAGTCACCTAGACATCCCAATTGTTTATGGTGTTGTCAATTTTGAGACTTAAGCATGTAGTGTGAGATAAAGCAAGTAATTAATTTTGTGTAAAAAAAAAAAAAAAACTAAAATTGTTAATGTGAGAGAATAGAAAGTGAAATGTAAGGATATTGAAATGAAGTAAGGATCATATCAAAATTTTTTTTAATGTTTATTTATTTTTGAGACAGAGAGAGACAGAACATGAATGGGGGAGGATCAGAGAGAGAGGAAGACACAGAATCTGAAACAGGCTCCAGGCTCTGAGTTGTCAGCACAGAGCGACGCGGGGCTCAAACTCACAGACTGCGAGATCATGACCTGAGCGGAAGCCAGACACTTAACCGACTGAGCCACCCAGGTGCCCCTGAACTAAGGATCACATAATTCTGAAGACCAACTGAACTTACATTTCATTTGAAAAAAATACATATTTTCTAGATCTGTTAGCTAAAAGAAACAATTACCTCATCCAGGAACACTCCACTTGTATAGCGTTTGGTCTCTACAAAATAATGCCATTGTAAGTGACAGGGTTTCTTAGACTAAAGGCTGCTTCATGTCAGGGAGAGAAATGTACATAAAGATTCTCATGCATCAATGGCACCAACAAAAGACTGCTAAGGTCACATCAAAAGAAAAACCAGCTTGAGAAACTTCCCCCTAAGACATGTTGGATAATTTGACCATTTTCAGAACAATAACTCAATATATTGAAATATGTAACCTATATTTAAAACATGATTTGATAATGTTAATTAGAAACATATTTTTGATTATTTTGCTGCAGGCTGAGAAATCAATTATTAGAAAATGTTAAAGAGAAAAGTTTTCCTGTCTTTTCTATACATAAATTGTATATCAGAGTAACTAAACACAACTAGTTAATAACGAGAAATTTATCTTCATAGAAATATTCCAGCAATAAGCAAAGAAGGAAAAATGAATTAGAATATTCTTTTTTTTTTTTTTAATTTTTTTTTTAACGTTTATTTATTTTTTGGGACAGAGAGAGACAGAGCATGAACAGGGGAGGGGCAGAGAGAGAGGGAGACACAGAATCAGAAACAGGCTCCAGGCTCTGAGCCATCAGCCCAGAGCCCGACGCGGGGCTCGAACTCACGGACCAGGAGATCGTGACCTGGCTGAAGTCGGACGCTTAACCGACTGCGCCACCCAGGCGCCCCGAATATTCTTATTTTGGGGCACCTGGGTGGCTCAATCGGTTAAGCATCCAACATCAGCTCAGGTCATGCTCTCACAGTTTGTGGGTTCAAGCCCCACATCAGACTCTGTGCGGATAGCTCAGAGCCTGGATCCTGCTTCGGATTCTGTGTCTCCCTCTCTCTCCGGCCCTCCCCTGCTCACACTCTGCCTATCTCTCCCTCAAGAAGAAATAAACATTAATTTTTTTTTAAAAAAAAGATGGACTTATTTTCCTTTAATTATCTAGATTAAGAAACCAAATCTACATACTATTTTTATAGTTGAGAGGTGTATGATATTTAGATATAATCTGTATAATACTTCAATTTTAACCAAGTTCTTATATACAAGTTAGCTCGTTTGATTCCGCAAAACAGTTATAGGAGACAAATGTACTTATTTCTACACAAAACTTTTCAAATTAGGAAACTGAGTAAAAAAATCTAAGTCTAGAGGATTTGATCCAGAACATATCACCAACAAATCAAGATTGCCAAACAAATGCATAACCAAATTTACCATTTCATCAGCAGCTAAAAATTAAGATGATGAAATATCACTTCATACCTATCAACTAGACAAAGTTTCAAAGAGATAAATGGGTTAAAAAGGCTCTTATGTACTGCTGATAGAAACAGATGAATGTTTTTGCATGTTGGAAATGCGAAGCGCTCTTAAAAACACAGTAATGTTGGGGCACCTGGGTGGCTCAGTTAAACATCCCACTTAGGCTCTGGTCATGATCTCGCCATTTGTGGGCTCCCACCCTTCATGAGGCTCTGTTCTAACAACTCAGAGCCTGGACTCTGCTTGGGATTCCATGTTTCTCTCTCTCTGCCCCTCCCCCATTTGCACTGTGTCTCTCTCTCTCCAAAAATAGATAAACATTAAAAAAATGAAAAAACAGAGGGGTACTTACGTGGCTCAGTCAGTTGAACATCTGACTTTGGCTCAGGTCATGATCTCAGTTTGTGGGATTGAGCCCTGCATCAGGTTCTGTGCTGGCAGCCTAGAGCCTGGATCCTGCTTTAGATTCTATGTCTCTATCTCTCTCTGTGCCCCCCCCCACTTGTGCTCTCTCTTTCTCTCTCTCAAAAGTAAACATTAAGTTAAAAACAATTAAAAAAGACACAGTAATGTCTATTTAATTGACACACACACACACACACACACACACACACACACACACACTTAAATCCAGCAGTGTTACTCCTATAGATTTATTTAATAGAAGCCAAACATCAACATGTAAGATTGGAAATTCCTACAGAATGCACAAGGATGTTGATTACCATATTGGTTACCACAGTGGTTAAAAAAGATAAAGAGAAATCACACCAACATTCGAATGGATGGATATATTATGAAATATCCACATATGGAATATGCATCCTTTTAGAAGAATTGAGTCCTGCCGTATATTACAGTGAATATGAACATGCAGTGTGAGGCACATCTGTTAAAACAATGGAAAAGAGACACTGATTTGGAGGGATTTCCAGAAAACATTACCAAGTGAGAGAATTGCAGAAAAGTGAGTATAACAGAATTCCATTTTCTATAAAAAAAAAAAACACTAACAAATAAAATTTGGATTTATGTACACCTGTGCACTCATATATACATTTATACAACACTATGATATGAAAACAAGTAAAATGAAAATTTTTATCGTAAGGTGATACATGGATAATATTGGGGAAGGTGGAGCTGATTAGGGTAGATAAGGGATAAAACAGAAAGGACAGAACCATTTTTTTAAAAAAAGACAATTATAAGAATGTATATAATCACAGTTATGCATGTAGGTAAAATTAAAATATACCCAAATGTTGGAACTAAATTCAAACAAATTAAAAAATAAATGCATACCTAAGGATCAATTTTTTTTCTGCTTTTGATACCCAGAATTAACCATTAATATAAAATAGCAGAGAAAAATGCTCTTTTATTAAACATATATTTTAAAACAAGATACCCTTAACAATAATCAAGTGAAATTATTTTGGTGAATCTTTTGTTCCCTCTACTTTTGGAATACTATTCTCCTTTTGGTAAAAGAAAGATTTCTTTTGTTTCTATTTTAAAACATTATGGATTTTATTAATATTATGCTCTAAGGTATGTAAAATATATCCACTTTCCTTATTTGAAAGTTCTACTTCACGTTTTTATACTCTTTTAACAGCTTTCAGATATATCTGAAGCAAGATTGAAGAAAGTTATTTTATGCACAACTCTATAGATTTATTGCAACATTTATCATGCAAAAACTCTAGCTTCCAAGAATGTGTTGGCCCTAGGCAAAGGTGGGGTTTCCCCACAGGGATTTTATTATCCCACATTGAGGAATATCTGTAACACAGTGGCCATTGTCACCAAGAGCCTCCTCTAAGCAATAGAATAACAAGTTGGAGAAAAGAATAGACAGAAATTTAATTTTAATTTAACTTTTAAAAGATAATCTTTGGGGATAATACATGTTTTTCACTAACCCTTTATAATAGATTTCCATGTATAATATTAATATACTAAGTCCAGCCTTCAAATCATTGTTGTTAGAGAAAGTAACAACCTTAAGAATATCAACATCAAATTAACAATATTGAAGGCAATTTTTTAAGACTTTACTGCTCATTCTAGTTTACAGAGACACAAATGGATTATGCTACACCCATATTTATTCCTAGAATGTTTTTCTTACACTATAAACTAACAAACAAATAAAAAAAAACACACAAAATAAAGATATGGTTTATTCCAATCAAGTGCCCAAAAGAACAAAGTCTTTCATAAAATCTGTCTATAATACAGAACATAGCAGAAGTTCTCATGTTTTGTCATAATACTTGTGAAATGGGTTACAAGTAAATGTTTAGTACTAATAATATGCAAAGTTTGGCTTTGTTTTTAAAAATTCTACATCATAGAAATTGGATTAATGGTTAAAGTAAAATATTTTATATTAAACTACATAGATATATAATAAAATACAAAGAAACATTCTCATTTCAATATCAGTATACTGTTTTAGCGTTGCAAGTAGGTAAAGTGAAGGTTATTAGTCATGTGAATTTCTAAGGAAACAAACAAAAAGAAAGAATATATATTGCCAACAATTAGCGTATAGTACCAGTTGGAAGATTGGGCATAGTCTCTAGTTACCTAACTGACTTTTTCTATGTAGAGAGCTAGCATTGGGTGTGTGTGTGTGCGTGTGCGTGTGCGTGTGCGTGTGTGTGTGTGTGTGTGTGTGTGTGTGTGTAGAAGTTGAAAAATTGCTGATGGAGGAAAAGAAGCAAAATATACCAGCACTGGTAACAAGAAAATGTGTCAACACTATGTGGTATATATAAAGTATGTGCTAGAAGATACAGAAACATATTTTATGTGTCATTTCCTTATTTTCATACTGGTGTACGACCACAGGATATGCCAGGGGCATTAGGGAACCATGAAAGAATCATGGCACATCTCTTGGGAATATACTTTTCTTGAAGCATTGGTGGTAACTGATGAGCAAAACCCAATTCTGGCTGTTTTTCTATTTGCTGGTTTATATTAGAATTGATTGAGGAGTACCCATGTGAAATATGTCTGTCCAAGAAAATGTGAGATGATGAATCTTGAAGGATTTCTAGGGGAAAACAATGTAGCTGGTGTCAATACTTTACCTTTTTCCTTGCCTTGGGCAAAGATACACTGGAGTTTAAAAAGCCATTTGCAACCATGATTTAAAAATCTATACGATAAGAATGATAAAGCAGAAATGGAATTTTTCCTTTTATGAAGTCAAGACCCTGCACTATTCCTAAATTCCCTTTCTTTAGATCCCTGTTCTGACAGATTTTTTAAAAGAAGAAAGCACTTTTTTAGTAAATATTATTCAGTTAATTCACTATAAGTATTATTTCCTTGTAGATGAAACACTCCAGACTAGTATGCAGAAGTGAATTGACTTAACTTTCAGTTTGTGCCACTTTAAACTATATAAAATGTTAATGTTACAGAGTAGAAAGAAAAGTTTACTATTATTTTTAGTTAAATCAGAGGATTTCTAAAATATTGTACTCTTATTGAGGGATACTTCATAGCACGCTCTATATTCTTGGGGAAATTTTCTACTTTCCTTATACATATAAGATTTGGATATAACAATAACAATGTTAGCAAACACAGGCATTATTTCATCAATATGAATATGCTTCCCACAGTCTAAGATGATCATTGTCTACTAATGTTATTTTTATCTTATTATTATTGAATAAATATTAGTGTAATTAATACTGATACATATTTGGGATTAATCATGATAATGAAGCACTTTGCGTGAGGTCAAAGTGAAGTGAAAGTCAGACAGAAAGAGAGGGAGAGGCTTTAATCAAATGCAGAAAACATCAGAGAGAGAAACTGGTCAGTAATGAATCTGCATAGCCAGAAGTCAGAGAATAGGAATAGGAACTGGCTAGCCTACACATTATGGGGCAAGAAACATCAAGGAAATATCAAAGGCTTTCTTCCTTTTGAAGCTGTGTCTCAGGGCTGGAGTTGAGCCTTGTCTGGTTTTCAGAGAGCCCTATTCCTATAAGTCTGGGGAACGGCATGTGGCCTGGAAGCTGGGGTCACCCTAGACCCTGCAGAGTTGGAAGAGTACTTGAGTTAATGATTACTGACACTTTCCTAAGACATTTTTAATTTATACCAAAGCCTGATTTTGTACCATTTCAAATCACTACAATTAAAATTTTTGCTATTTAGAATCTTCCATTCCAGCCATGACAGCAATTGGTACTGAAATGGATGCTCCTGTCTAAATAGTTATAAAACTGGGCACAATATATGAGACAAGACTTTTCAGGAATTAGACAATAGACTGTACAGGACTATGACCCTTTAGAGAAAGGAAGCGCACATTCTCACATTCCCACTTTCTTCTGAGGTCACTTTTTAGCCACTATAAAGAGAGGTAGAGAGTAAGCAGGGCACAGAGTTCTTTACTGTGCCCAGGAAGGGAAATCAGATTTCAAGCCTCCTAAGGAGGCTAGAATTTATGGGGCAGATTACCAGAAAAAGGGAGGTATACAGATGGCAATCCCAACAGTCTACAAGATAGTTATATACAGGTGGGGCAAGTGTTAGTGAGACATGCACAGCAGGAAGATGTTGGCCCAGCCTAATCAGAGTACAGAAACCTCACGGTACGTTTCTAGGAGTCAGTTAAGACTCTATAAAATCCACTTCTTAGAAGTGAAGGATCATGTTCCAAGGGCATCATTCTGGACTAAGGATACAACTGAAATAGAACAAAAAAATAAAACCAATCTTGACTGGATGGTTATTCAACTGCCTCCGAGAGGGAATCTCAATACTCTTTAAAGCAGGATTGACAAGCTTTTTTATAAGGGACCAAACTGTAAATATTTTAGACTTGAGGACCACAAGGTTATATCAGAACTAGCAAATGAGCATGGCTGTGTTCGAACAAAACATTATTTATAAAATATGCATTAAGTAGATTTGATCCATGATCATAATTTGCTCACCTTTGTTTTAAAGGAAGACAATATAAACCAGACACCCTAAAACATATCCATGATATTCAGGGTTAAAAAATATTGTTGTTTAGCACAAAGACTTTCACTTTTAATCTTGGTGTGGGTCAAGTGGCAGAAGCCAGTTAGGAGTGAGTAGCTACCCTCTAACTATACAATGGAGTGCCGGACGTTTGGAAGTCCTTAGTTGAACATTAATATCTTTGTATAAGTATAAAAATGTTACTCTCACATTATTTGTTATATGAAATATTTTAATATTAATAATATGACACATGTTTACAGTTGGAATGTCAACTGAAAGTGACATATATAAAATGAAAATTGTGTTTCCTAACCAACGTTTCCTATCCTGCAACTGTTTCCAGAGATAACCATTTTAGTTCTCTTGATTTGTTTTTTGTGATAGCTATTTTCATGTATCTGCATTATTTGTCTATATGCTATTCCTTAGGTTAGCAAATTTAGTCATCATCTATTTATATTTCTTTTCTTCTTATAGGTGAGATTTTGGCCTTCTTCCACAAATGTCATCTAACCAGTTCGATTTTTCCCAATGATAGAACTAATTTTATTTTCAATCAATAAAAAGTCATAATTTTTGTAATTAAGCAAATATGGGTAAAAATCACCAAAGAATATACTCTAGGTATATTTTTATTCACATAAAGATTTTTGTTAGTATTATTAGTGCTGTTCTTGTCCTTCTTTTCCTCTTGTAGAACTTTTGTATAAAACTAGTATCTTTCATTTCTCTTTGCAGAACATTGTTTCCAAAAGATGTATAACATCAGATATTATGCTGATGTTCATCATTTACAATTCATAGTTTACAGTGTGTGGGTGTGTGACTTTTTTTAAATCTATGTATCTATCTATTTATCTATCTATCTATGCATATTGCTCGTTTATATCTACCAGAGGCTTCATTCTCCAATTTGGACTATTTCTTCTTTAGACCTACTCTACATCATTGTCTGGGTATTCCTTTAAATTCTCTTGATGAATCTACTTGCCAAGTTCCATTTTATTTTCTTCCTTGTTTTAACTTCCTTGTTTTGCCAGAAAACAGTGATCACAACTTCGTAAAATAGCATCAGTATGCAAACAAATTTTGAGAGATATGCTTTATTTCATAAATTTAAAGATAAACTTTTTTTAAATACCTGAAATTAGGATTCATTTTTTAAAATTGGTGGTGCCTTATGATCATTCTCAGCCAGACAGCAGTATTAGTATAGAGATAATTGTTAACACATATATTGAACTCACTCCAAAAGACATTTGCTGATATTGTCTTGTAAGATAACAAGGTACCAGGATAAAAATTTATCTAATGAGGGGAGAGTGAATGACTCAGTCAGTAGATCATGCTACTTTTGATCTTGGGGTCATGACTTCAAGACCCATGTTGAGTACTGACATTACTTAAAAAAATTATCTAATGAGTGATAGAGCCTTTGCAACATTACTGTTATCTTGATGTCACAGAGAAGTGCTATGCGGGAAACCAAAGACATTATTATTCTGATTATGCTGAGCCAAAAGTAATCCAGAAAAGTCACATCCTAAATGTAAAGAAATGTAAGATATGCTTTAACCCTCTCAGTCAGGATTGGCCACATTATACTAAAGAAAATACCCAAACTGCTGTAGGTTATTACATTAAGTTTTTTTTTTTTTTTTTTTTTTTTTTTTTTGTCTATCATAAAGTTTTATAAAAATTGTTATTCACAAAGCAGAAATTCAGGGTGTTTTTTTATCTTGTGATTCCATCAATTTACCTGAGACTACCTCCACAGTCACTGAAAAATTAGAGAAGAGAGAATGGAAAACCTACCAGATTTGGTTATTCACTGCATTAGAATTCACTAGAAATAATCACATGAGCCCACTCAAGTGCAGACCATCTAGATTGTGATGACTTTATTGTGGGAAATGGAAGTAAACCTGATATTGGTGAATACAAATAATGTTTATCACAGTCCATTCCTTGTCATCAAACATTTGATTTATGCCAGAGATTGATAGAGCCCTTCTCAAGGAAGGCAAACCCCCAAAACCATTCCATCTCAAGATAGACTTCAAAGGAGAAGAGCAGTAGTACATAGTAATTTTTCCATCTTTTTTAGACGAGGCCTTTTTTTGATCTGAGGACCTATGAATGAAACACCACCAAGAAGAAAAATTATCCATCCTTCACATCCTTATGCCAAAATTCAGATAACTGTTCTTCAAGAGCCACATGAAAACATATGGCCACTAGTCCATAGCATTAGGAAATCCTATGTGCACTAAGTATTCCAATTCTGGGAAGAGAATATTCTTATTTTCTATTTAGGTGCTAATTTTCTTCTTTGTGAGTAGCTTCCTTCTTGTCCTCTGGGGCTGCCGGTTTCACTCTGTGAGAAAGAGATTGCTTCCTTTTCTATTATTTTCATTGGCCAATCTGAAGTTGACAATTGGAATTGACAACTTTCTTTGTCTACTGACTGCTCAACAATGCTATTTTTTATATAAATTTTTTAATGTTTATTTATTTTTGACAGAGAGAGAGAGAGAGAGAGAGAGAGAGCGAGAGCGAGCATGAGCTGGGTAGGGGCAGAGAGAGAAGGAGACACAGAATCTGAAGCAGGCTCCAGGCTCTGAGCTGTCAGCACAGAGCCCGATGCAGGGCTCAAACGCACAGACCGTGAGATCATGACCTGAGCCGAAGTCAGATGCTCAACTGACTGAGCCACCCAGGCGCCCCAACAATGCTATTGTTTTTAAGGTATATCATAGTTACTCATTCAGTCCAGTTTTATGATTTGTTAGGCAACTGTACAAGAACTCTCATATCTGCTTTATTTCTTTGTTTTCTTTCCCCCCTCATATTTTGTTCTTTGATTTGACAGAGGCAACTTTGAAGTCACTGCAATTTTAAGGGAAGGCTATAGCCTTATTCAGTTCTTTGCCTAAAATCGTATCATGTAAAGGATTTGCTGCATTCAAGACCTTTAACCTTACTTATAGAATAAGATTAATCTATCTATCTTATAGCTAATCTATAAGGCAGATTTGCTCATTTGGAAGGATTTATTGTGTGTTTTCTTCTCCTGTGCTTTCTCAAACTTGTTGTTTATTCATTAGATGGAAAAGCAGCTGCCTTTTCCAATTCTACAAGTCCATGAATTTCTGGACTCTTTTTTATCTTCTCATACCCACATGCATACCAACTAATTCTTCACAATGATCATTCCATTCTGGTGATATCTAGCAAAAACACCATGGATAACAACCAAAGGACACTGTGATTTCATTAAAAATGTAATCCACTTCCCATGGTAGCATATAGTGTAATTTTAGTGAATGTTTTGCCACTGAAACGTGGAATGCCATCATCCTAGCCCCCATATTTGTTCCTTCACCACTCATTGCCCACTGTATATTTTACATTTTGTATGCCATTGTCTTACTTTTGTATTATTTTTTGCATTCATCAGAATAAGATATATTAGGCTGCAATAACAGAATTTCAGTGATTTAATGGAATAAATGTTTATTTCTCATTCATGCAAATTCTTTTGTAAGTCCTGCTCAGGTGTCAGGGCAACTGTCTTCTTTGTAGTGTATCAATTTTCTAATCTGCTTCAAACCCGTGGCTCTAACATTGTTGCACGAAGCTTCATCCACAAGGGCTGTGGCAGGGGAGGAGACAAACTGGAGAGTCATGATTGAGCTTTTCAACACCTCAGGACAGAAATTTCACATTTAACTTCTATTCTCATTTTATTGTCAGGTCTGTGGGCATGGCAATAGCCCACTGCACGATTGAAGATCTCAATCTTTCATATATCCAGAAATGGAAGAGAATGGACACTTGTAGGATCTACCACTTAAACTAATTTGGTCATATCCTCTTTTTATTAAGGCTAAAGATCTGTATCTAAATAAGATGAAGAGATTTGCGAAAGGGTATATAATACACATTTTGTGTGATAATAAGGCTTATGTCATTGTTTTCTAAGCAGTGTTTTTTTTTTTTTAATTTTTTTTTCTTAGTGACACATGAATATGTTATGTCTTGGGGCTCTTGCGTGGTCTAGTTGGTTGAGCGACCGACTTCGGCTCAGGTCATGATCTCATGGTTTGTGAGTTGGAGCCTCACGTTGGGCTCTGTGTTGACAGCTCAGACCCTGGAACCTGCTTCTGATTCTGTGTCGCCTTCTCTCTCTGTCCCTCCCCCACTCATGCTCTGTCTGTCTCTGTCTCAGAAATAAATAAACATAAATTTTTTTTAATAATAAAAAAAAGAAAATGGTATTTTAACAAGCAATGACATCATAGACTTGATGAAAAATAGTACAGACAAATATCTGATATAATTTAAATAAAGTTTATATGTGTATTAAAGTTGCACTATGTAAAAGCCGAATCAAAACCCATGAAAAATTTTTCAGTATATACATTTCTTGGATTATTTGTTTTTAATATGTTAGGTGAAATTCACATAACACAAAATTAAATACTTCAAAATGTACAGTTCATAGTATTAGTATATTCAGAATATTGTGTAACTATCACCTGTAGTTTACAAATATTCCAAAATGTTTTCATCAACTCTGAGGGAGAACCTGTACACTAAACCATCACTCCCCATCCCCCTTTGCCTCAACCCTTGAAATCCACTAATATGATTTCTGTCTGTATGGATTTACGTATTCATATTGTCTACACGAAGAATACATTTTTATGCATTTTCTTTCTTTCCCTCTTTGCAAAAACTTTACTTAATAAGCAATTACTATTTTCAGGAATGATCTTAGGTAATTACCTATTTATCAAATAAATATTATTTATGTATTTATTATTTATTATTTATTTATTTTTATTATTTATTTATATAATATTTATTATAAATATTAAGAAAATAATACTTGAAAGACAAAATCCATTTAACATAAAAATATTGCCTATACATTCTGTGCTGACAGCTCAGAGTCTGGAGCCTGCTTTGGATTCTGTGTCTCCCTCTCTTTCTGCCCCTCCTCCACTCACACTGTCTCTCTCTCTCTCAAAAATAAAATAAAAACATTACAAAAATGTATTGCCTATACAATAAAAAATTGTCCAAAATTTTTTGAGCAATTTGTTTTATATAAGTTTGCAGTAAGAGTTTTGCAACTGGGAAAAAAATGTCAACATTCAGAATAAAATACTAGTTTGATTTTTTTTTTTAACAGTGCACTGTCTATAGTATATGAATCACAAATGGAAAAACTCAGGGGCACCTGGGAGATTCACTTGATTAAAAGTCAAACATCGGCTCAGGTTTGAGCCCCACATTGGGCTCTGTACTGACAGCTCAGAGCCTGGAGCCTGCTTCAGATTCTGTGTCTCCCTCTCTGTCCATCCCTCCTCCACCTGTACTCTGTCTCTCTCTCTCTCTCTCAAAAATAAATAAAACATTAAAAGAACTACAAATGGAAAGAATTATTCATACATAAACAGTTTTTATAAAGTAGCTATCAAGATATGGAAAATAAAATAATATTAATACTAATAATAACAATAATTCGTAGAATTGTCTATGGTGTACCTGTAAGAACAAGAGTGGATTTGAATTTTTTAAATGTGACAGGCTCCTGAAGAGAAAACTTATTCCCACCAGTGTTCCGTGATCCACGATTTCAAGATCCTGGGTGAATATAAGTCTGGTTTATTTCAGTTTTTCTCATGCCTGCTTGTGTTTCAGAGTCCCCTAGGATGTTTTCAGAGAAATCAAATTACATTAATTCTCATACAGGGCAGTAAAATTATAATCTCTGGAACTGCACATGGCCACTTACAATTTTTAGGAGCCCTGTGTAAATCTAATGAGAAGCTGGTATTCACCAAAATCACTGATGTTCGGAAGGCAACAAAACAACCAGCATAATCAACAAAATCACACTTTCTTTGCAGTTAAACTACACTGAGTTTCATTATTGCCTTTCATTTTTGACCATTTTTAGGCAAGTTGCCTTAACTCTATAAACTTTAATTTTCTCCTCTGTTAAACAGCTGATGGCAATTTCTACCCCACATCGTGTTCTGAATTTTTGTCAAATTGGCATCACTCCCAATGCTGTTCTTTATAAGGTAGAGAAGAAAGCTGGATTTGTTGTTCACCAGAATCCCCTTCCCTGTGTAATACCTACTTACAATGACAATAAAACAGACTCTTGTTATTTGGCTGGGGAATGGGAATAAATTATGTGATTCCTGAGAGGTGGCTCTGGTCAGATGTGTGAACAAACATGAGATTCACAGAGCTTGGAATTGCTTCTCTACAACCTGTTACAATTCTGTTGACAGAGACAGGTGGGGCATTCCTGAGGATCACAGCAGGTTTCTTTGAGAAACACCTGCTCCATAGTCCTGGTGAAGGGCCTCAGCATCTCTACAGGTTTAACCTTCCACCTACAGCTATGTTGGCCTTTGTTGGTGACTATACTGATCTTTGTTTTCCTTCCTTTCTCCATTTCTTTCATCTCAATCCTAATCCCTACGTTAAAGTTCTTGTTTCTGTTTTCCTGACTGAGCCTAGTAAAATAGCATTATGGGACAGTTTGAGAAGATAGCACCGTCTTTGAGCACAAGGTCAAAAATATTTGGAGAAAACATATGCAGGACAAAGCTGCAACTCCCTAATGTGGTCACTCTTCTTCCTGGCAAGCTTCCTTGATGGTACCTGGAGACAAAAAAGAAAACCAAAGACAGAAAACAAGCAAGCAAGCATGTGCACTATATGCCAGTGGTATTTATAGTGAGTCACCTGTCACCAGTATGGCCTATCCGCCATTTTGCAGTATCATCAAAGAGAAACAAACTCAATAATCTCTAGCTCCTCAACATTCAATTTGGCACAGAAATCTTCTCAATGTTGTATCAGATCCCTAGAAAAATCCACATAACGGATCGCCTTACTGACTAATTGTAATAATAAAGCTCCCACTAAGTCCATGTTTAATGCTTAGAAAAAAAATCAGTTTAAAATCAAGCATTTTAAGCATCTATTCTGAGGCCTGGAAGAAATATAATCATAATCATAACAAGAACTAATGGAGTTCCCTATATTTCATATTGCTCTGTTAATTATTGGAACAATAACATTCAAATTTGGTGAGAGCTTCAGCGAGTGTATTTCTGGACTAACCCCCATAGCTAGTGCTGAAGCCGCACAACCCCACAAATACTACAAAACAAGTGTAAGAAAATATATTCACTCTATACCCAGAAACAGTAATATCAGAATGCAGCCAACTCTCAAATATTCAAATTGGTTACTTTATTCTGTTTTTCATTTACTTCCCTCTCTATGACCTTTTATCTTACTGAACTTTTAATTTTTTTAATGTTTATTTATTTTTGAGAGAGAGAGAGAGACAGAGACAGAGTACAAGCGGGGGAGAGGCAGAGAGAGAGGGAGACACAGAATCTAAAGCAGGCTCCAGGCTCTGAGCTGTCAGCACAGAGCCCAACACAGGGCCCGAACTCACAGACCATGAGATCATGGCCAGAGCTGAAGTTGGATGTTTAACCAACTGAGCCACCCAGGCAACCCTTTCATTAATCCCTTCATGCACATTTCAGAATATGAATTTTCAGGGATTGGAATTTGAGAAAAGTTGTTCTTTATAAAAAATAAAATAAAATTGAGTTTTGTCTACTTTTCATTACTTCTCCTCAATGTGGAAAGAAAAGTTACGTTAAGATCCTCTTCCTTTCAAGTCAAGAGATAAACATTTTTTCAAAAGAAACTTGAAGATTTTATGTATCCCATGAATTTTTTAGGGACACAGTATTCCAGCTTTTGCCTCACTCTTGAGAAACCAAGAGAGTACAAGTCAGGGTACACGGTTTTTCTGAGATTGAGTAAAGGCATGTTGCTGCATCTATGTTTGTATGTGTTAACAGCTTTGGCTCAGGTATACACCATGTGTAACAAATCATGTCCAGGAATGGAAAAGAATCTGTACAGGATCGATTGCTGTGTCATTCAAAAGGATCACTTGCTTGGGCAAGCTAATGCCAAATTCCTATGGACTGTAAAAACAACTGTTAAGGAGTAGTTAGGCATATATATATTTTTTTTTTCATATCAAGGACATTGTAAATGGAAAATTCCAGTTTAGGGAATATATATCTCTGAAGAGCCCATAAATGTTCAACACAAGTGAAAGAAACATTTTAAATTTCTGACACTCTAGGTAATACAACGTCAATAGCAATGAACTCCAAAATTTCTTTCACCTTCCTTTTCTATCCCCTTATCTCTATATCTCTCGACCCAAAATGGTCAGAAACCAGAGCTTGCAAGAAAGAGGGAAATGGGTAAAGCAAGAGACAGACTAAGTGAGCCAAGTCTATTGTGACCCACAGGTAGCTAAAGAAATGTGAAGCACTAGAGATTCAGGGATGCTGTCAAAAGACAAGGATCCTAGGTTGCAGACAGGGAACTTTATTACTCCTGGCACAGATGCAACTTGAACTTCTGTCTGTAGCAGTTCTCTATGTGGTCATGGGCCTGCAGAGATACTGAGACTGTAGTGGGTTTGCATCACACATGGTGAGGAATCCTGAGATAGAAAACCTCACTTTTATAATAGGCTGCAAACAAACATCTCCAAATAAACATCTAAAAACAAACGTTCCTTTGTCTCAGA
Organism: Puma concolor; assembly: GCF_028749965.1. Taxonomy (NCBI): domain Eukaryota; kingdom Metazoa; phylum Chordata; class Mammalia; order Carnivora; family Felidae; genus Puma; species Puma concolor. The sequence continues at coordinate 178,803,478 of NC_141670.1, read as the reverse complement.
CAGAAACATTATTTGTGATAATGATAGTTTAAAAATGGATATAAAAAGAAAACAATAAAACAAAACAAAACAATAAAACCCCACCCTCTTCTCCAGAGGGAGACATAATCTCTCTTCTTCAAGGGTTGTGTACTATGCAAATATCTTTGAAAAAATAATTCCAGAATAAAAGCAGGTGGTCCCTCTACTCTCAAGATGTACAGAAACATGACTGGCCCATGGAGAATAGTCTTGAAACCATTGCCCATCTGTAATAGACCAAAGCAATGAGATGTGCAAAAATCTTAACGTTAATTAAATGTTTTAGTTTGAGATGATTTAAAATACTTGTTCATTTTGTTACTACACTGAGATTGTGTTTGGGGATTTGAAGTAATAAAGCATTTTTAATTATGTAAGAATGATTTCATTTCAGCGTGTGGGTACAACAAAGTCTAAATATTAATATTGAGGAAGATTGAGAGAAAGAGAGAGAGAGAGAGAATGAGAAAGAAAGAAAGAAAAAAAAATGGAAAAGAAGGAAGGAATAGTTTATTATTATGTGCCAGGATTCATAGTTTTTCATCATTAAACTGGTTATAGATTAGGTAACCACATAAAGAAAGAGATCTGTAATAATTAGAATTTTAAGTTTAAAACAAACTAACAAAAAAAAGTCCACAATGTCTGCTTTTACTCCACCATTTAATGGTCTAATTAACATTCTACATGATAGTATACTAAATTTATGTAATATGGGTGAATTTGTACATTTGCACTATGCAAAATGTATGTTTGACATTTTCTATTTATACATTTAGAAAATGCTATCTCAAATACATTTAATTTTGATTCATTGTGAAAAAAATGTAAGCAGTTTGATTAGAAATAAAGAGGATTTGTGGTTGACTAAAGACTAGAAATCTCGGGGTGCCTAGGTGGCTCAGTTGGTTGAGTGTCTGACTTTTGATTTTGGCTCAGGTCATGATCTTGTGGTTCATGAATTCAAGTCCCACATTGGGATCCTTGTTGACAGCAACAGAGCCTGTGTGGGATTCTCTTCCTCCCTCTCTGACCCTCCTCCACTTTCTCTGTTTCTCTCTCTCAAAAAAAAAATATTAAAAAAAATTTTTTAAAAGACTAGCAATCTTAAGTTTCAAAGAGGAAAATACAATTTTCCTTTTAAACATATAAATTCCAATCTGTTAATAGAAAATGTGAAAGATCAAACTTGGAGAAAAAAGAACCACTTCCTTTTCTTTAGTTTGCAACTAATAACTAATAAGATATTAGAAGTCACTAAATCACTATTGTCCTAATTCTTATCATCTAAAAATAAAAATAAAGGACAAGCAAATAATTTTACAAATTATAAGTAAAATTCAATACCAACCCTCTTGCCTAGAAACAAAATGATTTTCTAAAATTAAAATGATCTCAAAGGGAAAGCATAGCCTTGTCTAAGTGATAGTCAACATTTTTATGGTGTAAAAAATGAAAACAAAAGTAAAACTGACACATAATAAAAGCAAATATAAAATTGGAAAAATGCAGGAAATATTAGAACAGAAAAATATAATATTAAGGGATTTAAATTCTTATGGAACACTACAATCTCAATTACTAATTCAGTGAATTATGAACTTATACTGGATAAATCCAGTGGGTTAATATTTAAATCTAATAGGTAGTAAACATATTCAAAATACTACTCCAAGGAACTACTATTTTTCATTTGTTAAACAGTGAATAAAATGTTATTTCCTGATTGTAAGAAATTGCATCAACAGTCCTGTGCTCTTAAGGTTGCTTTTTAAGCTTCTGTGATCCAGGCCCTTTTATATAATCATTTTGTATTCTCGACTCATGGCTTCCACCTCAAGATCACTATTAATTTCCAGTCATTGCTTCCATGAATTAATTTTTTTAAAATCCCATTTACAGTAATGTCAAATAACACAAATGGCAATAAAACAAAGTACTGAGAAATAAATTTAACCAAAGAGGTTCAAGATCTCCACAACGAATATTTTAAAACATTGCTGAAAGAAATTAAAGATGAGAATGTGAAATTGTACACCTATTTTTAATAGTGGCACATTTAAGTATATACCTGTTAAATACAAAGACTTGTAGATGAATGTTTTAAGCAACTCTATTTATAATATCTAAAGAAGGGAAAAGCCCAATGTTCATCAGCAGGTGAATAAATAAATATGTTTGTGTCCATACAATGGAATACCACTCAACAAAAAAACAAATGAAGGGTTAACACATACAGCAACATGGATAACTCTCAAAATTATTATGTGAAGTTAAAGCCAGACAAGCAACAATAAAGACTGCATGATTCTGTTTATGTGAAATTCTAGAAAACGCAGATTAATATATTGTTTAGGAATGTAAATAATGGTTGTTTGGAGACACGGATCAAGGAAAAAATGGATTTCAAGGGGGCAAGAAGGAAACTTTTGGCAGTGATAAAAATATCTGCTATCTTGCTATCGTGATGCTTTCTCAGAAAGCTACATATATATTAAGTTACTCGAATAATATGTGTTATTTATTGAAAATTATATTTAAGCATTTCTCAAAAATTTGTAAAAATTATACAAATTGCAGGAGAATAAACCCTCAATAAGCCTCCATGTAGCATAAACACATCTTCTATTGCAAATGTGTATCTACTATCTGTTATTAATTTAGTTTTATGCTGCTAGGCTGTGAGGAAAACATAGTGGGAAATAAAAGAGGGTGTCTGCTTTCATAGGACTTTCCATATACTAAGGAAACCATATAACTTCAATAAGAATTAGAATTAATTATAATAAAAGTTATTATGAATGTTATGCCAGTTGCTGTGGGAAGACCTTCAAAAGACAGCTACTATTTGTAGCAAGTTATAAATCAGTGATTTTCTAAAAAAACATATTTAAGTCATGACCTGGAAAATGAGTAGTAGTTGGAAATATCATTAAGTTTCAGAGACAGCTGTAGAAAGGATTCATATAGGGCAAGACATTTACTCATCAATGTTATAGAATTATTTTTATGGCTGCCCTGTGGAGAATATATGGTGTAAGGATAAGAGGATAGGCATGATTTCCAGTTGGCAGATCTTTTGCAGGAATATAGGTTAAAAGTGATGATGTCTTGAATTAATTAGCATGGTGTATATAGAGAAAGAAAAAAATGGATGAATTATAGACATAGTTAAGTGGTGGTAAGGTTTGTAAGACTGGTGACTGATAGAATGCGGGAAGCGAGGGAGAAAAGTCACACACTGCTTCTGGTATTCCCTTATATAGAGGAAACAATGGCAAGAATGGATGTGCAGGGGGAGAGGAGGAAAGTAAAAAGCTTTAAAGTGGTAGAGAATTCATATTTGGATGCAAGGAGTTTAAGATGCATTGAAACTGTGGAATTATTTGATAGTTGAGCATTGGGGAGTAGAGCTCAGATGGGGAAGAAATAGACAAAGATAAAGAAAATTCAGAGGTTATATATCAAGCAAGTCAAAGAATAAGAGTGTTTACTGGATGGCTAACCGACACATGAAAAAATGCTCAACATCACTCATAATCCAGGAAATACAAATCAAAACCACAATGAGATATTACCTCACACCTGTCAGAATGGCTAACATTAACAACTCAGACAACAGCAGATGTTGGTGAGGATGCAGAGAAAGAGGATCTCTTTTGCATTGCTGGTGTCAGTACAAACTGGTGCAGCCATTCTGGAAAACAGCATGGAAGTTCCTCAAAAAATTAAAAATAGAACTACCCCACGACCCAGCAGCTGCACTACTAGGAGTTTATCCAAAGGATACAGGTATGCTGTTCCGAAGGGACACATGCACCCCAATGCTTATAGCAGCACTATCAACAATAGCCAAAGTATGAAAAGATCCCAAATGTCCATCGATGGATGAACGGATAAAGAAGACGTGGTATATATATGCAATGGAGTATTACTCGGCAATCAAAAAGAATGAAATCTTGCCATTTGCAACTACATGGATGGAACTAGGGGGTATTATGCTAAGTGAAATTAGTCAGTCAAATAAAGACAAATATCATATGACTTCACTCATATGAGGACTTTAAGACACAGAACAGGTGAACAAAAAGGAAGGGAAGCAAAAGTAATATAAAAACAGGGAGGGGGACAAAACAGAAGAGACTCAAAAATATGGAGATCAAACAGGGTTATGGGAGGGTTTGTGGGAGGGGGGATGGGATAAATGGTAAGGGGCACTAAGGAATCTACTCCTGAAATCATTGTTTCACTATATGCTAATTTAGATGTAAATTTAAAAAAAATAATTAATTAATTAATTAAAAAATTTTTAAAAAATATAACCTGAAAAAAAGAAAGAGTATTTACTAAAAGAGTTGTATCAAAGGCTCTGAATTGATTTTGTCCTGTGGTATAATTAGCATCTGTGTATAGTTATGGCTCTATGTTTCTGAACTAACTTACGTGCAAAGAAGTTGATAAACTATATTTACAGAAAACAATTTTTACGATTAAAATATACACTTTCACATTAAAAAATTTTCAGGAAGATTTCAGTCTCTCATATGATTTAATTTTCTCACTTCAACCAAAATAATATAATTTCCATCATTTTCTTTTCTTTTTAATCTCCAAAATTTTCTTAATTGGACAATTTGTAAACACAGACTCATCCAGCCCATTCACAGATAAGATTAACACTACTTCTTGCACTGGTCGCACCAGTGCAACCCTCTGATTTTCCAACCCAGGTCATCTTCTTCCCTGGCTTACCTCTACTATATTTCTATATATGCAGCCACTTCAACACAAAGGCCTTGAAGTCATTTAGAGCAACAAAGACTTGGGGCACCTGAGTTGCTCGGTTAGTTAAGCATCAAACTCTTGATCTCAGCTCAGGTCATGATTTCATATTTCCTGAGTTCAAGTTCCATATCGGACTTAACGTTGACAGTGGGGAGCCTGCTTGGGATTTCCATTCTCTCCCTCTCTCTCTCTCTGCCCTTCCCGTGTGCTCTCTCTCTCTCTCTCTCTCAAAATAAATAAATAAATTTAAAGAGAAAAGAGTGAAAAAGGCCTAATAAGAAGATATAAAAGGAAGAGATGAGATATGTGTAGTTAATGTAAATACTTTACTGGTGCCTGGGTGGCTCAGTCAGTTGGGCATCTGACTTCAGCTCAGGTCACGATCTCATGGTTTGTGTGTTCAAGCCCCGCGTCGGGCTCTGTGCTGACAGCTCAGAGCCTGGAGCCTGCTTTGGATTCTGTGTCTCCTCTCTCTTTGTCCCTCCCCTGCTCATGCTCACTCTCTCTATATCTCTCAATAATGAATAAATGTTAAAAAAAAATTTAAATAATTCAGTGGGAATATATAATTTTCAATATTTTAAAACTTTGAGAATGTATAAATGTTGGTAAGAAAGGCCTGATAGAAGATGATTAATATGAATTTATCATGATGTCAGGAAGCCTAGCTATGGGATTTTTTCCAGCAGCTCCCAGAAGTCTGCATAAAGGCAAAAAAGAAATCAAATCCTTTGAATGAAAGTTTTGAGTGTGTGTGTGTGTGTGTTATTTCCTAGAAGGTTGTCACAGAAACAGAAAAACAAGGAAATGGAGAAAATTGTCAAAAGAGTCGTGGAAAAGTTGAGCCATGATATGAAGTCACTTGCATCAGACAGAGCTCTTGGTTCAACCATCATAATTGAATCAGACAGTAAATTGATTAAACGATTTTCATACCTCATGGAGTCTCCAAGAGTGCCGGGTTCAGTCTGGGAAGTTACTCACCCAGAAAAAGCACACAGAACAATAGGAGGATTGTTTTAGGGAAGAAACTACTGCCACAACCATTCTGCACCGGGTAGCCCATCAAATCCCTTGGTGCTTTCTTTTTTTAAATTTTTTTTTTTTCAACGTTTATTTATTTTTGGGATAGAGAGAGACAGAGCATGAACAGGGGAGGGGCAGAGAGAGAGGGAGACACAGAATCGGAAACAGGCTCCAGGCTCCGAGCCATCAGCCCAGAGCCTGACGCGGGGCTCGAACTCACGGACCGCGAGATCGTGACCTGGCTGAAGTCGGACGCTTAACCGACTGCGCCACCCAGGCGCCCCTCCCTTGGTGCTTTCATAGGTAAAGCAAAGCATTGGATAGCAAAGCTCCTGACCCTGCCGTCCTCCCAAAGCTGGATACCTCCAATGCCTCCTCAGGAAAGATGAATTCTGTGCACATCTGCTTGCTTCCTCACTTTTCAATCATTGACCTATGTCAATATCTACAATGGCAAGTTTTGGCTTCATAACAGGAGAAGTCTCCCAAGGCCAAGATGGGAATTCACAAATTCTTGATGATCACTGCATGAAAAATGTCTATATTTCTGCTCCTATGTAATTTTTTTAATTTACTCTTATTTCTTCCCCCAAATCAACAGGAAACTTTGCCCTTGGAGTGATGATTTTTTTTTTTCACTTCTCCCAGGAATTGCCATAATGGTATTTGATGCACCCATGTCTAGAAGATGTACTTTGGGCCCCTCATTACTAGAAAGATTCACAGATGCCTCTATGTTGACTCAGCTGGTTAAATACACATTTTCAAACAAAATATTTGCAGCAACTGATGCCAAATTCCTCCTGACATTCACAATAATATTGAACTTGACTCAATCAGACAAGTACAACAATATTTGGAACAAAAGCTTCATCTAGGCTTTATCTGGCTAGAGCATTTAGCACTCTTTTTTAGTTGCAGTTTGAAAAAGACTTTGAGAAAGTATTGGTGATTGAAGTTGTGCAGCCATTTAATTCAAAAGGCATGCAACTACTATTTAAAGCATCTTCTAGCTTAATGTTAAATTGTCCTTAAAATAGTTCTGGTTTAAGCCTGCAAAAAGCTTACAACGTGCTCAGTCTTTGTAGAACATTTTTCTCACAGGTTGAAACTAAATTACTACGACAGTATCTTTAATACTATGTAAATAAAAATTTTTAAATTTCAGAAAATATCTGACAAGTAATTCCTGTATCTCTTTGTTACGTAATTACACTTAAGAACAGAAGTAGGGTTTTTTTTTAAATGACCAAGATTCAGTTTAAACTAATGGTTTTAGGTAAACACACATAGAAACATGTATTTAGAAAAAAAAATAATGAGATGCTAATAAAACCTAATATCCTCCTGTTTGTATAGGTCTACATCAAAGCGTTTGGAGAAAAATGTATCACAGTCTGATATATGCAGGTATCTCTTCAATTTGTACTCTGAATGTCTTTTTTTTTTTCAATCTTTATTTATTTTTGAGACAGAGAGAGACACTGCATGAGCAGGGAAAGGGCAGAGAGACAGGGAGACACAGAATATGAAGCAGGTTCCAGGCTCTGAGCTGTCAGCACAGACCCGGACGCAAGGCTTGAACTCGTCAACTGAGAGATCATGACTTGAGCCGAGGTCAGATGCTCAACCGACTGAGCCACCCAGGTGCCCCTGAATGTCTTGATTATGCTTGTTTTTATATTTGTGCTTTGTAGTCCCTATGAGCTGAGACTTCGTAAGGTTTTTATAAATGTAAAAAGGAGAGAGACATTAAGAACAGAACAGAGGCACAAGGAGTAATGTAAGCAGTCTGGGAACAAATACGTATTTTCTCCTGGTCATCCTCAGGAGAGTTCAGTTTGCTAATCATGCAATGGCAAATGCCAATATCACTGTCCTTATGTTACTGGAATAAACAAATGTTGCTTCAAAAGAAATCCTGTGGCACATATTACCGTATTTATACACCCAAATTGAAATCGATACTCAATACATAAATGCAGTTTGATTTTGGGGAACAAGCTGTAATCATTGACTGAATTTATAGCTTAAAGAATGTGATTAGAGTGATGAGAAAATGGAAAATATACAAAGAAACAGGGTTTTTAGAATAGAGTTACTAAATTAAAAAAAAAAAAAAAAGGGAAATCATCATGGTTCTTCGTGTGAAATGGAGGGAACAAAGTCGAACTTCTGATCGAACCATGGTTGTGTCATGTTCTGGTTGTATGGCCTTGGTTGTGTTACTCTATTTTTCTAAACATCTTATTCCTCCTATATAAAATGTGAGTATTAATACAATCTCAGATGGTTCTAAGGACTAAGTTAACAAACAAACAACCTGTAGACAACATCTGATGTATGAAATGATAATTTAAAGGTGTTTTTCTTTATTCCCTTGGCATCTAACTCATCTAATTGGTAGACCTAATGATCTCCATGATCTCAGGGTGGGATGCTACAGGAAAAAGGAAAAGAAAAAGATGTTTATACTACAAACAGACATGCCCTTAAGAAAGTTAGGGCAAAAGTAATAGACTTCATCCATGCATTCTTTAGCTTAATAAATATTTATTTACTACCTATTATGCTTCAGATTTTGTTTTCATCATTTAAGACATATCAGTGAAAAGGCAGCAGAGATATCTGTCCTATGGAGCTTTTATTACAGAGATAATAAATAAAAAAAGTATCAGCAAATATAGTAAATAAGTAAATTATATTTTAAAAAATGAAGAAGTGAAGCAGCTCCTGGATGGCTCGGTTGCTTAAGTGCCCGACTTCTGCTCAGATCATGGTCTAACAGTTGGTGAGTTTGAGCCCCATGTCTCGCTCTGGGCTGACAGTTCAGAGCTTGGAAACTGCTTTGGACTCTGTGTCTCCCTCTTGGTCTGCCCCTCCCCTGCTTGTACTGTGCTTTTCTCTCTCCCTTTCTCTCTCTCTCTCTCTCTCTCAAAAAAAAAAAATAAATAAATAAACATTAAAAAAATTTTAATGAAGAAATGAGCAGACTAATAGGGGACTTAAAGTGTTCCAGTTGGGAGGGAAATCTGTAATACTAAATAGACTAGGAAGAAGTAGACCTAATAAGAAAGGTAAGATTTGAGCCAAGATTCGAAGAAGTGATGGAATCAGTCAAGTGTATATCTAGGGATGGAGTAGTCCAGTCAGAGGAAATATCTAGAAAAATACACTAAGGTGGGAATATTCTCAGTATATTTTAGTTGCAGAGAGGAAGCTGGTGTAGCTGCAAATGAACAAGCAATGAGTGAGACTTCTGTGACAAAGTCAGAGGTAATGGAGTCACCACCTGCCAGGAATATCAGGGATTGTAGAAGGACCTTGCAGACCATTTCAATTCCTTTACCATTGTATTTGTGGAATGAGGAGCCATTGTGAGAAGCTTGACAAAGAGTAACATGATCCACTTACTCTGGTTAAAGAATAGACTATAGAAGTCCAGGTATGGAAGCAGGATAATCTATTACAAGATTGCGTTAATCCAAGAGAGAAATAGGGTGGCTTGGCCCAGAGTGGTAGTACTATAGTGATGACAAGTGACAGTATCTTGGATGTATTTTGGACTTTGAGCAAATAAGACTTGTAATATATCCAACATAGGATATAAGAAAAAGAAAAATCAAGAATGACTTTAAAATATCCCCCCTAAATATTGTTTTTTTTTTTTCAAAGAAGCAGGAAAAAATGGTTGTTAACCAACTGAAGAAAAGTTATTGATGGGACTAGTTTCAGGAGAAAGAGCAACAATTTTATCTTGGCCATGTTAAGTTTGAGATATACATTAGATATCCAAGTAGAAATGTCAAGAGTGATGGAATATCAGGATATGGAACTGTACTTGAGAAAATAAATCAGAGTTATAAATATATAGATGGTATTTAAAGCTGTGAAGCTTGATTATGTCACCCAAGAATTACTGCTCTGATATTCAGTTATTAAAAAGAAGGGACATATCATAGATTATATCATGGTTCCATGGTATGAGATCTAATGCCTAACTACAGGGTTGGGTTTGAGAAAGAATTATGGATAACTAGGCACAAAAAAAGTGTTTGTAGATATATGCACAGATAGGTGTTAGACACTATGATAGGAGTCTATGGAATTGTTTCCAATCACTCCAGTGAAGTACAAGTAAGGGCATCCGCTGAAGATGAGTGTGAAATGATATACTAAGTAACTGACTAGAAAGAAAAAGAGGTGAAATAGCGAGTCTTGATAGTGGGACAGCAAATGAATGAACAGAACATACCTTGAAAGCCATGAAGTGTTAAGAAGCCACAGACATATTAACTGAGATTCAGTCCCTGTGGTTGTGTGTTTTCCCTATAACCATGTGAAGCTGCACAAGAGCCAACACAAAATAGAAGGAGTGTAGGATTTCATCACGGTTTTGGTTTAGCCAAGTGTGTAAGACAAATGAGTCAAGGTAGACTTGGTGAGGGATTAAACAAAAGACAGATTGTAAGAATTGACTGTGGAATTACACTGGATAAAGAGCAGATGGGGACATCAAGGGGCGAGAGACAGTAATTTGGAAGACAGTTCACCCATAGGTCACATACATCTATATATATTTTTCTTTTTCTCTATCTCCATTTTTATTTCTATATCCAGATCAACTATATACACCCCATAGGAGTGGATGATGTGAGGAGAAGGGAAAAAAATAAGGGACCCTATTGCAGGTCAATCACATACCCTGGGTTTTCCACAATGGTTGAGCCAATTATTGGTAACAAGAAAGCAGGGCACAGCAGGGGCAGGAAATAAGTATATTCCTTATAGATTTAAGGGATCCAAAACAAACAAACACAAAACAAAACAAAACAAAACAAAACAAAACAAAACAAAACAAAACACATATTTTCCCTGTACTAGATGCCTTTGGAAAATTAGAGTGAAAAACTCTCTTGATCATCTAGGCAGACAAGTCTTAGAAACTTCACCAAGTTTTCTCTTACCAATGGTGGCAGAGGGGTAGTAGCAAAATAAATTTCAGGGCACCTGAGAGAAGCTTTATAATTGTCATTAAAAGTACTAGAATTAAAGGAGCCTTAAGGAAAAGAATTGGGGATTGACACAGGACAGCAGGGTCTGAGGAGAGAAAACTTAAGCGAGAACAGACATCTTTGAATGGACAAAGCTCTACCACATTTCATTACCTTGGTCTTCCTGAATTTTGTTGAGACTCGTTTTATGGCCTAATATGTGATCTATTCTGGAAAATATTTCATGTGCTTCTGAAAAGAATAAGTATGATGCTATTTTAGAATGGAATATTCTGAATATACCGGTTAAACCCATCTAGTCCAATGAGTCATCAAAAGCCACTGTTTCCTTGTTGATTTTCTGTTTGGATGATGTGTCCATTGATGTAAGTGGGGTGTTAACATCCCCTACTATTATCACATTATTATCAATGAGTTCCTTTATGTTTCTTATTAACTGCTTTAAGTACTGAAGTGCTCCCATTTTGGATGCATAAATATTTATAATTGTTGTATCTTATTGTTGGATTGTCTTTTTAATGATTATATAATGTCCTTCCTTGTCTCTTGTTACAGTCTTTGTTTTACAGTCTATTTTGTCTAATAAAAATAAGTATTGCTACCTGGCTTTCTTTTCACATTCATTTGCATCGTAAATGCTTCTCCAACATTTCAATCTGCATATGTCTTTAGGTTTGAAATGAATCTCTTTGTCTGACGTGTGTGTGTGTGTGTGTGTGTGTGTGTGTGTGTGTGTGTGTCTGTGTGTGTGTGTGTGTGTGTGTGTGTGTGCGGTTATCTTTCCCTCTTTCTGGCAAGAGTCACTTTGGAGTGGTGCTGGGCACTGTAGGAGCTGACTGCACCCTCCCAGGCCTAAAACATCACCCTATATGCACCCTGGCCAAGAGCATATTGGAGAGGGCAGATGTGGTGAAGCACATCATAGAGGAGTAGTGCAGAGGTTCTAGCAAGCTTTGAGTGCTGAGGGGAGGGACACTACAGCACCTGGGCTGAGTCAGGCTGTCCAGAGGGGTGGATTGGCAGGAGTACAGTGTGAGGGAGTGGGGCAGCAATGCATGTAAGTTAGGTAGCAAGTTACACGGGTGGCTGTGTGCTTATGCTAGAGAAATGGCATCTGCCAGCTTATGCTAGAGAAACAGTTATGCAGAGAAATGGCACATGCAAGTTCCTTTGTTCCTGGAGGAGTTCCCCAATCATCTGTCCAAATAACTCTCCCTCCCATATGCCCTCGGCACCTTTCAAACTGCTGCTTCTATGTTGTATCTCCATGGGCTGTTTGTTATGCTGTCTCTTTAAGGGCAGGGACTCAATTTCTTCTTTGCCCCCCAACTCTCTGAGAACTGATTTTTCCAAATTCCTATTTTAAGTCTTGCTGGTTGTAAGAACTCAATACATTCAGCCCTTCTGGTTTTCAATGCCAATGTTATGGGGATTCATCTTTTGTGCAGGCTCCCTGGTGTAGAGGGTCTCTTTCCTGCCTCTCTCCATGTTTATGGCCTCCCTTCCCCACACGGATAGTCTTACTACTCTTTTTCGGTCCTGACCACATTTCTGCCCTTTCCACTCTCTTCAGTGTGGTCATCAATCTCTTTTCTATGTTTAGTTGTGGGGTTTATTCTGCCAGTCTTCGGGTCATTTTCTGGGTTATTTACGCTAATGTGAACATTGTCTAGTTATGTCCATGGGATGAAGAGTCCTCTGCTCAACCATCTTCCCCTGAAGTCTTCTGGTTACTGCAGTGACAATGGTAAATCAACTTCCTCCCCTTCTGTTTTTAAACAGATGTATCCTCTTATAGAAAATAAATGAACTGGACCTCAATCCCCAATTATGAATTGTTGGTCAAATACATTGGATTTATTTGACATGTTGTATTTTATTATTATGTGAAATTATTAGGAAAAAATCATTGAAAATAAAGTGTTCCTTCTATATAAGGAAAATGTGATTTCAATGACAATACTTTCAGTGCATTTGAATTTAATGAAAACATATTCATTAATTTTGATTGCTATTACTTAAATTGTCTAACATCATTTTCCTGTAGCAGAATCAAGTTGGTAATTTCAAACTAAAAATGGCATACAACACTGATCTGAGGTTAGAAATATTGCTCAATCAATTTCTTCCTATGCTTTCAAAAGTCAGTGAGCTCTACCAACTTAATAGTATTCTTTCTAAATCAGATAAGAAGAATGGATTTTTTTTCCCAATGTGTGAACCAAATGAGGGAATAAAGACTTAGTCATAGATTTTTCTGTAGTGATACAAATTTATGAATTAATGGACAACACTTCCAAATGATTTCATTGCCTAAGGCAGTTTCACCCAAGTAGCTCTATAGTAATAATGCAATTGTAAATGTTTTGTCATCATCTTACATTACTTAGGAAGATATATTTGAGAGATTTATCTTTGAATACCCATTATCTAAGAATATGTGCCTGTAATTTGCTTTTTAATGCATTCCTAACATTTCCTCTTCAGGCTCTGCTTAGTATTGTAGGAACAACATTGTCCAAGTGCCTTTGCCTCTGGCCAAAGATTGGAGTCAGAGTCAGAATATAGCTCAAATGTAGTAAAGACATAAGATAATTTCTATGCTCTCTGTTTCCAGTGGCTTCACTGGCACCATCTCCTTCTCTTCATTATTCTCTTACAAAATACACCATCCTTTTGTGTCAGCTCTTTCTAAGGTTTAGTCCTTGCTATAGAGTACCAGCTTCAAGGCTCTGATAACATCATTTCTCTCATGTGTCCCTACAGTTTTAGGAACGGTAGTGTTTCCTGCTGTTTCTAATCCCTGAGTACTTTCTCATAAATTGTCTTCCTTTGGTCTCCAATCACCCATGTAACCAATTCCTTGTGTTAAATTTTCTCTGATTAAACACTTAGATGGTTTTAAATTTCCCTGCATACAAACAGATCATTGTTTCTTTTTCAGGCATAAAGGGATAAAGACTAGAGGAACTCTGAGATGATTCTTCTTATGAGAGTGAATCTCTTTAACAAAACAGAACTTCCAGCACAACCCTCTAAAAAAAAAGGAAATTGTTCTTAGGAAATTAAAATGTTTATTCTTTGTATTACATATTAAGAAATCTACAAAGGAAATCTCATTACTATGCCCCTGGATGACACTTGAGTACTTTTTTTTCTAAGTGTTTAAAGTCAATTAGTGCCATTAACTAATATATTTCTGGTGCCGTCTATATACTACATAAGCACCATTTTATCTACCCAGAGTCTAAAGATATTTTATACACAATCACTGCCCTCAAAGATGTGATGAAATAGAAATAGAAATAAATAGAAAATTAGAAAAACAGGGGCGCCTGGGTGGCTCAGTCGGTTAAGCGTCCGACTTCAGCCCCGGTCACGATCTCGCGGTCCGTGAGTTCGAGCCCCATGTCGGGCTCTGGGCTGATGGCTCAGAGGCTGGAGACTGCTTCCGATTCTGTGTCTCCCTCTCTCTCTGCCCCTTCCCCGTTCATGCTCTGTCTCTCTCTGTCTCAAAAATAAATAAACGTTAAAAAAAATTTAAAAAAAAAAGAAAATTAGAAAAACAAAATAATAGTCGTAACGTTGATATGTATATGATGATATAAGAACATAGAAGAATGAAACCTAGGCAGAACAGGCTTATGGAAAATCTCATAAAAGAGTTAAATATAATTTTAAATATAATGTGATATATTGATAATTTAAATATCTTTACTTGTGAAATCCCTAGAACACATTCCTTTTTTTTAAATTTTTTAAAATTTATTTATTTATTTTTGAAAGAGAGAGAGCGAGCATGAGCAGGGGAGAGGCAGAGAGAGGAACAGAGAGAGAATCCCAAGCAGGCTCTGCACTGTCAATGTGGAGCTCGATGAAGGGCTTAAATTAACAAACTGTGAAATTATGACCTGAGCTGAAATCAAGATTTGGATGTTTAAGCGACTTAGCCACCCAGGCACCCCACATTCCTTTTGTAATACATATATTTCTATGGAACCCTATAATGATTCATATGCCTATTTACCATAGTAACAACCCGAGACCTAGCCCAGACCCTCACTGGCACACTGTCCTGTACATCCAATAATATGATACAAATCCCTACATTTTTCTCTTCTAAAATTCCTTTCTCAACACATTTTTTCACATATTCAGTTTTTAATATGTTCCTCTCATCTTTACCTTCTATTGTAACTTACTGGCTTTTTTCTAATGACAGATTTACCTGAAACCATTCATGTAAAGCCCGCACTATTGTACCTTGGGGCCTTGGGTTTGGGCAGATCATCTTCTTGTGCATCACTATAGTTTTTAAATAATTTTTTCTCTTGTCTCCATAAGAATTTTCTTTTCTTGCTTATCTTCATGACATTTTTCTACTATTTCCCCATAAACTTCATTAAAGTTATCTTCAATGGCTTTTCCTGTTTCTAGATTTCTAAACTCAATGATCAATTATCTTTTCATAGTTTTTTTTAAACACAGATATATTTGGGAAAATTGACAACATTCTCTCTCTCTCTTTTTTGGACTTCTTTTACTCTACATCTCATATTTTTTTTCCTACCTCATTGACAGCTTCTGATCTTTCTCTTTTATTAGCTCCTCTTTCTCTCCTGACCTATTAACTTAGGCTGCACCTTGGGCTTTCTCTAATTATTTATCTATAAGCAATCCAATGAGCATTCATTCAGTCTCCTGATTCTTAAAACAAGTATAACCTATACTTCTATTCTGATTCTTCTACACTGACTTTTCTATAAAATTCCAGATATACAAATTCAAATATGCACTTTCTACAAAATTCCAGATATGCATATTCAAATGCCCACTTGATGTCTTATCTTAGAAGTTTAGCAAGCATCCCAAACTTAACATGGACCCCAAAGGCTTATTGGTTACTTTCCAAAATCTATCCCTTCCCAGTCTAAGAATGCTCTCTTTGGGAAACTCCATGATAAGTCATACAGTTTTTCAAGCCATCCATTTATGTTTAGTCTTAGGCAATTATTTTTATAATTCTTATATCATTCCATTAGCAGTTTATTTTATCTCTAACCCCAAACATATCTGGAATTCATCCAGTAAGACCTATTACCTCAACTATCCCTGATCATCTCTCATTTCTCACCTGGCCATATGCTTCATGCTTCTAGTTTTGATCCTTTACAACTTATTCTTCAAAATAAAGCTAGAGTGGTCTTTTATATTTATTAATTTTTTAATGTTCTTTTTGTTTTTGAGAGAGAGAAAGAGACAGAGACAGAGTATGAATGGGGGGAGGGCAGAGAGAGAGGGAGACACAGAATCTGAAGCAGGCTCCAGGCTCTGATCTGTCAGCACAGAGCCCAATGTGGGGCTTGTTTCTACAAACCGGGAGATCATGACTTAAATCGAAGTCAGACACTTAACCAACTGAGCCACCCAGGTGCTCTGGTAGTTCTATTTTTTTTTTTTTTTTATTGAAGTATAACTAACCTATAATGTTATATTTGTTTCATATGTACAATATAATGATTCAGCAATTCTGTACATTACTAAGTGCTCATCAAGATAAGTGTACTCTTGATCTCTTTTATTTCCAAGGTGATGATCTTTCTCTTTCAACCCTGCCCTAGTTCTTGGTTTTCTTGCAAATCTTACTTTTTGTCTTTATTTTTCAGAGAGAGAGAGAGGGAGGGAGAGAGAAAGAGAGAGAATAAGCAGGGGAGGGCAGAGAGAGAGGGAGATACAGAATCCAAAGCAGGCTCCTGGTTCTGAGCTGTCAGCACAGAGCCCAAGGCAGGGCCTGAACTCATGAACCGTTAGATAATGGCCTGAGCCAAAGTCGGATGTTTAACCAACTCAGCCACCCATGTGGCCTTGGAGTGGTCTTTAAAAAACAATGACAATCGTGATACTTACAATGAACCCACACATACATAGTGACTTGACTTAGCTACAATTCCTTTATCTGGATTCTTTTCCCTCATATTGTAGGGCAGGAATACACATTACTTTTTCAGGGAATTCTAGGATAGCTATCTTAAACTCCATAAACTAGGTTAGGTCGTATTGGTGAGTATCTCAGCATTCTGTATTTTCATCATAACTCATCACTGTTATCATTATGAACACATATGTCTTAGTCAGCTCAGGCTGTCATAAAAAATACCATACACTGTATCTTAAAAGAAATTTCTCACAGTTCTGGAGGTGAAGAAGCCCAACATCAAGGTGAGGCCAATTTGGTTCCCAGTGAAGGCTCTCTTCCTGATTTGCATACTGCTCCCTTCTCACTGTGTGCTTACATGACCTTTTCTTTGTGTGAGCATGTAAGACAAAGAGAGAGACAGACAGAGAGAGTTTGAGAGAGAAAGAGTGAAAGCTCTCTGTTGTCTCTTCTTGTGAGAGAACTAGTCCCATGAAAGGCCCCAACTGTCATGACTGAATCTAACCCTAATTACTTCCCAAGAACCTCATGTCCCAATATCATCACATGGGGAATTAGGGCTTCACAGTGTGAACTTTTGAGGGAGACACAAATATTTGCTCTATAAAACATATTATACATTATATAAATATTAAATGCATAAATATACATATATATTATTTATATTTTAATCTTTCCCTTTATAGTATAAGTTACATGACAGCAAACAACATTTCTATCTCTTTTGCATGTATATTTGGTGGTGTATAAATGTCTGTTGAGTAAATGAAAAACTTAGTGGGCAACGGAAATAAAATTTGGACCTAGAAATATAAATTGATGGGGTGCCTGTATGGCTCAGTTGGTCAAGCATCTGACTTCTGCTCAGGTGATGATCTCGCGGTTTGTGAGTTTGAGCCCTGCATTGGGCTCTGTGCTGACAGCTTGGAGCCTGGAACCTGCTTCGGATTCTGTGTGTGTCTCTTTCTGCCCCTCCTGTGGTCACGTTCTCTCTCTCTCTCTCTCTCTCACTCAAAAATAAATAAAAAATTAAAAAAATTAAAAAAAAGAAATATAAATTGAAGCACAGATGAAGTTTGATGTTGTCATGATGTTGCCAAAACAATAGTTTAAGAGAAGAGGAAAATGTTGTGAAGTATTTTGCAGTGTTTCAAAAATAAGGCCATGGGTTTGAAGACTTAATGGTAGACTTGGTTTTGGTTACAAAGAGTCGCAAACTATATAATTAGTATTTATGTTTTTTTTTTTATTTTTCTACTTTATAAGCCTTTTGTCCTATTGAATTAAGAACTAATAATTACTTACTGAATAGGAAGAAAACCCAAGAATTTTTGGTGTTTTAGTATTGTCTTAACTTATTTTAGTCTCTTATAAGTTAAAAGATGATGCTTATTATGAATCTTAAGGTGAGGTGCAGAAAGCAAGAATAAAATGGAAACCACAACAAAGTGAATGATGTCAGTAAACCTCTAAGTTAAGGCTTAGATTTCAGGCATTCTGACAGGTTTTCCAAGACAAAACATAAATATGTTCTGTTTTCAACTCAAGTTGGGAGTGCGACTTTTGAATCTCTCTCCTGATTTCTCTTTGTTTTTTTGGAACCTGAGACCCAGAATAGAAATATGCCCTAAAGACCTTTCCAAGACTAGGAGTTACTCATCTCTAATGCTAACTGCTGTTAAGTGTGAACTGGTCAGCAAGGACAAATACACATATATGACATACGAAATAATATCATTTTTCAAAAGTATGTATTTTATGTGAGCTAGCTATATTTCATAAACATCTGCCAGTAAGATATTAAACAAGCAGTTAGAGGAATGACATTCACAAAACTTACTGGTAAAAATAGTGAATGCATCTAACTAATAACCAGTGAGATTTACTGCTTTTGCCAAAGTCCTGTGGGTGGGGAAAATATTGGTCAGTGTGTTTTTTTTAAATAAAAAATGTAACTTTATTCAGGTGTCAGAATAGTTCTGTAAAATATATTCAATGGAGGGTTATCTTCTCCTGCCTTTCCATGAAAACATGCAGGTCCTCTGTCTTTTCAGCTTACTCTTACATAGTACCATTCTTGCAGTCATTCTAAAAACTAATATAGTCATGATTCAGGTAATAAATTCCCAGTACAATAATATATAACAGAAGACATAACTAAATATAACAAAACATCCCTCCTCCTCTCCCCAGCCCAGGTCTGTGTGTGAAAGGAAGCTTAAACTTTTCCCACTTCTTCTCATTTCCATTACTATCTACACATTTTTTTTACTTTATTTTTAAAACAGTTTTAGGCTTATACCAAAATTGAGAGGAGAGTATAGATATTTCTCATATACCACATGACCCTACACAGGCATAGCCTTCCCCATTATTACATCCCTCTCCATAGGGGCACAATTGTTTCAATTGGTGAACCTTCACTGACACATCATAATCTTCCAAATTCCATAATTTGCATTACAATTCTCTCCTGGTGTTGTATATTGTATGGATTTGGATGAATCTATAATGACATATCCATCATTATACTATCATGCAAAGTATTTTCACTGTCCTAAACTCCTCTGTGCTCAACCTAATCATCCCTCTGCTCTCCATCTTTCTATTCCTGGCAACCACTGATCTTTTTACTCTCTTCATAGTTTTGCCTTTTCCCAAATGTCATATATTTGGAAACATACAGTATGTAGCCTTTTCAGATTGGTGTCTTTTACTCAGTAATATGTTTAAGTTTCCTCCATTGCTTTTCATGGCCTAATAGCTCAGGGTTTTTTGTTTTGTTTGTTTTGTTTTGTTTTTTGTTTTGTTTTTTGTTTTTTTTTACCACAGAGTGATATTCCATTATCTAAATGTATCACAATTTACGTGTCCATTTACCTACTGAAGGATCTTTTGGTAGTTTCCAAGTTTTGGCAATTATGAATGATATTTTTCCGTCTGTATCAGCCCAAAGATATTGCTGATAATCTCACAGTAATGTATTATACTTATGAATATAAAATAGACTATAATTCCATCTCTGAATGAAATGAGTTTCACAGTAAAAAGGTGTCTGAATCAATAATGTTCTCACCAGTTAACACTGATTGATATATTATCATTGATAATCAATGATATATTAAAAATAGATAAAAATAATTTATTAATAACTTATTATGTATCTGGAAATAGAGAAACAAGATTTATAAGATTCAATTTACCTTCATTGAGCTCAGGGTGGAGATGAGTCTTTCTGACAAACCTTTAGTCACCTATGTCAGTATTATTTGATGCAAGCTAAAAATATGGTTCTTCATCTTGATGCTATGAATTTTTGATTTAGTAAATCTGTGAATCCCTAAAATATGTATTTTTTTCTAAAAGATATATTTTAATAAGTATCTTAGATGACTCAGATATTTGAGATCAACCTTTGTTCTAGGACATGACACCCCAGAGAAGTACAAAGAATAAAATAATGCAATTGAGAGTGATATCATCAGCAAGATGGCTGAAAGGATACCCTTCATTTATATCTCCCCCTCATCAACAATAATTTGGCATCCATTCATGGACAGAAATGCCTTTGTGGAAGGTTTGGGATCCAGGTGGAGACTGTGAAACCTGGTATAGAGCCCTTTTGAAAAGGAAGTCCAAAGTAGCTGACTTGTGGCTAGAAACAGCTCTGTACTCTTGGGCCTAGCTTCAGTCCAGCTTGGCTTTGGTTCTGTCATCAGCAACATACACAAAAAGACCTGAGAGGAATCACACTTATGTGTTGGATGATAGGCATACAGACCTCAGTCTTGGCTGTAGACCCTGAAATGACCTGTATACCAACTGCAGCCACTTTTGCCATGATCTGCCCATGAGAGACAATCTTCATGGATGATTTCTCCCACAAAAAAAATTGAGAGTATGTGAGTGAACATCAGGCCTTCCCAGCTCTGATGGACACTGCTAATGAGATGCATCTATCTTGTCTAATCCAAAATTACTGAGGCATGCTGTATAACCAGGGGACAGAGAGTGTCTGGGAGATATCTGAAGAGAGAAATAGACAATAATACAATAATATCAAGGACATCAATATTCCACTTTCAGCAGTAAATAAATCATCCAGACAGGAAGTCAAATGGAAACATTGGCTTTGAACTATCCTTTAGACCAAGTGGACCTAACAGATGTATACAGAACACCATCCCCCAGCAGCACGTTCTTAACAGCACATGGACCATTTTCCAAAATAGATCACATGTTAGCTAACAAAAGAAATCTTAGAAAATTTAAGAAGATTAAAATCACACTGAGTATCTTTTGATCACAATAGTAAGGAACTAGTATCTATAACAAGAGGAAAAGTAGTAACATTCACAAACATGTGGAAATTAAAGAATACATTCCTGAATAAACAATGGGTCAAGAGCAAATCAAAAGGGGCACATGGACTGTTCACTCAAGTTAAGAGGAGTGAATGACTCTTGATCTCAGGGTGGTGAGTTTGAACCTCATGTTGAGTGTAGAGATTACTTAAATAAATAAAACTTGGGGTGCCTGGGTGGCTCAGTCGGTTAAGCATCCAAGTCTTAATTTTGTCTTAGGTCATGATCTCATGGTTTGTGAGTTCTAGCTCTGCACTGGACTCTATGCTGACAGTGTGGAACTTGCTTGGGATTCTCTCTCTCTCCTTGTCTCTCTCAAAATAAATAAATAAGCTTACAAAAATAATTTAAAAAAACAACCTAAACTTAACAAAAGAACAAATCAAAAAACACATAAAAATATATTGAAACAAACAAAAACATAATATACCAGAACTTATGGGCTGTGGCAAAAGCAGTTCCAAGAGGAAAGTTTAAGGTAATAAACACGTACATAAAAGAAAGAAAGAAAGATACCAAATAAACAAACTAACTTTACACTTCCAGGAACTGGAAAAAAAAAAGAACAAACTTAGCCCCATGTTAACAGAAGAAAGAAAATAGAGCAGAAATATAGAACAGAAAAATATAGAAAAAAATCAAAGAAAAGTTGTTTTTTGTGAAAAGATAAACGATATTGACAAAATTTAGCTAAATCAATCAAGAAATAAATAAAGAAAAACCAAAAAAAAAAAAAATGAAGTCAGAATTGAAAGAGAAAACATTGTGACTAATGCCACAGAAATACAATGGATCACAAGAGACTATTATGAACAATTATAAGCCAAAATTTTATAACTGAGAGGGAATAAGTAAATTCCTGAAAACAAACTAGCAAGACTAAATTATTAAAAATAGAAAATGTGAATAGAACAATAATGACCGAGGAATTTTAATCAGCAGTTAAACCTCCCACTAAGAAAAGCCCAGGACTGCATGGTTTTAATGGTGAATTTTAGCAAACATTTAAAGAAATATAGACAGTTTTTCTTACACTCTTCAAAAACTGAAGGGAGAGAATACTACCAGTTGGTAGTATTTGCAAAGGCAGCATACCCCTGATACCAAAGCCAGTGAAAATGCAACAAGAAAAGTACAGACCAGCCTGATGAATACAGATGCAAAATTTTCAACAAAATACTGGCAAACTGAATTTAGTAGCATATTAAAAGGATCATACACCATGATCAAGTGGGTTTTATCCTGGGGATGCAGGGATTGTTCAATGTACGCAGATTGGTGAATTTGATAGACCACTTAAATAGAAAGAAAGATGAAAATTATATGATTCTCCCAATAGATGCAAAAATGTTTAGATAAAATTTGACATTACTCATGATAAAAACTCTCAGTAAGTGTGGTATAGAAAGAACATACCTTATCAGAATAAAAACATACACGATAAACCCATAACTAACTCATATTCAACAGTGAGAGGTTGAAAGTTTTTCCTCAAAGATCAGGCAAAAGACAGAGAAGCCAACTTTTGCCACTCCTATTATTCAACATAGTAATGGGAACAACCAGGCAAGAAAATAAGATGCATCCAATCTGAAAGACAAAGAAGTAAAATGGTCTCTATAGATGATATGATTTTGTACATAGAACACCTAAAGGTTCCCCAACAAAACTGTTAGAGCAAATCAACAAATTCAGTAAAGTTGCAGGATACAAAAATCAACATAAAGAAATTAGTTGTGTCAAAGGTTGTAAATGTCCTGCTAAAAGTAAGATCAATAATTTAATGGGATCTCATGTATAGCATGGTGGATGACTACAGTTAACAATGCTGAATTATAGACTTGAAAGTTGCTAAGAGAGTAAATCTTAAATGTTCTTACCATAACAACAAAATCACAATCATATGAGTTGAAAGATGTGTGATTGTGGTAGTCATTTCACAATATATACCTATACAGAATCATCACACTGTAAATCTTAAATTTAAACAATTTACTTTGTCATATATGTCACTCTGGTGTTATAATGTCAGTTATACCTTGATGAAACTTTTAAAGAGTCCCACACAATAAATGAATATCGTATTGCTCTGTCCAAATATCCTCACCAGGGTTGCAAATATGCTTGCTGGTGTTGACACATCAACCTTTAACCAAAGAGACTACCAGCTACTGATAGATTATAATTTATCCACTCAGAATTGCCCTTACCCACTGGAAGCTATCTAACCCATGCTTATTTCCCCTCTCAGAGCCAACATGTAGCCAATATCTAGACGGGGAATGAATAGAATCAGCCTCATAAATTTTGAAGAAATCTTATAGCTCCTTTCTGTTGAGATTGGCTGAGGCCTCAGATGCAACTGCATTCATTGATATCTTCCATGCAATATTTTCTTTCTGAGCTTCTTACGTGTACCTCCTGTGTCCATCTTCAGCAAGCCACTGTGTGAAAGTCTTCAGAATCTGTTTCTAGAAAACCCAATCAAATGGACGCAGCATCAACTACAATCCTCACTTGACCGCACATTCTCTTCTAGTTCAAGGCATAGGATAGAAGCCTGTGAAAGGTTTGAGTACATTAAAAATGGCATATCAGCATGTTGACAAATTTAGGCCCAAAGATGATAAGCTTCAGATCTTAAAGTATTTATTTTTCTAGCTCCATATTTGCGATCCCAGTGTCTATCCCTTATTTCTTAATTCCCTCAGTCTTTTATTCCTTGTTTCCATTTTCATTCCATCCTTCTTTCCTTCCTTATCTTTTTTTTCCCTACTTAATTTATTCTTTCCTGTCCACTTTGCTCCTTTCTTTTTGTGAAGAAAATTATTGGATATGTGTCTTTCTTCCTGGTATGGAAGAAAGAGCAGTGATTCAAAGAGGAAAAAAAAATCTTACCTTAAATGAGCTTACATTTTATTATACAGAAACAGAAAGTCATCACACAAAGTAACATAGATAATATATATATATATATATATATATATATATATATATATTTTAATTTTGATAAGTTATCTGAAGGAAAATAAAGCAAATAGAAAGGATAAATATTATTAGGTCATTGCTATTTAAATAGAGTCATCAAAGAAGTACACTGATAAGACATTTGTGCAGATTGGGGAGTAGAGAATCCTGCAACCCACAGCCTGGTCTTGGAAGCTTCTTTGCCTTCAAATGTCTGATATATTCCCTCTTACTGCCAGAGACTGGAGTGTTACTGGGGAGCACTGATAGTGGGTGATTCTACCCCAACAAGGACCTAGTGGACAATGTTCCCGGTCTTCCACAGGAAGGGAAGATTCAACCATAATAAGCAACTGTTATCAGTGGGATGATGGGACAATGGACAAACTATACGTGAGGTTTCCATATTAATTGTTAGAATACCATGTGGATCTACAAATAAATCAGTACAAATTTGAATTAAACATCAGTGATGAAGAAAACAAAAAAAAATAGAAAAATAAGTAAAACTAAAAATTGGTTCTTTTTTTTTTTTAATTTTTTAATGTTTGTTTATTTTTGAGAGAGAGAGACAGAGAGACAGAGTGTGAGCTGGGAAGGGGCAGAGACAGATGGAGACACAGAATCTGAAGCAGGTTCCAGGCTCTGAGCTGTCAGCACAGAGCCCAACGCAGGGCTCAAATTCACCAACTGTGAGATCATGGCCTGAGCCGAAGTTGGACTCTTAACCAACTGAGCCACCCAGGTGCCCCCAAAGTTGGTTCTTTACGGAGATCTATCAATTTGATAATCCAATAGGCAAACTATCATGAAAAAAGATTCTAATTACCAATTAAGAAAAAGAAGTGATACAACCTCAGAGTCTAAAGATATTAAAAGAATTCTAAGGGAATATGATAGCAATAATAATAGGTGTAGAGAGAAGATGTCAGAGGTCAGGACAAATTCATAGAATTATTATGATTTTTTTTGAAGCTAGGATAGCAGACAGAAGAAATGCCTGGCAGCAGATATAAATTAAGTGTCATTTTTGTTTCATCCTTATGATAACAATGATAATTGGCATTCCTGAACTTAAAGTTTAGTTAGAAAGACTAATATATGTATACGTACTATATATACATACCTACATACAAACATATATACATACACAACCAGTATTGATATTGACACTGGAAACAAAATTATCCCAAGTCATCAGAAAAATACCTTACAAAAATAGTGATAAATATTTCGGTGGTGTTCTTATGTGAAACTCACCTAACACATTTTATTTATATGCTTTTCTCTTCGTATTTCACACTGTGTGGCAGTTCAGATATGGCTGATGCCAACTGACATCTCAGAATCTTTGAAATGTTTTAAATTTTAGAACAAGCAATTTGAATTTTAGGGTAGTAGACTTTGGGCTCAACGTAAAGTGACCGGAATGGATAAGAGGAGGAGACTGGAAAGCGGGATATTACAGTAATTCAGTGTTTATATGGCAAAGGTATAGCTATAAAGGGTAGGCTCACTTACAATATATTTAAGAGGTAAATTATAAGATATTTGGTGATGGATTAGATATGGGAGTTTGAGCTAGGGTAAAAGGATGACTATTTTTCTTGTTTATGTGACTGGATGCATGGTGGTACCATGCTCTAAGGAATATTATGTAAAAGTGATATACATTATGAAAGCCAAAAAAAAAAAAAAAAAAAAAAAAAAGCAGTGCCAGGAAAGGAACTTTATTTTACCTTAATGAATAATTTTATCTAATCCCAAACAAAATAGATCTTTGTTAAAATGTCAGGCGGTACTGACTTTTGTTAATAGTAACAATTGATACCATTGGAAAAAAATTAAATATTCTTGACAAATTTGGGCTGGAAAAAATGGCACATAGTTATAGCCCCCCCCCCAAAAGAAACCTAAGAATGGCTAAGGGGTATAAACTGGTAAACAATTAAATAGATAATAACAGTATTAAATAGCTTTTTTTCCTGAACATGTAATTAAAGACTTTGCTCCAGTGAAAATTAAGAGAAAAAATGGCAAAGTGAAAAAATTCAACTGTATTACATAGAAAATTGATGAAGTTTTAAAATATGTTAAATAGAGTTGTTTCTGGAAGAAAATTCATCCATATCGATATAATTTTCATTAAAATGTTTGTTTTCATAAACATGTAGCTAAAAATTTATTATATACAAAATATCAGAATAAAAGTGGTGGTATTCTTTATTTACCATACATATTTTGACTGTCTTTTATGTGCTAAAGATTAAACATATACTGGACCTACAAAACTTAATACTACAATAACTGGCCTAGCTCTGTTGGCTGTCCATTAAGAGACACAAGGAAATATGTTGACAGAAAAGGGTATTGTAAGTGTCATGATATTAGTTTGGAAGGATCCCGTGGGCATTTATTAGAAAAGATGGAGGGTAAATATCAGTTCCATGATATGATAATTCTTAGTAGAATCTCTTTGTTCTTCATGTGGGCCACTCCAAGGATGTTCTTGAGGTAGTATTTCCTGTTGCCACGTAGGTCTTCGCTTCTAGAATTCTGGGCACATCTGAAGCCACCAAAAGCTGCATGCTCCAGTGTAGAAGTTGTGTTGCTCTTTCAGTTCTAAATGTGCTTCACTCCAACCTTCTTTCACCCCCTGTGCTCACCTCTTGCCCTCATATATGTAAGTTAAGTAAGCATGTAACTAACGTTCTACTTTTCATCTTCTCATTTGTCCAGTAGTGCATTGTAAGATCTTAGTTACCCTGAAGAAAATAAATGTTTTTACTCATTCCATTGAATCCACTGAAACAAAGAAACAATAGTTGCTTTATTTTTTTTTTTAAGTTGACTTATTTATTTTGAGAGAGAAAGAGAGAAAGAACACGCACATACCAGCACAAGGAGGAAGGGCAGAGTGAGAGGGAGAGAAAGAATCCCAAGCAGGGTCCACGCTGTCAGCACAAAGCCCGATGCAGGGCTCAAACTCACGACCTGTGAGATCATGAACTGAGCTGAAACCAAGAGCTGGCCGCAGGCCAGCCTCGAGTAATTGTTTTATTTTTTTTGTCAGCCAGTGAGACTGTCTCTTTTTCCTTGCCATTCCAATACCTTTGTTTATGTAAATCATAATAATAGGAATGGTCCGTCTTTTACCGACTTGCTGTCATGAGAATGATAGGAACATTTATTTACACATACTCACTTGTAGGCTCAATGGGCTAGAAATCCCAGCCTGCAGCTGAGCCAAAAGAACAATAAGTAAATCAATAGTCACTGAGCCTTAGGTAGTTGGTATAAGAATGACAATAGAGAAAACACTGATATTCCTATCACCTTGACCAGCTATGCAGAACATGGAACTCATCTATAAAACTAGATCTAAAGTAATCTCTGATGTGAAGAGATTCTGTTTCCAGAATCTCAGAGATGGTTTATATAAATGCACTTAATGATTCCCCTAATACCTAGGAGAAGAATTCAAAGACATTACTTTTCCCAACCCATCGCTTTGTCTTGCCATAACGATTGTTCTGCCTCAGGAGTGCTGCTAAATGTAGTTCAGATGTGGCATAGCCACGAGTATGTAGGATGGACTTTGACTTTGGCACATCACTGCAATTTTACCTTTTCTTCTTATTGTCTCCAGATTCTGTTAAAAGGAAAAAGAAAATCAACAGGTTTATTTTTGCCTCATCTCTAGTTTTAAAAGCATGTAATGCTAGTGGTCTAAATCTAAAATGAAAACTACATTTCTGCTACTGGTGTTATGATGCTAGTATTTCTTCTACAACACAAAAAAAGTTCATGTGTTACTGTGCTATGATAAAACAATAACAAGAAGAAAAGTTTAAAGTCACATCCCTCTCCCCTACTTGCTTTTACATTGTCAGCAATTAATTTTAAATTATCTGGGCACTTTATCCTAAACCAAACCTCCAGAAATAGTATCATCAATTTTCCATCATAATCTAATCTAGGCCCTGTAATAAGAATGATTTCATGTGTCATTATACAGATAAACTCACTGTGAATATACAGGTAAGTATTTTGACATGGGATCCAAAGGCATTTAAGAAAAGGGATAGAACAAAAACTCATGGCCTTGCATTGTTAATTTACCTCTTAGCTACAATCATAACTTGTTTTCCCAAATTGCGAATAATGCTCCCAATATGAAATCAGCGAAACACTAGGAATGCTAGTGAAAATAGGAGGAAGTGGTTTGAGCTAAAGCTAAAAATATCCTAGAGATACTGATACTATTTGCATAGTACAAAATGGTAACTTTCCCCCAAAACATACCAGACTAAAGGGTTATTTCATGTAGTTCAAACTTCAGACATTTCTTTATAGGAAGAAACATTGAGGATATGCAATTAGAATAGCTAGAGAAAAAAAAAAAAATTAACGTGGGACTTTGGTGCTAGAAACTTAAAATGCAAGAGGTCAAAAAAATAGCTATAGCACCATAGAAAAAATATAATTATAGCACTCAATCAAAAAGGTTAAGGTTTCTTTTGATATAAATACGTTAGAATATTCATTTCTATAATTCTGATTTTATGTGAAAAGCTTTTAATAATGGGATGAGAAAAATCTTTTTAGCTGTCTTCCTACATGGCAGCTAATTTATACTATCAATAAAGAGTAACACTAACATTTAAACCTCACGATACTCTTTGAGCCATATACTATAATAGCTTCATTAAATAAGAGTACAGAATTAAGCAACTTTCCACAAGCTCATACTACTTGTAAGGAACTACGTTGACATTTGAACATAGGTTTAGTTTGATTTTTAGAACAAGGAGATTTTCAGCTGATCTTATAGTGTGATCTTAAATAACCTGATGAATATACAAAAATTACACAAGTAAATAAATCATAAATATACCATGTAGGCATAGCAATGTAATAAGAAAGAACTATTAAATGTAAAGCCATAATGTAGACATTAATATTGATATACAAATAAATTACTATAGAGATATTAAGATTACGTATATGCCAAATGATCATAAAGGTGGGAGAAATTAACCTTAAATGAACTGATAAAATACAAACAATGAATGGTTTGATAAGTGTAATTGCAGAAGCAAAGTTAAGCCTTAGGAAATGGTTGGATGCGTTTGAGAAGAGGAAAAAAGGTAACGATGAGCACAATATCCTAAGAGAAAGAACTCCTGTCTCTAAGGTTCACCAGCTGTGTGGTCCTGGAAAAGTCATAAAATGACAAAAGGGTGCATTTAGAGAACATTTAGAATTTAACCCAAGCCCTTCCTTCTACAGATGGAAAAAACTGAGGTTCATGAAGTTAATGACTTCTGTATATCCTGAAATCTTCACTAATTATGTACAGAGCTACTGGGCTCAGTTTACGTGTCTATAAAATAGGGAGAAAGTGATAAACTTGTCCAGCTAATGCTAAGCCTTAACACTTTTTTTTTTTTAAAAAAACAGTTTATGAATCTTGTAGAGTAGATTTGTCATACTATATAATTATTGTTTCTTCAATGGGGAGAACTTGTGATCTCTCTTACGGCACAGAATGTTCCTTCAGGAGAGAGACCCTCTCTTCTTTTCCATTGTAGTAATTGAAAGTATGAATGGATGAAGGAGGTTGATGTAAACAAGGTAAAATGACTTTAAATAGTAAAGCTTTAGTAAATACTACATTTTTTAAAATTATTTTTTCAACATAATGAGATGCAATTTATCATCCTATACCTTAGGATAGTGAGAAACTTCGATTCTCTGATACTTTAAGTAATACCAGATCTATTTGTTTTTATTATGAAAGCTTTTAGACAATTAGGACCAGACTTCATATAAAACTGATTTTGCTTTTATTTCATTAATTAATTAATAATTAATTTTTTAATCCTAATACTCTTCACACAATTTTTTTTAATGTTTATTTATTTTTGAGAGAGAGAGAGACGGAGCATGAGCTAGGGAGGAGCAGAGAGAGAGAGGGAAACACAGAATCCAAAGCAGGCTTCAGGCTCTGAGCTGTCAACACAGAGCCCCATGTGAGGCTTGAACTCACGAACCATGAAATCATGACCTGAGCCAAAGTCAGACGCTTAACCGACTGAGCCACCCAGGCGTCCTGATTTTGCTTTTAAACCTTTAATGTATTTGAGATTTTTTTCACACACCTCATTGTGTATCAGTAGGTGCAAAAATTGGTAGCCTATCAAATTTAAAATTTATTGAAATTTACTAGAAGAAATGACAAAAGAACCTGGCCCACAAAGATTTTCACACTCAGACACAAACACAGGTATAAACAAAAATACACTCCAACACTACAGAAGATTTACTTCAAGTTTGGATCCGTTATTAGTGTATTTAATTATTTAGCAACATCTTGTTCTATCAATTTGTTTAATATTTTAATGACATTCCACTTAGCATTCAGCAGCAGAACTATGTAGATAAACAGCAGCATCCTTTACTGATTCAGACTTGTTCTTTCCTATTAATAGGAAGTTACAATTTTCTTTTAATTCCAGAATTCAGATGCAAATGTCTTGAACCCTATTCTCCTAAAAGGAAAAAAAAAAAAGGAGTGAAGAGTACTTAACAGTGATTGAATCAGACAGTTGGTACAAAATCATGGGAAATGTGCATTCTAAAGAGGCAGATAATTGTACAAGCATATTGCATAGAATACATAAGGGGAGCCCTGCAGGTCAAAAAGTAGAAGCAAAGCAATTAAGCTAAGTATCCACTAAATTGTTTTTCATTGTCTAATTGAAAAGTGATCACAAGGAATCAGAAAGGTTTAAATTGAAAGGGTTTTTAGTTTAAATTTGACCTCAAGCCAATGTTATTTAAATATGCCAAATGATGTATTCAGAAAAGAACTTTTCTAGAAATTAAAAAAAAAAAAAAAAAAAAAGAAAAAGAAACCCACTCAGGTCATATATTTGGATCCTTTCTGAATTTCTTTCACTGTAACTCAAGCATATTTTCCAGCTTTTCGTTACTAAAAGGAACAAACTTATTTACCTCAAATGTGAACATTACAAATTTATTTGGAAATCTTATCTTAATCACTACATGTTTCCAGTGGAACAGAGTCATCCATTCATTCACTGCTTTTTGCTGAATAATTTAGGTCATTTAAGGAAAACACGACGCATTGGCCTACGTCAATTCATCCATTCACTCATTGCTTTTGGTGAATAATTTATAACATTTAAAGGAAACTGATGGGGCGCCTGGGTGGCGCAGTCGGTTAAGCGTCCGACTTCAGCCAGGTCACGATCTCGCGGTCCGGGAGTTCGAGCCCCGCGTCAGGCTCTGGGCTGATGGCTCGGAGCCTGGAGCCTGTTTCCGATTCTGTGTCTCCCTCTCTCTCTGCCCCTCCCCCGTTCACGCTCTGTCTCTCTCTGTCCCAAAAATAAATAAATGTTGAAAAAAAAAAAAAATTAAAAAAAAAAAAAAAAAAAGGAAACTGAGTATTCACCTAAATCATACAGGATTGTTAGTCCCCTCAGCTAACAGACATCACAAGCAATCAATGCTACTTATTACCTCATATGCTTGGTGAAATTTGATTCTTATGTTGATCCAGGATAATAACTGTAGAGTTTAGAGACGGCTAACATAAAATCGAGAAAGAAAAGGAAAATAAAATTGTTCTTTCAAGGATCTATTCAGAGGAGCAAACCCATGCTTTGCCCTTCTGACAACCATTCGTTTCAGGCACCAGAACAGCCCTGAAAATACAGACGTTGGAGATCAAGAGGCACCATGCGTGGCTTCATCAAAAGCAGCAGGTGTTCAAACTCAGCTTCTCTCTAGGCCTAAATGCATTCCCTTTGTGAGGCTACAACTTTCAAATTGGCTTTAAAAGGACTATTCTGTCTTTGAATAAATGGAGTAGGGCAGAGAAGAGTAGTTTCTGTTGCTCCCAGTTCTTTTAGGCCCCCATTCTTTGCAAGCTCAAGATCAGGCCAGTGAATGCTGGATTGTGAGGTGTCTGGATACAAACAGAAGATGAGCCTCCTAGGTCCTAAGCAATGAACCTTCTCTCGCATACACACACCCTACGCAGATTGTGCTCTCTCAGTGTTTCTAGAATAATTCCATGAGGCCCTATTAAGAGTTTGCTTAATCAGAGAAAATATCAAAGCGTTTAATTGTTTGCAATTCTTCTGAAGTTGCAGAAACCAACAGCCAATTAGTACTCAAACTCCTCTTTTCAGATGAAAACTAATCTCTTTTTAATAGAAACTTTTCCTACTCATTTTTTTTTTCCCCTGAAAACACACTCTGCAACCCAATCACATTTAGAATACAGTGAAACAGAATATAAAATGGTATTTTTCTGCAAACTATCATCTTTTCTGGTTCATTTTCAAGATCTTTGATATTTACATATGACCTTTCCATTTTTATTAACAGTTTATTGGATTTTTGCATTCCAGCCAGCAGAAGAGAAAGGTAATTTACAGAAAGATTTGACAGTTATACACACAGCTATAAACTTCAGTCCATTAACTTATTTCTCATGTAACCTTTAGTCAATTCTACCAAAACATCCATACAAGCACATGCCTTTTCCTTTATGCTAAAAAGCTCTTATTATAAAGCCCTATTTATAGAATGTCAAATGAAAGGAAAACCATTCTATCATGTCTCTTTATGGTTTACAGATGTTTACAGCTCTTATTTTTTAGGGCACTAAAGCAAAAGTCAAAGATTTTTGTAATGCTTAGATCTTTATTAGATGAGAGTGGATGCATATTTTACATCTTTTATTACCTGATTAATTTATATTTATGGATTCAAAATGGCAATATTGTTTTAATCGATCCACTTTAAATGGCAGCTTAAAATATTTTTATGTAATTCATTGTATTGTCTGAAGCTACATATTTTATTTCTATACAAAGTATAGCAAAATTAAGTATATTAAAAAGGACATTTGAACCTTAAACTTTGCTAAAACATTTCTTAAAAATGAAATAATTTTGTTAGCTTCCTGAAAACCTCAAGTTGATAGACTTTTGCATAAATGAAAGGACACAACTGAATTACATAAAAGTGGAAATGTGGTATGTTATTCTCTTTTTGCACAAAATGGATTGTTTGTAATTAAATATTAATATTTAAATGCATGGCATAGCAATCTAAATGGATTTTTTATTCCATTATGCCCAGAGTAGTTTCTTTTTGAAAAAAAAGAAGAAGAAGAAGAAGAAGAAGAAGCATTAAAGATAAGCAGCAAAATAAAAAAAGGGAACTAGAACAGAAGAAAATATCCTTTTACATGAATCATGTTTCATCATTTATACAATACTGTAACATAGAGTGTTTTCTCCAATACAACTTCACTGTAGAAAAATAGAAAAACACAAAAGAGAAAAATTATGAAAATTTATAAAATGAAGAAATAGGATGAATAGTGATAGGGTGCTATAAATCTCAATTTGTCTGCATACCTTCTGCATGTAGAAAGGAAAGAATAAGTGAAATACGTTGATACAATTTGTAAATTAGTAAGTAGTTCAATTAGGGCCAAGTGGGCTATGCAAGCGTGATACCAGGAATGTGAGCGTGAGATATCATTACCATTTATACCTTGTGGATTCCTACAAGGTCCATTGAGTATGAAATGCACAAGACAGAAAACTCAAGACATTCTGGAATTCTTACAAAATCTGATTCCTATTTATATATTTATATGAACTTTCTAGAGTTGTAAAGGGATAAACACATTAGATTGGTATATTCCTGTGTTATATATTAAATAAGGCCAGCTGACCTTCGGAAACAGGAGTGACAAATTTACTCAAGAATAGTGTTTCACTGTTCTTCATCTCTTTTATTTCTACATAGCATCTTAAAGAAATGGAAAAGTTCCATAGTGCCATCTGGTGTGAATTACAGGAACAGCTTCCTTCAAACAGTGCCTACTAGAATATTCCTCCAAGCAGCAAACTCAGACTGCTACAAAAAGTAATTATTAAAACACAAAAAGGACTTAACCAATTTGATTAGAACATATATGTTTTGAAAACCTTTACCTTATTATCTTTCTCCAAGGAAATTAAATTGTAATTATTAGGATGTGTATATGTATTAGTTTATATTAAGGCTTTTTTTTAACAATTTGTATTTATATGAAAAAACTCTTTATCAAATTTCTTATTGGTGCATTATTAGACGTTCTTCACACTTTAATTTAAATTGTAATTACTGCTATGCTAATTTGCAGATAGAAAATAATATTGGTCCCACAGTTTTTCTGTCAATTTGACATTGTGTTTGTGCATGTGGATATTTAAATTGCAAAAGTCAGACGCAGACCTCCATGAAATGTTATGGTGTGTTTTGTCTCATACACTTCCTGTTCATTTGTATTTCATCATATGTTTTATATACATATATATTTATATTTATATTATTATTTGTGTCTATGATTTCCATTGAAAACCTAGTACAATTTTTATTCTTTAAATACTTCACAATATGCTAAAGTTTTCTTTAATATCTAAACTTTTACTCATTCTTCATTATGTGTATGATACCAGGTTATTTGTCCTGCAGTCTTCATGTTTTCTATTGTGTCTTTAGTCATTTGAAGACCAACACTCTCTTATATCTTCTGGCCCTTTTTTATATTGCATATGCTAATGTCCCAAATTGTAGACTGAATATGGCCTATGCAAACTCTAGAGGCTTTTTATGAGACTAGAGTCCTGATTTCTGACTTTATTTTGACAAATAACACTAAAATAGAGAGTTCTTTAAAGTCTTATAGGGCAGACTCTCCCAAAATCATAGTTTTTTGTATATTTTTAAATTTTTTAATGTTTATTCTTGAGAGAGGGGGAGAGAGAGAGAGAGAGAGAGAGAGAGAGAGAGAGAGATGGAGTGTGAGAAGGGGAGGGGTGGAGAGAGGGAGACACAGAATCCAAATCAGTCTCCAGGCTCTGAGCTCTCTGCACAGAGCCCGACATGGGGCTCAAACTTGTGAACCATGAGATCATGACCTGAGCTGAAGTCTGATGCCCAACTGACTGGGCCATCCAGGCGCCCTTATAGTTTCTCATATTTTAAAGCATTTACAACAAAACACTATTTTCCCTCAAATAATATGCCTTTAAATATTTTGATGTGTAAACTATCTGAATTTCCATTACATTTGGAGAAACTGTGCAATAATCATCATCTATAGCACATGCTTGTGTGTGTGTGTGTGTGTGTGTGTGTGTGTGAGTGAGTTATTCATTTCTAAGACAAACAAATTTCAAACAAGTCAACAAGGGGAAGAAGATCACTTTTTAAAAGCTCACTGTATCCTCAAAATTAGCAAACCTCTCTGGACAGGCTTTTGGCCAGTTACTCTTCAAAAATGGACTGAACAGTGAGAGTCGCATTAATCACCATTTACACCTTTCTGTATAGAAAGAAACAACAATGGCCTATTTTGACAATGCTTAGGTAAATTCTATCTGTGGCCGAAAGGATAATTGAATGCTTCTCAAAACATTAACCTTCACAAGCCATGTCGTTACTCTACCAGTATTGTGAGGAAACCATATCAGGTACTGAATGCCAAATAAACAAATAACTGATTGAAATTAGAGGATGCATAAAAGGTGTAAACTTGGTTTGTTTTCTTTCTGAAAACATCCATGGAGTAATAATGAAAATAAATTAGCAAACTCCAAACAAACGGTAAATATCCCAAGAAGGAACAGTGTATAATTATTTGTGATACACACTCAAAGGACTTGTAAATGTTAGTAAAACCATATATGTGATTTAGAGAAGTTAAAAGAAACTTACCTAAAATACCGATTTCTAAATTGGATCTTGAATAAAGAGTTGCATTGGGAGACATTACAAAGAGATCGTTCGATCTTGTTAATGAAGAAGCACAGTTAAATCTAAGTCCTGTAGGTGGGAGTACATATAGAATATTCAAGAAATCTGAGAACTGCTAGTTATAGCACAAAGTTAATTTCAACCAAGCAATAAATGTGTTCATATGGCATTTCTTACTGGCCCAATGAAGTGGTATGGAAAGAGAAGTGACCCATGCTCCATATTTAAAAGATTTTCTCTTTTGTTTATTTTCATCAGGTAACAGCACTGGTTGAAAGCATTCTCTCACCAAAGTATGTCTGTATGTATGTGCTGCACAGGCACATGCACTTTGCATTGAGCAGCATCAGTAGAAAAATTTGAGAGAGCACTGGTCACAGATGTGTGAGAGGAAGAAGTTGAATGTTGGCTTTTATAGCTAGAACTGTATTTATTGCCTTCCAAAAGTAAGATGAAGGGGATAATGGATTGATTATGGCCGTACATGTTACAATAACCTCACATATTAGAGATGACTACTCCCTATAAACGAATAGAGTCCTAGAGATCTTATTGTATAACAGAGTCAAGTCAGAATCAGTCTTAGAAAATGAAGCCATGGACTAGTTATTTGAAGATGCTATTTGAATCATCAATTAATAATGATTTAAGACCATCAGGATATGCAAGTCACAAGTTCCTGCCAAAGATGCTACTTTGGAAAATAATAACATGTATTCAAGTACAAGGGGAATTGGCAATGGTGTTTTTACGCTGAAGTTAGGTGTAAAATAATTATTTCTTAGTCTACACAAATGTTATTTGCTCACAAAGATTTTTTTTTATGTGTACAAGGGAATAACAATGACAGAAAAAAGTTACTGGTTCACAAAAAAGCTCTGAGGCACTTACGTTTTGATGCTAAGACCTAAAATTAGGACTATATGCTAATGCAGAAGGTCGTACCATAATTCACTATAATGTGGAGCATACTGTAAAACTTTGTCTCCATACACAGAAAGTACTGAATAATGAGGAAACAACACTGGTGATGGGGTTGGCTGTATATCTATCACTGTATTCATGAAATGAAAGTGTGCAACCTTGTTAGCAATAAGGATCTGAGTTGATATGAAAGATACTCGTGATGCAGTACAAATTACATGCATATGTATATTCAAAAGCAAAATCTGGTTCTTTGTCTTATTCGATTGATAAAATATTTGTCCTCAAGGGAAATGTAATTCAAATACTGCCATGATGAAGTGCTCTGCTTCTCTGCGGTTCTTTTCTGATTGGGGATATAAAGGTGACAAGTGGCAACTCTTGAATCCTAGAGAGGGTTGGGCTGTATGTTTAGAATGATGGCTGGGCTCCGGAAATATTCCACATCAGCTGAGAACGTTAAAGCAGCAGAATTCACTTCAAATGCCCATTATACAAAGAATGTAAACTGAAATGACAGCTGCCTATAGAGGATGGAAAAATTTAAACTTTTCATCATTCTCCCCTAGTCTATCTTTACTGAAATAATTCAAGCTGGAGTTATCCATCCAAGCAATCATTTACATTCTTGGACTCACTCAGCAAATGCTCATGTATAATCAACCTAATTCCTAAGAACATTTTAAAGGCATAATGAGACCAAATATTTTAAACTAGATCATAATACTGTACTGTGTTGCAATGTTATAGCACCTTTCAAATTAGATTCACGGGTCACTAAAATTCATTATTTAAAGATTAGAAGTCTCTGTCATAGATCAGCATTTTTATAAATGAGGATATGCTATCAATCTAGACAAAGAATCTTATTTAAAATTGCAAACCAAGAAGAAAGGAGTATTGGTGCTTTTAGAAATTATATCTGTCCTTCAAAATGCATTTAAAATGGTTCACCTATCGGCCTTTCCCCACCCAAATAAAGAGTGATTTCAAAACATTTGCAGCTTTCACCATCAATTACACCTGTCAACCTCAACATGGTCAGCCAGTCCTTGCTTTATCACTTCTCAAGCCTCACGTTGTGCCATGCTTTCCTGCATTTCTCTCAACTCTAGCCATTATAGATTTCTCTAATCATGTCATGCCTTGCCTCTGTATCCTCTTTTCTTCCCGGAAAGCCAAATCCCAAATTCTATTTTATAAATCAGGTCTTGATTTAAATAGCATTATCCTTAAGGAATCTTCTTTTGAGCCTCCCCAAACTAGGTTAGATACCCTTCTGAAATATCCTATTTCTCAAAACTGTTGCTTTTAAAACACATATACTCAGTCTGGACCCCTGATAGGCCACTGGATCACTCTGACTGAAGCAGAAATTAAGGTCTATCAGTACCAGATGTAGACAGATATCATAGATAACAGAGCTATCACAAAACCCCAAAAAAGTAACAATGTTATCTCGTTCAGATGTCCTCTCCACTGTTTCTGTTTTTGTTTCATGCTGGTGAGCTGAAGCAGGAAAAGGTCTATAATGGAACAAACTGTTTCAGATTAAAAGATGATTGAGTCTAGGATTGAGGATGTATTTTCTTCTTTGAAGCAAACCCTGTAGGGTCCTCCATTAGTACTAAAACCCCAAAGGACTCATTTAAACGGTATACTCCATACAGCACACTCCAATGCTAGATACTAAATTAAGAAAGATGAAGGCACATGTTGGAGTTTGTGTAACTAACATCCCTTTTCCTTGCCTGATGTAGGAACAGTTGGGAGATAGTTATAGAAGTTAGACAGATGGAGGTAAAAATAATACTGTATTAATAAAGTTCTTTGTTGAATGCATGAATTCGGCTTTGGCTCGGAGCCAAGAACATTTGCTAATACTTCACCGGTGAAGTTAGCAACCCAGACAAAGGCAAATGGTTAAATTTAAGCCTCACCGGAAG
This sequence comes from Puma concolor, assembly GCF_028749965.1. Lineage (NCBI taxonomy): Eukaryota > Metazoa > Chordata > Mammalia > Carnivora > Felidae > Puma > Puma concolor. Next base: position 178,764,642 of record NC_141670.1, on the reverse strand, counting down.
GACAGGGCTTGAACTGCTAAGCTTAACAGGAATCAAAAACTGATGGGAATCCATACTTCTTCTGAGAAGACTTATCCCCAGAGTTTTGAGTCACACATGCTTAGTTTTGGCCCCAACTTTTCAGTGCCCATTCCCACAAGATGATTGTGTAAGGAAATAAGAGTGTTAACTCAAGGGATCATTTCTTCATGGAAATATGAAGGAGACGCATTTCAAATCACAATAGAAATATCTTTATCGAGTAGCTCAACAAGTAGAAGACATCCTAAATCACACTTTGTCTCATCTTAATTAATTAATTAATTAATTTTTCAAGTTTATTTATTTGAAAGAGAAAGAGCACATGTATGTGAGTGGGAGAGGAACAGAGAGAGAGAGAGAGAGACAGAGACAGAGACAGAGACAGAGACAAAGAGGGAGGGAAAGAGATCTGGTTGTCAACCAGAGCCAGACCACGCGGATCTCCATCTCCCAATCTCATGAAATCTGCAAGATCATGACCTGACCCAAGATCAAGAGTTCAATGCTTAACTGACTGAGCCACCCAGGTGTCCCTCATATAATTTATTTTTATGTTCTATTAATTAATGTTAGCTAGGTAGGATTCAAAGAACCTCCTGTATACTTACTTGAAATGAGCACATTTATATTAGTATTCAAAATGGGACATGCTGAGTTAGAACTCTTCATTTCCACTTGAAATCCTTTTTTCCCCCTCACTGTTAGGCTCATTTGTAGACTTTATTATTTCAAATTATTTCTTTCAATTGAAATAGTATTCAATTATTTCAAACTAATGATTTCAAAATGATTTTATAAATTATAAAATATGAGAGAAAAATGTATTTCAGAGATTTTTCTAGCCTGATTTAACATTTTACAAATAATGAAATTGTAGCACAGAGAAATGAACCAGCTTGCTTGAAGCAACTTGGCTATTTAGCTAGGTTTTGTTAAGATATGCAATTAACTAGAATATTCTAGCATGACTTTTTCTTTTTATGTAACTCTAAACATATTCTAAACACTCAACATTACTAAATATGACTTTTCCCATATCATCTTAAATGTTACTTCCTATAAGAAACTTCAGAAACTGATTGAAATGAACTCTCAATTTTCCCATTGCTTAAATATCAACTCAGACCTTTTTCAGGTCTGCTGAAATACAGTTTTTGATACATCCAAATATTCTTCTTTACACAGTCCCCAAAACCACACTGGAACAACATAAAGATTTTTGGTTCTGTCAACCATCAGGACCCAGGTGTGCTGCACTAAATCCCACCTTTTACGTTGTGCACGGCAGATCCCTGCCCTTTTGGTACAGATGAAATGAGCTTCTACATCGAATTTCCTTTGGAGTACAGTATTCCTACAACTAGAGCCTTGTATTGAAGTACAGCTTCAATTACTGGGACACTTACCTTTTACAAGGCACTGGCAGCTCTTTTCCCACTATTGTTACTTTCCTGGAGAAGGACCACTGGGGTGCCTGGGTGGTCCAGAAGGCTGTGTTGAGTGTCCTACTCTTGATTTCAGCTCAGGTCATGATCTCACAGTTCCTGAGACAGAGTTCTACCTTAGGCTTTGTGCTGATAATGCAGAGCCTACTTGTGATTCTCTCTTTCTTCTCTCTGACTTTCCTCCTTGTACTGGCATGTGTGTGTTCTCTCTCTCTCTCTCTCTCTCTCTCTCTCCCTCTCAAAATAAATAAATAAGCAATAAATAAATAAATAAATAAATACATAAATCAAAGCACCACTAACCACTGGTTAATTTACTCACCTGAATTGGGTCACCTACATTTCTTTATGTGTCATGTCTGTAATATTCTGCACTATAAACTGGCTGATAACAGCATGGCCGATGTCACTGGTGTTCACACATTGTCATATACAAATACTGTTTGTAATGACACATGAAATTATATTCCTAAATAGAATTTCACTTGGAAAACAGCTTTTGTAAGTGTATAAAGATAAGATTAGACCCATCCAACTATCGTCAAATATTTGGTACCTAGCACTCCCTGCCCCAGCACACTTTCCTGTCTTCATCTCTACAGGCTCAGTATGCTAAACCTTGCTCACGTTGCTATTTGAAATTACCTCCAGGGGATATCTAAGAACTGTAAAGCGTGGCCTTGGGCCACAAGGTGCTTGTGGTTCTACCAGGTATAAAAATGAATACTTCCTAAATGACAACACATAATCTGACTACCATTCTATGCAAGCTACATTCAACTCTCCATTTTCATTCATAAACAAAACAAAACAAAACCAAAACCAAAACCGTCTATAAAGTAGTCTAAATTCAACTGTCTCTGATTTTTATTCTCTTATTCTTTTCTGAGACTTTTTTTTAATATTTTTTAACGTTTATTTATTTTTGAGACAGAGAGAGACAGAGCATGAACGGAGGAGGGTCAGAGAGAAAGGGAGACACAGAATCTGAAACAGGCTCTGAGCTGCCAGCACAGAGCCCGACGCGGGGCTCGAACTCATGGACCGCGAGATCATGACCTGAGCCAAAGTTGGTCGCTTAACCAACTGAGCCACCCAGGCACCCCATCTTTTCTGAGACTCTTATTGGTACTTTCTCCCAGCCATTCTATAAACAATGTTCTTACCAAATTTATTAGTATCACCCATGTTGCTATTTCCAATGGTCAAGTCTAAGCCCTTTAAGTCTTTTTTAGTAATATTTGACTCAGCTGATTGCTCCTTTACCCTGCAAACACTTTCTTTCACTGGCTTCCAGAAAAGTATATTCTCCTTGTTTCCACCTTCTGCATTGGCCCTTCCCAGTAACTATCGTTGTCCTTTCTTATCTTCCTGATTATTTATTATTAGAGTTTTCCAGGGCTCAGTTCTAGTATCTCTACTGTAACTTCATTTACTTTCTTTCTGAAACAATTCAATTGCATAGCTTTCAATACCAAGTATACACTAATGCTGATGTTTCCCAAATTTATGTCTCCTGCACTGACTTCTCCCTTCATCTCTAGATTCAAATTTCCAACAGTTGATTAATAATTGATATATTCAACAAATATATATCTCTACTTGAATAACTAACTTTAACATGTCTACATCTAAATATTCTATCCCACACACTTCCCCTCCAAAATAAGCCCCTCCTGTGGTCTGCTTAAACTTAGTGAATGGCAACTCTAACATTCCTTGAGACAAAATCTTGAAATTATCCTTGGTTCACTCTTTCTTTTTTACTCCACATTCAAATAGTCAACAAAACCAGTGGTCCCGACTTTGGAAACATCAAGAAACATCACCACTACAATCCTGGTCCATAATGGCATCACTTCTCACAGTCTGTTTCACTAAGATTAAAGTTCCATGTATTAGCAATGACCACAAGGCTTTTATATTGGATGTTTCCTCTGCCTGTGACCAAGGATGGCTTCATGGGTGTGTATCCAGTGTAGTCCCAAACACTTCACAATAGAAGTAGTCCCCTGGCTTGGAGTTTAGTGCTTTACTGTTACCTTTTGAAAAGATGAATAATTTTATCTTAGAATATGTGTTAAAGGGGCGCCTGGGTAGCTCAGTTGGTTGAGCGTCTGACTTTGGCTCAGGTCATGATTCTGTAGCCTGTGAGTTTGAGCCCTGTGTTGGGCTCTGTGCTGACAACTCAGAGTCTGGAGCCTGCTTCAGATTCTGTGTCTCCCTCTCTCTCTGCCCCTCCCCTGCTCATGCTCTGTCTCTCTCTCTCTGTCAAAAATAAATAAACATTAAAAATAATTAGAATATGTGGAATATTAGAATATACTTTATATAAATAAAGTATAATGGGAACACGGTGTGTATGTTATAGACTTGGAGTCTTGGCTCAAGTGAGGTCCATCCTCCCACCTCCTCTCTCTATGAGAATGGATTCTCAAGTACCCACTTCTCTGTCCCCACCCAGCAACCACTGCCATATTTCTCCCCGATGGGAACTTAGATGTAGAAATGAGGGGAGTCAGTGTACAAAGTCATGAGGCTGAGCCCCAGGGGCTTGTGAGGGTGTGCACTTGCACATCAAGTATCCCACTCCCAAGGAAGTGTGACATTAAATAGAAAATAAAAAATACATGACAAGTTGAGACAGATCATGAGAAAAAAAGAAAAGCTTCTTTGATGCTTATTGAACAAGAAATCTTCATTTTCATTTTCATTTTATACTGCTCACCCAAAATTATGTAGCCAGCCCTGCTTATAACATTGTGCCCCAAGAAATTTACATAGATAGATAACTTCTTGATCTTCAATTCTTTGCTCAAGAAAGGCCTCCACACTAAGGTTTTGAATGACCACTCTTCTAAGAATCAAATCCTTTTCCAAACACACACTTTCAGTTCCCAAAAGTCAAACCATCTTTTTAATTTTTTTCCATGGCATTTGTTCTTATCTGGCATTCTATATAGGCTATGTATTTATTTTTGTTCATCTGTTTCCTTCCACCACAAAATGAGCCCTATGAGTTAAGGGTTTAGCCAGTCTTAAGAATTTGAAGATAACCATGTTCATGAAATTTGATTACCCTGTTTTTAAAAGGCAGCTTTGTACTTAAATTCTCTTTGTGTTTAACTTGACTAAACACTATCAATTGTGAAGGGCAGTATACCTAAGGGACATCTTTATGTTCATCTAGTCACTGGGTCCAGATATAGCATAGAGAAGTAAGCCCAGGCCAGATTGACATATACCAATTCATATGGAGAGTATATCTGGTTCTTACATTTCATGTTAAACAGAAACTGAAAAAAAAAAAAAACCACAAATCTTCTGGTATATAGAAATAAATATTAGGAGAATGCGTAATTATTAAGAAGATATAAATACACTCTAATGATCTGAACTACAGAATATACTTAAGAATTGTTAGTATTTATATGTATATATGTTTTACTTAAGCTGTAGAGAACATATTTTGTTTGGTAACTTTTAAATGAATGTGTGTTTTTGCTATTTCAGTTTTTTTTCAGGGATTTATAAATCTGTTGGGATAATTAGGTCTTTAGAGAGGTGAGAAAGGATGAAAACAAAACATTATTGAAGTATAATGGTGTCAAGAGAATGATAAGGAACAAAGTTACAGAACAAGGAGCCATGTTCAAAATTATAAAGTGTATTTCATATAGTACATAACAAAAACTATTTTTAATCTGCTAAGTTTCTAGTTTCAACTCTTTAATTCAAAATTAAAATCATAATTGAAGTTGCCATTATTTATTTATTTTTATTGAGGTATAATTAAAGTTTCCTTTATTGGTTTAATCACAAAAGCACAGAAAACTGTAGTACATTTAGAAAACTACAAAGGGCAGTCAAACAAATTGAGAAATTCAAAAGTTTTGGCCAAGTAATAGTATTTTGGTAAGCCATCACAAACAACGCAACAGGAAAAATTGAACTAGGAAAGGAAGGCACATTTTAATTCATTTCTTCGACATGTATTTATTGAACACATAGTATGTGTCAGGTACTCGTCGATGTATTTGGAACATAACAATGAATAAAACAGAAAAAGATCCCAGCCTCAGCCATCAAACAGTGAACTGAATGGAAGAGGTGAACATTATTACCAGATGAAAGCAACATTTGGAAGGAGAGTCGAAAGAAGCTAAACCCACAACACATGCGTGGCAAGAAATCTGCTAACAAAACACATTACACAACACTTCTGAATGACTCCCTGCCTCGGGGAAATACAAAATAGAACACAAGGAGGGAAAATTCACCCAGAACTGCAATCATAACAACTATAAGAAAAATGGCACTGAATAAAAGAAACGCAGTAAAAATATTGTAATAGAATCAATCCCAAGCGGCATACAAATTAGACTTTCTAAGAAGCCAGGAAGGGAAAGCCAAATGACAACAAAGAAAATGAGTGGTCAGGATCAATCATCCATTTTAAGCCTCAGGCTCTGATTATCTATGAGAATCAATGCTGTGTATATGTGTGTGTGTATATATATATGTATATACATACCCACCTGTGTATACAAACACACACATGTAAACACATGTATATCTATTATATAGCAGCCACTAGAAATATGGCCTTTAACTGCATGGCAATATAGTGTTCCAAGGAATTTTACAAAAAAATTTATATATATATAATATATATATATATATATATGGCATACAACCTTCACATAGAATGACACATTTTGTTCCAAAATTCAGCTGTTTTCCAAGAAACAATAGTCATTTTGAACATTCAGCATGGCTTGTACATTACAGGTTTGTTTTTTTCCTTTTCATGATTCCATATTCTCTGGAGGTACAGATATTATTATTAAGTAAAGGTTTACATTTAACTTAATCAGGTTACTGTATGTAAACTAGCACACAAAAAAAGTGTAGGTAGGCTCTTTTTCAGGAGCTCGGCTAAGCTAGAGACATGGCTGAGCCACCAGGGCAGCCAATTAAAGCAATAAGGAGCCAAAATGAAAGTAATATTAAAGCCTGTAATCACAAGAAACCCAACCAAGGCCATGTGCCAAGTCCCCTGTTTCATTTCTCCCAAAGAATGGCACACCAGTTAAGGGTCTGATGGATCAACACGGGTATGGGGTCATGGTCTCTGTGTCTTATTTTGCCCAGGGATCCCCCAACCAAAATCTCTGGTAGTTTTCTGGACCCTGGGTGGCAGCTGGGGGCAAGGGAGGAAGGTTAGGAATGGAAAAGTACTGAGTATTGATTCAGAATGGAAAAAAAGTACCTTCAAGCATTTCCCCTCCTCTTCTCATAAAGAGACCTTGGCAGAGGTGCCCGAGGAGGATCTCTGCCAAAAGCCCCAGATAAAGAGACCTGGGAATGCAGATGTCTAAGCTAGGAAGGCAAAAATGCATAAAAGCGTGACCCGCCAGAAGGGCCTGAGTCCTTGACTGCAGCCCTTTTCAGAGACTGCAGTGCATTGGCTGTAAACCAGTCTGTTGGGCGGGCAGCTTTCCTTGCTGAGGCCTGCCAGACAAAGCCTTTGTAATCATCTCTGGCACGACTTGAAAATCCCACGTAAGTTTTAACTATGAGGCAAACTCCTCACTACATTTAAGCTCAACATGAATTAGAAAAACCCAGGATAAATGTCACAACCATGGAAAATGCTTGAAAATAAATAAATAAACATGTTGGAGAAGTTGCTGTTTCTTAACGAATCCTTGTGGCTACTATCTCGCCCTGTAATTAGAAGAAAATGCCTCATGTTTTTAGGATGTTGTTTACATTTTTTTTTAATTTTTTTTTTCAACGTTTATTTATTTTTGGGACAGAGAGAGACAGAGCATGAACGGGCGAGGGGCAGAGAGAGAGGGAGACACAGAATCGGAAACAGGCTCCAGGCTCTGAGCCATCAGCCCAGAGCCCGACGCGGGGCTCGAACTCCCGGACCGCGAGATCGTGACCTGGCTGAAGTCGGGCGCTTAACCGACTGCGCCACCCAGGCGCCCCATGTTGTTTACATTTTGAACGGGAAGGGAAAAAGAACTTGTCTTCATAATTCATTCAGCTGCCTATAGTAGAAATCAAGAAAGCCTTCTTGATTGGCCTTATTTCCAAACTTTTCATATTTAACTCATAAAAAAGTACTGTAAGTTTTAATTCCTCAATACTTCATTCTATCCACAGTTTGCCATTTTCTTCACCCACCAACATATGCCAGACTAGTGTCATTTAGCATCTAGACAGCTAATGATGTCTATGGATTAATGTCTCTGCATTCACCTCTAAACCAGTATCTGCAAAATACAACCTGATCATGCCATCTTCCACCTCCCAATGTTCTCAATTCCTGTATCTTTCCATAGTCTGCAAAAGCAGTCCAAAGTCTACTTGGCCCTACGTGACATACCCATTGCCTAACTCCCTATATTCATCTTTGCATAATTGTTCCTATACCTTCCAGATACACTAAAGTATTCCAGTTCCTCAAACACTGCACACTCCCTCTTATCTCAGAGCTTCTGTGCATGCTGTTACTCTGTATCCTCTCTAACTCCCATCTCTACTCAACTCATTCTGTGCTTGTAGCTTGTTGATTTTCTTCACATCCATTATCACACTGAGCATCATATATAAAGTTGCTTATTTCATTAAAGACTGTTACCCATGAGACTGTAAGTTTTAAGATAGCTGTAACTATGGACTTGTGCTCCTCATCTAGTTGTTTTCCATCAAGAAAAGTTGATCAGTGAGTATTTTTGTAATGAATGGAATCCATATTCATGGTATTGGCTTCCTGATCTTTCTTTTTTATCTTCTGGGATTGACTCTTTTAGATATGCATTTGATTCTACACAAATGACTTTTCTAGTTCATTATACATGTCTACAGAAATAAATCATATGATGCCTTAAGAAAACAGGGGAGATAAACTATAACCCAGTGTGGACCTTCCTGTAAGAAAGCTAGGAACATTTTTCACTATTCAATGGCCTTCAATGTGTTTGTTGCAGAAAAAAAAAAAAAAATTAGAGACGAGTACATTAGGGTTTGTATATAAATGAATTCCTGTGTATATTGTCATCTCCAAGTCTGTGGCAACATAAGAAATTACCAGAGATATAATTTCATCATAAAAACAATACTTTCCTCTTCTCAGTGACTAGATACTATGCTACAAAATAAAATCTTAAATATAGTCTCATTGTATTTATATTACTATAAGTATTTTCTTTATAGAAGTATAGTTCATGGCTATGTATGTATCTTTTCCCATTAAACCTATAAGTCTCAGTAAGCCTCAGAAGTGTAACAGAGAAAGAGACTTGGAAAATGGGTGGTGAGAAGGCAAATGATGCAGCGGATACGGACAATAGTTTCTCAGGAAATTAAAAATAGAACTACCCTATGATCCAGCAATACCACTTCTAGGTATGTGTTCAAAATAATTGGAATCAGGATCTTTAAGATATATTAATTAGCACTTCAGTGTTCATGGTAGCACTATTCACAATAGCCAAGGTAAGGAAACAACCTAAATACCCGTTACAGATAAAGAGAATGTGGTATATACATACAATGGAATACTATTCCATAGTATACTATATGGGTACTATACTACATGGAATACTATACATATGAATTCCATACTATACTACACTATACTATACTATATGGAATACCTATACATACTTTATGGAATACTATTCAGTTTTAAAAAAGAAGGAAATCCTGCAATATGTGACAATATGGATGAACCGTGAGGACATCATGGTGATTAAAATAATTGTAGAGAGACAAATACCACATGATTCCACTTGCATGAGGTATTTAAAATAGCCAAAATCAAAATCAAAGAATCGAATAGTGGTTGCTAGGGGTAGGGGAACAGGGAAATGTGGAGTTACTAATCAAGGGGAATAAAGATTCAGATAAGCAAGATGAATAATCCCTAAAAATCTCCTGGACAGCATTGTCCCTATAGTCAACAAATAATATATTAAACACTTAAAATTTTAAGAAGATGTATTTAAAGCTAATTTTTCTTTGCCACAGAAAAATAAAATAATAATTTTAAAAAACTTAGCCAGACTGTTGGGGAGAAATAAGTTCTTTCTTTACAAAGAGTCCTTATGTGTGATTTATAAATTGAATTTTAATGAGACTTTACAACACAAAAGGAAGGTGACTTTTTTAAAATAATGTTTTTGTTTATTGCTTTTTATTTAAAAAATTTTTTTTTTAATTTATTCTGAAAACAGGAGAGAGCACAAGCAGGGGAGGGGCAGAGAGACAGAGAATCCCAAGTAGGCTCAACACTTTCAGCACAGACCCAATGAGGGGCTTGAACTCACAAACCGCGAGATCATGACTTGAGCTGAAATCAAGAGTTGGTGGCTTAACCGACAGAGCCACCCAGGGACCCCTCAAAGAATGTTTTTAGAACAAAGACATTTCTCATGTGTTCATTTTATAGTTTTCATAAAGACAAAACCCAATAAATGTAGACTGCTAAATTTGTTTTCTATTATATGATTACTTTGTAAAGACAGAGAAATTTGGTCCAACTCAGCACTTTACAGATAAATTAATAATATGATTTTATACTACTTTGGTTCACTGATCTGACAACCTTATGGTGATTATTAATACGAAGATAATTTGAAAAATCCATCTAATCATAAGGTTTGCATTTAAATTCTTAAGGTACATAGGCCACACTTCCACCTCCATGAAAGAATCTCTGACAAAGAAATATAAAAGTGCTTAATAACCTTTGAACCATGGCTTTTAGAGTGCTTACACTTTAATAGTCCCTCAAGAATTGTGTGTGTGTGTGTGTGTGTGTGTGTGTGTGTATTTGAATTTATATATATTTACTGTTTGTGTGTACATATCCCCTCACATATGTTTAGGTTGACATCCAAAATTTTTGTCATAAATGTAAGTAGTTGCATATGTAATTTCTGATGTATTATAAATATTGAATTTAAAAATAAAATTGCACACAACTCATTTAAATATTTCAACTGAATCTAAATGTCATGGCAATTTGATACATTTAAAGGAAGATGAAAGTTGAAAATTAAATTACTAAAAACCCTGGAGCAAAAATCAGACATCCCAGTGTAGATTATGACATGTGCGACAAGAACAAGTTAGAAATGCATAGACATGAATCCAGATTGCTAGAACTCTCCCACATCACCAAGGCCTGCTATGAATTACTTAGTGAAGGCACATGGCAAGCTAATGTCAGATTGCTATAGTTACAGACGGAATGTTTGTTCCCATCCAAAATTCTAATGTTGAAACCTAATCCCTAATGTGATAGAATGTCAAAGAGCCTTTGGGAGCTGAGCAGGTCCTGAAGGCTCCGTTCCAGGATTCATTAGTGCTCTTATATTAAAGAGACCTCAGAGAGCTCCCTTGTCCTTTCCTTCATGTGAGGATCTTGGAATTCTCAGCCTTTAAAACTGTAATGAAGAAATTTCTGTCTACCCAGTTCATGGTATTTTGCTACAGCAGCCCAAATGGACTGAGACAGGAATCTACTCAGTAAGTAGTTATAGCATAATATACTCGTTCTGGATAGTACTATGCTTATAATTTTCATGACAGTCTATGGGTTCAAGTATTGTCAAGTGTTTCTCTCATTAACTTAGTACATTTTCTTACGATTATATTTATTTTGTTTTAATTAGGGACACGATAGCTCACCTTGATGCAGTCTTTTCTTATTGTTTATATCTCTCCTTGTTTTCAACTCCTCCAAATTTTCCACCCTTCAGTAAACACAATAATTAATTTCAGTCACTGGAGTACAGTGTAATTTTGGCAATCTGGCCTTATAAACAGAGCTATAGTTATTAATCAACACGACACAGTATTCTTGAGATGAAATGGTTTATAAATCCATTTATCATTCCCTACCTCTATTTTCCACATTCAGCTGAAGGAAAAGGGTACTTCTTATCATTGTAGTATTTCCTACTGGTAAATGAAGTGCCCGTCGGGATGAGTATAGGTGAGACATAGCATGAGATGAGAGATTAGAATAGATGATGCTGTGGTCATTGCCTGAATTACTCTGCAGTTGGGTAGGAAGGGTAGGCATGCTAGTGATTTGAAAATAATTAATGTTTCTCCATGAATACCTTTCTTAAATCAAAAAATGACATAAATACAAAAGGGACTAGAGGTCTGAAAATTACGAGTGGAAAGACCAATCCATGATGCAGTCAATATTTATTACAAGCAGAACATACTTTAAGATTGATGTCTACAACATTGCCCTCAAGGCTTACACTACCATTTTAACTCACTGCCTCATAAACAACATAAGGCTGTTTTATGGGTGATATCAGCCATTCTTTATTCCTACTATAGATGTCCACTGTTGAGGAATAGGTCACCTCTCTAAAAATAGACTTCTGGTGCTGTCAGCTAGAAATAAAATGATATCATCCAGGTGACAAAAATTCTCAAAAGATCAGTCCTTGATAATGGTAGATTCCAGAATCACATTATTAAAATCACGTCATTTGACAGAATCTGATACGAAATATGAATGTTAAGGCATGCGTTCAAACTTGATTTTATTATTGTTAGAACAAGTGGTTTGTCCCTTTGACAAACCAGAGTTAAATCCACAACTATGGTATAGTAATCTAACTTTGTTTGGAAAATGAGGTATGCTTTATACTTATTTAAACAAAATATATAATTATGAGTTGGTGATACTATACCAAGTAAGAGTGTTAAAAACTTTTTTTTTAATTTGGATAATTCTATATACTCTGAAGTTCAAATCCTAAAGGAAAATTTTTCTATTCAACTATGATAATCATGAGTATTTGGCATTTTTCAAACCATGATGTGCTAACTAATAACTTTGCCTAAAGAAGACAGAAAAAAAATCACATATTTTAAAACATCTCAAAATAGTACTTATATCCAACTACAGATGAAGCATGTATATAATAATACAGAAAGTGTCTACAGTACATAAAATAAGGAAGCATTTCAACACTATGGGTAGCAATCTGAAAAAGACAAAAATGTCTGTAGAAATACATGAAAAAAAATGGGGTGCCTAGATAGCTCAGTTGGTTAAATATCCAACTCTTCGTTTTGGCTGAGGTCACGATCTCATGGTTTGTGAGATTGAGCCCCACGTCGGGCTTTGTGGTGACAGTGCAGAGCCTGCTTGGGATTCTGTCTCTCTCTCTCTCTCTCTCTCTCCCTGCTCCTCCCTCTCTGCTCTGCCTATCAAAATAAATAAAATGAACTTAAAAAAAGAAAGAAATGAAAAAATAATACTTCAATATTATTCATATTCCTTGCCTGTAGTTATTATCATTATTAATATAATTCGGCATTGTACCCCAGATATTCATGAAAGAGAGTAAGCTGCTTTTTTAATAACAAAAAATATTTCAAGATTATGATGTTGCACAACTCTAAACATAATTTGTTTATAATATATTTTTAAAATATTACTAAAATATTTTCAGGAGCTATGACATTTAGATAACAAAAGGCATTCTTGAAAATTGATGGTAAATGCTAAAATAGATATAACTTCTTAAAAAGTTGAATATATAATATATCCATAGCTATTTTATTCAGTTTTTCATTGCTGCAACATGCCCACTTATGGCATGAACTGATGGAGCTTATTTCCATTATTCAGAGTATATGAATTCTGCCTGTGATAAGATAACTTTTTAAAAAGTCTAAATTTTAGGCCTATTATCGAAGAGCAGCTGTTTTTTTTTTCCTTTTTTTTTTTTTTTTAATGGTGGGATCTTGTTAAATGTTAATGGTCATAACATAAACCGTATTGACATGCATAATTAATTTGAGCCTCAAAACAACTTTATCATTACCATCAACTTTAGGAGTAGCAACTTTGATGAGTTGGTTACTTCATAAATAACTTTGACCCTAATTTTCTTATCCAAATATTGTAGGGGTTTATTTTGCATTCTTTATTTAATTTCTAATGACATTCTCTAGATAGTTGTCACTTCCTTTCATGATCTCCCATTTGTTTCATTTTGGTATGTTTTCTTATTCCTTTAAGTGCTATATTTTATTTATTTTATTTTTTGTTTTTATTATTTATTTTTGAGAGAGATACAGAGAGAGAGCAGGGGAGGGGCAGAGAGAGGGAGACAGAGGATCCAAAGCGGGCTCTGTGCTGATAGCAAAGAGCTACATATGAGGCTTGAACTCATGAACTGAGAGATCATGAACTAAGCGGAAGGCAGAAGCTTGACTGACTGAGCCACCCAGGTGCCCCTAAGTGCTGTATTTTATTTTGACTTATCCATTAAGAAATAAATTATGCTACAAGATTATATTATTTAAGTTAGTACTGCTTTTAAGTTCGAGACTATCTATATAAATGAGGAAGATGGTACCACAATTCTTTAGGCTTTTGAGAATTCTGCATTTTCAAAGGAGTATCTTACTTTCCCAGAGCTGTCCTGAGATTCACATTGCTCGAATCTGCTAAATCATGTGTCACATATTTATGTATTTTCCAACTACCATTTTTTTTTGCTATGTCTCTTCTCTGGTTCACTCAGTTCATGAGTTCGTGTTTAAAAAGATCTGTACAATGGTTTTAATAAAATGTTGGAGCCGATTAAAAGTAAATCCATATGTGTATAATTCCTTCGTTAGCTCAGAGAATTATTTTTGATCATTATCTTGAAAAATAACAAAGAATAATGAATCCTACTTTCCCATTTCAAAATTTACTACCAAGCTACAGTAATTGTGGTATTGGCCTAAAGACAGATATACAGAGCAATGCAACAGAACATAGAGTCCAGGAGTAAGCTCTTAACATTTGTATTGATTTTCTTTTTCTTTTTTTTTTTTAATTTTTTTTAAAATTTTTACTTCTGAGACAGAGAGAGACAGAGCATGAATGGGGGAGGGGCAGAGAGAGAGAGGGAGACACAGAATTGGAAGCAGGTTCCAGGCTCTGAGCCATCAGCACAGAGCTGGACTTGGGGCTTAAACTCACAAACCGTGAGATCATGGCCTGAGCCGAAGTCGGTTGCTCAACTGGCTGAGCCAACCAGGCAACCTTGTAGTCAGCTGATTTTCAACAACTGTGCTTAGAAAATCGAATGGAATAAGAACAGACTTCTCAGGAAAGGGTGCTAGAACAACTGTATATCCTTATGCCAAAAAGAGAGACAGAGGGAGAGAGAGAAGTTGGAGTCCCATTTCAAACCATACACAATATTAATTCAATAGAAGTCATATACCTAAATGTAACAGAAGAAGCTATAAAAATCTTAGAAAAAAATATAGTAGTCCATCCGTGTTATTGGAATAGGCAATGGTCTCTTACATGTGACACCAAAAGCACAAGTGACAAATATTTAGAGATAGAGATAGATGTAGATATCAATAAAGTGGACTTCCTCCAAGTTAAAAATGTTTGTGCTTCATAGGACAATGTCAAATTTTGAAAGGTAAGATATGAAATAAGAGAATATATTTATAAATCATATTCAATAAAGAACTTGTACTCAGAACTCTTCTAAGTCAATAATAAAATAAAAATATTCGAATTTTTAATAGGCAAAGGATTTGAACACATAGTTCTCAAAAACATATATGTGTGTGTATATATATGTATATATATATATATATATATATATATATATATATATACATGTATATATATACATGTATATATAGAGAGAGAGACAGAGACAGACAGACAGAGAGAGAGAGAGAGAGACATGCCCAACATCATTATTCTTTAAGGACATGCAATTCCAACCTACAATGAGTTGCCACTTCATACCCATTATGAGAGATAAAATCAAAAGGACAGATAATTGCATCAGAGAGCATGTGAAGAAACTGAAATCCTCATATATCGCTGATATGAATTTTGGAAATGTCACAAAATGTTGAACATATAAGTACCATATGATCCAGCAATTCCACTTCTAGATAAATACTGAAGATAAAAAATAACAACCACAGAAAACTGTATATGAATGTTCATAGCAGCATTATTCTTAATAGCTAAAATGTATAAACAGTCTAAATGTCCATCAACAGATGTATAGATGAATAGATGAAACATGGTATATCCATACAATGGAATAGTATTTCACAGTAAAAATGAATAAATTAATGATAAATGCTCTAATATGGATGAACCTTGAAATCATTGTGGTAAGGAAAATAAACGAGCCATATATTCTGTGATTCTCTTTATATGAAATGTGCAAAACAAACTAATCCATGGAAATAGAAAATAAGTTTGTGGTTGTCTAGGGCTGGGCAGGTTTGAGGGGGAGAGATGTTAAAAGTAACTGTTAATAGGTATGGGATTTCTTATTGGGGTGATGAAAGTATTCTAAAATTAACTGTGGGAATAGTGTACAATTACATGAATATACTACAACATATTGAGCAGTACACTTTAATTTTTTTTTTTTAACCTTTATTTATTTTTGAGACAGAGAGAGACAGAGCATGAACGGGGGAGGGTCACAGAGAGAAGGAGACACAGAATCTGAAACAGGCTCCAGGCTCTGAGCTGTCAGCTCAGAGCCCGACGCGGGGCACGAACCCACCGACCGTGAGATCATGACCTGAGCCGAAGTCGGACGCTTAACCGACTGAGCCACCCAGGCGCCCCTTGAGCAGTACACTTTAAATGGGTGAATTACATGTTATGTGAATTAGATCTCAAAATATGTGTAAAACATTATAGCTAATTGCCATAAAATTATATTGAAAGAGTCAATAAAATCTGAAAAGTCCAAATAACAGGTATGTTTCCAGTTTTTTTCATGGCTAAGACTGACTCATCATCACCAGGAGCATTTTTGCCGACAATGCTTCTAAGCCTTTTGTGACCCGATATGGGGATCTAGTAAGAAATTAACACAAAAAGTAATCTTATATACTTGGCAAAGAATTGGTTCCACATACAGAATCAGAAAAAAAAAAATGTGTTTTCCTGGATATCCTCATCTATCTAACAATAATGGCAACAACCAAACCATAGTAGTGGTAGTTAATAGATATTAAATGTTTAATATGTTAAATATTAAATAACAGTGCTACAGAAACACTGTTCTAAGGGTTTTACAAACATTAAATTTTTGATCTTCACCATAGCACTGTGAGTTTGAAACCATTATATTCTTCATTTTACAGGTAAGCACACAGAAGTTCAATAAGTTGTCTGTGATCACGCCGCTAGTGAGGATAGGATTAGAATTATGACTGTCTGGTTTTGGAGTTTGTGTTTTTAATTAGTATGCTTTCAATAGCAACATTGGTTGTATAATATCTATGGAATAGCTATGGAATAATATCTACGGAATCATAAAGGGGTGAACAAAACCCCCAAAACAGCCTTCAAATATTAGGAGCTTTTCAAAGAATAAAAAAAAATTATGAATATTAGTGGAATCATAAAATCAGAAGATAGAAAGGAAGTCCACCATCTGGATTATGCTGGTGAATGTTACACTAAAACTAATTAGACAGAGGGTATAATAGTATATTTAAATGATAAATTAGACAAACATCCTAAAAGATGAAAGTTAATATGCTGGGGCAATTCCTCATCTCATAGGAAATTAAACCTCTTCTGATTATAATAGCTCTTACTAATTATTATAAAGTACAAAAGAGAAAAAATATACATTTTTAACAATGCTAATAAATCACTTCTCTATATAATCATGACAAGATTATATGCCAGGTATTGCTGGCTATACAAAAGTTAAGAATACCTGCCTTATGGAAAAGCAAACTTATTTTCTTAATTTATAGATGTCTGTAAAATCTATCTAGAGTTGTTACTATATAACAAATAAAGATTTTTGTCTGAAGAGTATCAACCTAATGCAATTTGAGTCAATTTGGACCATGCCACAGGTCTAGGTTTCAAAGGAGACAAAGAAAAAAAATGATACCTAGCAATTTTACCTAAACTTTAGAGATTATAAAAGTTGCAACTATGGTAAAGTGTATTCTAAGAAAAATAGTTAATATTGTATAAATATATGTGCAGGTAATTTTAATCTGATAGCATTACTAACACTTAAATAATTATGTCACAAGTAATATATGTCTTCTGGTGTCTCAAATTCCATTTAGTTTGCCATTTCTATTATTCAAGTACATTGATTTCCTTAATCAATATATAGTCAATAACTAGAGGTTGAAACAAAGTATTTGTCAATAGTTTAATTAGACAAAGTTTTGAGGCACTGAATAATGCTAATGAAATTTTTCCTCTCGCATATAAAGGTATCTTTGACATCAAAGGACCCAGCTATCAAATATGTAGCTGAGATGCTGTAAGAATATTGTGAAGATGGGACGCCCAGGTGGTTCAGTCGGTTGACTGTCCGACTTCAGCTCCGGTCATGATCTCAGGGTTTGTGAGTTTGAGTTCCTCATCTGGCTCTTTGCTGACAGCTCAGAGCCTGGAGCCTGCTTCGGATTCTATGTCTCCCTCTCTCTCTGCCCCATCCCCATTCATGCTGTCTCTCTGTCTTAAAAATAAATAAAAACATTTAAAAAAATAAAAAAAAGAATATTGTGAAGGTTAACTGAATAATGAAACTATAGATCAGTATATATGAAATTGGAACCATTCAGGGAAAATAATCAGAGGCATTATATATTTCATCTAATTTTGGTTTATTCCACAAGTATTTTTATACTGATTTAATGAACGTATCTTTTATCATAACCATGTGTATGTGTATATATTTTAAGGAGGTAAAATAAAATTACATAGTCTTTAGCTATAATGTAGTTGTCTCCTGAAATCAGCTTGCATTCTGCTTTTTAAATATAAGTGCAAACTTTATAACATAAATACAGAGTTATAAGTGCTTCTACATTATTGATATTTGAGACCACACCTAAAGATTGTATAAGTTTATAGTCTAAAGATTGCAAAGACTGTGTGGATTGCTATGTAATCTGAAATGTATACTGAGTAGGCTATTGATATTGAAAGCTTCAAATTAAACAATAGAGTGTATAACATCATGTCACATAATTATAGTTGTTGAAAAGGAGCAAAGGTTGTGACCATGATTGTTGGCAGTGTGTAGTGAGTAATGATAGGTTATCTGACTTTTAAAATTGTAGTGACAAAAATATTTTATATGAAGAGTAAATAATATGCAATTTCCCAATGAACTTAATTCATATTTTTTTGAATGACAGGCTCTGATCATATAGAACAGAGTCTAAAATATCATTTCTGAATATAACTTAAATTAGTTAATGAAGTTAATACACTACATTGATGAGATATTTGTAGATAGTTCAGAAACAAGTATCTAAATAGAGAAACATTAGAAAGGCACTAGAACCTAAGCAAAATGAATTATTGTCAGATGACTTAAAATTTAGTCCTGGAATTACCATCACATGTATATTGACTTAAACACAATCTTTTAATTTTCAGATCTTCATTAATTTTATATGTTCCTTACATTAAAAAAAAATAAGATTGTTGAAATAGATTACTCTTAACTCCAACCCTTCTCCTTCCAACTATTGATTATTGTAAATATGATACTCAGGGATAAAAGTTTTGCAGGGTGCCCAAGAATGATTACTATCCCAACCCTCGATCCCGCTTTTCCTACCACATTACGTGTGTGTGTGTGTGTGTGTGTGTGTGTGTATGTGTGTGTGTTTGCGTATTAGTACCAGTAACATTCTTCAGTTCATGTTCACTCAAGACTGGAAGACACTTTTATATTTCTATTAACTTGCGTGTATTCAAAATCTATAATAACTTTTTAATGAGGACATTTTCCTTCATTGTCATCAATATAATATATATTAAACTTGTATACAACTTTCATATGAAAATTGTGTATGAAACATGGTTACTTGAAGTATGTTGAAGGATTTTTCTGGATAATTATCTTACTTATAGAATAAGATGTCAAGGTTTATACTGAGGGTAAAAAAGGAAATGACAAGGTGAAAAGTTTGAAGAAAAATAAAGTGGTTTAGAGGGTCCATTTGGTGAAAGGGTGAGAGATTTACCTATCACATTAGTTTCTTATTGATGCTATATTAAATTATCACTGACTTAGTGGCTTCAAAGAAATTTATCACTTTATGGTTCTGAAAGTCAAAAGTCCTAAATGGATCTCTTTAGCCTAAAATCAAATGCTGACAGAACTGCATTCTCTCTAGAGGAAGGAGAAAATTTGTTTTTCAGTGTCTAGAGACCACCCTTTCTTTTCGGCTGGTGCTCTCCTTCCTACTGCCACATTGTTCTAATAGGTATGTCTGTTAATGACATCACCTTTGGACTATCTACTTTTCTCTTTCCTTTATTAGAACTCTATATTGGGCATACCAGATAATCCAAGATAGTTTCTCCATTCCAAGATCCTTAACTTAAAGATCTGCAAAATCCCCGTAATCATGTAAGTTAATGCATTCACATTTTCTGGGATATGTGGATATGTTTGAAGATGTGGAGGTTTAATTATTCTGCCTATTATATTCCATCTTCTGGTCTCCAAAGATTCATTGGCATCCCATATGCAAAATGCATTCATCCAATCTTAGCATTCCCGATGGCTCAACCTATTTATAGCATCAGTTCAACATACTCAAATCTCATTGCCTATATCACCTAAATCATGTATGGGGTGAGACTCTGGGTACGATCCATCTTAAGGTAAATGTCTTCCCCACGTGTAAATCTGTGAAACAAGAAAACAAGTTATCTACTCCCAAAAGACAATGTTAAGACCAGTATAGGATCCTAGCTACAAATATTCCTATTAAAAAAATGAGACAGTGGGAGGGAATATGTTATTAAACTCAGCCAGGTTAATAACATGAGGTTTCAAGGTCAGTGGATAATTCCATTCATGAGTCCACCATCTGGCCTTGAGGCTCTACCCTCATTAATTTTTATTTTTTCATAAAAGAGAATTCAGAATTGGACATATTTGAGAGAAACATTACCTTGCCCACCACTCATAGAAATACCTAGCATTATGGGGCATCTTGGTAGCTCCATTGGTTAAGCATCCAACACTTGATTTGGGCTCAGGTCATGGTCTCACAGTCTTGAAATCAAATCCTGCCTCAGGTTCCATGCTGGCTGCAGAGCCTGTTTAAAATTTTCTCTCTCTCTCCCCCTCTTCCTTCCTCCCATTCATTCTCTGTCTCTCAAAAACAAAAACAAAAACAAAACAAAACAAAAAAACCCACAAAACACACAAAAAAAAACCAAAAACCAAAAAAACAAAAAAACAAAACAAAACAAAAACCCTAGAATTGTATAAATCAAATAATAATTGGAATCCTTGAAATTTAAGGGTATCTTTATCTGTGTAATACTTTCTAGCTGTATTTTATAATATGGTATATGCCTAGAAGAGTAGAAACTCAAAAATATGGGCCAAAATCTGGTGTGAAGATTTGACAGGAGATTGGAACAGACAAAAGACAATGAACTAGGTATTAATGATGAAAGAATGGTAGATAATATATTTAAGTCAAATCAAAATATGACAATATAGAAAAAGGTGAGTGCCATGGACTGAATTGTCACCTCCAAAATTCATATGTTTGAAGAATTAACCCCCGGGGTGGCTGTAGTTGAAGATAGGATTTTTATAAGATTTAATTGAAGTTAAATGAGGTCTTAAGAATATGGTCCTAACCCAATAGGACTGGTGACTTTATCAGACGAAGAAGAGAAGAAGAAGAAGAAGAACAAGAAGAACAAGAAGAAGAACAAGAACAAGAACAAGAAGAAAAAGAAGAAGGAGGAGGAGGAGGAGGAGGGGAGGAGGAGGGGGGAGGGAGGGGGAGGAGGATTGGTGACTTTATCAGAAGAAGAGAAGAAGAAGAACAAGAAGAAGAACAAGAACAAGAACAAGAAGAACAAGAAGAACAAGAAGAAGAACAAGAAGGAGGAGGATGGGGATGGGGAGAAGGAGGAAGAGAGAGAGATCTTTTCCTTGTTTTGATAAAGAAAAAAGTCATGTGATTACAGTGAGATTGTGGCCACCTTCAAGCCGAGAGGAGCCTTGGAATGACACCTACATTGCCAGCACATTGACTTGAACTTCCAGCCTCCAGAACTGTGAGATATAAATTTCTGTTGTTTAAACCACACAGTCTATGGTATTTTATCATGGTAGTCTGAGTAGAATAATACAGTTAAGGGGATGGAAATTTGCGAGGAAGAATAATATTTAATTATATTCCTCTTGAATTTTAAGAAACACATTTTTAAGAAGTTATTGAGTGAGAAATTGAAAATAAAAGGAAACTAGCCAGACAGATTATAAACTTTCATCTTCTTGCCACTGCCCTGGTTAAGGTCCTCTTTACCTTTTGCCAGGAGAACTCTAATTTCTTTTTTTCAGTCTTCTTTCTTCTAGCCTGGACCATTACAATCCACACTCTTCACAGCTCACAATGTCACTTTTCTAACAAGTAACCTTAATACCAACATTCCCTTACTTCTAGCGTCCTAAAGTTTTAATGAATCATATACATCACTTAATTCAATCCTTACTTTTTATTATTAGCCAATAGTCACTGATCCTAAACCCAAGATCATAGATCTGTTATCCACTGTGGACACCTTCACAAACCATCATTTTTCAGTGATATCTCTGAGGCAGAAATGCCCCAGCCTTCACCAAATGATAGAGTCTGTTAGATCTGTAAGTTAAGAGTTCAAGAGAATTGGGAAAAAAATAAATTTTAGAGTCATCAGAATGTAAATAATATTGGAGACTAAATTAAGCCAAAGAAATCACTGTCGCTATATATTATAAAAGTAAATCATCCCTGAACCATTCTCAAGTTTAGAGGTTGGAGAGATGAAAACAGTCCAACAAAGGATACTAATGACCTGAAAATGAAAGAGGGAAACTAGCAGTAACTGGTGTCCTGGGGCCAATAAAGTAAGTGTTTCAAAAAAGGGAGAGTGATTTTGTTGTTGCTATCGTTATTGTTGTTTTTGTTTGTTTGTCTATCAATAGGTCACTAAAGGTGAGGACTGAGAATTGACTTTTGCATTTAACACTATAGAGGTGATTTTTTATTTTTACTAGGGCAGGTCAAGAGAAAGTTTCATTGAATAAAAAGAGAAACTTGAGACAACAATAAAAATGGCTCTAGGGAGGAGGTTTGCTATTAGTAGAGGAAACAAAAAACAGTGGATAGGAAAAAGAGAAGTGGGAGCAAAAGGATATTTTTGTTGTTGTTCGGTTTTTTAACCTGGATAAAAAAGCATCATGGTTGAATGCTAAAATGAAAAACCAAGGAGTAAAGAAGAGAATTTTTTTCCTTCTTTCTTTCTTTCTTTCTTTCTTTCTTTCTTTCTTTCTTTCTTTCTTTCTTCCTTCCTTCCTTCCTTCCTTCCTTCCTTCCTTCCTTCCTTCTTTTCTTTCTCTCTTTTCTTTCTTCTTTCTTTCTTTCTTTCTTTCTTTCTTTCTTTTATTTCTTTCTTATATATATATAATATTATATTATATATTTCATATATATATATATATATATATATATATATACACATATATACATTTCAGAAAAGACATGGGAAAATGGTGAAAGGAGGTGATTTTTACTCCATGTACAGAAAGATTCTTAGGAGCATGCATTGTCCAACTATGGAAATGGGAAAGGAAGTGTAATGTTTGGTATTTATTCAACTATAACCCTAGATGTAGTGAAATAAGAACCGTGCTCTTCAGCAGACAATGAGAGTACTGAAAGATGAGTTAGAGGTTTGAAGAGAGAAAATAAAACAACCTAAGTGAACAGGAAAGCGAATTATAAGGGTTCATTTTTTTAAATTTTTTAAAAATGTTTATTCATTTTTGAGAGAGAGAGTGAACAGGGGAGAAGCAGGGAGAGAAGGAGTCAGGAGGAGAAGCAGATTCCAGGCTCTGAGCTGTCAGCACAGAGCCTGACGTAGGGCTTGAACTCACAAGCCATGAGATCATGACCTGAGCTGAAGTCGGACGCTTAACCAACTGAGCCACCCAGGCGCCCCTATAAGGGTTCATTTTTAAAGATAATGATAAAAGATACACATATCTATCAAGCACAGCAAAGTAAAATTAGGGAACATTTGTTTAAATGAGCTTTCTTCAAAAAGAAATGGGTGTATATTATGTCTGTAAACAAATTTTAAATCCAAATGAAATGAGATGTATTTTAGGAAGAACAATATGAGCAATATAAATGCATAAAAAATGAACAAAAACAACAAAGAACTTGACCAATAATTTAAAGAAATCAAAAACATTTTCAAATAATGGGTAGTATCTAAGGTCATGGTCAGTGAAATCAGGTATTTTCAGGTTCTTATACTGACTGTGTAATCCTGGCCAATTTTTATGCCCCAGTTCCTATATATACAAAATAATTGGCATAATAATAATACCTGTCTATAATGATTTTGTTATACCATGAATTAAAAAATAATTTGTGTAGTTTTTATTGTGTTTACTGGCACATAAATATTGTTATCATTATATACACTCTCTATTGCCTTGAAAATGCAATGTCCTTTTGGTTTTACTATAAGTCCTGTCAAAGCTTTATGATATTAAAATGTTAGGTATTTGCTATCTTAAATAGTCTAACATGTCTATATAACTTGAACAGAAAAATTGGCAAAAGTTAGAAACATAATATTTACCAATATGGCTAGAACTGAATATAATAGTATATTGAAAGATAATATACAATTCTCATCCACATATAATTGCTGTAAAATTTATTATACCAAACCTAGTGCTTTAAAACAATGACTTTTAATGTTCTTTATTTTGTGAGTCAGACTTTCAGGGAGGGCTGGGCTAAGCGGTTCTCTCAAGTCTTTCATATGGTTACAGTTGACCATCTCCTGGGGCTGCTGCTGTCATATGAATTGCCAATGACGTTGGCCATGCAAGATGACTTACTCATCCAGCTGGCCTTGATACTGCTGAATGCAGCATTGTTGCAACTATCTATTGGAGCACCCGACATAGTCACATAAAGTTACCTCAGGACCTTTTCAGCAAAGGTGGTTCTTTATGACTAGTCGGAAATCTCACAGGGGCATTTTTGCTATACTCTATAGGTCAAAGCAGTTATAAGCCTACCATATTCATGGCGTAGGGCATAGACTCCCAATTTTTTGATGGAAATAGAGACAAAGTGTTTATACATTTTTTTTTCACCACCACATGTAGCTATGAGGAATTAGTTGTCTTTTTTTTTAATGTCTATTTATTTATTTTGAGAGAGAGAGAGAGAGTGTGTGTGTGTGTGCCTGCACATGAGCAAGTCGAGGAGGGAGAGAGAGAGACTCCCAAGCAGTTTCCACACTGTCAGTGCAGAGCCCCACATGGGGTGCAAACCATGAACTGCGAGATCATGACCTGAGCTGAAATCAAGAGTCAGATGCTTAACCAACTGAACCACCCAGGCGCCCCAGCAATTAATTTGAAGAATATAAGAATGGTTTACCTTAGAACTTTAAAAGACAAAGAAAGTGATCTTTTCAATAGAAGCAGAAGAGATATTCAATAAAATTCAACACTTATTCTTGGTTATAAATTTGAAGAATAAGCTAGTAAGAATCTTCTACAAATACTATTGACTGCCAGCGGGGAGAAAAAAAACACCATCAGTAGAACAATATTTATTCATTTAACAAATATTTACTCAATGTTTATTCTACATAGAGCACTTTTCCTTTCATTAAAGATAGAGCAATGAATAAACAATGTCTATACTTACATGGAATTTACTAGAATATGAAAGGAAAAAATAAAGAATACTATACCTGATCTTATCTTTATGTCTGGGAAATTCCTACTCATTTTTTCAGGTGACAACCTACTAGTTAACTCCTACAGTAGGGGTTGACATAACTAACGCCTGCAGGCTAAATTCATCTCATCCTCTGCGTAAATAAAGTTTTACTGAAACAGAACAATATCCATTCCTTTTCTTATGTTTCTGGCTGCTTTGATGCTATGTTGGTAGATTGGAATAGTTGAGACAGAGACCATATGTTCTGCAAACCTGAACATGTTTACTAACCAGTTCTTTAAAGAACAAATTTGACAGCCCTTTTCTACATTAAAATTTCTTGGATTTACCAAGCAAATTCTCCTGTTACATAAACAATACACTTGGACTCTGACTATAATAGATCTTTTTATATTATATTAACTTTATGTTTCCCGTGTCACACATACGTTTTAGAGAGTTAGAACTATGATGTAATCATTTCTGAAAACCAGCTACTAATCTAGTGTAAGATATATTGCAGTACTCTATTTAAAAAGTTTATAGCGGCATGAATAAATGATTGAGCTCTGTGTCCAGTCTTGCCTCATTACTCTTTGTCTCTCAGTGATCTCTTCTATTCCTGCAACTTAAGATAACACCTTTATGAAGATTAATCCTCCATTTTAAAATGTCCTTTATGCTTTTCAACACGAATCTCCAATCAAATATGTCGCAGATGATTCAAATTCAATATAGTCTTACCAAGAAGAATTATTTTCTTCCACTAGAAATATACTTGGTTTTTTAATCGTCATTTCAAATCAATAGCCTCACCATTGTTCCAGAGAGTATGGTATAATGCTGAAGAATATTAGCAGGTGAGACAAAGAGGAAGGAGATGTAAGTATCTTCATTTTATCCAAACTAGATAACTGGATGTCAACCTGAGCATATGAGGTAATGGACAGGATGTTACCAATCGGCCACCTACTCATGCTCATTTTATCTCTGAAATGCTTGTTGGATTGGACTTGTTTCCATTCTCAGCGCCACTAAATGCATTCATTTCCCAAAGATCAGAGACACAAAAATTTACTAATAGAAATCTGAAATCTAATTCTAATTGTCCTCCCTCTTAACTGACTTCACGAAATCCATTCTTTATTTATTATTTAATAATGTAAGAGTGCTTAGAACATAAAAGCCAGAGTGCTAGGTTCTGGGAATAGGATAATGAATAAGAGAGTCTCAGGTTTTCAAGGCATCTATTTGAATCACACATAGAAATTAAGTTAAAAAATTACACAAATTTCTTCTTGGGACACTATCGTCAGTTTTTTTTAATAAATAAAAACAGAAAACTCACTCTCCCCTGATCAAAATCCTCTGATTCTTCTTTCCCCCATGTAACCTCAATTCCCTCACACATCTTTCAAGTTGCCCCTTTCTGATATGTTTATTTTTGTTTCAACAGTACTTTTTTTTTTCTTTTGAATACCATTTATGTTAGCCATTTCCAGCATCTGTCGTATGCACTTTCACATCTCAGTAGCATTGCTCAAACTTCTTCTGAAGCCTTTCTTAAGCTCCTTTCTCAATTGCTATCACCAGTGAAAATCAATCTCATCCCTTCCCCCACTACCCAGTCTTTTCATCTAAAAATATATATTTCTTTATGTCTGGGTGAAATCTAAATCCACCTTATACATTATTTATTTGTATATTATTCCTTCAGTAGATCATATATTCCTAATTTAAAATTCTCAATTATCTTGATATTTCCTATGGGTATAGCACTGTAATACATTCGTGGGCTCAATACATACCTATTGTGGCTTTGAAAAACTCCCATCACCATGTTCTCCTTTTAATCTCAAAGGTTATCAAAAGAAACTTAAAGACTCAGGAAAACCTAGTCTCTAAAGCAGTTTAGCAAGTTTGAACAAAGTAAATTAGTAACTTTAAAACAGAATTATGTAGGGACTTCTGCCAGCTAAGTAAGAAAAGCATGGGACTCTATATGTCAGGGTCATGAGTTCGAGCCACACGTTGGGAGTAGAGATTACATCAATCAATCAATCAATCAATCAACAAACATTAAAAAAAAAACCCTGCCATACTTAAAAACAGAAACAAAAAACAGAAGTATATACTTATTCAGATTTCACAATTATTGCAACAAATACATTTACATAGGTTATTTGTATTATGAGTTTATTTTATTTTAAAAACTGTTCTCTAGGGCCACCTGGGTGTCTCAGTGGGTTGAGCATCTGACCTTGGCCCAGGTCGTGATCCCGCGCTTTGTGGATTCCAGCCCCGCGTGGGGCTCTATGCTGACAGGTTCAGAGCCTTGAGTCTGCTTTGGATTCTGTGTCTCCCTCGCTCTCTGCCCCTCCCCTACTCTATCTCCCAATAATAAATAAACATTTTAAAAAATTATTTAAAATGAATGAATAAATAAATAAATAAGTAAATAAAAATGGTGCTGTAGTATTTTTAAGCAAGTATACCTCAGATAAAATAATATTACAGAGTTTGTTTACAATGCATTGGTTTCTACCAGAAAAACAAAATAAAGCAAATAGTCTAAAATAAAAATAGTGGAAATGACAATGTGTATATTAGAATTATATATAAACAAGTAGAATGTAATTTTAAACTATAAATATGATCTAGAAATGTTTTAGAAGAACTAACAAATGGTTCATATTCTGCTCAAAATTAAAAGTCTCTAAAGATTTAGACATTTGAGAGAATACTTTAAGAGACTGGTTTAAGAATATGCTTAACTCACAATTTAACATGAAGAATTCCTTTTCTTTTAAATTATTTTTGAAGTTTGTTTATTTTGAGAGAAAAATACAGCATGAGCAGGGGAGGAGCAGAGGGAGAAGGAGCGAGAGAGAATTCCAAGTAGGATTCGCACACACATTGCAGAGCCTGACACGGGGCATGAATCCATGAACCTGTGACATCATGACCTGAGCTGAAACCAAGAGTTGGACACTTAACCAAATGAGCTACCCAGGTGTCCCTGACAGAATTCTTTCTTTTCTTAATTATTTTTAAATGTTTATTTATTTGAGAGAGAGAGAGAGAGAGAGAGAGAGAGAGAGAGAGAGAGAAGATCATGCGCAAGCAGGGGAGGGGGAGTGAGAGAGGGAGACTCAGAAACAGATTCAGGTTCCAGGCTCTGAGCTGTCAGCACAGAGCCCAATGTGAGGCTCCAGCTCACATACCATGAGATCATGACCTGAGCTGAAGTCAGATGCTTAACTGACTGAGCCACCCAGGCACCTCCCTGACAGATTTTTTAAAACAAATTTAGGGGTGCCTGGGTGGCGCAGTCGGTTAAGCGTCCGACTTCAGCCAGGTCACGATCTCGCGGTCCGTGAGTTCGAGCCCCGCGTCGGGCTCTCGGCTGATGGCTCAGAGCCTGGAGCCTGTTTCTGATTCTGTGTCTCCTTGCTCTCTCTGCCCCTCCCCCGTTCATGCTCTGTCTCTCTCTGTCCCAAAAATAAAAATAAATAAATAAATAAATAAAGAACTCCTCTAAAACAAATTTAGATTGTCATTTTTTCTCTTAGATTTATAATAGAGAATAATTTAACCTTAAATTTCTTTAAAATCTGAACAATGATCCTGTGATATGATTATCAATATAACAACTTTGTGTATTCCCATATTTAATCTGGTTCTCATCATTCTTTTTTGAGAAGAGGACTTTCATATAATATTATTATATGGCAGAAGAAACAGAAATAAACTAAGAACTATACTGTGAAGAAGTGCTTAAAGCATTTGCAAGCATTGGTTTACCTACTTTTTTAAAAATAAAAAATTTAATGTTTATTCATTTTTGAGAGAGAGACAGAGCACAGAGAGAAAGGGAGACACAGAATCCAAAGCAGGCTCTGTTATGACAGCACAGAGCCAGATGCAGGCCCTCAAGCTCGAACTCACAAACTCGGGAACCCAGGAACGTGAGATCATGACCTGAACCAAAGTCAGATGCTTAACCAACTGAGCCACCCAGGCCACCCTGGTTTACCTACTCTTAAAGCGTGAATCAAGCAATATATTTCGGAATTAGTTTAAAGAATGACATCTAAAGTAATGCACAATGTGTGTGTGTGTGTGTGTGCACGTTTACTTTTTAAATTAGTAATGAGTTCACCTTTAGCCTGCAAGAGAATAGTTTTGACATAAACTATTCAAAAAACAAGAGTCTAAGAAGACTTTGGGAAACTTCACTACCCTTTTATGAGGTCAGGTAATCTAGATGAATTTCAAGTTACTGAAGGGTAGTGAATTGATAGGTTTATGAATATGCAAGTGTGATGAAACGTATTTTTATAAATAATTTAACTTTTTAGTAGTAATGAATTCAACCTACATATACAAGTTAACAATGAAATGATCCAATAAATATTATAGAGAAAAATCTGCATTTTCCCTAGAAACTCAGAAATGAAAACATTTGCACATGAGAAATTTCAACTCATTTCTACAAGGTGATGTGTTACAGCAGGCTAAAGAAAAAAAAAACTATAATTTTTTGATTAAGAAATAAAAACAATCTATGAAAGAAGATAAATTATACACTCAGCCAAACCAAATTATTTCCCTAGAACCCCAAACCCCAAGGAGCAGAAATGATGGTAACACTGGAAAAGCAAAGTGAGGATAAAGTATTCTTGATTATGGTCATATAGCACAAAATAAATGAGGTGATGGAATGTTGAAAGAGTGGAGGATCTGTTCATCCGTTTCTTCGGAACTGCATAACATTGATGTTTAAAGAAGGAAAATAGAAATGTTCTCATAACTGGCTTCTAATGATGGTATTTCTATAAAGTAGAAACAGAAAGTCCTGCCCCAATAGACAGGGAGGATAAAGTCCTTAATGACATGTCACTGCAATCATATGAAAAACTTGAGAGAACTGACCAGCCTAGATAGTTAAAACTTAAAAAAAAAAAATTGAATCGTTGAAATACCTTTGCAATTCTGAGAAGCAGTTATAAGTGCTGGTGCTATCTGGAAGAACTGAATCCCAGTTGTAGGATGCTGACTAAAATTGGGAATCATGTGGTGACTTATGGAGAGCCACCTCCATGGCATTAGAATAAAACAGGATTGCTCAAGAAATAAGTCTATTTCCAGCAACAAATGGCCCAAAATAAACAGGATATACTTTGAATATGGATACCACCATATTAAAGGTGATATCTCAAAGGAAAGAAATTATAACTGATCATATTTTATTGTTCTATTTAAAGAAAAAACTATGTAGAAAATGGTGATATTATTGAAGCCAGCAAATTTAAAAGAAAAATAGTTTTCTTTCAATGTTGCCCATCATTTCATTCATGGTTCTTGCACTTAGTTAAATGTCTTAAGTAGAATTAACATTTTCAAAGTGATCCTTTTGAATTCGATTTTCCTACTAGACCTTCAAAATCACCATTTACTTAGAAAGAACTATATGTCTAAAATATTTCTTTAAATGAACGCTCAATTCTGAGGAACAACTTGAATCTACTACTTTATCATAAATGTAATTTACATATAGATTTCATATTCTTCTCTGTATTAACAATATAATCTAAAAATGCATTACAATGTTTGAAAGCTTATTTGTTCAAGTGCACTTTCTATTCGTACTCTATAATGCCATTCAGAGTAGTATTACAGGGTGGAAAACAAAAATTTCATTATTGATTAGAATACACGTTTAAAGGTCAGCTGTAGCAAAGCATTTTAAAACCTGATTATATTATGCTTGTTAAAGTTTCTGCACACCTTTGAATTTCCAAGTAATTATATTTAAACAATATATTGGCAGGAAAAATTATGGCTATGTTGCCAACTGTGACATTACTAGGTCATTTATAAGTTTATGGCATTTAAAGTTTCTCATGATTTCAAAGAAAACAAAAATTTAGGTTTATATTAATTTTAAAACTAATTAGGTAATTTTACATATTGTATTTCCTTTAGTAGAAAAGCTATATACATATTATATTTATATTATACATTTATATATTATGTATTTATAGTATATATTTATGTGTTATTTATATATACATATATTCAACTGATTATCAAAACTTTCAGATATTACATTTTTAAGTCTTCAAAATTATTAGATTTTTTGTTCCTTGCACAAATCTTCACGTATGTTCACCTTATCACCCCTATTTTCCAAAACAAGACCAATTTCTCAAGTATATTATTCTTGTAATTTCTTGTGTTTTTAAACTTATTGACATTATTCTCCTAGAGACAGATTAATGCTGTTTACTTAATCATTATATGAGTATTATTTTATAAAAGTATACAATTATTTTTACTAAACCATTTTATACACAATTTACACTAATTGAAATCTGTGACATCATGTGTCCTTTAAATTACTTCTCAATCTACATGCAACATTTTCATAAGATGTGACAAAAGTATAAATTAAAAAATAACTTCAATATTTTCCGAAATTCTAAGTATTTTGAGAAAGAAAGAAATCCAGAGTACATTAAATGAACTGGTTAAATTCAGTTTTACATGTCTTCAATCATCTCTAATGTCTGTCTGTGAAAAAAAAAATGGAATTAATATAATACTAGGATATAGATGTCCATAATAAAATAATCAAATGCATCATATTCAGAAAGATCAGTAGATTATCCTTTTGAGAACATTCTCAGGTATGTATAGCAAGGAAGATAGAGTTTACATCATTCAGTCATCCTTCTTTATCATGTCCAAATATCAGTTCCTCTGGAAATAAAAAATGGATCTAGGGTGCTTCTATAATTGTTCAAACCCTGTATAATTACGGTATAAATTTTTATGGCTAAGTCTATGGAATAAAGACCAAAAATATTTCCTTTCAAAAGAGTGATGTCTAGACCTAGTGTATAATATTCTCCTAACTCTGATAATAAATCCTTTTTAAAAGTTCACTGCAGGGGCACCTGGGTGGCTTAGTCAGTTAGGCGTCTGACTTCAGCTCAGGTCATGATCTCAGGGTTTGTGAGTTGGAGCCCCGCATGGGGCCCTGTGCTGGCAGTGTGCCACCTGCTTGAGATTCTCTCTTTATCTTTCTCCCTCCCTCTATCTCAAAAATAAATAAACATTAAAACAAAACAACAACAACAAAAAGAACCCAGTAGGTTTGTTTCCCTCTAGGAGCACATTTTTGAAAAGTTTAATAAAACACTAAATTTTTTTAGCAATCCACATCAAGGGAGAAAAAAGAAGAAGTATATCAGAAAACACATAGAACCTCAGCAATAAAGAAGTATATTCTAAATTTTTTTTTTCATTTATTTTTGAGACAGAGAGAGACAGAGCATGAGTGGGGGAGGGGCACAGAGCAAGGGAGACCCAGAATCAGAGGCAGGCTCCAGGCTCTGAGCTGTCAGCACAGAGCCAGACGCAGAGCTCAAACTCACAGACTGCGAGATCGTGACCTGAGCCAAAGTCGGGCACTTAGCCGACTGAGCCACTCAGACGCCCCAGGAAGTATTATATTCTAGAGATTATGGCCATGGTTTCCAGAGCCAGAACTCCTTGGTCCACATCTTAATTAATGTTATTGGATGTGTTATTAAACAAATTAGTTATCTTTTTTTAGAACTTAGTTAATTCATCTGTAAGGTAAGGATAATATTAGTTCTTAACTCACATTTTTTTAAATTTAAATGTGTGACTATGTGTAAAATATATGCCTGGCATAGAGTAAAACCTGTATATGTGTTTTCTCTTATTCAATAGATGATGAACTCCTAAAAGTCAGGGATTTTTGTGTGCTTTGTTCATGATTATATCCTCACACAGCACATGGTAAGTAGGATTTCATCAATATTTGTTAAAGGAACAACCGAAAATGTGGGAAGTTGTGGAGGCTGTGGTATCCCTCTCAAATTCTTCCTCAGCGCTGTAGAACTCACTGCCTCAGCTGCTGGGGGTGTGAGGGTTAAAGGCTTTCAGGAATGGCCTTAATAAAAAAGTTACTTTCTCATGG
This sequence comes from Puma concolor, assembly GCF_028749965.1. Lineage (NCBI taxonomy): Eukaryota > Metazoa > Chordata > Mammalia > Carnivora > Felidae > Puma > Puma concolor. The sequence goes on along the minus strand of NC_141670.1, from coordinate 178,731,339 downwards.
GCCCTTCCCACGTCGGCTGATCAATGCCAAGGCATATAGGCCATGTCCCCTTGCAGCAGAAAGGGACAATGATGAAGGGCCATTCTGGCACTGAACTCTCTGTGGAATCAGGATCAGTTAACCTCTTTGTTGAGACTGTACTGTGTTTCAACTTCTCACTGGACCGATCTTATTTCATCCATCCCCCCAACTGGTGTTGGTCTCTAAAGCACTCCTCAATAAACTTCCTATATCTCGATCTCCATGGTAGAATCTTTTTCCTGGGTAAGCAATGAAAAAGTAACTTTTTCAAAGACTACCCTCACATAAACCCTTCAGCTGTTTTATTATTACAATATATGTAACTAATATTAATCATTTGGCATTAAACCATTAGAAAAGATGAAAGAAGAGAAAAAGACTATGGCAGAAAACCTTGAGTTATTTTATATTATACATGTACACTAACAAGCAGTCAAAATGAGATAGGCTTTTCTTCCTTCTTCCACATTCCAAGGATCCATTGTAAGGAGTATTTATCTAAATTCAAATCTAGCAATATAGTAAAAAGTGAAATACTAAATCAGGTATGATTTATTGAATAAATAACAAGTTCATATAGCTTGGGAAGTCACACTACATGATTTTATCATTCCAACCGGTCAATAAAGAACCACCAAATTGTCACCTTGAGAAGCACATATTAAATCTCGACATCCATTACTGATTGAAAAACAAAAACGAAAACAAAACAAGACGAACTTACAAAACATTTACTACACTGTGATGGGAATTTGCTTTTGAAAAACACTAAAAAATATCTATTTGGACCCAAACCCTAATATCAGATCTATCAAGAAAAATATAGATTTTCTAATAAAGGCACATATAAGATAAATATGCTTAATGTAAATGTAAATGTCATGTAGCACTGTGCTTTGCGGTGGTCTCAGCCTACAGATAGCTAGCAATGCATCAGGGGCACTCACCTGGACCCAACTACTAGTGGTGAACCCCCCACAGAATTTCTGCAACCAGAGCCAAAGTTACGGCTGGCCCAGCCCTTTATGACTATTGTAAGCCACACCTCAGCAACAACCATGAAGGAACTTTGCAAACACAAGCTTTACTACTTACCAGTCCCAGAGGGTACACAACATGCTTGGGGCCACATGGTGAGATTACAGGTAGAGACAGTGAGAATGTGGACCCGGAGTTCTGTTTTTACGAGGGTCAAGTGTGGGGTGCCTAGCATTTTGCAGGTTCACTTTTTATTGATGAATTCAGGATTGATGAATCCTGAAAGCAGGATTAAAATGCAGAAAAGGAAAAGCGAGCAGTCAAATAGTTAAGTCAAACAGAGCTCTCTAAAAAAAACTTCATGGGTCCAACATCCTGGTTCCTTATCTGGTGTTTCTGGCAATGTGTTTATCCAAGATGGAAGTTTTTCAAGTGGAAGCTTTGGCGATCAAAAGGTAATATCAAGCACTCTCATTATAGTCAAAAAAAAGCTTACTGTCAAGTACTTACACTACACATTATTCTGGAAATTAACTCAAATACTTTTTTTTTTAATGAGGCATAAATTTTGAAAAAAAGACAGAATCCTCCTCTTCATCATTATCATTAAAATAATTCAATTGAAATACCCAAGACAGTAAGGTAAAATCTAGGATAACTATGAATTGACTTTAGTACAGTGACTGCAAAAGGATATTTTTTGATGATGGTCACTCAGTTGGAAAACAGTGCCAGCAAATTTCTCTATGCTATGTCATCATGTGAAACTAAAAAGAAGCTTCATTTAAAATGGAATTGGGAGGCCACAATGGGAGGGCTGTCACACCCACATCATGCATTGATGAACTCCATCAATTGCCTTCCCAAATGGAGCCTACGTTACTCCTCCATCAAGAGAAAGAGTTTCTCCTTGTCCAGCAACAAGCTCAACCAACAGTAATATAACTCAGTCAATGAGAAACAGGTACCACCCTGAACTCTCACTTTCCTCCATTGTATTTTTGTTCAAAGCGGCCCCTCCCAATGTCCTTCTTTTCTCTAGAAAATTCCTCTCCCCTTATCTCTGGACTTGATTATGGTTTAACGTAGCTTTCATGTCCCAAATTGCAATTCCTCTGCTATTCCCCAGTAAACCCATGTTACTAGTAAAATAACTGGTTGTTTTATTGTTAGGTTGATACAAATAACAAGATAAACATTTAGTTTGATAAATATACAAAGAATTTAAAACAAAAATATATTCTTGTGATTAGACTTATCACCTGCTGTTATATTTGTATAAGAATTTCTTTTTCCTTTTCTTTATTAGGACAAGACATCTGATATCCAACTCTGTTATTTATATATGTTTAAAATACATATTTTACAATATATATAGTATGGTTTTATATATATATCCATATATAATATGGTTATATATGTTTAATACGTATGTTATATATGTTTCATGCATATATATATCCTGCATACATGCCCCAAACCCACTTAAGACTATGGCTACAAGATCCATGCAAACAGATGCTAATTATTCTTTTTATTCCTCAGAAAATATAGAGGTCACTATACATTCTTATCATATGAATGAACAATACAGACCAAATACAGGAATAATATAATATTATTAAACGTTGGTCTGATACTATCAAAAAATCATAAATTTTTATTTTACAGTTTTCAAATGCTCAGGCATGGGTAGTTGGTACAGGAAAATATGTTCCTCTAAGCAGTTTTAAGCTCAAGGTAGTGCAACCTTTACACTAGAGTGTTTACCTGACTTCCAGCGAAAACATAGGTTCAAACAAATGTTTTGCACCTGCAGAGAAGAAAAGGCCCAAATGAAGCTCTAACTATCATGGCAAAAGGGACAAAGGGCTATGTAGGGCAATCCTGACTCCTGGGCTCTCCGTGTGCTCCAGAGTAGATTAAATGCTTGAAAAGGAAGAATATGTTTTGGCAGCATTGCTAGATCTATATCCCTAGGGCAAAATTGAAGACATAGTTGCATTCAATACAGACATAGATCTCCAGAAAGATATTTTCATAAGCAAGCATTGCAGGCATTCAGCTGTGCGTGCCAAGAATATCTCGGGAAACAGAGCGCAGGTCTGGAATGAACATGCTGGCATACAGAGGAGACGGTTGAAACAGTAAGTGCTTCAGTGACACCCAAAGCAGCAGGAGATGACAACAATGGTAGTATCAGCAGCAAAAAAAGGGCTATTTTTCCATTTATAAATGCAATTGAACATATGGCTAGCTTAATTAGGACTTTTCTCATTAACTCAGAATAGGCAGCCTCCATTGAAGCACCCTCGAAAGAGAATCTGCATGAATAACGATCTATAGGTTTGCAAAAAGACCATTTAATAAGTTGGAAACCAAGAAGTCAGCTATGAGCATCTGTGCAACATTTGCTTATTTTTACCATATTTAGTCACTCTCTGCTGTGTACCAACAGCCCTCGAGCCACATTCAAAGCTCCCATTGATAAGAATGGTTCATTTAATGCCACCTTCGCAGAATCTGCCTGTAGTTAGAAGTTGAAGCACCATTAAAACACAGAAAAATATCAGCAGAGCTGTATGCAAAGAAAGCACGCATTTGTACGTTGTAATTATGTTAGAGTTACAGGTGAAAGATGAAAAATAAATGTGGAGTTTTCCAATAAGGAACCTGACACTGACAGAATGGGTTCCTTTTCTCCACCACAAATAAAATGAAAGTGAGATTGAAATTAACCCGAGAACCTCTTGCACCACAGATGCACATTCGGAAGAGAGCATAATTCTTTGGAATTGACCCTTGTTTTGTGCTTCTTTGTGTACCTAACATCAGGATTTGGAGCAAGGCGGGGATGGGAGGCCAAATCAAGGAGCAGGTACTTAACATGTCTGGATAAATGTGAACAAAGAAGCAAAGGTGGGCTATGCTTTTGTTCAAAATTTAAAGATGCAAATAAGAAATTAGGACAGGAAGTTAAGGGCCCAGACTTCAGGATTAGAAGAACTGGTTTCAAATATCCATTACTCCACTTCACCTTAGACAAATTACTTACCTTCACTTAGCTCATTTCACAGTCAATAAGATGGATGTGTTAACATTACTCTGCCTCAGGGGGTGGGCGTGAATGGTAACCATGACAATGCGTTTAAAGCATTTTAGCAACACATCTACTACTGAGACCAGCTCCACAAATACAGGACGTTTTGAGTAAGAACACATTGATTTTAGTGCTTAAATTATGTGTATTTGAAGCCCAATGCTTCTTTGTATTTTATTTATGTAGATGGAGCCACAAACTCAATTGTTTTGAACCAGATTATCCTGATTTGTTTTAAAATTATCAAAATTGGCTAGTGTACTTGTTAAAAACCCAGGTTCTCAAGGTCTTCCCTGGGAGATTTCAGTTTAGTAGAAATAGGGAAGGGCGTGGAAATCTGGCACATTTTGGAAATACAAGCCACGTGGCTAGAAATTAAACACAATGGAAGTAAACCTTTCTCAGTGCCTTGTAACAAAACAGGTAATAACCTGGAAATGATACATAAGGTCATTTTGTTTCTTCATGTTTCTTTTTTTTTCTTTTTTTTTTTAAGTTTATTTATTTTTGAGAAAGAAAGAGAGAAACAGTGACAAAGGAGCAGAGAGAGGGCAAGACAGAATCCCAAACAGGCTCCATGCTGTCAGCAGCAGAGCCCAACACTGGGCCGGAACCCAAAAACCAGGAGATCATGTCCTAAGTTGACCTGAGCAGAGATCAAGTCAGATGCTTAACTGACTGAACCACCCAGGTGCCCCTGTTTTTGTTTGTGTTTTAAAATAAAGACTGTGTTTTCATAGAAGAAGTGAGCAGCAATGATCCATAAATAACAACAACAGCAGCAACAATTATTCTAAGGCAATCTGTCAATAATGTCTAAGTAACTCAGTAAACATTTTCTAAATTTACCTAAGTTTCAAGCCGGAGACCATGACATTAACTTGATTTTCCAGGCTGTTCAGAAATTTATGAAGTAATATAATGAGCACTGGCTTAAGATTATTTTTGTTGTTGTTAATTAGTGCAACTTACTACACGCAATTTGCATCGGGAGTATTTTAGGTATTTGTTTCTCCTTCAAAGAACTAAAGGATTGCTTAGTTTCAGTTATGAAGAACAAGTATTTAGTATTTACTTAAACCTTTAAGAAATATGAAGAAATAAGGCCTCCCACTCTTGATTTCAGCTCAGATCATGATCCCAGGGTCATGGGATGGAATCCCGCATAGGCTCCAAACAGAGAGTGGACTCTGTTTAGGAGTCTCAATCTCTGTCTCTGCCCCTCCCCCACTCACACGTGTGTGTGTGTGTGTGTGTGTGTGTGTGTGTGTGTGTGTGTGTGAGCGCACGCGCGCGCTCTCCCTCTCTCTCTCTTTCTCAAAATACCCCCCCCCAAGGAAAACAAAAAACAAAAAACAAAAACCGCTGAATATCTGAGTTTGAAATTAGGGCGTGAAGTTCCTAGTATATATTTAATAAAATGTCTCAATCCTTTGACATTCATTTGACCTTACTAAATTTTATTCTTGTTGGTGCCACGACCATGTTGTCGTGCTTAACTTTTGTGTGGCTTTAGCAGAGCCAAAACGCCTTCTCTTCACTCTTCTTCAAGTAAATAAAACACAGTGAAATATTTCAAAAATATTTTTTGAAGTTCCAAGTGAATAAAAAATTGGGGCTTACAAATATAAAGTTCTTAATATACCGTAAACAAGTTGCTTTTCGGGGTTTCCCTACTTTTCTTATTCTCTCTGGACTATAAGCTATGTGGAAAGAGACCTTCACTTCCAATTTGTGAATCTATTGTTCCAAAGCAGAAACAATTTAGCATTCTCTCCTGAGCCATGATCATTGAAATTCAGATATCTTCAAATACAAAATCTATAATAATGAAGCCTCTCTTTGGCTTCCCAAGGCCTTACTTCTACTTACTAACTTACTTCTAGTGTCAAATCTGCATATAAACTCTTAAAAAAGAAATTTATGCCAGATACTATCGGTTAACTATGGAATTTTAGATGACATTATAATTCTTTCCACAGTGCTAGTTTCTAATTCTCTATTTCTTACTGTGTATGTGTGTGTGGTAAATTGCACCAATAAATTGTGAAGGCCTTAAAGGAAGAGCCATTTTATTATAAATTTTCTGGCACTGTCATTTTTAAAAATGGGTTGAAGGTCATTAAATAAAATTATGAAGGCAAATTTAGCAACGAAGAAACTTCCCTTTTGTATCACCAAGGTAGGCTGTAAGTATTATGTCTTTCCTTGTATATATTTCCTAACCTTTTCAATGGAAGACAACTCTCATGGGCTTTTCATGTTTCTGCACACCTTGGAGCAGAGGTACTGATTTAAATTTGTTCCAGACTATTTTTTTCAAGGAGGTTTATATAATGAACAGACTTGATGCAGAGATAATATATCCCTCCAGAGCAAAGGGCAGGCATGCTTACCTCCATTTTATAAAAGATGGATCTGAGTTCCCTAATCTCAGGGTCTTTTTCTCATAATGAAACTCACAACGTGTGCGGGAATCCTCTGGCCCACTTTGCATGGCCCTATAGAAATTGCCGGTCAGAAGACCAATGCAAAATGATGATACATTGGCTACTGCCACTGCTGGGACTAATCGATTGTCTTTTTCTCTGACCCTGGAGACTCTTGTCTTCTTCCAGCATCTATGAAAACATGGATATTAACTTGGCTTGCAAATAAGGTAAAATCTAAAATACTTCACAGTTCTTGACAGATGGAGATAATTTCTTTTGTATAACTGCCTTTTAGTTATCTTAACTATATGCTGTGCAATATGCCCTGAAGATCTAAAGTTCATGGGAATCCTGATATTAATGGTGTTATGAGAAGGGAGAATTTAAAATGCTCAATTATTTTTGTTGTTGTAAAATATGTACTTTGATTTCCAAAATCAAAGATTTTTAAGTATGAAAAAGCACATTTAACATGACAACAAGATCCTTGTAATATATGGATATTCCTGCAAATGAATTTTCATCTGTTTGGCTCTAGTCTCCTTCTAATCTACCTGTATCTCCTTTTGATTCTAATCATATATGATTGCTCTCAGGGGGAAAAGCTCCACTTTCTTTCTACTAAGTCATTTTTTTTTCCTTTTTCTGAATGAACTCTATACAAGTAGTAATTCTAAGTCACATATCAAGCAGCAAAACTGATGAGTGGTGAGGAATTAAGGTTATAAAAAGTTCCAAGAACTAAAATTCTTAGTTTAGATACTAGTAGGGGGAAAAAGAGATAGAGAAGATTAAGATTTTCCAAGCTGGTCAGGGAGCTGATCAGATTCAGGACAAACAGCATTAGCACAGTGTTTGTGGCTCAAAGATAAGAATTAGTGTGAGAAGGAAGAGAGATTAGGGAGGGGAGAGAGCCATGCCAGAGCATTACTGGGACTGTCTTCCCTTCGTCTTATTTATTTAGTCTCCAACAGCCTATCAAATTCCTTATGTATATTTAAAAAATATATAACCTGTGCCTTTTTTTCCCATCTTTGAGAAACCACGCTTCCCCAACCTGACTGGTACACAGCTCTCCTTAAACTCGGAACAAAGCCATCTACAAACTCTGACTTTTTGCCTTGATTAAAAACAGGATCACCTCATTAGAATCATCCATAACTCATCTTTTCCATCTCTCATTACAGGATTTTCACTTCTCGTTGATATTTTCTCATTTTCCTTTGAGTGTAGACTCTGCTTAATACACCATTTCCTCGGGTTTATAAACAGGGATGCTCAATGTTCCTTTCTGTCTGATTCGTTACTAGCCTCAGAGGGACACCGACAATGATCCCTAATTCTTTTGAACCCTCTCCCAGTGCATACTGCTAAATGCCCACGATACTGTGGTGCCTTCAGGAGATTATTTCCCTGCTGCCTCACTTCTGAGATTCTTCATTTACATGGTGCCATGTAAAAGATATGTTATGGCTTGTTGGTCATATTTCTTTTTACTCGTTTTGGTCCTCCTGATTATTTTTGCCATTATCACTAGAAACAATTCCCATGCGAGAAGGAAGGAGATACATGGGGTAGTGACATTTTAACTTAACACCACCAGACAGTATTTTCAAAGCTAAAATCAACAGAGTTGATGCCAAGAAGAATTAACATGTAGCTCAATATTATCCTCCATGGGAAGAAAGCCAAGAGAGTGATGTGGCTTGCCAAAATTCTGTAACCTTTTAATATGAGCACTGTCTTTCATTGGTATTATTTTTGCAGGGAAAAATAATCACAAACTCACTTTATGAGAATAGTTTGTCTCCTGGGAAATGTAGAATTAAAAGGAAAAAAAAGAGCTGTATTGTAATCTTATACTGAATATTACCTTTCCACTTTATTTGAAAACCATTTTTTTTCCGAATACATACTTTTTGCAACACTTTGGCAATAAGTTGGGCACACAGATAGATTTGATAGGTTAAGAGGCATCATAAAAGGTGACACTGGTTAAACTGCTTAAACTGGTTTGCAAATGTCAACTCTCCACATGTCTCCCAATGCTAAATTCCACGGCAGTGTTTGGTAGATTAAAATTGGCCTTTGTTTCTTTTGTTGTACAGAGTTGTTTATCTTGATGAAGTCCCAAGAGGTCACATTTGCTCTTGTTTCCGTTACCTTCTGTGAGGTGACTAGTCAGAAGTTGTTCCTACCGAGCCCAAAGAGGTTGCTACCTGTGTCCTCCGAGAGGATTTTGATGTTTTCCTGTGTCACATTTAGTTATTTCATCTATATGATTTCACTCATACGTGGAATTTAAGAAACAAAACAGATGAACATGGGAAGCAGGGGGTGGGGGGGGGAGAAGAAAGGGAAAAAAACCACAAGAGATTTTTAATGATAGAGAACAAACTGAAGGTTGATGGAGGGAGGTGGTGGGACATAGGCTAGATGGTGATGCCTTAAGGAGGATACTTGTGATGAGAACTGGGTGATGTATGTAAGTGATGAATCAGTGAATTCTACTCCTGAAACCAATATTGTACTGTATGTTAAATAAAAAAAATAATAATAAAAATGCTCATTATGGAAAATGACATTGACAAATGTCAGAAATTGACATTGAAATTGACAAATGCTATATTAGAGCTTTTTAAGTTTATTTTATCCTAAAGAGCTGGTTTACTGCAACACAGCTGTTTACAACTAAAGATATAAACATAAAATCATGAATTATTATTAAACCTCAGATGTTAGATATTCTGTTCAAAATGCCATCTCTGACTTAAGCTTAAGGAAGTCTACACAGAGGTATCAGACTGTGAGTTCAGTGTAGACATCAGTTGGTGCTTAATAATTCCTATTCTAGCAGTTCCTACTCAGATCATTGCTAAGTAGAAAGAAAGAAAGAAAGAAAGAAAGAAAGAAAGAAAGAAAAGTAATAATAGAAGTATTAGAGTCGACCATATGGGTATGCAGAAGTTCTATTCTCTACTTAACAATAGAAATTGAACAAAACCAAGAGACTTGAAGCACTGTTCTAATGTTTTATTTTCCCATTTTTATTCATTGTTTAATATGTATTTTTGAGAGAGAGAGAGAGACAGAGAGAGAGAGGGAGACACAGAATCCGAAGCAGGATCCAGGCTCTGAGATGTCAGCACAGAAACCAGTGCCGGGTTTGAACTCACAAACCGTGAGATCATGACCTGAGCTGAAATCAGTTAAGACTGAGCCACGCAGGTGCCCCCACATTTTTATTCTTTTAAAATATTTTGATTTGACCTGAAAAACTGTTTTCAAATTATCATATATTACAGTTTTTTTTTTTTTTTAATTTTGGAATACAGTGTGTTTTTTCCAAAGAAAGTTTGTCAGGTATGTAAAAATTACTTAATCACAACTTATTAAAACACCACATAATTTTGGTTAGCATTCTATATCTCAAAGTTTTAATCCATTCCCATAAAATCTAATGGTTTATTTGGCCCATGGCATAAAATCCATATTATAAAATATAGTTCCACGTTCTTTCCTCCATGGCATGTATACAAGTTAATAACTATATATTTGTGTAATTCTTAGCCAATATTTTTCTCTCACAGGGGAGGGGCTAATTCTGTTTCTCTTACTCTTATATCTCAAGAAGTGACACATTTCTGACAAATAATAAATAATTTTTGAAAGAACAAATAACTGAACTGAAAAATAAGCAAATATCTTTAATATAGTCTAAGCATTCTTCTCATTTCTTTCTCCAAAATAATTTTCTCTAAATAGAGCAGTTTGATGATTCCCAAATTACCTTTTACTTTGCACTCTATATACTTTTAATCTTTTTCTTGTCTCTGCTTGGAATGCTTATCCTCTATCTAGATTACCTGGTGAATGCCATGCATTTGTAATTGTTGGTTCTCTGATACCTTCCTTGGTAAAGTGGGCCAAAACAAAATTCATTTCTCTATCATTTGTTTACTTAGATCTTGTTGCAAAACATTAAGAATAATAAATAAGGTTAAATTAAGCTAACGGTATTCAATAGCACAAAAATGGAATCATGTATATTGACTGGAGTGTATATTAACTTTTCCATGTGTCTCTGCCTGTTTTAATTAACAACTTAAAAAGTGGATTGAGTTACCATGTCCTTCTATTTTCTAGCCTTTTTTTTTTTCTGTAGTGTTTTAGCTGCTTTAATTATTGCTGATCACTGACCTGAAGCAAAGAAGCAATTTTCTTGTAAACGTACTAATTACCAACTAAGTGCTTGGTATTTGGGGCATAGAAAGCAAGGAAGAAGTGCAAGAGTTAAGATGCTAATAATGAGTGCTTAAATATGTAGCATTTCTACTTTGAGAGACCAGATACTATGTTTCAATGTGAATTTCACAAACAATCTTTATTTACTTGCAATATTCTATCAAAACAATACTATTACAGTGTGTGGCTACCCTGAGTCACATTTTTAAATGTGTCACACTGTTAAAATAATGTGGGACAAATAGACCACTTAAATTCCGTGTTATTATTGGTCACTGTAAGTGTTATTGTTAAGGAGAAAAAAAGAAAGACAGGGAAATTAGAGATTTATGATCATGTTATGTAAAAGCTCTCAAAGTATTTTAGTCTAACACTATAGAATTTTATCAGACTTTAGTATTATATTATTCTATCCAATATGAATATCCAATCTGAAAAAAAAGATTAAAGTTTTCATCGAATGCATAGTCACTCAGAATATATAAAAGAAGATAAGGTTTAGCATGTGTTTCTAATTAGATGTTTATAACATACAAAAAAAATTATTTAAAATTAGAAGGCACTTTGGCAGCCATCTAATCCTAACCAAAATCATTATAACACCAAAAGTTATATTTATTTACTTTTAATTTTATTTATTTATTTTGAGAGAGAGAGCACACACACACATGATCAAGGGAGGGGCAGAGAGAAGGAGAGAGAAAAAAATCCCCAAATCCCAAGCAGGTCTGTGCTATCAGCACAGAGCCCGACTCTGGGCTTGATCTTACAACGGTGAGATCATGACCTGAGCTGAAATCAAGAGTTGGATGTATCAGACTTTTTGATATGATGCAGTGAAGAAATTGCTTCACTGCGACTGGGGAGTGCTGCTTAACAAGGGTTGCAGGGGTGCCTTTTGCAAGGTCTGGGTTTGTGCTGTTGGATAACATGAAGGGTCTAAGGGAAACAGACTAGACTGAATTCTGTTTCTGAGGCAGGAGTAGAAGAGAGTAATAATCAAAGACAGGGTAATGTCATGAGGTACGAGCAGTGGAGTAATTGGGTAGCCATAGTAATGGATTAAAAAAAATCATTGGTAAGAAAGAAACTATTACTCAAAAAGGGGGTTCATATGGTATTTTACAACTGCTGTATGACTTTGGGAGAAACAAGGCTTCTTTTTAACTTTGCTTCTAACTGTACCTTTGTCCATCCTCCCAGACTGATTTTAAAGGTAGGGCTACTCTGTTTCTTACTCAGTCCAAGCTTATTTTCACTCTTTGTGTACTTAAAAGTTTTATATTCTTTTATCACCATAAATGAGTGATACTCTTAGTCTGTTTAGGCTGCTATCACAAAAAAAAAAAATACTATGAACTGAATGGCTTATAAAGAACAGAAATCTATTTCTCATAGTTTGGAGACTGAGAATTCCAAAATCTTGGTGCCAACAGATTTGGTGTCTGGTGAGCCCCCACTTCCTAGATGGCTGTCTTTCCACATTGGAAGGGGCAGAAGGGGTAAGGTTGCTTTCTAGGGTTATATCCTCATTACCTAATCACCTCCAAAGACCCCATCTCCCAATACTGTCATTTTGAAAGTTAGGATTTCAGCATGGGAATTTTGGGGGCAAGGGAGGGCATAAACATTTAGATCATAGCACATTCCTATATAAATGTTGGTTATTGTAAGCAATGATTTTTTTTTTTCTTTAAAGACAATCCCCCTACTGTATTAAAGTTTCTGAGGGATCAGAAGTCTAGCTATGGCTTAAGTGGGCCCTCTACTCAATCTCCCAAACCAACGCTCAAAGTGTAGTTCAGGATGTGACCTCATCTGAAGGCATGAGTGGGTGACTGAGGAAAAATATGCTGCTAAGTTCATCCAAGTTGTTGTCAAAATTGATTTCCTTGTGGCTGTGGGCTCCACATTTTTTTCTGGCTATAGTAGGAGGCCACAATCAGATCATTAAGCCACCTAAAATTCTTAAGGCTGCTAAAGTTCGTTGACATATGGATGTCTCAATGTAGCCACTTACTTTATTAAGCCTGCAAGGTGAATCTCTGGCTCTTGGCCATGTAATATAACTTAATTATGATAGCAATATAGTATTGCTTTGCCGTATTCTGGTAGAAGAAAGAGGCAGGCCCTATTTGCACTCAATGGGAAGGAAATACAGAAAAGCATAAAAACCAGGAAGTGAAAATAATTGGAGATTAACTTACAATGACTAATGTCTCCACAATGACTAATGTCATATTTTATAGTGTGAAGCAAAACTCAATATGAATAGTGTTAGTACTACTCAATGACATCCATATTTTTCTTTCATCTACATTCTTTATTCACTTCATATAATTTTTTTCTATAGACATCAAACACCTGAAGGCAAGCTGTTTTAATGCATTCAATTTTATTTGAAATCTATTAAAACTATTGACTTTTCACTTTGCATCTATATTTTTATATAAAAGTCCATGTTGCTCTCAGAGAATATTAAACAGTTCTTCAAGAACATGACTGTAACTTCCATAATCTGTTACACTGAAACTGGTTTCCTTTGGCCTTCCATCTCATTCATTATCTAAAGATGTGTTTGCTTTGCAATTTCATAAAAGTGAAAAAAAAATGTTTGCGTATACATCTATCCATCATCCATCTCTTAGCTGAAATACTGTGTTGAAAATATTTCCCTATGTTACTTTGTTGTTGGAAATATGTTTAAAAGCTATATTGAATTGTAACTTTTAGTCTTAGAAAAGTCCCCGAGGAAATGATAGTGATATTGGCTATTGTCTAGATAGCTAAAACATCGCTAATTTTGAAGCAACTATTTTAAAAAATGAGTAACTGTTGACAGGTAATTACAACTTTTCAACACCTAATTAGGAATGTTGTCACAGAGGTATCTTTTCCTTCTTTTAGCCACACAAAGTATCTCTTTCATTATAGTGTCTGGTGTACAGCCAATACTATAGAAACTGCTCTGTAGGTTCAACAAACAGTTGTTCAAAAGAGTCTCAGCACAAACAAGTTCGTGTGAATACACAGTGATACACATATTCTTTGACTGATTCAGAGATCTTGGATTTTACTTAAACATATATATTTGAGGGGCGCCTGGGTGGCGCAGTCGGTTAAGCGTCCGACTTCAGCCAGGTCACGATCTCGCGGTCCGTGAGTTCGAGCCCCGCGTCAGGCTCTGGACTGATGGCTCAGAGCCTGGAGCCTGTTTCCGATTCTGTGTCTCCCTCTCTCTCTGCTCCTCCCCCGTTCATGCTCTGTCTCTCTCTGTCCCAAAAAATTAAAAAAAAAAAAAATATATATATATATATTTGAAATGTAATTGTTCTTCTCTTAAGGGAAATCATTCCAAGAAGACATCATAAAGCACACTAAGAGAATGTTGCATTTTTGTTGTATATTTTTATATAAGGCAATCATTTCATCAGGATGACCTCATCAGAATGTTAAGAGAATTATTAGCTTTGCATATCGAACCCTAGTTATTCAAAGAAGTATCTTCAGGAGTTAGAGATTAAAAACACTCTGTGGGGATGTAACCAAGCCCCAGCACCATTTGAACCAAAGGAGCTCCACGTTTACATTCTATCAATCTATGATTATTGATCCATCAATTGATCAATCAATATGGTCAGTTCTTCAAAAAGTTTTCAGCTCTCCTTGAATTAACTTAGACTTTTGAAAAACCTGTTCTAATTGGCATACAGATGTATTGTTTATTTAAAAGTACTGAACAACCTGTTCTAAAAGCCACATGAAAATAGAAAGGATCCAAATAGCATAGAAAATCTTAAAAAAAAGAATAGATCGAGTCCCTATTCTAGTGCATGTCAAAGTTTATTTTAAAGGAACAGTAATTAAGTCTCAAACAAAGAAGGGCAGAAGCCAAAGGACTCTGAACACCAGAGTCTGGGAGGAAAAGAGAGTGAATCTACCAGGAAGAAAATGGGGAAGCTGGAGAGAAGATGGGTGGGTGACTGTGAACTGGGGAAGGTAAAAGAAGGCCGTGTGGGCACGGAGGCGAGGGACCCCCTTCTGCGCAGAGACAAAGGGAAGAGAAACAGCGGCGAGGGAAATGCAGGACTGTGTCTGGACACGAGAAAGACCTCGGACTGAGGCTGAGAGGGATCCGATCTCTAACTGTGCGGCTTTCTTCAGACTGGGGCCTGCTCCCTGTATGCGCCCCTGGGGAGGAGGGGAGCCAGGGGCCTGGGTGCGGTGGTAGGTGAGGGGCTCAGTTCGCAACTGGAGAAAGTGGTTCCCTCCCTGGAGGGCTGCACAATAGCACAGAACCTGCTTGGGTCCGCACCCCCCCCCCCCCCCCCCCCACTGGCACAGTGGCTGGGCCTAGGGCGAAGTCTGCAGGAGGAAAAGACTGCCGTCTCCCTGGAGTGCATGGGAAAAGACAAAGCCTGCCTGCGTCTGCCACCCTGGGGGCTCACCTAGCAGAGGGCGGTGGCTCAGTCCTCAGTAAGAGAAGGCGGTCCTCCCTGAAGTGCCGGGGCACAGGCAAAGCCAGCTGGGACCACATATCGGGAGGCAGTGAGGCGCTTCCCCACTGCCAGAGCGAACAGAGCAGGATTTTGAATCCTAGCCAAGCTGAGGGTCAGCGGAGTTGGTGGAGCGGGAAGGACCACCCCGTCTGCACCCAAGGCACGGTGAGGACGACTCAAATGGAGTCCACCAGGTCCGGCTCCATGGAGAAGAGACTGGGAGATCACCATTCCCCACCCCCGCGCCCCCACCACCACCAAGGCGGTGCCTCAGAGATCACTCCCAGGCCCATAGTGGAGGTGGGTCCAGACTACACCAAACCACACCCCTTGGCGTATTCACCTGAGCGGCACAGACCCTGCAGAAAGCTCCTCCCAACAAGACCTGCAGCATTGCCTGCATTAACTCTAGGTCAATTCTGGATATATAGATATATTCTCCCTCCCTCTGCTCCCATTTCTCTTCCTTATCTTTTCCCTCACCTAGGCCGGTTGCTCTGGTTATTGGTCTGTCTAAACAGGCATATTTCATCCATTGTCCTGATACATGTTTACACCTCCTGCTTTACACTCCTTTGTCTCACTATATATATATATATATAATCACGTCATATAGTTTCTCTCTCTGGGTAACTTTATCTTCCTTTCGTTTTCCCTGCCTCCTTCTTTATTTTCTTTCTGTCTCTCCAGGTTAAGCCTTTTAGTCTCTCTGCCTAATCAATGCTTATTTTTTCTTCCCAATGCTCCTGTCCTTTCTCTCGTTGTCTGTGCTCTTCCATTAGCCCCGCCTCCACCCTCTTCTTTACATGTAGTAGGTGTTTTGGGGTTTTTTGCTTTTAGTCTTCAGGTTTTTGTTTTTGTTTATTTGTTTGTTTGTGTTATTTGTTTGTGTGTTTGTGTGTTTTTGTCTCCTGTTTGTCTAGCTGTTTTCCTTTAGAGGGCTACTCCAAGGAACAAATCAAAGCACACCTGGTGGAGGGTTCAAAATATTACTATGAGTAGGGTAATAAAGTAACCAAAGTCACAAAAAAAAGAGAGCAAGCAACAATCCCCAAAAAAACACTTCCTGAAGGGCCAGGCCCTGGACAGTGTATGACCCTCATTTAATATAGCAGTGCTGGTAGGTGCAGAACATACAACAAGCTTTTAAAATGCGTAAGGGACAGAAAACTGGCCAAAATGATGAAACGGAAGAATTCTCCTCAAAAGAAATTCCAGGAAGTAGTGACAGCTAATGAATTGATCAAAACCGATTTAAGCAATATAATGGAAAAATAATTTAGAATAATAGTCATAAAATTAATTACCGGGCTTGAAAAAAAGCATAGAGTACAGCAGAGAATCTATTGCTACAGAGATCAAGCAGCTAAAAAATAGGCATGATGAATTAAAACATGCTATAAATGAGGTGCAAAATAAAATGAAGGTGGCCACAGCATGGATTGAAGGGGTAGAGGAAAGAATAGGTGAATTAGAAGATAAAATTATGGAAAAAGAGGAAGCCGAGAAAAAAGAGATTAACAAAATCCAGGAGTACAGGGGAGAATTAGAGAACTAAGTGATGCAATCAATTGGAACAATATCTGTATCATAAATTCCACAAGAAGAAGAGAGAGGCAAAGGGGCTGAAGGTATACTTGAACAAATCATAGCTGAGAACTTCCTTGATCTGGGGAAGGAAACAAGCATTGAAATCCAAGAGGCACAGAGAACTCCCCTCAGATACAACTTGAATCTATCTGCACAACATATCGTACTGAACCTGGCAAAATACAAGGATAAAGACAGAATTCTGAAGCAGCTAGGGATAAACGGGCCTTAACATACAAAGGTAGACACATAAGGGTGGTAGCAGACTTATCTACTGAAACTTGGCAGGCCAGAAAGGAATGGCAGGAAATCTTCAATGTGATGAACAGAAAAAACATGCAGCTGAGAATCCTTCATCCAGCAAATCTGTCATTTAGAATAGAAGGGGAGATAAAGGTCTTCCCAAACAAACAAAAACTGAAGGAATTCATAACCACTAAACCAGGCCTATAAGAGATCCTAAGGGGGACTCTATGAGTGAAATGTTGCAAGGATCACAATGTACCAGAGACACCACTACAAGCGTGAAACCTACAGATGTCACAATGATTCTAAACACATATCTTTAAATAATAACACTGAATGTAAATGGACTAAATGTTCCAACCAAAAGACATACGGTATTAGAATGGACAAAAAAACAAGACCACTCTATTTCCTGTCTATAAGAGACTCATTTTAGGCCTGAGGACACCTTCAGATTGAAAGTGAGGGGATGGAGAACTATCTATCATGCTACTGGAAGCCAAAAGAAAGCTGGAGTAGCCATACTTATATCAGAGAAACTAGACTTTAAAGTCTGTAACAAGAGATGAAGAAGGGCATTACATAATAATTACAGGGTGTCTCCATCAGGAGGAGCTAACAATTATAAATATCTATGCACCAAATTCGGAGGCAACCCAAATATATAAAATAATTAATCACAAAGAGGTTAGAATGGGAGAGAGCCAAAACATAAGAGACTGTTAAAAACTGAGAACAAACTGAGGGTTGATGGGGGGTGGGAGGGAGGGGAGTGTGGGTGATGGGTATTGAGGAGGGCACCTTTTGGGATGAGCACTGGGTGTTGTATGGAAACCAATTTGACAATAAATTTCATATATTAAAAAAATAAATAAATAAAATAAATAAAAAAATAAAATAAAAAAATTAATCACAAATATAAGCAACCTTATTGATAAAAATGTGGTAATTGCCAGGGACTTTAATACTCCACTTACAACAATGGATAGACCATCTAGACAGAGAATCAATAAAGAAACAAGGGTCCCAAATGATGCATTGGATCAGATAGACTTGACAGATATATTTAGAACTCTGCATCCCAAAGCAACAGAATATACTTTCTTCTCGAGTGCACATGGAACATTCTCCAACATGAATCACATACTGGGTCACAAAACAGCCCTTAATAAATATGAAAGAATTGAGAGCATACCATGCACACTTTCAAATCACAATGCTATGAAACTTGAAATCAACCACAGAAAAAAGTCTGGAAAACCACTAAATGCATGGAGGTTAAAGAGCATCCTACTAAAAAATGAATGGGTCAATCAGGCAATTAGAGAAGAAATTAAAAAATATATGGAAACAAATGAAAATGAAAATACAACAATCCAAACGCTTTTGGATGCAGCAAAGGTAGTCCTGAGAGGAAAATACATTGCAATCCAGGCCTATCCCAAGAAACAACAAAATTCCCAAATACAAAATCTAACAGCACACCTAAAGGAAATAGAAGCAGAACAGCAAAGACACCCCAAACCCAGCAGAAGAAGAGAAATAATAAAGATCAGAGAAGAAATAAACAATATAGAATTAAAAAAAAACTGTAGAACAGATCAATGAAACCAAGAGTTGTTGTTGTTGTTGTTGTTGTTGTTTTTTGAAAAAAATAAACAAAATTGATAAACCTCTAGCCAGGTTTCTCAAAAAGAAAAGGGAGAAGACCCAAATAGATAAAATCATGAATGAAATTGAATTATTACAACCAATCCCTCAGAAATACAACCAATTAACAGGGAATACTATAAAAAATTATATGCCAACAAACTGGACAACCTGGAAGAAATGGACAAATTCTTAAACACCCACACACTTCCAAAACTCAAACAGGAATAAATACAAAATTTGAACAGACTAGTGAAGAAATTGAACTAGTGAAGAAATTGAATCAATTATCAAAAATCTCCCAACAAATAAGAGTCCAGGACCAGATGGCTTCCCAGGGGAATTCTACCAGACATTTAAAGCAGAAGTAATACCTTTCCTTCTCAAGCTGTTCCAAAAAATAGAAAGGGAAGGAAACTTCCAGACTCATTCTATGAAGCCAGCATTTCTTTGATTCCCAAACCAGATAGAGACCTAGCAAAAACAAAGAGAACTACAGGCCAGTATCCTTGATGAATATGGATGCAAAAATTCTCAAGAAGATACTAGCAAATCGAATTCAACAGCATATAAAAAGAATTATTCACCATGATCAAGTGGGATTCATCCTTGTGTTGCAGGGCTGGTTCAATATTCACAAATCAATCAATGTGATACATCACATTAATAAAAGAAAAGAAAAGAACCATATGATCCTTTCAATTGATGCAAAAAAGCATTTGACAAAATTCAGCATCCTTTCTTAATAAAAACCCTCAAGAAAGTCGGGATAGAAGGAATATACTTAAATATCATAAAAGCCATTTATGAAAAGCCCACAGCTAACATCATCCTCAATGGGGAAAAAGTGAGAGCTTTCCCCCTGAGATCAGGAACACAACAGGGATGCCCACTCTCACCGCTGTTGTTTAACATAGTGTTGGAAGTTCTAGCATCAGCAATCAGACAACAAAAGGCATCAAATGAAAGGCATCAAAATTGGTGAAGATAAAGTCAAGCTTTCACTTTTTGCAGATGACATGATACTCTATGTGGAAAACTCGATAAACTCCACCAAAAGTCTGCTAGAACTAACACATGAATTCATCAAAGTCACAGGATACAAAATTAGTTGTATTTTTATACACCAATAATGAAGCAACAGAAAGACAAATAAAGAAACTGATCCCATTCACAATTGCACCAAGAAGCATAAAATACCTAGGAATAAACCTAACCAAAAATGTAAAAGATCTGTATGATGAAAACTATAGAAAGCTTATGAAGGAAATTGAAGAAGATACAAAGAAATGGAAAAATATTCCATGCTCATGGATTCGAAGAATCAATATTGTTAAAAAGTCAATACTACCCAAAGCAATCTACACATTCAATGCAATTCAAATCAAAATTGCACCAGCATTCTTCTTGAAGCTAGAACAAGCAAGCAATCCTAAAATTTGTATGGAACCACAAAAGGCCCGGAATAGCCAAAGTAATTTTTAAGAAGATCAAAGTAGGAGGCATCACAATCCCAGACTTTAGCCTCTACTACAAAGCTGTAATCAAGATGGTATGTTATTGGCACAAAAACAGACACCTACACCAATGGAATAGAATAGAGATTCCAGAACTGGACCCACAAATCTGTGGACAACTAATCTTTGACAAAGCAGGAAACAATATCCAATGGAAAAAAGACAATCTCTTTAACAAAATGGGAGCACTGGGCAGCAACATGCAGAAGAATGAAACTAGACCACTTTCTTACACAATTCATAAAAATAAACTCAAAATGGATGAAGGACCTGAATGTGAGACAGGAAACCATCAAAACCCTAGAGCAGAAAGCAGGAAAAAAACCTCTCTGACCTCAGCCGCAATAATTTCTTACTCGACACATCTCCAAAGGCAATGTAATTAAAAGCAAAAATAAACTATTGGGACCTCATCAAGATGAAGAGCTTCTGCACTGCAAAGGAAACAATCAACAAAACTAAAAGGCAACCAATGGAATGGGAAAAGATATTTGCAAATGACATATCGGATAAAAGGCTAGTATCCAAAATCTATAAAGAGCTCACCAAACTCCACACCCAAAAAACAAATAACCCAGTGAAGAAATGGGCAGAAAACATGAATAGACACTTCTCTAAAGAAGACATCCAGATGGCCAACAGGCACATGAAAAGATTCTCAACTTCACTCCTCATCAGGGAAATCTAAATCAAAACCACACTGAGATACCGCCTCACGCTGGTCAGAGTGGCTAAAATGAACAAATCAGGAGACTATAGATGCTGGAGAGGATGTGGAGAAATGGGAACCCTCTTGCGCTGTTGGTGGCAATGCAAACTGGTACTTTCGCTCTGGAAAACAGTGTGGAGGTTCCTCAAAGTTAAAAATAGATCTACCCTATGACTCAGCAATAGCACTGCTAGGAATTTACCCAAGGGATACAGGAGTGCTGATGCATAGGGGCACTTGTACCCCAATGTTTATAGCAGTACTTTCAACAATAGCCAAATTATGGAAAGAGCCTAAATGTCCATCAAATGACAAATGGATAAAGATGTGGTTTATATATACAATGGAATACAACTTGGCAATGAGAAAGAATGAAATCTGGCCATTTGTAGCAATGTGGATGGAACTGGAGAATATTATGCTAAGTGAAATAAGTCATACAGAGAAAGACAGATACCATATGTTTTCACGCCTATGTGGATCCTAAGAAACTTAACAGAAGACAATGGGGCAGGGGAAGGGGGAAAAAAAGTTACAGAGAGGGAAGGAGGCAAACCATAAGAGACTTAAATATTGAGAACAAACTGAGGGTTTATAGGTGTGGGGGAGAGGGGAAAGTGGGTGATGGGCACTGAGGAAGGCACCAGTTGGGATGAGCACTGGGTGTTGGATGGAAACCAATTTGACAATAAATTATATATAAAAAATAAAACTGGAAAGAGATGACAAAAATAAATAAATAAATAAATAAATAAATAAATAAAGGTACAGTGATTAAGTAAGTAGTATTTGGATACAAAGTAAAATAAACAGATAAATACAAAATGGAAAAAAGCACACATATATTTATGATTAGTTGATTTATAACAGAGTGGTACTTCAGAGGGATATGGTGCTTTCAATAAATGATGCTGAATCAATTGGCTATCCATATGGAACAGGTGAAACTTAATCACTTCCTTTATACCAGACAAAAAAGCTGTGTTCCAGGGGCATTCTAGTCATGAATTTGCAATGCTTCTAGAAAAAATAGAATATCTTCTCGAATTTGAATTAGATAACAATTTCTTAAAGAAGGCCGAGTACAGTAAAATAAAGGAAATATTAATAAATCAGATTCTAATTAAGAACTCTGTTAACAGAGTAGTGATGGACTCTCCCATATGTTGGAAATTGATGGGTAAATTTCAAAACTTCTCTTGGGGCGCCTGGGTGGCGCAGTCGGTTAAGCTTCCGACTTCAGCCAGGTCACGATCTCGCGGTCCGTGACTTCGAGCCCCGCGTCGGGCTCTGGGCTGATGGCTCAGAGCCTGGAGCCTGTTTCCGATTCTGTGTCTCCCTCTCTCTCTGCCCCTCCCCCATTCATGCTCTGTCTCTCTCTGTCCCAAAAATAAGTAAACGTTGAAAAAAAAATAAAAAAAAATAAATTTCAAAACTTCTCTTAAAATACAATTGCAAAAGGACCTTGACAGAGTCATTTCATTTGAAACAATCATATGAAAGTCATTAAAACTGTAGAGTACTTTCAATATATGTTCACATCAGCATTATTTGTATCTATAAAATGTTGGAAACAATGAAACTCTCAAATTAAAAAAAAATTAATGATTAATATTAAATGTATACAATGGAATGTAATATAGCCATTGAACACATCATTTAAAGATTTTTTTTCATTAAACATTCAATTTATGGAGACTTAATAAAATAATAAAATTGAAAAAATATACGCCAAAATGTCTTTACGCTAAGAATCTCTTTTTTAACATTATCTATAGAGAAAAAGTAAAATGTAAGCATGAGGTTAAAGAGTATATAGAAAAAAGATATAAAGAATATATAATTATACACTTGAAACCTAAAGGAACAAATGATTTTGAAATAATGATCGTATTTTATGAACTCACTGAATGAAATGATTTTCTTAGATTCATTTCAGTATCCTAGAATTTATAGAAAGAGCAGTCCTTATGAACTTGGGTTTCTAAATCTTTCATTTCTTGGTAGAATGAAGAGAGGGAGAATGGATGGAACATAAGAAATTAGACAAAGGGTCTACAGATTAGAGATCTTCAAAAACAAAATACATATTCCCCAGAAGGAGTTAAGGTGAGATAAAGCCCAAACACTAAAAGTCCAATTTATTAAATGCAAGACATGAAAATGCAGAACTTCTGTAATAAAGACTTCCTACTCTTCTGGTCTGCTTAGAGTACCTCTTTGCCTTTGCCTTATTTTTATTTTTCCACCTGTATTTCACATTGCAAATGCTGAAATGAGAAACCTCAGTAGGATTTCCTTAACAGGTCCTAGATAATGGAAAAGACTTCAGAGTGCTTCCAAGGGATTCCTGTTCCTCAAATCTTCCCAATTACTGACCTATCTATATTGAAGAATATATATTCATTCCATGAGAGTTGCTTCTAAATCGAGTAAAGCAACATACTTGAATAATACAACATTGACAAAATCTCCAAGGAACAACCCAGGACTATACATATGTAGTCTTCTCATTCAACCAAGATCCTGTGACCTTTCACCCATTAAATTTTAGAAGAATGGCTTTTCTTGGTGGACATCCACACATCAATTTGAGACCACAGTTCAAATAAAGTTACTTGGAAAAAGATCCTGTAGGAATTGCTTTCTAAATAGGATAGAGAGTGGAGACAGTGGTTCTTTTATGAAAAGGGCAAAATTCTCTGCCTTTGTCTACTCTCTTGAAAACCTTATAGCCAATCTGGTTTGAATTCCCAATTGTGCTTTAATCTCAGTGGATCAAAATCTTATGAGCCAAATGTAGAAATTGTTAGAAGGGGAAATCAGTTGATGTCCTTGGATCAGGTTGCCCAAATGCCTAGAGGAAGAGATTTGGGAAGACACGATTTTTCCCTGGAGGTAAGGAAGACAACACAAGGATCACAATTTTTTGCACTGGGTATGCCCAATGTCCTCTATGCTTTGCTCAATATTCCCATCTCCCATGCACACATATCAGTCAAGTCCAATTTTAAATCCTATGTATCAGAATAAATGAGGACAAACCTGTGTGCAACAAGACAGTGGGCCAGAAAATCCCACAAATTATTTGTAAATTTAGTGGAAACAGGCATCCAGTTAAACAAGAAGAAGAAACGGACATAGTTACAGTGTGTACCTTCTACAGACAAACCAAGTAGGGTTTCTGAAAGTAAAGCCAATAGGATACTATATATAATACTGGTCATCTCATTTGGGTGCATTCAGAGAAATGGCTTTATCTTGGCTCTATAGCTGTTAAATAAAAATTAACACTAAACTGGAAGTTAAGCATGTCTTTCCTGGAATCACAGGGTGTTAGGTATAGCATTGGAAAATTTATCTAACCTATTTTATGCTAAATGGGACACTAAAATGAGAGTGAGTCTCAATGATTTAAGACGGTTTTTCTGGATTTTACATTTTGTTGTTCTCTTTTGTTTGATCTTTAAATTTGAAATCATTTTTCTTTTTTTGTGATCCATTCTACACTCCCTGGATTAAGGAAAACATGCATATTTGCATATTGAAATAGTAGTGTCTACTAGATGCGTAAAAAAATAAAAAAATAAAACATACTCTTTGGAAAGTAAGTTCTCACTCTTTCCTCACAGGTATGGTGCTGTGGGATTCTTTCCTGGCTCCTCCAATCAGGACATGTCTTGAAGAAGAAATAGTTGTCTCTTTCATGTAAGTAGTATAAAAAAAAAAAAAAAAAAAAAAAAAAAAAAAAAAAAAGGAGAGTGGAGCAGTAGCTCCCAGAGAAGAGAGCTTTGCAGACATCATTCAAATTGATGCTAATTCCTTTAGAATGATCCATTGAAGTGCTAATGATGCAGTCTCACTGCCTCTGGCCTAAATGTTCTGAACTCTGCTTCCTCCCTCAGTACTCTACTGTCTCTACAGTGCAAAATGAAAGTTACAGCTGTGGACATTCTGCTAAACAGTAGGCATTTTTTTCACAAGACAACTTACTACAGGGAATTGTAGCAAAAGGGGAAAAAACTTTCTACGATGATGGGTGCTGTTTTACTTATTTTAATGACAAAGATAAGTGACCATCTCCCAGGAAAGCCTCAGACAAGGCACAACTATAATTTCTTGGGTGTAACTGTGTCCCAAGAATTAAAATTCCATATGGGTGCAAGCTTTTTGTTGTCCTCAAGGGTGGCTTTTGAATGTAGAAACGTCTTCTCAGAAATTTAAGCAATTAGCATTCAGTTTATGAAAGCTTCAGTCTCAAAACTTGACCTCCACCTTAAGCTTTTAAATTCAGCTGGCAAATCTTATTAGACTATGCATGAGTCTAGTGAATTTTAACAAACTTTGAGTAATTTTGTTCTTCTCTACGAATTCAAAAACTTTTAAGCAGAATTTACATACTTAATATATTTGTTTTATTCGTCAGAATTCAATATTCAGATTTAATCTTCTGAGCACTTAACTGATTCTTACGAATATAAAGAAATGAAATTTACACACACTGTGAACCTCAACTTCTCTTCCATGCTGTAGTGCCACACATACATCTAATAAGATTTAAAGATAAAATATAACGTTAAGTCAATTACTCACATGTATTACATTTGAGTAACAAGGTAGTTATTCTAAAAGGCATGGGCAGAAAGAGCTGCACAGGGGTTGTAAGGGGTGATGGTTATACACTTTCAAGTCAGGAGGGGGTTAGGGACAGCACAAGTCTCCGAGGAATTTTGGAAACGAGGTTTCCAGGACCTTGAGAGGACTAGCCAGTGTTAGGAAAGTGTCATTTATTACTGTTTAGTAAATCTTTAGTCATGAGACCCTTTTAGATATATATCATTGGGCCATACACTTGGAGGATAATTGCTAACATATATCTTAGGTAGTAGAGATACAGGAAGTTTCCAAAGAAATTTCGATATGTTTAAAGTAGACTCACAGGATCCTGGGGGTTCAGGATACTATTAAGGTAAGGTTGCCTTTTGCCCGTAGCCAAGTGTCAGCATCTAGGTGGCTGAGCTCCCAGAAGAAGGTCACTCTGCCTGTTTTAAGGACGTGTCAATGGGCGGTAAGTAGTAAGAACATTTAATTTTTTCTTTTGCCTTTGTTTCCCACATCACCTATCAAATACGTTTGGCCTCTCTTTGTTTCTTTTTTATATTTACTAATTTCTCTAAAATCATTTTTATTTTAAAAAGTGTGATTTTCCCACCTCTTAATTCTTCATCTTTAGTTCTTGCTGTTATTCATCATAATTTAATATACATTTTTTGAACTGATTTTTCTCCCTCACCTCTACTTTTTGACCTGTCTGCTCCCTTTTCATATGTTCCTTACATCCAATAATCTCATGTTTACTTTTAATAATTTTGATGTGATTATTTTTAACGTTCTTTAAAATCACTTAGAAATACTAGTTTATAGTTCTTTTTTACATTTTTTAAAATAGTTATCTATTTTTGAGAAAGAGAGAGAGACAGAGTGTGAGTGGGAGAGGGGCAGAAAGAGGGAAGCACAGAATCCAAAGCAGACTCCAAGCTCTGAGCTGTCAGCACGGAGCCCAGTGCGGGGCTCGAACCCACAAACCATGAGATCATGACCTGAGCCAAAGTCAGACACCTAACCGACTGAGCCACCCAGGCACCCCACTGGTTTACAGGTCTCATCTGTTTTGGTTATGTAACTCTTCTTGTAATTTTGTTGCATGTAAACCAATTATTCTGCTTATTATTCTTTTTATAGTGATATGAGGTTTGACTTCAGTCTTTTCCTCTAGATTACATTTAGGTAAGGTCTATTTTCCTGTATTCTTAGGAGGTGCTTGTTGTATAAGGATAGAAATTTTGAGCCAGGTTGTTTTTCAAGCGACATAGTTCTAGGGTTCCCTCTTCTGTTTTTTTACAAGTGTTAAAACATCCAGACTTCTTTATGAAGTATGCCTCTTACTTCTTTCTCCCTTTTGTCCAGACCTTCTCTGTCTCTGTCTCTCATTCTCTCTCTCTTTTTTTAAAATCCATTCCTAGATTTCCTATTCAATTGAGATTAGATCACAGGTTTCACACTGTTGAAGGAATTTATCATGGAAGGAAATTTTAGGTGGTAAATTTCCAGAGTTTATAGGGTTAAAGCCATCTCCAAATGGACTGAATTTCCACCCATCTTGCCCTCAGCAATGAATTGTAAACTGTATAGCCTATACCCAGTTTTGAATGCTATTCTCAAACCGAGTCATTAAAGTTTCTATGACCATTAAAGACCCTTCATTTGGGTAGTCTGTTGGCTCTTTTTCTGGATTCTCAGGTTCTCAAAGAAATGAGAAATTCCTTGTCTTATTATTATTTTTGGTTCATTTGCTTTTGTTCATCAAATCTTCATGCTTGTGATAATTTGACCCATTCTATTTCTGTTTTATAATTTATAGATACACTTTTTACTACTTTTGTTGACATTTTTCCTAGGCCCCCCCCCATTTTTAGTGGAAGAGATTCAAGGAATTAGATTATCAAACAAAAGAAAACAAAACTAAACACACCATCGCAGAAATTTTGTTTTCTTGCTCTTCTGTTGTTTAAATGTTCCTCATCTACCCATCTAATATTTAGTATTTACGGTACATTCTGTATAAGTTATTTTATTTTATCTTGAGAGGTCCAAATTTATTACCAAAAAATGATTGTTTTCTTTTTAAAACCATACAATTTTATTTCTTTTTAAAATTATATAAAAAAAAAAAGGGGGGGGGCGCCTGGGTGGCTCAGTCAGTTGAGCGTCCAACTTCAGATCAGGTCATGATCTCACAGTTCATGAGTTTGAGCCCAGCGTCAGGCTCTGTGCTGACAGCGCAGAGCCTGGAGCCCGCTTTGGATTCTGTGTCTCGCTCTCTCTCTGCCCCTCCCCTGCTCATGCTCTGTCTCTCTCTCTCTCTCAAAAATAAAAAATAAAAGATTAAATTTTTTTTAATTATAAAAAAAAATTATGCCTATTTTTTTCATGTGTATCATCCTCTCACAAACATTTTGCAAACTCGTTGCTTTTTCTGTTTTTGTTTTTTGTTTTTTTGTTTTTTTTGCCTAGTGTAATTCTGCTATACATTAGCTTTGGGTTTGCTATGTGAACGATAAAATTAAAGTGATATAAATGATTTTATGGTGGTTTCAGTGTAGGGTGAGCTGAAATAGTGTAAAGTGATTTATGTAACTGAGTATTCACTATTAAAATATATTTTTTGTTTGATTTTTAGTGCATCGTTACTTTTCTATAAATTACTTAAAATAATATATTGTAGGGGCACCTGGGTGGCTCAGTTGGTTAAGCGTCTGACTTTAGCCAAGGTCATGATCTCATAGTCTGTGAGTTCGAGCCCTGTGTTGGGCTCTGTGCTGACAGCTCAGAGCCTGAAGCCTCATTCAGATTCTGTGTCTCCCTCTCTCTCTCTCTGCCCTTCCCCTGCTCATGCTCTGTCTCTCTTTGTCTCAAAAATAAGTAAAGACATTAAAAAAATAAAAATATATATGTATTGTAAGCTCCTTGCATTATAGTAACAAGATTTCAATTTTTTATCGTTGTCTTAGGAGCATGTTTCATTTAATAAATACTTATTTAGTACCTACCATGTATTGTTCAGGAAACAGTGGTGAATATGAGATGTGAGGTGTCTGTTCTCCTATATTGCTAATAATTACATGAATTATTTGAATCTGGTATAAATGGCATCAGAAAATTGACTAAATCTAAGTAGAGACAGAACATTTCTTTGAATGTGATTCCTTGAATAAAAATCTGGTTAGGTATAAGTGTTGACATTTATATTTATTAAGGTATTTGATAGATAGATAGAATGTTGCCGTTTCCATTGTGAACATACATATCAAGAAAAAAAGTACTTGGTTACATTCTCCCTTGACATACTCAGGTTTACTTTGCTACCTTCTGATGCTATTTCATCAGAAAACAGGCAGCTTTCTCTTAAGTTGTTTCATTCCTTCAGTAAAACAAATTCTCCTTGAAACATTTAAATTCACATTTTGAATTTCCATGATACCTCTCTCTTCTCTTCAGTAACCATTTTAATCCAATTCTAAATGACAAATTCTTCCTCAAAAGAAAATGGATAAAATCCATCCTCTTGAAAATGGGACTTAATACAGCCCATTTGGCCTGGCATGAGGGTTTATTTATGAAAAAAATAATAATAATTACTACTCGTAGATTTGGTCACCTTTGTTTTTTTTATCTCAGTATATGATATATTACAAAGAATTGTTTACTTTTATTTACATGTTTTAAATATTTTTGGAGTAACTACATGAACTAAACATTGCTTTTAAATGTTTTTGTGTTAGAACTTAAGAGTTACACATTTAGTTTTATACATTAATAACCATGGTTATAGATATTGAGAAATGCCAAGGAAATCTCTGGATAGCCAAATGGGAGTCCAGTGGTTACTTTTAGGTATACTGTCTTTTGAAAGATGCTATGAAGAAATATATATATATATATATATGTATATACATATATATATATATTTCTTAGATTATCTAAGAAATATATATATTTCTTAGATTATTTTGAATGAGTGATATCTTTTTTTTGTTGTCAGAGGATTAAGTATTTATTTTTATTTGAAGCATATTATATGTATATATTATTTGAAACATATTATATATACATATACAATATGTATATTATATACATATAATATGCTTCAAATAAAAGTACATATTTAATCCTCTGACAACAAAAAAAGGATGAGATCACTCACTCATAATAATTTAAGAAAATTAAACATTTGCAAGGAATGAAATTGTTTTTACATTTATCATCATTATATGGTTACTTAGCATAAAAAGAACAAAATATTGTCACATTTTAACATCCATAGGTATAATTATATTTTTGCTGAAGAAATAATTTTCATTAACAAAATGAATGTCTTTCCTTTAGCGACACACCTCATGAAATATAGGCAAGTTGTTTGTACATTTTGTCTTGAATTGATTTCATATTTCTGAGTTCACAAGCGGGGATTTAGCGTAGCAAGAAGCAGAAGTGAAAAGGATATATGGGTGGCAAGCCATTCATAACTTTTCAAACACTTATCAAAACTGTCTATAGAAAGTATTTTCACACTTCTATAATAGTTATCATTTTTACCTGACAAATTTATCACCAAAATGAAAGACTTAGTAGGTGTGAATTCAAAAGCTCTCTGCTAATCATAATTTATTAGCATTTCAGAAAGGTGCCAGATGTCTCTTGAATTTATTTTTTCTGAGTTGTTCCAATTTTAAAGTATTACTGATGTTACTAATACTACTTGTAGGTAAATGTCCTTGAATGAATTCCAACCGGCTATAGGCACTATACGATAGTCTAAAATGGAGTCAAAGCCTGAGTGTCTCCGTTTAACTGTTAGCTTTCTGCTCACAGGCATTTATTTGCATACACGTAAAAACAGATAATGGGTGAAAGGAGAAGGTCCATAATAATTTATGAAAAGAGCCAATACGATGGGCAAGGCATGGTATATACATACATATATATTTTTAAAACTTGGTTTTTGCCCCTTAGTTGTTTCTTTTTTCCACTCAATTTATGTTTAAGTTTTTTTTGTATATTTCCATAACATTAAGTACATCTCACTATTTTTCCATATAAGCATTTAAAACCATAAATGTCTAAGTATAGATTTATTTTCCTCCCACAAATTTTGGCATATGATTCATTTTCATTAGATACAAAATATTTTAAAATTCATCTTGTGTTTTCTTTTTTTTTTTCTTAAGGAGGAGTTGATATTATTTAATTTTCAAATATTTGGTTTCTTTAGTACCCTTCTGTTACTGATGTTTAATTAAATTTAACTATGATCAGAGAATATATTGTATATAAATTGAGTCTGTGTAACTTGAGAAAATTTATTTCATGGCTCAGGATGTGATAATCATAATCAATGTCCCTATGAACTTGAGCAGAATGTATTCTTTTGTTGTTGGGCATAGGGTTTTACAAATGTAAATTTGTTTGATACTTTTCAAATGTTCTATAATTTTAGTGTTTTTCTTAAGTCTAATTCTCACACCAATTGCTGAGAGAAAGATGCTGAAATTTTCAACTGCTTGCAGATTTGATTTTTCATTTATTTTTTTCTTGCATTCTGAAGCTTTACAATAGTATCCTTCCATTTCTTCCATCATCTCTTGAGGTATATTGATCTATTTTCCTAAGGTATATATTTGAAATTCACAAAGCCTTGATACTATTTTGCTTTAACCAAACAACTATCTTTTAAAGATTTCTTTACATACTAAAAATTATATTTAGTAGCATAGTTTTATCTGCCCATTTCATTATCTGTCATTTCTAGGTTTAATTCTATCCAGAATTTTTTTTTCTTGTTATGGGTCATATTCTTCTGCTTCCTCATTTGTTGCTGTTGTTGTTTTTATACAACATGTAATTTTCTGTTGCTGAGTGGTAAACTTTATTGTTCTTTTTTCAAAGATTGTTAAATAATTTTTCCAGGGTTTCTGTAGCCTACAATGAATGTATCATATATATAGCAAATTCTCTACTCTCTGTCTAAATGGATTTTGAGCAACTCCCAGTCCTTTGTGAGATCTAGGAATTGTTTGTCTGAAGGATCTCTAATATTTTTTTTTTGCAAATTCTTGACTAGTTACATATATATTCTGTCTATGCATGTGCAGATCACTATATAAAGACTCAAGAGGTGACCATATGAAAATTTCTGGAACACTTTCTCCACATAGCTCCCTCCTCTCTGGAATGGTAACTTCAGGCTTCCTGATCTCAAGTTTCTGTCTCCTCAAGTCAGCATGCCATATTCTTCTCTGTCTTCTCAACTCAGGGAACATACCATGTCCTTCTGGATTTCCTCAAATCAGGGAGAATACTAACTTCTTCAATGCATCACATGCTGAAAACTACTTCCACACAGAAAGTCTGGGCAAAGGTAAAGCTCACCTCCTTATCTTAAAAGTTACTGTTCTTAACTGGTCATTGCCTGATAGCTGCAATTTTGTTTTGTATTGCTTGTTTATTTTAACTGTTTATATTAGAAAAGTAATTCTACACCCTGATACTCCCTCAAGAGCACAAGTGGAAGTGTTGTACCTCACTTTAAAATAGATTTTACTATTACACAATAATTGTTTTAAGACTCAAATACGACAATGCCCTATCTGAAACACCTAAATGGCTATGTAATACCTATACAAAGACTCAAAATTAGTTGAGTTTAAAATGCCATTCAAGATCTGATCAATGTTTACGTGTATAAACTTTCAGGTTACTATATCTTAAAGAAAAAATAGTGCCCTAAATAGAAGAATGTGGGGTTTCTTAAACACAGTTTGGGATTTCCCCCAATTTTAACTCCATTTAATTTTATGTAATTTATCATTTTCTCAAAAATTCCTTTAGATTTCCCTTTCTTAACATTTATACTCTTCTACTAGGTACAAAGTGAATATATATACATAAGGTATTCAGTGTCTACAATATTGGACTTTCCTTAACAATGCAATGTATTAATAAATATCATTGCCATTTACTTTCTATTGCCAAGTTCTTTATATGGTATCATGTATATAACCACCTTATTCCTTCCATTTAGCTTTATAAATGTTTGCAGTCAGATAGTAGAAACAGAAAAGTCAATTCAAATCTTAGAAACTGACAATTTTAAAAATTTTTTAACGTTTTTTTTTTTATTTATTTTTGAGACAGAGGGAGACAGAGCATGAATGGGGGAGGGTCAGAGAGAGGAAGACACAGAATCTGAAACAGGCTCCAGGCTCTGAGCTGTCAGCACAGAGCCCGAAGCGGGGCTTGAACTCACGGACCGTAAGATCATGACCTGAGCCGAAGTCGGCCGCTTAACCGACTGAGCCACCCAGGTGCCCCGAGAAACTGACAATTTTTAGAGTTGAAACTGATAAATCCTTACAGGATTTCTAATTATTATATAAAACACTACTGCATAACTTGGTGGATTATATAGGAACAGTTTTATTACTTCTCATGAGTCCATGGGCTGCAGTCAATTAAGGGGCTGACTTGTCTGGAACAAACAAAATGAACCATTCAGGGGCACTTGGATGGCTCAGTGGGTTAAGATTCTGACTTTGGCTCAGGTCATGATCTTACGGTTCGTGAGTTAGAGCCCTTCAGATTCTGTGTCTCCCTGTCTCTCTGCCCCTCCTCTGCTCCCACTCTGTCTCTGTCTCTCTCTCTTTCTCAAAAATAAATAAACATTAAAAAAAAATGACTCATGCACATGTTTATGCAGTCAGCTGGGGGGTCAGATGGGACTGTGAGATGTAATACCTCTGCTCTTGACCACTTAGTCTCTATATGTAGCTAGGGCTTTTCACAGAGTGGTGGCTCAATTCTAAAGGCATGAGGTGAAAACTGGCTGCCCTTTTGAGTCTGGGTATGTAAGTACCCTAATGTTACTTGTGACAGATTCCATTGTCAGTCACAAGCCCTGCCTGGATTCAGGGCAGAGGAAATAACCTCCATTTCTTGATAGGAGAAATGGTATGTATGCTTACAGAAGGAAGGAATTATGGGGGGACACTGCCTGAGACCGGTCTCCCCAGGTAGAAAGACACTGAATTCTCAATGTCTCCTTATATCCCTCTTTCAGTGTAGTTTTCTTTTTCTTTTCTTTTTTTTTCCAATGGACTTGGAATGCAGGAAGACCCATGACTAGGAATGTTGATGGTTTGTATGAGTCTTTATTCCTGTTGTGTTGTGGCAGCCGCATCATCTTATCTTATCTATTTGAAACATTTATATCTCTTTCCTGGGAACAAACCTGGTTAGGCTTTATATTCTAAGATGTTATTGCAGATTCTATCTGCGAAATGATTTTTTTCTTCCCCATTCATTCCTGTTAAGCATCCTAGGCTCTAAACTTATAGTTTTTAAAAATGTTATTTTCCATTCTTTATCACAGGGAAGAACTTTACCAAAAGATATAAAAATGAACTAATACTAAAATCAACAATTTCAAAAGTATATTTGACATATTGTGGCAAAACTAAAAACATTATGTTTTAAATTGGTAATTTCATCTTTCCTAACATATAATAGAAATATACTATAAATGTATAAATATAAATATCATATATGATATATATTTTGCTTCCAAAACAAAATAAATGATGTTGGAAATATTAAGTAACTGTAAACGTATTTCACTCTACTATTTAGGAAAAAATAGGATAATATATTACAAAACAAATTACTCTTCATAACTATAAAAATAGATCTCAGACATCTAACAATGTCTGACTTAGGCATAAAATAATATTTAAATATAGTAGGGAAATTAATTGTTTCACTCATATTATCAAAGATAATACCAAAAAATATGCTTTCAGATACATTTACTGTTTTCTTTTCTTTCCTAACTCTCTAAATATCCATCTCATAGATGTATATATGATTACAGACATATGCCATCTTAGACTTTGGAGTATAATCCTATCAAAATAAATTTTCATTGAGATAGTTGAGATCATTGGGGCGCCTGGGTGGCGCAGTCGGTTAAGCGTCCGACTTCAGCCAGGTCACGATCTCGCGGTCCGTGAGTTCGAGCCCCGCGTCGGGCTCTGGGCTGATGGCTCAGAGCCTGGAGCCTGTTTCCAATTCTGTGTCTCCCTCTCTCTCTGCCCCTCCCCCGTTCATGCTCTGTCTCTCTCTGTCCCAAAAATAAATAAACGTTGAAAAAAAAAAAAAAAAAATAAAAAAAAAAAAAAAAAAAAAAAGAGATAGTTGAGATCATTATACTTCTTACAGCTAATCATTCTGTCATACAAATTATTTAGAAGTTTCCTTTCCTAAATTGATAGTTTTATCTTGAACTCCTAGAAAATATGCAAATCAAGCTTGTTAGATACAGACACAAATTTATATCAGGTAGCATGTCTTCTAGCCAGGTTACACAAAAGTAAACTAAATATGGCCTTAAGATTATATAGATTTATTATCTCAATAAATTAATATATGAATTAGGAAAGATAGTAGGGCTTCTAATGCTGTGCCAATGGCATCTTAAGTACATAGGTTCTTTCCAGGTTTCCATCATGGCTTCCATAGTATTTTTCATTTTGTCCCTTAATTTAGTTCCCATCATAGACAATACTGCCTTTTATAATTCCTAACATCCCCTCGAGATGTGTAACATAAAACTGAAAAAATGGCCTGTCTATCTTCCAAATGATTCTTTTTTTTTTAATTTTTTTTTCAACGTTTATTTATTTTTGGGACAGAGAGAGACAGAGCATGAACGGGGGAGGGGCAGAGAGAGAGGGAGACACAGAATCGGAAACAGGCTCCAGGCTCCGAGCCATCAGCCCAGAGCCTGACGCGGGGCTCGAACTCCCGGACCGCGAGATCGTGACCTGGCTGAAGTCGGACGCTTAACCGACTGCGCCACCCAGGCGCCCCGGAAATGATTCTTTTTAAGAGCAAGGAGATTCTCTTCAGTTACCTTATAGAAGACTTTTCCTCATTGAGCCAAACTGGGTCAAATTATGATTTCAAAATGAATTGCTGTCAACAGAAATGGTTGTCTTTAACTTGGGCAGTTCAAATTTACTTCACATCTGCAGGCAGTCACTGTTATATAGTATGCAAATTATATTTGGGTGAATGTTAGTGTTTTATTTATTTTTTTAATTTACATCTAGAGATTTGTCAGATACTGTAATCTGAAATAATTATTCAATCTGAGATTCATATTTCATAATCAGCTACATTTGTCACTGAACAGCCCCAAAGATGTTGCTAATTAATAGAATAAATGTTCAAAATAAATTTTTATGCAATAAATTGATAGCTTGTTAACTAGAAAAATCAATATTATGAATGGAATTTAATTGGTTAAATTAGTGAATTATTGAAAATGTGTGGACCAGCCTAAATTTTATAGAAACACTTGTTTCCTTTGCATGGATGATGTAGACAAATTTATAGTAAGGGGCACCTGGGTGGCTCAGTCAGTTAAGTGTCTGACTCTTGATTTCAGCTCAGGTCATGATATTGGGGTTTGTGAGTTCGAGCCCCATGGGGGGCTCTGTACTGACAGTGCGAGCCTGGTTGGGATTCTACCTCTCCCATCTCTCTCTGTCCCTACCCTGCTTGCACCCTCTCCCTCTCAAAATAAATAAATCAATTAAAAAAATGAGAATTTATAGTAAGCCCTTTACTTTTAACCATTCAGAATGCTATCCAAGGTTTCTCTGGAAATATTCATTTGTTCAGACACAGGATATAGATGAGAGTGGGTATCTGGTGCCTCTTATAAGGTGGACTGAAATCAGCCTCCAGAGTAGTGTCATGTTGCGTTGATATAGCCTTTCATAAAAGGAGAGTTTAAAGAGTAATGTGTTTTGGCTAGTGTCTACGCATTTGGAATTACCAATGGTTATCATCTCTTTCCAGTGCTACATCAAACACGTAATACTGATTGCTGAAAATTTGCCAGGATAAGAATATCTGCATCATGGAAATCAACAAATGCTAGATATCATTTTTTGTTTTAATAATTATTTATTTACTTACTTGGCTTATCAGTACACCACTGATTCAAAGCAACTAATCCAGGAAGCAGGCCTGTCTGAAGTTACACAACATGATTAAATAACCATACCCAATTATTACTATATCTTCTATGAGTAGTGATGGAAATTGGTCTGAGATGGGCTCTGACATCTTCAAGTTTGCCTAAAAAGAAATATAGTCCTTAACATCCTGTAATTACTTGCTTGTCTTTGGGCAAAAGCAGAGCAAAGCAAAACAAATACATAAAGCAAAAAAAAAAAAAATACTAGTAATTATGAACGACTAAACTGTCTTGAAAATTCATAAACCATCTAGGGGTGCATACCTACATTATTTTGAATTCTGTTGGTAAGAAAAAAATAACATGATTTGGGTAGGCAAACAAAAGTTTTCGCTAAAATATCAATCATTCTTATTCTCTCTCTCTCTGCATGTATTCTTATCAGCCAGCTATTCTGAATAATAAACACACCCATGCTTATTTATTATCATAGTCAGTATGTAGGTTGGCTAGGAGGTTGGCTAAGCTATGCTGGATTTTGCTGAGTTGTTTTGCTCAAGGTGAAGGTCCATCTGGTATCAGCTCCTTATCCTTGGTTGGGTTTAGGTCTGTGTCATATATACTCATTCTATGTCCCAGTCTGAAGTAGCAGCAGCTAACCCAGGAATGTTATTTTTATGTGATGATAGATTTGTAAGAGGTCCAACACTAGCAAGTAAGCATATGACAATGAACTTTGGCAAGTTATATTGTCAAGTCCAAAGTCAAGGAGTAGGGTATATACTCCCACCATGAAGTCAAAATATCATAGGACCAAGCCCAATACATAAAAAAGGAAATGATTAGGGAAACTACACTCAATGTTTCATAGAAATAAACCTGCGCAAATTGGTCATTTATGCTTAGGATGTGCAGCAAGAGAAAATATACTTACGCTAATAAATAATCTTAACGAGCTGGAATTTTCATGGCCTGAGAGAATATTCTACAAATGTACCCAAAACACCAAAATTAAGTAATTAACTTCAAGCATATATTAGGAGCACTCATAAAGGATGGATGGTTTTGCCTCAGGTTGAATGAACAAGATTCTTTTCTGAGCTGGAAACAATGTATTCTATTTCTCATGGAACATCAAGGGGCATGAGCTTTCTCTTTCCTTTCCTTCTCTTTCTCTCCACTCCTTTAGAGAAAGGAGATGAGAAGACAGAAGATTTACCCAGGCAGAGGAGTACTCAACATGTACTTAGAAATCTTGAGCACAGAAAACCCCTAAGCTTATAAGGAAGCTGATTTAAAAAAAAATAGGAATTTCTGTACACTGTTGGTGGGAATGTACATTGGTATAGCCATTGTGGAAAACAGTATGGAGGATCCTCAAAAAATGAAAAATAAAAATAACATTTGATCCAGTAATTCTACTACTGGGTGCTTTCCTAAAGAAACTGAAAATACTAATTCAACTAATTAAATATATATATATATATATATATATATATATATATATATATGTGTGTGTGTGCACTCCTATGTCTACTTCAGAATTATTTACAATAGCCAAGATATAGAAGAAACCTAAGTGTCCATTGATAGATGAATTGA
This sequence comes from Puma concolor, assembly GCF_028749965.1. NCBI lineage: Eukaryota > Metazoa > Chordata > Mammalia > Carnivora > Felidae > Puma > Puma concolor. Next base: position 178,693,149 of record NC_141670.1, on the reverse strand, counting down.
TAAAGAAGATGTGGTGTGTGTGTGTGTGTGTGCGTGTGTGTGTGTGATATGATTTCACTCATATGTGGAATCTAAGGAAAAAAAATGAGCAAACAAACAAAAAGCAGATCAGACTTATAAATACACAGAACAAACCAGAGGATGCCAGAGTCGAGGAAGGATTGGGAATGGGCAAAATGGATGAAGGCGAGTGGGAGGTATGGGGTTCCAGTTATGGAATGACTAAATCCTGGGAATAAAAAGCACAAAATAAAGTATATAGTGTATATTATAGTAGCTTTGTATGAGAATGGATGGCGGCTACATTTGTGGTGAGCAGAGCCTAATGTATACATCTATTAAATCACTATGCTATGCACCTGGAACTATGTAACATTAAGTGTCAATTATACTAAAAAAAAAAATAGAAGCATACTTTGTTTTATTAAATTTCACTTGACAAAGCCTCGTGGATACTGTGATTTTTATGGATTGAAACTTTGTGGCAACCTTGCATCAAGCAAGTACATCAAAGCTACTTTTACCAAGAATAGCATTTGCTCATTTTGTATCTTGTGTCATATTTTAGTCATTCTCCCAGCATTTCAAATATTTTTATTATTATTATGTCTGTAATGGTGATCTTTGATCAGTGATTTTTTTTACGTTGCTATTGTAATCATTTTGGAGTGCCATGAGCCATGCCCATATAAGATGACAAATAAGATGCCCATATAAGAGGACAAGTGATAGGTGTGCTCTTACTGCTTCTCTGATGGGTCACTCCCATCTTTCCCTCTTCTCAGGCCTCCCTAGTCCCTCAGACACAAAACTTAAATTATTTTGGAAATTAAACCAATTAATAACTCTACAACGGGATCTGTGGGTTCAAGTGAAAGGAATAGGGCTCCAAATAGGGCCACAGCATTCTCTTAAGTCAAAACCTAACCCAGGGAAAGGCCTTAACTTGAGAAGCGTGAGGAAGTTGAGGAAGAAGGGTTTGGAGCTAGCAGAGGATGACTCACGAAATCTAAGGAAAAAAGCCATCACCAAAACATAGCAGTGCAAGGTGAAGAAGCAAGTGCTAATGTCAAAAGTCCAGCAAGTTATGTAGATCTAGCTAACATAACTCTTGAAGGTGGCTACCATAAACAACACGTTTTCAAGTAAATGAAACAGCCTTCTATGGGAAGAAGTTGCCATCTAGGACATTCATAGGTAGAGAGGAAAAGTCAATGTCTGATTTCAACAAAGGACTGGCTGACTCTCTAATTACGAGCTAATACTGCTTGTGACTTTAAGTTAAATCCAGTGTTCATTTACCACTTTGCAATTGTAAAGCCCTTAAAAATTATGCTGAATCTACTCTGCCTGTGCTGTATAAATAGAACAACAAAGCCTGGATGACAATATACTGCTACAGCATGGTTTACTGAATATTTTAAAGTCACTATTGAGACACACTGCTCAAAAAAAATCCTTTAAAAATATTATTATTCAGGGGTGCCTGGGTGGGTCAGTCAGTTAAGTATCTGACTCTTGATTTCAGCTCAGCTCTTGATCTCACAGTTCATGTGTTTGAGCCCTGCCTAGGCTCTGTACTGACAATTCAGAGCCTGCTTGGGATTTTCTCTCTCTCTCCTTCTCTCTCAGCCCTTCCCATTCTCTCTCTCTCTCTCTTTCTCTCTCTCTCTCAAAAATAAATGAATTAACTTAAAAACATATTATTGTTCGTTGACAATGTACCTGGTCACCCCAGAACTCTGATAAAGATGTACCATAATATTAGTGTTGTTTTCATGCCTAGTAACACAAAATCCATTCTTCAGCTCATGGTTCAAAGGGTAATTTTGACTTGCAAGTCTCTCTATATATATTCTAAAGCCGCAGCTCTCATAGATAAGGATTTCTCTGATGGATTTGACCAAAGTATGCTGAAAACCTTCTGCAAAGGATTCACTATTCTAGATGCCATTAAGAACATTACTGATTCATGAGAAGAAGGCAAATATCAACATTAATAGGAGTTTGAAAGCAGTTAATTCCAGCCCTCGTGGATGGCTTTGAAGAGTTCAAGGCACTGATGAAGGAAGTAGCTGCAGGTTTGGTGGAAATAACAAGAGAACTAGAATTAAAAACAGAGCCTGAAGATATGAATGAGTTGGTGCAAGCTCATGATAAAACTTGAATGGAGGAGGAGTTGTGTCTTACACATGAGCAACTGAAGTGGTGTCTTGTGATGGAATTCACTCCTGGTGAGAGTGCTGTGAAGATTGTTGAATTGACAACAGATCATCTAGAACATTAAACTTAATTAACAAAACAGTGGAAAGGATTAGGAGTATTGATTCCAAAACTGAAATAAAATTCTACTGTAGGCGAAATGCATGAAAACAGTATTGCATACTGCAGTAAACCGTTTGTGAAAGGAAGAGTCAACTGATGCTGCAAATGTTCTTATCTTAAGAAATTGCCACAGTCATTCCAACCTCCAACAACCACCGGCCTGACCAGCCAGCAGCCATCAACACTGAGGCAAGAACCTCCAATAACAAAAAGGGTATATGACACACTGAAAGCTCAGATGATGGTTAGCATTTTTTTTAGCAATAAAGTATTTTTAAATTAAACTATGTACACTATTTTTTAGACATAATGCTATTACACACTTAACAGACTACGGGATAGTATAAACAGTACTTTTATATGCACCGGGAAACAAAAATATTCATTTGAGGGGCGCCTGGGTGGCGCAGTCGGTTAAGCGTCCGACTTCAGCCAGGTCACGATCTCGCGGTCCGTGAGTTCGAGCCCCGCGTCGGGCTCTGGGCTGATGGCTCAGAGCCTGGAGCCTGTTTCCGATCCTGTGTCTCCCTCTCTCTCTGCCCCTCCCCTGTTCATGCTCTGTCTCTCTCTGTCCCAAAAATAAATAAACGTTGAAAAAAAAAATTTAAAAAAAAAAAATATTCATTTGATTTGCGTTACTGTGGTATTCTTTTTATTAGAATAATCTGCAACTGAAACCCTCTGTATCTCCAAAGTATGCCTGTGAATGCAAGCCCCTTGGTAACCATAAAGCAAAAACTGATAGTAGATGCAAAAAGATAGTAAAGGAATCTGAGCATTCCACCATTCTGCTAGAGAAAGACAGCAAACTACCAAAAAAGACAGCAAAAGAAAAAGAAAAGAGGAACTTCAAAACAACCAGTACACAATTAACAAAGTGGCAATAAATACTTACCTATCGTAATCACTTTTAATGTAGATGAATTAAATTCTCCAATCAAAAGACATAGAGTGGCTAAATAATAATAAGAATAAGATCTATCGGTATGTTGCCTACAAGAGACTCACTTCAGGTGGAAGGACATGAGAGACTGAAGGTGAAGCCATGGTGAGGAAAACTTCATGCAAATGGAAACCAAAAGAAAGCTGGGGGGCTAACCTTATATTAGACGAAATAGACTTTAAAACAAAAACTGTAATAAGAGACAGAGAAGGGTGTTACATAATGGCAAAAGGGGTCAATCCAACAAGAAGATATAACACTTGTGAATATTTATGCGCCAAACCTGAAAACACCTAAATATATAAAGAAAATGTTACCAAAGGGAGAAATAGACAGCAATACAATAATAGCAGGGGACTTTAATACTCTCCTTATATCAATTGATAGAACATCCACTGGACAACCTAGAGAAATGGTCATGTTTACTAGAAGCATAAAACCTAGCAATACTGAGTCACAATGAAATAGAAAATCTGAAGAGACTGATTACTAGAGTAGGAAGATTGAAACAGCAATCAAAAATTTCCAATCAGGGGCGCCTGGGTGGCGCAGTCGGTTAAGCGTCCGACTTCAGCCAGGTCACGATCTCGCGGTCCGTGAGTTTGAGCCTCACGTCGGGCTCTGGGCTGATGGCTCGGAGCCTGGAGCCTGTTTCCGATTCTGTGTCTCCCTCTCTCTCTGCCCCTCCCCCTTCATGCTCTGTCTCTCTCTGTCCCAAAAATAAATAAACGTTGAAAAAAAAAAAATTAAAAAAAAAAATTTCCAATCAAACAAAATTCCAGGACCAGATGCTTTTAGCAGTGAATTCTACCAAACATTTAAAGATTTAATACCTACTTCTCTCACTCTTCCAAAAAATTGAAAAGGAGGGCATGCTTCCAAACTTATTTTATGAGGCCAACATTACTCTGACTCTGATACCAAAATCAGAAAAGAACACCTCAAAAACAGAAAACTACAGGCCATTATCCCTAATAAATACGCATATGTGCAAAAATCTTCAATAAAATATTAACAACCCATAGTCAACTATATATTAAAAGGGTCATATACCATGACCAAGTGGGATTTATGTTAGGGCTGCAAGGATGGTTCTGTATCTGCATATCCGTCAGTGTAATATGCCAAATTAACAAAGTGAAGGATAAAAATCATGATGATCTCAATAAATGCAGAAACAATATCTGGCAAAATTTAGCATGCATTTATGATAAAACTCTCAACAAAGTTGATATGAAAGGAATGTCAAGCCAAATTTGACAAGCCCACAACTAACATTAAACTCAGTGGTGGAAAGCTGAAAGCTTTTACTCTAAGATCAGGAACAAGGCAAAGATGCCCACTTTCAATTTTGTTCCATATAATATTGCAAATCCTAGCCAGAACAATTCAGCAAGAAAAACAAAAGGGAAGGAAGAAGTAAAAGTGTAACTATTTGCAGATGGCATGGTACAATATATAGAAAATCCTGCAGACTCCACCAAGAAAAAAACAAAACAAAAAACAAAACAGAACACATTAGAATGAATGAATTCAGTTAAGTTGCAGGATACAAAATCAATACACAAAAATCTGTTGCATTTCCAGACACTAATAAACAACTATCAAAAGAAAAAAATTAAGATACACTCCATTTGCAATTGCATCAAAAAGAAAAAAGTACCTTGGAATAATTTCAACCAAGGAGGTGAAAGACCTATATTTTGAAATGTACAAGCCATTAGGAAGATAAATTGAAGGAAAGACATAAATAAACAGAAATATATTCCATATTCATGGACTGGAAGAATTAATTTTGTTAAAATATCTATACAACCCAAAGCAATCTACAGATTCATTGAAATTCTTATCAAAATTCCAATGGCATTTATCATTGATCTAGAATAAATAATGCTAAAATTTGTATGGAACCAAAAAAGACCCCAAAGAACCAAAACAATCCTGAGAAATAAAAATAAAGCTGGAGATATCACATGTTTAGATTTCAAATTATACTATAAAGCTGTCATAATCAACAGTATAATATTAGCACAAAAATAGACATAGATCAAAGAACAGAATAGAGAGGCCAGAAATAAATCCATGCATATATGGTTAACTAATTTATGACAAAGGAGTCAAACTAGGAAAAGGACAATCTCTTCAATTGATGGTGCTGGAAAACTTTCATTAAAAAAAAATGAAACTGGACCACTATCTTAAACCATACACAAAAATTAACTCACAATGGATTAAAGACTTGAATGTTATACCTGAAATCATAAAACTCCTAGGAGAAAATAAGGCAGTAAGCTTCCTGACATTTGTCATAATGATGACTTTTTTTTGTGTGTATATGATTCCAGAAGCAAAAACAGCAAAAAAAAAAAAAAAAAAAAAAAAAAAGCAAGTGGGACTACATCAAACTAAAATGCCTCTCCATAGCAAATAAAACCATCAACAAAATGAGAAGGCAACCTACTGAGCAGCAGAAAATATTTGCAAACCATGTATCTTATAAGGGATAATATACAAAATATAGAAAGAACTCCTACAACTCCATAGCAAAAATACCACCCAACCAAACCAACAAATAAACAAAAGTGGCTAAAAATTTGGCAGAAGAAAAAAAATGGGCAGAAGATCTAAATAGACAGTTTTCCAAAGAAGTCATGCTGATGGCCAACAGGTGCATGAAAGGGGGCTCAACATCACTAATCATCAGGAAAATGCAAATCAAAACCACAGTGTGATATGGTCTCACACTTGTTAGAACAGTTACTATCAAAAAGATAAGAAGTAGCACATATTGGTGAGGATGTAGAGGGAACCCTTGTGCACTGTTGGTGAGAATATAAATTGGTTCGGTCAATGGAAAACAGTATGGAGATTCTTCAAAAAATTAAAAATAACACTACTGTATGATCTAGCAATTCCACTTCTGGGTATTGATTAAATCCAAAGAAAACAAAAAAAACTAACTGGAAAAGATATATGCATTCCATGTTCATTGTGGCATTATTTATGATAGCCAAACTACGGAAACATCTTTATCAATGAATGGATGAATGGTGAAGAAAGTGTGGTTTATACATAGACAATGGAATTATTCAGCCACAAAAAGAAGGAAAGCTTGCTATTGTGACAACATGGGTAGACTTTAAGGGCTTTATGCTAAGTGAAATAAGTCAGAGTGAGAAAGACAAATACTACACTATCTCCCTTACAAGTAAAATCGAAAACAAACAAACAAACAAACACATAAAAAAGCAAACAAAAAAGCACACCAAGCTTATAGATACAGAGAACAGATTGGTGGTTATCAGAGTTTTAACTTCCACTTATAAAATTAATATAAGTCATGGAGATATAATGTATAGCATGGTGACAGTAGTTAATAATGCTCTTTGCATATTTGAAACTCACTTAGAGAGTAAATCTTAAGTTACCCAAGGGGGGTGGAATCTGCATATATGGTGATGGATGTTAACTAGATTTATTGTGGTGATCATTTTGCAATATATACAAATATCAGATCATTATGCCGTACACCTGAAACTAGTATAATATCATACGTCCATTGTATGTCAATTAAAAAGTCAGGGTTAGAGATTGTGGCCTAGAGCACTGAATGATTAGTGCTTTGATGCATAGCCACATAATCAAACCATGGTACAAAAGGAAGTTGGCATAGATTTCAGGTCACTGAAGTATATCATGACCAGTAAAATGGACATTCCAAGTTATTAAAAATTTCAAGACCCATAAAAATACAAAGTATGCTAATACTGATATGTGAAAAAAAAAATGTTAAAACACACTTTCCTTAAAATAATGTTAGAAACATCATGATTAAAAAATATTAAATGTAAAATCCAATAGAAATATTCCATTATTATATCTAAATTTGTCTATGTGTTTAAACTTAATCTTAATTGTTCATAAAGTTGGTATAACATGTGAAATGGATGCTATTAGAAAAAGCATAAATAACCACTAATAATAATTGATTTGCAAGTAAAATTCAAAATTATATCAAAGTACTAATAAATGTAACTATTAAAATTTAGTTGGAAACTGTTGAAAAGGGAAAAATTATTTTTTCAAGTTTATAGATGCATATTCTAGAAGACATAAAAATAACTTCAGTTCATCAATCAGGGTTTCAAGCTAATCAAATTTCTGTTGTTTCTATTTCAATAGGTTGCAATGGTACCTATTCTCTAATCCAAGGAAGAAAAATAGAACTAATTTTTGGCTTTATTTGCTCCCTTATCACTCAGAATTATTCATCAATCATGTTTTGCTATTTTTAGCTCCTTAAAAATTTTCATCATACTCTACTTTTTCATTTCCTTACAATTCTTCCTAATTGCAGCTTCATCTCTTAAAGTCAAGAACTGCTCTTTAAAGTCTAAACTTCACATCTTATTTCCACCCTTCAGCAAAGCATCATTATTACATGAGTTTGGGCTTTTTACCATCATGCACAGGAAAAGTTTATAACACATATTCTAGCCCAATAACTAAGATTTATCTGTGGGAATTTCATGAGTATATCCTCACACATATGATTGTACTTGGGAAGCATTCCACTGTAATGTGTCTTAGCTCTCTATTCAATCTGGCTTAAATAATAAAAAAAAATATATATGCTTATTTATTATTGCCAATAACAGGAAGCCCCAAAGGAAGGCAGATTTCAGAGTTGATTGACCCATCTGCACAATAATGTCATTAATATATAGGCAATTTCCATCTCTCAGCTCTGCCTAGTAGCCATTCAAGGTTCATATTCTCACATAGCAATGTTTCTAAAAATAAAGGTTAGCATAATTTTCTGTGATATTCCTTTAGGAACTAAAAAGTTGTCTCCAGATAACCACCTGTACATACATAATTAGGTTCAGTAGAATCAGGTCATATCATTTCTGAACGAGTCATGTGCAAGATGTCTTTTAATGTATTCCATTTTCATTGATGGTTTTTAAAAAAAATCTTTTTAATGTGTATTTATTTTTGAGACAGAGAAATACAGAGCATGAATGAGGGAGGGTCAGAGAGAGGGAGACACAAAATCTGAAGCAGGCTCCAGGCTCTGAGCTGTCAGCACAGAGCCCGATGCGGGGCTTGAACTCACAGACCGCGAGATCATGACCTGAGTCAAAGTCGGATGCTTAACTGACTGAGCCACCCAGGCGCCCTTTATTTTCATTGATGGTTTTTATAGCAGCAACATATTATTTAGGTATCTAAAAATTAGTCAAAGAAATTACTGACTTTTTCAGGCTTTGATTTAAAAACTGATTGTCATCCAGAATAAAATGTTTGCGTGGGCAAAAAATAAGGCTTTTGTTTGCTTCCCCTTTCTCCTTCATGTCTGGAATTTTGGCTATGGAACATATCCTTGGTGGATTCCACAACAGAAATGAAAATTAAAGAAACAAATTTTGTCTGATGGAAAAGAATCAATTGATAGAATATTTCCAGGAGACAGAAAGCCAGCAGAGATTTCCAAATTATTTTGAAAGTCTATCTAGTGAAACATAATGGCTATGCAATGACTGAAACAACAAAATCATGAATGATAAAGAAAGGAAACAAGTTCCCTAATCAAAAACCCTCAAAGAGGATTTTATCAGTGGACCAGTAGACAAAGGATGAAATATATTGAAACATTTGTTCTTTACCAGGAGGGCTCATTTGTTTAGAGCTAGAGTAATTTGAATTGAAAGCTTAGATAATTTTGTTTTGCTTGCTATTTCATCATTATTTTTCACTTAACCAGAATCTCATAATGTGACAAAGTAAATGTAGGTAAGAAGAAAAATGAATTAATGGAGGCCATGAAATCTGGTAGGAAAAGAAAATTTAATTTCTATGATATTAAAAACATTCTATGAAAAAAATGTAAATTGAATACATTTATATTAATTTTAACTCTCTTTCTACTACACATAAATATATTCAAATATTTCTCTAATTACAGTCAAGACTGTAGGTTTGGGAAATTTGTAATACCAACTGATTTATTTTGACTTTTATATGGGAAGGTATATCAGATTATAATACTTTATATACATTTACCAGACAAACTTTGGAACTTAGGAAATAATAAAAGTTATTAGCTGAATACTTACTAAAATAAAGTAAATTACCTCTCATTAAAATAGAAAGAGACGTTGAATTATTGACAATGCAGCAGTTCTAACTTGATCTACAACTATGGGTAAAAACATGGATGAATCTCATGAACACAATGTTGGCCAAAAGGAGGTGTACAAGGGAAATCTTTTTTAGGAGAAAAAGTCAGGACTCTTGTTTAAATATAAACTAAATATGTGTCAAAAATTTATTTAAGTCAATAGGGAATAACATAGGCAGTAGTTTGCCCACAGGAGGATTCAGAGTACTAATTATTCAGAAATACTTAAATGAATTTAGAAGCAGATGCAAAACTCCTTTTCTGGGGGAAAAAAAGGAAGCCTTCATAGTGGAAGGGATCCATTGTTCTTTTAAAAGACATTTGCATATTTTTGGACAAGGGTCATTTGCATTGCTAGTCATTATCTGTCATTTATAGAGTTGCAAAAAGCTGAAAGACAATGAAAGACCAAGATAACCTGACCAACCATTCTGGATCCTCAGTAATCTTCTTTTCTCATTTGTCTTTCATGGTTTCTCTGTCTGGACAGTTAAAATAAGGCTGATTATATATTTAGTTTTGGCAAGAGTGTAGTTCATCATGTAAGATTTCTTAAGTTTATTTTGCAAATCCAGACCCAAACAATATTGAAAAATTACTTAGGGCAAAATATGAATGTCTATCTGGAAGCTATCAAAGTACTATAAATACCCACGTGCATTTTTTTTTTTTTTTGTATGGGCATAAGTTTTCAATTCCACTGGGTAAATGCCAAGGAGTGTGATTACTAGATTACATGTTAAGAGTATGTTTAGTTTTGTCAGAATCTGTCAAACTGTCTTCCAAAGTGGCAATATTATTTTGCATACCCATCAGCAATATAAGAGAATTCCTGTTTCTCCACATTATTACCAACATTTGATGCTGTCAGTGTTTCAAATTTTGTTCATTTTAATAGGTGTATAGTAGTATCTCATTGTTGCTTTTCCATTTCCCTGATGGCATGATGAAGAACACTGTTTCAAAATGATACTGTTTATAAATTTAAATATCAGTTCCTATTAATTTATATATACCAACCATGGATTATAGAATGTACTTATTGATTCAGGTATTGTGACCTATGTCAGAATCACAGTGATGAGCAAAAAATGCATATGATGTTATTCTCAAGAATGTTTTCTTAAATTTACCATGACTGCATCATGATTTATAATGTAATGACACAATTTTCACACAAACTCTATCAGTTCTAGTAACTCAAGAAAACGTTACATAAATCAGCATTCAATTGCAGTAAGCTACAGAACCAGATATTTCTGATTTTTAAAATTATTTCATATAAATGAAAGGCATTAAATTAGCAAGAATTGGCACCTACATGATACCAGACACAACTATAAATGGAAGCACTGAAATCACTTGCCTATATTTGGCTCAGAGTTTTCAAGGGATGTATAATGTGCTTATAGCATTTTTTAAAAGATTATCTTGAAAATAATCTTAAAGCCAAGAATTCCCAATGCTCAAATGTCACAAAGAATTCTAAAAAAGTTAGTCTTGTGTGCTTGGGGATTTGAGAAATCCTAATGTCAGGAATGGAATTCTTTGAGGTCAGATAAAAATGTTAAAATGTGGGCAAACACACTATGATAGGAAGAGCATTGAACCAAGAATTGGATAGATTGTCATTAACCAGCTGTGAATTTCCTCATCTGTGAATTAGCAGGCTCCTCTGTGAAGATTTCTAGGGTCCCTCTTTGTTCTTAAATCCTATGAGACTATAAACAAAAAAAGATAAAACATTTTCTGGGTGGTAAATGTGAACTATATTTATGAAAAATTTAGACTTGTTTATTTCATTTCTTGTAAAAATTTCAGTCAATGAAATGATATTTCTAAGCATTGCCAATAACTAAAAAATTAGATTTATAAAAATATTCTAAGATTTAAATCGAAAATGCAACTGTTTATTTCAATTGTTTATTATTGTATGAGTGAATTTGATTCACAAAAATAATTATTGACAAAAGAATAAATGGTTGAAATGGCAACATGGTTTAATGGGATTTAAATACTAGATAAGCATTTTAGAGAATGGTCATCATTAGAATATATTAAAAATAAAATTGTACTATGAGAATTATATATATATATGTATGCATGTATATATACACATATCTATGTATGCATGTGTATATATACACATACATATATATGTGTATATATACACACATACATATATATATAAACCATTACCTCAGTTTTAGATCTCTATTCCTTGAAATAGAGGGCAATGTGGTCTGGGTACTTGCTGAAATACAAATGGCAAATAAACATCCCATATATTTCCATCAGAGCCGTGAAGTCTGATATTAGATTTGTCTTTTCCGTACACAAATGAATCAAGTTTTTGTGAAGAGCAAAAAAAAAAAAAAACCTAAAAAGAGATATTGAAACTAGTCAACTAGTCACTAATCATTATTTTTAAAAAATAATGTTAAGAAATTTAATTTGATCAATTAGCAATTTTTGTACCAATTTAAGTTAGCACCCATGAAGAGGGTGATTTGTTCAAATTCAATTGTGGAGAACAATTCTAACTGGTTATGTGATATTATACAGACATAGAACAGAATGTCTATACTATATTATACCATACCATACCATACTATAGAACAAAGGTTAATCTCTCTACCAATTATGTTATGTTGCAGAATTATGTTGCAGAAATACAGATACAGGATGCATACCTTAAAGATTGAAAATGTTCCTACCTACTGAACATAATTGTATGTTAATTAATCTTGTTTATTAGATTCACTCTAATTTCCAAATATTTTAGGAAAAGTGTTTTGAAAGCAATATCATCACCAGTTCTTAGCAAAATGGATTAAAACGATATTGCATAAAATGAACTGTATGTTGGAAAATACAAAATAGTATTTCCTGAAAATTACCTTTCTCCAATGAAATATAGTTATATTTTTATTTAGATATTTTATTTCACTGTGCAAAGTCTCTAAGAATTAAATTCAAAAATATGTATTTCCCTCAAAAAAAGGTATGATAGTATAGAAAAATTATTAGTTTAGCTAAGTACTCCCAATTCTTCAATGCGTTAGTCATCCTAGATTTTATAATACTTCACCCCAGAAAAAAAGATGAAAAAAATTGAAGAAAGGGCTTCATGATATTAATCCAGGGAATGCATGGCATTATGACTGAGCAAAGAAATTTGGTTAAAAGAGATCAGTTGTGTTCTTTGACCAAAAGTATGTTGTGTACATTGACCTTAAGTAGAATTTACAGATGGGTTAGAAACACGAATTAAATTCATTATTAAGACTTTTCCAAAATTAAGACCCTAAAAATCTATGTTGTTATCATCTGTTTTTAAGGTTATGTTTTCCTTTTTTTTTTTTTTTAATCTCTCCAGGGAAAAGGGAGAACTGGTTGTTGTTTTCAACAAAACCAATGTGGTAAACCCATAACCAAAATATATTGGTATCTCAACTCTGGCCAAAATCTTTTAACAGCCACTCATTTTTCCCAAAGTTCAAAATTGTTATGAGTGAGGGGGAAGGGAAGTGGAGTACTTATCATTTCCTTTCTCCTCTTCAGTTTCTTGTGTACTGCAAGAGCTAGCGATTGATCTCTTATCTCTGGGTTCTTTGACTAAAGATGCCACTTTCTTGGGTAGATATTCTTTTTTTTAATACAAAATATTTTCAGTGTTCAAGGATGGCTGTTCAGTGATAGCACTTCCTTATCCGTATATTCAATAACCTCGTACCAAGCCACCTGTGATGGCCTTGTGGCACGACTTAACGTGAGGCTGACTACTACATAAGCTACACTTTTATCTCATTCCATACCTTACAGTTGAGGCACAACAGGTCGTATATTTGTGAAATCTTCTCCAGGTGGGCATACATGTTATGATATGTTCATCCTGAAAAAGTAGAGGGCAAGGTTCATTCCATCCACCCTGCCCAGCTTTGGATATCTAGAGAAGAGAGGAAATTGATCTCTCGCTGACTTACTTCCCTCCACCCCTCATCCTACCATTCCTCAATATCCCCCAGCAAGCATTATTTAGATTAGTGAATGACCTGTCCCATTATCCCAGGTGATAAGTGCGTGTCTGAAATGCAACATGAGATGGCCTTGAGAGGCCCACCCGCATCCCTACTCTGACCTGAAGTCACCTGCTTTACCATTAACTGAAGCGATGTAAAGCTAGTTCCTTGTCCTTATTTAACAATCAGTAAAAACTGTATGAAAGGAAATGTGTATAAGTTGCTACCCTAAATCTCCAAGACCTCTTGTCATTTCTAATGACATACGCGGGGCCTGTACTTTGGATACCAGATTAAAAAAAAAAAAAAGACAGAAATATAAAGTCATCTTTATTATCTCCTTATGCCCCAAACAGAAAATATGAAAATTAGAAAGTTATTCAACATTTGAGATAATTAGGAAATAACTAGGAACCTTAATCACAATGTTATAAGTAAAATGCCTAGCATAAACATTAAAGTCAGGATTAAAATTACAATACATATGGTAACACCAATATTATTTAAAATGCTTTCTGACTAGCTAATAAAATTAGACAAGAGAAAGTTGTGAACCATAACAATTAAAAAGAAGAAATTTAATCATTTCTAGATGCTATAACTTGCCTGAAAGATATAAGAAAATATATTAAAATACTTACCCAAGATAATTAAACACTAACCTAAACAATATGAGGATTAAATAAAGCTATCATAGCAAAAGCTTTCTTGGAGCTTACCCTATCTAAAAAGCTGCCAGTTGGAAATATAAGGGAAAAAAATCCTGTTTACTACTGCAATAAAAGTATAAAATATCCAGGCATAATTTCATAGGAAATATACAAAGGCATACAACATACTCAAGGCAAAATTAACATTCAATCATTGGTGTTCAGAGTATAAATTGGATGAAAAAGGACTGAATATGACAATATTCATTTTTTCCCCAAATTTCTACTTATGGTGTTTTGTCCTATATATCTGTAGGATATATAATAGTAAAAGGTAGAAAACAAATGCCCATAAATCACGGGACAAGTAACTAATGGTACATTTTTGCAATGAAACCATAGCTATTTAATCATTGTTTGAGTCACCTGATATAACACCCGATATACAGAATTTGAATGTTGGAGATTTAGAGTAGCAAGGTACATAGCATACCTGTATTTTTAAAAAGATGTGTAGCCACAAATGTATACATATATATATATATATATATATATATATATATATATAGACATGTATGCACTCCTCTATATACACACATTCTCACACTTTTGCATGCTTGTATAGACATTTGATTCTTGTGGTTGCTTATCCCCTTAAATAAAAATAGCTTTTTCAGGAAGGGAGCTGGAAGAATGTATAAACAACAATGTTTTTAAAGTGGAGTTCTCTGTAAAATATTTAATCACTAGTATCCTAACATATCCGTGTATACAATGAACTAATCCCTCACATTTTAGTCTATAATAGTACTAGTTACATACCATTCTAGAAAGAAATGAAAAAATAATTACTGAAATTGCAATCTGCGCTCTGTGATTCAAGTAAGGAGGTCTAATTTAGAAAGGCTAGAAGATATGAGGGAGGTATTTAAGTTCTATATCTTTTTTCTTAATGCTAGATAATTTTATTTTCTTTAAAATAATTTTTATTTAATATTGATTTTTGAGACAGAGAAAGAGATTATGAGTGGGGGAGGGGCAGAGAGAGAGGGAGACATAGAACGTGAAGCAGGCTTCAGGCTCTGAACTGTCAACACAGAACCCAAGACTGAGTTTGAACTCACAAGCCTCAAGATCATGACCTGAGCTGAAGTCAGATGATCAACCGACTGAGCCACCCAGGCATCCCTATTTATTTTCTTAATGACAGTGTTTTATGAGTTTTAGGTATACAAGATAGTGATTCATTGATGCATATACCATACAGTGCTCATCATAATTTTACTCTTTAATCGCCATCACCTGCTTAACTCATCCCACCATCCCTCTCTGGTAACCATCAGTTTGTTCTCCGTAATTAAGTCGGTTTCTTGATCTGTGTCTCTCTTTTTTCCCCTTTGCTCACTTGTTTTGTTTCTTAAATTCCACTTATGAGTGAAGTCATATGGTATTTGTCTTTCTCTGACTGATTTGTTTCACTTAGCATCATATTCTCTGACTCCATCTATGTCGTTGCCCATGGCAAGATTTATGGTTGAATAATATTCCATAATAAATAATATTATTTATGGTTGAATAATATTCCTTCGTGTGTATGTGTACATATGTGTGTGTATGCATGTGTGTGTGCATCACACCTTCTTTATCCATTCATCAAACCATGAACACTTGGGCTGATTCCATAATCTGGCAATTGTAAATAATGCTGCTATATAAACATAGAGGAATTAGTGTGTTTGTATTCTTTGGGTAAAAACCCAGTAGTGTTATTGCTGGATCTTAGGCTAGTTCTATTTTTGACTTTTTGAGGAACCTCCATACTGCTTCCCACAGTAGCTGCACCAGTTTTCATGTTATATGACCTTTGATATTGCTCTTCCAACACTTGGTTAAGTTTAGTTTTTACAACTATTATTTTGTGATCTAAATACAGTGTTTAGTGGACAAATAAGTAATTTCACACAAAGAGCTGCTTATACAACCCAGAATATTTTCACAGCTGTCTCTACATGGCTTAATGAATTTATTGAGGTCCACACAACCAATTTCTTGGCCCACAATCAACTAGGTCATGGCTATAAGGCGATTCTGATTATAGATCTTGCCACTGTGATAAGCAGCAAAATGGAGGATGTGTCCTAGAAATTTGGCTCATGTTTCTAAGTAATGAACAATGGACCATTTCCCTTCTCTGCTTCTTCACTTTGCTCAAAGCTGAATGTAACTAACATTTCCAATTTAATTCTCAAAGTTAAATAATGTTAAGTGACAAAGGAATGACAATTATATTTCCTCATATTGCAAAATAGTACATTAAACAAATCTCTCTTGTGAATTCCCTTATTCTTTGTTCACATTTGATCTCTCTCCTTTGTTCCTGGATCTTTAAATCTTAAAGGCAGTTACAATACTTGACCTAGTAATAATGATAGTTCATGTTCTTCAGTCAAATACTGGGTCTGTCCTACTGGTAAGGGCAGTACTTTGATGGTTTCTTTTGGGACACATACAGTCAAATCAGAGTGCAGAGTTCTAAACTTTTGAATCAAAATTTAGTCTGCATTGTTCCCTAGCCTGTGTTTATTAAAAATTTTCCCTATTATAATCATTATTACACTGATGTACAGACTAACACAATACATACCTGCATTCTATCCCATACTTTAAGACACCTCTTTTTAAAAATGTATGCCCGGGGCACCTGGGTGGCTCAGTCGGTTGAATGTCTGACTTCCACGCAGGTCATGATCTCACGGTTTGTGAGATTGAGCCACGGATCTGGCTCTGTGCTGACAGCTCAGAGTCTGGAGCTGGTTTAAGATGCTGTGTGTCTCTCTCTCTGCCCCTCCCCCACTCATGCTTTCTCTGTCTCTCTCTCAAAAAACAAACAAAAAAAACACTTAAAAATAAAAGGTATGCCCTCTTTTCCTATAGTCTCAAAATATTTGATCAAATATGAATATGTAAATGTTGAAAGATGTTGAAAGGTATGCCCTCTTTTCCTATCAGTCTCAAAATAGTTGATCAAATATGAATATGTAAATGTTGAAAGATGAAAAAAAGTAAAATTGTATATGCAAAACATTTAAGTTGTTAATTTAGGCACATTTAATTAGCATAAGTGTGAATTTGAAAATACTATCTTTTGTATCTTCCATTTCAAAAAATAATTTTATTCAAATTATTTATGCACATGATGCATCAGTATCACTTGACCTTGTTTTTTGAATCATCCAAAAGTTTTTTTAGGTGTATGAAAAGATGCTCAATATGACTAGTCATCAGGGAAATGCAAATCATAACCACAATGAGGTATTACCTCCTAACTGATAGAATGGTTATTATCAAAAAGACAAAAAGTAACAAGTGTTGGTGAGGATGTAAAGAAAAGCAGACACTTGTGCACTGGTGGTGGGAATGTATGTTGTAATAGCCACTATGAAAAATAATATGGAGTTTCTTCAAAAAATTAAAAATAGAACTACCATATGATCTGGCAATTCCACTTCTGGGTATTGATTCAAAGAAAACAAAAACACTAACTTGAAAATATATGCACTCTTATGTTCATTGCAGCATTATTTACAATAGCCAAGCCACATTTATAATATGGAACAACCTAAGTGTCCATTGATGAATGAAAAGATAAAGAAAACGTGATACATATATATATATATATATATATCACGTGATATATATATATATCACGTGATATATATATATATCACGTTTTCTTTATCTTTTCTTTTTCTTTTCTTTATCTTTCTATATATCTTTGCATTTATATATATACATCTATACATATAGGGGTGTGTGTGTATGTGTGTGTGTGTGTATGTGTGTGTGTGTGTATACACACACACACACATATACACACACACCCCTATATATATAATTTAGCCATAAAAAAGAATGAAATTGTGCCATTTGCAGCAACTTGGATGGACCTTATGGGTATTATGCTTAGTGAAACAAGTCCAACAGAGAAAGACAAATACCACATGATCTCACTTATATATGGAATTTAAAAACTAAAACAAACAAAAAAAACAGCTCATAGATACAGAGAACAAATTGTTGGTTGCCAGAGGTGGAGTTTGGGGTATGGAAAAAATGGGTAAAAGAGGTCAAAATTTACAAACTTCCAGTTATAACATAAGCAACTTTGGGTAGATGATGGACAGCCTGGTGGTGTTAGTTAATAACACTCTCCTGTGTGTATTTGAAAGTTGCTAGGAGAGATTTTACAAGTTCTTATTACGAGGAAAAAAAATTCTATATTTACACATGGTGATGAGTGTTAATTATATATATTGTGGTGATAATTTCCAAAATATACAAGTATCAAATTATGTTGTACACCTGAAACTAATATATGTTAATTATATTTCAATAATACAAAAAAAAGGATCAAGAAAACCAGACTTCACTTTATCTTCTTTTATTCCTCCTCTGATGCCTTCTCCTTCTTTATGTTGATCAGAGTTTCACAATTTATATAATTTTCTTTCTCCCTCAAGAGTTGTTTTTGTTTTTTCTTAAACATTCCTTACAGGGAAGGACTTGCTAGCAATAAATTTCTTTAGTTTTTTTTTGTGTGTGTGAGAATAGCTTTTACTTATACTTTAGAAGGAGAAATGACTGGATGGAAAATTTCATGTTGTTGGTTTACTGTTCAACATTTTATATATTTCACTCCACTCTCTGACTGCTTGCATTGTGTCAAATGAGAAGCCCACTGTAATTCTTATTCTTTGTTCTTCTATATGTGTTTCTCCACCTGAATCTGATTTCTTTCAAGATTTTCTCTTTGCTTTTGGTTTTCTACAATGTGAATACATGTTTAGGTATAGCTGTTTTGGTATTTATCTTCCTTAGAGTTCTCTCAGATTCCTACATCTATAATTTTATGTGCCACTTATTTTTGGAAGTTCTCAGCCATTGAATTATTTCTTCTCCTATTTACAGGATCTTTATATGTCAGAGAAGAGCCTGGAAGTCCATACTAGGCACTCAGGCCTGTAGCAAATTATAGTAAGCTCATGTATAGGTCCTTAATGATTTTTTTTCTTTATTACATTATAACAAAAGAAATTTATTTTTAAAAAAATTTTTACGGATATTAATTCTTTAGATCTAACCTTATGATCAAACTTTGTCAGTAAGATAATGCTAGTATTTAAAAGATATTTTCTTGGGCACCTGGGTAACTTGGTTGGTTGGGTGTCTGACTTTCCCTCAGGTCATGATCTTAAATTTCGTGGGTTCAAGCCTTACATCAGGCTCTGTGCTGACACCTCAGATTCTGTGTTTCCTTTTCTCTCTGCCCCTCCTTCGCTCATGCTCTCTCTCTCTCTCTCTCTCTCTTAAAAATAAATAAACATTAAAAAAATTTTAAACATAAATAAAAGATGTTTTCTGAAAAAACAAACACAAAAACACACAAAAATAAAAACAAAAACAAACAAACAAACAAAAATGAGCTCCTGGGTGGCTCAGTTAGTTAAGTGTCTGATGTCAGCTCAGGTCATTATCTCACTGTGAGTTCAAGCCCTGCATCAGTTTGTTTCAGATCCTCGGTCTCCCTCTCTCTGCCCCTCTCTGGCTTGCACTCTCTCTCTCTCTCTCTCTCAAAATAATTAAATAAACATTAAAAAAATAAAAGTAAATAAAAGTTCTTTTCTGTATTCTATATTCTAAGCACTAACATTTTATGATGAAATCAAATAGAAACTGTTTAACCCTATCATCACCACAAATTTCAATTAAATGCATTTCCCGTTTTGTAGGAACAAAAGGGGAAATACCTTTTGTTTGAAAGCCTCATCTTAGTGTATAAGTCTTCATTATGCTTTGTTTTCATGAAATTAATGAAATGATTGAAAGAAATTTTTAGAGACAGTTTTAATGATGTTTGACTGCATAGCACTGACCTCATATTTTCTCTTTACTTACATAATAAATAGGGTCAGAATGAATGAAAATCAGTGACTTAACTCGCCCCAAAATAGTTTTATTGATGGTAAATCAGAAAACCAGATTGCAGAAACAAAGTAACCAGAAAACCTTGTTTTCTCTTTGTTTGCCGGCTGATGGCTGTATCATTAGCATATCTAACAAACTTATAATTGGAACTAATATATATACTCATTTTCCTTTATGCTTTTGATTTGAGGAACTCTGTGAATAATTTCCTGATTAATGACTTTAACTTAAAAAATCAATGTGTGCCATTAGAAGTTGTGTTGCATAATCTGTTCATTATTCATGTATGACCATATCCAATTTTTTCCTCTCCCTCTCCTCTAAGTGAATGTATTTTGCCAAGCCTTACTGATATATGGATGGACAAGGAAATTTATGCTCAAAGTAATTTTATCCATTGTCAAGCCACTTTATCTTCTACATAATACTCAAAAGAGCATGTGACCGTTCCTCCTCAGATACGAATATTTGCATTTATTTATTTATTATTTATTTATTTGTTTGTTTGTTTGTTTTAAAGTTTATTTATTTGAAGAGAGAGAGAGTGTGTCTGTGTGTGCACGAGTGGGGGAGGGAGGAGAGAGAGGGAGAGGGAGAATCCCAAGCAAGCAAGCTCTGTGCTGTCAATGCAGAGCCCGAAATGGGGCTCGAACCCATGAACCAACCGTGAGATCATGATCTGAACTGAAATGAAGAGTCAGACACTTAACAGACTGAACCACCCAGGTGCCCCAAGAATATTTGCATTTAAAATAACCACATATCAAGTGTCTATAATACCGCAGAAATAATAAAGAACTGACTTAAAATTATGACTTAAAAAGGAAAAATCACAATGTTGTTTCCA
Source organism: Puma concolor (assembly GCF_028749965.1). Classification (NCBI taxonomy): domain Eukaryota; kingdom Metazoa; phylum Chordata; class Mammalia; order Carnivora; family Felidae; genus Puma; species Puma concolor. Next base: position 178,672,193 of record NC_141670.1, on the reverse strand, counting down.
ATTTTGTAAAATCATTGCTTAGACATCTGCTGCTTACTGTACCATATCCAAATACACAGAACCTGTGTCCTTTGTCTTTACTCTTAACATAGCATCCTTCCACCTGAACAATTATTTCCCAAAGATAACAAGGAGCTCAGCTGAACCTAGGTCACACTGGTTTGTATTCATTTATTATCATAAGTAGTACAAAAGTTAAAAAAAAAAAAAAGAATTGATACAGAATTCACTCCTATAGTGTTTGGGATGATATGGAAAATCTCTGTACCCTCCCCTAAGCTTTGCTGTGAGCTTACAACTTTTCTAGGAAATAAAGTGAATTGAACAATTAAGTATCTGATTTCTAAGAGAACTAATTATTTAGCATTTATGCAGAAGACTATTTAGAAAACACCAAAACATTTAATTTTTTAAATGTTTATTTATTCTTGAGAGAGAGAGAGAGAGAGCGCACAAGCGAGAGACAGTGGGGGAGGGGCAGGGGGAGAGACAGGGAGACACAGAATCCAAAGCAGGCTCCGGGCTCTGAGCTGTCAGCCCAGAGCCAGATGCGGGGCTTGAACCCAGGAGCTGTGAGATTATGACCCAAGCCAAAGTTGGATGCTCAACCAACTGAGCCACCCAGGCGCCCCCAAACACCAAAACATTTAAAACTCCATATATATATATATATATATATATATATATATATATATATATGTATACTTTGTTTTCTTTGGTAAACTAGTATAAATCTCTAAAGATGAAAACTTCAAGTTTATAAAACTTTGTTGTTAAGTTTAAATGCATACATGGACTGTCTCAGATAGAATTGTATGTGTGTTTTAATTTTATTAAAACAACTTAAAAAGTATACTTTTACCTTCTACAAAATAGTGATTTAATTTACAAGCATATTATATTGTGTTTAGGATTGTTTGTAGTTTCTACACATTTTTTGTCTCGTGAGAGTTTTGAATGCAAATGAGTTAAAAAGGTACATGTCAGTGCTTCATCCAATACTGCTTTTGATATTGTGTATTATCTTTGATAAATATCATTTTCTTAGAGTGTATAGAATGTGCATAAGGGCTTTTCTCTCCACAAATTTGGCAAGAAAAACACTATTTTGAAGTTTTGAAGTTCAAAATATCTTCTCTGCACAGGACAAAATATGAAATTCTAGTGAATTCTGGTTATAAACATGCAAAAGTTTGTTGAGTTGAAATCCTTAAGTTAATTATTGTATACTTGAAAAAAGGAATATAGTCTTCCTTCTAAATCTGTGTTACTCAAGCTTCAGAGATGCTTCTCATAACAGATCCTCAGTTTACCTCTCGTTACATGTGCAATATCCCTGTACATTGCCAACATGTAGGGATATATGGGATCATATTCAGTATACATACAGTGTCCTCAAAGGCAAGACTTCTCGTCCTCCTCAAAGTACTGCAATACTATTTCTGGAAATCAATAAATGCATTGTTAGATGAGCCAATAGGTAAATGTAAAAAACAAAAAAAAAAAAAGTAAGGATCTGTAAAGAAGGGACACCAAATATTTCATCTGAAAGGAATTTCATAGTGGATATTTCAAAAATAGCATTGAAATCTTCATAAAATGTCAGAGCTGTGTCAAAGCTCTATTACAATAATTGTTTTGTATTAATATTTTTATTTTAAAAGAAAAATGTGGATTAAGGCATTCACTTTGAATGCTTAGAGTCTTTGCAGATGGCCTCCATCTGGTCTTGTTAAAAGAATGTCTCCTGTATTATCAAGAGCAGAAAAAAAAGAGAGAAACAAACAAACAAACAAACAAACAAAGCCATGTTTGGGATTTTTTTCAGTAATTCTACAGAGTATGGTAGAATATATACTAAACAGCTAATATGATCTCAAGCATGTGGGATTCAGTGAGGGTGGTCTGATCTGGTCCGGAAATTATGAAAGTTTCCCTCATATCACTTTTCACTTTTTCCTCTCAAGAGAATAAATATCAAGCAATCTGAAAATAAATAGATAGTGAGAATAGACCAATAGTCATAGAAGAAGGTTATCCTGAAATTGATGTCTTTAGAGAGTTTCACTGCTGAGTTCTTCCAAAACTTTCAGTAGTAGATTATTTTATCATTAGAATATGGTAGGAGGAACATCAAAAGATGGAAAGCAGTGCATTTTCTAAGCAAATAATCTTGATTATGCAGACTGACTTTTATGATACAAATAAGAATAATCTCATTTACAAATTCCCATATATATTGAAAAAGAATAGAGTAGCAAAAGGAATTCATTGTATATTCAAAAAATAATTTACCTACAGTATGGTTTAGGAATGTCAAAAGATTTTAACATTAGGAATTCTACTAATATAATGCATTTCATCAACCAGTGGATAAGTCAATTTGTTTTCATAACTTGAATAAAATTGTTACAATCCATTAAATAAAAGTCAACAATTTTTATGATAATACCTCTTAGAAAGCCCTCCTGATAGTATTACAGGAAGTTCTTTTTCTGTACATGTTACCATGCTTTGTATTGCACAATGCTGTTTTTCTTTTTTTCTTTTTTTTTTTTTTTTTTTTTTTTTGGTAATGTTTTATTTATTTTTGAGAAAGAGAGAGAGAGAGGGGAGGAGGAGCAGGAGAGACACGCAGAATCCAAAGCAGGCTCCAGGCTCTGAGCTGTTAGCGCAGAGCCTGACGCAGTCTCAAACCCATGAACCATGAGATCATGACCTGAGCCAAAGTCAGACGCTTAACTGACTGAGCCACCCAGGTGCCCATGCACAACACTACTATTCTGATCACTACTAATCAGACAGTGGTTTGATACCTGACCAAAATACAGCCATCAGTAGAGGACCAATGATATATGAAGTGGTCTAGTATGGGATTCAAGCCTAGACCAGATCTCTATTCTGGAAGCAAAGTCTCTGTTTTTAACAATACAAGTGCAATAAATATAAATTGAAATAGGGAACAATTTCATGGGAAGATGAAAGCACACCGACTGCAATATGCAGCCGGTATGACCTTGTTGAAAATAGGAATGCTCATAAGGTATATGGCAGAGGAGATTTCAGCAAAAATGGAAAGAATGAATGAGGTAAATTAAGCTATGGGTTTGATAGAGTCACTGGACAGACAGAATTAGAATTAATCTTGAGATGCCAGAACTGCTGATAGTCTCTTAGACCTCCTCTTATATTATGAAACACATACCAATTTTATAATTAGCTTTAAAGCTCTGGGGAATAAGCTTAGGAATTCCCTGAGCTTGCACTGATGGGTTAACAAGGCATAAAGAGTTACAAAGCCATAGGATGCTCACACCCAAGTTTGGGTAAATAGGTATAGAGAGGGTGGGGCAAAAGCCCCAGTATAGAGAGGACAGGGCAAAGGCCCCAATATAGTACAAAGGTATATGACATAAACAAGATTAGGTATTCAGGGCGGGGACGTCCCCCCTCCCCCCCAATTTAGTACTATAGCAGAAAGCTGGTTTCACAGGAAGGAAGGGACAAATTAGGTAAACAGGTAAATGGGGCTATAGACCCAATGCAGGGCAAAGTTGCCCAGAGGACAGCTAATTAGCAAAAGAAAGGTGCCTTGTTGACCCTGAGGTTACACGCTCAGTCTTTCTTGTCCCCTAGACCAGTTTAGGTAAACATAGGTCTTCATGTCTGATGTAAATAACCTTCAGCCTGACTGCCTGGTGCCAGGATTTTGTTTTTTATTGACCCAAACCCCTAACTCCACATATCTTCAAGAACCCCTTTCCCTCAGGTCCATTGAGTTAATGTTCACAGTTTCATTATCTCTTTGTGCACATCCATCACCATGTTTGTAAGCCTTCTGATTAGAATAAAACTGGAGCAAGGATCCTTAAACGGGGCTCTTGTCTTCTCCGGGACATTAGCCATCTCTCGCATTTGAATCCTGCATCCCGCTTTATTGCTAGACAAGACAGAACACTAGACCCAGAGTCTACGACAAAAGGTGCTAAAACTATTTACTATTCTACATTCATTTATTGATTTTAAACAGTTAACTGAGTGGCCTGTCTTTTGCTAGGCACAGTTGTGGACATTGGGGATGGAATGCTGAGCAGTGTTAATACCCATTTCATTGCACCTGCATTCCAGTGGGGGAGGTCGAAAGTAAAGAAGTGAATGTATAAACAAGTATAACATAGAATGTGATAAATACTATGAAGAAAATAAGGTAAATGCAATGGGTCCAAATTTTGAACTTTAAAAAAAAAAAAAAAAGTCCCTCCTTATCTCTTTATCTCTATTAGAGTATATGACCTTTACCCTAGTCATTGTAAGAAACGTCTCTGCTTGAAGCTAAAAATATGGTTTACTATAGAAGGAATACAAAGGAAAATAAAGACAATATTCCATTTCCAACACATGAAATGGAATTTTTCAAGGAACCCATAACCTCCCTCACCCAGATTGTTTCCTTGAAGAAATTGCTTTATGATCTTCTTTCTTCACCCACACACTTCCATTAAAGTAACAAGAGCTGAGACCTGAAAAAGATCTCCTAGAATCCTACTATCTGAGAAAATAATCTTCTACTTGTGATAATGAAACTATAATTCCTGCCTTTTATGAGCAGAGTAAGTATCAAATGCAAATCAAATTACATAATAATAATAATAATAATAATAATAATAAAACACAACAATAAGAACAACAACAAAAGAAAATCTTTATAGGGGTACCTGAGTGGCTCAGTCGGTTGAGCCTTGGACTTCAGCTCAGGTCATGATCTCACAGCTCGTGGGTTCGAGCACTGCATCGGGCTATGTGCTGATAGCTCAGAGCCTGGAGCCTACTTTGGATTCTGTCTCAGTCTCTCTCTGCCTCTCCCCGACTCATGCTCTGTCTCTCTCTCTCTCTCTCTCTCAAATATAATTTTTTTTTAAAGAAAATCTTTATAAAGACTGGGGGTTGTGGAAATGAGAGAAAGAGAGGGAGAATTAGAAATTGGGCCATCTACCTCACTTTTCTCCTCTTTGGGCTTTAGCTCAAGGCAATGCAGTGGCCGTAGACAAGTGAGGAGTAAAATTTAAAGTCAAGGAAGCCCCTTGTGTGCACACCCATCCTTTAGAATTCTGGAAAGACAGCTGCTTTCTGACTTCTGCAGTACTTCCTATAGTATTAGTATAAATCAATCTATAAATATAGCAGCATCAGATAAAGTTGACCCATTTGTCCCATTCCTGAGGGGGTAGACATGGAGTTGAGACCTAATGAGTGTAGCATGGGGCTCTCTGAAGCAGGGCAAGGTTGGCAGACTAGTGCAGGAGGCAGGATACGGATAAGACAGAAACTTAGCAGCCACAGGCGACAGAGTGTAGCTGAGGAAGTGGAGAAGATTAACGGGATGATCAAGTTGAGGGACAATTTCAGACCTACACCTCAGATGTCAATCAAGCAAGCAGTGACCAGATGGACAGAGGTCAAGGGGAAGTAAGAGAAAACCAAGCCAATGAAGCTGCTCTTAACACCTTCTGCAAGTTTGCGTGATGCACAGCTTTCCCTTCATGTCACACAGGGACCTGATCTCAAAGGAAGGAGCTATTGGAAGCAAAGGCCGTTCAAAAGACTGAACCCTGTTGTTCTGGAGACATTCAGTGCTAATAAAGGACAACTTGAATGTATTAGTCCAAAGACTATTTCGATCCTTAAAAGGAACACAGCATTTTTCATTTAGGAAAAGTGTAAATGTCTTATGGTAGGTAATATTGTGGGTTACTAGGTAGTAATTTTTACAATGTCTTTTCTAATACATACTTACATTTTTCAGTTTATTCTACATTTCTTTCTAGTTTTTTTTTTTTTTTTATGAGACTGAAATACAAAATAAGTTCAAGGCTTACTCTCTTTTATATTATCCCATTTTAATTTCTTTTAACACAATTATTATTTTATGCTTCTTTGCTTATGATCTATTTATTTAAGAATTATTTATTAATATCCTTCTGCATAGTACCATGCTAGACTCTGCATATACAGCAGTCATGAATAAACAATGGTGTTTCCTTTCACAGAGCTTATATTTTTAAGCTCATATTCCTTTACATGTTATATTGTGCAAATAATTGATTGAACAATTAATTATTAAAATGCAACAGTAATAAGAACAATTTTTAACATTTATTAAATGCTGACAAGACTTCCTATGCACTTAGCTAAGCATTTATACATATATATATTTATATATATGTATATTATATTTTTAATTATTATTAAAACTGATGAAGAAGCCTAGCGGACCCTGCAGGAAGTTACATGAAATACATAATTTCATAAAACAGCCCTGGACTAAAATGATAAAAAATAATTTGTCTCATTTCCATTGACATAGCCAAATTCCAGGAATATTGTGAGAATCAGATGTTGGGGTAAGGAGTTTGTGCAAGAAAATGACAAAACTTTCTAACCAAATATCTCTTTTGAAGATCTTGCAGTGAGAATATATAGACAAATTAGCTTAGAGCCTAAAGTAATCAATATATTCAAAGTGAAATAGGCAGAAAGTAATCTGTAAGAAGGTATCATTGAATTTTTCCTTTTAAAAAGTTAGACTTATTGAGGTACAATTTATGTACATGAAAATATATCCCATTTAATTGTATAGTTCTTTCCAGCTTAAATATATGTAATATATGGACACAATACATATTTAATAAATATGCACATATACACAAATACATATATGTACACACACATGTTTGTGTGTATGTGTACACATATGCATTTGTGTATATGTGCATATATATATATGTATATCACAATTATTATATGAATGTTTTATCACCTCCAAAATTTATCTTCCTCATTTTTGTTGTCAATTCACTCTCCTAATCCCTGGAATCGCTAATGTGTTCCTGAGCTTTTATTTTTTTATGTTTTCTATTTCATGTTTTTATTTTCATCATACTAGACTTCAAGCATACAGACTTCATCATACTAGACAAGGACAGAAATATTTGTCTGTTTTGTTCACCGATATATTTCCAATGCCTAGAAGTGTTTACCACAAATAAGAATTTGTTGAATGAATGAACAATGAATGAATGAAGTGGGTAGGGTAAGCTTTTTTATAAGGACAGGTATGAGGATATTTGAGCAGGAACTGGACTAGGTGAAGTCTTGTCCATATCTGGGGTAATCATCTCTGGGCAGAGGGAGGAGCAGACTTGGGACTTGGAAAAATACCAAGGATCTATTGTGACTGATGTGAAAATGGGACAGATAAGTTGGGTAGTGAGAGCAACAGCACATCAGTTTACGTGTCAATTTACCAGGGGAACAATCGGCCTCTAGAGTCATTGTAGACATTTACAGAGCTCTTTGTTGTCTTAAGGTTTAACAGTCTTCAACTGTGTGACAGGCACCTTGGTCCGCAAAGACTTTCCAAGAGTGTGCAGGCTTGGACAGTTTGAAGGCAATCCATATCTAGAGCCTCAATCCATAGGTCCCCTTTCTAACAACGTATCTGCCTACGAACACAGCTGCTTGTTCTCCACTCTCACCTACCTCTTGGCAGTTGCCCCTCTGGCACACCTCTCAGTCACCAGGTGATTCTTATGCTTTTAGTTCTGCCTTTATATATGGGATCAGTCAGAGTATATAAATAAAGTCATCCAGGGGCAGTTGGTTCAGTTGGTAGAGCACATGACTCTTGATCTCAGGGTTGTAAGTTTGAGTCCCACATTGGGTGTACAGATTACCTAAGAATGAAAATATATATATCTGTATCTACATCTATATCTATATCTATATAATTCTAGCTATCCCTTTTTTAATTGACTTCTTTCACTTAGCTTTTGAGATACCTCCATGTTGCCTCATGTAATAATTATTATTTCTTATTCTATTATATTAATGTATCATAATTTCTTTGTACATTGACTAGTTGATAGATATTTGATGATTATATTCTTGATGATTATAAATATAGGTGTTATAATTATTTACATAAGGGTCTTTGTGAGAATATATGTTTTTATTTCTCTTGGATATATACCTTAGATTGGAATTGTTGAGTGATAAGTGAATATTTAATTTTATGATTGGCTACATCATTTTGCATTTCTATTAGCAATATATAAAATTTACGTTTGTTTTAAATTCTCATCAGCATCTGGTAGTGCAATTTTTTCTTTAGCTACTCTAATAGGTGTTGTTACTCATTTTGATAAGCATAGTTTTTTTTTTTTTTAAATTATGATATTCCATCCACCAAATTATATTGGTAAACTTTCTCTATAATTATGACTATATGTAATTAATTTTCAAAGAGGTACTTTCAAAGTTTTTTTTAATGCTTCCATTAATATAAATTGAACATTATTTTAAATTTGAGACACAGTAGAACAAATGCATATAATGGAGGAAATTATTTATTTATTTTTGCTACTCAGAAAGCTTATTAATTTAACCATTTCAATATATACTCCTTATGTGCTTTGTAAAAACTTATCAAATTTGAGAAAATGACAAAAGGGAAAAAATTACTGAAAAAAGAATAAGAGGTATACAAAAGGGATACATATTTTTCATACTCTTAACTTTGTTTCATCATATAGAAGTGGTTTAGTAAGTAAGTCCATGTCTGTGTAATTTTTTAACAAATAAGATTTTGCAATATAATAAATAAAATGATATAATTGAAGTTTGAAGAAATGTCAAACTTCTTGTACAATGGGTTGCCAGAGTATCCTCGTAATCCTACAGTGCCCAACCCTTGCTACACTACTTTTGATTAATGCAACTAAGGTAAAATGTTGTGTGCCACTGAATCCTATGATTGCTGAAAGAAATCTGGTCTAGAAGATTTAGGAGGGTCTGGGAAGTCATTTCTGAGTAAATGCAATGGAACAAAAGAATGCTCCAAGAATAGAAAACTATTCTTGTTTTCTTGTGCTATTTCTATAAGACAAAACACTACCAAAAACTTCATAATAGTTGCCATTTTTCTCCATTCCCTCTTTTTTAAGTTACTGACAACATAAATTTTTGGACTGTTAGAATAATTTATTTAAATGCCATGATTTAAATACTATCAAATAATTCAACAGTCTGATTTAATTTTCTTAATGTTTATTTATGTTTTGAGAGAGAGAGAGATTGAGAGAGCACACACATGAGAGTGGGGGAGGGAGACACAGAGAGAGGGACACACAGAATCCAAAGCAGGCTCCAGGCTCTGAGCTGTCAGCACAGAGCCCAATGTGGGGCTCGAACTCACAAGCTGCAAGATCATACCTGAGCTGAAGTTGGACGTTCAACCAACTGAGCCAGCCACTCTCTGATTTACCAGTATGTGATATGTCCGAGATCTCCAGCACCCTTTTCAAAAAACTCACTTTAACAGCTCTTACAATGCCTATGAACGACCCTGGGGTTTTAGAATAAAGACTATGATTCAATCCAGAGAGTCTACATCTCTACCCAACTCTTAAGTGGTGCCAAAGCTTCTTGTCCATGGACCAAGCTTTGAGTAGCAAAGTATTAGATCCCTACATTTCTTTATAATTCTCTCCTTCCTCTTGGATTATTATATTTTTTCATTTCTAGTGGGTGATTCTTATCAACACAGAAGCATGCTGCTATTCTCTTCTCTAAATTAGAATTTCACACCTCAACTCAATTTAAACCATTCTTATCAAAGTCGGTAGTGGTGTGCTTGTCTTCAATGGAGTCTTCAATTCTCTCTCATCCTACTTGATCTCTCATATGCACTAAGTTGGACACTATTTCTCCTACAAAGGCTTTTGTCACTTGGCTTCAAGCAGTCTCCTGTTTTTTCTTTCTTCTTCTTTGGCTTGTCCTCAGATTTCCTTGCTTATTCATTTTCAGCTCCCCAACTAGTAAATGCTGGAAAGCTCCAGAGTCCAATCCTTAACACACTTCTTTAGCCACACATACTCATCCAGTTCCACTGATTTAAACACCATCTATTTCACAAATGCATACCTCCTGGCAAGGCTTATCAGAACTCATAACATGAATACCCTATAGCCTCCTTAACATTTCCACTTCTAACAGACAACCTGGAAGTAAGGTTAAAAAAATACGTAGTGACCACCAATCCCTGCTTCTCGCTTCCTCCACTGCACAACTTCTCCTCTCCCACTTCTTTCGTTTGCTCATTCTAAAACACCTAGAAGTCAGCTTTAAATCCCTTCGGCTTTCCCCATCCGCCTTCCTTTATGAATCAATACATTTGGACACACTTTCCTATCCTACCAGCAATACTGATGATCTTTATTATCAGGCACCCTCAGGCCTCAGGTCTCTAGCCTGCAAAGCTTTTTCACACAACTGTGCATGACTTCTTCAGTTTTCTGCTTAAATGTCATGTACTAAATTAGATCTTTCCTTATTTCTAAATTTAAATTGCAACATATCCTCTTCTTACATACCCAGATTCCATATATTCTTTTCCCATTTTATTTTCCTTTGTAGCTCTTATCACCATATGACATATTACAGGTGATTTTACTTCTTCCTTTTCTTTGTGTTTTTTTTTTTTTTTTTTTTTTTTTTTTTTTTTTTTTTTTTAATTTACTATGTCTTTCCATCTAGAATGTAACCTCTATAAGAACAGGACTTTTTACCTTTTTTTTTTTTTTCCCACATCTTTATCTCCTAAAATGGCATATAGTAAACATCCAATAACTAATTGTTCAATAAATAAATGAAGATAGTAAGGGAAGGTAACTGGTAAGTGCTTAAAGTTTAAATGAAAGTATTTCATCATAATATTGATTTGTATAATATACTTATTTCTTGTAATACAAAGATTTAATAATTTTAAATAGAGAGAAAATTAGTATTAAGGTCATAGACAATACTAAAAAGGAATAATAATTCTTAAACAACTATGGCAGAATGTTATTCAGTATGGAAACTGAATACCACTGTGGTCTACAAGTATGTAGCACTCAAAATCATATTTGAGAGATACTCCCACCTGGAAATCTATCCTCAGAGAATAACCACATCTATTTATTAGCAAATGTATGATATTATGCTTATCAAAACATGAAGTGAGGGGCGCCTGGGTGGCGCAGTCGGTTAAGCGTCCGACTTCAGCCAGGTCACGATCTCGCGGTCCGGGAGTTCGAGCCCCGCGTCGGGCTCTGGGCTGATGGCTCAGAGCCTGGAGCCTGTTTCTGATTCTGTGTCTCCCTCTCTCTCTGCCCCTCCCCCGTTCATGCTCTGCCTCTCTCTGTCGCAAAAATAAATAAATGTTGAAAAAAAAAAATTAAAAAAAAAAAAAAAAAAAAAAACATGAAGTGAAGTAGGAATCAACTGGAAATGATGTAAACATTCCTCAAAAGAGAAGTGAGAAAATAACTGATGTTTTATGTATATTATGAATACCATGCCAGTTATTAAAAGAAAGAGTAAAACCTACATGAGCTGATAGGAAAAATCCACAACATGGCTACACAGAGAAGAAAAACTAAAATAAATATAAAAGCATAGTATGATTCAATCTCCATTAAAATGAAATATCTGTGCAATATGTGTGCATGTGTGTATATAAATCTGTAAAAATGTTAGCCATTTCTATTCTATAGAGAAGTTAGGAATGTGACAGACCAGGGTCATAAAACGTGTTAAATTTTTATTCTATATAATTATGTATCGAATGAATCTTTTACAGCGAAATTTCATTCACATATTAATTTTGCATTTCTTTTTAAAAAGAGCAGAAAATGTCAACCGAGGTTCAACATGTCAGAAATATTTAAATTTTAATAAAATTAAAGAATAATAAGTGCTTCCATAAAAAGTAATACATATCTAAGACTCAGAAAGAAAGGTCTCTTTCAGTGTCTAGATGTTACTTATTTTTTATGTGAATACTTAAAAACTTTAAGAAGTCTAGAGGAAAACATGCAAGAAGCTGTCATTATCAATTTTGTTATTGGCTACAAAATCTACCAAATTTTATTCTTATCCTTTCACAATTCCCTATTATGTATACATACATAGATAGCTTTGTCTTTTAGTTTATTAATTTTTTCCCATCCTTTTTTCTTGTCTTCATTAGTATAGGTGCACTCCTCCTTTAAAAGCAATCTCTTTCTCAGTAGCAATCACAAGTAAGTAATCCTAACAGCAAATAAGGGAGTGGTGTTAATGAACTCAAAATAGTATTTATATGACTTCCCAAAGAACATAACACTATACCAACCTAACATCTCTGAAGAAAACTTACCCCAATAGTGTGAAAACATTTTGAAGAGCTATGACTTTCCTAGTTTTTAATATAATGGCTTCCAGGTGACTTCCTGTTGGAGAATACTTATCACAGAGGTTAAATTTGAAATATCATTCAGAGTCTACAAATATCTGTGAATGTTAATGTATATTATTCACAATTTAATATTTAAAAGTAATTATTTTTACCTATTCTCAATAATGCATGGTCTATTGAAACAAACCACATCTCTCAAGAGACTGTATACATTGAAAAAAAATACATGACATTCAAAATCACACTAGGTTTAAAATATTAATCTAGTACAAAGAGGACAAATAAATTTCAAGAACATCTTCAATTATAAATTGTAAGACTAAAAAGATTTGTGGCAAAAATATAAGGAAACTCTATTAGTAACTTTATCTACCCATCATACAACTCTCTATGACACTTAAGACCCAATATGGCAGTGAGTATAACAGTAAATAGATATTGTAGTCAGTGTAACGACTTCCCAAAGATATCAGTGCCTCCATTCACAGAACAAAAGGGACTTTGCAGATATAATACATGTTAAGGAACTTGAAATGGAAAGATCATCTTGGATTATCTACATGGATCCAATCCAATCAAATGAGTCCTAAAAGGCATAGAACCTTTCCTGGATGCAGTCAGAGGGAAAATGACTACCGAAGAAAGAAAAGAAACACGCAACATACCTGCATTCCTTTTAAAGAAGGAAAAGGGGGCCACCAGCCAGCCAGAATGTGAGCAACCTCCACAAGCTGGAAAAGAGAGAGAAAACAGATTTTCCCATGAGCCTCCAATAAGGAATGTAGCCCTACGAACATCTTTATTTTAGCTCAGTGTGTCTTGTGTTGGACTTCTGATCTACAGAAATTTGAAATATGAAATTTATGTTTGTCACTAAGTTTGTGGTAAATTGTTACAGCAACAATAGATAATTAATACATCATAATACAATAATAAGATATGTCCACTCTTAACTATATTACATAGTATAATAGTAACGTGTCAGTAATATGTTAGTATCAAAAATAAAAATGATAAGGGAAGGAGGAAGAAAAGGATAAAAACTGATATTACATTTACTGAATGGTTACTAGGCACCAGGGATTTTTCTGAGTCTTTCCCATAAGTGATCCTAATACCAATACTTGGAGGTGATTTTCTCATGAAATATTGTCTCTCTGAGGCACAAAGATACTGTGTAACTTGCCAAAGAACACATTTCCAGAGAGTAGTACAATTGGAATTCAAAATCAGGCACCAAACCGTGATAGTTAGAAATATGTTTTAAAAGTAAAATTTTGGCAGACAAAAGGTAAAATGGAATTCCACACAAAGCTTCTAAAATCCTTTGAAAAATTCTACTTCTTGGTGATTTAAAAAATTCTCTTTAATGCAATGAAATTAAATTAGGGCCTGACCCAAAGATACCCCAACTACTGTGTTTGGTGGGGGAGAGAGAGGTGAAATAAACAGATGTGGACACTATACTCCCCTATTAGAGTAGAATCTCTAGCAAAGGAAAGGAGCAATGAAGAATTAAATTGACATATGCATTTAACATGACTAACAGTGGGGGGTTAAATAATTGGATGTTAAAATGTGAGATAGTAGAGACTATTTAAGGAAGTTATCTTTTTCTGGATTGGATGCTAGCAAACATTAGCAATGGTTGGATGCTAATGACACTAAAGGTGAAAAAATGGAGTCAAGAGTAGAGGTACTAAAAAGTTTGTATGCATTAAACTTAAACTTGAGGTCCTGTGATCTACATAAGTAAATTGTGAAGTAGGTAAATGAATATATATATATATATATATATATATATATATATATATATATACACATATATACATATACATATATATATATATTCAAAATAGATATAATAATTTCAAGCAAAGATCATTATTTGAAAATGATTCCCCAAGCCCCTAAAGAGAGAAGGAGAGGAGAGTAGAAGGTTGGTGTAAAGCCTGAATAACACCATTTTTGGAGGTTGAAGAGTGGAAGACTACAGAAATGTGGAATGTGGCTGGAAAACCACAGAAGAGTGGGAGCAAACCATGCAAGAGAAAAGTAATTTCTTGAGGGAATAATTAATTCAGTTAAGAGCAGCTGAAATATGTGAATTTAAGGCAGTACATACAGCCATATATTGGTGACTGGATTCCACGGAAGGACAGTCTGGAGGGAGTGATGGAAGCAACACCAAGACTTTGTGATGCCTACAGTATACAAGGGTGACACAAGAAATAGAAAACACATATATAAAAGAAATTTAAGGGGATGAAATGAATGAATGAAATGGAGCAGTTGTCGTAGAAGAATGTGGGATCAAAAGAGTTTCACTTTATTGTGTTTCCTTTTGAAAATAAAGGAGTTCTGTTTTGAGGCTACTGATAGAAATCCTGCAGAAATGGGAAACTTATAGTACAAATGAGAAAATACCTGAAAAAAAGAAACCCTTGAGACTGTTAAGTGGGAGAAACATTTGTGGACAAGTTGACAGTTGACACGAGAAGAAACTTCCCTTCCTTTTAGAAATTGAGGAGAAGGAATCAATAACGGATACGAGAAGAGTAAATGTGTTGATGGGATAAGGAAGATTTCCTAGTCTATTCCTAAAAGGATTGGCAAGCAGGAGAAAATGTGAAAGGTAAATAGATCGCTGTGGAAACGTGAAAAGAGGATCAGAATGGAACGAAGGAATGGAGTTTAGTGGGGGCATCAACTGGGACAAGCCATGAGAGAAGATGGCTGTTAAACAGGCGTGAGGGAGTTCCTAGAACTTCCTTCTTTCTTGAGACGATTGCCAATGCAGAGTTAAACTGCTGGACATGGCACTTTCAGAAACGTGTTCCATAGTGTTTGAAATATCCCCTTCCAAGTGGCAACTAACTTGGGAGCTTCATACTAAAAGGACATTCAGTTACTTTAGACTTCTAAGTGAGCATAACTTAGTATAAATATGCATTATCTTCACCATCAGTTGAGATGGTCAAAATGAATGAAAATACTGTGCTACTCACTTGGAGAAGGAAGTACTGTTTGCAAGAAGAAATTTCTTGGTGGGCTCTTTTTGGAATCCTCAAATTACCTGGAAGAAGGAGAAATGGCAAAACAAAACTTTTTCCCATTCCTTTGAAATCTAATCCAGGAAGAAAATAATTACGGGTAGTTACGTAGTATAATTCACAAATTGTAAATCCATGATATAACATACTAATGTGATAAGGTGGAAATCAAGTTCTGTATGATATAGCAAGCACTGAAGATTTGGACTCATATTGCTTGGAAATTAGTAACGTTTATACCTTTTGTCAGTACTTCTATATCCTATATCTCTTAAACTATATTCTTTAGGGGTGCCTGGGTGGCTCAGTCTGTTGAGCGTCCTACTTCGGCTCAGGTCACGATCTCGCGGTCCGTGGCTTCGAGCCCCGTGTGGGGCTCTGGGCTGATGGCTCGGAGCCTGGAGCCTGCTTCCGATTCTGTGTCTCCCTCTCTCTCTGCCCCTCCCCCGTTCATGCTCTGTCTCTCTCTGTCTTAAAAATGAATAAATGTTAAAAAAAATTTAAAAAAAACCTATATTCTTTAGAATTATAACTCGTACTAGAAAATGCTAAATAAGATTCTAATTAACAAAACAGTTATTTTATTAGAGCACATCATACATTTTACCTTTCTGAGAGTTCTCAGAGCATGAATGTGAAACCCCACCTGAACTCTTATTTCTCTCTAGCAAACATTAAAACATCTTGCTATTCATCAGGTGTATAGTTCCAGTCTGGTGTCAATTGATTCATCAATTGTAAGGTCATACCTTACTGTTTTCATTATTCTCATAGCTACCCTTGAAATTCAGGAGGTGGCAGACAAGTTAGAAATCAATGAACTAAATTCTTATTTTTCAAAAGGAACTTTTTTTTTCTTCTTCTTCATAACAAAAGACAGTTGTGTCCATGGTTTCAGAATCTGTCCTCTTGATTCTATCCTCAGATTCACATAAACCATGGGAGCTCGTTTTTTAAATTATTTTTACACGAAAAGGATCTTTACTATATACACCAATTCCTCCATTTTATATCTAATTAAAGAAGAAGTTTAAAAGGTGTTTGAAGTTTCTCCCATATTTTCAAGTATTTCCACTTAAGAAGACAGACAAGTCAGAAATGGGAGCAATCCAGACCTGTTGAAGTTATTCAGATCCATTTTATTAAACTGGCTTCACAAGTTTTTTTTTTTTTTTTTTTTTTTTTTTTTTTTTTCTCTTTTCAACAAATAAGATACTTGGTTGCAAGTGAAACTGGGTTAGTTTTCTTCAAGTGTCTTGATTTCCTTTAACTGACTCATTTCAAATTGTGGTACTTGGAACAATTAAGAAAATGGAAAGAATGGAAAAGTTCTGATTTCAAAAGAAAGTGACAGAGAGCAAAACAACTAAATATTTGGAAACTGGAATGTTCTTCTTAAAGATGTAAAAAAGTAATTTTGTTGGTGGAAATAAAGCATTTAATGATATAGTAACTATTTTTTCCTAAGACTAAGTTACTCATTGTCCAATATAATTCCAAATGAAAACAAGAGTCCCCTTTACATTTTGTGGCAAGATATTTCACGCTGTCCCATTCTCATTCTTTTTAGGATGATACTAGGGAATTTTATTTTATTTTTTTATTCTAATTTTTTTAATCTTTTTTTTTTTTAATTTTTGAGAGAGAGAGAGAGAGAGAGAGAGAGACAGAGTGTGAGTGGGGGAGGGGCAGAGAGAGAGAGGGAGACACAGAATCCGAAGCAGGCTCCAGGCCCCGAGCTGTCAGCACAGAGCCCAACGTGGGGCTTGAACTCACAAACTGTGAGATCATGACCTGAGCTGAAGTTGGACGCTTAACCAGCTGAGCCACCCAGGCACCCAGATACTAGGGAATTTTAATGTTCTAGCTTTTATTTTATTATTTTATTATTTTTTCATAAGAGTGTACTTTTAAATCTGTCTATATCTGTCTGCCAGATGTTTTGGTGTTGAGTGCTGTCGACTGAATGTGTCCTCTCAAAATTCATATGTTGAAGTCCTAACTTCCCCTTGCAATTTGGAAATAAGGTATTGGTAGATAAAGTTTCAATTAAGTAACGAGGGTGGGTCCCTCAGGATGGGATTAATGTCCTTATACGAAGAGACCCCAGAGAGCTTACTTTTTCTCTCTCTGCCCCGTGAAGACACAGCAAGAAGGCAGCCATCTGCAAGCAATGAAGAGAACCCTCACCGGAACCAGACCATGCTGACACCCTGAATGTAGACTTCTGGCCTCCAGAAATGTGAGACAATAAATTTCTCGTTTTCACGCTACCCAGTTTATGCAATGTTGCCATGGCAGCCCAAGTTAAGACCCTGAACATTCTTTCTTATTTTTCCTTGGGAGTGTCCAGTTTGAAGTGTGCCAAAATCTCATAAAAGTTGTCTGTGATACACCAGTAAAGGCTGGACTCAAGACCCAAAAACTCTATCACAGATAGTTCTTCTCAGTAATTGCATAAAAGCAACAGAGCTACTGGGTCAGAAGACCCATTGTTAAATAAACCATGGGCATCTCAATAATAACTGGCATGGACAAAAATCTAGTGACTGGAGGATTCTCCTGCAATGCATATCCGAGGTATTGACCTAGACTCGATAATGTCTGTTACTTAGGTTTTTACTATTCTACCAGAGTAGAATTCTCTGGTAGAAAGATTCTAGGAACATCTTTGACATACAAACTAAAGAAACTAGACTTTTCTGGTGCTCTTAAATTTATGAACCGTGATTCATATCATTCATATATTAGATTAGTTACAATACATTTTTATTAAAGAAATTCTATCCATTGGACTTATTATAAGCCCGTTGAATATGGTAAGTGGGAAATGATAGACATGCAAGCATTTTGTGGATCATGTTAAATCAGATACTATAAAAACAATAATCAAAAACCAAACTCTTAAGAGAACAAACTGATGATTACCAGAGGGAAGGTGGGTGATGGGATTAGTAAAACAGGTGAAAGGGATTACAAGTACACTTAATTTGACACTACTGAATAATGTATATAGGGTTGTTGAATCACTATATTGTACACCTGAAACTAACATAGCACTGTATGTTAACTATACTGAAATAAAAATAAAAATAATAAAGTGATTAAGCAACTAACCTTTTATATTCACACATATATTTTAGTGTTTTGGTGTAATATTCGCATTATGTGTAATAGTGGCTTGAACAAGTAAATTTAGAGTATTTAAAATTAGTGTAGAAGAGAATCAAGTAACAAAAAATACACAGTTAAATTTTGCCATTAAAAAAAAACAGTAAAAATACATTATTCAATAAGCCCTGAGATCAATATACATAAAGTCAAATTTTCCAAAGATACTGGCTAAGCTATATTTAATAACAATTTAGATTTATTGGGACATTCTATTTCCAGAGAGTTCTCTCCATGGTGTCATGTGTGTTCATAAACATACACATATATTCACGAATGGTATCTATACATTCATCCATATATGCATGTATATGCATGTCTATGCCCATAACACTTTATACTTGTATATAAAAATCTAAAAATACTGAGTAAGACAATGCAATCATTATAGATATTTCCACTGAAAAATGCAAAGAAGTTAACATACCTGCGGAAGTTCACAGAAATGGGAGTCATGCCCTGCTTATTTTAGCAGATATCTCCTTAACTAACTAACTTGTATGAAGTCATTTAACAGACTTTGTGATGTATTGCCCACATATATAAAATAAGCTATATGATTTTTGGCATCACTTCTTTCTTTAAAATTACACATTCTTGGGGCGCCTGGGTGGCGCAGTCGGTTAAGCGTCCGACTTCAGCCAGGTCACGATCTCGCGGTCCGTGAGTTCGAGCCCCGCGTCGGGCTCTGGGCTGATGGCTCGGAGCCTGGAGCCTGTTTCCGATTCTGTGTCTCCCTCTGTCTCTGCTCCTCCCCCGTTCATGCTCTGTCTCTGTCTGTCCCATAAATAAATAAAAACGTTGAAAAAAAAATTAAAAAAAAAAAAAAATTACACATTCTTACGGTGGAGTTGAAGACAACTTCAAAATAAATGCCTCCAATTTTCCTCTATTTGTACACCGCATCACACATCTTGTCTCACGTGGTATGTTGTCTATCTTCAATTTATTTTTTTTTAAATATGTCTTTGAGTTCCCCTTTGTAGTCATAATGGTCTCAAAATCCACACAAGGAAATAATAAAACATTCTTGTGCATGTTAACAAGAAAAGTCAAAATAGTTCATGTAATATCTCACTAGCCATTTATAAATAACCAGACAATAGCATATCCAGTACGCATTCTCAGGAGACAAACACAGCATGGTCCTCAATAACTAAAAAAGACTTTCAGGGCTTAAGTTATCATCTTTCATTCTCATGTATTGTATATTCAGCCACACAACTCAAAAAAGTAGACAAGCCTAATTTTCTAAAAAGCTAGAGGTTGTTTTTTGGTGCAACAACGATAGGCAGATTTGCCGGTGGGATGTCTGACTCCAGTGAGTCTAGCGTCATACCAACAAGGCAGCAGATACAATGAAAGACATTCTGGCCAAACGATTCCTTTTTACATCCATAATAGTATTTTTTAGTCAAGGTAAATATCATCAAGATCTTTTATCTGTTTGCCAGCCCGTATATTAAAATGTAGACCTCAATCTCGGTCAAGCTTTGAAGTAATTAGAGGTAAGCAGAATTATCTGAGGTAGGTGACTAAATAATGGCATTAGGAATGTGTTGGTTACTTTAAAAAGGTGTAATGAATATCATGAGCAGAAACTTCATTTTAAATCTGAAATCATTAAAATGTTGCCTAAGGCCATGTGTCTAGTTGCACAGTTTGAAACAAAAGCTGGCACTCATTAAATTGTCACCACAAAAAAGCTATAAAAATAATTCTTTAAAATATGATAGTGGTAGCAAAGATAATATGGGAACCTAGAGTGTCAAAACTTTGTTATAGGATCAACTGTCCCCTCAGGATTTTATAGCCAGGAGCTTCCATTTGAGATTACCATGGATCCATATGCTACTGAACATTAGTGCAACCATATACAATCTGAGAAATAGTTATATATTATACTTATGTGTTATATTAGCTAGCTGGTCAAATAAAAAACATGTCCACTCAAAATATAATATTAGTATTCAAGAATTTTGAAAGAAGCTTTTAAAGAAGACTGAAGTCATCTCTGCTATAATTTGCATGTAGCATTCAATAGAAAGACTAAGAATAATGTCTCATTTAAGAAAGGAGATACGACTTATAGTTTAAACATTTTGATAACACAGAGCTTGGGAAAAAGTATTTTACTTTTCTACTCATCACACCCAGGGAAAAGATAGCAATATTTATCACAAGAGGAAATAGAAGATGTGCTCTACAGGACAGTATAATAGGTGTATCACAGGTAAATAGAAAAAATGAGGCTTCGTCTGCACAGCAGCATAAAATTCGACATAGATGTATTGCGTATATACTACACTTGTTCTAGATGAGAAAGATGCAGCAGTAAGCAAAATTGATAATGAACTAGAAAAAAATATGAACTATTTTAGGAAAAGATAGCATTATGAAGAAAAATAAAGCAGGTAAGAGAAGTACTAGTTTTCCATTGCGTGATCATGAAATTTCACAGATAAAAAAGTGGAGCAAAAAATGGAGGAGAAAAAGAAGGGCAACCACGTTGATGCCGAAAGAGTGTTCTAGGGAAAAGGAGATGCAAAGCTTCTTATGTTTTTCCTTTGGGGACTGCCAGCCACTTGATTTGTGAATAATTATGTTGGTGTAAATATACAGCTTTTTAAAGAAATGATTACTAAGTATACTTTTCAGTAAGGCATCCTTAAAAGTGAGCCATTCTTACATGGGAATTTGGTAATATTATTTAGCAGCTCTAAGATTATTTCACAATATGTACATATATTGAATCATTGTTTTACACCTAAAACTAATATGCCCATTGTATCTCAATGTAAAAACAACAACAAGAACATCAACAGAAACTGAATAAAACCTATTCTTAAAATAATAGGTTATAACATAAATGAGTCATATGTAAATATGTTAATTTGATTTTTTTATAAAATCGTACAAATTATAGTTATTATTCAAGATTATTTAAGATAATGTTTCATATACCATGCAATTCACATGTATCCTATACACTCTTCCATAATAGCATTTGATACACGGTGTTCATTTGTAGGACTACTTCTCTGGATCCTTGTAATTTTTCTCATATATATATATATATATAGTTATATTTATATAAGCATATTTATTTATATATATTTTTGAGTAATATATATTTGAGCAATACATATACAACATATGTTTCATCATTCTATTCTAAGCTTCTAGTAAAGCTAACACAAAGCAGGTAGTGAATAAATATTTGTCAAGTAAACAGATACATAAGTGGATAGATGAATACATGAATGTATGAATAAAGGAATAGATTAACTAATGATTTGAACTGGCATGCAAAGTGCCCCAGAAAAAAACAAACAGAAGGAGAGAGGGAAGATGGCGGCGTAGGAGGACGCTGGGCTCACCGCGTCCTGCTGATGACTTAGATTCCACCTACACCTGCCTAAATAACCCAGAAAACCGCCAGAGGATTAGCAGAACGGAGTCGCTGGAGCCAAGCGCAGACGAGAGGCCCACGGAAGACGGTAGGAAGGGCTGCGAGGCGGTGCGCGCTCCACGGACTGGCGGGAGGGAGCCAGGGTGGAGGGGCGGCTCGCCGGCCAAGCAGAGCCCCCGAGTCTGGCTTGCAAAAAGCGGAGGGGCCTGACGGACTGTGTTCCCACAGCAAGCGCGACTTAGCGTCTGGGAGGTTATAAGTTAACAGCTCTGCTCAGAAAGCGGGAAGGCTGGAGGACAAAGGGAAGGAGAGCTGCTGAGCCCCCGGACGACAGAGCTCAGTTTGGTGGGGAACAAAGGCGCTCACCAGCGCCATCTCCCCCGCCCATCCCCCAGCCAAAATCCCAAAGAGAACCAGTTCCTGCCAGGGAACTTGCTCGCTCCCCGCAAACACCCAACTCTGCGCTTCTGCGGAGCCAAACCTCCGGCAGCGGATCTGACTCCCTCCTGCTGCCACAGGGCCCCTCCTGAAGTGGATCACCTAAGGAGAAGCAAGCTAAGCCTGCCCCTCCTGCCCCTGTGCACCTTGCCTACCCACCCCAGCTAAGACGCCAGATCCCCAGCATCACAAGCCTGGCAGTGTGCAAGTAGCCCAGACAGGCCACCCCACCCCACAATGAATCCCGCCCCTAGGAGAGGGGAAGAGAAGGCACGCACCAGTCTGACTGTGGCCCCAGCGGTGGGCTGGGGGCAGACATCAGGTCTGACTGCGGCTCCGCCCACCAACTCCAGTTATACACCACAGCACAGGGGAAGTGCCCTGCAGGTCCTCACCATGCCAGGGACTATCCAAAATGACCAAGCGGAAGAATTCCCCTCAGAAGAATCTCCAGGAAATAACAACAGCTAATGAGCTGATCAAAAAGGATTTAAATAATATAACAGAAAGTGAATTTAGAATAATAGTCATAAAATTAATCACTGGGCTTGAAAACAGTATAGCTGACAGCAGAGAATCTCTTGCTACAGAGATCAAGGGACTAAGGAACAGTCACGAGGAGCTGAAAAACGCTTTAAACGAAATGCATAACAAAATGGAAACCACCACGGCTCGGATTGAAGAGGCAGAGGAGAGAATAGGTGAACTAGAAGATAAAGTTATGGAAAAAGAGGAAGCTGAGAAAAAGAGAGATAAAAAAATCCAGGAGTATGAGGGGAAAATTAGAGAACTAAGTGATACACTAAAAAGAAATAATCTACGCATCATTGGTATCCCAGAGGAGGAAGAGAGAGGGAAAGGTGCTGAAGGGGTACTTGAAGAAATAATAGCTGAGAACTTCCCTGAACTGGGGAAGGAAAAAGGCATTGAAATCCAAGAGGCACAGAGAACTCCCTTCAGACGTAACTTGAATCGATCTTCTGCACGACATATCATAGTGAAACTGGCAAAATACAAGGATAAAGAGAAAATTCTGAAAGCAGCAAGGGGTAAACGTGCCCTCACATATAAAGGGAGACCTATAAGACTCGTGACTGATCTCTCTTTTGAAACTTGGCAGGCCAGAAAGAATTGGCACGAGATTTTCAGTGTGCTAGCCAGAAAAAATATGCAGCCGAGAATCCTTTATCCAGCAAGTCTGTCATTTAGAATAGAAGGAGAGATAAAGGTCTTCCCAAACAAACCAAAACTGAAGGAATTTGTCACCACTAAACCGGCCCTACAAGAGATCCTAAGGGGGACCCTGTGAGACAAAGTACCAGAGACATCACTACAAGCATAAAACATACAGACATCACAATGACTCTAAACCCATATCTTTCTATAATAACACTGAATGTAAATGGATTAAATGCGCCAACCAAAAGACATAGGGTATCAGAATGGATAAAAAACAAGACCCATCTATTTGCTGTCTACAAGAGACTCACTTTAGACCTGAGGACACCTTTAGATTGAGAGTGAGGGGATGGAGAACTATTTATCATGCTACTGGAAGCCAAAAGAAAGCTGGAGTAGCCATACTTATATCAGACAAACTAGACTTTAAATTAAAGGCTGTAACAAGAGATGAAGAAGGACATTATATAATAGTGACAGGGTCTATCCATCAGGAAGAGCTAACAATTATAAATGTCTATGCGCCGAATACCGGAGCGCCCAAATATATAAAACAATTACTCATAAACATAAGCAACCTTATTGAGAAGAATGTGGTAATTGCAGGGGACTTTAACACCCCACTTACAGAAATGGATAGATCATCTAGACACACGGTCAATAAAGAAACAAGGGCCCTGAATGAGACATTGGATCAGATGGACTTGACAGATCTATTTAGAACTCTGCATCCCAAAGCAACAGAATATACTTTCTTCTCGAGTGCACATGGAACATTCTCCAAGATAGATCATATCCTGGGTCACAAAACAGCCCTTCATAAGTTTACAAGAATTGAAATCATACCATGCATACTTTCAGACCACAATGCTATGAAGCTTGAAATCAACCACAGGAAAAAGTCTGGAAAACCTCCAAAAGCATGGAGGTTAAAGAACACCCTACTAACGAATGAGTGGGTCAACCAGGCAATTAGAGAAGAAATTAAAAAATATATGGAAACAAACGGAAATGAAAATACAACAATCCAAACGCTTTGGGATGCAGCGAAGGCAGTCCTGAGAGGAAAATACATTGCAATCCAGGCCTATCTCAAGAAACAAGAAAAATCCCAAATACAAAATCTAACAGCACACCTAAAGGAACTAGAAGCAGAACAGCAAAGGCAGCCTAAACCCAGCAGAAGAAGAGAAATAATAAAGATCAGAGCAGAAATAAACAATATAGAATCTAAAAAAACTGTAGAGCAGATCAACGAAACCAAGAGTTGGTTTTTTGAAAAAATAAACAAAATTGACAAACCTCTAGCCAGGCTTCTCAAAAAGAATAGGGAGATGACCCAAATAGATAAAATCATGAATGAAAATGGAATGATTACAACCAATCCCTCAGAGATACAAACAATTATCAGGGAATACTATTAAAAATTATATGCCAACAAATTGGACAACCTGGAAGAAATGGACAAATTCCTGAACACCCACACTCTTCCAAAACTCAATCAGGAGGAAATAGAAAGCTTGGACAGACCCATAACCAGCGAAGAAATTGAATCGGTTATCAAAAATCTCCCAACAAATAAGAGTCCAGGACCAGATGGCTTCCCAGGGGAGTTCTACCAGACGTTTAAGCAGAGATAATACCTATCCTTCTCAAGCTATTCCAAGAAATAGAAAGGGAAGGAAAACTTCCAGACTCATTCTATGAAGCCAGTATTACTTTGATTCCTAAACCAGACAGAGACCCAGTAAAAAAAGAGTACTACAGGCCAATATCCCTGATGAACATGGATGCAAAAATTCTCAATAAGATACTAGCAAATCGAATTCAATGGCATATAAAAAGAATTATTCACCATGATCAAGTGGGATTCATTCCTGGGATGCAGGGCTGGTTCAACATTCGCAAATCAATCAACGTGATACATCACATTAACAAAAAAAAAGAGAAAAACCATATGATCCTGTCAATCGATGCAGAAAAGGCCTTTGACAAAATCCAGCACCCTTTCTTAATAAAAACCCTTGAGAAAGTCGGGATAGAAGGAACATACTTAAAGATCATAAAAGCCATTTATGAAAAGCCCACAGCTAACATCATCCTCAACGGGGAAAAACTGAGAGCTTTTTCCCTGAGATCAGGAACACGACAGGGATGCCCACTCTCACCGCTGTTGTTTAACATAGTGCTGGAAGTTCTAGCATCAGCAATCAGACAACAAAAGGAAATCAAAGGCATCAAAATTGGCAAAGATGAAGTCAAGCTTTCGCTTTTTGCAGATGACATGATATTATACATGGAAAATCCGATAGACTCCACCAAAGGTCTGCTAGAACTGATACATGAATTCAGCAAAGTTGCAGGATACAAAATCAATGTACAGAAATCAGTTGCATTCTTATACACTAACAATGAAGCAACAGAAAGACAAATAAAGAAACTGATCCCATTCACAATTGCACCAAGAAGCATAAAATACCTAGGAATAAATCTAACCAAAGATGTAAAGGATCTGTATGCTGAAAACTATAGAAAGCTTATGAAGGTAATTGAAGAAGATTTAAAGAAATGGAAAGACATTTCCTGCTCATGGATTGGAAGAATAAATATTGTCAAAATGTCAATACTACCCAAAGCTATCTACACATTCAATGCAATCCCAATCAAAATTGCACCAGCATTCTTCTCGAAACTAGAACAAGCAATCCTAAAATTCATATGGGACCACAAAAGGCCCCGAATAGCCAAAGTAATTTTGAAGAAGAAGACCAAAGCAGGAGGCATCACAATCCCAGACTTTAGCCTCTACTACAAAGCTGTCATCCTCAAGACAGCATGGTATTGGCACAAATACAGACACATAGACCAATGGAATAGAATAGAAACCCCAGAACTAGACCCACAAACGTATGGCCAACTCATCTTTGACAAAGCAGGAAAGAACATCCAATGGAAAAAAGACAGTCTCTTTTACAAATGGTGCTGGGAGAACTGGACAGCAACATGCAGAAGGTTGAAACTAGACCACTTTCTGACACCATTCACAAAAATATACTCAAAATGGATCAAGGACCTGAATGTGAGACAGGAAACCATCCAAACCTTAGAGGAGAAAGCATGAAAAGACCTCTCTGACCTCAGCCGTAGCAATCTCTTCCTCGACACATCCCCAAAGGCAAGGGAATTAAAAGCAAAAGTGAATTACTGGGACCTTATGAAGATAAAAAGCTTCTGCACAGCAAAGGAAACAACCAAGAAAAGTAAAAGGCAACCAACGGAATGGGAAAAGATATTTGCAAATGACATATCGGACAAAGGGCTAGTATCCAAAATCTATAAAGAGCTCACCAAACTCCACACCCGAAAAGCAAATAACCCAGTGAAGAAATGGGCAGAAAACATGAATAGACACTTCTCTAAAGAAGACATCCGGATGGCCAACAGGCACATGAAAAGATGTTCAGCGTCGCTCCTTATCAGGGAAGTACAAATCAAAACCACACTCAGGTATCACCTCACGCCAGTCAGAGTGGCCAAAATGAAGAAATCAGGAGACTATAGATGCTGGAGAGGATGTGGAGAAACGGGAACCCTCTTGCACTGTTGGTGGGAATGCAAATTGGTGCAGCTGCTCTGGAAAGCAGTGTGGAGGTTCCTCAGAAAATTAAAAATAGACCTACCCTATCACCCAGCAATAGCACTGCTAGGAATTTATCCAAGGGACACAGGAGTACTGATGCATAGGGGCACCTGTACCCCAATGTTCATAGCAGCACTCTCAACAATAGCCAAATTATGGAAAGAGCCTATATGTCCATCAACTGATGAATGGATAAAGAAATTGTGGTTTATATACACAATGGAATACTACGTGGCAATGAGAAAAAATGAAATATGGCCTTTTGTAGCAACGTGGATGGAACTGGAGAGTGTGATGCTAAGTGAAATAAGCCATACAGAGAAAGACAGATACCCTATGGTTTCACTCTTATGTGGATCCTGAGAAACTTAACAGGAATCCATGGGGGAGGGGAAGGAAAAAAAAAAAAAAAAGAGGTTAGAGTGGGAGAGAGCCAAAGCATAAGAGACTGTTGAGAACTGAGAACAAACTAAGGGTTGATGGGGGGGTGGGAGGGAGGAGAGGGTGGGTGATGGGTATTGAGGAGGGCACCTTTTGGGATGAGCACTGGGTGTTGTATGGAAACCAATTTGACAATAAATTTCATATATAAATAAAAAGAAAATTAAAAAAAAACAAAAAAACAAACAAACTGCATATGTATATTTTGTATGTATTCTGGAAAGCTTAACCATGATTGTATATCCAGAATAATAAACTATGTAATAATTTACCTAATAGCACTACATTTTATAGAAGCAAATATGATAGAATACTGTCATTTTTGAAGTTGTACTAATTAGGGAAGCATATATTATTTTTCAAAACAGTGCACTAAATGAAAAAATGGAAATTGTCACAACTGAATTTAGTACATTCTATTTCCACTTTATAGATGTCAGCAAAAATGGTGACGTAAGGATCCCACCAAATTCTCTCCTTCATAAAAGCAAGAAAACTAGCAGGAATTGTCGTAATCAACTTTTTCAGAGCTCTGGAAATTAACCAAAGGCTTGCAACAATCCAGGAGTGTTTATTCAAGAAAAATAACTGAATCTTGGCAATAACTGTGAACTTTATTGTACTGTAACTTGTCCTGGTCCCATTCTCCATCCCACAGCTGCAAGTGAGCCTTGAAAAATAACAATCCACGTTCATGGTGAAAACCAGCAGCCTTAAGGACATTGGAAGGAAATGTATAAGGCTGAAGCTCCTTCAAAGCTCTTTCCAAGAGAACTGTCTATTTTACTGATCTGGTGGTTTTCCTGGAAGACACTAGTTACAAGGCTCTTTGTATTGAACTGACTTAGAGCTCACTCTATGTGAAATCTATTTCCTCAGGGGCATTTTTGAAAACAATTATAGACAATTGTTAAACTTCACAGTTTAAGACTGTGAATAAGAGTTGGAACAAACAGTTGACTAACCAAAACCCTTTAAAGGAAAATCAGGGTAATGAAGTGTTCACAGGGGTTTCATGAAGTTCTATAATTCCTCGGAATCTAGGATACAGAAAGCTTTTTGCCTACACAGAGCTATACACAAATTAGGGAAGAACTGAGAAGGCCCTAATCTTTACTTTACAGGTAAACTTTAGGGCACACCTGAGTAAGAAGTCAAATCTAAGCCAGGGTTGTCAAAGTCAGGCTGAGCATTGAAGACATGACCTATGATGAGGAGAACAAAGGCGAAAGAAGTATAGACAAAATTAAATTTCCTTACAAGTTGAAGCCCATTGGTAAATACCTGAGGCAGGCAGAGTATGATTTTCTCAAGGAATTCACAACTGCCTTAATGTTAATGCTTTGCTGGAGACAAAAAAGCAACCTTACCTTGACAATAGTTAAGGATCCTGTAAGTCTTCTTTAACATATGAAAGTGCTTTTAGAGATTTCCTTTATCTCTACCCTCCAACATATAAGTATATAATCAATCACTCCTCATAATCACAGGGCGGTTCTTTCTGCCCAAGGGTCCTGTCCTTGTGCTTTAATACATCTTTTTCACCTGAAAATATCTCAAGAATTCTTTCTTGACCATTCACTCCCAGTCCACGTCACATCAACCTACATTCACACAGAATTTGTCCACAAAGTTTGGGGAAATTATTGGTTTCAGTTAAAAAACCCCTCTGTCCAATCATTAGCTAACCACTAAATTTTAACTAAACAGAGACCTCAGTTAACACACATGAGAAGGAATACAGACTTGACAGCATCATTATGGAAAAGTCACTAGACCAAACAAAGAAACAACAAAGCAAACCTATAATAAACAGCAATAGCAAAAATCCTTGGGGAGATGATGCTAATGTTTATATTATTTAAAAATGTTTATTTTCAACCAAAAAATTATGACACATGTAAAACCAACAAGAAAATATGGCCCATATACACAAGAACTTATTCCATAGAAACTGTCCCTGAGGAGATGCAGATGTGGAACTTAATAAACAAAGGCTTTAAATCAGTTATTTTAAATATGTTCAAAGAACTAACAAAAGCAATGCTTACTGAACAAAGGGGAAAAAAAAAAAAAACAGACAAACTGAAAAAAAAAAAAAAACCCTCTTACATATAGGGAACAAAATGTTGGTTTCTAGAGGGGAGGTGGGTGGTGTATGGGTGAAAAGGCAAAGGGGATTAAGAGTACATTTATCAGGATGAGCCCTGAGTAATGTGTAGGATTGTTGAATCTTTATATTGTACACCTGGAACTAACATAACATTGTATGTTAATTATACTTAAAAAATTAAAAACAATGTCTACTGAATTAAAAAAAAAAAGTATGGGAACAGTGTTTCAACAAACAAATATCAAGAAAAATATAGAAATTAAAAAACAGCAATTCTGGAGTTGAAAATTTCAATAATTACAATGAAAAATTCACTAGAGGAGGTCAACTGAAAATTTGATCAGGCAGGGAAAAAAAAATATCAGTGGAGTTGACGATAGCTCAATTGAAATTATTCATTCTGAAAATTGGAAAATACTAAGCAATCCACAAAAAACAGAGCTAACAAATGAGTTCAGCAATTTCCCAGAATATATCATTAGTATACTAAAACTAGTTGTATTTCTACACATTACCCATAAATAATTGAAATTAAAACTGATAATTCTATTTATGCCATCAAAATAATTACATACTCAGGAATAAATAAATCAAATAAAGCATTTACTTGTAAGCTTAAAACTACAAAACATCATTGAAAGAAATTAAAGAACATGTAACGAAATGGGGAAACTTACCACATTTATGACTGGAAAACTTCATATTGTTTAATGGCAAGATAATCCCCCAAACTGCTCTACAAATTTAATACAATGTGATACTAGATTGAGGATAAACACATAGATCAATGAAGTAAAATTGAAAGTCCAGAAATAAACACATTCATAGGCAATGAGTTTTCAAAAAAGGTGCCAAGATAACTCAATGGGGAATAGAGTTATGTTTTTAACAAATGACATTGGGACAATTGGATAATCATATGCAAGGAATAAATTTTGACTCTTATATCACACCAGGTAAGAAATTAACTAAAAATGATTATCAGTAGGGATTTGCAGTGGGGAGGGAGATATATAGGCAGAGTACAGATAATTCTTAGGTCAGTGAAATTACTCTGTATAATATTATAATAATGGACACAAATATTATATATTTGTCCAAATCCACAGAATGGACAGGAAGAGTGAATTCAAAGGTAAACTATGGATTTGGGTGATAAAGATGTGTCAATATAACAAAATGTACCATTGAAGTAAGTGATGCTGAAAATAGAGGAGGCTAATACAGGGGGTATACAGGAAATCTCTTTCTTTCCTTCCTTCCTTCTTTCTTTCTTTCTTTCTTTCTTTCTTTCTTTCTTTCTTTCTTTCTTTCTTTCTTTCTTTCTTTTTCTTTCTTTCTTTCTTTCTTTCTTTCTTTCTTTCTTTCTTTCTTTCTTTCTTTCTTTCTTTTTTGCTACAAACCTAAAATTTCTCTAAAATTGTCTTAAAATGAGATTACATATAACATATGATGCTACTTCTTTTTGTTTGCTTGTTTCTAAGGAATAAAACCATACACAATTTTAGAAACGTTGGAATTTGTTTTTTCCCCTTATTAATTACCTGTGGAAACTTGAAAATTTCTAGCAATCTCCTTGGGATTCATTATTTTCACAGAAAAGAAAAAGTGAATTCAAATGTCTAAAAATTATCTCAGACCAAATAATATCTTTGTTCTGTCTTTCCTCAGAGCAATCGCAAATATGTTTGTTTCTGTGTTTTTGTTTGTTTATTGTTGTTTTGTTTTGTTTTGTTGGCCTTTTAAGGAAGCTTGACTGCATTCTCCTACAAATGGACAGTAAAAGTTTGTATGGAGGTTCTAACAGAAGTGTAGTTACTGATACACCCTTGACCAAAGATTGATTCTTCTCTACAGGGGGACGTTGTCTTCTTTGGCCCAACATACAACTTCACCGGGAATACACATGAGCAGAGAGTAAAAGGGAACACCAGCCTAGCCAGCCAGATCAGCTGAATCAATCCTAGAGATCAATGGAGTGACAGATGTGACAGACTGCCCTCACATACAAGCCTCATTCTTTAAAAAGTCCCAGAATCCCAACCCCACCTATATAAACAAGGGAAAGATGATTTTTCATTCTTTTTGTTTCCATTTTTTTTTTTCCTGTCCTATTAGATGACCTTACCTCCTGTTTGACCTCACAAAGTTTGTGCTTCTTGGTGAGTATCCCATATTCTGGACTTCTTTTTTTTTTGCCACATCTTTCCCATTAATATGATATTGTTTTATGTCAGATTCCCTATAATTAACTGAAATATTAATCATATGACTTCTATCTTAATGTCTAGCACACCAGAGTTGAACTTTTCTATGCATGTGTCTCTGATGTCATCCTTCCATGCCCTGTGGTGCCAAAATAGAACTCTTGAAACTCATATTTCCCCAAAATATCCATTATACATTTCTGTTTCCTTTGTTCACGTTTCTCATACACCTGTCATGTGTTTCAATATGTCATGCTTTCACACTTTCAAGACTCAGCTGTAAGGTCTTTCCTCGTCTTCACAGATAGATATAAATGACATTGTATTTCTTTTTTTTTTTTTTTTGACATTGTATTTCTTAAATCCCACTTTATATAGTGGCATATGTTTTCGTGCCACTATATTTTTTTTCAACGTTTTATTTTTATTTTTGGGACAGAGAGAGACAGAGCATGAACGGGGGAGGGGCAGAGAGAGAGGGAGACAGAATCGGAAACAAGCTCCAGGCTCTGAGCCATCAGCCCAGAGCCTGACGCGGGGCTCGAACTCACAGACTGCGAGATCGTGACCTGGCTGAAGTCGGACGCTTAACTGACTGCGCCACCCAGGCACCCCTCCACTATAGTATATTTTATAAACTTATCTCCTTGTGTTTAGATTCTAGACACTTGGTATTGGTATTGGGTCATGTAAATAGTTGGCTTCTTAGCACCTGGCATTAATAGACATATAGCAAATATGTTTATGTTTATGAATAAATGAAATAGTTAAATTAGAAAGCAATTGGGTATGCTAAGTTATTCTAAAGATATATTAATAATGTATCTAACCATTTATTTGTTGTTTATATTGCTATAGATACCTGTGAGGTGTAAAATGTGTGCCGTAATAGAATGGGAGGTGCTGAAGGTAAGTAAGAGGAAAGATCACAGGCTTACCTCTGAAGTGTTAATGACTTAAATAAGCATGAAAAATCAGGGAGAATCCATTGTTATGATAACAACTATGAAACATGTTACAGAAAAAAAAATATATATATACCAGCACATGAACTCTAAGATTAGAAGGAAAAAACAATAATGGGAGAAGAATTTACAGCTTAATTGGGAATCTATTTTTAAGACAACTACTTTTGTCTAGCTAATATTAGACACAATCCATCGTCTCTTGTGATCGTTTCATATTGAATTTCAACTCTTAGATGTCAATGCATGCATTTTTCAAACTAGTTGGGAAGTAGCAAACAAAAGTGGCTTTGTTCTGTGTAAGAATATAACCACAGATATTCAATTAACAACCACCAGTTTTGCCACAAACACTGAAGAAATATCTACCTTCTGCACCCAGAGTATAATTTTGGGTAGCTCTGAAAAGACCAGTTGTACTATAACATAGAGTTTTTATGTTTCAGTGTATCTTCAAAATGCCCTTTCTTCAGGTGTCATCCGCTTTTTGATTCTTCTGCTGAAATAAAAACAGTTTTAGAGATCCTGATATCTCACATGTGTACATATTGACATTTCAAGTTCAAGATACATCAATGCATCTACCTTGAAAGCCACAGAAGGTTTTGAAATAGGAAATATTTAAGTATGACAGTCGGTTGCCCTCTGAACCTGTGAATATCACTTTGGGTCTGGGCAATGATTGTACAATGTTAGACAAATATTTACATGAACTCTGTTGGATCCATTTTATTATTTATGCTTTGCTATTTGCTTTTTTACCTATAACCCAAAGAACATCATGCATTATTAAAATCTTCTTGTACAGCTTTATAGATACTAGATAGAATATACTTTTTCCACAAGTGTTGTGATCATCTGACCTCTTCTATTAAATTGTTGGCTTACTCTTTCCTAAAAAAGTTATTTCAAACAACTAGAGTAACTTTTGATGTTCTGATATACTTTTCTCCCTGAGGGAAAGCAATATCCAGAAGTATAAGAGAGTTTTGAAAATTGTGGACCAAGAAAGCTCTGCAGGGTATGTGGACAGAGAAATTAAGTGACTTCCCTATTCTTCACTCCCCAGTACGAGTGCCCTGTATGGTCACAGAGGGACCTATTAGTAGAGAGACACAGTCTCTTCTTGGAGGTCCTACTGGTGTCCATTAGCTGGATGCTGAAAGGCTACGAAGTTATTTATTTGTTTTTACCCCAAATCGGTTTCTGTCATGTCTACTGTTACCATTTCTCAGAGCAAGTCCATGCTACCTTTTAGCAGTTAGCCATTTGTGTGACATTGTTTTCTACAGGGGTCCCCAGAGGGTTCACCATACTTAAAGATATCCTTCACATGGAGCATTTGTTCATGTATGTGTGGAGTGTGCCCCCATGCAGTTTCCAGTTATGCCCCCTTATACTCCAGCATCAGAGGCATGGGTTTCAGTGTTGGGAAATACAGCTGCATATAATACCAACCCAGTCAACTGAATCAAAACTAAAAGACATAGCTGCTGTAGATTATAGTTACTTTCAATTTTGAAAAATATTTAAGGAATTATTAGTATGCTGATTAGTTTTCAATTATCCTCATTTTTTGTTTTTAGAGAGGGAGGGGGAAAGGTCAGGGGAGAGGGGATCTTAAGCAGGCTCCGCACTCAGTGCAGAGCCTGATGCAAGGTTTGATCCCATGACCCTGGGATCATGACCTGAGGTGAAGTCAAGGGTGGGATGCTCAATCAACTAAGCCATCCAGGTGCCCCATCCTCAGTTTTTATCCTGCCAGATCCTAAGTCAGAAATAACAAGGTGCAATATTGAATCAACATAATAAGGATAAAGCTGATATTACATGTATATAAATAATGCAGAACTTACCACAAATAATCTTTGCTTCGCATTGTATATGGATAAAACATTTAATTTCTTTTACTCTGCCATTTTATGCAACCAAAATATATGTATTAAGGACCAGTTCTGTGATAATCACTATTCTAGACACTTGGAACACCTTAATTAACAAACCAAGAAGTTATGAAGATTAAATTCTAAGTGAGGAGACATAAAACAAACAAATGAAATATATAAATTGCATAGTAGTTAGACAATGATAAATGTTCTGGGATAAAATGGAGCCAAGTAAGAGTCATGAGACTGCTTGGTGGGGTAAAGAGAAAGGTAAAATTTGGGTCAAGGCTGTATAGAAATGAATCAATAGCCAGTAGATATCTCAAGAGGAAATATTTCAAGCACAGCAAAAGCCAGTGCCAAGTCCCTAAATTAGGAGCAAGCCTGATGTTTTCCTGAAAGAATAAGAGAGGCACTATCGCTGGATTAGGAGAGTAGTGGGCCAGACTGCATGGATCCTTGAAAACAGTTGCTAGAACTTGGCCTTTTGCTCTGAGTAATGGGGAGAAACTGCATGATTTTGAACAAAGAAATTATATGGTTTCACCTCATTTCTAAATGGAATACCACAGTCTCTGTGTTGAAAATAGGGGACAACAGGATACCAGTTGGTTGACTATTGTGTTAATGTAGGTACTAGAAGATGTGAGTGTGAACAATGATGGTAAAAGTAAGAGGGAGAAAAAGCAGCAAAACTCTGGATATATTAGTAGTTATAGCCAATTTGCTACATGGATTATATTTTAAAATGTATTATATCAAGAAATCTATCGACAAAGAGTTTTTTGTTTTCTTTTTGTCATATAACACTTCGACAGAATTTGAAATTGAAAATATTCAGAGAAGATAATAGTACTCTACTGTCTCACATTCCCTCTGTTGGAAACAATCTTTGCCAAATCTTTATTGTATTTTTCTCTCATTATCAGACCTCAATTCTAATATTACATCCTCAGAGATGGCTTTCCTAACCAGTCTGTTTGGAGGGTCATTTTACATCACTCTTATTTCCTCTTAGTCCACTGTCTTTTCTTCCCTTTATAGTGTATATTATTATTTATTTTTTTTTAATTTTTATTTCATGATTATGATGTTTTAACAAATTTTTTAAATTCTTTTCTTAATTACCAAATCCCCAAAGTTTCAAATAGTGTCTACCTATAGTAAATTATGAATGAATATCTTAAACAAATATATTTCTAAATTTCTAAACCAACCTATTTTTCTTAGCCTTTTATCCTATTTATAGATCTTTATATTATATAATAACTATATTTATAACTGGTGCTAACTCTATATATAATAAACTGCTATATTTGTGCTTTCCGAACATTGTCTGAGTTCTGATTTGCAACTATATTCAAAACCATTTTCAAAGCTGCTGCATTCTACAGCAGCTAGGCAAATAATTCAAGTAGAAAATAATAATCTGAATATATTTCTTACAGAGTAGACTTAATAAATAATCATGAGATGTTAGTAGTATTTTATTTTCTGTGAGCACTATGTTTTGGCAAGGTTTATTGTTGGGCTTTCTAAATATGTTACACGGTACTTCTTGGTGTAATCCTTTTTATATCACATAAATAATAGCATTCATCAGGCCAACCTTTTCAATGACAAATATTTACTGTAAAATATACCTTAAAAGAGCTAAGAGCAAATAAATCTTAAAACAAAATATCATGCTAAAAAAATTCTTTGATGGGACATATAAGTCATACAAAGATTTTAAACATTTTTCTTATTTTTTATTGAAGTCTAGTTTACATAGTGTGAAGTATAGAGCCTTGACACAGTTTCATTACTTTTAGTGAATGAAAACTCTGTGCAACCCATATTGCTATCCTGTCACCGTATTGTTGAATGTCATTTCTTGAATTTTCTAAGCGTTTTTCTTTCTTTTTTTTTTATGAAGTCAGAGTTTATTTCTATTTAAAATACTTATGCATCTTTAAAATGTCTAAAGTCCCAAGGACATCCAGGTTTAAGATGACATTACAGTCAGGTGGTGACCAGTGGTTCACCCATTCATTGCTAAGGCCTCAGAAGCATCCTGCACGATTCTATGCCTCAAAAATTTTTCTTGTATGAAAGGTGATGTCTCCTTTGCTTGACACAAACACATCAGCTAGTGACAAAGAAAACAATATTGGGAACACTAACTGTCGTTGCAAGGGAGGGAGAAAGGCAGGTGATCAGAGAACAAAACCATCAAAACTTTGCTGAGGGGCAATATTACTGCAGTAAAGAATAGAAGTATATGTGGAATCTCCATGAAAAACTGTCTTGCTTTATCTGTGAAACCAGGTCCTCCAATTATTGGTTTGAAAACCTGGGAGCATGGTGAGTTTCAGTATTAAATGCAACTTTTTTTTTTTTTTCCCTGCAACACCTTCAAAGCTGAAAATCATTACCTGGATTTTATACCAAAGTTAAAAACCCTCAGTAAAATGTTTCAGCTATCAATTTTTTTCTAGGTTTGTGCAGTTTCTTGGCGTATATTGTTTAACCCCTAGTGGCCGCTCATGTAGAAAGCTGTGGATATTAAAAAAAAAAAATAACAACCCCTGATATAAATATTATATACCTTAGTGATATTATATATCTTAATGATATATAATATTAGAGAACTAGAATTCTGAAGAACTAAATATTTTATTTTTGAATAGAAAATTGTTGTAGTGGATGATTTAATTTGGATATCATAGGTTTCTTAAAATGAAAATATTTATTTATCCATTTGGATAACTTGAAGGAAAAAGGCCAGCTAATAGATGTGTGGTCCAAAGCCCTAGAAAATAATACAGCAATTAGTTTTCTTTTTTAAAAGTTTATTTATTTATTTTTGGGGGGGACGAGAGAGAGAGAGAGAGAGAGAGAGGGAGTTGGGGGGGGGAGGGGCAGAGAGAGGGACAGAGAAAGCAGCTCAAGCAGGCTCCACACTGTCAAAGCAGAACCTGATATGGGGCTTGAACTCACGAACTGTGAGATCATGACTTGAACTGAAATCAAGAGTCGGACACTGGGGTGCCTGCGTGTCTCGGTTAAGCATCCAACTTCAGATCAGGTCATGATCTCACAGCTCCTGAGTTTGAGCCCTGGATCCTGCTCTGTGCTGACAGCTCAGAGTCTGGAGCCTGCTTTGGATTCTGTGTGTCCCTCTCTCTCCGCTCCTCCCCTGCTCATGCCCTGTCTCTCTCAAAAATAAAATAAACATTAAAAAAAAAAAAAGAGTTGGACGCTTAACAGACTGAACCACCCAGGAGCCCCTCTTTCTTTGATGAGAACAGATGAACAGAAACACTGACTTTCCCTGCCCTGAAAACATTGCTAAAGCTTATAAATAATGACATACTAAGCAATTATTGAAATTTACTTTTCATGAACCAATTTCTGCAATATTCATTTCTATTTTGATAGATCTTCAACTCACCTGTTCAGTGTCCATGAGTCTATTCATTCTATTCTTATAAAGCATATTTTTGGATTCTTTATCTGCACTTTTGTGTAGACGTCAGCTTAAACTATTATGAACTTTAGAGGTTTGGGAATTGTAGAAAACTATATACTTGATTTAACTTGATGACCTTCTAGAAGGATTTTAGTCATCATCTTGTACTTGACAGTGTCCTCCTGAAGCTTCTAGAACTTTTGAAATAATACCATATATTCTAACGTTTACACAAATCAATATAGCCAAAGAAACTAGGTCAAAAACACAAGAAAACATAAGGAAAAGCTCTTGACAAATAATTGAAAATATGCAAACTCTGCTGGACTAGATTTGTGCATGTCTGTGTGTGAGCATGCATGTCCATAGACTTAACAAATTCTGCTAAATATTAACAGTATCGTAACTTTTTCAAAGTAAACAGGAAAAAATGAATTAAAAAAACCCTCCATGTTGTCACAGAAATATGAGAAAATAATGGTCTTTTACTAAAAAAAAAAAAAAAAAGGCAACTTAAAATACTTCCAGATATGTATAATATGAAGTAATAAAAAGTAATAGTAAAGAAATTGCATGGCCAAATCACCAAGGGAAATAAAATTTAAAAGATGAAAGTAACACACAAAGCTGCAAAAGGAAAGTTAATCTCTATGTGCTCTCTAAGCCCTCATTTTTGGCGGTCTGCAAGATATCTCTACTTGAATATCCTGCTGACACTTAAACTTTACATATCTATAGCCAAGCTCATTATTTTCTCTATCTTCTCTGTGTTCCTATCACTGTCAATATCATCATTATACTCCTGGCTCTCCAGGCTATTAAATATATAGTCATCTTTGATTTCATCTTTTCCTTAGTCAGCCATATCCCATCTATCAAAAATCTTCTTCCAAAGCATTTCTTCAAATTTAGTACCTACTTTCAGTTATTATAGTCAGAACCTTTTACCATGTCATAACCGCTCTTCAAGAATAACCACTATAAAATTGCTTTTGCTGTCAAATTATATCTCCTTTTATTTGGCCAAATAATACAGCAAAAATAATTTTAATCTGGTACTACTGAAGTCTAAATGTAGTTCTACTATATACCTTTAATCAAATTAAAACCATAGTTAACTGAAAACAAATCAAAACCATAATAAATGTCTCCAGGTTTCAGTTTAGGTCTCCTCATACATTTTCTCCTTGCATAATTCTGTGCTCTCCCCAAACCTCAACTAACTACTTGCATAGTGATGACAACAAAATGTATCTTCCTTACAGAAAAGAGCCAGCAGTCAGTCTTTGTTATCACAGTCTTTTAAACTATGTACATATCATACTCAACCTTTTAAGTTAGACATTATTATTTTGTATATTATGGAGAAGAGAAATAAAGCCCCAACCTGATTGAATTAATATGTGGCAGAGACCGGATACAGAGTCAGACATGATGATTCAAGAGTCCACGGCTTATTAACAATGTGCTCTTCTCCCTCTCCTTTAGTCAAATAAACCTAAGGCTAGTTTCCGACAGATCATCTCTATTTGATTGTCCCATGCTAACTTCTACATACCTTTATTCAGAAAAGATTTATCTTCACAGACACCCTATGTCAAATCCTCTCACCTGTTAAGCCGAAGGACACTAGAACAATATTCCCTCGATTTACCTTATAGCTCTAACATTTAATAGCTCTGCAATTTTAGGCAAGTTTTAGGAATATCTCAATGCCTCAAATTCTTCAACAATACATCTCTTCCTTCAGAAAGTCACAAGTATGAATTACATAGAATATTTAAACAGGGAAGCAAACAAAAATTCTTACTTTTATTTTTCTCAATGTAATTTATTTTCCCATCCCTTCCTCCCTCCCTCCCATCTTCCTTCTTGTTTTCTTCCTTTTATCCTTATTACTACTTTTTAAAAAAGTTTATTTGTTTTGAGATAAATACACACGTGTGCAAGTGGAGGAGAGGCAGCGAGAGGGAGAGAAGCCCAAGCAGGCTCCGGGCTGCCACACACAGTATAATGAGAGGGCTTCGTCTCCCAAAATACCAGATCAAGACCTGAGCTGAACCAAGAGTCAGTCCCTTAATCCACTGTGCCACCCAGTCTCCCCTTTTATTATTACCTTTTCATATATGGGCCTAAAAGGATGTTTATAATATTAAGTCTTATCCAAAATGTCGCTTTGGCAACAAAAGTCTTTGCAGCTTGCTAGATTATAATAAGGGACGGTTCTCAAACTAGACACGGTTGATATTTTCCTTTTTAATAATAGCATATTGATATATAACTAATACAAAACTTCCCAGTTTGAAATGTACAATTCAGTCTTTTAGTGTATTCACAGAGTTGTGTAATAATCCCTCCTACTTAACTGGAGAACATTTACATCACAACATAAAGAAATCCCATACCTGTTAGCAGTTACTCCTCATAGCCTACTGCCCATTGCTCATGGGAAATGCTAATGTGCTTACTATTGGTATGCATTTGCCAATTCGGAATATTTCATATCAGTAGGATTATATAATATGTAGCCCTTTGTATCTGGTTTCTTTCACTTAAGACATTGTTTCCAAGATTCATCCATGTTGTAATATATATCAGTATTTAAGTTATATCAGTGTTTAAATGTTTAAACTTTAATTAAATTTATTTTATTTATTTATTTTTATTTATTTTTAATTTTTTTTTTATTTCTGAGACAAAGACAGAGCATGAGTGCGGGAGGGGCAGAAAGAGAGGGAGACACAGAATCAGAAGCAGGCTCCAGGCTCTGAGCTGTCAGCACAGAGCCCGACGCCGGGATCTAACTCAGAAACCATGAGATCATGATCTGAGCCTAAGTCAGTCGCTCAACCAACTGAGCCCCCCAGGCGCCCCTAATTAAATTTAATAAATACATAGGGATATTTCACAAACTGTTTATCCATTTACACACTGATAAACATCCAATTGTTTCCACTTTTGACTATTGTCAATAATGTTGCTATGAAACATTAATGTAGAAGTTTTAATATAAACCTATGTTTTTATTTATCTCAGGTATATTCCCTGGAGTGGGATTGTGGGGTCACACAGTAGTGCTATTTTTAATATCTTGAATTTAGAAACATCTTGGCAAACAGTTTTAAAAAGTGAACACACAATTTTACATATCCACAGGCAAGCTCTGAGAGCTCAATTTCTTCAAATCCTCATCAATACTGAAATTTCTATTCCATTTTATTGTTAAGTCTTAAGAGTCCTTCATATATTCTGGATATATGGCTCTCATCAGATATAAAATTTGTAAAACTTTCTCCTATTATGTATGTTCTTTTACTTTTTTGTGTCCTCTAAAATACCAATGTTTTAATTTTGATGAAATCTAACATATAATTTTTCCTTGATATCCTGAGCTTTTTTCATATTTAAGAATGAACTGATTAATCCAATGTCAAGAAGATGTATTCTTATATTTTCTTTTAAAATATATACTTTTTACTGTAACATTATATTCTTTTTAATAGAACTTTAACTTTTTCTATTATGTACATGATTCACTTGTGTTAATCTTTGTATATGAATGCAACTTCATTGAATAACATGTGCATATACAGCTGTCCAATTTGTTGAAAACATTATTCCTATGCGTTGAATTGTCTTGGCACTCTTGTACACAATCATTTGTACGTAAACTTTAGGGTTTTTACTCTAGTCTCTCAATTTTATTCCTTTGATCTATGTATCTATCCATATGCCAATTCTACACGGCCTTCATTACTGTATCTTTGTATTAAATTTTAAGTTTTGTATTAAAATCAGGAAGTATGAATTTTCCAGCTATTTTTTTTCAAGATGGCTTAGTCTATTATTAATTTCTGTATAAATTTTAGGATTAACTTTTCAATTCTGCAAAAATGGAAGTTGGGGATGTGGTCAGATTTGCATGCAATTTGTAGATCAACCTGGGGACCACTGCCATCCTCCCTCTATTAAGTTTTCTAGTCCATGAATATGGGACTTCTTTCCATTTATATAGCTCTTTAATTTCTTTTGCATGTTATAGTTTTCTGCATAAATGTCTTGTATTTCTTTTGTTACATTTATTCATAAGTATCTTATCCTTTCATACTGTTGTAAGTGAAATTCTTTAATTAATTTCAATTTTTTTGGAATTAGTTACGTGATTGTTCATTCTTAGTGTAAAAAAGTACAACTGAATTTTATATATTGATTTTATCCTACAATTATACTGAACACTAATAACTCTGTCTTTTGTAGATTCCTTAGGATTTTCTGTATATTAAGTCATGTCATCTGAAAGTATAGTTTTATTTCATCCTTGGAATCTGAATGTCTATCCTTTGTTTTGTTTGATTTCCCTGACTAGAAGTTGGGACAGCAGATACTGTTTTATTCCTGGTATTAGAGGGAAAACTCTCACCCTTCAGCATTAAGTATATTAGCTAAGGACCTTTCATAGATGATGAACTGTACCTTATTGACAAAGTTCACATTAATTCTAATTTGGTATTTTTATCATGACAGGTATTGGATTTTGTCAAATGTATTTTTCTGCATAAAAATAATCATGCGTTTTGCCATTTATTCTACTAACACGCTATATTCCACAAATCGATTTCTGTAAATTAAACCAATCTTGCATTGCTGGCAAAAACCCTATTAGCTCTGGTTTGACAAAATTTTGCTGAGGATTTTTGAATCCATGCTCATGAGGGATATTTATCTGACACTGCCTTTCCTTGCAATGTCTTTGCTTACTTTTCTTAGGAATGTTGACCTCATAGCATGAGGTAGGAAGTGTTCCCTTCTTTGTTTTTGAACTAGTATGTGAAGAAGCTGTTGATTCTGTTTGGTAGATTTTACAAATAAAGCTATAAGGGACAGATTTTTTTCCTTTGTGGAAAGGTTTTGACTATGAATTCAATCTCCATTCCTGTTATAAGTCTTTTCAAACTTTGTATTTCTTCTCAGGTCAGTTTTTGTGGTTTGCATCTTTTAAACAGTGCATCTTCTAAGTATTGATTTCATCTAGGTTTTTTACTTTTGAGGGATACAACTGTTCACACAGTATTACGTAAATATTTTTTAATACATGTAAAATAGGTAGTTATACCACTCTTTCAATCCAAATTTAAGTAATTTGAATCTTCTTTCCCTTTTGCTTGGTAAGTCTAACTAAATGTCTCAATTTTTTGATCACATCAAAGAACGAACTTCAATTTGGTTGATTTTCTCTATTTCTGTTCTACTTTTGATTTTATTTGGTTACTCTAATATAGGCATTACTCAATTTATTGCATTTCATTTTATTGTGCTTACATATATATATATATATTTTTTTTTTTTTTTCACAAGCTGAAATTCAAGACTTCTGTGGAGGAAGTAACTACAGTTGTGGTGGAGATGACTAGAGAACTAGAATTAGCAGTGAAGCCTGGAGATGGGACTGAATCACTGCAATCTCATAAAACTTTAACAGACGCGATTTCTTTCCACTTAGTAACACAGATTATCCATATATGCAAATTACTTAGGGTCCCTCAGTTGTTTGGAAGTTTTTTTGTCTAAAGATTTCCGGATATTTCTCATAACTTTCATTTTAATTATTTTATTGTTTAAATAGTTTATTTATTAAATCTTTTATATTTTCTTATCCCTTTTTTAAAAAATATCGAAAATTGTTATTTTAATAGATCTTTTAATTTTTATTTATT
Organism: Puma concolor; assembly: GCF_028749965.1. Classification (NCBI taxonomy): domain Eukaryota; kingdom Metazoa; phylum Chordata; class Mammalia; order Carnivora; family Felidae; genus Puma; species Puma concolor. The sequence continues at coordinate 178,628,243 of NC_141670.1, read as the reverse complement.
TATTTTTTTTATTTTAGAGAGAGAACACTAGCAGGGGAGAAGGACAAGAGAGCAAGAGAGAGAGACTTCTTTTTTTTAAATTCACTTATTAATTTGAGAGAGAGAGGGAGTAGGAGAGAATCACAAGCAGGCTCTATGCTCAGTGCAGAGCTGAGTGCGGGGCCCCTTCCCCTGACTCTGGGGTCATGACCATAGTCAAAATCAAGCATTAGTCACCCAACTGATTTGGCCACCCAGGTGCTCCAGAAAATTTTTATTTTAAATTAGTTTGAATCTAATATCTTCCTTACTTTCTAATCAGAATGAATATATCAGCAACTGTATCTATAAGATTTTTCTTTTAAATTCGTATCACCTGCAATCAATAAAGGATTCTTCTAGCTAATTTTGTATATTTTGGTTTATTATTCTATCATATTGAATTTTATTGGACAAGTATTCTGCAACAATTTAAGGTGATAATGGAAAACCTCAGCTAAACTCTTATGTTAATGAGAATTATTGTACTTGTGTTTTACTGTATGAATGAAGTGGCTGATTGTTGAAGATACTTATTTAAAAGAGCTTTTTAAGAAAGTATTCTGTATATCTAAAAAAGCAGTATTTTTCTATTGAAGTTTTTTTTTTAAATTTATTATTTATTATTAGAGAAAGACAGAGAGAGTGCAAGCAGAGGAGGGGCGGAGAAAGGGAGACTCTCAGGCAGGCTCCACTCTGTCAGTGCAGAACCCAGGGTGGGGCTTGAACTCATGAAACTGTGAGATCATGACCTGAACCAAAAGCACGAGTCAGATGTTTAACTGACTGAGCCACCCAGCTGCCCCTAAAAAGCATTCTAAACTTGGAAAATGTTTTGTTAGATTTTGTTCAGAGCATTTGATTTTTGACAATTTGAAATTTTATTTTTTTCAAATTTCTGTAATATTTATTTATATGGTAAATATGTTTTTTTTTCATTTATTTCTGACATATTTGATAGTTTCCAAATTGTGTAAATTAAAATTAAATGTAGAAAAAAATTAACATGTACTGAACTAACTCTACAAAAGACACTGTTCAAAGCACTTTACTCATAGTCTAATATCTAAACTTGAGGCAAGTACAATCCCAACTTTCTCCACTTCACTGATGAAAAAATTGAGCCATAGGTAAAATAACTTGCTCATTGTTATATAATAACTGATAGAGCCAAGAGCTCATCTTTAAGTAGTTGGATTCTAGAGCCATAATGCTATGAATTAATATGTATAAACATTTATATTTATCCTTTATTTAACAAACAGGTAATTATGTGTTTCACTTTATTTTATTTTATTTTTTTTAAATTTTTTTTTCAACATTTATTTAGTTTTTGGGACAGAGAGAGACAGAGCATGAACAGGGGAGGGGAGAGAGAGAGGGAGACACAGAATCGGAAACAGGCTCCAGGCTCTGAGCCATCAGCCCAGAGCCTGACGCGGGGCTCGAACTCCCGGACCGCGAGATGGTGACCTGGCTGAAGTCGGATGCTTAACCGACTGCGCCACCCAGGCGCCCCTATGTGTTTCACTTTAATAAGGAATTGTGAAATGTCCAAGCAATACAGAGATCAATGTTTTCACTTTCTTTAAATGATACCAGCTTCCATCACTCTATAAAATGTTCTTACTCTATACAATTTCAAGTCACATTGTAAGAAAAAAAAAAAGAAATGAAAATGATATTTTAAAGATAACTTCCAGAGAACACCCTCCAGTATAGTCTCTATCTTGATTGTTTTCTATATTGCAGAAATTTGTTGCACACACATATATGTAATAAAGCACCTACTGAAAGCCTTTAGTCATCACAAGCATTTAAAAAAAAAGACATTCTGGACGCAGGAAAAACATGTGGTGTCACCTTCTGGTGTGACATTGGAAACTGAATGGCTCTATCTCTTAGTTCGTAATAGAAGAATCATCTAACCCCAGGTTGGAAGCTGCAACATATCCTACCAATAAGGTTTTAATAGTAAAAATTCCTTGATTCTGGATGCCATGCATGTTTTAATGGCCCAATATTTTAATTGCTTGGAGTCACATGAAAATATATCACATTTTAATAAGTTAGAATGCAATGCAAGTTCTTATAATTGTTCTTTAATATGTTATATGTCCCTAGAAATTTGTTTTCCTTCTTTAAACACACACACACACACACACACACACACACACACACACACACACAATTTACTATTCCTCCATTGATTCAGTTCAAAGATGAAAAGAAAAAATATACATTTTAATCACAATGAATTTTTCTGCTCAGTTTGCACAGCTTTCTTTCTCAGCCTTATTTATTTTTTTCTTAAAGTCACCATGCTGATACTTTTACTTTTTAAGAGGATTTTAGAAGATAGAAAAGCTAGAAATGAGATAAGTAAACAGAAGCTCAAAAATAGGAAAAAAACAATGCTAACCTCTGGGGCATCCAATTATTTTCACTGTGGGATAACCTCTTGGCATTCATCTGTAGACCCTTCAAAACCGTGTTTTGTACTGCATAGTTCTAAAATGAGTGCTTTTAATTTTTTCAGTTTATGAAGCAGTGAGAATAAGGAGAGCATATGGCCTCAAATAAACTTTATCCTTTCGTGTTCTGCAGAATAAACTGCTACTGGGAAATGTTTCCTGCTTTGTAATAACTGATTTGATTTTTCCCCCTACCTACTCTATAAGTGAAATTTTATTGTTATGGTCCTTGATACTAATTTATCATTTAGCATTATGTTTAAAAAAGGACAAGAACCTATATTATTGCCGATGCTTGCTTTGCTTCACATCGTGGCAAGTGCTTTCAACAGAATTTTTTTTCCTAAAGACCATAAATAAGCAATAATTCTGCAAATTACACATATCAGACTTTTCCTACAACTACAATTGGGTTGTGAGATATGAAATGCTCAGAAGTGAACCAAACGACATTCACTAGTAAAATCTATCCAGGCTTAAATGAACAAACTGTAGCATAAAGACAACTGATTTATAGTTATTGCTAGAAGATAATATAGGCATCTTTTGGTACTAAGATAAATGTTATTTGGATGTGATTACTTTCGTGTCATTTCAAGCATTTTTTTGAGAAATATTAGACATTTTTTAATCATTGCTGTTTAGAGTTCTCAGCATTATTTGTACAGGGAAGAGTCTTGACTTCTCAAAACAATTCTTGTTTCAGCTTCTCAGAAAATTTTTGGCTTTTTTCTTTGTTCTCAGACAGCTCAGTTTGCCTTGCACTTTTCATCGTACACCCAGCCCCTAACTCCTGTTGCTCCTTAAGGTTCCATTCTGAGCATTCTATCTTACTCTGCCTAGAATTTAGTTCCTACTATTAAACTTCTCCATTCATACGTATTCAAGGCATCCCCCAACTATACCCTTGACTTGCATATGCTCATATACACACACTTGCATGTGTTCTCCATCTTAGTCAATTTCACCTTTCTAGAACCATCTGTACAAGCCAGAAGGCTAAGACTCTCCCCTCCCTTTCCTTCTCCCTCTTCTGGACTGTGATATATACAGCTTCCTAAATGTTCTAATTTTTATTTTTCTATCTTTCCAAAAAAAATTAAAGAACAAAAGTATGTGGAAGAGACTGTTCACCAAGTTTGCTTTCTATTTATAAATAAATACATTAACTAAAAAACCTAGACTTCTCAGCTTCCTGTACAGATGGGAAAGTCTATTGGGCAAATATCCGCTCAATAGAATGTGAAATACAATGATGTACCTCACTTCCAGATCTGGCCATATGAAATCCTACCAGATATTAATGACCCTCTTCATTTGTTGGCTGGCCAGAGGGAAGGAATCTGGGGGAAATTTTTAGGAGATTCTAGAGAAGTTCCTAATCAGAAAATTTTTTGCAGTGAAGGAAAGATTCTATGTCTGTACTGTTGAATACACCTACCACCAGCCACACATGGTTAATGAGCACCTGAAATGCAAGGAGGGACGCTGAGAACAGAGAACTAATTTAATTTTTTTTTAATTTAATTAAATTAACAGCTGTATGAGGCTAGAAGCTACTGTAGACAACGTAGCTTTAGAGGATGGTGGGCCACAATATGTGAAAAATGTGAATCTCTTCGTTATTAATCACTTAAAGAAGTTTTCATGAGAGATACCCTCTCCATATCAGAATGTGACATTAGAGAGAAACAGATCTTGATTATATATTAAGCCACTGAGACTAGGAGGCTGTTCATTATTGCAACAAGTATTCATTCAGAACATGAGAAAAATGTTTTGAAATGAGTTCTAATAGTGACCGAATATAACTGAGTGTCACAGGCTTAGCAGTGGAATTAGAAGTAGGAGAGGCAGAGAAACCAATATATCAGTCTAGGAGGCTAGATATACAGATTATGTGGTGGCAAAACAGTGAAGCCCCACCTGTAATTCCTAAGATCGGACAGTGGTCGCTACAGCAGCTAACTTTGTGGGACATGGTGAGAAAGAATGAGAGCACTGATATGAATGTTGGCTGCCTCTGGACCCTTTTCTTTTTTTAAATATTTATTAATTTAGAGAGAGAGGGAGAGAGAGAGAGAAGGTGGGGGAGAGGGAGGGAGAGAGGGACAGAAAAAATCATAAGCAGGCTCTGTGTTGTCATTTCAGAGCCCGATGTGGGGCTCAAATTCACGAACAATGAGATCATGACCTGAGCTGAAATAAAAATTCAGACATTCAACCGACTGAGACATCCAGGTGCCCTGCTGCTGGACCCTTTTAACACGGTGTTCCAATAAGAAGATGAGAAGAATCAGCAGTTTGCAAGCAGAAATAAAAGGGAATCATAGAGATCAAATGTTGAAACCTGAAAGGTTTAAACACATGGCTTCTTGGTTTCAAAGAATAAAGTATTTTTAAACACTTTGAAAGATGTTTATCTCGAGGTGTGGCATAGGTGTTTGTTAGAATAAGTCTCCTGGCAATAATAATCCTAAAACCTGGAACAACAGGCAAAACAAAACAGGTGTTAAAAAGGCATTGGAGAATATCCAGTAATAATTGAATGGAATAATTGAATGGTTAGGACTCTGGAAAAAGGGTGTATATTGAGATGACCCCTACATTCACTGGTACTTTTCTCCTCAAGCCATTTGCTAATTTACAATGTTGGAAGCAAAGTAGTGAACAGAGGCTTACAGTTTACAACAGCACCACCTGCAACTAGGGAGACAAAAGTTTGAGATAAAGACTATGAAAATTACCTGAATTTAGGAATTGTGAACCTAGAAAAATGGAATTTGGAAAAAGAAATTAATCCACTCTTCTGTCTCTAGTTTCCCTTCGAGGTATTTTTAATTCAAATAGGCACATGTACAAAGTAAAAAACTGGAAAAAAAATCAAGAAAATATCAACTCATAAGAGGCTAAAGAAAACCACTAAATATATATTTCAGTGGTTTAAATTATAGGGAGATTAGTATTGTAGAGACTACCAAAATAAATTTCACACGTTTCTAGTCAAGATTCTTAAAGATCTATACCCTTTAGGAAAGGAAAACCAGGGGTGCCTGGGTGGCCCAGTCAGTTAAGCCTCTGACTTCAGCTCAGGTCATGATCTCACAGTTCATGAGTTCAAGCCCCGCATTGGGCTCTGTGTTGACAGCTCAGAGTCAGGAGCCTGCTTTGGATTCTGTGTCTCCCTCTTTCTCTGCCCCTCCCCCACTCATGCTCTGTCTCTCTCACTCTCAAAAATGAATGTTAAAAAAAATTTTAAAGGGAAAACCAGTTTACTTACATAATATTTATACTACTATTTCCCTTGACTTGATCAAATTAAAATGCCATATACTAAAGTCCTAAAGAAAAATATGGTGTTTATGAAGAAGATAACATCATTCAAATCATCTGGGAATTTTTGATACATTGTTTGGCTTTCAGTAACCAATCACTAAAAGTATCAGAGACAAGGGCAAATAAGCAACTCTTTGCAGTCTGTATAAGACTTACCTCAAATAGAAAGTCAAAGATGACCTGGAGAAAATTGATGGAAAAATATATCATTTAAACTGTGAATGTAAAAAAAAAAAAAAAAAAAAAAAGAAAAAAGAAAAATAAACTATAATTTTAAGAAGGCTAGAGTAATTACAGTAATATCATGAAAATAGATCTCAAGGAAAAATTTGTTTTCCAGGTTAAGGAGAATCACTTTATTAGAATGAAAAAGTCCAGGGGCGCCTGGGTGGCGCAGTCGGTTAAGCATCCGACTTCAGCCAGGTCACGATCTCGCGGTCCGTGAGTTCGAGCCCCGCGTCGGGCTCTGGGCTGATGGCTCAGAGCCTGGAGCCTGTTTCCGATTCTGTGTCTCCCTCTCTCTCTGCCTCTCCCCCGTTCATGCTCTGTCTCTCTCTGTCCCAAAAATAAATAAACGTTGGAAAAAAAAAAAAAAAAAAAAAAAAGAATGAAAAAGTCCAGTCATCAAAAAGGCAGAATGATTATAAATGTATATGTGACAAAGCTAATGTTGATACCTAAGAACAGAACTTCAAATTGTTATTGTATATAAGTATAATTATGTTATACTTAATATATTTATGAACTATTATATAATTACATAAAATATATAAAAATATATAAATATGTTTACACATAAATTTTATATTATATTATAGTATATATAATATATATATAAATATAATAATATAGAAAGAATTATATTTATATAGTAATTAGTTAGAAAGTTTATGGAAAAACTATATCTAACATAATATTTTGGTGAAATACTGCTGTTTCTTTAAAATAAAGAAAAGCCATGATGTCCATTTTTGCCACAACTAAAATTGCACTTTAGGTCCTAAGCAGTGCAATAAAGCATGCAATAAATAAGTATGTAAGTAAATAAAAGGGATATAAATAAAAAGGATGGTGTAAAAGTCTTTGTTTGCTGGTTATGTGATCACTCATGTAGAAAATTCTAAATAATACACAAAAAACCTACTAGAACTAACAAGTAAATTTACCGAGTTCACAGGATTCAAGTATATAATGTATATAGTATATAAAACTAAATCATATTTCTAAATGCTATTGGTACGTAATTATACACTGCAGTAAAATTAATGTACAATAGAATCAAAATTGATGCATTTAGAATATATTGTTTTTTAAAGTCCAAAAACTCTAGACTGAAAACTAAAAAAGCATTTCTGCAGGAATCCCAAGATCTAAGAGCCACACCCTATAATGGATTGGAAGACTCAATGTTACTAAGAGTGCAATTCATCACAAAATGGTCTATGGGCTCAACTCAACATAAATAAAATCCTACCCAGTGTATCTGCAAAAGTCGGCAAGATTCTCTTTGAATTTATATGCAAAGTAAAGAATCTAGAAGAGTCAAAACAACTTGGAAATTGAACAAGATTGATTTACACTACCTACCTTCAAGATTTACTATGAAGCCACACTAATAAAGACAACATGGTTTATCTGGCACAAAGGTGAATAGAGATTTTAGTACTAAACCTACTTTTATAAGGCCCATGAATATTCCACAGAAGAATCACTTTGAAATAAATCACATGCCTGAATATTAAGCTTATAAAAGGAACCAGAAATCTTTGTGACATTGGTTTTGGAAAGGGCTTATCAGTTTATAGACAGCAAAATTGTAAAAAGATGAAATGAATATTATCTGCATTAAAATTCTTCTTCTCAAAACATAAAAATCAAGGACTGTACAAGTCACAGAGAATACACATTTACAAAGTTAAATTTGCAAGATAATTGTGTCCAGAATATTTTTAAAACCTTTATACACATTGAGAAAACAAACCTCATATTTAAAAAAAAAAACCTGATAAAATAACTTGGATAGTAATTTATAAAAGCAGATATGCAAATGACCAATAAGCATGAAAAGACGGTCAATTTCACTAGTCGTGAAATAAATGTAAATTAAAACTATAATAAATTATTCGTACATACTCACTGAATAGAATCTGTTGAAATCTATAGACTCTACTGAAAATAAAGTCCTTTTCCCTAAATATTTTCCCATAATATGTTTCCCCTAATAGGTTTCCTTTTGAAAAACCACTTTTTTTTTGCTTTAACAAACATTTTATATTTCTTATTAGCATCTCTGAAATATTTTTATTATTATCCATCTAATTATGTCTATTTAAAAGGGATTATTTTAAACTTCAATATGTCTCTTCATGCATCTTTAGAGAACAACGAGTGAGGGCATGTGATATATTTAGATATGATTCCAAATATTAATTCCACTTTTTAAAAGTCATTATGATGTTTAACAACATTCATCTTTGTTTTTGTGTGTGTGTGTCCAAAGGTTTGATAACATGTGACTGCAACCATGAATTTCACTTCAGGGTTCATAAGAAAAATTTAAATTTAGAAGGCACATTGACTAGCTTTCCCTGTTGCTATTCTATTCTGGGAAAGCTTACTATTTATTATTTCCAAAACATGTCTGCTAAAAACTAAATCTGTGACCAACCCAGTAGTCTGCCAAATCAAAAATGAACCCATTGGCGTTCATTTTTGTAGTGGTACATGGGGAATTATATGCTCAATAGCTTTTACTTTTATTAATATGATTCCTCATGCAAAGCTTTGCAAAATGTCTCACTATGTGAAAATCCTTTGCAATATCTGTCATGTCAGCTAATGCTCATCACGCCCTAAGGCCAAAAAGGAATATAAAACATCTTCCATAATCTTTCCTAATTAAACACAACAAAACTCAGTAGAAGTAAATATCTGCTCAGCAGGGGCCACTAAAAGCAGTTACTTACAAAAAACTCAGAGAGTGATTTGTGAACTTAGGGTGCTATCATTTACCAATCATAATAGAATTATCATTAATAAGAAAACTTCATTGTAATGTATTGTGAGGAGTTCTAAAAACAGACTATAATTGTTTAAAAACAGGAATGAATACAAGCAAGTAGAAATCATGTATTATTTACCATTCATGCCCCATTCCTATTTTACCACTGTTGAATTCACTAGCCTAGTGTCTGAAGAAGAGTAGATACTCAGATAATTTTTGAGTAAACAAAACTGTAAATTGTTCTTTATTTAAAAATCTAAGTAATTATAGATTACAGGATAATTTAACTTGCTGCTCTCCAAAGCTGATTCCATCGTACAAAACAGATCTGATATGAAAAAGGTACTGTGTCTCAGTTGCTTCATCTATAAAATGGGTAGAATACTGTAACCGACCTAATTTTAAAGGTTAAGTGAAATAATCTAACTAATGTGTGTGCCATTTTGTAGGTCAAATATATGTCATAAATATATGTTTGCTTATTGTTATAATTATTATTGAAGTTCTCTAGATGCCCAACACCTGTTTGGCAAGTTATCAACTGAATTTCTTCACCTGAAGAAATCACAAAGGACAGAGTACTTCATTTGTATCTGGACACATTCAGGGGTAACACAATGAATAGTCGCTACTTTTTCTTGATTTCTATGAATTTTTTATACATTTTGGATATGTCTTCTGTCAAATATGTATTTTGTGAATGTTTTTTCTCATTGATGAATTGACTCCTTCTTTCTATAATAAGGTACTTTGGAAAATGGATTTTTTTTGATTAATCTAATTCATAATTTTGTATCACTACTGCATTTGTATATTAAGAAATCTTAATCTTATCAAACTAACAAAATATTCTCTTATATTTCTTGTAGAAAGTTGGGATTTCCATTTTTCTTTATGGCCATGATGACAATTAATTTAGTGTGTGTTTTGAGGCAGGAGACAATATTTTTTACATAAATCTATTTAGTGTCATTTGTTGAAAAGGATATTCTTTTCTCATATGTTCTGGAACATTGGTTTAAAAAGAGTATATCTCTATCTCTATCATCTCAATCATGTCTATCTACCTCTATTATCTCTATCTCTATCATCTATCTATCATCTCTATATCTATCTATACGCCACTTGTTTTATGGCACTTTATGGACTCTCCATTCTCTTCCATTGATTTATTTGTTCATACTTACATCAGTACCACAGTATCTTATTTATTGTAATTTTTTGTAAACCTTGAAATTGGGTAGGGTGGGCCTGCCAATTCTGTTCTACAAAAGCAAAAAACATTCTCTTTAAGGTGTTTTGTGAATTTGTAAATTTTTTAGAAGAAGCAGGGGCTCCTGGGTGGCTCAGTCCATTGAGCGTCCGACTTCGGCTCAGGTCATGATCTCGTGGTTCGTGGGTTTGAGCACCACATGGGATTCTGTGCTGACAGATGGGAGCCTGGAGCCTGTTTCAGATTCTGTGTCTCCCTCTCTCTCTGCCCCTCCCTCACTCGTGCTCTGTCTCTCTCTGTCTCAAAAATAAATAAACATTAAAAAAAATTGTTTTAGAAGAAGCATACAAATGTTTACAAAACAAGAAAACCACGTGAAATGTTGGCTAAAACAGCATTAAGTCTACAGCTCTGTTTGGGAGAGAGGAGACATCTTGCTGACTGATTCTTCGGAACTACTTCCATGTCCTATCTTTCTACCAGCAACACTTTTTATTCTTTCTGTTGGAGTCCTAGAAATCTCCCCATGCATCACTTACTTCTTCATCTTCTACAAGTTTTTAGGATTTTGCTTCATTTTTACCTTCCTGTTATTTTTCCTCCTGTGCTTAGTGCCCATGTTTATATCCAACAGGAAATAGGAGAAATACATGCAATTATGTTTATGTTTATTCACATAAACTCTCACAAGAATATCTCCATGTCTGACAGATACTTTCCAATATTATGGGTTTGGCTTTCAGCTTTGTCCAGCAAAGCCAAGGACAGCAGAAAAGATTACTCAAGACTCCATGCAAGTCAAGACAGGCGAGAGGGTGGCTTAGGGAAGTCTCCCTGAGCTGCTCTCAAACTGCTGTATTTATTGAGCCTACATTTAGGCAAACATTGCATAATACTTTAGTTGGCTATATGCCAGTAAGAATGTATAGAAAGCGTGCAGAGAAACAAGTTAGAACAGGGTAAAATATTCCATGTGATAACATGGTCTAAGGAATTTAGGAGCATAGGCAGGACCTAACCCCTAGATAAGCCAAGCATGGTCTGCTTTTTCAGCAGGGCCAGAAAGCAGTTTTCTGCTCTGCAATGAGTTCCTTATTATCTCCTAACCCAGGACATAGCTATTTGATTTTCCACACAATACACATCTCCAGGCTATAATTTTCCTATCGGGATTTTGCCTGCATAATTTCGGTGGTGCTGTCATTTCTGAGTCCTCTCTATTTCAACAGTAACTGCTGTCACCTTTGTTATCATGTTCTCCTGGACTGAAACGTCATTATTCCCGTGATCATCGACTCCTTGGCTGTCCCAGTGATCATACCTTTCATTTGAGGTTTGGTCACCTACTTCTCATCTGCTATAAACAAATAGTGAAACTTTTTATTTAGTCAATATTGCTGACAATAATCTAAGGTATTAAATTACTAACTTATTTCAGGCTTTCTGTCTGTTATTTCTGACAATAATCTAAGGTATTAAATTACTAATTTATTTCAGGCTTTCTGATCTTTACATTTCGGATTAGCTTCAAAAATTTTTATAATGTATCTTATACCCAAAGTATTTTTAATCAAATAACCACTGTGCATTTTTTTTTAAATTTAATGTTTATTTAGTTTTGACAGAGAGACAGAGCATGAGTTGGGGAGGGGCAGAGAAAGAGGGAGACACAGAATCCAAAACAGGCTCCAGGCTCCAAGCTGTCAGCACAGAGCCTGACACAGGGCTCAAACTCACCGACCATGAGATCATGACCTGAGCCGAAGTCGGACGCTTAACCAACTGAGCCACCCAGGCGCCCTGTCACTGCGCATTTTTTATGTACAAACATTTACATTAACTTTATTTTTATTTTTTTTAAGTTTATTTATTTACTTTGAGAGAGAGAATGAGCTGGGGAGGGGCAGAGAGAGAGAGAATCCCAAGCAGGCTCCAACACTACTAGTGTGGAGCCTGACATGGGGCTCAAACTCATGAACCACAAGATGAATCCAGTGTTGGACGTTTAACCAGCTGAGCCACCCAAGATCCCCATTTACATTAATTTTAAAAGGCAACACTTCATTAATATGTCATTTATTTTTTAGGTGTACTATTAAAAGTATTTTAAATCTTTTGTTATATTTTGTCTTGTTGCAAAGGTATAATTTAATGTGTGTAGCATTCTTTTTTATATTTCTTTTTGTTTTTGTTTATTTCAAGGTTTTATTTAAATTCCAGTTAGCTAACAAATAGTGTGATATTAGTTTCAGAAGTAGAATTTAGTGCTTAAACACGTAAATATAGCAAACACCCACTGTTCATCACAACAACTACCCTTTAACCCATCCCACAGCCCACCTCCCCTCCAGCGGCTCTCAGTTTGTTGGATTAAGATATCATTTAAAGCTATTTTAAAATTGTACAGAAGTACTAAATACTGATATGGGATGTAGAATAGTATATTATTAGCATTCATATCAGAGAGAGTATACAAATATATATATGTGTGTCTATGTGTTTGTAAGAGAGATTTTCAGTACTTATATGTGGTAGATATCAGAAAGTTTCAAATTTATATCAAATTACTTTCTAATGGTGGCGGATATAGGAGGACTTCTTATTTGCTGAGTTCACAGAACACTGAGAGGCTGACTGCCTCCAATAATATGAATTCTTCTTTGCTTTTGGCTCCATCATGCACTCAACATCCGCTCTCTGTCTCCCGAAAGAAAGAAAGAAAGAAAGAAAGAAAGAAAGAAAGAAAGAAAGAAAAGAAAAGAAAGAAAAGAAAGGAAAAGAAAAAAATGTAGAAATACTTAAGGATATATTAGCCTGCGTCTCATGGCCACATACCCAAAAAATGAGAACTGGATTAAAAAAAAAAAAAAAAAGGCAGGCAAGTGTGACAGAAAAACGTGGAAAAACTATTTAATGTTTTACACACAAATGTAAGATTACAAATCCAATTATATAATGGTGATTCAATGTGAAATTCTTCTTTCTGTCGAGTAACTAACATCTCATACCATTGCTGTGCACAAAATACTATTTTTTGTTTAGTGAATGTTCTTTATATCCAAGATTTTTTCTTCCAGTACTTCAATATATTCAAGTTTCCAGGCATTTGGTGTTAGGATATGGCATTCTTGTATCAGGTCTGTTATTACTATTTGCAGACATGTCTTAGTCTTCCTATCGTTAAATGTCTAAATTAAATTTTAAGAAGATTCTTTTCTGGAGTTTGTCTTCTCTACTGCCTGCAGTTGACCTTTGTCTGTGTGTGTTATATGTATCTAACTTCATATAGTATCCTGGTTATATTTTAGTCATTTCAAACGCTATAACAAAATGCCATGTACCGGTTGGCTTATAAACAACAGAAATTTATTTTTCAAAGGTCTGGAGGCTGGAAGTCTGAGATCAGGTTGTAGTGAGAGTCCTTTCTTGGTATGCAGACTTCCAACTTCTCCTTATGTCTTTATAGGGCAGAAAGGGTAACAGAATATTCTGGGGTGTCTTTATACGTCATTCATACCATTCTCAAGTTCCAATCATTTCCAAAGACCTCACTTCCAAATACCATCATCACGTTGGGAGACAGGATGTTGACACATGAATCTTAAAGATTCAAGCCATAACAAGATTATTTTTTCTCAACCACATTTTAGATATGTCCTATCCAATAAAATACCATTTAGAGGAATTTCTCCATGAATATTTTAAAGTTTCTGCATGGTTTGGGGTTTCTGAGCAAAGGGCACTCACAACCCAATTGAATGGCAATTATATATTGAAACTAGGGATAGTGCATCACTCTAGAGATATTTAGAGACTTATATCCCTGCAGCTATTTGCAATTCCATGATAATAAAGCTATACAGATATCCCCCTTCATTCTCCGGATAAAATTTGTTTAAATTTCAAAGTAAAAGTCTCTATCTTTTGTCTTTTTTTCATCTTTCCCTCCCCACTCAGAGGATAGAATTTGCAAATGTGACAATTACCTTATATGAACTTTAATTGTCATAATCCTGGACTTACTTTCTTGAGAATCAATGTCACTATGTATGGAGGTGATGTCTTCATCCATATAACTAACCCTGTGGAAAATTGGGAACTGACACAAATTATAAATAGTAAATGTCTTTCAGTCTGATCCCTAAAGCTTATGTCTCTTGCCAGAGTATACATGTAGTTCATTCTTTCTCGCTCCCTCCATTGCTCCACATATAAGGTATTTCCATATAGACTTCTGTTTCACATTTAAATGTAAAATTGTACTGTACTTTTCCTGAGGATCAGCTTCTGGAATTTTCCTTGTAATTAAATACATACACAACTTGTTAGCTTGTTAGCTTGTTAGCTTGCAAAGAGGGCGCCATTCAGACCCCTCGTAATTTTCAACTTCACACTAGCCATTAGCCAGATGTGGTTATTGAGCACTTGATAATGTGTCTTTTCCAAATTAGGATGTGTTCTAAGTATAAAAGACAATTTTATTTCTAAACCTTAGTATAAATGTGAAACATCTAATGAATAATTGTTATATTAGTTCCAGGTTGAAATAGCAGAATATTCGATAAATTAGGTTATATAAAATCTATTATTAAAATTAATTTACCTATCTACCTAGTGCCTTTATTTTCTCCTTTAAATGTCGTTACTAGAGAATTTATAATAGCATATATTTGCCTTATATTTCTGTTGGGCAATGACTCTAGATTTGCTAGAGTTGCTCTAGACTCTGTGGCCTTAGGAGAGGCATTTTAAATTCATTTTGGCTTCTGCAAGATGCTGTTTTTACTCAGAGACAAAGATGAAAACACAGTAATTCCATGGCACTTCATGTTTAACACTTTTAATACTACTTGTTGGTAATATTAACACAGCAATGGCTTAAGGGCATTACTATTTAATTATTTCAAGCTCTCTATCTTATGGGTAGCACATATTCTAATCACAATTTTTTTCCCCTTGCTTTCGTTGGGGTTTACACAAACTAAAATAAAATATCACAAAAGATACAGAGATATTTGAGGATAAACTTGAATTGAAAGGATAGGAATTGTGGTAAAGTCCAATGAGAACTTAAGTCATTTTGAGTATTTTATATTAAAAGTTATAAAACTCAGTGAAGTTCTTAGTGGCAATTAGGGGGATAGAAAAACAAAAACAAAAACAAAAACAAAAACATCTGATCTCAGTCACTGCGAGAAATAATATACCAGTTTTTTCATCTTTAGGATCAATGAGGTAACACTGGAAACTAAAGCAAAAAGATTAGCATGTTAATGGGACAAGGGCAGATAAACTGCGACCTTGAAGCTGCCTAAATTTATTGTTTTTCTCCAAAATTACTTTTACCTTAAATATCCATTTTCCCCTTGATAGAGCATCTCATGCATTTTCTAGAAACAAAAATATTTTTTGAAACTTTTTGAAAGAGACAGACTGCCAAGGAAAAGAAATATTAAACACAATTAATAACGAATCTTTATGACACTTTAGAGAATATAGTAAATGCATCATGAAAGTATACATATAATTATTTTTACTTTAATCTGAAAATGGTGGCATACAGTTTTAGGACAAATTTTGGACTTATAAAAAGGGCTCAAAAGAATGCCAGTGCCGATGGTGCAAATTCTCCTTCCACGGTGAGAATGTTGGCAGTCAAGGAATTAACAACGTCCATGATAGCTTAAAAAATTCACAAGTGATATGGGGCGCCTGGGTGGCGCAGTCGGTTAGGCGTCCGACTTCAGCCAGGTCACGATCTCGCGGTCCGTGGGTTCGAGCCCCGCGTCGGGCTCTGGGCTGATGGCTCAGAGCCTGGAGCCTGCTTCTGATTCTGTGTCTCCCTCTCTCTCTGCCCCTCCCCCGTTCATGCTCTGTCTCTCTCTGTCCCAAAAATAAATAAACGTTGAAAAAAAAAAATTAAAAAAAAAAAAAAAATTCACAAGTGATAAAGTCTCCGTGAGAAAAGAATTCCTGAAATGAAATAAAAAATTCAGAGCATATTAACCTATGTTTTGTTGTGCCAAGTGCTTCATAAAGCTCATCATCAGAATTTTAACCCAAATGATTTACATTGTGCCAATCCAGCCTTTATGTAATTGATGAGTATATGCTTTTACAAAATAAGATTTAAAAGATGTGAATGAGGGGTGACTGGCTGGCTCAGTCAGTAAAGCATGCAACTCTTGATCTCAAGGTTGTGAGTTCAAGTACCACTTTGGGTAAAGAGAGTACTTGAAAGTAAAATCTTCAAAAAAATAAAAAATAAAAATGGAAGAAATAAAGGATGTAAGTGAAAAAACAATTCATTAATGTTAAAGACTTTTTAAAACTTTTCTTGCATTGTGATTTTAAATAGATTATTTTCAATATCAATATCAATATCAAGATTTTTAAGGGTATAATTTTCATTTTGGTGGCTTATAATGGTCACATTGAAATGTGCATGTTGGGGTGCCTGGGTGGCTCAGTCAGTTGAGCATCTGACTCTTGATTTCAGCTCAGGTCATGATCCCCGGGTTGTAGTATCAAGCACCAAATTGGGCTCCTCACTGGATGTAGATCCTGCTTCATATTCTCTCTCTCTCTCTCTCTCTCTGTCTCTCTCTCTCTCTCTGCTCCTCTCCCCTGCTCATGCTCTTTTTCTCTCTCTCTTAAAAAAAATTGTCAATATTGGGAAAAGTTTCAACTTCATCTTATAATTTCATTTATTCACATAACAAGAACTTAGACTAAAAATAATACTTTTTCACATCATTGAGATACCTTTAATACTTCACCCAAGAAAAATGGCATTTAATTTAAAAATACTAGAATATTTTTGACAAAACTGATTTTCAACTAAAATAAATAGGCTACACAACAAATAAAATACTTTCTGAAAATCCCCATACGTATATGGGGATTTCAAGGGCTTTTTGCCTTTATCTTGTAAACCCCAAATTAATTTGATAGCTTCCATAGATAGATGGATGACATCATGTATCATGTTGGGTAACTATGACAGACATGGTTGTCTTATCTGTTGCCTTATAAGTGAAAGTACTCAATCAAGTTGATTTAATTTTAGATGTCATTCTATTTTGGAGTCAACATAGTTATTAAATGATTTCTTAACCTTTATTGAAATTCTCATTTACTCATTCATTCAACAAATATTTTTGAGTCTCAGCTATGTATTGGCATTTTATTAGGTGATGAGGATATAGCATTAAACAAACAGAATTCTCAACTTTATGCAATTTATAATTTAGTAAATATGTGATAGGTTGAAAACAGAAAAACTTTATATTTTTATTATACTTTATAAAGCTGTTTACTCATTTGAAACTGTAATAAAAGTAGTGATTGTTGGTATTCCATTTGAGCTTAGGTATTTCATGGCAGAAATACACAAATATTGACTTCATTATTCCCAAAATAATGGTTATTCTAATGTGTTGCTTTTAATCCTATGATTCTCTATCTCTCACTTTACATAAATACAACATTTAAATTTAAATTTGTGCTATACTCTTCCCTGAGAGTCACCCATCCTGGATATTTTACTTGCAGCTAAATGAATTTTGGGTTGATTTCTATCCAATGTATTTATTTTTAAAGATTATTTTATTTGAGAGGTGCGGGGGGCAGGGGGGGAGGCAGTGAGAGAGGGAGGAACAGTGAGGGAAAGAGAGAGAGAAGCCCAAACAGCCCAAACAGGCTCTGTGCTGTCAGTGCAGAGCCCAACACAGGGCTGGATCCCAAGAATCATGACATCGTGACCTAAGCCAAAATCAAGAGTTGGAGGCTTAACAGACTGAGATACTTAGGTGCCCCTCTATCCACTTTAGATAGAATTATCTTCACCTTTCCTTCCTTGAGCTATTTCAAGAACTTTTTTCTTTCTATCATTACCCTTCTGTTATTTTATTTGCCCCAAGAACTTAGCCCTATAATCAACCAATATTTTATTTATGACACCTTGGACATGAAGTAGATTGAACAAAACTCCATTAATTACATTTTTAAACAGAAAATGTTACTCTAACATTTTCCACATAAAAAGAAATATAATCTATAGATTATGGTCTACAAATTGAGTTCAGAAGCACAGGGAGTTAAAGCAAGGCAAAGAGGATGAACACAACATTCACCTTCAGATTATTATAAACTCAGGCTCTCCCCAGCTAAGAACCCCACCTCTCACTTTCTGGCCAGTGTCTAATTTCTCCACTCATTACTCAGCCCTGACAGACAGAGAGGAAAGAGTAAGGGATTTCAAAAACTTTATAACTATATCCCCTCCCTATAGATTCTCTGGAGGAAGTAAGTCCACCTACCTCTATAGAGAAAGCCAGTTTTGAAATTTTCACATAGACACAGACAACTTCTTCTTACGAAAAATAATTGCACTAGCTAATATGTAGCAGGTATCTTCTGGGTATCAAACATACGGTAAGTACTTCACATGCATTTTTCACATTTAATCCTCTCACATTAAGACCGGTATATAGATAATACTCAATTTTACAAGTGAGGAAGCAAAGGTGTAGGCAGAAGAAACAACCAGCCTGGATCACAGAGGCAGTATTTGAAATCAAGACTTATTTTTAACCCATTAACCTTTACTGTTAATCACAATTATGTGACATATAACTAGTTATCATTTGCCAGAATATAAGGAAGTTCACTTTTATTCTAAAACTATAAGAAACAGCTTATTGGAAGGTCACTTAAGAAAGATTTTAAAAACTGGCAAAATTATTTTTGTCCTTATACTCAAGTCAATTTTATCTATCTGGAGAGAAAGCACTACAGGGCACTTAAAATTTAAAATACTAAAATAAACATGAATGTTTCACTAATTTTACATTTTCATTTTTTATATTAATGAAATTAGTAAAATACATAAAATATAAATATAAATGTTTATATTTATTAGTTTCTTTCTTTTCTCTTTTCCTTATTTCCTTATTCATTTTTTTTTTTTTTTACTCTATCTTGTGTAACAAAGTTCAGTAAGGTTAAAAATGACTCTTTTAAAATATGTGACAAATGTTTTGAGGGGAGAAAATATAAAGAAAACACAAGGGAAATTGAATGTGAAAGTGTCTGAATTAGTCAATAAATGAGTCAGGTAAAATGAGCTATGCCTGAAAGTTTTTCTCTAAGATGTAAGCTTATTTTGAAAGAAGCCTGTTATACAGAATGAAAAGAACATTAAGTGGAAGGCTGAGATTAAAATGTAGAGAAAGGGACTTTGTAAGTATGGTAGGTCATTGAGTTTGGGAAGGACAATAAAAGATTGCTGAGGGGCGCCTGGGTGGCTCAGTCGGTTAAATGTCCGGCTTCGGCTCAGGTCGTGATTTCCCGGTTTGTGAGTTCGAGCCCCTGTGCTGACAGCTCAGAGCCTGTGGAGCCTGCTTCAGATTCTGTGTCTCCCTCTCTCTCTGCCCCTCCCCCGCTCATGCTCTGTCTCTCTCTCAAAAAAAAAAAAAAAAATTTAAAAAAATTTAAAAAAATAAAAATAAAAAAAATAAAAGATTGCTGAATGTCAGAGAGCATGGAGTGTAGAAGTAGGATTATTATTTTTTAAGTTTATTTATTTAGAGAGTGGGGGAGGGGTAGAGAGAGAGAGAGTGAGAGAGAGAATCCCAAGCAGGTGCTGTGCTGTTAGCATGGAACCCAACATGGGGCTCAATCTCACAAACCATGAGATCATGACCTGAGCCAAATTCAAGAGTCCAATGCTTAAGGGACTGAGCCACCTAAGCGCTCCTGAAGTAGGATTATATACATGTATAAGAAGTGGCTGAAATATGATTTTAAGAATAATATTTTAAGGAAATATTGTGATAAATATGAACAACAGTGTACAAAGTGGATGAGAGTAGAAAGATTTCAACTGTTCTTGGAGTTTTAAGCATTCTTATTGGCATTATTACTACTTACGCTATTTTTTTTTTATTTCCTTTTAATGTTTATTTTTGAGAGAGAGAGACAGAGTATGAGCAGGGGAGGGACAGAGAGAGAGAGGGAGACACAGAATCCTAAGTAGGCCCCAGGATTTGAGCTGTCAGTACAGACGTCATGACCTGAGCTGAAGTTGGTCGCTTAACCAACTGAGCCACCCAGGTGCCACTATTTATACTGCTTTCTTACCCTGGTGTGCTTAGAGAAAGCGATTTGAATCTCTTGTCTATCCTAAGTAACAGAACATAAGGAAAAGTTCAAAGCACTGGCAAATTAAAAGTCAGGAAAAATTAATGTCACATGGTCAAAGAACATTTATTTTCTAAGATAACCACTAAAAAACATAAACAGAATTGTATGAATCGGTTAAAGTCACAGTGTATCAAACACATTTGTATTTGTTCACAGGCAAGAGAGACATTGCAGTACCAAATAACAGACGTTTTACTGTAATTTCAGCCTAAAACATCTTAGTGTAACCTTAATCATAAGCAAATTTCAAAATGGAAGACACAAAAATTAATATTCAGTTTAATTAAGTCATGCTTTAGTAATTTATTATGGAGACCTAAATAAGCAATTGAAATTATATTTTCTCATTATGAAATTAGGCTTTACATTGTAAATTTAAAAAATAAAATAAAAGTAAAATAAAAAAGGTCTATATTGAAAGACATAAAATTGAGAAAAAATCCAGGGACTGCTTGAAAAAATTTTCTAATATTTAATGGTAAGCAATTAATAATGGTAGGATACTTATTTCATGGCAACTGTTTATAACAAATGTAAGTATAAAATCATTTGTTCTTTTAACCTATAAAAATGTATTTCATAATTAACTATGAGCAACATTAAGGTCAATGACGTCACTTCAAAATTTAACCTACTTTCAGATTTCTCCGACCTATCAAAATAGAAACATTCAAGCACAAAGAGAAAAATGATCTCTTCAAAAAGTATACTTTTTGAAACTCAAGAGTATACTCAAAAGTATACTTCAGAAGAAGATGAAATCCAATTATGAATAGAATAAAAATATATTCTCCATTAAAAAAAAGCGGTAACTTTAGTATTTCTATTGCTTAAAATTTAGTTCCACTCATTTTTGCTACCTTCTTGATTTTCAGAACTAAAAATTCTAAATTATCTGTAAACTGAGTTTGACTTATGAAAAAATTTTAGGCTTCGTTCTTTGTCCAAAGGCACACACTAATAAAATTTTATCTTGTTTCTTTTTATTCTCATTATTTATTATGCCAATAATTTCACCTAAATGATGCCAAACAGTTCCCCCATTTAATCATTGGCTTTCAGCTCAGAGTATTAATCACTCTTAAAGACAAGAAATTGAGGTTGAAATAAATTAGGGAAAGATGATGAGCTGAATATTAAATTTATAAATGGCAGTAACATCTTAGAGGAACTCTGAATAGCTCAAAACAATTTTTAAAGCATTTTAAATACCATATAAATCCTTTTAAATACCTTGTAAATGTCTTTTAATAAAACTATAAATTTCTTAATGACATCAAGTATTCAAAACACCAAATTTCTGATTCTTGAGTTAACGTGTTCATTTCAAAGGGCATGTTATATGTAATAAAGAGCACAATATTATTAATCATAATTATATTAAACAATTTTAAAGTGAATATATTTTAAAAGATTTAAATATAAAACATTCCAAATGTTTAAAATTTTAAATTACAAAAATAATGACTTCTGTAAAATATGCATACACACGTGAACGATTTTACCACATGACAGTCTTTCCAGTTGACATTTCAATTAGTCTAATGAACTTTCATTTTCAATTAGCCTAATGAAGCTTTTTCCTCTGGTGTAAAAGTTTGAAATACTTCATTCAAACCTAATGTTTGTTTACTTTTATGTAGTCTGTGTTATTACTTGGTAATTGTTTTATGCCTACATTTATATGTGTACAATCCATGAATATTGTTCGAATACCATACGATGATAAAGAATTCTGTAAATATCTAAAGAAATCCTGTCAAAAGGTAATATGTGCAGAAAAAAGATTCAAGTTTATGAATTAAGGAATTTCTAGTAATTGTATATTATTCTATTATATATAAGATAATCTGGGAATTGCTAACATTTGATGAATGCCATTATGTCTGTGAACCAAAATATCTCATTACTGATAAGTCTGAATTCTGAATATGTTAGTTATCATATGTGATATAATATTCTTTGGAGAACTAAAGAGTCCAAGGGTCATTGAACCAAAAGTTCATAAAACTTCCTACTATTGATTGAGGTAGAGTACTGATATCTAGCTGTAGACCCTTTTGCACGCTCAACTACAGAAAGCATAGGGAAGTAAGCCCTGAGAAAAGGGCACCAAACAAGTTGAGGTCTATAGTCATCTCAACTTGCTATCTGGAGAGAATTTGTAGAGCACAGGACAGGGAGAGCAAACCCAAATGTATCCTGGCAGTCTCCATGAATTGAAGAAGACAGAAGAAAGAAGGAAGAAGAATAGAAAGAAAATGGTAAACTAGCTAGAATCTTCAGGACAGACTGTAGAGGACATCGCTTCACAGTGGGGAGAGGTGCAGCCAGATGGTGTTATGTTATGGAGATCTACAAAAGGTGCTACTGAAATCTTCACATGAGAGCTGATCAGTTTCAACACAAGAGGAAACTACAACTGCGAAATGAAGGACCACCAGAAAAGAACAAATAGAAGCTCCAGTGCTCACAAAGTTCTAGAAATAGTGTGTGTTCTAATCAGCAATTGTGGGAAAACCTCATAATATCTGGAATATTGAATAGAATATTCAAAAAGGTATTGTCTCCCTTGTAGAAAAATTATCCCTATAGACTGCTCTGTTCTTTCCAGATGGATAGATAGATAGAGCAAGCCAGACTGAAAAGTGTCAAACTGTCCCAAGTAATTTAACTGTATCCTCGTACAAAGCACAGAAATTATCAAGGGTCTCCAAAAGTACCTCGCAACCACTTAAGTAAATGACAATATTTGGAAACCAACCAAAATTTCCAGACACTCAAAGAAGCAGAAAAATATGGCATGTAACAATAACAAAAAAAAAAAAAATCAATCAACAGTAAGAGAAGCAGACATAGATGATGATTTTTCCAATTAAAGATTGCCCTGTTTAAACAGTTTTGAAAATATCAAAGAGCAATACTTATAGTGTTAATAACCATCCCCCTTGCTCTAGTTTGAAAAATAATAAAATGTCATATTTTCCCTCTTGCAATCTAGGTATCATTTGGGTTCCCTCTGTCCTTTGGAAAAACTTAATTTCCCACTTCTTCCAAGGCCTGTAGAATTCTACATCCATCTTCCCCTAGACTTCATCAGTAACTAGAGGATGACTTTCCCCTAGTTTTTCCTCCTCCTGGGTTGACTACGCTTTTTCCAAGAATACCAGGTATTCAAAATTCATCCCTTTGACTGGGTAACAACTCCCATTTTTAATCCAAGAATTTTATAAATTTCAGCAAGGATTTCTGAAAGTTTGTAAGATGACAAAAGGGAGAGGTAGAAGACATTTTGGACTTCTGATATCTCTAAAGTCCCATTTCTGCTTTTCTCTACCCATTACCTTTTTTACTCTGTCCCTTCCAGAATTGACCTTGGTAGCTCCAAATTCTCTTGTATGTTTTGAACATGGCTGCTTTTCCAACATATTCACCCAATGCCTATTCCCAAACTTATCAAAAGACTCAGCAAAATAATAAAACAAGATATTTTTTTTAACCTGACTCATAACACCAGTCCTGAGGAGGAAGACTGCAGGCTGCATTTTATCAAGTTTTTATTTAAATTCTGGTTAGTTAAGATACAGTATAATATTAGTTTCAGGTGTAGAATGTAGTGATTCAACACTTCCGTATAATAACCAGTGCTCATGACAACTGCAATCCTTAATCACCAACATTTACCTTTCACCCATCTCCCTACCCTCATATCCTCTGGAAACCATCAGTTTGTTCTCTATAGTTAGGAATATGTTTCTTGGTTTCTCTCTTTTTCTCCCTTTGTTCATTTGTTTTGTTTCTGAAATTCTCCATATGAGTGAAATCATATGGTATTTATCTTTCTCTGACTTACTTTACTAAGCATAATGCACTCTAGTTCCATCCATGTCCTTGAAAATGCAAGACTTCATTCTTTTTTATGGCTGAGTGAGATTTCATTATACCATTATACACATATACCACATCTTTATTCATTCAGCAATCGATAGTCATTTGAGTTGTTCCCACAATTTGGCTATTTAGATAATGCTGCTGTTAACATTGAGGTGCAGGTATCCCTTTGAATTAGTATTTTTGTGTCCTTTAAGTAAATACCTAGTAGTGCAATTGCTATATCATAGGAAAGTTCTATTTTTAACTTCTGAGAACTCTCCATAATATTTTCCAGAACGGCTGCACCAGTTTGCATTCTCACCAACAGCGCAAAAGGGTTCCTCTTTCTCCACATCCTAACTAACACCTGTTGTTTCTTGTGTTGTTGATTTTAGCCATTCTGACAGGTGTGTGGTAATTTTTATTTGTGTTTCTCTGATAATCAGTGATGTTGAGCATCTCTTCATGAGTCTGTTAGCCATCTGCTTGTCTTCTGTGGAAAAATGTCTATTCATATCTTCTGCCTATTTTAAACTAGATTATTTGTATTTTTGGTGTTGAGTTTTATAAGTTTTATATACATAAAGATACATATATTTATAAATTGGATATGAACGTTTTGTCAAATATGTTATTTGTAAATATCTTCTCCCATTCCAAAGGTTGTTTTTCAGTTTTGTTGATTGTTTCCTTTATTATGCAGAAGTTTTTATTTTGATGATTCCCAGTAGTTTATTTTTGCTTTGTTTATCTTACCTCAGGAGACCTATCTAGAAGGAAGTTGCAATGGCTGAGGTCAAAGAAGTTACTGATGTGTTCTCTAGGATTTTTATGGTTTCAGGTCTCACATTTAGGCCTTTCATTTATTTTGAATTTATTTTTTGTGTATGGTATACGAAAGTGGTTCAGTTTCATTTTTCTGCATGTCCCTGTCCATTTTCCCCAACACCATTTATTGAAGAGACTATCTTTCTTTCCATTTGATATTTTTCTTGCTTCATCAAAGATTAACCATATATGTGTAGGTTCATTTCCGGGTTTTCTATTCTGTTCTATTAATCTATGTGTTTATTTTTGTGCCAGAACCATAATGCTTTGATCACTATGGCTTTGTAATATAACCTGAAGTCTGGAATTGTGATGCCTCCAGGTTTGCTTTTCTTTTTCAAGTTTTCTTTGACGATTTAGGATCTTTTTCAGTTTCATTCAAATTTTAGGATTATTTGCTCTAGCTCTGTGAAAAATGCTATTGGTATTTTGACAGGGATTACATTAAATGGGTACGTTGCTTTGAACAATATAGACATTTTAACAGTATTTGCTTTTCCAATCCATGAGCATGGAATGCCTTTCCATTTCTTTGTATCATTCTCAATTTCTTTCACTGGTGGTTTATAGTAAAATAAGACAATCTGCAGTATATATATATATATAAAACTGTTATTATTGAGAGACAGAGAGAGGCAGAGCATGAGCATGGGGGGGTGTAGACACAGAATCTTAAGAAGGCTCCAAGCTCTGAGCTGTCAGCACAGAGCCCAATGTGGGGCTCGAACTTACAAACCGTGAGATCATGACCTGAACCGAAGTCGGACACTTAACCAATTGAGCCACCCAGGAGCCCCAAGACATTTGCAGTATAGACATAACTATTTGTTTCTCCTATGTTCTCATGGCAATTATATATGTGCTTTATAAAGACTTAGGGAAATATATAAAAATACAAAGAGGAAGACGTTGCTAATTATCTTGGTATAGTTTTAACATTTTGTCTATTGAGGTTATTTTATGTAAATATCTCACTATATGTGGTCTCACTATATTTGTTCTGACTTTACATCTAATCTTTTAGGAATGATCCATCTTATTAAATTAATTTAGGGAAATTGATTATATGGGCTCCAGAATACATTATTATGTACTTTGAAACAAAATCTTAAATCATATATACTTGGAATCATATCTTAGGAGCTATGTGCACAATTATTAAGCTATTTTTCACATGTGATTTTTAGAATTATCTTCCAAGAAAAACTATTCTTATATAGTATTCAAAACAAGTACAACTTGTGAAGAGCCAAGCACCATGCTCATTTTCTTATTATATAATTTTTATAATATTCTTGTGGGTGGTCTGTATTATATTCATTTCATGTATGGTAGTTCTGAATCTCATTATTATTTAACAAAATAACCAAGACAGAATCAGTTTCTAGCCTGTCTTCCTGACATAAAATCCCACTATACCGTGTTTATATTTTCCACAGAAAGGTACGGATGATGTGTATGTGGGCATTGTAGGTATCTGTTAATTTTGTCTTCATTTTAGAAACATTCAATTTATTGAATCAGTTATACAAATTTCAAGGATGGTTTGTATTGATTCACATGTCTGCAATTTAGACAGAGCTACTATCAGCCTAATCTTTTTCTTGGATCATCACCAGCAATTTTAATGAAGTCTTATCTAAGCCTAATGGCGGTATAGGTATTAGCTATCATTGGCGAAATGAGTAGCTGACTTAATTAGTATACTAGATTGAGGACTGTGTTTCACTGGTAAATTTTTGTGTTCAAAAGCTGGGAATTAACTAGAAATATTGTAGAAGTATACTGCTACTGCACCTGAAAAAATGGGCTTAGGTCAGGTGGTGACAACTGTCTTGTTAATCCTGTAATGTACAGTTTCAATGTTGGAATTTACTAATGAGTTAAAAAAAAAAAACTCATCAATTTGTTTAGTTCATTTTGATGTGCTATTTTTTTCATACAAATGTCTGGAAAGAAGTTCCAGATCAGTTCTCTATATTTTCAACAATTTACACCACAATAGAATACCTTTCCTCACTTCCATAATTTGTGTAGCTAATTTCATGTTTCTTATTTTAGGGGTATGATTTGAATGACCTCCAAAAGACTGAATACATCTCTACAATGATTCCTAAGTTCTCTTAAGGCTATAGTGATGACTTCAGATCTAAACATAACTCCTTGAGCTGTATACCATAAATGTTCTATGGTTACCAAATATTTCTCTGTTGTGTCACATAACACTTCTTCTTAAAGCTAAATACCTTCTGTAATTTTCAAAGATTAATATTTTTTAGAGAGAGGGAGAGCACACGTATGAGCCAGGGAGGGGTAGAGAAAGAGAATCTTAAGCAGGCCCCTCGCCCAGCACAGAGGCCAATGCAGTGCTCAATCTCATGACCATGAGATCATATCCTGAGCTGAAATTAAGAGTCAGATGCTTGACTGACTGAGTCACCTAGGCACCCTTCAATGATTAATTTTTATGTTTTCAAATCTGCAAAGTACATTTTCCCCATATGTTACATTTCATTTTTCTATATGAATGATTTAGGCATATTTATTTACCATTGGAATATTTTTTTTATTTGCTTTGTGTAATTTTTACTCAGAATATACTTTTAACTCTATTTGTCTTTTATAATATTTGTCTTGTATTGAGTTTCTATTATTCATTATTTATATTTAAAACTATTCTCTTGCTTCAATCATTTTTGTGTTTTTCCCTTAATTAAGGGAAAACTTCAGAAGTTTATTCTAGACATCATTAAATGTAAATCTTTTATGTTTATTGAACACTTTGCCATATTTTATGATAATTTTAGTTGGCCATTTTCTAGTCCTTGCATTCATTATTGCACTTAGCTACTTGTTCATGTGCTCTCTTCTGTTCAAATGCATTTTTTTCTCTAAAGAGGCGTTTATTTATCCATCTCTACCAAAATATATACATTTTTTCTAAACAAAAACATCTATTTCAGCCTATTTTTTTCCTTCTGTAAAAAATGTTTAGTTTGTCTCTAAACTATACACATACACACACACACACACACACACACACACACACACACACTATTTGGGTATTGGTTATGTCTAACTCTTGGATATAAATAAAGGCAAAATGCCATATGACTAACACACATTAATTTTTGTTGCCTAAAGGAAGTAGTCCATTCACGAGGTGCGTGGGTCACTCAGTCTGTTGGGCTTCTGCCTCTTGATTTTGGCTCAGGTCTTGATCTCGCAGTTTGTGGGTTCGAGCCCCGCATCGGGCTCTGTGCTGGCAGTGTGGAGCCTGCTTGGAATTCTCTCTCCTACTCTCTCTGCCCATTCTCTGCTCATGCTCTCTCTCTCTCAAAATAAAAGAAAAATAAAAACTTAAAAAAAAAGTATTCCACTCACATCACATAGTCTTCTGTCAAGCTAAACAATGGTGTACTTAAAGCGTTCCCCCCCTGCCATTTTTAAAAAAAATCTATAATTCCAAGAATGCTTTACTACTAGAGTTTTATTTTAGATTTAGGATTTGTTGGCTTTTTCCTTTCCTTCTTTTTTTTTTTTTCTTTTGTATTTGTTACTGCACATTATAGAGAACACCACTACTGCAAGATCAGAAGTTTGGTGCACTTGACTTCTCTGCTCACAAGCCTGAAATCAAAGAGCTGGGCCTGGACTGATATTTGTTGGGCTTATCCAATTGTTAGTAGTATTCAGCTCTGTGCATTCATAGGACTGAGGCCTTAGTTTCTTTGCTGTTGGCTGAAAGCCTCTTAGCTTCTGCAGGCCACCTGTGTTTCTTTTAATTTTGACCCCTGCATATTCAAACCAGCTACCGGGCACTGAGTCCCACATTCTGAATACCTCTTTCTTCTCTCTGTAGCTGGAGAAAATTCTCTGCTTTAAAGGCTTGGGTAATCAGATTGGGCCAATCCGGATAATGCTACTTTAAGTCTGTAACCTTAATTTCAATGAGAAAGCCATTTTTACCATGTAAGAAAACATACAGGTAGCAAGAATCAGAGTGTGGGTACCTTTGTGGGTCATTTGCTTACCATAGTATTTTTTTGTTACTTTTGTTTTGTTTTGTTTTTAATATGAAATTTATTGTCAAATTGGTTTCCATACAACACCCAGTGCTCATCCCAACAGGTACCCTCCTCAATACCCATCACCCACACCTCCCCTCCCGCCCCCTATCACCCCTCAGTTTGTTCTTAGCTTTTAAGTCTCTTATGGTTTGCCTCCCTCCCTCTCTAGCTTTTTTTTTCCTTCCCCTCCCCCATGGTCTTCTGTTAAGCTTCTCAGGGTCCACATAAGAGTGAAAACATATGGCATCTGTCTTTCTCTGTATGACTTACTTCACTTAGCATAACACTCTCCAGTTCCATCCATGTTGCTACAAAAGGCCATATTTCATTCTTTCTCATTGTCACATAGTATTCCATTGTGTATATAAACCACAATTTCTTTATCCATTCATCTATAGAAAGCTTATGAAGGAAATTGAAGAAGATATAAAGAAATGGAAAAGCTTACCATAGTATTTTATGGGAAAGTTAAGAAAGGTAGTGAAAAAGGTTACTGGCCAACATTCTCAGGTTTGCAAATTCTTGCTCCCTGACACTCCCGATCTTAGAGGAAAAGCATCCAGATTTTCACCATTGACTATGATGTCAATTGTGGGCTTGTCATTTATGGCCTTTATTATATTGTAGTACATCCTTTCTATACCTTCTCTGTAGAGTTTTCACCATAAATGGATTTTGAAGCTTTCAAATGTTTTCTATATCCATTGAGATGCTGGTAGGATTTTCATCGTTCATTTTGTTAATGTGATGTATCACATTGACTGATTGGTGGATGTTGAACCGGCTCTGCATCCTTGGAATAAATCCCACTTGATCATCGAGTGTGATCCTTTAAGGTATGGTTGAATTCAGTTTGCTAATATTTTGTTAAGAATTTTTGTATGTGTGTTCATCAGGGACATTGAACTGTAATTTTATTTTCTTTTGGCATCCCTATCTGGTTTTGGTATTAGTGTAATGCTGGATTCACAAAATGAGTTTGGAAGAGTTCCTTTGTCTTCAATTTTTTTGCAAGAATTTGAGAAAGATTGGTGTTAATTCTTTGAAAGTTTGGTAAAATTCACCAGTGAATCCATCTGGTCTTGGAGGATTTTTGAAGGGGAAGTTTTTGATTACTGACTGAATCTCCTTATTAGTAATTGGAGAATAAAATATTATAATATAAATGAAAGATAAGTGATGGTTAAAATATGAAACATACATTTACAAATCATGAAGAAAAACTCAAATGTATCCATAGAAAATAGGCAAAAGATATATGAAAAGATGGATCCCAACATAGAATTAGAACTGAACAAAGTACCACGAATGAAAATGCACAATACCTGGGTAATCAGAGAAATGCAAATTAAAGTCAAAGTCGGATATCATTTTCTACGTATCAGACTGGCAAGCATGAAATACACAGCATTTATTTCTGCTAGGGATTGGAATAAAATGTTTGTGCTTACATACAGTGCCATAAAGGAGAATAATTCTGTAATTTTTGAAATCAATTTGATAACACCTATTAGAATGTAAGCATCATACATAAAATCAATCCCATACTGATACAAACACGACCACCTATATTTGCATGTAGGAGAGCACGTGTACCTATTGCAGCCTTTTTATAATAGAAAAAATGTTAGTCAAGTGAATAATTGTTTATAAAACCATGAATAAAAACATAAGGACATGTAAACTGTTACATACTGTGCAGTCCCTAACAGTAACTGATTAGAGGATTATACAAATTGATATGGTGACCTTTCCTGGATTTTAAAAACTAAGAATTGCAAACTACAGAGAACTAGACAGAAATGTGTGTTTCCTATCTGTGGATAGAGATTAATATTTGAGAGGAGCTTAGACAACATTGTTTTCAAAATATTACGAGTTGAAAAAGATGGCTGTTCCAAGATTAAATCTTGACTTCTACAAATTCATGACTTGGTTTGTATGCTAGGGTGAGATGAAGACCAAAACATGTAATTCTTATAGGGAGTGGGAACAAAAACTAGACCAGCATGTTGCACAAACATTTTTAAGAAGAGGGCAGGTCAAAATGATCTGTTGCTTAATTATGCTCATGACATGATAACCAATAAACGGGAAGGTCTCATGCCCTGCACCTAGAATTAATCCCAGCAAAGTAAATGAGTTTCTTCCTTGCTATTGGCCTTACAACTCTATTAAAGTTTTCTAACAGAGATAAACATCAGTGTGAGCAGAGAGGGTTTAAAAGCGATTTTTAACTTCTGACAAATTAACAAACAAATGGTAAGGGACACTTGTTTCACCAGTTCTGTTTCAGACAAAAAATAGCTATAAAAGCTAAATAAAGACTCTGCTTTTTATTACTTATTTATTTATTTAAAAGCTTGTTTTAGAGAGAGACAGAGACAGAATGAGTGAAGGAGGGGCAGAGAGAGAAAATCGTAAGCAGCACCAATATAGAAACTATGCACCACCAGCATAAAGCCCAATGCAGGACTGGAACTCAGGAAACCACAAGATCGTGACCAGAGCCAAAAACAGGAGTTGGAGGCCTAACCCATTAAGCCACCCAGGTGCCCCTACATTCTGCTTTTTTAAAACTGTATCAGGGAAAGACAATACCTACTAAAGTTAAAAGGATTTTACTTTTCCGTGTTCACATCAATGAAATAGAAATGGTGAAGATAATTAACACACAAATCCATGAAGGCACAAACAAAAACAAAAAAGAAAAAAAGAAAAAGCAGGATATGTTTTCTCCAGTGTAGCAGTAAATGAAATTTGGAATGCGGTCACTTTTGCTTTTTTGCCTAAAAGTTTTTTTATATATACGTTTTTAATTCATAGAACACACTGTTGCCGAAGTTGAGGCAAAAAATCGGTGCCACCTTTATGGAGGAAATATTAGCAATATATTTAGGTGTCGATTTCAGTAACCATTAGTTTCATCGCTAGGCATTCACTCTAAGGCAAGAACTAAGGACATAAGCCAAGATTTACTTACAAGGATGTTCATGACTATATAATTAATTTGTAATTCAAAAAAAAAATCAATGTTAACAAAAAAATGTGGCAATTAATATGATTAATCCATGCAAATATTAAACACCATTTCAAAAATATAATGGCATGGATTTCCAAAGTAAATGATTTAAAAAGTAGTCCTAAATTCAGAGAACTGATTTTACTTATACTCATGTATCTATGTATAGAGTCACACTGAAAAAAAATGCATAGAAGTTTTGGTATTAAAGTGAAGGTAATTTCTCTTGTTTTTAATATTTTCCAGAGGATACATATTACTTTCAAAATTATGAAAATGTTATTGGTAAAAAAGGAAGATTCAGATATGGTATCTCAATTCAAAATTCCCAACATCAAAAGGCTATTTTCTGTGATTGTTTTGTTTCCCCAGTGATGTCCCCTCACGGATGTTTGAAGTGGCTTTAACTAGCATTTCCTTACTTTGATAAGCTTTTCCTTTTAGACCAGTTGAGGTACAGTGAATAATTTCTTTCAGCTTATCTCACATTAAAGTGTGAGATTTCCTTGTGGGATTTAAAAAGCCACAAAACTTTATAAACATGAGAATTACTTCCACACTAAAGGACTAAACACAGCAGGATAGTACTTGTAGGCGCAGGGAATGACTTAGTCATTGAATTGAAATGGAATACTCCCCCCCAGGTGATTTAGAAAATGTCATAATCTTTTCAATATGATGAACTGAACAGGCTTAGGGAGATCAAGGTAAAAGCCAGTTTGGAGGCTAAAAGGTGCAATCATCACAATTTGAACTTTTAATCTGAAAGACCTTCAATTTTCTCTCCCATTGGCATCTATGGGACAGCTTAACTATAGGATTCACCTAATTCCAGCTCAACTATTTGAAGGTACCTTGAAAGCATCTATAAAGCATACAGGATCATTCAAGAAGAGAAGAGATTTGGGCATACAAAGTCTCCCAATGCTAGCATCACAGATTGTAACTTTTAAGTATCTTCATGCTTCAAATATAAGGATAGGCCCCTTAAGATTATTGCCAATGAAGACATAAATGTCAAAATCTGTTAGACACTTATAGACTGCTATAATTGATGAGATGTGGATAAGGCCGCATAGACAGATGTATGAAATTTGTGATCTTTTGGATGACAGTGTGCAACTGCTATAACTGTGACCCAGAATCCTTTAATTGGAACCATAAACTTAGCAAGTCAAATGGAATAGTAAAAAATAGCAGCCTTTCAGGGGACATAGATTAAGGATCAATGCACAAGTCTTAGAAAAATGCAATAGGCTGCAGTGACTGACAGGGATGTCCCACTTCAAAGAATGGGTAAAAGAGCTCCCTCTGATGCACAGAACCTGTACACAAAGACATAAAGGGATTTCACCCAATTGTCAGGAAAATGGAGTGTCGGGCACATTGTTACACTCTGGAAGGCTAGCAAAGCACATCTGTCTGGCTAAGATAAAGTTCTATGCTCCTAAATTAGGAGACTGTGCCAATGACAGATGGAATATGGAAAAATGCCATTCGGACAAAAGGAAAAAAGTGGATTATAGGATTATAGGAAATACCTGTCCCTAATAAAAATGCCAAAGTTTATTGGGTATCACTCTAAGGGTTCCTATTGAAAATTAATTTGAATTCCTAGGTATTTTAGGGAATATATAAAAGTAGGACAAGGACTCCATCTGTGTAATTATATTCAGGAATACATACACTATCAATTCTAGTAATGAATTCATATAAATAAGACCTAATATTAAAATTTTACTACAGGTGACCCTGAACAACAGGGGGTTTACGGGCATCAATTCCCATTGCAGTGGCAAATCTGAATATGCCATTTGACTCCCCCCAAATTAACTACTAATAGTATGTTGTTGACTGGAAGCCTTACAAATAACATAAACTGTTAATACATATTTTGTATATATATCATATACTGTATTCCGACAGTAAAGGAAGCTGGAGAAGATGTGTGAAGAAAATCATAAGAGACCATACATTTACAGTACCCTAGTTTTTGAAAAATCCATATATAAATAGACCTGTACAGTTCAAACCTGTGTTGTTCAAAGGTCAACTGTACTTTTTGTAAACGTTTTTAGGTATTTTAAAGTATTCATTTGTGTAATTCTTATAGGAAACTTATAAGTATCATTGATGTCTCCATTTTATAAATCAGTAACACAAGCAAAGCAATACTGAGTAATTGGTCTGATGGCATACTGTTAGTAAGTGGGAATTAGGAGTTAAACCCAGGCGGTATGATTTCACTGCCCATATACTTAACCAATACTCTGGAGTTCCTACTCAGGAAACATAGTAAATCCGGTGTCGTTGTATCTTGGCTGTGAGAACAAAAACTGAATTCTTGGCAATCTCTTGGACTCCAGATTTCAAATTGTCTGGTACATGTAGATATCATTACATTTGGTGATATTCAATTACTGTATTACTTACATGATATTTCTACATATAGGATAGGGGGACACACATTCACATTCAAGTGTGTGCACACATACGCAAACACACACACACACACACACACACACACAGAAGGACCTTACTTATGCTTTCCCTATGTTGTTCTGTCCTCTGACTCAGTGGTTCTCAGAAGACTTAGCATGCATAAGAAATACAGGGGAGTCTTTGTTAAAGACACAGATTGTACAGTCTTATCCCATGAAAACCAGATTCAGTAGGCATGCAGCAGATCCAACAATTTGCATTTCCAGCAAGTTCCTAGATAATGGCAGTGCTGCTGGACTGGAAATCACACTGACTGGTGTTCTAGTGCTTCTCTAAGCACATTCATGACTTTTTCATTAGTTCTGATTTTCTATGTCTGTGAACTCCCAGTATGTGGAATTTCCCCCTTTAAATTTCCGAAATCATCACTGAAACCAAGCCCACAGATTATTTATCAAACACCAATATTCCTGTTTGTGTTTATCTTTGGTCTACTCCAAACAATACACAAAACAATTAGTGTCTGACATGGCTTCATGTAACTTTTGACGGAGTTTATGATCTCTCTAACATCATGGGATTATCAAAGTTCTTATGTTTTGGTAAAAGTTTCACTATTAACCATTATCTTCTAGATGCCTATTCCATTCCTTTCATATATGTTATATTCTTGGAATATTTTCTTTTCAAAATTTATTTTTGCCATGTTTTTCATCTTTATCGTTGTTTCTCATATACTACTGGAGATGAATAAACCAGAAAGAGCAGCCAACGTAAAAAAAAAAAAATAGGTAGAAGGAAGATGAATGATAGAATGATCCACAACCCATCATAATACTAAACATAAAATATACAATGGTCACAGTTCTACACACAAAAGACATTATATATTTGCTGACTTTTACATTAAATTAAATTTTATTGGCAAAAAAAAGAAGGCTTGCAAAAAGGCTTAAGGAGTTAGTATGTGCAAAAGATGACCTCTACTAATTTCTACAAGGCTTCTTAGCCTGATTCTGGAGATATTTACATTTACCAATCCAGAAGCCATAGTATTGGGGTTAACGGACACTACATACATACCTGCAAATTCAACAGTAAGGGATAAACAAAGGGACTCTAGGAGTTGTATTTACCAAAAAAAAAAAAAAATGTGTTCTTCAAAAGTTAGTTATAATAAAGAGAACAGGGCTGAGACAGAAGAAGACAGATGTCCTATACATGTTAAAATGTTAAACCACTTCCTTCCACTGGCCCGGAGCTGCTGAGGCCACAGGATTGTTTTGGACCTGCACATACAAATAAATCCAATTGAAACAGCAAATAACTAAATTGAAAAAAAAGGGAAATTATTAAGAGATACAAGATTAATGTCATAAAAATATAAAGTGCACTTAAACATCATAGGAAAAAAATCAATAGAAAAATAAAAGTTCTGGGTACAAAAATGATAATTCCCTAAGAAAGAAATGCAAATGTTCAAGATACCTAGAAATTATGCATATGATGTTTTACACATCTCAAATAGGGAAAGAGTACAATATTAAAGGATAACAGTAAAAAATAGGCATTTTCATCTTCCTAAGACTTAGAAATAATTCTAAATAAATATTTCAGACACACCATCATCCATCAGGTCCCGGAAAAGACAATATTCTTAAATATTTTTCTGAAATACCCAATCAACTTGTGTCACTTTTGAAAAAGAAAATATTTGTTTTTCTAATGCATTTGAGATATACGGTTGATCTTCACTATTCATGGATTTAATATTTGAGAATTTGGCTACTCACTAAAATTTATTTGTAACCATAAAATTAAGGTTCATAATGCTTTCACCTTGAACATGTTGCAGGTCGGGTGACAAAAAAAAATTGTCCCTCAAAATGCACTTTCCAGCGTCGATGGAGCAAAGTAAAGCTCTGCCATCCTGTTTCAGCTCTAACACTGTAAATGAGTATGTTTTTTCCAATCTATTTAGTACCACTTTTCACTTTTTTTTTTTTTTTTTTTTTTTTTTTTGCTTTTTGGGGGATTTTTTTTTTAATGCCTCACAAGCATACTGCTGAAGTTCTGCCTAATGTTCCCAAATGCTAAAGGACTGCAGGGTGCTTTATGGTATGAGTTACAGTGCCGTAGGCTATGAGTTCAATGTTAGTGAAACAACAGATATTAAATAAGGTATGTTTAAATAGAAATAGACATGTTAACTAACTGGAATTTAAATAAATACTTATTAAACCAAACAAACAGAAACGAACATAAAACAATAAATAAGGTATGTTTAAATAGAAATAGACATGTTAACTAACTGGAATTTAAATAAATAATTATTAAACCAAACAAACAGAAACGAACATAAAACAAAGGTATGCACGGGTCAGTTAACTAAATGCTGTGAACAGAGGCTCTGCAAAAACCGAACCTTGAATTTCCACATTTTCTAATTCAGGGTCCACAACACTCAACAAAACATAACTACTATCAGTGATGAGAAGCGACTGTATCTGACTTTATCAGTTTCCTCATTTCTTTCAGAAGTCCCATTGTATGTTTGCACATTTAGAAAGTTTCTTATTTCACTTTGATAACTGGATTTTATTTTCTAATCATGAAAGTCACCTCAAGAGCAAACAACAATTCCAAGGAATGGACACAACAGAACTCTAAATGTGCCATTCTTGCCCAACTGAACAGCATGCAGCCTGACATATCAATAATTCTTGGGGGGGGGGCTGAATCACAAGACTTATGATACAGGCTCAGGGACAGAATGCCTACTGTACTCAGGAGGCCGTTAGCACCTGGACTGGTATAGCAACTCAATGGCCTACACACCACCAAGATAAACATAGGGCAGAATTCGGCCTGAGTATAGACAAGTAAGGCGATCAGGTCACTACAAGGATTTCACCATTTTGTGGTTATTGTTCAGGGCATTAAACTTAAATGTCAATTCAGCACCATCGTTCCTTTTGAAACCTTATTTGGTATAGCTAGAATCATTTTGTTATCCATCAGCAATTATCATTTTAATGATAAAGTTATTGTCCATGTTTTAATGGGTCTTATGGAAGTTAGTCAAGACTCTCTTGTCATTCAAAAAGCTGATGTTAGGAGCATCTGGGTGGCCTCAGTCTGTGAAGCATCCGACTCTGGGTTTCAGATCAGGTCATGATCTCACAGTTTGTGAGTTCAAGCCCAGCGTCGGGCTCCACACTGACAACAGTAAGCCTGCTTGGGATTCTCTCCCTCCCACTCTCTCTCTCCTCCTACCCCCTCGTTCTCGCTCTTTCTCTCAAAATAAATAATTAAACATTACAAAAACGTTCATGTTAAACTTTGGGCTTTGTGCATTCAAGTAATTGATGTGAACATCAGATCATTTTGGATCTTCTGGGAATTCCTTCATTTGAGAGTAGGAGCCCAAAACTCCAAGAAAAGTACAGTACTGAAGTTGTAAAGATACATTTCCAGATGCCTTTCAAGTTTTTTCTTTTTTCTTGCATTTTCTTCCCAACCTTCTCCAGGGCTTTAGAAAAGGCATTTTAAGTAAAGTCTCTTAAATATGACTACTTAGTATATGTTTTTTCAAACAAATAAGTGAATACATTTTGAAAGACGGATGGAAGAGCCCTTTATAACATTTTACTATTTAACCCTTAACAATGTATTTTGCATCTCTAGATGTGCTTTTAAAATAAGATGATTTCTGTGAAGAATACCACACTCAAGGTGAGTATTAGCATTCAAGAAACGTATTCTATCATTAAACATTAATGAGACCTCAAAACACCTGCAATTGGAAAGAGAAGGGACAATTTGAAGTTGAAAATCAAAAACATCTGATAGACCATTTTGTTTTTAAAGTTTATTTATTTATTTTTTTAGAGACAGGGAGAAAGAGTACAAGGGAGGGGCAGAGTGAGAGGGAAAGAGAAAATCCCAAGCAGGCTCTGTACCATCAGCTCGAAATCATAAATAGTCAGATCATGACCTGAGCTGAGATTAAGAGTTGGATGCTTAACTGAGGGAGGCACTGACAACATTTAAGACCATCAAATTTTTTTTTAACATTCATTCACCTTTGAGAGACAGAAAGCAAGCAGGATGCGGGGGTACAGAGAGAGAGGGAGACACAGAATCAGAAGTAAACTCCAGGCTCTGAGCTGTCAGCACATTGCGCGACGCGGGGCTTGAACCCACGAATCATGAGACCATGACCTGAGTGAACTT
The DNA here is from genome assembly GCF_028749965.1 of Puma concolor. NCBI lineage: Eukaryota > Metazoa > Chordata > Mammalia > Carnivora > Felidae > Puma > Puma concolor. The sequence goes on along the minus strand of NC_141670.1, from coordinate 178,589,521 downwards.
GAACCCACAAATCGTGAGACCATGACCTGAGCCAGCGAAGTAAGACACTTAATCGACGGAGCCACCCAGGCATCCCACTCCTTAGACCATTTTAAAATGACACGAGGTCCAGAGTAAGTGGAGAATCCAGAGGAATATTCGCAGGGTCACTTCTTTCAGGCATGTATCAGTTGGTAACATAAATCTTTGACATTCCAGTTCCTACTTTTGCATTCATTCCCCTCCTAATACAATTTTAGCAGAAAGTCAGTTTGGCTACATTATACTTTGTGTTTTGCTCTCTCTTACCTTCACAGGATTCTCTCCCTTTCCTCTCTTCCACTCTTCCTTCCCTGCAACTCCACATCCCTTTTGAGTATTCTATAAGTCATAACAGGCCAAATAAATGCCTTTTTAACTTCAGCAGTTTCTTTCTTTCTTTCTTCTCTCTTTCTCTCTCTCTTTTTTAATTTCTTTTACCAATTACCTTCTTTTTCATCTCTGGCGCATCCAGTTATACAGCTCATGGAACTAAGCATAAATCCTAATTTACTGATGTGTATTCATTTATCCTTGGAGAGAATTTAGAGCTCAATCACCATGACTTAGAGGAGAAACTAAGAATTTAATCCAAGAAAACAATTACAAACGCATTTTAAAAACCAGCTAAGTAGCTAACTACGTAATCAGCTAAAAGTTTGACATATAAGATTAATTAAGTAAATGATGGTAACTCCAAACATTGATGCTATATAACCATTTACATCGTGAATGAAGAGGGAGAGAGGGATAAAAAAGAGATTAGGCTCCAAAGAACTGATGAGAAGATCACAATAAGAAAGACAAGTCCACTATGTGACTCTCCAGAGAAACTAACTAAGCTCCATAAAGTGGATATTCTCAGGGGAGGGAAATGTTCTACCTGCGCCAGAACATGATATCAGGCTAAGTGGATCACCGCTGATGATAACTGTTTCTGGGGAGGGATTGATTAGGGGGGTTCGTGTAAGTTAAAGGGGCACAAAACTGAGAAGGCAAGAATCATTGATGGAGCACCTGGGTGACTGAGTTGGTTAAGCATCCGGCTTCCACTCAGGTCATGATCCAACGGGTCACGGGTTCGAGCCCTGTGTTGGGTTCTGTGCTGACGCTCAGATCCTGAAGCCTGCTTCATGTTCTGTGTCTCCTTCCCTCTCTGTCCCTCCCTGTCTCACACTCTGCCTCTCTCTTGCTGTCAAAAATAAATAAACATTATTTTTTTAAAAAAAATCACTGATGAAAAAATCTAGAGAAAACCTGAACAAAGGGCTTTTGAAAGCATGACTGGACACAAGTGCTCCTTGGGCAGTGAGGGAAATAAAGAGTGAGGCTAGGTCTTGAGAGGAAGTGATGGATCCAAGCCAGTCAAACAAAATGAAAGAAGAAAATAGAGAAAAAAAAGCACTATTAATTATGTTTTAAAATTAATTTATATGTGTAAAAAGGGAAAAGAAAAATATTGACAAATTTAGAAGGGCTACTATTAACAGCAATGATAGCACTTTTCTGTAATATTTCATATGTAGATAAACAAAATTCAAAGCCGAGGTCCTACTTTATGCCAAATGCTGTTCCAAACATTACAATGAGATATAATGGTGACTCAAAACAAAAATATATTCCCATCATATACTCAGACACAAACATACACGCGCAGCCTACACATATCACATATACTCTCACATCTTCGTACACACTCACACAACATACAATTGTGACAACTGCTGAGAAAACTACCTGGGGAAGGTGAAATGAGCTTATAATAATAGGGTGCCTTGAGTAGTAAACAGTAAGTAGGAAGAGTCCCTGCAGCAAAAATGGGGAGGTTTTGTTAGGCAAAAGGGAAAAGCACCTACATTTGATGTTGAGCGAACAATGGATAAGGAAAATATAAAGATCCCGTCTAAGTGCCTGTGGAATGTTTAGTTTTTCCTTTATTTATAATTTAATATGGCTGTGCCATTTACAGCAAACCAAATAATGCTGACGTAAGTCTTTAAGTCGTTTCTATTAAGATACTAATATGCTATCTCCATCCCATTTCCCTGACCCAATTTTGGAACCCTGAGCACCATTTGGAGCCATTCATGTAATGAGGACATTTTTGTGTTGCCACAGTTGAAATATTTTTTTTCTAGCATTTATTTAAAGTAAGGGCTATTCTGAAAGTTGATGCATGTATTTTTATAAGACTTTAATTAAAGGAATAATTTACTTTTAGTAGTGAAGAAAATCCTGCTCCACTCAAATGTATAATGTTTCTCAAAGTGTAGTCAGTCAACATGCCCCCAGATGGTCAATGATCAATTTCAGATGAATTCAAATTCAATTTTAGATTCCTCAGTGTGTACTCAAAGATAAACTCAAAGATACCCTTTTTCAAAGTACACTCAAAACACAATTACTGCCCACAGATAGCTTAGAGTACAGCATCTGATTTACATTCTTGACAAAGAAAAGTAAATGAGCAAGATGCTGGTCATACACATTTATGTCTTATTAAAATCACCACAAAACTGTTGTGGCATGGGTTAATAATTTAATCCTCATTTTATAGAATTGGAATCTTAATTTCTGTGAATTTGAATATTTCAACAAATATCTAACCTAACAGTCCACAGCTACATAAATAGTAAATGTATCTTGAAATCAAATGTCATAGATGTTTATTTATAGAATAAGATGAGGAGAAACTATAATAATTTAATTAAAAAATCTAATAAATCTACCTATGAGTGTCATTAGGTGTTTGTTATTGTTACTTCAGGAAATTACATATAATTAAATAAACCTCTGAAAAGAGGGAGAAAGTATTTTTACAAGTATGAAAGCACTTAAAGAAGCCTTTTGGGTTTGCTTTACTTGATTCAATATCTTCTTTTTTTTTCCCTGCATAATATTATGTCACATAAAGAAATCTATGGACTTAAAAAGGAAAAGCATTCTGAGGGAATCATTCAAAGTAGTAGTGTAAATTCCCCAGTTTATTTCAAATAAATCGACATTTGAAATCTACATTTAAATAAATCTACATTGAAAAATACTATTTATCTGATAATTTGAGTCTTTCATTCTATGACAAGTATAGTGTAAAGCCCTGAAGACATGCTGATGGGTTAAGGGAGACCCCTGATCTCACTAAACTCACTTGCAAGCCAAATAGGTTATATATATTTTTGAACATACTGAAATTATGGGAGTAGTACTATGAACCACCATCTGTTTTTTATAGTACAATTCTGATAGCTACCAATGAATGAATATTTTTAGTAATGTAGAAAAGTTTCTTGACACCTATTTTCTCCTAGAAATCAAAATAAATTTTGCCCGCAACACCAGAATTCAATCTATCTCCATATTATGTCTCTCTCTAGAGCATTTCCTTCCTCTCTAACAGTATTCTCTTTAGGCTGATTAATAGTAATATCTGTTCGCTCACAGTTGATCTCAATCCAGAATTCCTCGCGGAGTGCATCTGCAAGTGTATTAGCTCTTATCATTTTTTGGCAGTTTGTGCTGGTACTTGATCTTCTTCCATGAGTGTGACTCCTGGGTAAACTATAATCTTCACAAACAGGGAAAACTTTTTTTTTGCAACAAACCACAGATCATGGGTATGACTCCTGGGTAAATAATAAACTTAAGAAACAGGGAAATTTTCTGTGCAATAGAGCATAACTCTGCAGTGACTAATGACCTTTATTTCTACCTGCAAGTTAGCACAGCAGACCAAGTATTGTAACTGACCACAGCATCATTGCTGGGTGAGCATTAGCCAAGAAATCTGTAATTCTAAGGACTATTCACGTTCTCGGAATAATAAGACAGCTATTACTGCACGAGGATCAAAGAAATTAACAAGACCTGTATCTCCCTACACGTAAATGTCCATTTATACCTTCTTTTATAAACTAGATTCTTTAATAAAATTTTACACTTATCCACAAAGTAAATTGTGTTTTCCAGAGAATATAAATCATGTTGACATGTCTCCATTCTTCACAACAAACATTTTTAATTTATTAATACAAATAGTTAAAACTCTATTTTCAATAAATGCTAGAAGTGGAGTTTCTTTACTTTTAACTATTCACTTTTCAATTTTTTTTTTTTATTTTCTTCATACTTGATAGAAGTGCACCAACCAGCAAGGAATACCCACGTGCCTGGCAGTTTGAACACGATGTTTATTTGCTTAATAATGTATTAATTACAAAAATTTGATAGCAATCAGCAAATTTAAAAATTACTCAAAATGACTACTTGACTAATTTAACAGGTAAAATCAATGAACAACATGTAAAGCCATGTGTGTATTAAAACCAGTTTTATTTCCACAGATGGGACATTTTGAGGGATTAGGTAGTCAAGTGTCTCTGCTTATCTCCATGGCCACACATTAAAGAATCTCCATTTGCTATGCAACTTATGAATCAGAACTCTTCTTGTTTTTTGTGTTTTTTTTGTTTTATATTTAATTACATTTATTTATTTATATTTGAGAGTGCAAGCAGAGACGGGCAGAGGAAGAGGTGGACAGAGAATCCCAAGCTGGCTCCGTGCTGATAGCACAGAGCCAGATGAAGGGCTGGAATCCATGAACTGTGAGATCACGACCTGAGCCAAACTCAGATGCTCAACCGACTCAGCCACCCAGTTGCCCCAGAACTCTTGACATTTACAAAATTATTGTTGCTTTTACTAGATTGTTTTCATAGAAGTTTCATTCTCAGATTAACTTTTATCTTTCTTCTCAATCTTGTTAAGAGAAATGACCTATTCTCCTCTTAAAAATTCCCATAAACTCGTTTTTTTTCCCTTATGTTTAGCTGTTTCAGATTACATGTGGATTCAAAGAAAGTAACCAGTTAAATTTTATTTCCTCAATAGGTAAGTGTCCATTTCCCTGGACACTTTTTTTTTTTACTAAATTCTTCAACAAAATTTTCCTATTCATTACGTCAGGTTTTCCAGAGAATGTAAATCATGTTGAAATGTTCCTAATATCGATAAGGAACATGTTTAATTTAATAAAATAAATATTAAAAACAATGCAGATATTAAGAACTAAAATTTAACATAGCTTCATGTTTCATTGGTTGAATAATATGGCACATGGTTAAGGTATATATCTTATTACCTAATGGGTCATATTGACTTCATCAATGAGCCAACTCTCAATAAAACTCCCCTTAAAAACTGCAACAGGATTGTTCATACTCTCTGTTCTTTAACTTAAACAAGTGATATAATTTCATATTCTATACCATGTTCTAATCAGTTTTTCTTTTTCTTTTTGCTCCACCTACAATTGTGAACTCTGAGCATAGAGAGTATATCTCTTTTCTCCTTTATATTCCTAATATATAATACAATGGAGGAAGCAATAAATGTGTATTGTATGTTGAATAAATGAAGGAGTAAATGAATGAGTGAGCTCATCTCTATGGTTATTAGACATCTTTCATTTAGGTTGTTTAAAATGAGTTTAATATTTCATTGGTAAGTAGACAAAAAGCTTCCCTACAGAGTTGTATTTTGGTGAAAGATAAACATCCTGAATGATAATGATGTACCCAAAGCTAAGTCCAGTCTATATCTTCTGTTTGAGACATTTCTTTCTTTCCTGAGTGGTGAATTCCTTACTGAGGGACTTTGAATGACTCATTGAATGTACTCTGTACAAAGCCAGAGAAGTCCAGTGTCAAAAAAGTACCCTCTTATTTGCTCCTAAAGCTGATTTTCAGCATGAGAATGTCCCAAAGTTTGATTCTGTTGCTTTGTTTTCTGCTTTATTTTCTTTTTTACTGTGTAGATAAGCAGAAGTAAACTAAAACATCATTGGAATATCTGAAAAATGGGGCTGCTGAGTGGCTCAGTTGGTTAAGTGTCCAACTTTGGCTCAGGTCATGATCTCAGGGTTTATGGGTTCAAGCCCCACAACAGGTTCTATGCTTCAGATCCTCTGTCTCCCTCTCTCTCTGCCCCTCCCCTGTTCTCATACTCTTTTTCTTTCAATAATAAATAAACATTAAAAAAAGAAACATCTGAAAAAAAATTGTTGCTGCTGAAAATTAATCTTCTAAGCTGCTTGTTGGCAAATATGAGAAAAAAGCTTTAGATAATCTATAGAACTTTATCCTCTCACCCATGGGAAACCAAATGTGCTGCAAATTTTACAAACAACTTTTCTCTAACCTGTCATACATTGCTTTCACAACTATGGTTGTATTATGATCGTATAAAACTAAAAATGCATTTTCTTAACAGAACAATGGTATGTAAGTAAATGTCATAAAGCTGTTTATAATATATTGCTTAATACACTAAAATTATGGACTCTGTCTCTTTCTTCCTTTTTCACTCTTCTTAGGTCCTTTCTCTATAGATGCGTATGTCCTCCTGCAAATAACTTTAAATTGGAGACTAGTAAACCATTTTTGACATAGCCTCTGCTACAAATTGTCTTAACTTTCCTTGTCACTGAGCAACACTTTCAGTCTTTCAGAAAATTTCATTGGGTATTTGGTAAAAATTAATTCTATAGAACCAGGGCATACTAATAGTATACTCCATATTTGCTAAGGCTATAGCTTTGAGACATAAATGTCTATTTTTCTTCTAAATAGACTATTTGATAAAACCAAACAAATCTGTAATTGATAAAAACTTGATAGAGTTTACCAGAGTTAAATCAAGTTCATCAGTATATGCTGTAATGCTGAATTTTGGGGGTGAAGGGAGGAGGCTACACATTTTGACATAGCCATATTGGGAGTCTGTCAAGCCACAACTACTCTAAAGGTGATTTCTTTTTGAAAGTGGGTCAACTTTTCTCCTTCCTTCCTGAATGCACAGTTTCTAAGAAGCTGTAAGTCTTTTCAAGCTCCTCCTTAGGGAACACAAAGCAATGGCCTAAGGTGGAGTAACATAGACATAACAGATCTTAGGGTGATCCTATATAGTTTATATGTAAGATCAATATGTATCAGGAACTGCTTATAAATTGCCCTTTATTATTTTATTGAAACAATTATATGTGTAAGTTTTTAATTAACTGTAAGCAACCACAAAATGTTGAAGTTACAATCATAACAAAGTTCTGAATACAAACTTCCATATACCTAAATTGAGGATATTGAAGTAGCAAAAATAAATGTATCCAATGTCGTATTATATGTTATAAACATGTATATTGTTTTAATTCAGCATTAAACTCTATTGTGCTAAGAAAAAATGTCTTACACTCGTATTTTATTTTTTCAATTTTCCTCATGGTGATATATATTTATATAGATTAAATATGTATGTCATATATGTTAAATACATGTTTTACATATTTTATATCATGTATTACATATTATATAATCATGTAGTATACCTTACATATCATATGACATTTTAGATCTTTGTCATATATGATATTTAGTATAAATAAATCTTTGCTAAATTTTATATCCCTACTATGTGCCAGTGCTGTTTCAAACACTTCCCATTTTTAAAAATTGTATCTTCACAGCAATCTAATGTGGTAGGGAGCTACTATTATCTTCCCACATTTTATACACAGTAAACTCTGCGACAGAGAGGTTGCATGTATTAGACAAGATCTTCTGGTATACTGGAGGGAAACTGCATATCAAACTAGGCTATCTGTTTCTGATTCTGTGCACTAACCACTATTGAATATGATCCCATGACATAGCATAAGAATAGTTTGCAAGCAATTTTTTAACATATGTATAAGAGCTTATTTCTTAGAGGGGCACCTTGGTGGCTCAGTCAGTTAAGCAGCCGACTTTGGTTCAGGTCATGATCTTATGGTTCCTCAGTCCGAGTACCACATTGGACTCTCCCTGATAGTGGGGAGCCTGCTTACGATTCTCTTTCCCTCTTTCTCTGCCCCTCCCTCACTTGTGCTCTCTCTCTCTCAAAATAAATAAATATCTTTTAAAAAGAGATTATTTTTAGATAACAAATCTTCTTAGAAAAAAAATTATGCACAAACTGATGCAATCTCCACAGTAGATAAGGAAGCTTATAACGTAATTACAAACTATTTCTTATGTAGGCTTATATAAGACATCCACATTAGCTCCCCTGCCTTCCATTTAAAGCAGGTCATTCTTTATTATTGGCTAATACAATATAAAAGTAGTTATATGACTTAATTTTTTTCTAATTAGAATCTTAATATATTTTTCTTTCTGACCTCTACATTATTTTGCAGAGAGTAACCTCTTAATAAGTAGTCTTTTAGAATGACTTTGAAAATTGAGATCTTTCAATAAAACTAATTTGAAATAAGTGATAAATCCACATGTTGATTGCTTTACTCTATGCAAAGAGTCAATAGCAATTTTGAGGTTAACCATCAAACTGCCTTGCTCAGTATTAAAATAGCCCTGTATATTTACTTGAGTGCAAACTGACCATACTATAGCTAAGGGTACCTTCACTGGACAGTTTGATATTGATTTGCTTGTTTGATTCCGATGAGCATTTCACTTTTCTTATTATAAGGTTAATTTTAAAGCGTTTACTTTTAAAACCATTCCTGGGGTGCCTGGGTGGCTCAATCAATTAAGCAAACTGACTCCTGATTTTGGCTCAGGTCATGATCTTATGGTCATGAGATTGGGCCACATGTCTGGCTCTCCACTGGGTACGGAGACTGCTTAAGATTCTCTCCTTTCTCTCCCCGCTACCCTGCTCGCACATGCGCACACTCTCCTTCTCTCTGTGTTAGAAACACAAAACAACATGAAAACAAACAAACAAACAAACAAAAACACTTCTATTTAATAAAATTCTAATAATCCATCATGATTGAGTTCTACTACAAGCCATAAATAACAAAGTTCACACACTATCATGTCATTTGAACTCTTCCTTCCCTAAAACTTGTCATATGGGTATAATTGTTTTAGTCGTAGTCTCTCAAAACGACATTTACAAAATGTATATAACAAAACCTTAGACATCCTTACTAGGATTCACTCATTTTTTTTTTTAATTTTTTTTTCAACGTTTATTTATTTTTGGGACAGAGAGAGACAGAGCATGAACGGGGGAGGGGCAGAGAGAGAGGGAGACACAGAATCGGAAACAGGCTCCAGGCTCTGAGCCATCAGCCCAGAGCCCGACGCGGGGCTCGAACTCACGGACCGCGAGATCGTGACCTGGCTGAAGTCGGACGCTTAACCGACTGCGCCACCCAGGCGCCCCAAGGATTCACTCATTTATAATGCAAGTATCTGGGTGACATTGCCAGTGGCCACATTGATCTATATAGATGGCAAAATTTTTCTTACAAATAATTTTCAAAGAAAAATATTCTCCATAATAAGGAAAAGGAAATAGTTTGTGTTTTCAAATAATATTGCCTTATGATGTTTTCTTTCCATAAAAGTTTCACAATGATTAAAAAAAAAATAGTCTTCAGTTTCAGAAGTCACCTTAGTATTATCCCTAAGCATTAGGAAAAAAATTGGCAAATGTACAACACTTAATGTAATGACTGGCACATTGTAAACACCAAATATGCATTTTATTGTTGTTTCTGCTCTTAATGCTACCATTGCTGTTACTACCATTACTATTTGCAAAAGGCAAAGAAATAATTATTAGCAAAATCAATAATAAGTATCCACTGCTAATGTACTTGATAGCATATGGACTTTTATTTTAATTTAGCTAAGGCGAGAGGACATAAAATTATTCCTCTGACATATTTTAAAAACTTCTTGTGCTTCTCTGTTTTCTGTATGTCAAAATTCTCAAATACAGACCTTATTTATGCCATGGGGTAATTTGAAACTCTGAAGTATCAGAAAATATCCAGTGATAAAGCTCATTTCGATTTCCAAAGGAAAATTTTCAAGTATTGTATTAATGTAAGAATGTTACAGTGCAATTTAACTTCAAATCACTTAGATGATACAATTAAGATTATATTTATATCTTATTTTCAAGATCATTTTTTTCAGATATTTTATGGTTCTCAAATTCATCTATAATTTGTATGTACATATGTGTATGGTGTGTGTATAGTTTCTTAATATCACATAACATAAAGGGTATTACATTTAACTCCACTACAGTACTGTTTTAATGTTTATCAAATAATTTATAATTATTAAAACTCTAGGAGTTTTGTCATGAGTATTGATATGTAAGATATTTAAAGCATTTTCATATTTTCCCCAATGTCCCTAAATTTACTATGGTGTAAAAAACTTAGGGATTATTGATGAGATTTTAAAGAAAAGATATATTGTTATAAATTAACACATTCTTTGGATTCCAGAATATAGCTTATCCCCATAGAAATGCAAGGCACAGCCATCAATTTGTACCTCAATCTAACAAGATGTCCTATAAAATGCCTCATCGCAGTTAGTGAACATTCTGACCATCTGGCTTGCCCTCTGCTGTCAAGAGTCCCCCCCACACAAAAATATCTCGTGTTCAGCAAGCAATCAAGATGCAGGTGCTGGGTTATCATCCTTTCATTCATTCTCTGGGATACTTATTGGCTGTCTACTGCATTACAGTCACTGTTCTGGGCAGTTGAAATGCATCACTGAGCAAAACAGATTAAAAAAAAAAATTCCTCTCAGAGCTTATACAAACAGCATAACAAACAATAAATTGCATAGCAAAGTAGAAGTAAGTGTCACTGAAGGCAAAGAAATGGAGAAGGGTACATTGAATCATACACACCAGTATGTCAGAGGACGGGGAAAGGTCACAACTTTAAATCAGATGGTTAAGGTGGGGTGTCTTGGAGAAGATGGCATTTATGCAAGGATTTGAAAGAGAAGTGGCTGGCTATGTGAGTATCTGAGGAAAGTTCTGTTCAGATAGGGGGGATATCTGACGCAAAGGGTTTATAGCTGGGGCATACCTGGAATGTTTAAATCACATCAAGGAGAAGATGTAGGTGAACTGGTGATTAGGAGGGAATAGTAGAAGATAAAATCAGAAGAAATTGAAGGTCCTATTATGGTCAAATATTACAGACCATTGTGAGGGTGTTGGCTTGGTTTTTCCTTCTCTGAGTGAAATGGGGAGGCATTGGAGGATTTTGAGCAGAGGAACTGTCTTTGAAGGATCACATTAGCTGTTGCACTGAAAACAGTTTGCAGATGAAAATAGATGCAGGCGAATTAGTTCAAACGGCTTAGCCAGCAGAGTAACATTAGAGAAGTAGTATTGGTTACAAAATGGTAGCATTGTGGATGCAATTTCATGGCTTAGAATTAGGATGACGGAATAGGAAAATGAAGGAAGACTGAGCGTTTTATTTGGATTAAATAGAAAGATGGAATGTTCATTAATAGAGATGGTTAAGAATAAGCCACCAAAGTTTTTGCAGTTATAAGACTGCAGATTATCGACTTTAATTACATTAAATGTTATGATTACAAGAATCAATCTGAAAAACAGTATTGTCTTTTCTTTGAGCTCTGTCAATGCTCATTTTGTGGATGCTGGACATGGTGCTTTGTTAGCCTTTGACAATGTGCTATTTTCCTGATCCAACTAAGCAATTAACTAATGGTCTAATAAGATCTCTGTACAATTTTGCCTAGATTCTAGTTCCATAGTGTTATTACTGACCATAGGCTCAAAGTCTCATTGAGATTGTCTGTTTAAATACTTATATTACAACATTAAGCTAGATGGGAAAAATATGATTTTCATTAGAATTCTAATTAATATACTTGAGATCTTCACAGGAAAATATTGAATGTATGCTTCAAGCCTAAATTTTGATAAATAATGTATTATCTTCGAAGCACAATCACCACTTTTGTCGTGATATGTGTCTCATTTACTAATACATAATGAAAATGTGCTTAAAACCAAAGATATTTCTGAAAAATTTGTTTTCCTCCTTGAAATAACTTTTTGGTAAGTTAGCTTCAATATTTTGAATGGAAATTTGTCTTGTCTCTCAATATAATAGCAAATAGTTAAAGCTGGAGAAAGGAGAAATGCAGAAAGAATAAACCAAAAAAAATTATTCCTGCATAATCAGAACCATTGTCTACTGCAAAATATAGGAAAAAGATTGAGTGAAATTTAATTTTTTTTTCAACGTTTATTTATTTTTGGGACAGAGAGAGACAGAGCATGAACGGGGGAGGGGCAGAGAGAGAGGGAGACACAGAATCGGAAACAGGCTCCAGGCTCCGAGCCATCAGCCCAGAGCCTGACGCGGGGCTCGAACTCAAGGACCGCGAGATCGTGACCTGGCTGAAGTCGGACGCTTAGCCGACTGCGCCACCCAGGCGCCCCAAGTGAAGTTTAAATGAAAGAAGTATCCAGTCAAATATACTTTTAGAGAGCACTGTTAATATCCATGTGAAGTTGATGCCCGAAAGCCTATCGATTTCCTGTATGAAAAGCAAAAGTCCATTTAGAACATCAAAAACAAAAAATCTTAGAATCTTATATTCTCTCTCTCACTGTTTATATTATTACATGAGCTATAAATTTCGTGAAAGAACTCTTGCTAGGAAGAGGGTTCTATAAAATTTCTGTAAAGAAAAAACAAAAAGCTTATATATATATATATATATATATATATATATATATATATAAAGCTTATATATATAGCTTATAAATATATAAATATTTATATATATATATAATATATATATATATAAAGCTTATAAATATATAAAGCTTATATATTTATATATATAAATTTATATATATATATATATATATGTTTGTGTGTATATATATATATATACACATATTCTCCATATATACATATTCTCCAATATACATATATTCTCCATCCTCAATGGAGCTTATACAGCTTATTTTGTACAGTCTCCATCTGTTTGTCTGGCTCAGTTTTGGGCACTAGTATGTTTAAAACAAGTGATAACTGTTTGCTCAACAGAAATCCATACTCAGCAACCTCATTTCTATTTCAGTCTTCCATAATTGGGCCAGAGAGTTTTGCTTAAGACAAAACGATACCACTGTGATTTGTCTGTTTTTGTTGTTGTTGTTATTGTTGTTTAGTCTGAATGGAGTTCCCCAAAAGAACATGTAAGAACATTATCCAAAAGGATTAGGAAGTTAAAGAGAATAAAGAAGGAAAAATGTCTTTCTGTAGGAGAATACATACATCAATTAAAGAAAAGTTAATAACAAAGAATAAAATTTTCAAACCACTAAAACCCATGTTTAAAAATAGCTACCCTTGTAAGATGTTCTTCTATGGCTTCTAGGGGGAAAAAAAGCAAACTTCTTTACCTGCTGATATGTTTTCATAAATATGTAACTTTAAGGGACTATTCAGGAGTGCATATATATTTACTAACATTTCCTAGCATTTTTATTTAGACTGGCTTAATTATTTCTTAAATTTATGATTCCCTAACTGAATATATAATACACAGGTTATTATCAAGTATGCATTAGGCTTCGTTCTCCATATGAATTCATTTTGCCCACCTTGCTCCCCCATCCTCATAGTATGTAGGCACTACTCTATTTAGTCATTCCATATATTTTGTAATAATATATATATTTGAGAAAGAGAGAGAGAGAGAGCGAGCACATGAACAGGGGAGAGGGGCAGAAGGAGAGAGAGAGAAAAACTTAAGCAGACTCCATGTTCAGCATGGAGCCTGTCACAGGCCTTGATTTCACGACCCTGGGATCATGACGTGAGCTGAAATCAGCCAAATGAGCCATCCAGGCATCCTTGTAAACATTCTATAGTAATTTCCACACTAGTTGTTGAAGATCCACCATTGTAAGTGAAAGATGTAATACTTGTCCTAATGAGGCTTAAAATATGCAGGACAAAAGAATATTACACACATAATTAAGAATAATCACATAGTTTTGAAAGGAAGCATTAGAAAGATAGATATACTACATGTCATGGAGTTATACATAGGAAAGTATACTTATTCTAGGACATTTCTGTGAAGTTGCAAGGAAGTAGCATTTCTAAGGAAGTAGCATTTCAACTGAAGACTAAATATAAAATTACATAAAGGATTAGAAGAAATCGCTTACCAGTTGAAACAATAGTAGATGTAGAAAAAAAGAAATAAGAGAATGTGGGCCTACCCAAAGAGGTAAGATATTTTTTTTTTTATAATTGGAGAAAAACAGCTAGGCAGAGGTTGTATACTATATAATTCAAACTGTATGACACTGTGGAAAAGGCAATGCTATGGAGGTGGCAAAAACATCAATGGTTGCATCAATGGTTTGGGAAGGTGGATAAGCAGAGTACGAAGGATTTTTAGAACAATGAAACTCCTCTGTATGATGCTACAATGGTGGATATATGTGATTATACTTTTGTCCAAACCCATAGAATGTACAATACCCAGAGGGAATTCTAAAGAAAAATGCAAACTTTGGGTGATAATGATGCATCGATGTTGGTTCATCAATTGTTAACAAATGTACCATTTCTGTGAGGATGCTAATAATTAGAGAGGCTATGCAAGTGCAGGAGTAGGTGTATAAGGGAAATCCCTGTATCCTCCACTCAGTTTTGCTGTGAATCTAAAACAGATATAAAACATAGTCAGTTAAAAACAAACAAAAATGTCTAAAGAGGTGAAATGAAAAGGAAAAGAACTAGTTATAGGGAACTGTGAGTTTTAGTAAGTACTGTGGGAAATCATAATATAGTTTAATTAGCAAAGGGACACTCATAATCTTTTATTTTACTCTGAGAGCAGAGTAGTGAATGCTTGGAGGTGTTGAGGAAGAGAAAATAAATGAAGATCAGTTTTAAGAGACTTTCTTACTAGACATGGAAAGAAATGAAGGCTGAAGACACTGGCATTAGATTAGTAACTACATTTGTGAGATAACCAGGAGAAAGAACATTCAGATTCAGTGACAAAGGGGTGAAGCATGAGGAATCTAGTAGTCAAAAATGACGTCCAGGATTTGGGCACTTACACCAGTGCTAATGCTGGTGGCATTGGTCAAGCTAAGGGAACGTTGTAAAAAATGCAAGCTCTGAGGACAGAAGGGGAAAGCCCATGAGTTTACTTGTTATGTTTCAGCATTAACCATTAGCAATCTGTAAAGTGTACTAGCAAACAAAGAACCATAGAGAGGATCTGGAACTGAAAATTAAAAGAAAAGATTTCAACAAGAGTTTTGTTCTAGAGGAAGCAGCTCTGACCCAGTTACCTAAGATGAACGACTGGTACCTAATGACCTTACACAAACCATTTAATTCCACTAAACATTACTTTTCTCATCCTGAGAACATTCATGGGCAAACGTGAAATTGAATCTTCTTTTTCCAACTACCAAGCGAAAGTTGAATCATTTCATCTGCTTCATTGACTTCAGTTTCTTAATTTCTATAATTAAAAACTCTATAATTAAAATATTTATAATTAAAAAGGATATAATACGCAGCATGGTGACTATAGTTAACAATCATGTATTGTATATTTGAAAGTTGCTAAGAGAGTGAATCTTAAAAGTTCTCATGTCCATAAAAAAAGAAATTTTTAACCGTGTAGTTGATGGCTGTTTACCAGACTTATGGTGGTGATCATTTTGAAATACATACAAGTGTTGAATCATTTGCCATATACCTGAAACAAATATGTCAATTATGTTTTCACAGAAAATTATAACAAAGTAAGAATATGATTTAGGTTTCATCATTCATACCAAACACATCTGAACTTGGGTCATTCCTCAGATGTAGTTTAGGAAAGGATTCTGAAACCATGGGGATGTCACAACAGAAGTCTCCTCTAGATATGGGAAGAAGTCATGGAACATGAGTCCAATGTTTGCAATCTTGGGACAAGATTTTACATTTACATTTCTATACATTTATGAGGTATTTGTGAGCCCTTATGTAGATACATTGTGGACAATTCCAAACACATATAACCAAATAAAGAACTACATCATGTGTAAAAGCAGCCAGAGTCCTTATTTTATAGACAAAATTTGATGCCCATCACCTCCTTAAACTGTTTCTTAAAGTTCAAATTCCTGCTTACATTTAAACTACCCCCCCCCCAATTTTAAATCTTCCAGTTTCTAATTCTCTGTCCTGTATTTCTCTCTTCAACATCACCTCTTGCCACCCATGTTCTCCCCCTTTGTCTCTCTAGCACACCATACACATACAACACTTTATTTATTTATTTTTTAACGTTTATTTATTTATTTATTTATTTATTTATTTGAGACACAGAGAGACAGAGCATGAACAAGGGAGGGTCAGAGAGAGAGGGAGACACAGAATCCGAAGCAGGATCCTGGCTCCGAGCTGTCAGCACAGAGACCGACGCGGGGCTCGAACTCACCGAAGGTGAGATCCTGACCTGAGCTGAAGTGGGACGCTCAACCGACCGAGCCACCCAGGCGCCCCAACATATACAACACTTTATTTATGTTTTTTTTTTTTAATTTTTTTTTTCAACATTTATTTATTTTTGGGACAGAGAGAGACAGAGCATGAACGGGGGAGGGGCAGAGAGAGAGGGAGACACAGAATCGGAAACAGGCTCCAGGCTCTGAGCCATCAGCCCAGAGCCCGACGCAGGGCTCGAACTCACGGACCGCGAGATCGTGACCTGGCTGAAGTCGGATGCTTAACTGACTGCGCCAC